>NC_139154.1:89597798-90885230 GCF_964270905.1 Leucopleurus acutus | reverse complement strand
TTCAAAGGTCCATCCCACAGTGTGCACGTGTCAGAAATTCACTCCGTTTTAAGGCTGAATAATATTCTATTGTAAGTATGTATCACATTGTATTGATCCATTCATCAGTTCATAGACATCTGGATTGTTCTCACCCTTTGGCTATTGTTAATAATGCTGCTATGAACCTGGCTGTTCAAAATTTGTTCAAATCCCTGCTTTCAATTCTTTTGGGTATATACTTAGAAGCAGAATTGCTAGATCATATATGTAATTCTATGCTTAATTTTTTGAGGAACCACTACACTGTTTTCCACAGTGGCTATACCATTTTACATTCCCATCAGCAATACACAAGAGTTCCAATTTCACCATATCCCTGCTAACCCTTGCTCTTATTCATAAAAGCCATCCTAATGGGTATGAAGTGGTATCTCTTTGTAGTTTTTATTTGCATTTCCTTCATGACTAATGATGTAAAACATCTTTTCACGTTCTTTTTGGCCATCTGTATCTTTCCTGGAGAAATGTCTCTTCAGATTCTGTACTCATTTAAAACTTAGATTGCTTTTTGCTGTTGTTGAACTGTAAGAGTTCTTCATATATTATGGATATCATCTCTCATCAGATATATGAATTGCAAATGTTTTTCCCAATTCTGTGAGCAAGCTTTTTACTATGTTGATAGTGTTTTTTTTGGTGCACACAAGTTTTAAATTTTAATCAAGTCCAATTTATTTTTTATGAAAACTTCTTTAACCTATCTGATCACCAAGTCATGAATAAAATGACAGCTCTTTAGTCAAAAAGACAAAAAATACAATTGTTTTTTCTTTTCATGCCTTTCATTCCAAATTAACTTTTGGCATTTTTTTCCCCACTTTGTAACTAAATTTTCTATTTAGATGAGTGTTGTGTTAAACTGACTTCAAAGTTCACCACTGATCACTTTCAGCACTGCTTCATTTCTCTGTAATGAATTCTTCATTTTGATTCATCTCTTCAGCTGGGTGAGTCTTCAAGTGAATTTTTCAAGAAGGTACAGAGGTTGAATATACTTTCTAGCTGCTGTGTACTTGTGAAAATGTCTCTTCATTGTCATACTGCTTAATGAAAATGCACTGGGTCCATAAATCCTTGAATTTTCCCAATAAATACAGATTTGGTTCCATTATTTTTACATTTAGTATTTTAAATAAGCCTGATATCAGAATAAATTTTGTTCTAAATTGTATATTTATGGGATTTTTTTCTTTTTCTTTTTTTTTTTTTGGCGGTACGCGGGCCTCTCACTGTTGTGGCCTCTCCCTTTGCGGAACACAGGCTCCGGACACGCAGGCTCAGCAGCCATGGCTCACGGGCCCAGCCGCTCCGCAGCATATGGGATCTTCCCAGACTGGAGCACGAACCCGTGTCCCCTGCATCGGCAGGCGGGCTCTCAACCACTGTGCCACCAGGGAAGCCCTTTTCTTATTTTGACTCAAAAATCTTTTTCTGATAAGTATCTCAGTCTCTGACTTTTCCCTGGATTTTTAAGACAATTTTCAATCTGCATACAGTGTTCCCCTTTTCAGGAGAGGGATGTTTTATTCAATTAAGTGTTTGAATATTACTTTCTTCCTCAGCTACAGATATAGTTCTTGGTTTGGTTTACTTAGCTGTGTTTCTTATGTCTCTCATCATCTTTCACAGCATGTTCATTTTCTTTTTCTTTTTCCTCTGTAATTTTGCAGACTCTCAGATTTGTCCTCATCACTAATTTAACTTCCTTCATGTTAATTCCACCCTTTCTTGCCTGCAAAATGTATTTTAAATCTGTTACCAAATCTTTAGTTTTAGGCAGTCTTTTCCTTCATATGTTCATTCCTGCCCCCCCCACTTTTTTTCAAAATGGAGACAAAACATAAAATTCACCAATTAAAGTAAGTGTACAATTCACTAGTTCTTAGTATTTTCACAACCAATATTGCTATCTAATTCCAGAACATTTCTGTCGCGCCCCCACAAAGAAATATGTTAGCTGTTACTCCCTATTTTCCCCTCCCCAACATCCCCTGGCATCCACTAATCTACTTTCTGTCTATATGGATTTGCTTATTCTGGACATTTCATATACATGGAATTATACAATATATGACCTTTTGCTATTGGCTTGAATTATTTCTCCCTTTAACAGTGTCAGTTTTTTGGACTTCCCTGGTGGTACAGTGGTTAAGAATCCACCTGCCAATGCAGGGGACATGGGTTCGAGCCCTGGTCTGGGAAGATCCCACATGTGGCGGAGCAACTAAGCCCGTGCGCCACAACTACTGAGCCTGCGCTCTAGAGCCCAAGAGCCACAACTACTGAAGCCCATGCACTTAGAGCCTGTCCTCCTCAACAAGAGAAGCCACCACCACAAGAAGCCCACGCACCACAACTAAGAGTAGCCCCTGCTCGCCACAACTAGAGAAAGCCCGTGCACAGCAACGAAGACTCAACGCAGTCAAAAATAAAAATAAATTTATTTTAAAAAATAGTGTCAGGTTTTTTCATTTTAATTCTGTTAGTTTTTGTTTATGTATTTGGGACTTGCTTATACTGCATTTGTCTTTTAAGTCATATAGGAGAAAAACTGAATTACAAACAAAAATACATTTATACTGTCTTTTGTATTTACTTATGTAGTTACCTTTAGTACTTTTTTCATGTGGATTTAAGTTACTGTCTGGTGTCCACCATTTCATCTTGAAAAAAATCTCTTTAGTATTTTCTGTGGGTCAGTTTGCTAGCAGTCTTTCAACTGTTGTTTATCTGAGAATGTCTTAATCTCTCCTTCATTTTTGAATGGTAGTTTTGCTAGGTACAGAACACTTGGTAGGCAGGTTTTTTTCCTTAGCTCTTTGCATATGTCATTGCAATGCCTTCTGGCCTCTATGGTTTCTGATGAAAAATCAGCAATTAGTCTTATTGAAGATTCTTTGTACATGATAACTCCACTCTTGCTGCTTTAACACTGTCTTTGTCATTTGATGGTTTATGATGTATCTAGATCTGGATCTCTTTGACTGTATCATGCTTGGACTTCCTTGAGCTTTTGGGATGTGCAGATTAACAGCAGTCATCAAATTTGCGAAATTTTAGGCCATTATTTCTCCAAACACTCCTTCAGTCTCTTTTTCTGTCTCTTCATCTGGAACTCCCATTATGTATATAATAGGATGCTTGAAGGTGTCCCATAGGACTCTGAGATTCTGTTAATTTCTCTTCATTATTTTTTCTTTCTGTTTCTCACACTGGATAATCTCAATTGGCCTATCTTCAAGTTCACTGATTCATTCTTCTGCCTGTTCAAATCTGATACTGAGCTTTCTCCAGTCAATTTTTTATTTCAGTTATTGTACTTTTCAACTACAGATCTTCTATTTGGTTCTTTTTTGTAATTTCTCTTTATTGATATTCTCTATTTGGTAAGATACTGTTCTTATACTTCTTTAGACATGATTTCATTTAGTTCTTTGAACATATTTTAAATAGCTATTTTAAAGTCTTCATTTAGTAAGTCCAATGTCTGAGATTCCTCACAGTTTCTAAACTGCTATTTTTCTTTTGTATGGACCATATATATATATTTTATTTTGAATTTCCATATCTTGTAACTTTTTGTTGAAAACTGGACATCTTAAAAAATATAATGTGACAACCCTGGAAATCAGAGTCTACTACCTCCCTAGGGTTTCCTGCTGTTGCTTTATGCTGTTTTTTTAAAGTAACTTTTCTGAACAAATTCTATAGAGTCTATGGAAGCTGCCACTCAACTAGCTTAGTGGTCAGCTAACGCCTAGATGGAGATGTCCTTAAACATCTAGAAACAACAAATCTCCCAGTCTTTGCTGAGGGACTACGTGCACATAGCCGTCAACGCTGAGGGCAGGGAGTTATCAATTCTGCCTTAGCCTTCCCTTTCTTTTTGCCCAGAGCCTCAAGGGCAGCCATAGTAAAGGGTAGGCCCCTCTCAGGTCTTTCCTCAGCATGCACTCAGGCCTGTGCACACTTGTGGTCTTCTAGAGTCCTAGGAATATGTCAATGCTTTTCAAAATATCTATGGACATCTCATCCTCAGTTTTTCCGTTAAAGCTTTTGGTTAGTCTATTGTTTGTCTCAAGTGTTATCCACTGCCTCATGCATTGTGGCATTAAAACACTTGCCTGGGGACTTCCCTGGTGGTCCAGGGGGTAAGACTCCGAGCTCCCAAAGCAAGGGGCCTGGGATCGATCCCTGGTCAGGGGACTAGGTCCTGCAACTAAGGAGTCTGCATGCCGCAACGAAGATCCTGAGTGGTGCAACTAAGACCCGGCACAGCCAAAATAAATAAATATTTAAGAAACTAAAATAAAACACTTGCCTGTAAGTGTTTTTTGACAAACACCTCACACATAGACACAGAGGCTCATACACACTGGATAGCTCTGAGTAAGGTCAAATAAAGATAAGCCTTTTGAGTGGAGTTTTCCAGAGAGCCATCAGACAGGTCAAATACTGATAATTCTTTGGGAATGAAATTTTGAAAGAGGTCCAGCTCTGTTCTGCTCCCTCCAGTCCTGGGAATGCAGGCTGATATTTTTCAATTTTATCACTGAGCTGAGTGTGGCAATGAGAAGAGGGCAAGTTAAAATGCCACAAGCTTACTATTCTTATCAAGGTTCAGCCATTTTTCTTGAATAAATGCTTGCTACAAAAGCTACAGGCCTTCGGTTAATTTCCAGAGTTTTGGAAAAGTTTTGCCAAAATTCTGTTGCTTTTATCACAGGGCAAAATTTTGGAGGTGTTTACTCCACCCTTTTTTTCTGCTATTAACTCGTCACTTTGTTTTAAAAATCCCAGCCAGTTCTCTCCCCATGGCTTTTTGCTCCTATTGACAGTAAGTATTAGTACATAAAGTATTTAAATGTCTTTAAATGAATATAAAAATAACATCTATATTATATATTGGTATGAGGTATAAAATGGCTTAAGAAAAAAAGACATAGTACCTAACTTCAAAGAACTTACTGTCAGATATAAATGAAATCCTGTTACTACTTAAGAGGGTTACTTGGGGCTTCCCTGGTGGCGCAGTGGTTGAGAATCCGCCTGCCGATGCAGGGGACATGGGTTCGTGCCCTGGTCTGGGAAGATCCCACATGCCACAGAGCGGCTGGGCCCGTGAGCCATGGCCGCTGAGCCTGTGCGTCCGGAGCCTGTGCTCCGCAACGGGAGAGGCCACAACAGTGAGAGGCCCGCATACCACACACACACAAAAAAGTGTTACTTGACCTAATGAGTAAATCTCTAACATCTATTGTACCTATATTCACAGAACTTACATATAAATGAAATCCTGTTACTACTTAAGAGTGTTACTTGACCTAATGAGTAAATCTCTAACATCTATCTCTTTCTTTGCGAGGTTACCTTTGCCTTGTATTTTGTTTTTGTTTTGTTTTTAGTTTATGTATTTTTATTTTTGGCTGTGTAGGGTCTTTGGTGCTGTGCACGGGCTTTCTCTAGTTGCGGCGAGTGGGGGCTATTCTTTGTTGCAGTGTGCGGGCTTCTCTTGTTGTGGAGCATGGGCTCTAGGCGTGCGGGCTTCAGTAGTCGTGGCACATGGCTCAGTAGTTGTGGCTCCCAGGCTCTAAAGCGCAGGCTCAGTAGTTGTGGCGCACGGGCTTAGTTGCTCTGTGGCATGTGGGAACTTCCCAGACCAGGGCTGGAACCCATGTCCTCTGCATTGTCAGGTGGATTCTTAACCATTGTACCGCCAGGGAAGTCCCTTTGTTTTTGTTTTTAAAAGAATTTTATGAGTTCAATTGTTTACTCATTCTCAACTGAGAGAAATTATTTGGTCCAAATATCTGCAATGGTTTATGACTTGCCCTTGGCCCCAAACTCTAGTTGGATCTTTCTAATATCTATAGAATCACAACATACTAATAGACAATATCTATCAGAACAATTCCTAGGCTTTCATCTAGAGCAGCTCTACTGGTCTAAGAAAGTATTATTTTCAACTGTCAACTCCCTCACTCTCAGAATAGTTGCAGAACATGATAAATGACAACCTCAAGTGTATGTAGCTAACAGATCTCTTCTTGTCTAATTGATGCATTCAGTACTTTATTTATAGGGACAGTATACCTCAGGATACAATGTACCATCCCTGAGTCATCTTCTCTTCCCACTACTGTCCAATTTTTCTCAAAGTTAATGTCTCCAAAGGGAAGAGTTAGGATGTAAATGAACAGAAGTACACAGGAGGCCTCAAAAAATACTGGAACACCTGATTAGACTTCTATTGTTATATTCTGTTTTCTGAACTAGGCGGCTGAAAGTGAGACTGAGATAAAAGATTTTCCTACCTACAATCAATTAAGTAAGCTTGTTTTATTTCTGGTAGCCATTAAGTGTTTTTAAAATCATAGCCATGCAGGTAGTGAAAATTTCTTCCAGTTCCTGGTTATAGGCTTAATAATCAATCCTAACATATGAGCATTTTGTGGTTCTTTTTTTCAGTGGCATCACAGTGGGAAATCAGGAGCAATTTTACCAGGGGCTTTAACTCAGTTACTATCAGATACTAGTTGGGTCCTCTTAAAATTAACAGAAAATCTGCGTAAGACCAGGGACAACTACTTTCTTTTTAATTTCTACACCTATAAAGATGTCTTATGACAAATCATTAACAATTTATATCTAAACTGAACCGAGTCAACTCCTGTGGACCGATCAATGTGTTATCCCAACAATCAAAACCCCACACCACACCAACTCAGTATCCTTATCTTACAATTTTCCACAGAAAATATTTATTCAGTTCCTCCACGGGATGCTATTCATTTTCTAAATCTGCAGTTCTATTGTGGTGATCTCACAGGGATGCTGTGGGATATTTTAAAATTCTAGGGAAACAGTGATATTTAATATCTGGTGTACAGGACAAAAACTAATAGCTAAAGATAGTTTAAAGTTCCAACATTAGATACTGCTACATTCCTTTCAATGCTGCTGTCTGTATCTCTGCAGAGTTGGATTCTTGACAGTTTCTGCAACAAAAGCAATAAATGGGGGTGGTTGTGTCCAATTTCATCTCAAGGTTTGAGAAACTGTGCCCTAATAGCCACATATATCTCATTAGCAAGTAATTATGCATATTTATGAACAAAGTAAAATGTTTTCTTTCAAACACAAAACCAAAACTATTTTTGTTTATTAAGTTGTAAGATCAAAATGGTAAGTATTTTTATGTCCTAATAACATAATAGCTTAGTATCTGAAAAAATACTTCATGTATTTATATGCTGCTGCTGATTTATATCCCCATGATGATGAGAAAAGAAATCACCCAAACACTAAGGTGACTGTGAACAGAGAAAACTTGGAAACCTTTGTCCTAGATGGAGTCCACTAACCCAAACAAGTAACTGTTCATACAATTTTCTTCAAATATTTATCAAATGTTTGAGTGTACACAATACATCTGACCAAATAACTCACCTATCTGAACCAGAGACTGAGTCATGAAAAGCTCCATGTTTCACTTAAAGATTAAATAGCACTGAGCTTTCATATGTCATCCAGAATTAAACAGCCAATCCACAAATAAAATTTCAAAAAATAAAATTTTGAATAATTTCTGCACAATACCTGAGTGTGAGCTCTCAATGGTGGTGTCTGACTTGGAATCCAGAGATGAAGGAATCTGTCTTAATTGGGGAACATAGTACATCTTCGTACTACCAGAAGGCTTATATGGCAACAGTAAAGGCTGGCCTAAGGAGATAAAGATCAGAATAATTAATAAGAAAACATTTATTAATTAACTGAACAAATATTAAGTACCTTTATTGTGCTAAGGAGTGGTCAAGATTCTTGGAATATATCAGTAAACTAGCATTCTAGAAGAGGGAGATATACAGTAAACAATTAGCGTACTAAATAAGTAAATAATCTAGTATTTTTATAAATTATTAGTGACATAAAAAATTAGAAAATACGGGGCTTCCCTGGTGGGGCAATGGTTGAGAATCTGTCTGCCAATGCAGGGGACACGAGTTCGAGCCCTGGTCTGGGAGGATCCCACATGCCGCGGAGCAACTAGGCCTGTGAGCCACAACTACTGAGCCTGCGCGTCTGGAGCCTGTGCTCCGCAACAAGAGAGGCCGCGACAGTGAGAGGCCCGCACACTGCGATGAAGAGTGGCCCCCGCTTGCTATAACTAGAGAAAGCCCTCGCACAGAAATGAAGACCCAACACAGCAAAAATAAATTAATTAATTAATAAACTCCTACCCCCAACATCTTCTTTAAAAAAAAAAAAAATTAGAAAATACTGGGACTTCCCTGGTGGCGCAGTGGGTTAAGACTCTGCCTGCCAATGCAGGGGACATGGATTCGATACCTGGTCTGGGAAGATCTCACATGCCGTGGAGCAACTAAGCCCGTGCGCCACAACTACTGAGCCTGTGTGCCACAACTACCAAGCCCGTGTGCCACAACTACCGAAGCCCGCCTGCCCTAGAGCCCGAGCGCCACAACTACTAAGCCCATGTGCCACAACTACTGAAGCCCACGTGCTCTAGGACCCTCGTGCTGTGAGTACTGAGCCCTCATGCTGCAACTACTGAAACCTGCGTGCCTAGAGCCCGTGCTCCGCAACAGGAGAAGCCACCACAATAAGAAGCCTGTGCACCACAACGAAGAGTAGCCCCCACTCGCCACAGCTAGAGAAAGCCCATGTGCAGCAATAAAGACCCAAAAAACAGCCATCCACCGCCAAAAAATTAGAAAATGCTGAGGAAGATTAGAAGTATTTGGGAAATTGCAGCAGGATGCAGTTTAAATAGAGTGGTAAGGGCAGGATCCATTGAGAAGATGACTTCTTAGCAATCTATTCCATATTTAGATGGCTCTAACTAAGAAACACTTTATCTATATTGAACCCAAACCTGGTCACTGTTAACCCCTACTACTGATCTTTGGAGGTTCTCCCTCCAGAGTCATAGAAAGTAAATCTAATTCTCTTCTATGTGGCAGATTTTCAAAATAAGTTTTCCATTATAAAAGTATAAATTCTCAATATTAAAAAAACACACAGAAATAAAAAAGACAAAGTCTTACCACTCAAAGATAACTATTATTAATATTTTAATGTATTTCTACAGGTCTTTCCTCTGTATTTCTTATTTGTTTACATAGTTGTGTAGAGTATGTATAATTTGGAATTCAGTTTTTCTACTTTACATTTATAAAGTTTCTTTTTCTTAAATACTAACTGGTAAAATTCTTTCTAAAATGTCTATGACATGGTAGTAATTTGATTATTATAGAAGATGAAATCTTTTTCTTATTTTTTTTTTGCTTCATTGGGTCTTCATTGCTGCACGTGGACTTTCTCTAGTTGCGGAGAGGGGGGCTACTCTTCGTTGTGGTGCACAAGCTTCTCACTCTTCTCACTGCGGTGGCTTCTCTTGTTGTGGAGCACAGGCTCTAGGCACGCAGGCTTCAGCAGTTGTGGAGCATGGGCTCAGTAGTTGTGGCTTGCGGGCTCTAGAGCACAGGCTCAGTAGTTGTGGCACACGGGCTTAGTTGCTCCGCAGCATGTGGGATTTTCCCGAACCAGGGCTCAAACCCGTGTCCACTGCACTGGCAGGTGGATTCTTAACCACTGTGCCACCAGGGAAGTCCCTGAAATCTTTTTCTATATACTCGTTTTTCTTTCATGATGTGGTAGAAACTCTCTCTCTGTAACAGCATTTTGATATTTAGCTGGGTACATACTGCTCATGCGTACACTGTTATTTCCCAATCTCCCTTGCAGACATGTATGGACATATGACTAAGTCTGGGCCCATAGGTCAAGGGTGAGAATAATGTCTGCAACTTCCAGGCATCCCATTAAAACACTCCACTGGCTGCTGCTAAACTTTATCCTCCTCATTACTCTTCTTTTCCAGTATTTTCTTTATTATTCTTCCTGAAAAAATTTAAGATCAATTAAACAAGTTCAAAAGAACAATTCCATTAGAATTTTTAGTAGAATTACGTTAGAATTTAAATTTATTTGGGAATAAATGACATCTTTACAATATTCAATTTTCCCATTCAGAAATATCCCATCCCTTCTCTTAGTCTACTGTCCTTTTCTATGCCTACACAAAGGATTAGTATTTCCATCACATGAGTCCTATAAAATTCTTGTTTAGGTTACTCCTGAGTATTTATGGGGTTGTACTGCTCATTCAAATAAAATTTTGTAGATAGCTTCCACTTCTCCTGATTAAACACAACAGCTTCTTCAGTTTATCCTTATAGACCATGGTCTTCTCTTGCATCCTGTAATTACCTCTAAGAGATGGACTCCTAGTTGCCCATGTCTAGTTTATAAAAATCAAAATACTCTAGACAGAGTCTGATAGTCCCAGAGTAGAATGAGATCTCCTTCATTCTGGACACAGTAACAACTTTTACATTATTTAGAATTGTGTTACCATCCTTGACCACTCCATCATTCTGATGATTTGACACGGAATCCATATTATTAGTACCCTGCTTCCAACCAAGGAACTGACTTCATAGTGAAGGAAATGAGACAAAAGGCTGATGCCTAAAAGGAGTCACTGTTCTCATCACAAGCCTGATCACCCACAACTATGGTAAACTCAAAAAAAAAAGTGAGTGAACAATTTACTGATAACTGGTATGGCACAAGCTGGGAGGCATAACTTTCTGAGGTTGGAATGCTAGCTTACAGAATATGGCATGTGCTCAGAACCATATATGGTACTTGCCTATCCCACAGACAGAATGCATGTATTTAGGAACAAAGGCAGAAGCCTTTAAAATCTTTTGCTTTCTATCTCTATGACTCTGCTTTGTTTGATGGAAGATCTTAGAAATAAGGGAGGGGCACTTCTACCAGGAGACAGGAGCCATCTAGTCATTTTACATTCTTTATGTCACTGAAACAATACAGGGAATAGGATGCCATAGTGTTGACTAAAACTACAATTGACCTTAACTATCAGGGAGAAATAAGGTTACCTTAAAAAAAGAAAGTCAATAGGAGTATGACTTACACCTAGGGGACCACTTTACCAAGCCTGGTCATCGAAATAAACAAAAAATTACATTAAACCTATGCAGGGCTAGCAAAGTCTTAGACTACTTAGGAATACTTGTACCAACCTATCAGGCAAAACCCCAGCCAATGAGAACCTGGCTGAATTCAAGGAGAATGAAGAAATGTATAGAGAAGGGGAGAATTTAAATAACAGAAAAAAATAGGCTGTAGCCTCTACTTCTACTTGGACATTGCTGTAGTCATTATTGTTAGAATATTGATTTATTAGTTTTCTTCCTCCACCAGTGTATATAAAGCTTGGTAGTGATGGTTAAATTTACCATTTAGTTCAAAGTTTGCAGAAAATGGGGCTTCCCTGGTGGCGCAGTGGTTGAGAGTCCGCCTGCCGATGCAGGGGACACGGGTTCGTGCCCTGGTCCGGGAAGATCCTACATGCTGCGGAGCGGCTGGGCCCGTGAGCCATGGCCGCTGGGCCTGCACGTCCGGAGCCTGTGCTCCGCAACGGGAGAGGCCACAACAGTGAGAGGCCCGCGTACCACCAAAAAAAAAAAAAAAAAAAAGTTTGCAGAAAATGGACACCGACAATTGGGCAGAATTACAATGGACCCAGAGCAAGAATGGTTACCATGTGGAGATGGAGAATTCAGAGACAAGATAAGTGGCTTTTTGAAATTCTCAACGACTTTATGTTTGGATGCAGAAGTCTTAAAGTTACTTTGGACTGCCTATCTCTGGGGGAAGAAGCGACTATTCAGCAAATAATGGTTGTTCCTGGGAGAGAAAGAAAGGACTGGAGAAGGGTAAAGAAGAAAGTCCAACCATAAAATTTATTTCTTCAAAAAACTTGAAAATAGAACTAAATATAAACATATAACATATTACTCTTAATTTGTTAATTCAGAGCAGTGGACACATAGTCATAAATTCAACATACTACTCTGTATACTTTTAAAATATTTTTAAAAATTTTACTTCTGAATCCACAGAGTTAAAAATAATATTTTATTAGTAAACCAAATAATATTTATCTTTTAAAGGAGTCCTTTCTACGAAGTACCTGTATGTAAAGGTAAAAACATGAACTGTGGCCTCTAAATAGACTGATCCGTTTGATGTCAGAAGAGGTATAAAATATACTTTCACAGTTGGATTTCCTCTCCTGTGCTCTGCCACCAACATGAAAACAACATAGCCTAGAGTAGCCTGGGTTTCAGTACAAGCATGTGGAACAGACCCAAACCATTTTTGCATCCTGATGCCAAACTCCAACTGACTCATAAGCCCATGAGTGAAGAAAGCAAATGTCTGTTGCTACAAAGCACTGAGATTTTCGAGGTTCTTATACAGTATCATGGTGGCAATAGGTAACTGACACATTAAAGGTGTTCTGTGTGATATTTATTAGACTATACATTTGGGGGGCAAAATTTTACTTCACAATAAAAATGTATAAGAAATATAACCATCTCGAGTTTCCCTGATAGCGCAGTGGTTAAGAATCTGCCTGCCAATGCAGGGGACACGGGTTCCAGCCCTAGTCCAGGAAGATCCCACATGCCGGGGAGCAACTAAGGCCATGTGCCACGACTACTGAGCCTGCGCTCTAGGGCCCGCGAGCCACAAGTACTGAGCCCATGCGCCACAACTACTGAAGCCCACGCGCCTACACCCCGTGCTCCGCCACAAGAGAAGCCACTGCAATGAGAAGCCCAGGCACCACAATGAAGAGTAGCCCCCACTCGCCGCAAGTAGAGAAAGGCTGTGCGCAGCAATGAAGACCCAACACAGCAAAAAATAAAATAAATAAAATTTTTTAAAAAAAGAAAAATATAACCATTTCAACATATAAATATATTTATTCAAATTAAATTCAGTACAACTTAAATGTGGAACTAAGCAATTTTCTTTATACATTTAGGCATATTCCATTTATACCTACAGACAGATAAACTTTTTGCATAAGTAGGAAAACTTAAAATATATTTTGAATAGATTTGTACAAACTACTGAATACTTTAAAATTAGTAATTTAAAGTTCCCACCCTCATTTGGAGGTAGAATGGGAACTTAACTTTCTAGTTACTGGTCTGAAAAAGAAAATAACTTGCTATAATTTTGAACGTTATATAGTATAAGGACTATAAAAATATCACTGTCATGATAGCATATGAACACTCTAAATGTAGACCTTATGGTAGAGATTGCTAGCTGTTCACCAAAACTCATTTCTTCTTCATCCTGGAAAGCACAGCTAAACTATTCCTAGTCAGTGGAAAGTGATGTGGGCCACACCTAGGCCTAGCCCATAAAAGCCTCCCAACGTGTGCTCCTCCATGCTTTTCGTCCCTTCCTGTTGACTATGATGATGAATCCAAGGTTCCATGTTTTAAAGAAAGCAGGGTCACAGTCAACCTGGGTCCCTGGTCAACGTTTCTTGAAAAAGAAATAGACTGGTATTGTGTTTGCTATCTGTTCATTGTATCATGCAAAACAATAGTAAAAAAAAATGCCAAATAATTATCTACCTCCCTAAAATTGAACCTCTATAGTTTTTATGTTTTCATGAACTACTTGCATTCTTATGACAAGTATTATGAGTTGAAAACACATCAACCACAGTAGCATGAGTTTCACATAGGTTGTTAACTTCACTAGAAATTGAAGTAAAAACATAATAAATTATATTCTCTTCATAGCTATGTAAATAAAAGATGATATAATCATGTACAACCTAATGCTTAAAATTAAAATTAGGTTTTCTAACTAGAAAGACCCAATCAAGAAATTTCTTAGTTAATTACACAAAAGTTGGTAAATGACCTAAAATTCTCTTACCATCTGTGCCATGAGGAACAGTAATCTGTTGGACTGAAGACGACGAAGCAAACTTGACAGGAACTTTGCCCAACTTCCGTGTACTGAGCTCTGGAATATCATGTCCACGATCTTCAGCATTAACAAAAATCTCAGATGAAAACATGGCTTTTCTTGGACTTTCTGTTGTTATCTGAGTGACTGCATCAGATGATAATTTTCCAGAGAAGGGAGAAAACGGGGTCTTAGTCTCCTTTGGTGATCTGAACAAAAAAGAGAAAACACACAGCAGGTCATATCCTTGGCTTATCAAATACTGTAATTTCTTTCCAAATGTGGCTTCAATATTTTTTGGAGACATCCAACTCAAATGGTTAAGTTATTTCTGCAGTACCCTTTGCTTTTTTACATACTTATTACAGTGTGATCATGCATGAGTTTACTTTTACTTATTTTAAAATCTACTTTTATTTTGGATTTAGAATGCTATTATATAAGGAAAGGGTACTTTTCAGTTGAAGTGAAAAGATATCCATTAAAAAATAATTACTGGAAGTCCACTATAAATTAGGGGACTATGCTAAACGCATAGAGTGTACAAAAATAAAAAAGAAACAAAGCCTTTCCTCAAAAAGTTTATATGTCAGTGGGGGAACCAGAGGTTTTTAAGGTTGTAACTATATATATAGATTATAAAGAATCCATATTAAAACATAATGGAGTAAATAAATGAGTGTATAAATAAATAAATAATAGGAGGGAGGGAGAAGACAAATCTTGCCAACATAAGAATTCCATATGTAGGTAACCTCACCCCCGGCATCCATCTCCTCCCCAAGGAGGTGGAGGTGAAGCTTAATCTTCCCCTTAAGTCCAGTCCTGGGCTGGTCTTAATGACTGAATTCCGAAGAAAGTATAAAATGGGAGAAAAAGTAACTTTACAGTGGAGAAACCTAGCAAACACCATGTTATGCAAGTGATGATGTTTCACATCACCAGTGATGTCATGGAGACATTACATACTCTCTGCAAATGATGTGATGAGAAGGTTACTTCGCTTCTGCGGTATTCTTTGCCAAAACCTGTAACTCCAGTCTAATCATGAGAAAAACATCAGCCAAATCCAGATGGAGAATATCAGACCAATATTCCTCAGGACTGTCAAAATCATGAAAAACAAGGAAGGAATGAGGAACTGTCATAGACCAGAGAAGACTAAGCAGACATGACAACTAACTAAGTGGAATGTGATATACTGGATTGGGTCCTAGAACAGAAAAAGGTCATTAACGGGAAAACTGGTGAAATCAAAAAAAAAGTCTTAAGTTTAGTTAATAGTAATATATAAATGTTGGCTTTTTAATTTTGAAAAGTATACTATGGTAGTATAAGATGTTAGCAATAGGAAAAACTGGGAGAGAGGTAAAGGGAACTCTATTATGGTTTGTATCTTTTCTGCAGATTTGAAATTATTTGAAAATAAAAAAGGTCATTTTTTTAAAATGGAGTAATACTGTATTATATTATATCACAGAAGAAGAAGACCTTTTAAAAGGTCTTTTAAATCTCTACCCTCTATATACTATTTACTAATTAAAAGGACAATTATGAGAAAAGAAAATAGGCCCATCTCCCTTATGTATATAGAAGCAAAAATCATAAACAAAATGTTAGACAATCAAATGTAGAGTGTGTGAGTGAGTGAATGTGTGAATGTGTGTGTGTGTGTGTGTGTGTGTGTGTGTTTGTGTGTGAATTCCTACCAAGCTGTTTTACTCCAGAAATGCAAGGTGAGTTAACATTCAAATGTCAACAAATGTCATGCACCACATCAATAAAATAAAGGAGAAATGTATATGATCATAGTAGTATAGTCAGATAAAACATTTAATAAAATTCAATAATTATGTATGATTAAAAACTCATAGCAAAGGGAAACTACAAAAAACTTTAGAGCCACCATCCTATTTACAGTGAAATGTGGAGAATGTCCACTGTAAGATTAGGAACAAAATAAGAATGCCAACTCTTACCTTTTCTATTCAACATGTTAGTAAAAGTATTAAATGACATTAGCAGTAAGGCAGGAAAAAGAAATCAGAAATATAAGGATAAGAGAGGAGGAAATAATACTTTCCATATTTGATATAATTAAGGATACAGAAAATCCAAAACAATCTACAGATAACTTATTAGAATATCAGTTAGTTTTTAGAAGAGTTGCCAGATAAGAGACCAAACTTTAAAAAATTCCACTAACATTTTTTGGTGTCTGAAAAGTTACAAAATTAAAAACTAAAAAATATGCCATATACATTATCATCAAAACATCATATACCTAGTAATAAGTATACTAAAAAATGTAAGAACCCTAAACAGAAAACTATTAATATATCATAGAGAGAAATTAAAGGTGATCTAAATAGGATTTCTACTTTGAGGCAGGATGTATAGGCATACCTCACTTTATTGCACTTCACTTTATTGTACGTTGCAGATAACTTTTTTTTTTTTTTTAACAAATTGAAGGTTTGTGGCAATCCTGTGTCAAGCAAGTCTAGTGGTGGTGCCATTTTTCCAACAGCATTTGCTCACTTCGTGTCTCTATGTCACATTTGGTAATTCTCACAATATTTCAAACTTTTTCATTATTATACTTGTTACATGATCTGTGATCAGTCATCTTTGATGTTACTATTGCAAAAAGATTACAACTTGCTAAAGGGTCAGATGATGGTTAGCATTTTTAAAGTCTACTTTCAAATTAAGATATGTACTTTTTTTAGACATAATGCTATTGCACACTTAATAGCCTACAGTATAGCATAAACATAACTTTTACATGCCCTGGGAAACCAAACAACTCGTGTGACTTGCTTTATTATGATATTCTCTTTATTGTGGTGTCTGGGACCAAACCCCTATCTCCGTATTAATATGCCTGCATTAGGAAGGCACAGGCCATCACTCCTGCTGCAACAAGCAAACAAAATTGAATAAAAGATCATAGAGCTAAGGAAGCAATCAAGAAACAATGTCAACTAATATGCTAGAGAGGGACATTTAGAGATTTGGAGCAGGGGTTTGGTGTAGGGAGACATACTCCACTGGAAAAGAGAAATCACCAGAGCTTTTGAGGAACTCATTTGCTGGCATGATGGAGTGAAATCTAGCAGAATGTCAAGCCAATTTCCCCCACAGGACATTTCCTTAGTGTCAGGGTGGTATAGGATTATGGGGAACTGAGCCAAGAAAGCAGAGTGAAATTTCCTGCACAGTCATGGCACTAACAAACCAAATCCCACTAGATAAAGGGGCCTGTGACAATCATTAGGTCTCCCCTTCAAGACATTTGTCAGTTTTTGAACCTATATAAAGCAGGAAGCTAAATACCTAATGCCTGAGGGAGAGAACTTTCAAAAGTGAGGAATTAGAGACCTACCAGACTCACAGTAAAAACCCAGAAGTGCTATCCCCAAGAAGGGGGCTGAGTCAGAAAAAGTGAAATCATCTGCAATGTTTCAGTGTTTATGAGACAAACTTTCACTGAGAAAGTGTAATGGCAACAAACACATCGCTGGTCTCTCCTTACATTTGCCATACTCTGAAGCTGTGAGAACTGAGAGCCTAAAGAGCTGAATTCAAACATCTGAAAGACTGAAGTCAATAACTGACTGTATTTATTGAAGAATCAAAGACCTGTCAGGCTTACAGCAAAAATCCAGGGAGGCCACAAATTAGGAAAAATCATAGGTAGGATGAGATAACTAAAGCTCCAACCCAGTTCTGATCTAGTAAAATTCCTGAAATGACTGAAATGATCAGCCACTCTGATTAGCAGAGAAAAGGGTAAATCTTCTCTGGTGCAAAGCAATAGCATCTTCAGTCTCTATGATTTTTTTATTCACAATGTCCAGCACACAATCAAAAGTTATGAAATTCGTGAAGCAGGAAAAAGTGACTAAAAATTAAGACCAAAAAAACAAGAAAAATTGATTTAGAGGGAATTCAGATTCTGGAGTTAGCACAGAACTTTAAAATGACTATATTGAGAGTAAAAGATGGGGATTAATAGATAAAAATATGGAGAATCTAGGGCTTCCCTGGTGGCGCAGTGGTTGGGAGTCTGCCTGCCGATGCAGGGGACACGGGTTTGTGCCCGGGTCTGGGAGGATCCCACATGCCACGGAGTGGCTGGGCCTCTGAGCCATGGCCGCTGAGTCTGCGTGTCCGGAGCCTGTGCTCTGCAACGGGAGAGGCCACGGCAGTGAGAGGCCCGCGTACCGCAAAAAAGGAAAAAAAAAAACATGGAGAATGTCAACAGAAAATTGGAATCAATTTTAAAAAATCAAATACAGATAAATGAAAAATAAGAAAACTGATCCCCAGCAGACCTTAGGGAATACTAGAAGAAATTTTTTGAGGCTGAAGTAAAATGGCCCAACATAGAACAGAACTGCAGGAAAGAACAAAGAGCATTTAAAGTGTGTGTGTGTGTGTTTAATATATACATGTACATATACCCAGGTACATACACCTTTATATTTATATGTTGTTTTATAAATAAACAATAATAATGTGGGGATGTAGAACAGAAATATACAACAAAAGCACAAACAGCAGGAGGGGGCACATGGAGTTAAACTGTTGTGAGATGCTTCATTTTTCATAAAATGGTAAGAATACTAATTTAAGGTTAATTGTAAAGTCAAGAAGTATAATCTCTTGAAAAATCACTAAAAGAATGATAGAGAGGGCTTCCCTGGTGGCGCAGTGGTTGAGAGTCTGCCTGCCGATGCAGGGGACACTGGTTTGTGCCCCAGTCCTGGAAGATCCCACATGCCGCAGAGCGGCTGGGCCCGTGAGCCATGGCCACTGGGCCTGCGTGTCCGGAGCCTGTGCTCCACGGCAGGAGAGGCCACAACAGTGAGAGGCCCGCGTACCGCAATAAAAAAAAAAAAAAAAAAAAAAAAAAAGAATGATAGAGAAAAAGTATAACAAAAAAATCCAGTAAAGGAGATAACATGAAATCAAGATAATTGATTAAAATAATAAAGGACAAGAGTAATAGAAAACAGCAAAGTGGCAAAACTTAAAATCAACCACCTCAATGATTACATTAAATATAAATGAACTAAATATCCCAATTAAAAGACAAAGGTTGACAAGATGAATAAGACCCAACTATATGCTATTCACAAGAGAAACACTTTAATATAAGGTCACAGATATACTAAGTTAAAAGAATGGAAAAGGATACCCCAAGCAAACACTAATCAAAAATAAGCTTCCTCTTATCTTTCTCTTCCTCCTGGCTTTTTATTCTCTCCTTTTACCTTTCCCTTCCTGAACAACTGAATCTTAAAACCATTAGGTGGACATTCACAATGGGTGGGGCAACAGTGGCCCAGAGTAAGGTATAAGCGCCTCATCGGGGTGAGGAGGGTGCCCATGTAAAGGAGTAGCTTTAGCATGTAGTATCACAATCCTATCAGGGCAAAGAGAATCTGGGGAGGTGTGGCTTGTTATGCAATACCAGAGGAGGATGAGGAGGGTTTCCATGAAGAAGAAGGTCCAGCTTGGCATGTGAACTTACTGCCCAGCCAGAATGAGGAAGGCGTCTCTACAGTGGAGCAGCCTAACATAAAGTGGCAGAACTAGAGCAGAGTAGAGAAAATAATCTTCACAGACAGGCAGCCTGGGCTGGTAAGTCAGACCCCCTGCAGAATGAGAAGGGTGTCATCCAGGGCTTGGGAGAAGCCCGGTTTGGTGAGTCAGAGCTCAAGCAAGGTAACAGCAATATCTACCATACAGGATAAGGGGAGGTAATCTGACCTGAGATGTCACAGCCTGGGTGATGAGGGTGTCCAACAGGGTAGCGAGGCATCTTGAGTCAGATCCTAGACAGGATGAGGGCATCCAAGCAGAGAGGAGGCCCAATGTGAGATACCAAAAGCCTAAGCAGGATGAGGAAGATGCTCCTGTGAGGAAGTAGTCCATCTCAGGGAGTTAAGAGTCTAAGTGAGGTGAGGAGGGTGTCCACATACATGGGGTGAGCATTCTGATGGGAGGAAGTCAAAAACCAAGTTGGGGATGTTATCTATGTTTAGGGGTAGTCTAGAATGGAGTGTCAAAGCCCCAGCAGGGTAAGAAGAACATCCAAACAAAAAGGTAGTCTGAAAGGAGAGTCAGAATCCAAGTAGTGAGTGAGGGCAATCCTAACTGGGGAGAGGATGGCAGGAATGATGGGAGATTAGTTACACATGGCAGATTGAGCAAATAAATAAATAAATATATAAAGCACATAAGAAGTGAGGGTTCTCACTACTGGATAAGGGAGTTACAAACACAGAAAGAGAAAAAAAAGTAGAATAAAACTGAATTAGAATTGTATACATGGGTGTGAGCTTATGGCTTTTAATATATATAGACAGATACAGAAATAAATGTAAATGAGTATGTGTGTGTATTTATGTATGTATGTATGTACGTATGTACATAAATCCACTAAGAAGGCTGGGAGCAGCCCAATAGCAATGCTCAAATCTTGGCTTCTAAATATCACTTTCCTCTAAAAGAAAGCAGGTTCCTTGGAGAAATGGCCAATTTCAGAGCTGGGGAAGAAGAAGTTATGAGCCTGAAGTGTCTTGTTGTGCCACAAGGCAAAGACATGTGCAAAAGATGACAAGAACATGTAAAAAGGATACAGAAACCAGCTTGAAGGAGCTGCCACTGGTCAGTAAATCAGTGGCATTTTGAGCATGAAAACAAATTACAATAGTAATAATGAATATAAGAAAACATAACTTTGTATAAGATCTCATATCCAACAAAAAACTTTTATACAGAATAGATTAAAACTCTCTAAATTCAACAGTAAAAAAAAAATGCAGTTAGAAAATAGCAAAACTTAAACACACACTTCACCAAAGATAATATACAGAAGACAAGCACATGAAAAAATGTTCATCCTCATTAGTCATTTAGAGAAATGCATATTAGAACAACAATGAGATATCCCTATATACTTATTAGGATGGCTAATAAATAAAATAATAAAATTAAATAATTATTTATAATAAAATTATAATAATAAAATAAATAAAAAATACTGACAATAACAAAAGCTGACAAGGATGTGAAGAAACTAGATCTCTCATATATTGCCAGCAGAAATGCAAAATGGTACAACCACCCTGGAAAACAGTTTGACAGACTCTTAAAAGATAAACATATACTTACTATACAACCCAACAATCACACTCTTGGGCACTTATCCTAGAGCAGTTTCTCAACCTTGGCACTACTAAAACTGAACCAAATACTTCTTTGTTGTGGGGGACTGACTACTCTGTGTATTCCAGGGTATTCAGCAGCATCCCTGATGGCAACAGCAAAATTCCTTCCTAGTTGTGACAATCAAAAATGACTTCAGATGTTGCTACTGTCCCCGGGGAGCCAAATTCACCCCTGGTTGAGAATCACTGTCCGAGAGAAATAGAAACTTCATTTGTGTAAAAAAAAGTATATGAATGTTCACAGTAGCTTTATTAATAACAGTCAAAAGTTGGAAACAACCCAAACATCCTTCAACAGAGAAATGGTTAAATAAACTGGTATGTATCCATACAATGGAATGCTACTTAGCAATTAAAAAAAACCAAAACCATTGATATACACAACAACTTGGATGGATCTCCAGGTCATCATGTTAAGTAAAAAGAGCTAATCTCAAAGGTTACATGTTATATGATTCAATTTACAAAACATTCACAAAATGACAAAACCATATAGTAGGAAAACAGGTCACTAGTTTCCAGGGTTTAAAGAATGCAGAGGGCAGGGGAGAGGAGTGTGACTACAGAGGGGCAGGCATAAGGGAATTTCTTTGTGGTGACAGAATATTCCTGTATCTTGATTATAGTAGTAGTTATGTGAAATCACAATGTGATTAAATTTCACAAAATTATACGCATATGCATTCAAAAAAGCCTGAGTGCATGCAAAACTTGGTGAAATATGGTTAAGTTCTGTAGTTTAGTTAATTATATTGTGCCCATGTCAATTTCCTAATGTCATTTTGAAAATGTACTATAGTTATATAAGACATTACCAATGGGAAAGCTGAGCGATAGATACCTGGGACTCTCTGGACTATTTTTGTAATCTCTTTTTAAGTCTATGTATTTTTAAAATAAAGAGTGAAGAAAAGATAGTAATAAATCATAACCCACTGAATGAAAGCATGATTCTGTACAGATATAAATAAACTAGAAGTCTTCTGAGGACTGAGATACTTACATAATTTCAAAGTTCCTCCCCATAAAACACTTAGCTACAAAGTGGAAAACAGTAACTTTCCAGTTCAGAAACCTAGCCCACAACCTTACTAAGTAATTAAAGTGATCACTGTCAGCAGTGGGACAAATAGAAGTGTACGACAGCTGCTAAGATGTTATAAGAAGAATTCAATGTCAATTCTGTGATAACCCTACCAAAAATATCTCACCTGAACTTAATCATGAAGAAACATCAGAGAAACCCAAACTGAAAAACACTCTAGAAAGTAACTGACCTGTAATCTTCAAAAGTGTTACGGTAGGGCTTCCCTGGTGGCGCAGTTGTTGAGAATCTGCCTGCCAATGCAGGGGACATGTGTTCGAGCCCTGGTCTGGAAAGATCCCACATGCCGCAGAGCAACTGGGCCCGTGAGCCACAATTACTGAGCCTGTGCGTCTGGAGCCTGTGCTCCACAACAAGAGAGGCCGCGATAGTGAGAGGCCCGCGCACCGTGATGAAGAGTGGCCCCCGCTTGCCACAACTAGAGAAAGCCCTCGCACAGAAACGAAGACCCAACACAGCCATAAATTAATTAATTAATTTTTTTAAAAAAGTGTCAAGGTAATGAAAGTGAAGGAAAGACTGAAGAACTGTTCCAGATTAAAGGAAATTAAAGAGTCATGACAACTAAAGCAACATGTGATTTTGAGTTGCTCCTTTTTGTTATAAAAAATCTTACTGGGACAATTGGAAAAACTGGAATAGTGTCTATAACACATTGATATTAATTTCCTGATTTTTACAGCTTTACTGGTTATGTAGGACAATGTTCTTTTCATAGGAAACGATGAGAGTGATGGGGCAGTAGTTCAATAACTTACTACCACATGGCTAAGGAGAAAAAAGGAGGTATTAACATGCTGTTCTCAAATGCTGATTAAACAAGCAGACAAAAATTCAGTAAAAATGAAGATTTCAACATAACAGCTGACCAAATGGACCAAAGTAACATACACAGAATATCACAAGAAGCAATGGCAGAATACACATTTCTTTCAATTGCACACTGATCAAAATAAAAATATATCATATCATAAAGCAGTTCTAAAAAATTTAAGTATACTGAAATCATTAAAAATATAATCTCAATGACCAAAAAGAATTAACTAAAAATAAAAAATCATTTATATGTTCTTATATAATTGGAAATTAAGAAACACATCTCTACGTAGCCATGGATCAAAGAAAAAGTTATGATATGAGAAAATATTTTGTACAAAGATGATGATGAAAAACTACATAAAAATCTGTGTACACTAGACAAGAAAGCTAAAAATTAATGAATATGTAAAAAAAGTATCTATTCTCAGAAAGATAGAAAAAGTTAAGTTAAACCCAAAACAGAAAAAAAAAAAAAGATACAGCAGCAACTAATGAAACAGAAAAAAACACATCAGACGATCATAAAAACCCAAACTGCTAAAGCCCTAGCAAGAGTGACCAAACAAAAAAGGATAAAACACAAATTACTAATACCAGACATAAGAAAGCTAATACCACTGGAGATTCAGAAATTGAAAGGATATAAGGATATTGTGAAAATAACTCATGCCAACAATTTTTGACAACTTATTTAACTGAAGAATACTTTCCAAACTGACACAAGAAAAAAAAATCTGCATAGTCAAATCTACTAAAGAAATTGAATCTATAATAAAAACTCCAGGCCAAAATGGTGAATTCTGCCAAATATCTAAGAAAGAAATAGTACCAATCTTACACAAACTCTTTCAGAGTGTCCTGATATACTAATGAGGTCAGCCCACTGCTCATACCAAACTCAGACAAAGATATTGCAAGAGAAGAAAATTATAGGTGAATATCCCCCATGAACACAAATGTACAATTCCTAACAAAATATTAATTAGGTAGATTGTATCTAGCAAGAAGGATAATACATAAATTAGGAATACATATGATAATCTCTACAATAACTACTGCAATAGAGTCTGACACAATTTTTGATGTTTGATTACTGACTTCCTTTTAAGCCTCACCTTTTGCTCCACATCTGGAAAGGCTGATAAGCCTGAGTATGATTGCCTCCTCCTTTGGCAACAGCAGAAAATTTAAACTGCCCATATATAGACTTTTTTCTCAGTTCCACCCTACAAAGCCCCCTCTGCTGTGCCCAAGACAGCCTGGACCTGCTTGTGCCCACCCAACTCTTCCCAGGGGTTCCCCTGTGTGAGTAATAAACTTCCTCTCAAATTCTCTGGGTTTGAGGAGTGTCTGAAGCCTAGGTATCTGAACAAAATTTTGGGTGGGAGTCCATCCCACTTCTGCGGGATGGCCACAACCACTAAAAAATAAACAAAGATGTATATTAAAACAGCCAATAAGGAGAATATAAAATGGAATAATAAAAGATAAATCATTAATACAAAAGAAGGCAAGAAAGAACAAAAACCATATGGTACAAATTGAAAGCAAAATGTAATATGGTAGATTTAAATCAAATAATACCATTCTGACACAAACTCAGAAAATGAGAAAGAGGTTTTTTTCTTAAAAGCCACTGTAACTCTGCTGTCAGGACACTCCAAGAAGATTATAGACCAATATTAGCAAGCTGAATTCAGCAATAAATATAAAAAGGGACAATATGTCATAATCAAGTGGGATTTATCCCAGTAAGAATAATATTTGAAATCTAATCAATATATTTATATAATATATATAATATTATATAATAATATAATTCATATCAACAGACAGGAGAAAACAAATATGATCATAATACAGCAGGAAAAAGCATGTGACAAAACTCAACACCCACTCACAGAACTCACAGCAAACTAAGAATATGAGAGGGCATCCTTAATCTCATAAAATGCATCTAATAAAAATCTACAGCTAACATCAAATTTGATGAAACACTAAATCCACTCCCCCACCCACGCAAAGATGGGGAATAAGGTAAGATGACTGCTCTTACTACTTCTGTTTAATATTATACTGAATGTCCTAAACAGTGCATCAGGCAAAAAAATAAAGACATGAAGATTGGAAAGGAAGAAGTAAAACTGCTGTTCATGCCCTGGCAACGTGAGTGTCTATGAAGAATAGACATTAAAGTTGAGGATATCACTAAATTTAAACAAAGCACTCCCTAAATCATAGGGAAGTTACTAGACACAAATTGAGGACAAATAGGTATGCCTCAACTTAACCACCAGAAGTATTACCTTGCCTAAATTCCCTATGGTCACTGCACACAAATTGCCTAAATTATCCTGGAGTAAGCAAGGAAGCTCTGACCCAGTGAGTAAGAAATTAAAATTAAAATTAACTTGTTGGCATTGATAAACTGGTTTGACAACAGCATTTGTATATACAATCAACAAATAACTAGAAAATACAAAATCTAAAATACCATATACAAAAGTATCATAAAACAAAATAATGAGGAATAAATTTAATGAAAAATGTGCAAGCCTACACACTGAAAATTACAACATCTTACTGAGAGACATTACATAAGTAGGGGGAAAAAACATGTTCATTCATAGGGAGATTCCATATTACTAAGATGTCAATCATTCACAAAATGATCTATAGATTCAATGCAACATTGAACAAAATCTCAGGAGGTTTTTTTGGAGAAACTGAGAAGACTATTCTAAATTTTATACAGAAATGCATAGAATCTAAAATAGCAAAAAATATTGTTGAAAATAAAAACAAGGCTGGAGGACATAACCTGATTTCAAGACTTATTATAAAGCTACAGTAATCAAAACATTATGGTATAGCTGTAAAGACAGACAGTTCAAAGGAACAGAGTAGAAACTCTTAAAAATAAACCCACATGTAAAAGGCCGATTGATTTTTGACAAAGATGCGAACTAAGTTCAAAAAGGAAATAATCATTATTTCAAAGATGGTGCTGGAATATCCAGTGAAAGAAAATGATCCTAAACTGTGTAAATTACAGTATATACAGAAATTAGTTTGATATAGATCACAGACTTAAAAAATAAAGCTAAAACTATAATTCAAGATGAAAATATAGGAGAAAATTTTCATAACACTGGGTTAGGCAGTATTTTTAGACAAGACCAAAACAGTACTAACCATAAAAGAAAGATTTAGAATGTCCATCAACTGATGAACACACACACACACACACACACACAATGAAATACCACCCAGCCATAAAAAAGAATGAAATTTTGCCATTTGCAACAACATGGATGGACTTGGAGAGTATCATGCTAAGTGAAATTAAGTCAGAGAGAGAAAAACAAATCCTGTATGATATCAATTACATGTAGAATCTAAAAAATACAATAAACTAGTGAATATAACAAAAAAGAAACAGATTAACAGATATAGAGAACAAGCTAGTGGTTACCAGTGGGGAGAGGGAAAGGGGAGGGGCAATATAGGGGTAGGGAATTAAGAGATACAAACTATTATGCATAAATTAAGCTACATAAGCTGTATATATCGTACAACACAAGGAATATGGCCAATATTTTATAATAACTATAAATGGAGTATAACCTTTAAAAATTGTGAATCACTGTATTGTACACTTGTAACCTATACAATATTGCACATCAACTATACTTCCAACAGAAAAATTAACAAACTGGATTTCATAAAAGTTAAAACTTTTTCTTCATCAAAAGACACCAGTAAGAAAATGAAAATCAAACCACAGACTGTGAGAAAATATTTGCAATACACAGAGGATCTGTATCTTGAATATATTAAAAATTCTTAAAGTCATGAGACAATCCAATGGAAAAATTAAACAGACACTTCATAAAGACATAAAAATGGCCAAGAAGCACAGAAGCAATTATCAGCATCATGAGTCATCAGGGAAAAACAAATTAAAACCACAATAACATACCATTTCACATCCACATTTAGAATGGCTAAAATTAAAAATAACTGGAGGGACTTCTCTGGTGGCGCAGTGGTTAAAACTCTGCCTGCCAATGCAGGGGACACAGGTTTGAGCCCTTTTCTGGGAAGATCCCACATGCGGCGCAGCAACTAAGCCCATGCGCCAAAACTACTGAGCCTATGCTCTATAGCCAGCGAGCCACTACTGAGCCCACGTGCCACAACTACTGAAGCCCATGCACCTAGAGCCCGTGCTCTGCAACTAGGGAAGCCACTGCAATGAGAAGCCCACGCACCACAACGAAGAGTAGCCCCCGCTCGCCGCAACTAGAGAAAGCCCACGCGCAGCAACAAAGACCCAACGCAGCCAAAAATTAATTTTTTAAAAACCCTGGATATACCAAGTGTTGCAATGTAACTTGCATATGCTGTTAATGAGAACGAAAAATGGTACATTCAGCTCCAGTTTGGGGTAATCAGTCATAACCCATTCAGTCTCTCCCACTAAGTGCAGCTATAAAACCTAGACAAACTACATGGAGCAGCTCTTAGAAGACTCTTGAAAAATAGGAGCAGGCAAATTGGTGAAGACCAGCAACATCTGAAGTACCATTAAATTGGTGATGAGTTAGTTTATCATTGTTTCCTTTAGTATCCAATGACCTGAACTCAATAATAGAGTCTGGCACTTAGAAGTGGACATTAGCACAGACAGAAAGACCTCCAGAAGAAGCCCTCTAATTCAGGCATGAGGAGTGGAAGCAGAAATAGTGTGAAAAAATCCCTTTTTCTTTTCTCCCTTTCTAGTAATCTCAAGCACTCAAGTAATCTCATGGAGGCATTGGTACAGCAGTAACAGGGACTAGAAGAAGTTTAAAATTCTGAGGGGGGGAACCCTCCTCTTTTACCAGAGAAGGTGTGGTCTCAAGAGGGTGAGGTGAACCTGTGTTGATTTTTTTTTTCTCTTTACTGAGCCACCTGGCACTGACACAAAGTAGCCACAGGAAGCACATAAAAGAGAGGGGTAAATTAAGCCCTTGCTTTCTGTTCTGAGGACCAAAAAAGGGGAGCTCAAGGAGAAACATATAGAGGAAAGCCCCTATTATAACAGTTTAAATATACTGACAATACCACAAGTTGGCGAGGATGGAGAGTAACTGAAACACTTGTATATTCCTAGTGGAAATACAAAGATACAGCCACCCTGGAAAAACAGTTTAGCATAGTTTAGTTCTAAACAGTTCTTGTAAAGTTAAACACACACATATACCACATGACTCAGCAGCTCTAACTGTAATCACCCCAAACTGGAAACAACCCAAATATCCTTCAAAGAGTGAATGTATCGATAAACTGTATTTTTTTAAACTTTTTATTGCTTTATGCTTGTAATAAAGCATTAAAAAGTAAAAAACTGATTCATAAAATGAGATGGGTAAATCTTAAATATACTTTGTAAAGTAAAAGAAGCCAAACCCAAAGGGCTATTATATATTTCATGATTTCATTTACATGACACTCTGGAAAGGTAAAACTTGGAAGAAAACAGATCAGGAATTGCCAGGGGTCAGGGGAGGGACTGTCTATAAAGGGATGGCATGCGAGAATTTTTGGACTGACAGAAATGCTTTGTATGGAACTGTGATGTGGATTTATCAAAACTGATAGAACTATACACCACAAAAAGTAAGTTTTACAGTATGTAAATTTTATAGTATATAAATTTTTAAAAAATTAACCAAGATATTGGGGCAAAATGGAATACAGGATGTAAGAAATGAATCTAACTGTATTATAAATGAATCACATCCTCATGCTGAAGTCTATAAGGAAGAAAAAAGCTAACCCAGGAAACAGAAACAATGTCTGGACTGTATACTATACATAAAACCTGTACTCTAGGTGGAAAATTTGTTTCTCACCTGGGTATGGGATAAGAATTCTGAAACTTTATTTATATACTAGGGTAAATATACTGTAAATAATAAGAGCCATGTTTATCACCATTGGAGAAAGAAGTTACAAATAAAGAAAGGGAAAAGGCTAGAATCAACCCTGTGGTTTTGGACTAGTTGGAGGTATCGACTTGTGGTTTAAAAAAAAAATACATACACACACACACACACACACATAATAGAGATGGAAATGAATATAGGTGTATGTATATACATGAGTTAATACCTATAATCTTTAGTTTTATTCACTCAGAGGGGCAAGAAGCAGTGTCATCCTAGTAGCAATGAGCAAACCTCATTGGTTTCTGAACACCACTTTCCATTGTTGAAAGTGGGGTACTGAAGTCCTTGACTATTACTGTATTGTTGTTTACTTCTCCCTTTAGATGTTAGTATTTGCTTAATATATTTAAGTGCTTTGATGTTGGGGGTGTTTGTGTGTGTATGTGTACTGTGTGTGTGTGTGTGTGTGTGTGTGTGTATGACTGTTATATCATCTTGATGCACTGACTCCTTTATTATTATATAATGACCTCCCCTTTGCCTATTGTTACTATTTTGTCTGCTACAAGTATAACCAGCCCTGCTCTCTTTTGGTTTCTACTTGTAAGGAGTATCTTTTTCCTTTCCTTCACTTTGAGCTCACATGTCCTTAAAGCTAAAGTGAGTCTCCTGTAGGCAGCATATAGTTGGGTCTTGATTTTGTATCCATCAAGTCTTTTGATTGGAGAATTCAATTCATTTACATTTAGAGTAATTATTGATAGGTAAGGTCTTACTTATACCATCTTATTGTTTTCTGGCTGTTCCGTAGTTTTCTTTTTCCTTTCTTCCTCTCTTGCTGCCTTCCTTTGTGAACTGGTGATTTTCCGTAGTAATATTTTCTGACTGCCGTCTTTTTGGTGAATCTACTATACATTTTTGCTTTGTGGTTACCCCGAGGCTCACATAAACATCTTACAGAAAACAATATATTTTATATGATAACAACTTAACTTCAATCACATACAAACTCACTACCCTTTTACTCCTCCCACTTTTATGGTTTTAAACACCCCACTTTTCAACAATGGATAGATCACCCAGATAGCAAAATCAACAAGGAAACATTGGACTTGAAGCATACTTTAGACTAAATGGACTTAACGGACACCTACAGAACATTCAGCAGCTGAATACATTCTTATCAAGCATACACAGAACTTTCTCCAAGTTAGATCACATATAGGCTGCAAAACAAATCCTAGCAAATTTAACAAGATTTAAATCATACCAAGTACCTTTTCTGACCACAATGATATGAAACTAGAAATCAATACTGGGGGGAAGCAGGAAATTCTACAAATATGTGGAAATTAAACAACACAGTACTGAATACAAGTATGTCTAAAAAAATCAAAAGGGAAAGCAAAAAATATCTTGAAACAAATGAAAATGTGAACACAACATATCAAAACCTATGAGACAAAAGCAGTTCTAAGAAGGACATTTATAGTGCTAAACGCCTTTATTAAGAAAAAAGAAAGGCCTCAAATAAATAACTTTACATCTCAAGGAATGAGAAAAAGAACAGACTAGCCCAAAGTCAGCAGAAGAAAGGAAAATAACAAAGATCAGAGCAGAAATAAATGAAATAGAGACCAGAAAAATAGAAAAGGTCAATAAGATTAAGAACTAGATTTTTGAAGATAAACAAAATTGACAAACCTTTAGCTAGACTAAGAAAAAAAGAGAGGACTCAAATACATAAAATCAGAAATGAAAGAGAAGACAAAGCAACTGATACCACAGAAATATATAGGATCATAAGAGACGATTATGAACAATTATATGTCAACAAATTGGATAACCTGGCAGAGATGGAAAAATTGCCAGAAACATACAACTTACCAAGACTGAATCATGAAGAAAGAGAAAATATAAACAGACCCATGGAGTAAGGAGATAGAATCAGTAATCAAATCTTCTCAACAGAGAAAAGTCCAGGGCCAGATGGTTTAAGTGGTGAATTCTAACAAACATTTCAAGAAGAATTAACACCAATCCTTCTCAAACTTGTCCAAAAATTGAAGAGGGAGGAACATCTGCAAACTCATTTTATGAGGCCATCATATTACCATGATGATCCAAAGCTAGATGAAGACACTACAAGAAAACTACAGACCAACAGCTGATGAATACAGACATAAAATTTCTCAACAAAATATTAGCAAACTGAATTCAACAGCACATAGAAGAATTATACACCATGATCAATTGGGATTTATCCCTAGGATGTAAGGATAGTTCAACATATACAAATCAATAAATATGATATGCTTCTTTAATAGAATAAAAGATAAAAATCATATGATTATCTCATTAGATACAGAAAAAGCATTTGATAAAATACAACATCCTTCAATGATAAAAACTCTCAACAAATTGAGTATAGAAGAAACATCCCTCAACATAATAAAGGTCATGTATGACAAACCCTCAGCCAACATCACACTCAATGGTGAAAGGTTGAAGCTTTCCCTCTAACATCAGGAACAAGATTAAGAGTGCCCACTGTCACCACTTTTACTCAACATAGCACTGGAAGTCCTAAGCAGAGCAATGAGGCAAGAAAAAGAAATAAAAGGCATCCAATCAGAAAGGAAGAAGTAAGTTGTCTTTGTTTGTACATGATATGATCTAATATCTAATAGAAAATCCTAAAGATTCCACCATAAGCTGTTAGAAATAATCAATGAATTCAGTAAAGTTGCAGGATGCAAAAATCAACATACAAATATCAGTTGTTTCTATACACTAACAACAAAATATCTGAAAAGAACTAAAGAAAACAATCCCATTCACAACAGCATCAAATCAATAAATACCTAGAAATAAATTTAACCAAGGAGCTAAAACATCTGTTCACTGAAAACTAAAAGACTGTGATGAAGGAAACTGAGGAAGATGCAAACAAATGGAAAGACACATGAAATGTGTTCATGAACCAGAAGAATAAATATTGTTTAAACATCCATACTACTCAAAGCCATTGATAGAGTCAATGCAATCCCTACCAAAATTCCAATGCCATTTTTCATAAAAAGAGGAAAAACAATTCTAAAATTTATATGGAACCACAAAAGACTCTGAATTGCCAGAGCAATTCTGAGAAAGAACAAAACTGGAGGCATCATACTTTCTGATTTCAAACTATACTACAAAGCTATAGTGATCAAAACAGTAAGGTGCTGGCACAAAAACAGATACATAGATCAATGGAACAGAACAGAGAACCCATAAATAACCCCCCACATATACAGTCAACTAATATTTTACAAGGGAGCCAAGACTACTCAGTAGGGGAAGGATAGTCTCTTCAATAAGAGGTGCTGGGAAAACTAGATATCCACATGCCAAAAATATGAAATTGGACTCCTACTTTTACCGCTCACAAATTAATGTGAAATGGGTTAAAGACTTAAACATAAGACCTGAAACCATAAGCTCCTAGGAGAAAACACAGGGGAAAACTCCTTGACATTGGTCTCACCAGTGATTTTTTTGGATGTGACACCAAAAGCACAAGCTACAAAGGCAAAAATCAGTAAGTAGGACTCCATCAAACCCCAAATTCTCTGTACAGCAAAACAGTCAACAAAATGAAAAGGTAACCTACAGAAGAGGAGAAAATATCTGCAAACCATATATCTGATAAGCGATTAATATCCAAAATATATAAAGAACTCATAAAACTGAATAACAAAAAAACAATCTGATTTAAAAGTGGGCAGAGGAACTAGAACTGAATAGACATTTTTCCAAAGAAGATATACAAATTACCAACAGGTAGATGAAAAGGTGCTCAACATCACTATTTATCAGGGAAATGCAAATCAAAACCTCAATGAGATCACCTCACACCTGTCAAAAAGGCTATTATCAAAAAGACAACAAATAACAATGTTGATAGGGATGTAGAGAAAACAGAACCTTTATGCACTGTTGGTGGGAATGTAAATTAGTGCTGCCACAATGGAAAACAGTAGGGAGGTTCTTTAAAAAATTAAAAATAGAACTACCATATAATCCAGCAATCTCATCTCTGGGTATACATCCAAAGGAAATGGAAACAGGTATCTGCACTCCCACATTTGTTGCAGCATTATTTACAATAGCCATGGTATGGAAACAACCATATCCTGTGTCCTTCAATGGATAAATGGATAAAGAAGACATGGTGTAGGGACTTCCCTGGTGGTGCAGTCATTAAGACTCCACACTCCCAATGCAAGGGGCCCGAGTTCGATCCCTGGTCAGGGAACTAGATCCCACATGCATGACACAACTAAGAGTTCGCATGCCACAACTAAGGAGCCCGTGAGCTGCAACTAAGACCCAGCGCAATAAAATGAAATGAAATGAAACAAAAGACATGGTGTATATATACACAAAGGGATATTATTCAGCTGTTAGAGAGAAGGAAATCCTGTCATTTACAACAACAACATAGATGGAGCTTGAGGGCATCATGCTAAGTGAAATAAACCGGACAGGGAAAGAGATATACTGTATGACACCATTTACATGTGGAACCTAAAAAAGCCGAACTTGTGGAAACAGAGTAGAATGCTGTTTACCAGGGGCTGGAGGGTGGGGGAAATGGGGAGATATTGGTCAAAGGGTACAAACTTCCAATTAGAAGATGAATAAGTTCTGGGGATCTATGCACAGCATTGTGATGATAGTCAACAATAATGTACTATATAGTTGAAAGTTGTTGAGAGTAGATATTAACTTTTCTTACCACAAAAACTATGTGACGTGATGGAGGTGTTAGCTAATGCCATGATGGTAATTATTTTGCAATATAAGTGTATCAAATCAAAGCACTGTATACCTTAAACAATGTTATATGTCAATTTTATCTAGTAAAGCTAGGGGAAAAAAATCTTATTCTCCAAAACAAAAAACAAAAACGAGGGTTCTTTGGGGAAATAGTTGATTTCAGGGTAGTGGCAAGGTACAGGAGCCAACATGAAAGTGTTCTCAATAGCTAAAACTAAAACAATTTGAGTAGTATTGGATTGTAATCCAAAGAATGAAATAAATACCCCTGAGTTCATACTAATGTACATGGAAAACTAAAGGAATAAATAAATGGGGGAGGAACAACAGCTCTTGCTTACAGAAGAATTCCAATTAATAAACGTAGAAGGAATAAAGGAAATATGAAAACTCCATTAGAATACCAGAGTAATAATTGCTACAAGCAAGATCCACTGAAGGATGCTTAAAATTAGTGGTCAAAGTTTAAGCAGAAACAGGACGTTTGCATAGTCTAGCAATACCTCCCTTAAATATTTAGTATCAAAAAAAAATTAGTATCTACAAAGGAAAAACATTTAGTTTACAGTGGAGAATCTTGGTAGATACTACTTTAGCCAAGTGATCAAGGTTAACATCACTAGTCATGCATATCAACTTAATGTGCTCCCTGATGAAATGCACTGAAAGTGTATAACCCCAATCTAATCTTGAGACAACATCAGACAAAGCCAGATGGAAAAGACTTTCTCCAAAATAACTAATTCTCTTCAAAGTGTGAAAGTTATGAAAAACAAGGAAAGTCTGAGAAACTGACACAGATTGGAGGAGATTAAGGACACAACAACTACCTGCAAGGTGAGATTATGGAATGGATCTGAAACAAAAAAGCTTCATTTGTGGCAAGAACAGGTGAAATCCAAATTGGTATACATTTAATTATAATTTTATATGAAGGAGAATTTCTTAGCTTTGGTAAATATTTTATGGTTATGATGTTAGGGTAAAATGTTAACATAAGGGGAAGCTTTAGCAAAGGGTATATTGGCAACCTCTAAAATAGGCCCCCAATGGGACTTCCCTGGTGGTCCAGTGGTTAAGATTCCACGCTCCCAATGCAGGGGGCAAGGGTTCAATCCCTGGTGGGGGAACTAAGATCCCATCCCGCATGCCACATGGTGTGGCCAAAAAAAAAAAAAAAAATCCCCCCAATGATCTCTGCCTCCTGGTATTCATGCACTTGTGTAATCCCTAACCCTTGAGGGTTGGCTGGAAATAGTGATTCATTTCTTTCTAGTAGAATGTGGCAGATGTGGTGAGATTCACTTCCAAGGTTAGGTTACAAAGTAATGACTGTGGGTTTTGTCTTCAGCACTTTCTCCTGCAGTCTCAATTGCTCACTCTGAGAAAAGCTTTGCTGTCATAGCTGCCATATGGAAAGAAGAAACTGATTATTTCTGGCCAATAACTGTGTGAGTGAGCTTGGAAGGACATTCTCTTAGTCAAGCCTTGAGATGGGACCACAGCTGTAGTCAATACCTTGTTTGCAACCTTGTGAGAGACCCTAAGCCAGAAGCACCCAGTTAAGCCATGCCTAGATCTCTGACCCACAGAAACTTTGGGATAATATTTATTGTTTTAAGCTGCTACATTTCAGGGTAATAGGTTACACTGCAATAAATAACACAGGAACTCTACTATTTTTTGCAGCTCCTCTGTAAGTCTAAAATTATCTCAAAATAAAAAAGTTTAATACATATATAAATGTTTTATGCATATATATATATGCACACACACAGATAAGTGTGTGTATGTATATACAGTTAGAATTATTTACAGACTCTGGAGTCAGACAAACCTAGGCTCAAATGCCACCTCCAACACTTAATGGCCATGTGATCTTAGGCAAAACATTTAATTTCTTTAAGTATTAGGTTTTTAAAATCTATAAATTGAGGTAATAATATCTACCTCCGGATGATTATACTAAGTATAAAGTGATACACACATTGACTACAATGCCTGGCATTTAGTACATTCTGAACAAACAGCATTATTATTAGTTCATATTTAAAATCATCTATAATTTTCTTCTCATTCAAGGAATTCAGCCCCAATAACTTGGCATTTTATCACTTAGAAGAGTTTAAGTATTGTATGTAAACTTGTCAATCTTTTAATTTCTAAACATTTTTCACACACAGTACTGATCTCTATAACACTCTACTATTTATAATAGTATTGAAATCAGAGATTGATCTTGTTTTTTCCTGCCCCAATCCAATTCTCAACCACTAATTTTTCAAGCTATAATGGACCTTTAAGCTTTCCAACCCTTTCCTTCCATCAGTCATCCATATATGAGTGCCAAAGATATTAAATGACTTGTCCAAGAGGACAGTTGATAGAATAGTTTAAGTACGGTTTAGGATTCGGGAGAGACAGTACCACGTGGTGAACAAGCTCTTGCTTAGACTGAACAGACTGCATTATTTGAGACAATGAGGTTTGCTTGATAGCAATGTCAGTGTCTCAGTTTCCCAGAGGGCAAATAAGGATACCACCACCTACCTCATAGGGTTATCACAAGTATTAAATGAGATAACATATTTAAGTCCCTCACTGCCATGACTACCACCTGCTGATGTCGATTACACATTTTTTCCCTCTTTGTAAGGCCAGTGCTCTCCACTCTGAAATACTACCTTCTCAACTATAAGGTGGAAACATTAAACACAGACAGTAATTCGTTTAGCCATATGGTAAAAGACTCACTAATGTAAAACTGAATCAATGACAGTCTTAAAATCAATCTGAATAGTATAAATCTAATGCATTTATCCCTGAATTGGGTTTCCATTCCTACAATCATTGTGAAGTAATAAGGCATCACATCAGGGACCACATTAGGTTGACGTGCATTACTGGTGATGTTAACCTTGACAACTTGGCTGAAGTGATGTCTGCCAGGAAATTTCACTTTTTTCATTCTAAGTACTAAATATTTGAGGGGAATCATGAAATGGAAACAAAGAGAGGAGAGGGAGCAAAGCCTGGTCTTCAGCATATTTCCAATGTAATAAATAAGGAATTAGTAAATTGTACCACTCAATGATCAAAGATTCTTCTTAGAGTAATTCAGTGTTTTAAAATACTTGATGTCAAGTCGTTTTCCAAAAGCTCTTTGAGAGTATAAATACATTACTCTCAGGTGTTTTCTCTTAGTTAGGTGTTTATTCCTTGACAGAATTCTAGCTTAGGCAGATACAACCTCCCCTAAGAGAAATCATACTGCCTCTCCCCCAAGAACTTACATTTGCTGAAGTATTTTAAACCCTTTATCATAAATTCCACCAGCTTGCTTGTAATCACAATGAGACTCACCGAACTGCAGATACTGGAGTCCCTTCTGGATTGGAATATCCTTCCAAATCTGAAATGTTCACTTGTGTTTGCCTTGAGGTTACTATCTGGTTATTCTGAAAAGGTATGGTTTTCAAGTCCTGGGAAATAATATCACTATCTGGAAGAGGAGACTGTACGACTTGGAAGTCCGGTGAAGATTTAGGTCCTAGAAAACCTAAAGATTCTTGATCCTGTGCTACAGGTTTACTGGTCAATAATTTGGAGGTTGGTTCCAGTGATTCTGAAGATATAGTCTGTAGGTCAGAGTTAAACTCACTATTCATCCTTGTTTTAGAGGCAGGATCCAATGAATGAAATCTTTTATCTAAGGTTCCACTATCCAACTTGGAAGGAGTCTTGGGACAAAGAGTTATACGAACACAAGAAAGTGCTTTTCTATTTGAAGGTGGAGTAGATGCAGATGTTACTACTGTACATTGATTTGGGGCTGATGGGGAGGCCACATCACTGAATTTGCCTTCAACATTTATCATATCAGAAATGTGTAATTTAGGCTCATGTTCATTATTCTTTTCTACTATATAATCCTGACCTTGAGGAAAGGAAGAATGGTGTTCTCCCATGCGGTGATCTACATCTGGGGCTTTGCTTTGTTCAAAGAGCTGACGTTGTTCAAGAAAAATGCGAGAAGGAAGGTCTGAAGCTATATAATCCTGACTTTGAGGAAGGGGAGAGTGGTTTTCTCTCAACTGATTATCTTTATGTTGGGTCTTGCTTTGTTTAAAGAGTTCTTGTTTTTCAAGAAAAACACGACAAGGGAGATTTGCAGCTACATAATCCTGATGTTGAGGAGGGGGAGAATTGTGTTTTCTCACACGGTGATCTGCATGTGAGGCTTTGCTTTGTTCAAAGAGCTCTTGTTCAAGAAAAATGTTCGAAGGAAGATCTGGAGTTATAGTTACATTCTTCTCTTTTACTCCTAGTATGGAACTGGGTCTGCCCATGTTAATGAGAGTATCGTTATCAGAAAAATGAACTTCCTTGAAATTGCTATCATTTGCACTGGTACTGGGCTTAGAATGACTGCCTTTAAAATCTGATCTTTCTAAGGGTTTTTCTTCTTGGTGAGAATGTGCAACAGATAATTTTTGGCTTTGCCTACTATTTTCTGCTAAAATAGTCACAGCTTTATCTGGTGACTGACTAATGATTTTAAATGATGAAGGGGAAGAGGTTTTCTCTTTTAGATCTCTAGTAGGATTTTGCTCTTCAGTGATATGAGAACTAACTAGCCCCACAGATGCTCCAGTACACTGGCTACCTTCAGTAACACCAACCTTAAGAAAAGAGGAATCTGAAAAGCATTTAGAATGTCGGTGAGATGAGAAAATGATGGAGGTAGTAAACTTTTTCATGGGTTCTGGGGGCAGCATTTGTGATGACGACTGACAATCCATTTCTTCAGGTGGCATACAAGCAGGTTCTACTAATTCTGATAGCCAAGGGTCCAACTTTTCACGGAATGGCATTCGAAGACCCTTGCTAATTTTCAAGTCATCACCTATAAAGTTTTGAAATGGGGAATGACTTTGTAACTGCAATGAATTCCAAACTTTGAAATGGGAGTTGTTCTGGTCCAGTGACTTGGCAAGGTTGATGTGCCCGGCTGTCCATGATGATGGGCTCCGTTGTCCTCTGATCATTTCTGAGGGTTCAGCAGATCTGAAAACACAAGGGTGGCTGTCCAATTGTGGCCGTTCAGCTGTTAGAGTCCTGAAACATCCTTTTTCATGGCTCTCAATAATAATGTGACTACATACAGCTTCTGGCTTGCATTCTATCCCCTGTGGACTCTGTAAACCCTAGAAGATATAAACAAGTTCTTACTTGACGTAGTCCAAATAGTTATATAAAAATTAGATTCCTATCTAGGCTAAGATCTGACCATGAAGGTAATGTTGATCTTTTATAATGAAACAGGTAAGAACACAACAAGAAAAATACAGCTAACTATAGAATAAAATGGCTCATGATAAATAAGACCACACAGTTAATTTCTTCTAAAAATTTTCACTGAAGTAACAAAAGCAAAGACTACTACTCACCTTTTTTGTTCTAGTAAAAGAGATCCCTTACCCCAACTTCTGCTGGTCACATGACTGCCAGCAGAGACATTTCCAGTTTCTTCTGCAGCCAGATGTGACCATGTGACTAGGTGTAGGCCAATGGGATGTGAGTAAAAGCAGTAAATACAATTTCTGGTTCCTGTCCTTAAAAAAATCAAGTTCCTGACCTCTATGTTTCCCTACCCCAACCATCATTACCATCACCATTACCTTTGCCAACTGAAAATGGTGATGTCTAGAACAATCTTGGGAAGCCAAATGTAAGGATGGCTCAGCGGCCCACCCAGTTTGGTTCCTCAGAAGACCTCAAGAAGCAGAGCTTTCTTTCCTACCCTGGAGAAAAATACAGTTCTACCTTATTTGAGCCACTGTATTTGAGTCTCTTTGTTACAGAAGCTTGGCCTACAACCTAATATTTAACATTAACAATAGGAAAAAGAACTAGTACCTCTTTCTGGGGTATAGGATCAGTGCTTAAAGATAAATATAACATTTCTTTGAGATTTCGGTGTTTTACCTATAAAGTTATAACCTGGCATTCTATTTAACTTTAGTGCCACATTTGATTTCATAGAAAAATATTTTAAATTATGGTGCCATTTGTCACATAATGGAGGAGATGTACTTTTCCCTATTCCTCCTGCTAAGCAGAACTAAAAATCCTGGATATTATATATACAACAAACTTAAAAAGAATCTGAAAGGTGTAGAGGAAAAGGCAGACTGGCTAGGGACCTTGGGACCTGAGGAGTAACAAGGTAGTGAGATCCCTGGGTTTTCTTTTTACTTCAAATATCCCAGACTTGGAGGTGAAGACAGCGACCCATGAACAAAGAGCACAGAAGAGCACAAACAGCACAAAAGCTCTAACAAAAACCTGCTCTCATTAGCTAAAAAACAAGCAAAGGTAAAGTTTAGCAAGACACAAAACCTTTAGACAATAACTGCTCTCTTCCAGCCAAACATCACAGAAAAACACTGTGGCCTCACCCACTCACACCAGCAAAAGCCAAGTGAGGAGCTTGAGATCTATCCTTTCAAAACTCTAATAAGGAACCCCAACATCCAGGCCAGTGTGGAATTAGAGATGGTCAAGCAAGATCCCAGAACTATTTTCAACCCTGATGGCTAGTAATGAGCTACCCCTCCCTGTGATGTCGGTAGAGACGACATGGGGAGACAGCTTTCATTCCCATTTAACAATAATGAGGTGCCTCTCTCTCTCCCAGCTGCAGACTGGAAGAAAAGATTTGCAAATCTCATATCCAATAAAAAATTGACAAAGAACTCTCAAAATTGAGGAGTAAAAAAAAAAAAATTTTAAAAACAATCCAGTCCCCCAAAAGGGGCAAAAACATATACATTTCACTGAACAGGACAGAGATGGGAAATAAGGGCATGAAAAGATGTTCAACAGCATTAATCATTAAGGAAATGGAAATTAAAACCACAATGAAATATCACAACACACCTATCAGAGAATGGCTAAAATAAAAAATAACGACAGGACTTCCCTGGTGGCGCAGTGATTAAGAATCCGCCTGCCAACATGGGTTTTAGCCCTGGTCTGGGAAGATCCCACATGCCATAGAGCAACTAAGCCCGTGCAACACAACTACTGAGCCTGTGCTCTAGAGCCTGTGAGCCACAACTACTGAGCCTGTGCTCTAGAGCCCATGAGCCACAACTACTGAGCCTGTGCTCTAGAGCCCATGAGCCTAGAGCCCGCGCTCTGCAACAAGAGAAGCCACCACAATGAGAAGCCCACACACCACAATGAAGAGTAGCCCCTGCTCGCTGCAACTAGAGAAAGCCCGTGCAGCAACGAAGACCCAACGCAGCCAAAACATAAATAATAAAAATAGAATAAATAAATCTAAAAAACAATAATGACAACATCAAATGCTGGTGTAGCTGTGGAGTAATGAGATCACTCACACATTACCGGTGGGAATGTAAAATGGTACAAACGTCAAACAGTACAAATGGTGTGGAAGTTCTCAAGAATTTAAAACATGCAATTACCATATGACCCAGCAATAGTAATAAAGACCTATGTTCATCAAAAAGCTGCAGAGGAATGTCTATAGCAGCTTTATTTGTAATAGCGAACAACTAGAAAACTACCAAGTTGTCATTCAACAGGTACATATTTAAACAAATTGTAGTACATCCATACCATAGAATACTACACATCAATAAAAATGAACAGACTGTTGATATTGAATATTCTGCAGAGAATTATGCTGAGTGAAAAAAAGCCAATACTAAATGACTGCACACTGTATGATTTCATCTATACGAGCCTTAAAATGACAAAATTATAGAAATAGAAACTAGATTAATGGTTGCCGGGGGTTAAGAAAGGAATGGGAATAAGAGAGAAGTGGATGTAGCTATTACAGGGCAACATAAGGGACCCTTGCTGTGGTGTAAACATTAAGTAGCCTAACTGTAACAATGTCATTATCGTGGTTGTGATATATTGTTACAGATTTGCAAGACCTCATCATTGTTGGAAACTAGGTAAAGGGGAAAAGCAATCATTCTATATTATTTCTTACTACTTTATGGGAATCTACAATTACTTCAAAGTAAAATGTTTATATTTTTAAAAAGCCAACAAACTAATTAAACACCACTGGACAAAAAAACACTTTAAAAATGTGATATTTATTCCATGGCTTCTTATTACCCTGACACTGCCTGACATATCACTGGGAAATAAATATTCCAATTGGAAATAAATACTCCAATGACTAAGAATCATAAACTTAGTCCAGCCTCTTAAAGCAGGGCATGATTAGATTTATATTCATCCCAAAAGACATTTTTTCCTCCTTTCCAATAATCTGTATCTTACAATTCTTTGGAACACTCCAAACCCTACAGCCTTCCATCACCTCTTTCAAGCTTTATAATAATTATAAACAGCTTTCAAATAACTTTTCCATTTAAAAAATTCTTATAGCTTTGGTATTTGGCAAATAAATTTTAGTATTTTCATATAACCTTTTCCAGATAAACTGTAAAAACTTATCTTATATCCCAACAATGTATCACATGTTAAAAGCTACTATTTAACTCAACAAAATCCAACACTTTTTTTTTAAATTCAACACTCTTTAATGATAAAATCACTCAGTAAACTATAAATGAAAGGGACTTCCTCAAACAGATGAATGGCATTTACAAAACATGCACAGCTAACATTATACTAAATAGTGAAAGATCAGATGCTTTTTCCTTAGGATAAGACCAACACAAGTATGGCCATACTTCCTCTTATCATCTGGAGGTTCTAGCCAGGGCAATCTAGAAAGCAACTTAAAGAAATCCAAAAAGGAGAGGAAGAAGTACCTCTATTTGCAGATGACAAGATCTTCTGCACAGAAAATAGCAAGGAAATCATAAAAAACCAACTAGGACTAATAAGCAAGTTCATTAAAGTTTAGGATGTGAGCTCAACAGACAAAAATCAACTGCATTTCCATACACAGTGAACAATCCAAAAATGAAATAGAACAATTCCATTCACAACAGCATAAGAATAAAATACTTAAGAATATATTTATCAAAATAAATAAATAAATAAAACTAGTACACCACAAAACATTACTGAAATTACAGAAGATCAGAATAAATGGTAAACTGGCCCAATGGATAGGAAGACTTAATATTGTTAAGATGGCAATATTCCCATATTGATCTACAGATTCAAGGCAATTCCTAACAAAATGCCAACTGGCTTTTTTTTTTTTTGTGGTATGTGGGCCTCTCACTGTTGTGGCTTCTCCTGCTGCGGAGACGTGCAGGCTCAATGGCCATGGCTCACGGGCCCAGGCACTCCACGGCATGTGGGATCTTCCCGGACCAGGGCACGAACCCGTGTCCCCTGCATTGGCAGACGGACTCTCAACCACTGCGCCACCAGGGAAGCCCCCAACTGGCATTTTTTCTTTGCAAAAATTGACAAGCAGATCCCAAAGTTCATACAGAAATTCAAGGGACCCACTGTAGCCAAATCAATCTGGAAAATGATGAACAAAGCTGGAGGACTCAAGTTCTGATTTCAAAACTTATCACACAGCTACAGTAATCAAAACAGGGTGGTACTGGCACAGGAACAGATATATAGATCAAGAGAATAGAACTGACAGTCCAGAAATAAACACTAACATTTATGATGAATTGACAAAAAGACCAAGAAAATTCATAGGGAAAGAACAGTCTTTTCAGCAAACATTGCTGGGACAACTAAAAGAATGTAAAGTGTAAAAGAATGAATTTGCACTCCATATATTAAAAAATGCCTCTAAGGGGATAGGCAACAAAAATAAAAAAATATATATGTAGTTGTCCAGTTTTCCCAGCACGACTTATTGAAGAGACTGTCTTTTCTCCACTGTATATTTTTGCCTCCTTTGTCATCGATTAGGTGGCCATAGCTGCATGGGTTTATTTCTGGACTTTCTAGAAAATCAGTAGTTCCAATGACCTATATTTCTGTTTTGGGGCCAGTACCATACTGTTTTGATTACTGTAGCTTTGTTGTATAGTCTGAAGTCAGGGAGCCTAATTCCTCTAGCTCTGTTCATCTTTCTCAAGATTGCTTCCACTATTTGGGGTCTTGTGTTTCCATAAAAAGTGTAAAATTTTTTGTTCTAATTCTGTGAAAAATGTCCTTGGTAATTTGATAGGGATAGCATTGAATCAGAACACCCCCTAACACCATACACAAAAATAAACTCAAACTACTTATTTGCAAAGCAGAAATAGAGTCACAGATGTAGAGAACAAACGTATGGTTACCAAGGAGTGAAGGGGGAGGTGGGATGAACTGGGAGATTGGGACTGACATAAAAACACTACTATGTATAAAATTGATAACTAACGAGAACCTACTGTATAGCGCAGGGAACTCTACTCAATGCTCTGTGGTTACCTAAATGGGACAGAAATCTAAAAAAGAGTGTGTGTGTGTGTGTGTGTGTGTGTGTATATATATATATATATATATATATATATATATATATATATATATATATATATATATCTGATTCACTTTGCTGCACAACAAGAAACTAAAACAACATTGTAAAGCAGCTATACTCCAATAAAAATTAATTTAAAAAAATACACACCAAATTAAAAAAAAATACAGGTGCATATAATCAGTGAAAGACCCTTCTCAAAGAAAACTAATGTTAATACTTTTGTTGTTTATTTAAAGAGAGAAATCTTAATTACATAAGCTCTGGTTTGGGAATTTTTCAGTGAATTTGAAATATTAAAGATCTCTAGATTAAAATAAAGACAGGTACAATTTGAATCCTTCATATATAATTTAGTTTTAACAAGGAAATTTACAAATTTGAGTTTAAATCCATCACAGCATTCAGTGGTAAAGGGTTTCACAGGAACTCAGATTAACTCTTTTGATTCACTTCAGTAGGAAAAATAAAAACTGGAAAATAAAATAATAAATTTAAAAAGTAAAAATATATAAATTAGACATCAAAACTTAAAACTCTATCAAAATGTACAATCAAGAGAGCTAAAAGGCAACCTACAGAATGGGGAAAAGTATCTGCAAATCATATATCTGATAAAGGGTTAATATCTAGAATATATAAAGAATTCTTACAATTCAAACAAAAAAACAACCCAATTCAAAAATGGGTAGAGGTCTTGAATAGACATTTCTCCAAAGAAGATACATACCTGGTCAACAAGTCCATGAAAAGTTGTTCAAATCAATAATCATCAGCAAAATGCAAATCAAAAGCACAATAAGTTGTCACTTCATACCTGGCATGGCCATTATAAAAAAAAAACAACAGGGCTTCCCTGGTGGCACAGTGGTTGAGAGTCCACCTGCCGATGCAGGGGACATGGGTTCGTGCTCCGGTCCGGGAAGATCCCACATGCCATGGAGCGGCTGGGCCCATGAGTCATGGCCGCTGAGCCTGCGCGTCGGAGCCTGTGCTCCGCAGCGGGAGAGGCCACAACAGTGAGAGGCCCACATACCGGAAAAAAAAAAAAAAAAAAACACAGAAAGTATTAAGTGTTGGTGAGAATGTGAAAAAATTTAAATCCTTATGCACTATTGATGGTAATGTAAAATGGTATGGCTGCTATCGAAAACTGTATGGCAGTTCCACAAAAACATAAAAATATAATGACCATATGATCTAGCAATTCCACTTCTGGGTCTATACCAAAAGAATTTAAAAGCAGGGTCTCAAGGAGATATATTTATATGCTCATATTCACAGCAGCACTATTCACAAGAGCCAAAAGGTGGAAGCAACTCAAGCGGCCACTGATGGATGAATGGATAAACAAATGTGGTACATACATACAATGGAATATTATTCAGCCTTCAAAAGGAAGGAAACTCTGACACATGCTACAACATGGATGAACTTTGAGGACGCAATTTAAGCAAAATAAGTTGGTCACAAAAAGAAAAATACTGTATGATTCCACTTTTATGGAGCTACCTAAAGGAATCAAATTCAGAGACAATTTAGAATGGTGGTTGCCAGGGGTTGGAGAAGAGGCGGGGATAGGAGATCGTGGTTTACTGGATATAGAGTTTCAGTTTTATAAGAAAAAGAGTTCTGAAGATTGGTTGACAACCATGTTAACACAGTTAACACCATTCAACTTCAGAGTTAAAAATGGTTAAGATGATAAATTTTGTTATGTATTATTTTAGCACAATTTTTAAAAATAAAAATAATTTAAAATTGCCTCAAAGGGGATCACAGACCTAGATATAAGAACTAAAACTAAATCTCTTTGAAGATAATGATGAATTTTTGTGACTGTGGGTTATGCCATGATTTCTTAATATGACACCAAAAGCACAAGCAATAAAAGAGAAGTATAATTTGGACTTTGTCAAAATAAAAAACTTGTAGGACTTCCCTGGTGGCGCAGTGGTTAAGAATCCGCCTGCCAATGTAGGGGACACAGGCTCGAGCCCTGGTCCTGGAAGATTCCACATGCCGTGGAGCAACTAAGCCCATGTGCCACAACTACTGAGCCTAAGCTCTTAAGGTCCGTGAGCCACAACTACTGAGCCTGTGTGCCACAACTACTGAAGTCTGCGCACCTAGAGACTGTGCTCCACAACAAGAGAAGCCATCATAATGAGAAGCCCGCGCACTGCAATGAAGAGTAGCCCCCGTCTGCCACAACTAGAGAAAGCCCGCATGCAGCAATGAAGACCCAACATAGCCAAAGATAAATAAATAAATTTATAAAAAAATTTAAAACTTGTGCTTCAAAGGTCACCATCAAGAAAGTGAAATGACAGTATAAAGAATCTGAGAAAATACGTACAAGTAATATATCTGATAAGAATCTAATATTCAGAATATACAAAGAATTACAATTCAGCAGTAAAAAGACAATTAAATTTTAAAATGGGCAAAAGATCTGAATAGAGATGTTTCTGCAAAGAAGATAAATGACAAATAACCACATGAAAAGACATTCAGTATCATTAATCATTAGGAAAATAAATTAAAAACAAGATGAGACACCACTTCATACCCATCAGAATAACTATAATCAAAAAGGCAGAAAATAGTGACATTGAAAAGGTTTTCTAGTATGAGAAACTAGAACCCTCATACACTGTTGGTGGGAATGTAAAATGGTACACTTTTTTTTTTTTTTTTGCGGTACGCAGGCCTCTCCCTGCTGTGGCCTCTCCCGTTGCGGAGCACAGGCTGCGGACGCGCAGGCTCAGCGGCCATGGCTCACGGGACTAGCCGCTCCGCGGCATGTGGGATCTTCCCGGACCGGGGCACGAACCTGTGTCCCCTGCATCGGCAGGCGGACTCAACCACTGCGCCACCAGGGAAGCCCTGGTACAGTTACTTTTGAAAGACAGTATGGCAGTTCCTTAAGATGTTAAACATAGAGTTATCGTATGTCCTAGCAATTCCACTTCTAGGTATATATAGCCAAGAGATAGGAAAACATGTCCATTCAAAACCTTGTACACTTATGTTTATAGCAGCACTATTCACAATGGCCAAAAAGTGGAACAACATGTCTATCAACTGGTGAATGGATAAATAAAATACAATGTATCTATACAATTGTATATTATCTGGCAATCAAAAGTACTGAAGTACTGATTCATGCTACTATGCAACATGGATGAATCTTGAAAATACTATGCTAAGTAAAAAAGAAGGCAGTCACAAAAGATCACATATTAAATGATTCCATTTATATGAAACATCCAGAATAGGCAAATCCATAAGGAGAGAAAGTAGATTATTGGTTGTCTAGGGCTAAGGGAATGGAGGTGGAGGGGTAGAATGGTAAAAATGTTCTAAAATTTAGTTACTGGCCAATTCTGTAAATAAAGTAAAAACGACTGAATTATATATTTTAAATGGGTGAATGTTACTGTATATAAATTGTAGTGAGATAAAGCTGTTACAAAAGTACTTTTAGCTGATATGTCCTTTATGAATTTCCAGACTATTTCTTAATTAAAATTTTCACCTAACAGAGCTACTTGCGTTTTGTCAGATTATTCACTCATTGCTCAGCTTAATATCACAAGTCACAGACTTCATGTAACAAACCAGAAAGGAAATAATAGTTCCTCCCTGTCACATAAAACAAACAAAACTAAACACACACATGCACATGTACACGCACACACACAGCCACACATACACAGTCATCTAGCACTAAAAGTAAAAATCTACTCTCTACAAAGAAATGAAACATGGATTACTATTTCATGCAAAACTCCCTTGAGGTAACAGCCTCGCAGTCCAGTGGTTAGGACTCTACGCTCTCACTGCCGAGGGCCCTGGTTCAATCCCTGCTTGGGGAGCTGAGATCCCACAAGCCACACGGTGCAGACAAATAAGTTAATTAATTAATTAATTAATAAGTAAAGCTTTTAAAAAAATAAAAATTATTTTTAAAACTCCCTTGAAAATCAATAAATTTATGGAAACAAATGTGTTTTTTTTTGGAAACAAATGTTTTAAAAATAAATAAGGGTTATTTTAAGCTTGAGTGTAAAATTTTAGAAAAATCTATAAACTACCATGGAATTACTTGACAGGATTAATTGTCTAAGTTGTTCATAATTTTATATTTTAGGACCTCAAAGTCAACTTAAAAAAACCCCAAAAACTACAACAGTTAAAGCAATTTCTACTTGCACTAGAACCAATGGGTATGCTAAGTCTTCTTTTAAAATGTTTTCTGGAAAAACTTGAAAATCTTGCTATACATTTAAAATCAACCCTAAACCTACCGGGATGCGAACTTCATTATTTATATTCTAAACAACAGTAAGTCTCAGCAACAATACTTTGTATGCGTGTGGATATTTTACAGCTCTGTAAAATACATTCTTTCGGAAGAATGTTTAATGTAAAAGCAAGCACAACACACACAAAAGATCGGAGACAGAATATAAAAACATATTAGTCAACTTATATGCAAATGTTTTATAGAGGTAAAATTCACATAACATGAAGCTAACCATTTTAATGCATATAACTTGTTAGCATTTAGACCACCTCTATCCAGTACATAACCATCACCTCTATCTAGTTGCAAAAGGTTTATCAACCCAAAATGAAACCCATATCCATTAAGCAGCTACCCCTTCTCCCCTCTCTGCTCAACATTTGCCAACTATTAATAAGCTTTCTGCTTCTGTGAATTTACCTATTCTGGATATTTCATATAAATGGAATAATATGTGACCTTTCATATCTGGATTCTTTCACTCAGCATAATGCTTTCAAGGTTCACCTATACTGTAGCATGTATCAGAAATTCATTGCTATTTATGGCTGAGTAATATTCCATTGTATTGGATATACCACACATTCTTTATCTATTCATTAATTGATGGACATTTAGCTATTTCCAACTTTTGGCTTTTGTGAACAGTGCTATTATGAAAACTTATGTACAATTTTTTGTTTGAACACCTGTTTTCAATTCTTTTGGGTATACACCTAGTAGTGGAATTGCTGGGCCATTATTCCACACTATTATTATTTGTTACTCTATGTTTAACTATTTGAGGAACTGCAAAACTGGTTTCCACAGTGACTGCACTATTTTACACTCCCACCAGCAATGTACAAGGGTTCCAATTTTTCCATATCCTTGCCAAGACTTTTTATTTTCCATTTTTTAAATACAGCTATCCTAGTAGGTTTGAAGTGGTACCACTGTTCTTTATTTCTTCACATGGCTTTGAGTTGATGTCTAGTGTCCTTTCATTTCACCTGGATGACTGACTTGCTGTAGCATTTTTTGCATGCCAAACTTCCTAAGTTAACATTTATCTGGTCTTAAATTCTCATATATTTTTAAAGATAGTTTTGCCAGATGTAGAATTCTTGGTTGGCAGTTTTTTCCTTCAGCACTTTAAATATATCAACCCACTTCCTTTAGCCCTCTTAGGTTTCTAAAGAGAAGTTGACTGCTAATCTTATTGAAGATCCCTTATAAGTGATGAGTTGCTTCTCTATTGCTGCTTTCAAGATTTCCTGTCTTTGGTTTTCAACAATTTGACTATTCACTTGACCCCTGAACAACACGAGTCTTGAACTATGCAGAACCGCTCATACATAGATGTTTTTCAATAAATATGTACTACAGCACTAAACGACCTGCAGTTGGTTAAATCAGAGGATACAGAACCATGGATACGGAGAGATGACTGTAAAGTTTTATGTGAATTTTCAGCTGTACTGGTGGGGGTTGGGGGAGGGGGGGGGTCGGAGTCCCTAACCTCCGCATTGTTCAAGGACCAACTGTAATGTGTCTCAGTGTGGAACTCTTTCAGTTTTTCCTGCTTGAAGTTCACTAAGCTTCTTGGATGTATATATGCATGTTTTCCATCAAATTTGTAAAGTTTTCAACAATTACTTCATCAAGTATTATTTCTGTCCATTTCTCTTTTCTCTCACCCTAGGACTTCCATTATACACATTTTGGTATGCTGGTGGTACCTCATGGCTCCGTTAATTTTTCTTCATTCTTTTCTCCTTCTGGGCTTTCAAACTTGATAATCTCAACTGACCTATTTTCAAGTTCACTGATTCTTTGTTTGACCTGCTCAAATGTGTCCTTCTAGTTGGACTTTTCATTTCAGTTATTGTACTTTCAGCTCCAGAATTTGAATTTGGATCCTTTTTCTAATTGTTATCCCTTTTTTGACATCTCTATTTGGTGACACATCCTTTTCTTGGTTTTCTTTAGATTGTTGACCATAGCTTTCTTTAGCTCTTTGAGCACATTTAAGACAGCTGATCTAAAATCTTTTTCTTATAATTCCTGGGCTTCCTCATGGACAGTTTTTATTAATTACAGTTGACCTTTGAACAACTTGGATTTGAACTGTGAGGGTCCACTTATATGTGGATATTTTGCAATAGTAAATACTACAGTACATCGTGGTTTGTGGTTGGTTGAATCCACATATGGGGAAAAAATATCACAGAAATGGAGAACTGAATATAAGTTATATGTGACTTAATCCCTGTGTAGTGTTACTGTAAACTGTATTTCTCCTCCTGACAAGAGCCATATCTTGTTTCTTTAAGTGTTTCATAATTTGTTGAAAACTGGACATATCAAATATAGTCTGGAAACTCTGGATACCAGATTCTCCCCCCTACCTGGAGTTTGGTGTTGCTGCTTGTTGTGGGTTATTGTTTGTCTCTTTGATACTTTTCTGAACTACTTTTGTAAAAAGTTTGTATTCTTTGTTGTGCGTGGCACTGAAGTCTGTGTTCTCTTAGCTTAACTGTCAGCTATTATTTTGACAGTTTCGTTAAACACCTGCAGCCGAAAAAGAAAACAGAAAACAACTTCTCCCAATCTGTTCTGATTTTCTCTATGTGGAAGCATTCCAACACTTAGTTAGACAGGTCCTTCAGCCTTCACTTATAGCTTGTGCAATGCAAAGCCTGAAAGGTCGGCCAGAGGTGAAAGCTTAAGGTCTTCTTAGGCCTTTGCTGAGAATGAGTCGAGCTCTGGGCACGCACATGGCCTCCTAAATTCCCCAGTATAAGCAGGACCTTTAAAAAGTCCTATTCCCTATGTATCTACCTCCTTTCTCAACTGCTTCCTTCCCAAGCTTTTCAGTGTGCCTATTGTTTATCTTGACTGTTATACCAAGACCCAGGTTGCTGCAGCCGATGCTTTGGCCATTAAATGCTTTTGTCAAACCCTGGCAGGGAAGCTGCCTCAGCCTTGGGAAAGCTTTTAGTTGAGTAAAGCAAAGGGAAGTTCCTGCACTAGTCCTTCAGGGAGCTGTCAGACAGGTTGAAACACTCGATAACAATTTTTTAAGAATAAGGTTTGTATTGTGCCCTCTGTAACTATTAACCTGTATTAGGAGTGTGGTCTGTCATCATCAAAGCTACGATTTGAGATACCTCAGTCAATGCTCTCCTACTATAGTACAACAGCTCTTTACTTTAGTAATCATTCCCTATTTTTTTTTAAAGTTCTAACTAGATTCCAGAGATCTATAAAAGTTGGTTCTGACAGATTTTGCCAGCTTATTAGTTCTTTTTGTGCAGAAATGGAGCCCTGGAGTTCCCTACTTGACCATTTATGGTAACATCACTCACAAATGTTTTATATGTATAAAAAAAGTATATGACCTTTGACTATGCTGATTGCTAATTTCAAATACATATTCTTTATTATACTGAGGCACTATTGCTCTACTCTAATTTAGAGAAGTATTCTTAATTGAGAACAGATTTTTACTTTTTATTTTTATTCCCAAATACCTTTTTGGAACCTACTGAAATAACTACAGTTTTCCTGCTAATGTAAAATGTATGTTTATAAATTTCCTAAGACTGAACTATCTGCTTTGCTGGCTTATGCTCTACCTGTTCATGATACATTATTTTTAAAAATATGATAGTGAATACCAAATACTAATATTTATTTAAACATTTTTCATCTATTTGACACATTACATTCTTTTTTTAATATGTATATTGTGCTAAGAACACTTAATATGAGATCTGTCCTGTTGGCAAAGGGTCCACTTTTCTAAGTGCACCATGTTGGGGAATAGGTCTCTCTCTAGGATTTATTTATCTTACGTAACTGAAACTGTACACTAATTTCCTACTTCCGACTTATCACAGCCCTGGCAATCACCATTCTACTCTGTTTTTATGAATTTGGCTATTTTGGAAACCCCATATAAGTAGAATCATGCAGTTGTCCTTCTGTAACTGGTTTACTTCACTTAGCATAACATCCTCCATATTAATCCATGTTGTTGCATATGGCAGGATTTTCTTTTTAAAGGCTAATATTCCATTATACATATTTACCACATTTTCTTCATCCATTCATCCATCAATAAACATATAGGTTATTTCCATATCTTGACTATTGTGAAATCTTGACTACTGTGAATAATGTTGCAAAGAACAAGGGAGTGCAGATATCTCTTTGAGATCCTGATTTCAATTCTTTTAGATATCTACCCAGAAGTAGGATTGTTAGATGATATAGTAATTCTATTTTTAACTTTTTGAAAAACCTCCATACTGTTTTCTATAGTGGCTGTACAATTTTACATTTCCTCCAACAATGTACAAGGGTTTCAACTTCTCCACATCCTCTCCAACCCTTGTTATCTTTTGGGTTTTTTTTTAAAAAATAACTTTATTTATTTATTTTTGTCTGCGCTGAGTCTTGGTTGCTGTGCATGGGCTTTCTCTAATTGTGGTGGGGGGGTACTCTTCATTGTGATGCACGGGCTTCTCATTGCGGTGGCTTCTCTTGTGCGGAGCATGGGCTCTGGGCACACAGGCTTTAGTAGTTGTGGCAAGTGGGCTCAGTAGTTGTGGCTCACAGGCTCTAGAGTGCCGGCTCAGTAGTTGTGGCGCATGGGCTTAGTTGCTCCACGGCATGTGGGATCTTCCCGGACCAGGGCTTGAATCCATGTTCCCTGCATTGGCAGGCAGATTCTTAACCATTGTGCCACCAGGGAAGCCCTCTTTTGGCTTTTTGATAGTAGCCATCCTGATACGTCTGAGGTGATATCTCCTTGTGGTTTTCATTTGCATTTCCCTTTTGATTAGCGATGTTGAGCATATTTTCATGTACTGGTTGGGGAGCTGGATATCTTTGGAAAAATGTCTATTCAAGTCCTTTGCCCATTTTTTAATCAGGTTGGGTTTTTTTTTTTGGCTATTGTGGTATAGGAGTTCCCTGTGTATTTTGGATATTAACCTCTTTATCAGATACATGGTTTGCAAATATTTTCTCCCATTTCATAGTTTGCCTTTTCAGTCTATTGATTGTTTGCTGTGCAAACGCTTTTCAATTTGATATAGTCCCAGCTGTCCATTATTGCTTTTGTTGTCTATGCTATACCCATAACATGTTTTATGTAGTCTCATGATAGCCACAAAGAAAATACCACAAAAGATAAAGAAGAGAAACAAAGAAAACAGTCAAAGCATATCCCTACAAAAAAAATTTTACAAATCACAAAGGAAGACAGATTGTTATCATGGGGAAATCTGATGCTTTCATCTCACAGGACAATATAATTTACATTTTCCCCAACATTTTTGAGTCCCCTTACAGATTTTAAAATGTCAATCATCTTGCCTTCCAATACTCACCTGCAACCTGATTGGGGATGGGTGGTTAGCTATGACCCACCCTGGTCAGAGATAGTCCTGGCCCATTAGAGGAACACAGACCCACTAGGTTACTACTGGACCACACTTATCCACTTGATACGCAAATTCCCACTGAAATTCCAATGTATAGTGAATGCCTTTAGTGGATGGCTCCTTTCTCCTAACTATACCCCCCCACAAGAAGCAGAAATAATTAACCTTGGACCCAGTGAAAGAATGGTGTGGATGGAACTCCAAAAGGGGGGAAAAGGCACTCAGGTTGACACCAGCAACATTAGAAGATGACATCATAGTGATACAATCACAGCACCTGGCCCTACCTCACTCTGGAGGAGGCTGCCAATGAGATGTTGACTTACAAGAGCCCAATAACAAATCATCACATGGGGCACACAGCAGGCAGGCACAAAACTATAAAATGTAGATGCCTGCTACTGTTGTCCCTACTCTGTGCCATCTGGGTCATGGGGATTTCTCCATGACCCCAAAGAGGCAACACCAGAAAGTTACTGGAAGACCACAGCACTCGCCCACAACTGAACCCCAGGATGGGGGGATGGTGTATGTTGGAAGTCAGCCCTAGAGGGGCTGGGCCCAAAAAACCACCAGGTATAGATACTAGCTGGACAATTCAAGCCCTCTATCTTAAATGGGACCAAGGGCACAAATGCTTAATTGCCACCAGCCATTACACTGCCCTAATTTTAACCCTAATTGGCTGATAAGATTATGCAGTTCAGACCATCTCAGTTACCATCTCTGGTAACACAAGACTAAACATTAAATTGTCATGAGCGTATAACTAAATATTCTTGGGCCTCTAATCTTTACTATTTATGATGGAGACTTCCTATGCCTTGGAGAACGGCACTGCTTAATCACTTGCGAGGGGCACACCCAAAGACGCTTAAAGTTTACTGAGAATTTGAGATACCAACAGACACTCCCAATGGTGCAAGCAAACCTTAACCAGAGCATCCGAAATTTATGCAACCCTATTAGACCCCTTGGCCCCTCAGTTCCCCTCCTGGGTAGCTGGAGAGCCACCTACTATAGAATGGCTCCCTTCACCTGCAACACTGCTGATGACAATGCCCCAGTCCATGACAGCGCGGGACACAACTTCATCATGAATGCCACCTCCGCAACCTTCCACTATAGAAGGAGGTGACACCAGGAAGACATGGCAGCTGACGATGGCAAGCACTCCCCAGGACGTGGTTGCTGAATGGAATGCTTATCTAAATTCCCTGCTGATGACCCACTTCAGTGGCATTTTGTAGAGTTAAATATTATTTACCCCAAGGTCCCCTTGCTTATTATTATGCTTGCTGCTCAAGTGTCCGGTGGCACTATGACTGCCAGACTGCTCTCCACTGCACCTTTAAATTTTGATAGGCTAAGGTACATGTCGAGTCTCATAACCTTACAGAGGTCTGATTAAATGCTTCATTTAATTGCTTGCCCTCACTACACACACTAGATTGTTCCACATTATGTGACCTACTGAGGGTTAGTGACTTTAAATTCTATTGGGAGGACCCCTCCCTGGCTACAGATGCTACAACCACCAGAGCACCTCCCCAACCCCCTCACACATACACCCTCCACAACTGCAGCCAGAGTCATCTCCCTACACCACCCCAAGGGGGTCCTTTCCCACTGTCAGCACTCAGGGCTTCACAATCTTCTCATTCAAGCCCTCCCACAGTCTTAATATTTTTATGCAATGGGCAGAAACCAGTGCTCATTTTTTTGGCTGCTGTAATCGCTGAACATATTATCAAACTCAACAAAGGCTTCTTCCTGAGTTAGTGGCCTACCTGGCTAATTTCTTGACTCTGCCTCCATTTGCCCAACACAGGCATCCCATGCATCCCTGTGGCTTACCCAGCTACTCTCTATGTTGCTCAACAGCTCCCATGCAACACTTTGCAATACAGTATGTAGCATCTGGCAGGAGCCCCCACATGCCCTTTATAATCTCCCATATCTGCCCAGGCACTAACACACTCCACCTGTGACACCACATGGATGAATACGACCTATACCTCTCATCCCAAGAAGCACAATCCCCATGGTCTTAGACATCCCCAATCCAACAGTCAGTGTCCACTGTGGGTCCAGTACCCAAGAGCCAGCATATATACATGATTCCCCATATGTGCACTTCTCCTTTTCTCAGCCTCCAATGCATTTGCCTCCTCCTGTCTGTTCATACCAAGGTACTTTAGTCTCGCTGGGACTACCCTTACAAAGCACTGAATAGGATCCCCAAACTGTATCTCTTTATGCTACCTCATGTAAAAAATCTGCAGTACTCATCCCCAGTATGTTGGGAGTAGGGCTGAGACAATTCTGCATGGGAACTCGGTTAGGCACCACCACAATAGGCATGCAACAACAAATTATTAAGGCAAACACAAAACTGTCGGCTACCCTGGCTAAACACATTGGGCTGTTACATGAAAGCCCAGCCCTAATGCAACAACAACACGATTCTTTAGTGCAGATGGTTTTGGATAACCATTTAGGTTACTAATGGCCAAGGAAGGGGGAACTGTAAAGGGTACCTCTTGCTACATGTATATTAATAATTCTGGACAAATTCTGGTAAATTTACAAAAGATGGCCCAACAGGTACAAGTATTCCATAATCTCACCCAAGTTTTAAATCAAATACCTACCTTAATCTTATCCATGGACTTTCATTTATTTTCTTGTCTGGACCCCAAAAATGGGAGATGGTTACAGACAGGATTTCAAACTACCATTTGCTTATAGATATTGCTGAGTGGCATTTTTGTTTTGTTTAGATGTTTCATGTGCTGGGTGACCAAAACCCCACCAGTAGCTTTTAAAATCTCCACCATCTAAACAGTGCCCATGACTTTCCCTAAAGACTAATACCTAGGCATCACAGAGTCAATTGTGATGAGAAAACAGCTACTCTGAGTTGCTACCTAAGCATTTTACAGTATGACAACCCTGCTCACACCCAGAGTCTAGATAGTTAGATAAGGACCTGAGTTTAGGATTCCTGCCACAAGCTCCTGCTTGCTTTTTCTCAGGGAACCTTTTAAAATAACCACTTAGAGTTGAATTTTGAAAAAGGTAACAAAATCTGCCCCAAACACTTTATAAGTAATAGGTGCTTGCTACTCTGCTCTCTATCTCCTGTTCACTTGTGACCTGGGACAGAGGACTGCCCTTCCCAGGCTCTTGCACACGCCACCCCCACTTCTGGGATCGTAAGTAATAAATCTTGTGACTTTCCTCCCTTGTGTGAGTGTACTGACATTGTGCCTTCAATCAAAATGACCCAGTGCTTGCACTTGCCCAAAGTGAAAGCTCAGATGCTAAGAGAACAGTATGCCAACCCCATGTGGATGGCTTGTGCCTGCCTACTCATTCAGCAAGTCATAATGTTCTTAATATTAAGAATATTCTTAATTTAATATACAAGCTACAGGCCCCACAACACAACATATTTACAAAGCAAAAAAACTACCTGAAGAGACGAAGCAAGCATCGAAACCAGATATGGCAAAGATGCTGGAATTATAAAACAGGAATATAAAACAACTATGATTAATGTGCTAAGGGCTCTAATGGATAAAGTGGAAAGCATGTAAGAACAAAAGGACAAAGTAAGCAGAGAGATGAAAACCCTAAAAAACAACAAAAAAAAGATGCTAGAGATCAAAAACACTCTAACAGGGGCTTCCCTGGTGGCGCGGTGGTTGAGAGTCCGCCTGCCAATGCAAGGGACGCAGGTTCGTGCCCCGGTCTGGGACGATCCCACATGCTGCGGAGCGGCTGGGCCCGTGAACCATGGCCACTGAGCCTGCGCGTCAGGAGCCTGTCCTCCGGAAATGGGAGAGGCCACAACAGTGACAGGCCCACGTACTGCAAAAAAACACACAAAAAACCCACTGTAACAGAAATGGAGAATGCCTTTGATGGGCTTATTAGTAGACTGGACATGGTCAAGACAAGAAACTTTAAGCTAAAGATATCTCAATAGAAAACTCTGAAACTGAAAAGCAAAAAGAACAAAGACTGGAGGAAAAGAAAAAGCAGAACAGAAAATCAAACAACTCTGGGAAAGCTCCAAAAGGTGTAATACATGAGAATGAAAATACCAGAGAAAGAAAAAGACAGAAGAAATATTTGAAGCAACAATGACTAAGAATTTTCCCTAAATTAATGTCAGACAACAAACTGCAGATTCAGGAAGTTCAGAGAACATCAAGGCAGAATAAATGTCAAGGAAAAAAACACTATGCCTAAGTATTACATTTTCAAAGTACAAAAAAATCAAAGATAAAGAAAAAATCCTGAAAAAAGCCAAAGGGAAAAAAAATCTAAAGAGAAACAGACAATTGCTTCCAACTTCTCCACAGAAACCATACAAGCAAGAAGAAATAGAGTGAAATACTTAAAGTGTTGAGAAAAGAATCCCTCCAACTTAGAATTCTATACCCTCCCTATGAAATTATCTTTTAAATTGATAAAGAAATACATTCTCAGACAAACAAAAATTGAGGGAATTTGTTACCAGGTTGAGAAAAGAATCCCTCCAACTTAGAATTCTATACCCTCCCTATGAAATTATCTTTTAAACTGATAAAGAAATACATTCTCAGACAAACAAAAATTGAGGGAATTTGTTACCAGTAGGTCTGCCATGCAATAAATGTTAACAGATGCACTCTAGAGGAGAAAATATAGTTCAGAAACTCAGATCTACATAATGATAGGGAGAGCATCAAAGAAGAAACAAGTGACGGTTAAAAAAAACAACAACACTTTTTTTCCCTTATCTCTAATTGGTCTTAATAGTTTTTTCAACAAATTTCTCACACATCTTTTCTGACCACTATGGCATGAAACCAGAAATCAACCACAGAAAAAAAAAAACAAGAAAAAAACAATTACATGGAAACTAAAAAATATGCTGGTAAAAAACAATTGGTCAACAATGAAATCAAAGAGGAAATCAAAAATACCTCAAGACAAAATGACTATGAAAACACAACTATACAAAATCTATGGTATGCAGCAAAAGCAGTCCGAAGAGGGAAGTTTATAGCAATACAGGCCTTACTCAAAAAACAAGAAAAATCTCAAACAAAAAACCTAAAAATTAGAAAAAGAAAAACATGGACTTCCGGTGGTCCAGTGGATAAGACTCATTGCTCCCAACACAGGGGGCCCAGGTTCTATACCTGCTTGGGGAACTAGATCCTGCATTCATGCCACAACTAAGAGTTTGCATGCTGCAGCTAAGAAGTCTGCATGCCGCAACTAAGAGTCTGCATGCTGAAACGAAGATCCCACTAGCCACAAATAAGACCTGGTGCAGCCTAAACAAATTAATTAATTAATTAATATTAACAAAAAAGAAAATCATAATTTTTAAAAAAAAGAAAAACAAACAAAACCTAAAGTCAGCAGAAGGAAGCAAATGATAAAGAGCAGAAGGAAATAAATAAAGATTTAAAAATATATTAAAAAATCAATAAAAGCAACAGCTGGGTTTTTGAAAGGATAAACAAAATCAACAAACCTCTAGCCAGGCTCACCAAGAAGAAAAGAGGACCCAAATAAACAAAATAAGAAATGAAAGAGGAGAAAAAAACAACCAACATCACAGAAATACAAAATATCATAAGAAAATACCAGGAACAGTTATATGACAAGATGGACAACCTAGAAGAAGTGGAAAAGTTTCTAGAAACATACAGACTGCCAAAACTGAACCAAGAAGAAACATAATTTGAACAGAGCAATCACTAAAAGTGAAGTACAATCTGTAATTTAAAAAAAAATCCCTACAAACAAAAGTTAAGGACCAAATGCCTTCAGTGGGGGATTCTACCAAACATACAAAGAAGAACTTACACTTATGCTTCTCAAACTCTTCCAAAAGATCGAAGAGGAGGGAATACTCCCAAAGTCATGTGAAGCCATCATCACTCTGATAACCAAAACCAGACAAAAACACTACTAAAAAAGAAAATTACAGGCCAATATCTTTGATAAATATAGATGCAAAAATCCTCAACAAAATATTAGCAAACCAAATTCAATAACACATACAAAGAATCATACACCATGATCAAGTCAGATTCATCCCAGGGTCACAAGGATGGTTCAGCATACACAAATCAATCAATGTGATACACCGTATCAACAAAAGCAAAGACAAAAACCACATGATCATCTAAATAGATGCAGAAATAATATTTGATAAAATTCAACATCCATTCATGATAAAAAAAACTCTCACCAAAGTGGGTATACAGGGAACAAATCTCTACATAATAAAAGCCATTTATGACAAACACACAGCCAATATAATACTCAACAGTGAAAACCTGAAAGCCTTCCTGCTAAATTCTGGAACAAAACAAAGATGCGTACTCTCACCACTTCTATTCAACATAATATTGGAAGCCCTAGCTCCAGCAATCAGACAAGAAAAAGAAATAAAAGGTTTCCAAATTGAAAGGGAAGAGGTAAAATTGTCATTGAATGGAGATGACATGATAGTCTATAAATAAAACCCTAACGATTCCACATGAAAACTATTAACTATTAGAACTAACAAATGAATTCAGCAAGGCAGCAGGATACAAGAATATATAGAAATCTGTTGCATTTCTTTAACTAAGAAATAACAAAAAGAGAAAGTTAAAAAAGCATTCACATTTAAAACTGCATCAAACAAACAAACAAAAAAACCTAGTGACGGGCTTCCCTGGTGGCACAGTGGTTGGGAGTCCGCCTGCCGATGCAGGGGGCGCAGGTTCGTGCCCCGGTCCGGGAAGGTCCTGCATGCCGTGGAGCGGCTGGGCCCGTGGGCTGTGGCCGCTGGGCCTGTGCTTCCAGGGCCTGTGCTCTGCGGCGGGGGGGTCGCGGCAGTGAGAGGCCCATGTACCGCAAAAAAAACAAAACAAAACCAAAAAAACCTAGTGACAAAATGTAACCAAGGAGATGACAGACCTATACGCTGAGAACTATAAAACACTGATAAAGATAACAGAGATGATTCAAAGAAATGAGATATCTCATAGTCTTTAATTGGAAGAATTAATACTGTTAAAATGGCCATATAACCCAAAGCAATCTATAGATTTAATGTGATCCCTATCAAATTACCTGACATTTTTCACAGAACTAAAACAAATTATCCTAAGATTTATATGGAATCACAAAAGATCCAGAAATGCCAAAGTAATCCTGAGGGAAAAGAACAAAGTTGGAGGCATAATCCTCCCAACTTCAGACAAAACTACAAAGCTACAGTAAACAAAAACATATATATCAAGAGAACAGAACAGAGAGCCCAGAAATAAGCCCAGGAACCTACAGTCAATTAATCTTCGACAATGGAGGCAAGAATATACAATGGAGAAAAGACAGTCTCTTCAGCTAGTGGTGCAGGGAAAGCTAGATAGCCTCATGTTAGTCAATAAAGTTAGGACACTCCCTCACACCATATACAAAAATAAACTCAAAATGACTTAAAGACTTAAATATAACACATGACACCATTAAACTAGAAGAGAACATAGTCAAAACATTCCCTGACATAAATCACAGAAATATTTTCTTAGATCAGGCTCCCAAGGTAAAAGAAATAAAAGCAAATGCAAACAAATGGGACCTAATCAAACTTACAAGCTTTCACACAGCAAAGGAAACCATAACAAAACAAAGACAACCTACGGACTGGGAGAAAATATTTGTAAATGATGAGACCATCAAGGGATTAATTTCCAAAACATACAAACAACCAATAAAACTCAATATCAAACAAACAAACGACGCAATCAAAAACTGTGTAGAAGACCTAAATAGACATTTCTACAAAGAAGACATATAGATAGCCAACAGGCACATGAAAAGATACTCAACATCACGATTATTAGGGAAATGCAAATCAAAACTACAATGAGGGCTTCCCTGGTGGCACAGTGGTCAAGAATCTACCTTGCCAATGCAGGGGACACGGGTTCGAGCCCTGGTCCGGGAAGACTCCCACATGCCGCAGGTTCACGCCCTGGTCCAGGAAGATTCCCACATGCCGCAGAGCAACGAAGCCTGTGCGCCACAACTACTGAGCCTGTGCTCTAGAGCCCGCGAGCCATAATTACTAAGCCCATGCACCACAAATACTGAAGCCTGTGCACCTAGAGCCTGTGCTCTGCAACAAGAGAAGCCAGTCCACTGCAACGAAGAGTAGCCCCCACTCGCCGCAACTACAGAAAGCCCATGTGCAGCAACAAACACCCAATGAAGCCAAAAATAAATTTAAAAAAAAATTAAAGATTCTCTACCATTAAAAAAAACAAAGAAACAAAAAACTAGAATGACCTCACACCAGTGAGAATGGCCATCATCAAAAAATCTACGAATAATAAATGCTGGAGAGGGTGTAGAGAAAAGGAAACCCTCCTACACTGCTGGTGGGAATTTAAATTGGTGCAGCCACTATGGAAAACAGTATGGACATTACTTTAAAAATAGAGTTACCGGGGCTTCCCTGGTTGCGCAGTGGTTAAGAATCCACCTGCCAATTAAGGGGACATGGGTTCAAGCCCTGATCTGGGAAGATCCGACATGCTGCGGAGCAACTAAGCCCGTGCACCACAACCACTGAGCCTGTGCTATAGAGCCTGCAAGCCACAACTACTGAGCTCATGTGCCACAACTACTGAAGCCCATGTGCCTAGAGCTCGTGCTCTGCACGCAACAAGAGAAGCCACTGCAATGAGAAGCCCGCGCACCGCAATGAAGAGTAGCCCCCGTTCGCCACAGCTGGAGGGAGCCCGTGTGCAGCAACAAAGACCCAATGCAGCCAGAAATAAATTAATTAAATAAAAAATAAATTAAGAAAATAAAATAGAGTTACCATATGATCCAAATCCCACTCTTGGGCATATATCCAGTAAAGACAAAAACTCTAATTCAAAAAGATACATGCAGGGCTTCCCTGGTGGCACAGTGGTTGAGAGTCTGCCTGCCGAGGTAGGGGACACAGGTTCTCGTGCCCCAGTCTGGGAAGATCCCACATGCCGCAGAGCGGCTGGGCCCGTGAGCCATGGCCGCTGAGCCTGCGCATCCGGAGCCTGTGCTCTGCAATGGGAGAGGCCACAACAGTGAGAGGCTCGCGTACCACAAAAAAAAAACAAAAAAACAACAAAAAAGATACATGCACGCCAACGTTCACAGCAGCACTATTTACAATAGCCAAGACGTGGAAGCAACCTAAGTGTCCATCGACAGACGAAAGGATAAGAAGATGTGGCATATATATACAATGGAACACTACTCAGCCATAAAAAGAAAAATGAAACAATGCCATTTGCAGCAACATGGATGGACCTAGAGATTATCATACTAAGTGAAATCAGACGCAGAAAGACAAATATTATGACATCACTTACATGTGGAATCTAAACAATAATACACATGAACTTATTTACAAAACAGAAATAGACTCACAGATGTAGAAAACAAACTTATGGTTACCAAAGGGGAAAGGAGGGGAGGAGGGATAAATTAGGAGAATAGGATTAACAGATACACATCACTTAAAGTGATACAGCCACTATGGAGAACAGTGTGGAGGTTCCTTAAAATACTAAAAATAGAACTACCATACGACCTAGCAATTCCACTACTGGTCATATGCCCTGAGAAAACCATAATTCAAAAAGAGTCATGAAAAAAGAAAAAAAAAAAGAGTCATGTACCAAAATGCTCATTGCAGCTCTACTTACAATAGCCAGGACATGGAAGCAACCTAAGTGTCCATCAACAGATGAATGCATAAAGAAGATGTGGCACATATATACAATGGAATATTACTCAGCCATAAAACGGAACGAAACTTATTTATAGTGAGGTGGATGGACCTAGAGACTGTCATACAGAGTGAAGTAAGTCATAAAGAGAAAAACAAATACCGTATGCTAACACATATATATGGAATCTAAAAAAAAAGAAAAAAATGATCAGAAGAACCTAGGGGCAAGACAGGAATAAAGATGCAGACCTACTAGAGAATGGACTTGAGGGTACAGGGAGTGGGAAGGGTAAGCTGGGACAAAGTGAGACAGTGGCATAGACATATATACACTACCAAATGTAAAACAGATAGCTAGTGGGAAGCAGCCACATAGCACAGGGAGATCAGCTCGGTGCTTTGTTAATCACCTAGAGGGGTGGGATAGCGAGGGTAGGCAGGAGGAAGATGCAAGAGGGAAGAGATATGGGGACATATGTATATGGATAACTGATACACTTTGTTGTAAAGCAGAAACTAACACATCATTGTAAAACAATTATACTCCAATAAAGAGGTTAAAAAACGTTTTTAATAAAATAATAATAATAATTTAAAAAAGATACACACCACTATATATAAAATAGATAAACAACAAGGGATTACTGAATATAGCACAGGGAATTATATTCAATATCTTATAATAACCCATAATGAGAAAGATTCTGAAAAAGAATCTATAATGGGAAAGAATTATGAATATGTATGAATTACTTTGCTGTACACCTAAAACTAACACAATATCTAACTAACACTATCAACAACAGTTCCCAAAAAAATTTTTTTATAAATTATAAAATAAATGCCCAGTGATAAAAAAAATAGTTGGGCTTCCCTGGTGGTGCAGTGCTTAAGAGTCCACCTGCCGACGCAGGGGACACGGGTTTGTGTCCCGGTCCAGGAAGATCCCACATGCCGCGGAGCGGCTGGGCCCATGAGCCATGGCCGCTGGGCCTGCACGTCCGGAGCCTGTGCTCCGCAACAGGAGAGGCCACAACAGTGAGAGGCCCACGTAGCGCAAAAAAAAAAAAAAAAAAATAGTTGAGTAAATTAAGGTATATTGATGAGACATTATACTGTATTACACTATAGTTCAAACTATGGCCTGTGGGCTGAGTCCAGTCTACTTCCTGTTTATTTTTTCCTGCTTTTGTCAATGAAGTTTTATAACAAAACAGCCACATTAAAAAAATAATAAAATTACATCTTCATTATATACTACTCAAAAATGATTAAGTGATCTTTAAAATTCTTTTGTAGCTGGGAGGAAAAAAAGATATATATATATAGTTTGTGCATGTGTATGTGTATGTATGAAGTGAATGGCAGCAATGATATAAGAAATAGGAGGGAAGAACTGGGATTATTTTGGTATTAGAAAGTGCTCAATACTATCTGTGAAGTATCTGTGTAGTGTTATTTGAAAGTAGACCTAGATTGGGTGCAAATGTATTTTACAAATTCTAGAGATTGGTTCAAGATGGTGGAGTAGAAGGACGTACACTCACCTCCTCTTGCGAGAGCACAGAAATCACAACAAGCTGCTGAACGGCCATCGACACTAAGACGCTGGAACCCACCAAGGAGGATACCCCATATCCAAAGACAAAGGAAAAGCCGCAATGAGATGGTAGGAGTGGCGTGATCACGATAAAATCAAATCCCATACCCACAGGGTGGTCAACCCATAAACTGGAGAACCATTATACCACAGAAGTCCTCCCACTGGAGTGAAGGTTCTGAGCCCCATGTCCAGATTCCCAGCCTGGGGGTCTGGCAACAAGACTGGGAATCCCCAGAGAATATGGCTTTGAAGGCCAACGAGATTTGACTGCAGGATTTCCACAGGACTGGGGGAAACAGAGACTCCACTCCTAGAGGGCACACACAGAGACCTGTGCGCACCAGGACCCAGGGGAAAGGAGCAGTGACCCCACAGGAGTCGGAACCAAACCTGCCTGCTAGTGTTTGAGGGTCTCCTGCAGAGAGAGGCCCTGGGTCTCTCACCATGAGAGACAGGAGCTCACCATGGGGAGAGGAGCATTGGCAGCAGTGGTTCTGGGAAGCACCCATTGGCATGAGCCCTCCTGGAGGTTGCCGTTGGTCCCACCACACAGCCTGTAGGCTCCAGTGCTGGGTCACCTCAGCCAACAACTAAGAGTAAGGGAACACAGCCCCACCCATCAGCAGATGACAAGGTTAAAGTTTTACTGAGAATGGCTCTCCCCACCAGAGCAAGACCCAGTTCTATCACCAGTCCCTCCCAACAGGAAGCTTGCACAAGCCTCCTAGATAGCCTCATTCACCAGAGGGCACACAGAAGCAAGAACTACAATCCTGCAGCCTGTAGAATGAAAACCGCAATCACAGGAAGTTAGACAAAATGAAAAGGCAGAGAATTATGTTGCAGATTAAGGAACAAGATAAAACCCCAGAAATATAACTAAGTGAACTGGAGATAGGCAACCTTCCAGAAAAAAGAATTCAGAATAATGATAGTGAAGATGATCCAGGATCTCAGAAAACAAATTCTAGGACAAATACTAAAAAAATTTTTAAAGAGAAAAAACTATAACATATATGCTAAGAAATGAGAGAAAATGTAATCACATAAATGCTCGACTAAAACCATAAAAGGCATCCACCAGAGGGCAGATAGCAGAAGCAAGAACTACAATCCTGCAGCCTGTGGAATGGAAACAACAATCACAGAAAGTTAGTCAAAATAAGACAGCAGAGGAATTTGTGAAAGGACAAGATGAAACCCCAAAACAACAACTAAGTGAAGTGGAGATAGCCAACCTACCAGAAAAAGAATTTAGAATAATGATAGTGAAGATGATCCAAGATATGGGAAAAACAATGGAGGCAAGGATAGAGAAGATTCAAGAAATGTTTAACAGAGACCTAGAAAAACTAAAGAACAAACAGAGATTAATAATATGAGAACTGAAATGAAAAATACAGAAGGATTCAATAGCAGAATTAAGTGAGGAGAAGAACGTGACTTAGAAGATAGAATGGTGGAAATCACTGCCACGGAAAAGAATAAAGAAAAAAGAATGAAAAGCAATGAAGAGAGTCTAAGAGACCTCTGGGACCAACATTAAACACACCAACATTTGCATTATAGGGGTCCCAGAAGGAGAAGAGAGAAGCACCCTGAGAAAACACTTGAAGAGATAATAGCTAAAAACTTCCCTAACATGGGAAAGGAAACAGTCACCCAAGTCCAGGAACTGCAGAGTCCCAGGTAGGATAAACCCAAGGAGGAACACACCGAGACACATAGTAATCAAATAGACAAAAATTAAAGACAAAGTATTAAAAGCAACAAGAGAAAGTTGACAAATAACATACAAGGGAACTCCTGAAAGGTTATCACCTGGTTTCTCAGCTGAAACTCTGCTGACCAGAAGGGAGTACCACAATATATTTAAAGTGATGAAAAGGAAGAAACTACAACCAAGAATACTCTACCCAGTGAGGCTCTCATTGGGATTTCATGGAGACATCAAAAGCTTTACAAACAAGCCAAAGTTAAGAGAATTCAGCACCACCAGACCAGCTTCAAAACAAATGCTAAGGGAAATTCTGTAGGTGAGAAAGAAAGCAGCAACTTAAAACAATCTTGTACATATACAGACGGCTATATCAAAACCCCATGGGAACAGCAAACCCAAAAACTACAATAGATGCACACAAAAAAAGAAAAAACAACCCAAACACAACACTAAAGATGGTCATCAAACAAGAAAAGAAGGGAAGAAAAAAGACCTCCAAAAACAAGCCCAAAACAATTAACAAAATGGCAATAGGAACATGCATATTCATAATTACCTTAAATGTAAATGGATTAAATCCTCCAACCAAAAGACACAGACCTGCTGAATGGATACAAAAACAAGACCTGTATATATGCTGTCTACAAGAGACCAACTTCAGACCTAGGGACACATACACATTGAAGGTGAGGGGATGGAAAAAGGTACTCCACACAAATGAAAATCAAAAGAAAGCTGGGGGGGCTTCCCTGGTGGCGCAGTGGTTGAGAATCTGCCTGCTAATGCAGGGGACACGGGTTCGAGCCCTGGTCTTGGAGGATCACACATGCCGCGGAGCAACTAGGCCCGTGAGCCACAACTACTGAGCCTGCGCGTCTGCAGCCTGTGCTCCGCAACAAGAGAGGCCACCATAGTGAGAGGCCCGTGCACCGCGATGAAGGTGGCCCCCGCTTGCCACAACTAGAGAAAGCCTTCACACAGAAATGAAGACCCAACAGCAAAAATAAATTAATTAATTAATAAACTCCTACCCCAACATCTTCTTAAAAAAAAAAAAAAAAGAAAGAAAGAAAGCTGGAATGGCAATACTCATATCAGACAAAATAGACTTGAAAACAAAGACTGTTATAAGAGACAAAGAAGGACACTACATAATGATCAAGGGATCAACCCAAGAAGAAGAAGATATAACAATTGTAAATATATGTGCACCCAACATAGAAGCACCTCAATATATTGAATATAAGGCAAATGCTAACAGCCATAAGGGAGACATTGACAGTAACACAATAATAGTGTGGGACTTTAACACCCCACTTTCATCAACGGACAGATCATCCAGACAGAAAATCAATAAGGAAACACAGGCCTTAAATGACACATTAGATCAGATGGACTAAATTGATATTTATAGAGCATTCCATCCCAAAGCAGCAGAATAAACATTCTTCTCATGTGCAAACAGAATATACTCCAGGACTGACCACATGCTGGGCCACAAAGCAAGCCTCGGTAAATGTAAGAGAATTGAAATCATATCAAGCATCTTTTCTGACCACAACACTATAAGGTTAGAAATAAACTACAAGAAAAAAAAAAGCTTTAAAAAACACAAACACGTGGAGGCTGAACAATATGCTATACTAAAAAACCAATGGATCACTGAAGAAATCTAAGAGGAAATCAAAAAATACCTGGAGAAAATGAAAACAAAAGCACAATGATCCAAAATCTATGGAATGTAGCAAAAGCAGTTCTAAGAGAAAAGTTTATAGCAAATCAATCTTAACTCAGAAAACAAGAAAAATGTAAAATAAATGACCTAACCTTACACCTAAAGCAACTAGAGAAAGAAGAACAAGCAAAACCTAAAGTCAGTAGAAGGATATCATAAAGATCAGAGCAGAAATAAATGAAATAGAGATGAAGAAAACAATAGCAAAGATCAATGAAACTAAAAGCTGGTTCTTTGAAAATATAAACAGAATTGATAAACCTACAGCCAGACTCATTAAGAAAAAAAGGAAGAGGACACAAATCAATACAATTGGAAATGAAAAAGGAGAAGTTACAACTGACACCACAGAAATACAAAGGATCATAAGAGACTCTTACAAGCAACTGTATGCCAACAAAATGCACAACCTGGAAGAAATGGACAAATTCTTAGAAAGGTACAATCTCTCAAGACTGAACCAGGAAGAAATAGAAAATATGAACAGACCAATCACAAGTACTGAAATTGAAACTGTGATTTTAAAACTCCCAAAAAACAAAAGTCCAAGACCAAATGGCTTCAAAAGCAAATTCTATCAAACATTTAGAGAAGAGCTAACACCTATCCTTCTGAAACTGTTCCAAAAATTTGCAGAGGAAGGAAAACTCCCAAACTCATTCTATGAGGCTACCATCACCATGATACCAAAAACAAAGATACCACAAAAAAAGAAAATTACAGGCCAATATCACGGGTGAACACAGAGGCAAAAATCCTCAACAAAATACTAGCAATCCAAATCCAATAATACATTAAAAGGATCATACATCATGATCAAGTAGGATTTATCCCAGAGATGCAAGGATTTTTCAATATCACAAATTAATCAGTATGATACACCACATCAACAAATTGAATAAAAACCATATGATCATCTCAATAGAGGCAGAAAAAGCTTTTGACAAAATTCAACACCTATTTATGATAAAAGCTCTCCTGAAAGTGAACATAGAGGGAATCTACCTCAACATAATAAAGGCTATATACAACTAATCTACAGCTAACATCATACTCAATGGTGTAAAGCTGAAAGCATTTCCTCTAAGATCAGGAAAAAGACAAGGATGTCCACTCTTGCCACTTTTATTCAACATCGTTTTGGAAGTCCTAGTTACAGCAATCAGAGGGAAAAAAAAAAGAAATGAAAGGAATCCAATTGGAAAAGAAGTTGTTAAACCGTCACTGTTTGCAGATACTATACTATACATACAAAATCCTAAAGACACTACCAGAAAACTACTAGAGCTCATCCATGAATTTGGTAAAGTTGCAGGTTACAAAATTAATACACAGAAATCTGCTGCATTTCTATACACTAATAACAAAAGATCAGAAAGAGAAATTAAAGAAACAATCCCATTTACCATCGCATCAAAAAGAATGAAATACCTAGGAATAAACCTACCTAGGGGGACAAAAGACCTGTACTCCAAAAACTATAAGACACTGATGAAAGAAATCAAAGACAACACAAACAGATCAAAAGATACACCATGTTCTTGGATTGGAAGAATCAATATTGTCAAAATGACTATACTACCCAAGGTGGTCTACAGATTCAATGCAACCCCTATCAAATTACCAATGGCCATTTTCACAGGACTAGAACCAAAAAATCTTAAAATTTGTATGGAGACACAAAAGACCCCAAATAGCCAAATCAATCTTGAGAAAGAAACATGGAGCTAGAGAAATCAGGCTCCCTGACTTCAGACTACACTACAAAGCTATAGTCACCAAAACAGTATGGGACTGTCACAAAAATAGGAATATAGATCAATGAAACAGTATAGAAAGCCGAGAAATAAACTGACGTACCTATGGTCAATTAACCTATGACAAAGGAAACAAGACTATAAAATGGAGGAAAGACAGTCTCTTCAATAAATGGTGCTGGGAAAACTGGACAGCTACATGTAAAAAAAAAAATGAAATTAGGAAATTCTTTAACACCATACACAACTCTTAGAGGAAAACATAGGCAGAATACTCTCTGACATAAATCACAGCAATATCTTTTTCAATAAATCACAGCAATATCTTCTTCAATAAATCACAGCAATATCTTTTTCAATCTGTCTCCCACAGTAATGGAAATAAAAACAAAAATAAACAAATGAGACCTAATTAAACTCAAAAGCTTTTGCACAGCAAAGGAAACCATAAACAAAACGAAAACACAACCCACAGAATGGAAGAAAGTATTTCCAAAAGATGCAACCAACAAGGGATTAGTCTCCAAAATTTACAAACAGCTCATGCGGCTTAATAACATAAAAACAAACAACCCAATCAAAAAATGGGCAGAAGACCTAATAGACATTTCTCCAAAGAACACATATAGATGACAAAGAGGCACATGAAAATTTGGTCAGCATCGGTAATTATTAGAGAAATGCAGATCAAAACCATTGATGCAATGAGATATCACCTCACATCAGTCAGAGTGGCTACCATCAAAAAATCTACAAACAATAAATGCTGGAGAAGGTGTGGAGAGAAGGGAACCCTTCTACACTGTTGGTGGAAATGTAAATTGGTACAGCTACTGTGGAGAACAGTATGGAGGTTCCTTAAAGAGCTAAAAGTAGAGCTATCGTATGATCCTGCAATCCCACTCCTGGGCATATATTCAGAGAAAAGGATGATCCGAAAGGATACATGCATCCCAATGTTCACTGCAGCACCTTTCACAATAGCCAAGACATGGAAGCAACCTAAATTAGGTCCATCGACAAATGAATGGATAAAGTAGATGTGGTACACATATACAATGGAATATTACTCAGCCATAAAAAGAATGAAACAATGCCATTTGCAGCAACATGGATGGACCTAGAGATTGTCATACTGAGTGAAGTCAGACAAAGACAAATATCGTATGATATCACTTATATGCGGAATGTAAAAACAAATACACACACACACAAACACACACACACACACAAATGAAGTAATTTACAAAACAGAAACAGACTCACAGACTTAGAGAACAAACTTATGGTTACCAGAGGGGAAGGGTGGGGGGGAGGAATAGTTAGGCAGTTTGGGATTGACAGGTACACACTGCTATATTTAAAATAGATAACAAGGACCTACTATACAACACAGGGAACTCTGCTCAATATTACATAACAACCTAAATGGTGAAAGAATTTGAAAAACAGATACATGTATATGTATAACTTAATCACTTTGCTGTACACCTGAAACTAACAAAACATTGTTAATCAACTATACTCCAGTATAAAACAGAAAGTTAATAAATGCATACATACATAGAAAACCATAAAAGGCAGTATTACTGAATCACTTTGCTGTACAGCAGAAATTAACACAACATTGTAAATCAACTATACTTCAATAAAATAAATTTTAAAATAAATAAATAAATCCTCCATTTTATATATACACACAAAATAAAACACAAACAGCAGAAAAGAGTGGAAGACAAAAATATGAACAAAGAACAAGGGCAATGATAGAAAATAGCAATAAATATGATAGACATCAATCCAACTATATTAATAATCACTTTGAAAGCCAATGGTCTAAGTATAATAATTAAAAGACAGAGATTGCCAGAGTGGATCAAAAAACAAGACCCAACTATATGTTATCTACAAGAAAGCCACTTTAAATATAAAAACACATGTAGATGAAAAGTAAATGAATGGAGAAAAATATACCATGCTAATACTAATCAAAAGAAAGTAGAAGTGCTATATTAATTTCAGACAGAACAGACTTCAAAGGAAGGAAAGTTATCAAGGATAAAGAAAGGCATAACATAATGATAAAGGGGTCAATTCTCCAAGAAGATGAAACAATGTATATACTCAGCTAACAAGACTGTAGAACTACATGAGACAAAAAATGATAGAACTGCAAAGAGAAATAGATGAATCCACTATAATAGTTGGAGACTTTAACACCCCTCCATCAGAAATGAACAAATCTCTCAGGCAGCAAATCAGTAAGAACATACTTCACCTCAAAAACATCAATAAAATGGATATAAATGCACATCTATAAATTACTTCAGTCAAAAACAGCAGACTACACATCCTTCTCAAGCTCACATGGAACAATATGCCATGTTCTGGGCCATAAAACACACCTTAACAAATTTTAAAAAACAGTAACCATACAATGCTCTTAGACCAGAATAAAGTTAAACTAGAAATGACACAAAGACAGTTGGAAAACCCCCAAATATGTGGAGATTAAACAACATACTTCTAAAAACATATAAATCAAAGAAGAACTATATTAACTTAAATGAAAATGAAAATACAACTTGTGAAAATTTGTGGAATGCAGTGAAAGCAGTGCATAGAAAATTTATAGCACTGAATGCATATATTAGAAAAGAAAGATCTAAAATCCATAGTCTAAATTTCTACCTTAGGAAACTACAAAAAGAAGAGCAAATTAAGTCCAAAGTAAGCAAAACAAACAAATAAATAAATAAATATCAATAAGCCAAGCAAACTAAGAAAAGGAAAGAGCAGGCACAAATTACTAATATCCAAAATGCAACTGGGACATCACTACAGATCCTATGGACATTAAAAGGAAAACAAAGGAATATTAGGAACAAACCACATGCCCACAAATTTGACAACCTAGATGGAATGGACCAATTCCTTAAAAGACACAATGTGCCAAAACTCACATAAGAAGAAAAAGACATGCTGAATAGGCACCAATTTATGTAAGAAATTGAATCAGTAACTTAACAACCTTTTAAAAAAAGAAAGCAGTAGGCCCAAGTGGCTTCACTGGTGAATTCTACCAGACATTTAAGGAAGAAATTATACCAATTCCCTCCAATCTCTTTCAGAGACAGAAGCAGAAGAAATACTTCTTCCTAATTCATTCTGTGAAGCCAGCATTACCCTAATAAAACAACCAGACAAGGACACTTCAAGGGGGAAAAAACCAAAAAACCAAAAAACCAAAAAAACACTACAGACCAATATCTCTTCTCATGAATATAGTTGCAAAAATCCTCAATAAAGTATTAACAAATCAAATCCAACAAAGTATAATTATATGCAGTGACCAAGTGGGATTTATCCCAGGTATGCAAGACTGGTTCATTATTCAAAAATCAATTAATGTAATCCATCACATCAAAGCCTAAAAAAGAAAAATCACACAATTATATCAATAGAGGCAAAAAGCGTATTTGAAAAAATCCAACACCCATTCATGAGAAAACGATCAGTAAACCAGGAACAGAGGAAAACTTCCTCACCATATTTCATGGTGAGAAACTAGCTTTCCCACAAGGATCAGAAACTCATTAAGGATGCCCATCTCACCCTCTTTTTCAACATCACGCTGGATCCTAGCTAATGCTTTAAGACAAGTAAAGGAAATAAAAAGTATACAGCTGGAGAAGGAAGAAATAAAACTGTGTTTGCAGATTACATGATGATCTGTAGAAAATCTGAAAGACTCAACAAAAAAAACTCTTGGAACTAATAAGCAATTACACTAAGTTGCCAAATACAAGGTTAATATACAAGTCAACGCTCACCTATGTATCATTTATGAACAAGCGAAATTTGAAATTAAAACCACCATACCATTTATATTAGCATCCTATAAAAATGAAATGTTTACATATAAACTAACAAAATATATACAAGATCTATATGAGGAAAATTATAAATTCTTGATGAAAGAAATTAAAGAAGAATTAAATAAATGGAGAGATTCCATGTTTATCGACAGGAAGACTCAATATTTTCAGGATCCTCAGTTCCTCCTAAACTGATGTATAAATTCAGTGCAAGTCCAATCATAATGCCAGTAAGTTATTTTGTGGATATTGAAAGACTGATTCCAAAGTTTATATGGAGGGGCAAAAGACCCAGAAGAGCCAACACAATTATGAAGGAGAAGAACCAAGAAGGAAAACTGACACTTTCTGAATTTGAGACTTACTATAAAGCTACAGTAATCAACACAGTGTAGTACTGGTGAAACAGACAAATAGACCACTGTAACAGAACAGAGCCCAGAAACAGACCCATGTAAATACAGTCAACTGATCTTTGACAAGGCACAAAGGCAATACAACAGAGTAAAAGTAGCATTTTCAACAAATGGTGCTGGAATAACTGGACATCCATGTAGAAAAAATGAATCTAGACACAGACTTTAAACCCTTCACAGAAATTAAATCAAAATGGATCATAGACCTAAATGTAAAATGCAAAACTCCTAGAAAACAACATAGGAGAAAACTTATATGACCTCGGACACGGTGAGAAAATAACAAATGCTAGCGAGCATGTGGAGCCACAGAAACTCTGATTCATTGTTGGTAGGAATGTGAAATGAAACAGTCACTTTATAAGATGGTTTGGCAGTTTCTTATGAAACTAAGCATACTCGTACCATACGGTCTAGCATTTGTGCTCCTTGATATTTACCCAACTGAGCTGAAAACTATGTCCACACAAAAACCTGCATCTGATGTTTATAGCAGATTTATTAATAATTGTCAAAACCTAGAAGGAACCAAGATGTCCTTCAGTAGATGTAGGGATAAATTCTATTAAGTAGATGAATGGATAAACTGTGGTACATCCAGACAATGGAATATTATTCATTGCTAAAAAGAAATGAGCTATGAAGCCATAACAAAACACGGAAGAACCTTAATGCATATTACTAATCGAGACAGCCAACCTGAACAGGCTACAAAACGTATGATTCCAACTGTAAGACAATGTGGAAAATGGTAAAGTATGGAGACAGTAAAAAGATCAGTGGTTGCACTGTGGGTGGTAGACTTGAATAGATGGAGTACAGAGGAATTTTAGGGTGGTGACACTACTCTGTATATTATAATGATGGATACATGTCATTATACACTATCCAAACATACAGAATGTACAATACCAGAAGTGAACCCTAATGTAAACTGTGGACTTAGGGTGCTTAAGACATCAGTGTAGGTTCATCCATTGTAAAAACTGTACCACTCTGGTGGGGGATGTTGATAATGGCAGAGGAAATGCATGTGATGGGGGCAGGGGGTATATGGGAAATCTCTGTATCTTCCTTGCAATTTTGCTACGAACCTAAAACAGCTCTAAAAGATATAATCTTTTAAACAAAAGTTGACAGAATGTTAAAAAAAAATAAACACTTGAATTTGAACACAAAATCCAAAGATAGACCTTGTTCATGGATTGGAAGATTAATATTGTTAAAGTGACCATACTCCCCTAGGCAATCTACAAATTCAATGCAATCCCTACCAAAATACCAGTGGCATTTTTCACAAAACAAGAAAAAATAAATCTAAAATTTGTATGGAAACACAAAAGACCCCAAATAGCTTAAAGTCTTGAGAAAGAAAAACAAAGCTGGAGGTATTACTATCCTTGATTTCAAACTATACCATAAAGCTACAGATGTCAAAACAGTATGGTATTGGCACAAAAACAGACATATAGAAAAATGGAACAGAGTAAAGACCCCAGAAACTTACATGGTCAACTAATCTATGACCAAAGGGGCAAAAATAAACAACAGGGAAAAGATATCCTCTTCAATAAATGGTATTGGGAAATCTGGACAGCTACATGCAAAAGAAGCAACCTGGACTACCTTCTCACACCATATGCAAAAATAAACTCAAAATGAATTAAAGACTTAAATGGAAGTCCTGAAACCATAAAACTCCTAAAAGAAAATATTGGCAGTATACTCTGAGATCACTCTTAGCAATATTTTTTGAATATATCTCCTTAGGCAAGGGAAACAAAAGCAAAAATAAACAAATGGACTATATCAAACTAAACAGCTACTGCACAGCAAACAGAACTATCAACAAAACAAGATGGCAGCCTACTGAATGGAAGAAGATATTTGCAAATGATATATATGACAAGGGATTAATATCCAAAATACACAAAAAATTCATACAACTCAAATCAAAAAAAACCAAACAACCCAATTAAAAAATGGCCAGGGCTTCCCTGGTGGCGCAGTCGTTGAGAGTCCGCCTGCCGATGCAGGGGACACGGGTTCATGCCCCAGTCTGGGAAGATCCCACATGCCGCGGAGCGGCTGGGCCCGTGAGCCATGGCCACTGAGCCTGCGCGTCCGGAGCCTGTGCTCCGCAACGGGAGAGGCCACAACAGTGAGAGGCCCGCATACCGCAAAAAAAAAAAAAAAAAAAAAAATGGCCAGAGGATCTGAATAGACATTTTTGTAAAAAAGACATACAGATGGCTAACAGACACACAAAAAGATGCTCAACATGACTATCATCAGAGAAATGCAAATAAAAATCTCAATGAGATATCACCTCACACTTGTTAGTATGGTTATTATCAAAAAGAGAGCAAGTAAGTGCTGGTAAGGATGTGAAGGAAAGGGAACACTCATGCACTGTTGGTGGGAATGTAAATTGGTGCAGCCACTATGGAAAACAGTATGGAGGTTCCTTACAAAATTAAAAATAGCACTACCACATGATCCATCAATTAACTTATGGGTATTTTTCCAAAGAAAACAAAAACACTAATTCAAAAAGATACATGCACCCCTATACGCAGCACATCATTACTTACAATAGTCAAGATACGGAAGTAACCTAAGTGTCTACCAAGAGATGAATGGATAAAGATATATATATATAGACACACACACACATATATACACACACACCCCATATGGTTAATAGACCATGATATATATATATATCATGGTCTATTAACCATAAAAAAGAATGAAATCTTGCCATTTGCAACAACATGGATGGACCTAGAGGGTATTACGGTAAATGAAATATATCAGACAAAGACAGACAGATACTGTATGATTTCACTTACATGTGGAGTCTAAAAACAAAACAAATGGATAAACATAACAAAACAGAAGTATTCTCATAGATACAGAGAACAAACAGGTGATTGCCAGAGGGGAGGGGGATGGGAGGGAAGAGTGAAATAGGTGAAAAAGACTAAGATAAACAAAAAAAAATGAGTCATGGGGATGAAATGTACAACATGGGGGAATATAGTCAATACTAGTGTAAAAACTTTGTATCATGACAGATGGTAACTAGACTTATCTTGGTGATCATTTTGTAATGTTAGAAATATCAAATCACTAAGCTGTGAAGCTGAAACTAACATAGTCAATTATACTTGTACTTCAACTTTTGAAAAGGTAATTTAATATATCCACTTGTACATTTCATTCTGAGGAAAATGAATAGCAAATAGCTTAATAGTCAGAAAAGACAACTTAACTTTTGTTATGTGTTCACAGAAGAATATTTAGAAAAATTACCAGCAGAGTCAAAAAATCTGCTATACAACATTAACTATAAAACCTAGGGCTTCCCTGGTGGCGCAGTGGTTGAGAGTCCGCCTGCCGATGCAGGGGACACGGGTTCGTGCCCCGGTCCGGGAAGATCCCACATGCCGCGGAGCGGCTAGGCCCGTGAGCCGTGGCCGTTTAGCCTGCGCGTCCGGAGCCTGTGCTCCGCAACGGGAGAGGCCACAACAGTGAGAGGCCCGCGTACCGCAAAAAAAAAACCTATAATTAATGCTGTATTCTGCATATAAGAGTTTTAAGAGTGTAGATCCCATGTTATCTTACCATAATAAAAAATTCCGAAGGAAGGAAAGAAGGAAGGAAGGCAGGCAAATCACTGGGGAAAACATGTGCTTTTAAGAAAAAGGGTGCTAGAACAACTACTTATCCATTTTATTATCTGTTAATTTTGTTTTTCACAAGCATATATACAAAACTAAAATCCATCTAATTTATACTTTCAAAAAACTTCTCCAAAATTGGTAAGTCAAATAATTATGTTATATCACTGACAATTTTCTAAGAAACTGTATGAATTACGCCATTAAGTGTACATATCTGATAGCTATATCAATTTTTATGGAATTAATAATAACAGCTGCCAATTATTGAGCAATATCACACACCCTAATAAGCACTTTTATAGGCATTATCTCATGTAAGCCATAGCAAAATCCTGTAAGATAGGTATCATTATACCCCATTATTGTTCGTAATAGCAGACCAAATGCCCCATGCACAAGAGAATGGATAAACTATAATATATTCATACACTGGAATACTTACAGCAATAAAAAGGAATAAATTAAAACTATGTATATCTATCTAGAAGAACCTCAGAAGCCAAAGACTGTGTTAAAATTGCAATTCTCAGAAGAATATATAACATCTTAATATATAACATCTTTATTCCATCTGTTATATAGTTCAAAACCATACTGAGCAGCAAAAAAACCAATACATGTCAGGATAGGAAGTAAGAGTGATATAACTGGGGAAGAGAACACACAGTAATTCAGTGATATTTGGTAACATTCTACTTCTCAAGCTGGATGGCCAATAAACAGGAATTCTTTCTACTTTTTCTTTATACACGCTTCATATATATTCTTTTCTATGCATGAAATAGTTCACTATAGATGGAAAATGAGTACTATTAAAAAGAAAGTCATTTATACATAAGCTATTATAGCTGTGTGTTCTTAAGCAGAGAATATATATCTGAAAATAGCTGGACTGCATTTGCAGCCCAAGATACCACCCTCAAGAATAAATAAAAGTGATAAGAATATATTGATAAAACAAGCAAATCCATTCTTATTTTTCTAAGACAAAAATTTTTAATAGGTTAATTTAGAATTAATCAAAACCTATAGAACCTAATCCTTAAATCTTAACTTTTGAAGACTTAAGACTCCTAACACTTCAGCCAAAGACTATCAGTGACTCAGCTGGAGTCATCAATGCCCCGGTAAAGAGATCCAAATTTCACACCCTTTCTGTCACATTTTCTCTCTTAATTTCTAGATTTCTTTTATACCTTGGGCAAGTCAGTTGTTCTCCCATGACCAAACAACTTTGCTTTGATCTCTTCTACTTTTCTCCTGTCATCTTCATTTATTTCTGAAATGGAGTAGCCACACTCATGAGCCATATTAAACTTCAGATTCCAGGCTGGAGAGAAAAGCATAAAAACATTTAAGATCATACAATGCAAAAGTATCAGTGACTATAAGAGCACAGAAGATCATCAATATATGCAATTTAATGCCCTACCACAGTGCTTACTAAACAGTGTGTACTCTCAATTTTATGACAAACTATTAGAAGTTCTTGAGAGATATAATTTCACTGAAAAGTCAGATTTTTTAAAAAAACATTCTACAGACATTTCTCCAAAGAGACCACTTTAAATATGGTATTCAGCCATTTTATCTTTATCTTCCTTCCAACCAAAAGAGTCCCTTTGTCTCCCCAATTAGCTCCTACTACAGTCACTGCCACTTCCATGATAGTTAATATTTTAAAAGAATAAATAAAACTTGAAGTTTTTGGAGAATCAAATATGCATAAGTGATAGAAGGAATGGTGCAGGAAGTTAATCTCAAGAGAAGATTTCCAAGTAGGCCTGAACTGCTTATAAATTGCCTTCCAAATTTATTTGCCATGTTGTCTTAAAGCCTTTTTTTTTTTTTAATGGAATTCTACAATTAGAGATGAATGAAATTTAACTCTAACCCAAGTTCTAGTGTGAAATACCTTGATTTGGTTTTTTCTGACGTCTATCTAAGATCTGCTTTAAGAATTTTATTAGAAAAGTGGATAGAAAGTATATGTAGTTTGACGATACAGAGTGACTTAGAGAAGCACAAATTGAAGATTTTTACTGCCTTCAAAATAAGGACAGTGCAATGAAAAGATCAGGAAAACATCCAAGCTTTAGGAGTTTGGAAACCCAAGTTTTATCTCCCCTTTTCTTCAGACATCAGAACTTACTTTTCCTTAAGACCTTAAACTAGTACTATTAATACTGTGACTTCATTATTGGTTAAATGAGTTTATTCTGGGTTGCTGGTAGAAAATGTAATCATCTAACAGTTCTGCAAGAAAACTAATTTAGAGCTCCAACACTTAACTTTAAGCAAATTATTAAACTATAATGTTTATGAGTTTGCCCTGCCTTTATAACAAATTATCTTTTCCTACCTCGTGCCCGTACCCGAGATTCCTCCTCCTCTGCATTTCTGAGTATTTGTTTAGCATGGTTCAATGAGGATTCACATTTCAGAAGGTTTTTCACATGTGCAGCCAGTGAATCTACACTGCTACCACCGCCATCGTCACTCTCTAACACACTCTCTTCCTCTTTGCTATCTGTCATGCTTGTCTTGGGTGAAGAATATGGAAAGAAGTTTAGAAGCACATCAGAAACTGACTCCAAGGAATTACTGTCCCATGAGCAGGAACTTGCATCACTACTTGAATCACTTTTAATGACAGTCATCATAGGAATAACAATCTTATTCTCAATGGTTCTACTATACCCTTCAGGGTCAGATCTCATTACAGATCTGGCTGCTTTATATTGCCTAAGGGTCTCGTCTAATGCCACTCTGGCTTTGCTTTCTGCTTCCTGTAAAGGACTTCTAACTGTAGTTGAACTAATAAACTCCCAATTTTCAATGCCTCTCTGGCATTTCAGATTCGTCTGTGTGCTAATATCCTTCTGTATGCACTTGCTGCTTGGGCTTTCTTCTGTGAATGGCTGTCTCTGAGACAAATCACCATTAGATGCATCAGTTGTGGGGGGTTCTTTGAAGCAAACCACCTTCTTAGATTGTATAAATGAAATATCACTAACATCTCTGAAAGGGACAAGGGGAACAGGAAAATTGCATCGTCTCAGTGCTACATTTTCTGCTTCCATTAAAAGTGTCTGAATCTCTTTAAGAGTTTTGGAACTGTTTTCCGTATCCTGGATTTCCTTAGAGCCAACATCTTCAAAACCTGAAGATTCTGGCTTATTTATTACAATTCTACCATCAGCCTGAGAATTTAAAGGCATGTTGTTTGAGATAACACTGGCGTTAGAAGAATCCAAATTATCTATCAGCCTTTGGACATGGTCTGAAACAAGTTTGTGCTTCTCACTATGTGAATAAGCACTAGGGGGAACTGTTGATAACCCAGTAATCTGACCAGCTTGCCTAAGACTACTTGAGAACTTCAGGTTATTTTCAGTTAGATGTCTTTCTGGCAAATCCTGTTGGTAGAAAAGAACTGGTTTCTCTCTATGTGAAAAGGAACTAGGAGGAACTGCTGGTAACACAGTTTTTTGGTCAGCTGGTCCAGGAACTGTTGAAACCTTCAGTGAATCTTCAGTGGGATGTTTGTCTGGCAATTCCTTTGGGTAGAAAATATTAGATTTCTCTCTGTGTGAAGAGGAACTAGAAAGAGGTATTTGTATCCAAGAATTCACATCAGTTGGTTCAGAAACAGGTGAAATCTTCAGAATATCTCCACTTTGATGTCTATCTGGCAACTGCTGTTGAAAGAAAATACTGGGCTTTACTCTCTGAGAATAAGAATTAGGAAAACCTGTCAGTAATGGAGTCTTCTGGTCATCTGGTCCAATCACAGTTGAAGTCTTAGGCTTTTCTCTATGTGAGTAGGAACTAAGGGGAGCTGACAGTAACTCAGCCTTCTGGTCATCTGGTAAAATCTTGAGTTTCTCTTTATGTGAGTAAGAACTAGAAGGCCCTGTTGGTATCTCAGCGTTCTGGTCAGCTGCTCCAGGAAGAGCAAAAACTTTTAAAGTTTCTTCAGTAGTATCTGGCAACTCCTTCTGGTAAGAAAAGATGGGGCTCTCTCTATATGAGTAGGAACTAGAGGGGACTGTTTGTATGCCAATCTTCTGGTCAGCTGGTCCAGGAACAGCTGAAACTTTCAAAGTTTCTTCAGTAATATCTGGCAACTCCTTCTGGTAAGAAAAGATGGGGCTCTCTCTATGTGAATAGGAAGTAGGGGGCACAATTTGCATCCCAGTGGTCTGGTCTGCTTGTCCAGGAAGCTCTAAACGTTTTAAAGCATCTTCATTAGGATCTGGCAACTCTTGCTGGTAAGAAATGATGGGCTTCTCTCCATATGAGGAAGAAGTAGAGATTATTGCTGGTATCCCAATCTTCTGGTCAGCTGGTCCAGGAACAGCTGAAACTTTTAAAGCCAGTTGAGTAAGATCTGGCAACTCTTGCTGGTAAGAAATGATGGGCTTCTCTCTATATGAATAGGAACTAGATGGTACTGCAGGTATCCCAGTCTTCTGGTCAGTTGGTCTGGGAGCAGTTGAAACATTCAGAGCCTCTTCAGTAAGATATCTATCTGGTAAGGCCTGCTGGTAGAAAATAGTGGGCTTCTCTTTATGTAAGTAGGAAGCAGAGGTTACTATAGGTATCCCAGTCTTCTGGTCACCTGTTCCAGTAACACCTGAAACTTTCTGAGCCTCTCCAGTTAGATGACTATCTGGCAACTCCTGTTGGTAGAAAACACTGGATTTCTCTCTATGTGAGTAGGAACCAGAAGGTTCTGATGTCCCAGTCTTCTGATCAGCTAGTCCAGAAATAGCTGAATCTTTCAGAGCCTCTTCAGATAGATGACTGCCAGGCAAGGCTTGTGGGTAGAAAATACTAGGCTTCTCTCTATGTGAGTAGGAACTAGCAGGTACTGAGAGTATCCCAGTCTTCTGGTCACTTGGTCTAGACGCAGGTGAAACTTTCAGAGCCTCTTCACTTAGATTACCATCTGGTAACACCTGCTGGTAGAAAAAATCACCTGGCTTCTCTCCAAATGAGTAGGACCTAGATGACCCTGTTGGTATCTCAGTGTTCTGGTCAGCTGTTCTAGGAAAAGCTGAAACTTTTACAGCCTCTTCAGTTAGAAGACTGTCTGGCAGCTCCTGCCAGTAAAAAATAATGGGCTTCTCCCTCTGCAAGTAGGAACTAGAGGGTACTGTCTGTATCCCAGTGTTCTGGTCAACTAGTCCAGGAATAGCTGAAATTTTCTGAGTCTGATCACTTAGATGACTGTCTGGCAACTCCTGCTGATAGATTACACTGGTCTTCCCTCTATGTGAGTAGAAAGCAGGGGGTGCTATTGGTGTCCCACTCTTCTGGAGAGCTAGTCCTGGAAGAGCTGGAACCTTCTGAGCCTTTTTAGTTAGATGACTATCTGGCAAATCCTGTTGGTAGAAAATACTGGGCTTCTCTCTATGTGAGTAAGAAGTAGAAGTTACTATAGGAATCCCAGTTTTCTGCTCAGGGGTTCCAGGAGCAGGTGAAACTTTCTGAGCTTGTTCAGTTAGATGACTGTCTGGCAACTCTTGCTGGTACAAAATACTGGGCTTTTCTCTATGTGAGTAAGAAGTAGAGGGTACTGTCGATATCCCAGTCTTCTGCTCAGCCAATCCAGGAGCAGCTGAAACTTGCTCAGCCTGTTCAGTTAGACAACTGTCTGGCAACTCTTGTTGGTAGAAAATAAGAGGTTCCTCTCTATGTGAATAGGAAGTAGAGGGTATGGTAGGAATCCCAGTCTTCCGCTCAGCCAATCCAAGAGCAGCTGAAACTTGTTGAACCTCTTGAATTACATGACTGTCTGGCAACTCTTGCTGGTAGAAAATACTGGGCTTCTCTCTATGTGAGTAAGATATAGAGGGTACAGTAGGAAGCCAAGTCTTCTGCTCAGCCAATCCAGGAGCAGCTGAAACTTTCTGAGCCTGTTCAGTTAGATGACTGTCTGGCAATTCTTGCTGACACAAAATACTGAGCTTCTCTCTATGTGAGTAAGAAGTAGAAGTTACTACGGGAATCTCAGTCTTCTGTACAGGGGGTCCAGAAGCAGCTGAAACTTTCAGCGCCTGTTCAGTTAGATGACTTTCTGGCAATGTCTGTTGATAGAAAATACAAGGCTTCTCTCCATGTGAGTAAGAGGTAGAGGATGCAGTAGGCAACCCAGTCTTTTCATCAACTGGTCTAGGAGAAGGTGAAACTTTCAGAGCCTCTTCTGGTAGATGACTGCCTGGCAAGGCCTGTTGGTAGAAAATACCAGGCTCCTCTCCAACTGAGTAGGAACTAGCCGGTACTGTTGGTTTTCCAGTCTTTAGATCAGCTAGTCCAAGAAGAACTGAAACATTCAGACCCTCTTCAGTTTGATGACCGTCTGGCAATGCCTGTGGGTAGAAAATACTGTGCTTCTCTCCAAGTGAGTAGAAACTTGGAGGGACTGTAGATATACTTGTCTTCTGGTCACCAAGTCCAGGAACAGCTGCAACTTTTAGAGCCTCTTCAGTTAGATAACCATCTGGCAAGCCCTGTGGGTAGAAAATATTTGGCTTCCCTCTTTGTGAGCAGGAACTAGAGGGCACTGTTGCTATCTCAGTCTTCTGGTCAGCTAGCCCAGGAACAGCTGAAACTTTTAGAGCCTCTTCAGTTAGACGACTGTCTGCTAATGTCTGTTGGTTGAGAGTATCAGTATGTTGACCAATATTCTTCACTTGAGGAGACCTTCCAGCCAACTGAGAAAAGTCCTCAGGGGACAAGGATAAATGAGATACAGTGTCTGAATCTTCAGGAGTGGTAGTGATGCCTGGTTTCAAGGTGGATTGAGGAATTTCACCTATGTCTCCTTTGGACGTATCCCCTAAAGAAAAAGAGATTTGTTAATACTGTTGATATTATATACATATTTTGAATTAAAAAGATTCCTTTTATGCTCTAAAAGAAATAAAGCGAGCTTTCCTTCCTTTGGCCTTTATGCTTCCAGAAAGGATTCCTAAAGAAATACTCATCAGAAGAAATAAAGATTTATACATAAAGATATTAATTACAAAGTGATTTATAAGAACAGACTAATGTGGAAATAATTATTCAACAAGAGGGTAATGTTTTTAAATAGCAGTATATATATTTTATGGAATATTATGTGGATCTTAAAATTTAGATTTTAAAGAATTTTCAGTGTGATGGAAAAATCCTATCTAGTATGGGATTTGATTTCCCCCTAAGCTAATAAGTTAGCCTGTTATTGTGTCATGTATGTTTTCAGAAGACGTAAGACTCCTCAATCAGAGACAAAATACTTTACTCCAAGGCATAGCAAAGGATCATCAGCTTATTTTCATGAAATCCCCTTTCCCCTAAGTCATATGAGGGCAAAGCAATATAGCCCAGATGGATGCTATGCATGCAGTGGATTTAACTGACTCTCCTAATAAATACACCCTGAATAAAATATGTATTTTTAATTAAATGAAACTGTAAAGACTCTAAAGGTTACACTAAGGAGTTTGAAATTAATTCTACATGGCATGGGGAGCTGTTGACAGATTTGATCAGAACTGTACTGCAGAAATACAGATTCTCTTGAATCTGGGTGGAAGGGAATGCAAAAGCGTCGTAAGCAGTACTATCTAAAAGAACTTTCTGCAACACTGGAAACGTTCTATATTTGTACTATCTAATACTAAATGAAAGTAGCTCTAAATAGCAGTGAAAAGTAAATGACTGCAATCAAAATTACAAGATTTGACATTCATTTGCTGATTCAAAAAAATGAATGTTTACTATGTGCTAGTCACTGTTCTACATATAGAAAATAGAGCAATAAGCAAACAGACAAAACTTACATTCTAATTCTCCCTCACAGAGCTTACATTCTAATAGGAGGAAGCAGACAATAAACAAATTACTAAAACATACACTATGTCAGATAGTGATAAGATGATTAATATATACAGCAAGTATTGTCTCTACTTTACATTAAGTTTCAAAGATAATGATATAACAGTGCTTCTCTTTGTAGAGATCTTGTTAACTTGCAGATTCTGACTGAGTGAGTAGGTCTGGGGTGGGATCTGAAATTCTGCATTTCTAACAAGCTCCCTGATAATGCCCAATACTACTGATCCTCAGACTACATTTTGAGTAGCAAAAATATATAATTTTTCTAGAGTTGTATGTTGAGTAAGTGACAAAAACAGGCACTTTAACCTTTTAATCCTAACTCCAAATTCTGAACTCTTTTCACTACAACTAACTGCCGTTCTAAATCCACTAATGAGCTTCAAAAAAGTAGCTGAATGTATGATGAAACAGCTTGAATAATGATTGTAAAGTAAAGAAGTAAAGTACCAAGTACTAACTCTTCAAAAAAACTCAACAAGGAACAATGTAACCTGTGTAGTAACTTGAGAAGGAAAATGGGATATAGAAATTTTTGTGAGAAAATAAACAGCTCAGAAAATTAACAAATCAACAAAGACTGACAAACTGAACAACCAACAGCTCAAAGAAGAAATCAAAAAGGAAATAAAAATCACCTGGAGACAAATGAAAATGGAAATACAACATACTAAAACTTACGGGATACAGCAAAAAGTTCAAAGAGGGAAGTTTATAGTGATAAATGCCCACATCAAGAAACAACAAAAATGTAAAATAACCTAACTTTACACCTCAAAGGAAAAGAACTAGAAAGAGAAGAACAAAGCCCCAAGTTAGTAAGAAAGGAAATAACAAAGATCGTACTTGAAATAAATGAAATAGAGACTAAAAAGACAATGTAAAAGATCAATGAAACTAAGAGCTGGCTCCTAACACTGCCTTAGCTAGACAGGAAGAAAAAGGACTCAAATAAATAAACTGAGAAATGAAAAAGGAGATTTCCAAATAATAGCACAGAAATAACAAGGGTAAGAGACTGCTATGAACAATTTTAGGCCAACAAATTTGACAACCTAGAAGAAATGGATAAATTCCTAGAAAAGTACAATCTACCAAGTCTCAATCATGAAGAAATAGGAAATCTGAACAGCCTAGTAAGGAGATTGAATCAGCACTCAAAGTGACCCAAAAGGGACTTCTCTGGTGGCACAGTGGTTAAGAATCCACCTGGCAATGCAAGGCACACAGGTTCAAGCCCTGGTCCAGGAGGATCCCACATGCCACAGAGCAACTAAGCCCATGCGACACAACTACTGAGCCTGCAAGCCACAAACTACTGAGCCCAGGTGCCACAACTACTGAAGCCTGCATGCCTAGAGCCTGTGCTCCACAACAAGAGAAGCCACCACATTGAGAAGCCCACACACCACAAGGAAGAGTAGCCCCCACTTGCCACAAGTAGAGAAAGCCTGTGTGCAGCAACAAAGACCCATCACAGCCAAAAATAAACAAATAAATAAATAAAACGGAGCAATGGGATATTAAAAAAAAAAAAAGTGTCGCAACAAACAAAAGTCCAGGACCAGATAATTTCACTGTTTTATTCTATGAAACATTCAGAGAATTAAAACCAATCCTTATCAAACTTTTCTAAAAAATACAAGAGGAGAGAACACTTCCAAACTCATTTTATGAAGCCAGCATTACCCTGATACCAAAACCAGACAAGGACATTACACAAAAAGAAAATTACAGGCCAGTATACCTGATGAATTCAGATGTAAAAATCCTCAACAAAGTATTAGCAAACCAAATTCAACAATACATGAAAGGGGTGATATGCCATGATCAAGTGGGAATTAATCTAGGGATGCAAGGATGGTTCAACATCCACAAGTCAATCAATGAGATACACTTTGTTAACAACATGAAGAATAAAAATTGTGATCATCTCAATATATGCAATATATTGGGATTGAAACATATACACTGATATGTATAAAATGGATAACTAATAAGAACCTGCTGTATAAAAAAATAAATTCAAAAAAAAAAAAGCTTCCTATGAAGGGTAATAGGTCAGGAAGCAGAACTTGTTTCTATCTCTACATCAGTCTTTATCTTCCTGAGTGACTATGTCTGAATTACTTGTATAGCCTTCAGTTTCCTCATTTACCTTACATAGACTTGGAATTTACAACCTCATAACAGTGTATAAATCTCTCAAATTTGAGCGGCTCCCTTGGCCTAACAACTGATTCATTTTTGCCCCATTAAACAAACCAGTGTTTTGGAAAAAAATGACCAAATGCATCCAAGGCCATGTTGGGTAAGTAACTGACCTGGACTCAGAAACCTCGGTTTTTGGTAATCATTCTGTAATCAACTTCCTCTATGGCCTTAGGAATTTTGTTTGGTCTCTGTGAACTTAGATTTTCTCATCTGTAACAGGAAAGTATATGAAAACCAAGACCCCTATCCACTACTCTTATTTTTTTCCTACAACAAACTATATCATTTTATAATGTAGAATTTCCTCAGCTTAAAGTACATTATTTCTAGTGTAAAAAAATAAATGATTTTCCTTAAAAAGAAAAAAAGCATTTGCTAAGATTCACTACTCCCTTATGATAAAAACTATCAACAAAAGGGATACAGAAGGAATGTACCTCAACATAATAAAGGCCATATACAACAAACCCACAGCCAACATCATACTCAGTGACTCAATGGTGAAAAGCTAAAAGCTTTTCCTCTTAAGATCAGGAGCAAGACAAGGATGCCCACTCTCATCACTTTTATTCAACATACTACTGGAAGTCCTAGTTGGAGCAATTAGGCAAGAAATAGAAATAAAAGACATCCAAGTCAGAAAGGAAGAAGTAAAACTGTCTCTCTTTGCAGATAACATGATGCTATATATAGAAAATCCTAACGACTCCAACGAAAAACGATTTCCATAAAGTTGCAGGATACAAAATTGCTATACAAAAAACAGCTGCATTTCTATGCACTAATAATGAATGATCAGAAAAAGAAATTAAGGAAATAATCCCATTTACAACTGCATCAAAAAGAATAAAATACCTAGGAATAAATTTAACCAAGGAGGTGAAAGAGCTATACAATGAAAATTATAAGACACAGTTGAAAGAAATGGAAGAAGACCCAAAGAAATGGAAAGATAGTCTGTACTTATGGACTGGAAGAATTAACATTGTTAAAATGTCCGTATTACCTAAAGTAATCTATAGATTCAATGGAATCTCTATAAAAATACTAATGGCATTTTTCACTGAAATAGAAGAAGCAATGCTAAAACTTATATGAAAGCACAAAAGACCCAAATGCTCAAAGCAATCCTCAGAAAAAGGAACAAAGCTGGAGGTATCACACTCCCTAATTTCAAATTTGACTACAAGTCTACAGTAATCAAAACAGCATGGTATTGGCAGAAAAACAGATATAAAGATCAATGCAACAAAATTGAGAGCCGAGAAATAAACCCACACACATATGAACAATTAATTTATGACAATGGAGCAAAAAACATACCATGGAGAAAAATCAATCTCCTCCATAAATGGTGTTGGGAAACCACCACCGCACGGGAAAAGCACCTGCAAAGGAATGAAACCAGACCACCATCTTACACCATACACAAAAAGTAACTCAACATGGACTAAAGACTTGAATGTAAGACCTAAAACTATAAAACTCCTCGAGAAAACATACACAGTATACTCTTTGACATTGGACTTAGCAGTATCTTTCCTGATATGTCTCCTCAGGCAATGGAAACAAAAGCAACTACATCAAACTAAAGCTTCTGCACAGCAAAGGAAACCATCAACAAAATGAAAAGATCACCTACTAAATAGGAGAAGCTACTTGCAAATCATATATCCAATACGGGGTTAATATCCAAAATATGTAAAGAATCTATACAACTCAACAACAACAACAAAACAACCTGATTAAAAATGGGCAAAGAACCTGAATAGACGTTTTTCCAAAGAAGACATATAGACAGACACAGGAAAAGATGTTAAACATCATTAGTTATTAGGGAAATACAAATCAAAATCATATGAAACTATCACCTCACACCTGTTAAAATGGCTATTAATAAAAAGACAAGAAATAAAAAGTACTGGCGAGGATGTGGAAAAAAAGGGACTCCTGTGCACTGTTGGTGGGAATGTAAATTGGTGTAGCCACTATGGAAAACAGTATGGAGGTTCTTCAAAAAAATTAAGAATAGGGACTTCCCTGGTGGTCCAGTGGTTAAGAATCTGCCTTCCAATGCAGGAGATGTGGGTTCGATCCCTGGGCAGGGAACTAAGATGCCACATGCCTCAGGGCAACTAAGCCCGTGTGCTGCAACTACTGAGCCCACATGCCACAACTAGAGAGTCCATGTGCTGCAACTACAGAGCCCACATGCCACAACTAGAGAGAAGCCCATGCGCCGCAATGAAGAGCCTGCATGCCGCAATGAAAGATCCCTGTGCCACAACTAAGACCCAACGCAGCAAGCAAGCAAGCAAGCAAGCAAGCAAGCAAGAAAGAAAGGAAGGAAGGAAGAAAGAAAGGTCAAGGAGAAATACATAAAGATACCCCTTCAAGGGTATGGACTGATGAATATTAAAAAAAAGGACAGAACTACCATATGACCCGGTTATTCCACTTCTGTGTATTTATCTGAAGAATATGAAAACACTAATTATAAAAGAAAAAACACTAATAATAACACCCTTGATTGCAGCATTATTTACAATAGACAAGGTATGGAAACAACCTAAGTGCCCATCGACAGATGAATGGATAAATAAGATGTGGTACATACAGTTGATTGCTTGAACACTGTGGGTTTGAACTTTGCAGGTCCACTTACAAGTGGATATTTTTCAACAGTAAACACTAGAGTACAACAGTCTGCGGCTGATTGAATCTGCAGTTATATGCAGACCTCCCCCACGTTGTACAAGGGGTCAACTGTACATACAATGAAATACTACTCAGCCATTTAAAAAAAAGATGAAATCTTGCCATTTGCAACAACACAGATGGACCCTGAGGGTATTATGCTAAGTGAAATAAGTCAGAAAGAGAAGACAACACTGCATGATTTCACTCATATAAATAAGAAAATAAATAATAAATACCCGAACAAACAAACCAAACTAAAAAATACACACAGATACAGAGAAGAGAGTAGTGGTTACCAAGGGAAAGGAGGGTGGGAGGTGGCTGAAATGGATAAAGGGGGTCAACTGTATGGTGACAGAGGGAAACTACACTTTTGGTGATGAACATGCTGTAGTGCATACAGATGTCGAAACATAATGTTGTACATATGAAACATATTTAAAAATGAAAAATAAACAGATTAAAGAACATTTGTTCCAAATGATTTTCTAATTTTTCAAAGTTTTTACATGTTTTGATCATTACAAATTAATAGTGACATCTAGTACCTAGAAGGGAACAAATGAGATAACAACCAAGGAGTTAAGATATACAGCCCAGATCCTTGAAAGATGTGTTACACAAAATAACGAGTCCCTACTTAAGAAGACTTCAGCAGGAAGGAAAAGATTAGTAAAGGAAACTAGAAGAACTACTGCAAGTTAAGCTGCAAAAAGTGTAGGAGACCTGTGTTCATGAAGAAATTTCTGGCAGTTCCATATAAGCTTAAGGACATACACTTCAAACTGTCAGAAGCAATGTTGCTAATAAACCCACTATCATTTTTGAAATATGTTTGCATATGTAAGGAATACATGATGATGAATGGCACAGTTGTAGAGTACTACCCTCTCAGCCCTTGAAACAGGAATAAATATGCTGACTGTGAACATTACAACATTACTATATATCTACTGAATTCTTCAAAATCCATTTTTAGGGGAAGGGTTGAAGAGAAAAGTCTGGACATGAGGAAGAAGAGAACTGCCCAGAAAAAGACTATAGTATTCCAAAAGTTTATATTGATGCCTTTTAGAGACAGACTAACAACCTGGTTAGGATTTTCTGAAGAACTCTTTACCCATTGGAGCCAAATGCTTATTAACATAGAGGGTTTCTATGGGAGACAAAGAGCATAGTTTTATTTCTCAAAGTATAATCTGAAATCCTCTATGACCTCATTTAATAAGAACAACAAGCAAGTACTTTATTTCTCACAGACAAAATGAGATGCAATTCCAGTTTTGTTTTACATACAACTAAGGGCTCCTTATTAGTAATCATCAAGTGAATTATTATGGATTATTAATATTAGCACACAAAAATAAATTAGCATACTTCTGGATTTCAAGACCTCCAATTCAGTCACCACTAACAGGTCTGGCTGTCCTGAAGAGAATCTATTTTGTCTGCACAGCAAGTACACTGAAATTCCTGCAGTTTTAAAAAGGATACTGGTAATATTTTAAGTTGGTCTTTGTTTTCATTGTTGTTATTCTTGCTCTCTAATTATGAACTACTGTAACTTTACTGTTTTTACAATTTCCTAATTAGTAATTACTGATAACTAGGTAAGTATAATTTTTTGTGGGTTATTTGGTTAATCCTTGAGTAAATTGATAGATGTTTGTATCAACATTAACCTAAGTCTTCTCAAACCTAGACTATAATACATGTATATATTATAGTTCAAATAGAAATTCTTGATACCATTATTGACAAAGCAGATGTAAATATAACCCTTCCAAAGTGCCTATAGGGACTTCCCTGGTGGTCCAATGGTTGAGAATCCGCCTTCCAATGCAGGGGACGTGGGTTCAATCCCTGGTCGAGGAACTAAGATCCCACATGCCGTGGGGCAACTAACCCCACATACCACAACTACTGAGCCCGTGCGCCACAACTAGTGAGCCCACGTGCTCTGGAGCCCAAGCGCCACAACTACAGAGCCCGTGCGTCGCAACGAACAGCCTGCATGCTGCAGCGAAAGATCCTGCGTGCCGCAACAAAAGATCCTGCATGCCGCAGCTAAGACTTGACATAGACAGACAGACAGACAGACAGACATATTTTTTAAAAAAAACAAAGTGCCTATATAGTGTGATATTTTATGGATGTTGTCTTGTTGACAAATGTATGTCATCTGAATAACTTGCAACGCAATATCAAGTTAAATGTAAGAAAACTGTTGAGTTTATAGGGCACTGTTTTGTAACATGAAAATCACATACAGAAGCTCATTAGATAACCTCACTTTTTTGTTGCTATCACTAAGTTCTTCTTCTATGTGAAAGTGGTATTTGGTAAGGTAAGTGGGCTATAGACTCCTCTGCATTCCTAAAAGGGCAGCAGTTCCTAAAAGCTAAAGAACTACTGGTCTTGTGTAAAGATCATGAACCCTGCACTCAGACACAGGCTCAAATCCAAAGTTTACGATTTCCTAATAGAATAACCAGAAAGTCAGTTCCCTCATCATACCACCCTCATATGGTTGTGAAGGTTAAATGAGATAAGTATGTAATATACCTGGCAAATAGTAAGTGCACCCTTACAGAAGGGAGGGCAGGTGGAAGATGGTATTTTGGGTCTTGCTTCCAGGCCCTTCATCTTTCAGAGAATGCTCCCAACGTCCTGCCCCAAACCAAAGTCACATCTCCGAGACAGAAACCAAACAAATAACGTGAAGTAGGCTAAACCAAAGACATGACTTTAATTGTAAATTACGGCAAGAAAACTAATGGATAATTAAACCAATTAAGTTTGTGGTCAGGGATCACAAACCCTAATAACAACCAAACAACATAAAAAAAGGCATATATGCATACAAGTCATAGAGATGGCCCCATATTAATGAGATCAATAAAAGCTTTTAATACAAGAAAAAAATCCACAAGCCTTCATAATAACAACTGAAATAAAGTTGTTTATATGATTTTTCTTTTCATTTAACCCACTTTCTTGAGAACTGATCTCCCCAAAAAGGACAAAGCCTACCTCCTTATTTCACCCATCTCTTACTGAAGTCTACCCAGACATCTAATTCATTTAATATTCAATAATTCACTAAGTCCTTCAATATGTACTATTTACTAAGCACCTCTCATGGCCAGAAGTAAATAAAATATTAACAAAGCCCCAGCTCTACCCTCAAAGAGTTTAAAGTCTAGTGGGAAACAGAAATAAGTAAACAAGCAATTACTATACTATGTGTTCAGAGCAGTGATGAATGTGAGTGTTTATAGAATACCATGAGAACACATATACAAGGAGTACTGACTCTTTCTCAAGGACACATGGTGAATGGTGGAAACCAGGAAATATTTCCTAGAAGACATCTAAGCTGAGAATGAAAGGATGAAGAGTTGGGCAAAGATGGGGCACAAGGAGTAGAGGAAGAAAGTCATCCAAACAGAGAAAATAGCATCTGTAAGATCAAGGAGACTAGAGGACCTAGCATAATGAACGAATAGCAGTAGTTCAATATGATCAAAGAGACAAGTGTGAGGCTAAAGAGGTGAGCAGGGACCTCCTATGACATATTAAGGAGTTTGGAATTTATCCTGAAGGTAGCAATGGAAAGCAGGGGTTTCAAACTAGAAGTGATATTATCAAGTGTGTCATGAAAAAAGACTATTCTGGCTTAATACAAAGAATGGATAGGAAGGCAGAAAAGATGACGGGTTTCCTATTACTAATGCAATAATCCAAAAAGGTGAAAACAGTAGTTTGAGAATCATAATCAAAAGGACTGTGTAAATGGACAGGGGTGAGAGCAAGAGTAGAAAGAGAAGTTTCTAGCTTGGCAACTAAGTAGATAGATGCCCATTCACTAAGAAGAAAGAGTACTTTGAAAAGATGATGATCAGTTCCTTGGAGTTCTGGGGCTATAGTGCCATGGGACATATAAATGAAGATTTTCTATAGGTAGTTAGCCACAAACATCTAGAGTATGAGACACATCTGGACAGAGTGCTACATTTGGAAGTCATCAGCCACAGAAAGTAAATGAAGCACTGGGAGCAGATATCAGCTCAGAAGAACTTAAGATCCTTTCTTGCACAAAGCATTGTTTCCTACCATGTTCCTGCTTGCTGCTGTAAACAAGCTGAGGACAGCCAGTACTGTTCCACTGACTGATACTCTTAAGTTAGGAAACAACCATCAAGATTTTTCCATGCCTTTATTATGTGCCAATATTTGTGTTAGGCATTGAACAGAAATAAAATGTGGTGCCCTTTATACATGAGGATTTTAATAAACTGTAGGTGTGCTATTTATGGTGAGGTTACATAGGTATTTAACATTCAAAAAAAAAAAGGAAGAACAGTATGGAAATGAAGTAACCAAAAATCCTCTTAGAAAAAGTGGGGCTTGAGCTAGGCCTTAAATTATAAGTAGAATGTAGAGATGTGAAGAAAGGAACTGGCATTCCAGGGAAGGGAAAATGTATAAGTAAAATACCAGGGTAAGGAATGAACATGACTTTAGAGGTAGAAAAGTAAACAAAAATAACAACAATAAAATAGTTTGCCTGGAATGACCAAAATGTACAAACTTAAAGCTGGACAAATAGAATTCAGAAGGTCTTAATCAGCCAGAAGAGTTTAGATTTGACAGAGAAGAAAGAAATACATTATCACTGATGTTTAAGAAGAATAAAAGAGTTGGGTTTAGGGAAGATAAAAGGTGGAATAATGTAGTGATTAAGAATGCAGGCTCTGGAGGATATTGCCTGGGTTCACAACTGGCACTCCAATTTACCAGCTATGGGGCAAGTAATTTAACCTCTCTAAACTTCATTTTGCTCAGTTATCAAATAGGATAATAGTAGTACCTAACATCGTAAGTTAGGTATAGATATAAAATAATATGATCTATGGAAATGCTTAACAAAGTAAGCAAGGAATGAATGTTAGCTATTATTTTTAGTTCATTATGGGGCAGATTTTAGAAAACCTAGGGAAAGTTCATGGCATAGGTGTCCCTACCTTCTGTGGCTAGAGATCCCTGAACTTATTCAATGTTGCCTGAGAAAGATCTTTACTTCACTTCTTACCACCGTGACTCCCTCATTTGATGATTTCTACCAACAGCCCAAAGACAATAATGCCTCCAAAGTTCTCACATATTCAAAATTCCAGTTGTCTTCTCGTCACCAGACAAAAAGAGTATAAACTCACCTTTCTCTGCTTCTCCCTGTAAACAATTCAACAGAAAATCATAAAAAGACTCTAAAAGGTTGGAAAGTGGAAGGCCAAATGGCTAGGGACCACACTTGAGGAACTTGAGGAACAACACAACACTGAGTTCCCTGGATTTTCTTTTTAATTCTCATATATCCTGAATGGACCTAGGTGAGGCTAGTGTCCTGGAACCTGCACCAAGATGGGGAAGGAGGAAGAGAAGGCCTGGATGGAATCTCCTAACCCTCTGGCCAGCAACTGATTCCAAATCTCCTGATTTCCAACCCAGTGACAGAAGGCAACCCAGGTCAGTGCTTTCCTCCCCAACAGTACTGGCAGAAACTTAAGAGAGAAGCCCACCAGCACTAAGAGGGCCAGAGAGCTGGCCCAGGAAAAGTCAGTATCCTAGAAGCCCAGAATTCCTACATCCCCCACCTAAATGTACCAGGAGGCCTAGAAAAGCACTTTTTGCCCCGACTGATGGCAGGAGCAAGAATCAAGTGGGAGATCCACTGGCATCAGGTGCCCAGGGAGCAGGCCCAGGAAAGCATCCTTCACCCTATGGGCCAATATCTCCCACTTTCCACTCAACAGCAGTAGGCCTAAGGAAGAGCATTCTACCGCATGAGCAGCACCAGCAGAGATCAAGCATGAGCCTCAGCAGCACCACTGAGCAAAGTAGACTATAATGCAAATCTGCTTTGTTCAGTGAAAACTGAAAACTAAACAGTCTCTGAAACCAAAGCCCATACAAGTAGGCCAGGACCTATATGTTACATATAAATAAGACAACTGAATGCTAAAACAGATTAAATAGGATCCAGTCTCTTACTGTAACATTCAAAATGTACAAAACAAATTAAAAATCATTCACAATATCAAGAACCAGGAACATCACAGCTTGAATGAGAAAGATAATCAGATGATTCCAACCTCAAGGTGAAACAGATGATAGAATTATCTGACAAGGATTTAAAAAGCAACCATCTTATACGCTTGAGCAAGCAATTAAGAATGTCTTGAAGAAAATGAAATAAGATAAAATCTCAGTAAAGAAACGTAAATTATAAAAAAGAACAAATGGAAATTGAAAAAATACAGTAACAAATAAAAACCTCATTTGAGAGGCTCAATGACAGAATGGAAATGACAGAAGATAGAATAAGTGAACTTGAGGACATATCAATACAATTAATAAGTCTGAACAACAGAAAGAAAATCAATTTTTAAAAGACAGGGGCTCTTGGGCTATAACAAAAGCTCTAACGTTCATATCAACAGAATGGCATAAGCAGAGGAGAAGGGGGGTGGGGGTGGGGAGGGAGGCACTAAAAAAACCTATTCACAGAAATAATGGGAAACTTCCCAAATTTGGTGAGACATGTATCTACAGGTTCAAGAAGTTAAGTGAATCCCAAATACGAAACTCAAAGATATCCACACCAAGACACAACACAATTAAATTTCAGAAGATATAGGAGAACACCAATTTGAATGATAGTAGATTTCACATCTGAAAACATGGAAGCCAGTAAGAAGTGTTATGCCATTTTGCAAGTGCTGAAAGAAAAAAACCATAAACCATTAACTCTATGTCTGGCTCAATTATCCTTCAAGAATGAATGAGGAATAAAGACACTTTCAGGTAAAGAAAATAAATCTGTCACTAATAGACTCACCCACATAGAGGGGCTGAGAAATTCTCCAACCAAAAGAAAATAGCAGGAAAAAAACCTGAAAGTTCATAGAGACCAAAAAAAACAAAAACAAAAACCACAACAGAATGGATAAAAATAGAGGAAATATAACAGACTTTCAGTCTCTTTATGAGTTTCTTAAATCATATTTGATGACTGAGGCAAATAGTCTAACACTATTTGCTGTTGTACTCAATATATGTAAACGAAATATTAAAACAATTATTATTTTTAAAGTGGGAAGGGTAAAGGGAACTAATTCTACTTCACTCTCAGAGGTGAAAGTTGATACCAGTAAACAGTTATAAATTATGTATGTATATTGTAACACCTAAAGCAACCTCTAAAGAAACAATACAGTGCAATATACTCAAAATACTATAGATAGATCAAAATGTTCCTGTAATCCACAGTAATTCAAGAAAAGAGAAACAGAGGAACAAAGAGAAAACAAATACAATGGCAGACTTTAAGCCCAGTATATCAATAATGGTTTTAATGCAAATAGTCTAGTACACCAACTAAAATACAGACATTAACACAGTGTTTAAAAAAAATACAACTATATGCCCATTGTGTTTGAAGAAAATCCCTTCAAACACAATGACATAAGAAGGTTGAAGTAAAAAGACAGAAAAAGAAATACTGTACAATTTTTTAAAAGCAGTAATGGCTATAATAGCAGATAAAGTAATCTCCAGAATAAAAATAATTACTCAAAACAAAGAGCATTACCACATAATGATAAAAGGATAAATTCACCAAGAAGATTTAGCAATCTTACACGTGTATGCAACCAAATCCAGTGTGATGTGACAAAGGCAATAAGAAATGGGAATGAAAACTAAAAGAGTAAAAACTAAATCTGATTAATAAACAAAATATCTGTTCCTTTTCTGTATTCTCTATTGGCTCCCCTTTCTCCTACTATATTCTATAAAGTTTTATCCTTGGAATTTTGCTGTTCTCTATACTCAGGCTCCCCCAGAGAGCTTATCTATTCTTACAGCATAATTTAATCATGGGTTGTTGAAGTCTTTCAAATTTGTCTTTCTCATTTCCCATTTTTTCAACTGCTTCAGATGTCAAGGCAGCTGAATCTAATTTCAGGCTTTTCCCCAAACTACTATCACTCAGGAGCTCAGGGTCTTACTGGGAGGAATGAGACATAACCAAATGGTACAACTGGGTGCATCAATAGAAATAAAGCATAAGGTAAAGAGGCTGAACAGAGAGGATGTCTTGGAAGACAGGCTGCAAAAGAAGAGCACAAGGAGTGACCTACCTCCACCTAGTTCCCCACTTTTAGAGATTTACCCCAGGCACGGTAGGCTGAGAATACTGGGCTGCGGCCCCACCCGACCTTACTAGTAGGATGGAGGTTCCACTCCAGAAGAGGCAATCCAAGAAGACCAGAGAATACCATCCACACCCAACACCATTCTTATAAAGAAGGGACGTGTTACTCCAATATAAGTGGGTCACTGTTCCAACTCCCAGAGCAATGTCACAAAGCTTTTTCCCAGGAGAGGCAAGCCATATAAACAGAGAGCTCCACATATCTCCATAAGCAGACTGACTTCATTTGGAATAGAACACGGAGAAGTTCAGGCCTAAGAATACCAGCAAAAACAATGGTGATCACAGTAAAGCAATTAAGAGGAAGCTGCTAGCTACATGATACGAAAAAGCCACACAGTAGACAAGCTAGAAGTTTAAAAGAAAGGCTCAAAGACTGACCTAAAAGACTACCTCTAAGAAAGGGCCTTACAGTAACTGAATCAGACCACGGAGCAATTTATGCCTCAAGGCATTGTTGAAAACAATACAGCAATCAGCTTAGCTGAGGCTAACAGCTGATACCAATATTGCAAGACAAACAAGAAGATTAACAAGGAGATGAAAGAGACAGTAAAAGAGAACTCAGTTAAAGCCACAGTCATAGGAGGAGGGAATGGATGGAGACCACAGTCAGGGAGGCTGTACATATAGCAAAGACTCTGCTTTTGGGACTTCCCTGGTGGCGCAGTGGTTAAGACTCCATGCTCCCAATGCAGGGGGCCTGGGGTCAATCCCTGGTCAGGGAGCTAGATCCCACATGCATGCCACAACTAAGGAGCCCAACGGCTGCAACTGACAGGGCACAACCAAATAAATAAAATATTTTTTTAATAAAATAAAATAATCAAATGCAAATCCAATTTAAAAAAAAAGACTCTGCTTTCCAGTGAGGAAATTCAGGAGGTGCATACTGCAGGGGAAACAGACTTCACTTCCAAACTAGTCACTAAATAACCAGACAAGCAAAACAATAACAAATATTCTCAGCCCAGAGAGGGAATCAGTAACCAGAGCTGCAACAATATATTATCTAAAATGTCCAGTTTATAACAAAAAGTTGTGACACACGCAAAGAAAAAGAAAAGTGACCCATTCACAGGAAAAAAGCAAGCAATAGAAACTGCCTTTAAGGAGACCCACATTTTGGTTTTAGCCAGCAAAGACTTCAAAGCAGTTATTATAAATATGTTCAAAGAAGAAAAGGAAACCATGCTTTAAAAATTAAAAGAAGCTTCAATGAAATCCCTATTAAACTACCAATGTCATTTTTCACAGAACTAGAACAAAAAAATTCCACTATTTGTATGGAAACACAAAAGACCCTGAATAGCCAAAGCAATCTTGAGAAAGAAAAATGGAGCTGGAGGAATCAGGCTCCCTGACTTCAGACTATACTACAAAGCTACAGTAATCAAGATAGTACGGTACTGGCACAAAACCAGAAATAAAGATCAATGGAACAGGACAGAAAGCCCAGAGATAAACCCACACACATATGGTAACCTTATCTTTGATAAAGGAGGCAAGAATAGTGGAGAAAAGTGGAGAAAAAAAGGAAGCAAGAATAGTGGACAAAAGACAGCCTCTTCAATAAGTGGTGCTGGGAAAACTGGACAGCTACATGTAAAAGAATGAAATTAGAACACTCTCTAACACCATACACAAAAATAAACTCAAAATGGATTAAAGACCTAAATGTAAGGCCAGACACTATCAAACTCTTAGAGGAAAACACATGTAGAACACTCTATGACATAAATCACAGCAAGATCCTTTTTGACCCACTTCCTAGAGAAATGGAAATAAAAACAAAAATAAACAAATGGGACCTAATGAAACTACAAAGCTTTTGCACAGCAAAGGAAACCATAAACAAGACGAACAGACAACTCTCAGAATGGGAGAAAATATTTGCAAATGAAGCAACTGACAAAGGATTAAACTCCAAAATATACAAGCAGCTCATGCAGCTCAATAACAAAAAAACAAACAAACCAATCCAAAGATGGGCAGAAGACCTAAGCAGACATTTCTCCAAAGAAGATATACAGATTGCCAATAAACACATGAAAGGATGCTCAACATCACTAATCATTAGAGAAATGCAAATCAAAACTACAATGAGGTATTACCTCACACTGGTCAGAATGGCCATCATCAAAAAATCTACAAACAATAAATGCTGGAGAGGGTGTGGAGAAAAGGGAACCCTCTTGCACTGTTGGTGGGAATGTAAATTGATACAGCCACTATGGAGAACAGTATGGAGGTTCCTTAAAAAACTAAAAACAGGGCTTCCCTGGTGGCGCAGTGGTTGGGAGTCTGCCTGCCGATGCAGGGGACACGGGTTCGTGCCCCGGTGCGGGAAGATCCCACATGCCGCGGAGCGGCTAGGCCTGTGAGCCATGGCCGCTGAGCCTGCGCGTCCGGAGCCTGTGCTCTGCAACGGGAGAGGCCACAACAGTGAGAGGCCCGCGTACCACAAAAAAAAAAAAAAAAAAAAAAACTAAAAACAGAACTACCATACGACCCAGCAATCCCACTACTGGGCATATACCCTGAGAAAGCCATAATTCAAAAAGTCATGTACCACAATGTTCATTGCAGCCCTACTAACAATAGCCCGGACATGGAAGCAACCTAAATGTCCATCGACAGATGAATGGATAAAGAAGATGTGGCACAAATATACAATGGAATATTACTCAGCCATAAAAAGAAATGAAATTGAGTTATTTATAGTGAGGTGGATGGACGTACAGACTGTTCATACAGAGTGAAGTAAGTCAGAAAGAGAAAAACAAATACTGTATGCTAACAAATATATATATGGAATCTCAAAAAAATTAAAATAAATTGGTTCTGAAGAACCTTGGGGCAGGACAGGAATAAAGACGCAGACGTAGAGAATGGACTTGAGGACATGGGGACGGGGAAGGGTAAGCTGGGACGAAGTGAGAGAGTGGCATGGACATATATACACTGCCAAATGTAAAACAGATAGCTAGTGGGAAGCAGTCACATAGCACAGGGAGATCAGCTCAGTGCTTTGTGTTCACCTAGAGGGGTGGGATAGGGAGGGTGAGAGGGAGAGGCAAGAGGGAGGAGATATGGGGATATATGTACACATATAGCTGATTCATTTTGTTATACAGCAGAAACTAACACAGCATTGTAAAGCAATTATACTCTAATAAAGATGTTAAGAAAACATTAAAAAATAAAATTAAAAGAAAGTAATGACAGTGTCTCATCAAATAGAAAATAAGCTAATAGAACTTACAAAAGAAGCAAATGGAAGTTCTGGGGTTGAAAAGTACAACTAAAATGAAAAATTTCCTAGAGGCTCAACAGTAAATAGGGACAGACAGAAGAATCAGTGAATATGATGATAACAGAGACTATGCAAGCTGAAGGACAGCAAAAAAAAAAGAATAAATAAAAATGAACAAAGGCTCAGAGAGCTATTTGACAAGATTAAGTGTACTGACATATGTATAATGGGGGATATCTGAGACAGAAAAGAGCAGAAAAAAATAATGGCTGAAAACTTCCCAAATTTGATGAAAAACATTATCCTACACATCTGAGAATCCCAATGAACTCAATGATAAACAGAGAGATCTATGCCAAAACATCATAATCAAAATCAAAATGCTGAAAGATGAAGAGAATATCCTGAAAGCAGCAAGAAAAAAAACAAATTACATACAATGGAACACTAATAAGAATAGCTGATTTCTCACCAGAAACAATAAAGGCAGAATACAGTGAGTGGAAAGACATATTCAAAGTGCTGGAAAAAACTGTCAACCAAGAATTCAAAACCCAGCAAAATTATCTTTCGAAAAGATAATATAAAAACATTCCCAGATATACAAAAACTGAGAGAATTTGTTGGTGGCAGGCCCATCTTACAAAAAATACTAAAGGAAGTTCTTCAGGCTGAAAGCAAGTGACACCAAACAGCAATTCGAATTTACAGAACAAAACAAATAGTGCTAGTAAAGATAATTATGTTAGGTAATTACAAAAAGACAGGACACTTGCATATTTTCCTTTCTTCTAACAGATTTTAAAAGCAAGCTTACATAAAACAACACATATATAATTGTATTATTGGGGCTATAACATATAGAAATGTAACATATTCAACTATAACATCAAAAGGAAGTACATGGGAGCAAACTTAGAGTACAGCAAGGAAATGACACTGGGTGATAACAAATCCACAGGAACAAATAAAGAGAATAAGAAAAAGAATAAATTCAAATATTAATGTAATAAGCTCTATAAATATTTGCTCTCTCTACTTCTCTGAGCTTCTTTAAAATACATAAAATTATATAAATAATTATGACAATGTAACAATCTACTCTTGGGTTTGTAACATATAGGTGTATTATGTATTATAATAATTGCAAATACAAAGAAGAGGGAATAGATCTATATAGGAGAAACATCTCTGTATCACACTAGAATTTAGTTAGTATAAACTGGGAGTATATTCTGGTAAGATAAATTTTATAAACCCTAGAGCAACCACTAATAATATAACTTTAAAAATTAGCTAGGACTTCCCTGGTGGCACAGTGGTTAAGAATCCGCCTGCCAATGCAGGGGACACGGGTTCGAGCCCTGGTCCGGGAAGATACCACATGCCGCAGAGAAACTAAGCCCGTGTGCAACAACTAATGAGCCTGCGAGCCACAGCTACTGAAGCCCACATGCCACAACTACTGAAGCCTTGCACCTAGAGCCCATGCTCCGCAACAAGAGAAGCCACCGCAGTGAGAAGCCCACACACCACAACAAAGAGTAGCCCCTGCTTGCCGCAACTAGGGAAAGCCCACATGCAGCAACAAAAACCCAACACAGCCAAAAATAAAATAAATAAAAATAAATAATTCACTTTTTAAAAAGTAAAAATTAGCTAGAAAATTATTAAAGAAATTAAAATACTGGAAAATATTCACTTAATGCAATAAAAAGCAGTAAAGGATGAACAGAAGAACAAAAGAGTCATAAGGCATATGGAAAAGAAAAAGTAAATCAGCAAGTATAAATCCAATGTTATCAATAATTACATTAAATGTGAATGGATTAAACAATCACATCAAAGGCAAAGATTGGGGCTTCCCTGGTGGTGCAGTGGTTGGGAATCCGCCTGCTAATGCAGGGGACGCGGGTTCATGCCCCGGTCCAGGAGGATCCCACATGCCGCGGAGCGGCTGGGCCCATCAGCCATGGCCACTGAGCCTGAGTATCCGGAGCCTGTGCTCCGCGACGGGAGAGGCCGCAGTGGTGAGAGGCCCGCATACCGCAAAAAAAAAGGCAAAGACTGTCAGTCTGGAATTAAGAAATAAAAAGATACAATTATAAGCTATTTACAAGAGATACAGTTCAGTTTCAAAAACATAAATAGGTTGAAAGTACAGGGATGAAAAAAGATACAACATTCAAGCAGCAACCATAAGAACTGGAAAGTCCACAGAGACATAAGACAAAATAGACCTTAAAACAAAAAAATATGTTTCTAGAATTAAAGAGGGACAACAGCAAAAAGGTCAATTCATCAGGAATATATAACAATTACAAACATAAATGCACTTAATATCAAAGTCTCAAAATATATGAAACAATTCTGACAGAAAAGGGAAAAACAGACAAACAATAATAATTGGAGACTTCAATACCCTACTTTCAAAAATGGAGAAAACTAGCAGAAGATCAACAAGGATCAGAAGACTTGAACACTATAAACCCACTAGAACTAAGAGACATGTATAGAACACACCACCTAACAACAGCAGAATGCACATTTCTTCTCAAGCGCAAACCATACATTCTACCGGATAAACATGGTAGGACATAAAACATGCCTCAGTTAAATTTAAAAGCACAAAAATCCTATAAAGTATATTAGGAAATAGTTTAGATGAATTAAAACAAAAACACAACAAGCCAAAACTTAAGGCACACAGCTAAAGTAGTGTTTAGATCTATCAACGTAAATACCTACATTAAAAAGAAAAATCTCAAATCAATAACATAACATTTAGGGAAACGTAAACCAAAACTACAAGATACCACTTCACAGCCACCAGAATGGCTATAATCAGAAAGACAGAAAAACAAGTGTTGTGGAGGGTGTGGAGAAACTGGAACCCTCATAATGCTGGTGGGAATGTAATATGGTACATATTCTTTGGAAAACAGTTTAGCAGTTATTCAAAATGTTAAACACTGTTACCATGAACAAGAAATTCCCACTCCTAGATATATACCAAAGAGAAATAAAAATAACAAATACACAAACCTGTACGTGAATGTTCATAACAGCATTATTCCTAAGGGTCAAAAAGTGGAAAACAACCCAAGTGTCCATCAACTGATGAACAGGTAAACAATATGTGACATATCCATCCTATGGCAATAAAAAGGAATGAGTACCGATATACACTATAACATGGATAAATCTTGAAAACGTACTCAGTAAAAGAAGCCAGCCACAAAAGATCTCATATTGTATGATTTCACTCACATGAAAATGTCCAGGATAGGCATCTCCAACCTCAGCTGACTTCTCAGAACTACTGCCAATCCATCTGCTTATCCTTGGTCAGCTCCATCCCCTATTCACTTCAACATAAATTCTAAGCCTTCACCAAGCCACTCTCCTCAAATCCCTTAACTCACCTCCACAACTCTCAACCTCCCTCAGCAGACAATCTTGCTTTCTACCTCAAAACTAATCTCTCAGTTTCCTCTCTGTAAACGTGTATCTGTTCTTATGCTCATTTAATTCCCTTTTCCCTTCAAGTCACAGAAAGGAATATAGAAACAAACTGACTCTAATATCAGACTCCTCCATGTAATTCAGTTCTAAACACTGTCATGAAGAATGCAATGAAAATCAAATGGTTCATCTAACAAAAGATCTGAGGATCTATAAATACACCTAATCCAAAGTTAACATTATTGCAGGAGTTCAAAAGTAAAAAAATTAGGCACAGCAAGATATTTTTAACAAGCTAGTCATAAGGACACTTGATATCTCCTTCTTTACATACCTGTTGAATGTTTGAAAGTCCCTGGCACAGTGTCAGGAGATACCCTCAACATTCTGAGATCTGAAGAGTGATACTCCAACTCTCTAGTTGGCTCATGAGGAACAGATGGAGGCAATACAGATGCAAAAGACTGATTAATGTCCATATTAGAAAGACATACCTATGAAAAGAGATAAAAAATGAAGAAAATAAGATTAATTTTAGACTTCATCTACTAAAAAATAACCTCATTTTTATGAAAATGAATGTTAAGCAGTTATACCAGTTCCTCAAGATCATATTCTCAACCCTCCTGAATTCATATATAGATCATATCTTGTTTGGTTAATTCCAGGAAGGCTCTACAAATTATTTGAGGGTTTGGAAGTCTACCTGTATAGAATATTACAGATAGGAGACCTAGAAGTGTTCTATTACTCAGAAGTTTGCTACTTAACAATAGTATGATCTGAACTATGGTAATATTCTTGACAAGCTCAAGGACTTGTTTTTTAAGAAGGAGAGGTATGTTAGGGAAAGGAAAGAGGAAAGGAGGGAAGAGAGAACAGAAATATTTTCAAGAAATCCACAAATGTTTAGAAGAAAAATAAACGCATCAAAGAACTGTATCTGTGATCAGTTACCAAAAATCGTAAGTTCTCAAATTTTTTGAAACAAAAGTAGTGGGAAATATAAACTGATGAAGTAAAGGTTAAATGCTGAAAAAGAAGTTCCTGAAGTTTCATGACATTCCAGCAAGTCCTTGTTAAAAAAGAAATCAGAGGGGACTTCCCTGGCAGTCCAGTGGTTAAGACTTCGCCTTCCAATGCAGGGGTGTGGGTTCGATCCCTGGTTGGGGAGCTAAGATCCCACATGCCTCATAGCCAGAAAAACAAAACATAAAACAGAAGCAATATTGTAACAAATTCAACAGACTTTAAAAATGGTCCATATCAAAAAAAAATCTTAAAAAAAAAAAAAATTAGAAACTATTAGTACTGATGTTGGTACATAAACATTACACAACTTTTCACCAAATTCACAGTATACTCTCATATAAAAACAACATACCACTTTTATTTTCCTAAAAAGTTATTCCAGTGCTGCCCTCTCAGGAGGGAGTCTAAAAATGTACATAAGCATGAATTTTTCTATCCTCTTTTATGAAAGCTTTTTCAGTGTGTAGTAACAAATATTCCTAAGAAGCTGGCAGAATGTGGAAATAAATAATTCTACTTCTACTGCCCATATAGTTTCTCTAGACCCATGGTTCTCAAATGGGGAAGATTTTGCACTCCCCCACCTCCCCCCACCAAGGAACGTGTGGCAATACCTGGAGACATTTTTCGCTGTCATAACATTAGTGGGGGTAATGTTACTGACATCTAGTAAGTAGAGGCCAGGGATGTTGCTAAACATCCTAAAATACACAGAACAGCCCCCACAACAAAGAATTATCCAATCCCAAAGCAATAGTGTAGAGGAACCCTGCTCTAAACATAGCACAAAGTTCTGAGTTTTCAATTATCCTACTGCCAAAGGAGACATGCAGCTCATTAACAGCATGGGTTTGAACTGCACTGGTTCACTTATACATGGATTTTTTTTTTTTCAATAGTAAATACTACAGTACTACACACGATCCAAGATTGGTTGAATCTGTGGATGTGGAAGAACCATGAATATGGTGGAATCGGGGATACAGGGGGCCAACTGTGGATCTTCAACTTCGCAGAGGGTCAGTGCCCCTAATTCCCACATTGTTCAGTCAACTGTATATATCACATATATGATAGATAAATACTTGTGTGTGCTCATGCATGCACTGTGTTTAATAGAAGTTTTCCCCTAAAGCTTCCAAACATAGGGGAAAAAATTTCTATTCCAATCTTGACTTTGACAACATTTCAAAGCTTCGAAATATATAGATTATTAGAGCAGTTAATAAAAAAGAAAATGCAGAATGAAAAAGATGAGATATATTAATTTAAGAGATCAACAGATGTTTGTCACTAAAAATTAAAGGAGTCAGGAGGGAAAAAAAAATCAAGATTTGTTTATCTCCTAGTTTTTATCAATAATGAAGACAGAATCAAAGACAATGAAGAAACCAAGAAATGCTAACACCTCTATAAGAACTGAGAAAATCTGTAAGTCACTCTGATTTTAGGAAAAAAATGAATTATTCTGATCTAAGCAAGGTGAATTTGAGATGTTGGGACTATTCACAGGAAAATTTCATGCAAGAAATTTCTACCTAGGAGAAATAATACTAGGGTCTTAAAATAGAGATGATAACCATCCACACAGAGAAAAGCATTTAAACCTTGAGAGGAAACAAATTCTTTGGGATGGAGGGGGGACCAACAAAACAAACACGAAAGAAATCTAAGGAGTCAACCTTAAATAATATTTAAGAGTTACGTGGCCAAAATAAGGGATACTAAAACAGTATTTTATTATAGAGGTTAAAAGAATGTAATATGCTGCTGCCAGGAACAAGGAGAGAGAAGGAACAGAATAATGAATTAGAGTAGGAAGTCCTGGTAAGAGTCTAATGGTCTAGTTTCAGTAAAGGGAACTAACAGCCAGGCACTAACCATGTAAGTGCTACATACCTTACACCCCATTTAACATAACAACATTTGAGGTTGATTATTATTGTTCCTATTCTTTATGTAGACAAGGAAGGAGAGTGATCCTCCAAAATCATTTGCCCAAGGCACAAGGCTAATAACAAAGTAACTGAACAGGGTTTTGACTCCAATTCTCCAGTCTCTTCATAGCCCTAACCTACATCATACATAAGTGGATACCCAAATAATCATTTAGAGAATGATGGATACGTATCAAAGTGAGGCAAACAAGTATGAATGCCTCTTCTGAGACACAGATGAGAATAAGGAAGAAACCAAAGAGTAGGCAAACCCCCTGAGAGCAAGCTGGGCCACGCAGGAAGATTATCGTCATGTCTGGCTCATTGTTTCCCTCATATTAGCATTACGTAACTCCCAGACCATAGAAGAGAGCTAAGAGTGAAAGACAATATAGAGAACAGCATCCTCCCTGGACTAAAAACCTACAGTGAAGGGCAAATAAAATTTGAAATTGTGTCACAGTTAATCTCAGCACAACACTGTTAACTGAATATACATCTTCATGTCTTTAAATATATTTTATCTACATGAAAAGTTGATGACATAAATTACAAAAGTAGCACTGTCAAAAAAATTAGAAACTCTCAGTTTAAATATAATTAACACTGCTGTATGTTATATATGAAAGTTGTTAAAAGTAAATCCTAAGAGTTTTCATCACCAGGAAAAAATATTTTTTCTATTTCTTTAATTTTGTATCCATATGAGACGATGGATGTTCACTAACTTTATTGTGGTCATCATTTCATGATGTATGTAAGTCAAGTCATTACACTGCATCCCTTAAACTTATACTGTGTTGTATGTCAATTATACCTCAATAAAACTGGAAGAAAAAGGCAAAAAGAAACTCAAAGTTTAAAATTGATATTTTGTTTCTCATTCTTATTAAAACTAACTCTGACCTTCACTCTTGCCAAAATGATGCAAAATCTTGGCTTTGGTTTCACTGAAGAACAGTTTATGGTATAGTGGTTAAGTATATTGACAAGGTTAGTTTCAAATACTAGTTCCCCTACTTGCAAGTTCCTTAACCCTCTAAATATCAATTGTAAAATGGGGATGATAATAATCCCCAACAATCCTCCCTGACAGGATTGACCAAAGGCCTAAATGAATTGAGGCACGTAAGTAAATCTCTTAGCATATTATTTGAGCACAGTGTGTTAGCTATCATTTTCATCCCCATCGTTATTAAATTGAAAATTAGAATTAAACAATGTCTAGAATGTTGAAGAAAATAAAACTAACCTAACAGTTCTCTATATTAAAATTTTTAAATAAATTGTAAATAAAAGGAAAAATTCATCACAATATCTTTGTTCAGTTTCTCTTTTCAACTACCTGAACCTAAAGGTCAAAATATAATTGCAGGGACTTCCCTGGTGGTCCAGCGGTTGAAACTCTGCACTCTCAATACAGGGGCCCAGGGTTCGATCCCTGGTCAGGGAACTAGATCCCACATGCCGCAACTAAGACCCGGCGTAGTGAAATAAATAAATAAATAAATATTTTAAAATATAATTGCAACTCAAACTAGCAGCTTTCCAATGACATACTAATCTTATACATGGGAAAACTGGAAAAGGAAAGTAACATTAAGTATACCACATATATGACCTAACTGTCTTTAATGACTAACAGAATGTAAGGATATATTATCAGGAAGTGGGACCCAGATTGGAGCTGACAGTATCAGACAAAACCGGATGAGCAATGGGACCAGAGAAACATTAAAGCCAAAAGATCCAAGGATCCAGGTAAATGAAGCCTTGTACATAAAAGAAAATTGTGACTTCAAGATACCTCTGAAGTTAAAATCTTTCAGGGGTTTCTAAACAAATACTTGCATATGTCAGGGCCTATATACCAAGGCCGGTACATTGAAGGCCAGAGGGGGAAAAAAGCACAACTGAATATCTCCATGAATGAGTCTAATCTTAACACCATCCCAAAGGTTCCTGCTGGCACAATTTGGAAGAGTTAAGATGCCTCAAGATGAAAGGCCTGCAAGCTCCAAAGGATGGCCTTTTCCAAAACACCACAGAAGTCACTAAATCTCATGGTCTACGAAGCACAAATATTTCTTTTACGCCAACCTCTAACAAATTAATGCAGCATATTCCTGGATATCAGATGAAAACCAGATTACACATCACAATTTGGTATTAGAGGATATAAATGGCCCTATACTTTCATCCCCATTTTTCAACTAAAATATTTCTTTCCCTACCGCATAAGAAATGTCAAACAGAAAAACTTACAGGCTCTTCAAAACTGCTCTCTTCCTTAGATGGTAGCTGTACAGTAGACTGCCAGTGCAGGGAGCTGTCACAAATCTCTAGATCATCAAGCAAATTTTCTAAACCTGCTAGCTTAATGCACTCACCAGTCAAGTCACCTTGGTCACATATCTGGGAAACAGTAAAGAGTAAAAGTAAAAACAAATAACAATACCATTTTCTGAAACAATACTGGAAAAGACCATGTCTCTCCCCAACAATCATTTTATTGTCTCACCTCTCTTTGTAGTTCAACAACTCTTTTCCTGCATACAACATCATTTTCATCTAGGCTACAGCATTCAGTATCATCATCCAGAGTATAGATGTCAGATTCAGCCTTCCCCTGCAGGCCCTCTACAAAATAGGAGTCGTTTTGCATAATTGTATAGACAGTAAAACTGGACTTGGCTCCCACAGGCCAAGGAATTTCACCTTGGTCTATATCAGCTTTCAGCAATGTCTCTTGGCCAACTGCAATTAATGATGCATCACTGATCACTGGCAAAGCACCTTGTGACTTTGCATTACATGCCACCAAGTTTGCTGAAAAGCTGCTTCCTACAGCTGCAGATGGACCTTCAATGACGTTACTAGAGTTTCCATTCTTACCCAAAATACAGTTTGAGGAATCTGCAACTTCTTCAAAGGTGTGCTGCTTTAAATCTTGTAAAACCAAAGAATCTGAAGTCCATACTTTCATTGGATAAATAATGTTTGAAGATCCTAACTTCTCTGCAAGGTCAAGAGCAGAAACAGACTTTATCTTCCCAATGGGAAGAAATGGTTCATTGTCTGTATCATACTGAAATAAAGCTGACTGTGTCTTGCCAAGACCAACAGCCTGTCTGAGAGATTTTTCACTTAAAGAAGATGACGACTTAAGCTCTGGACTAAGAGAAAGTGGCTTAATGAATATTTCCTGAGGAGCACTGGGGAGTGATTTTATATTAGGATGCCAGTACAGGGAGCTATCACCATCATCTTTTTTATACAACAATGGTTTTGAAGCTGCTGATTCAAACACCCCAGGAGTAGATTGATAGTGTGGGTGATTAAGTTTATCAAAGAAAAAGTTTTCAGCATAATTTAATAGGGAAAGATCTGGATTTTTTGGTTCATTTTCTTGGCTGTCATTTGTTAAAGATTTATTGATGTCAGTTTGGATTTCATTTACTGTACTCTCTTTCTCAGAAGGTTCAATAGAGGCAATAACTGCCTGAAAGGCTACATTTTCAGTAGCATCAACATTTTTCCCACCAAAAGCAGAAGGTGGCTTTTGGTTTCCTTCTTCTTGAAAACACAGCTGTTCTGATGTCTCATCTGAGTTGGATTTAATAGTCTGAAGAGGACCACCAAAAACCTCCATCTTAGAGGTATCATGCCCTGTGGAGAGTATATGTGCTTCTGACACTTCTACAGAATTATCAGTAACTACAACATTCTCAATATATTGTATTTCTGAAGATCTGGGATGCACCTCTGATAATACTAAAGTATTTCTATTCTCCTTTAGTTCAAAACATTGAGATAATTCTTTCCCCAGATCTTCTTCAATTCCTTTATAACCCTCCAAAGAATCCATCTTTTGTTTCATCTCATTCTCAGCAGGAGCCCTTAAATAAACACTCTCAAAATAATGACTATCAGCTGTCAAGGGAACCTCTCTTCCTCCTCTTTCCAACAAACAATGCAAAAAACAATGTGGCATTTTACTATAAAAGCGAGGAGCAACTTCATGTGGAAAAGAAACACAGTCCTTACTGATTAGACATATTTCTGGATGGTGTGAAGCTCCCTGTTTGCTCCATGGCATATCTGAAAAAGGGGCACTAAAATTGTCACTTTCCTTATGAATTTTATTTTTATCAATTGTGTCAGATGAATCTGAATAAGAATCACGGTCCTTACTGGTTAAATATTTTTCTAACTGTTGTAAAGCTTCCTGTTTCCCATATTGCACATATGAACAAGAAGCATCAAAACTGTCACTTCCTTTAGGAGTTATGTATTCATCACTTGTATCAGATGCAGTTGAAAAAGAAACTTGATCTTTATCAGCTAAATTGGTTTCTGGCTCCTGTATAACTTCTTGTGTCTTCCATGACATATATGAATAAAGAGCATCATAACTATCAGAGTCTTTGGGGGTTTTCAGATCCTCAAGTGTATCAGGTGAAACAATCTCTTCTTTAGTCCCTTGTTCAATAGTTAATAAAGAGCGCTGAGAGTCAATAGCTGTACTACCTATAAGTGGGTGCTGAGATACTCTAAAGCAACTGTTAACTAAGTTTGAAGCTACTTCTGAGGCTGCCTGGAATAAAGCTTCACTAACTTCCGACGGTCGAGAAAACCATTCAGTGTCTTCAGACTTACCAGGAATTCCCCTGAAAATATACAGTTAAAAATAAATAAATAACACATTAAAAACATTTATTTTTTAAAATACTAACATGAAAAAATACAAAACTGATATGTCACTGAAATCGAGGTTATTTGAAAGTATATTGAAAAACAAAGTCCTAATTTCAAATTCCTTTAGGGTGGCTAATGATTGAACAAAGCAAATTCTTTTAAAACAGAAGGTAAACTACCATCCTATGACCCTGATATTTTCTCAGGCTTCCCTCAAAACAATATTGCCCCAAAAAGTGATTCTTTAAATGAAAATATCAAACTTTACTATTTAAAATGTGTAGTTTATCACCTACCATAATTTAATATTCATTTAACCTGCATTAATTCTTCTACTACTCATTTATTATGCTCTTGAAAACCAATTAAGTGAGTTACTCCCCAAACAAAACAGTAACCTAATCATTGGTTGACTATTGTGTATAGAACACTTTTCACAAAAGTAATTTTAAAGTAATACATAGCACAGGGCAGAGGTTTTTACTCTGTAAACATTTATACTTTTTAATTTAAGGCTTCTTTTTTATTTCTAAAAGAAGAAAACATATTCTTGGATAATTCCAAATATGCTTTGGAGAATTCCAGACTTGTCTCTCATTATGACTAAAGGGCATTAATTTGGAGTAACTGTTAATTTCGATGTGTTTATTAGAAAAATCGTGTTAGTTCATATTCGCACCTCCTATGAAGGAGAGATAGCTAGATTCATTCAATATTGGCTGACAAAAATGACAGTGCCAAACAAGCTAGTGACCATGAAATGAATGCTTTTTACAGAATGGGTGTGGGCTGATGAGCAGCAAAAGGGAAGATTTAGAAGGAAGAAAATTAGTGTGCCTTCTAAATTAAAATATGCCTAATATACTAGAATACATTAGAAATTATTTTTAAAGAAACTGAAGTCCCCTGGCTCATTTTTACACATATTACTATGCCAAATTAACATGTATCATGCCTTAATTTAGGGCCTTGTTATCTTCAGAGTGTGTACTGAGAATATCTAGCTCCCAACCCAAAGTCTCACCTGAAGTCATTAATATTAGTAACAACTTAGAAGAAAAGAAAGAGTAGAAAGGTTACATGCAAACAGAAAAATAAATCATCCTACCTCAGAGGAGCAAAACCTAGTTCACTTTGGTGAAACAAGGAATCAGGCCCAAACTCTTGATCTTTTGTCAAACATGTCAGCAAAGGCAAATCAGGAGAAGCGAAATTGTCTTGTATGACTGCAAAGTTTCAAATATAAAGATGTTGGGAATGCTGAAAATTAATTGTTTAGCTTATATAGTATTTTAAAGAACCTAAATATGCTGCCATCTGGAAGTTTCTACAAGCATTAGTATGATAATATAACAGCAGCAGCAGCAAATACCATTTATTAATAGCCTGACAAGATCCAGGCACTTAACATACAATATTTTATTTAATCCTCATAACAACCTTGAAGTATAGGTATTTTTATACCCATCTTATAGATGAGGAAACATGATCATAAATCTTAAAGAATACTAAGTAATTTGTCCACATTCAAATAGATTAAGTACCAGAGTGCAATCTGAATCTAAACACTCTACTTTTTAGCAAGTGCTCCTAACCATTATGAGTGTTTCTTCCTATCTTACATCAAAGTGTGGCCCACAGACTCCCAGGCATCCCTAAGACACTCTCAGAAGATGCCTGGGGTCAAAATTATATTCAAAGTAATATTAACATATCATGTGCCTTATTCACTCTCACTCTCTCATAAGGATACACTGGAATTTTCCAGAAGCTACATTACCTATGATAAAGCAACATCCTGAAAGCAGAAGCCACCTGTCTTCTATTAAGTCAGACATTACAGTTTTTTCTTTTTTAAGTAAAACAACGCTAGTCTTCTAAACATTTTTGGTTTGGAAAATAGTTATTTTTCTAAAAAACTAGATAATTTATGTTAACATGCAATGGAGTTGTTACTTTTTAATGAGTTGATAAATATTTTTTAAATTTCTCAGTTTTAATAATTTCTAATATGGGAAAATATCAATAATCCACATCAACAAAAGTTCTCAGTAACTTTAAAGTGTGTCAAGGAAATTCTGTGAACAAGAAGTTTGAGAATTGCTAATATAAAGGAAAAAAAGTTCTTCTGAATTCCTGAATGCCACCTTAAATAAGGTTTATTATAATGTCCTTAAATATGTACAACTAGGTATAAACTCCTTATTCCTTATAGTATTTCTACAACTATAAAACAAAAAAATATTAATAGAAACAAAACTATAAAACCAACAGCATTCTATTTCATATTAATTTAAATAGATTGGTGATGTTTTGCTAAAACTGAATTGTTCTTTCAATATAAAGGCAATACTGTTGCTACAGTATACTTTCTTGATTTCAGAATGCCTCTAATAATACTGCATACCTTCCCTATCATAACTGTCACACTCTTGTTTTAATCTTTGGTCTGTCTGCTTCCCACCTAGATTATCAACTCCATGTCTGCATTATTCACAGCTGTACCCTCAGTGCCTAGCAAAGTACCAGCTACATTTAGTAGGCACTCAAAATACAATTATTTATTTACTGAATGGATTAATTAAAAATAAGAAACTGAAAGATAATGATAACCTTTACCACCAAGGACTAATCGGTATGGTTCCTCTTTGGCTACAGACTCAGTCTTAAACCTTCATAACAGAAATCTTTACCCCTCTAAGAATCATGAAGATTTTTTAACAAAGACCCCACATTTCCTCACATTTTGGCAATTACTGATGGCCTGGATCACTCTTTTTTGAGATACCTAACTGTTCTGGCACCAGTCATCATCATGACATTTGCCATTGGTGAGGTACACCCTACAATGACTGGATTCAAGCATAACAAAAAAAGCAATGATGAAATTTCCTCTGGCCATCAGATCCTGGGATCTAATAATTAAAATGTTCTACTTTATCTATAGTAAATGAGAAGCTGGAGTTATAAAACTTTACATTAGAAAATACATTAGAAGCCATGTAGCACAATCTCCAACCCAATGCTGAAACTATCCTATTAGAGAACTTCGCTTGACATTTTGCTATGACATAATGCTCACTTTTTTTTGTTATACAGCCTTTCCAGTATTAAATGGCTCTATTAGAAAGTTCTTTCTTGTATCAAGTTGAAAACAGCCTCCCTATAAGCTACGTAGTCTCATTTTAACCTCTAGAATAGGAATTAGCAAACATTTTCTATAAAAGGTCAGCTAGTAAATATTTTACGCTTTGTTGATCACACATGGTAGCTCTATCCTATATACTTCTTTTCTTTTTACAATCCTTTAAAAATGCTAAAACCTTTTCTAGCTCACAAAATCAGGCCTTAGACTATGGATAGTAGTTTGCAGACTCCTGCTCTAAACCACTATCCAACTCATCCCATGGTACTATTATTTTCCTTTTACTGTATTGTCTTCGCAAAAGAAGAAGTAGCTTTCATCTATATATCCCTAGCATCCAACACACAATAGGCACTTAGATATTTGTTAAATAAATGAATAAATGAAAAATACATTGCTTCCTCTTTAGCATGACAGCCCTTCAAATACCTGATCATAGCAAAGTCTTCCCTTTCATCTACTATCATAGTAATCTCCTCCCACAAGGGAACTCTAATGTTAACATCTTTCTTAAAATATAAAACTAAAATTGACTTTGATGATCTACATCACTGAATATACTGGCACTAGTATTTTTACTTGGATAGTATTTGCTTGTATTTGAAAGGAACTTGTTGAATTAATTCCTAATTCTTGCTCCTCTACAAAACTCTGATACGACAACTCCATGGTTGAATCCCACTCCCTTGACAAAAGTTAATTGTAAAATATGTGGTTGTGGCATTTTCTTCAATTTTTGAAAATAAAAATCTGAAGAAAACGGAAGGAAAAACCAAAGAATATTTGTCTGAATTATGATTTAGGAATGAAAAAACTGAAATTACCATATTGGCTAAGCATTCTTATATATGTGCAACAATCCAAAGTAGTGATAATACAATTCTACCTCCTACCTTGATGATTTGAAAAGTACTTAAAGTTCATCTTTTGTAGAGAGCTAATAAATCAGTTCCACATTAAACAGAGGAAAGCAGGAAGCTCTACCTCAGACAAGTCATTTAACCTCTTTATCTCAATGTCTGGGTCTGAAAACTTAGGATAATAATATATGTCTTAACTAATTTTAAGAATCTAATGAGCTTAAGCATGAACATTTGTTTTTTGTTTGTTTGTTATACATCATGGAGCCTCCACTGCTGAGAGAAGTAGTCAAAGGATAAATATATGGTTTACATATATGTTTACAAATTCAGGACTAAGGAGGCATACCCACTAGAGGAAGTTACCACCTTTTTCCCTTCTGAGAGCAACAAGGGGAGATAAAATGAGGAGCAACTGCACATTTAAGTATAACTAGGCCAGCTGGCCAGTGTGGAAAACGAGAAATAGGCTACTACCTTTGAGTACAGTTCTACAGAGCTCCTCAGCTCAAGAAAGGATTTAGACGCAAGATTTGCACTCCCCCATAAGTATTTTACAAATGTGAGGTATTACTACTAGTTAAAAATAAAGAGGCATTACCTAGCAATGGAGAACATAAGAGATCTCTGTTCGACTCCTTTACTTGATTTTCTGATTGGGTCAATATACCTTCCTCCAGAGAGGGGAAGTCTGTCACTTCAGTCCCTTTCTCTCTCACATTAAACCTGGTCTGGGTTGTATCCAAGGTGTGGGAAGAGTCCATTTCTTGAGGAAGATAATGCCAAGATTCTGTTCTCTAAAACAATAATTTTGAAGGAAAATATGCTAAATCATTAACTGAGTTACCATACATATTAACATTTAGATTAAAACGTCCCTTCACGTAGGATACAGCTTCCTATTTCACAACATTCTCATCAAAACTTGTAAAAAGTAAAGCTGTTCTGTGTTTTTCACAATATTGATAACATTTTTGATCTTTTCCCATTATTACCCATCTTTCAACATGTTGAATCACTGGCATTTCTGCTGTTCTTTAATAGTTACTTCTCATCATTAAAACAATAAATTTGGTTCTTCATGATGAAATCTTACAATGTGATAATAATAAAACTGAAAAAAAGATTCCAAACCTAAAGCTACGATATTCTCTACATGTGACCACTTTATTGAATTCTTACTTGCTATACTAGTTTCTAGCGGACTTCTCAGTGCAAAACATCATATGGTTCATGCGTAGTGAGTGGTTCACTTGTCTCTTTCAAATATTTACTCTTATATTAGTGGCATGATTCAGAAAAATGTTTCTCAAAGTATCTATAGGAAGGATCAGTTTTTCCTACTTCCTATTCATTACAGACTGACATTTTATTAAAATACTAATAAAAATTAACAGGTAACAAGTAAAAAAAAATAATAAACTAATTTTAAAAACTAGTAAAAATAACTAGGAAAATGAAATTGAAAAGATATATAAGCCCAAAATACAAAACACAAGTCTAAGTATCTGATTTCTAGTTCTAAAAAACATCAAATTGCTATAAAAGTTTCTAAACACTTCTTAATTCTTGTACTTATCTCTTGACAGTAACAAGCAATTCATGGCCTGGCACCAATCCACAGACCACACTAGGTAGCAATGTTGAAATAAAGTTGAATTAAATACTAACGGTAAGCAGTTTTTAAACACATTTTCTTTTTAAATTTGGTATTAGTTAATAATTAAGAATATTCGTCCTGGGCTTCCCTGGTGGCGCAGCGGTTGAGAGTCTGCCTGCCGATACAGGGAACACGGGTTCGTGCCCCCGTCTGGGAGGATGCCACATGACGCGGAGCGGCTGGGCCCGTGAGCCATGGCCGCTGAGCCTGTGCAAATGGAGCGTGTGCAACGGGAGAGGCCGCAACAGGAAAAGGGGCCCGCGTACCACAAAAAAAAAAAAAGAATATTCGTCCTATCATGCTATTATTCTTTTATTTTCATTTTAAATTAATTTTATTAGGAATGAGCACTAAATTTGATCAAACTGCATTATAGCATCTTTTTTTCCCCAATTACATCTGTTAAAATACAGCAATAAACTTCTTCATATTGCAACAACTTCACATTTCTTACTTGGTAGTAGTAGATTAGACCTTAATCATATTTGCTAGCACAGTCTTTTACATTTTCACTCATTAGATTAATCAGTATTTTAGAATGCTTCTTTTGTTTTCTAACCTTCTTCTATATTTTTTTAATACAAGGAAATTTGATTTTCCTTAAAAATATAAAAGATTTCATCAGTGAATCCATTAGATCCAGAAACCTTTTTGATAGCTGGTACTATTATAACATTCTTGATTTCTTCCTAGTTCTAATCCAACTCTATAAGCTTTGATAGGTTTGTATTAAGTCTATTTTATTAAGGTGTTTTTCTTTTTCTTGACTGGATTTGCTAGGAATGTATATATTTTGTCTTGAATTTAACAATTCTATTTTCTAACTTAATTATTTGTTTTTCTCTTTGCCATGTTTCTTCTACTTGCAGTTTTTCATTATTTACGTAAAAATTTTTGTTAAATAATGAATTCACTTGATTTACATTTATTTGTTTAAATAAAAAGATGAGACATTATATTGACGGCAATCAACATGCTTAGATATATAATGTACTGATTTTCATTATTTTGTAGTCTATTACTCTCCTTCCTTAATCAACTCAAATTTTTTTAAGAGAATATATATTGTTTTCATTCCCAAATGACCCACCCATAAAAATATGTTGTACTACAATTTAGAAAGATTTCACAATTTCAACAAGACTTTTTTCTTTAAAGGATTATTTCCAGTTTTAAAATTCACCAACCAAATGCTCTTACAGTTAAGTTAAAAAAAAAAAAAAAAGATACACAACTATCCACTACCTAATATCAGTTATATAAATAGATATAGAGAAAAATATTGGAGTGAATATTCTAAAATATTAACACTACTCATCTATGGCTTATGGGATTATAGACCTTTCACATTCCAAAATATACCAATCCCATCTATGTCAGATAAATCAGTCAAATCCTTAACATCGAACATTACTACTGGAAACATGCTTTTTACATGTTTAATACTTGAAAATAAAAGGAATACGAGAATGATTATTTTAATTTTTTTCTTTTGAGAGCACTCTATTCAATAGGGGATAGTGGGCCAAATGAACAGGTTTTAAAGCAAGGGAATTCCAGTCATCTTGTGACTCTCATTATAGCAAAATCTCGGGTCCCCAACTCATCTCTTAGCCCCTTTGACCGGGGTTTGAGCCTCATCCCATAGTTTATTCCTCACTACTGATGAGAGACATATCCATGTGTTCTCCTGCCCATCCTTTGACCTCCACAGATCACTTACTTAACTCTAGCTCCTCAACTGCAATAATTTTGTAACCTTCTGAAGACAACTAACCTGTCACATTTACACTTTTCATAATTCCTTTCTTACTTGTATTTCCCTCTTTACCACTCTGAGAGTTCATAATCATCCTTATAATCACTACCTTGCAAACATCTCTTCTTTCTTACCCTTTTCCCCGACTATCCTATTTGCCTGGCAAAAGCTCAGTTCTGGTTGAACCTTCTGCTTGTCTTAATCCAAGCAGTAGCACACTGCTGAAGAAAGCACACACCTACACTGGTTTTCCTTTAGACTGATGACATTAAACCTCAAGGGCACTCAGCCTTGCCTGGAAATTCTACTCTATTTTCCGGGTAAGTTGATTGGCTAAAATGATTACTTTATACTTTCTCTCCTCAGAACTACTGAACCCTCCTTCCTCATTTTTCAACTGATGACCTCATTTCCTACTTTAGTAAGTGAAGAACAGGAGGTGGACCTTCCTTATCTTCCTAGCACAAGATCTACAACCCCATTACCTAACCCAGCTTTTCATCTTGTGATTTAAAAAAAGTCTTACTACCTATCAAAGACCTTCCCATCTCATTCCATTTTTTTTTCAATGATTTCTTTCCTATATGTGATTCTCCCATTTTCCTTCATGCATTTTCCCTTTCTACTGAATCATTCCTCTCTCCATGTAAACATGCTCTTATAATTTCCCCTCATAAAATAAAATTTAAAAAAATTTGTTGACCATTCTTTTCTTTCTGCTTATTTTGCTGCTATGATTCTGAGTGTTATACCTTTTTAACCAATATAAAAAGGGCCTCAAATCTCTAAATATTTTTTGACAGATGTGAAGAGGGATGACAAATAAACAACAGAATAAATACAAACAAATTTTGAGGGAGAAGTAAAGGTTGGAGATACAAACTTGGGATTTTTAAGTACACAGGCATATTTAAAGCCCTAGATCTAGACAAGAACCAAAACATTCCAACATTTCAAACAGAAGTTAAAAACTCACATGTGTTTTTACAGGGAGGTAAAAGAAATGAGGTACAGGGAGGTAAAAGAAATGAGTAAACCTGCCTGATATTAGAGAGTAATGGGACCTGTGGCCAACTATGCACTGCATGCACACTTTATTCTGTTTAAAAATTTTTAAAACACTGTGCCCCCCCAATTTTTTTTCTGCAAACCACATTTGAGCCATATGCAGGCCCACAGCTTGCAACCTCTGATTTTAAGGTTTAACAGGGGATGAGAAAGAATAGCCAGAGGAGTAGAAAGAAAACCAGGAGAAGCCGAGAAAGGAAATAATTTTAAGAAGTTAAGCATTGGTTAAGAACATGAAATGCTATTTATTGCATCTAAGATGAGGACAGAAAAGTGCTTACTGTATTCAGCTACACAAATTTGTTGGTGACACTTGCTTTCACAGAAGTGAGGACAGAACACACGAAGATCAAGTAGAAGAATAAGTAGATCCCAGCCAGTAGATAAGGCATATATATCAAAAAGGAAAAAGGAAAAAAAAAATACAATGGATATGATTGTCTATACATTAAAAAGTCCTAAAGAATCTACAAAAGAACTATACTAGAACTAGTAAATGAGATTAGCAAGGTCATAGGATACAAGGTCAATATTGAAAGTCAATTATATTCCTATATAATTGTGATGAACAGTAGGAATTGAAATTTTTTTAACATTTCAGTAAGTCTAATACAAACATGTGTTAAGTTTGGTACACTGAAGGCAACAAAACACTGATGAAGAAATTAGCAATCTAATTAAATCTAAATAAAACTATAAGAACTGTTGTGTCTATGGATTAGAGAACTCAATATTGTTAAGATGTCAATTCCCTTCAAATTGATTTACAGACTCAAGGCAATTTTAATCAAAATTCCAGCAGACTTTTTAAATAGAAATTGACAAACTGATTCTAAAATTTATATGGAAATTCAAAGAATCTAGCATAAACAAAACCATTTTTAAAAAGAAAAACAAAGTGGGAGAACTCACACTATCTGATTTCAAGACAGTACAGTAATTAAGAGCACAGTATTAGCATGATGATAGAGATATAAATCAATGGAATAGAGAGTCCAGAAATAGACCCACACAAAGATGCCAAGGGAAAAGGGAGTATTTTCAGCAAATGGTGTTGGAATAACAATTAGATATGCGTATGTAAGAAAATGAAGCTGGACCCCTACTTCACACCATAATCAAAAACCAACTCAAAACAGATTTAGATATAAATGTGAAACTTAAAACTATAAAACTTCAAAAACTCATTCTCAACTGGGCAAGATTTTGACACCCTCCTCTCCCCTCAACCATGATACATTTGGCAATGTTTGGAGACATTTTGACATTTACAAACATGGGGCAGTATTACTGATATCTAGTGGGAAGAGGCCAAGGATGCTGCTAAACATCTTACAATACACAGGACAGTCCTGTAAAATAAAGAATTATCTAGCCCAAATATCAAAAGCACCAAGGCTGAGAAACCCTGTTCTAGAAAAAAATATAGGAGAAAATTTTTGTGATCTAGGATTAGGTCAAAATTTACCAGGTTAGACATAAGAAGTAAAAACCATAAAAAAAAAAAAAAAAATCAATAAACCAACTTCAACTTCATCAAAATTAAAACTTCTACTCTTCAAAAAACAAATAGAACAATTGAAAGGAAAACCACAGACTGGGAGAAAATATTTGCAAAACATATAAAGGACTTACATCTAGAATATATAAAGAACTCTCAAAACTCAACAAATGGAACAAATCACCCATAAAAAATGGGGAAGAGATTTAAACCAACCCCTTCATTAAGAGGAAACATGGATGGCAAATAAGCACACAAAAAGATGCACATTATCATTAGGAAAATGCATATTAAAACCACAATGAGGGCTTCCCTGGTGGCACAGTGGTTGAGAGTCTGCCTGCCGATGCAGGGGACACGGGTTCGAGCCCTGGTCTGGGAGGATCCCGTATGCCGCGGAGCGGCTAGCCCCGTGAGCCACAATTACTGAGCCTGTGCGTCTGGAGCCTGTGCTCCACAACGGGAGAGGCCGCAATAGTGAGAGGCCTGCGCACCGCGGTGAGGAGTGGCCCCCACTTGCCACAACTAGAGAAAGCCCTTGCACAGAAACAAAGAGCCATACACAGCCATAAACAAATAAATAAAATTTTTAAAAAAACACACAATGAGACACCACAACATACCTAGAATGACTAAAAATTTTAAAACAAAAACAAAAAAACCTAACAATACCAAGAGCTGGCAAGGATGCAAAGCAACTAGAACTCCTATACATCGTGGGGAATGCAAAATGGTACAGGCACTTCGGAAAACAGTTTGGCACTTTCTTATAATGTTAAACGTACAGTTACCATATCAGCCAGCAATCCCATTCCTAGGTATTTACCCAAGAGAAATGAAACCAGCTGTCTACCTGAAAACCTGTACATAAGTGGAATACTACTCAGAAATAAATTTTAAAGAGCTACTGATTTATGCAACAACATGGATGAACCTCAAAAGCATGTGCCAAGTGAAAGAAGTCAGATTCAAAAATCTACACATGGGACTTCCCTGGTGGTGCAGTGGTTAAGAATCCGCCTGCCACTGCAGTGGGCACGGGTTTGAGCCCTGGTCTGGGAAGATTCCACATGTCACAGAGCAACAAAGTCCATGCGCCACAACTACCAAGCCTGTGCTCTGGAGCCCGTGAGCCACAACTACTGAGCCCGCGTGCCACAACTACTGAAGACCGCACGCCTAGAGCCCAGGCTCCGCAACAAGAGAAGCCACTGCAAAGAGAAGCCTGCGCACTGCATAGAAGAGTAGCCCCCACTTGCCACAACTAGAGAAAGCCCGCGTGCAGCAACAAAGACCCAATGCAGCCAAAAATAAATTAATTATTTTTTTAAAAATCTACACACTACAATTCTGAAAGGCAAAACTATAGACAGAAATGAGATTAGCGGTTGCCAGGGACTAAGCATGGGGGAGATGACTGACTACAAAGGGGTACAAGGAAACTTTTTGGGAGTGATGGCAGTCAAATGTGTAGTAGTTATATAACTGTATGTATTTGTCAAAGCTCATCAAACTGCACACCTGAAAGAGTTAATTTTGCTGTATTTAAATTATACCTCAATAAACCTGACTTTTTAAAACATGAGGATAAGGTATCAGAAAATAGAGACCAAAAACTCTTGAAAATTTCACTTAACAGGGAGCAGAAACATTAAATGGGGCAGTAGCTGGAGGGAAGAAAGGATGAGACATTTGTACTCAAGTTGCTGGAGCTGATAAGGTCTAGACTATGACCATGGGGTAAGCAGGGATAGGAGAAGGTTGGGAGGAGTGAAGGAAAAAAATCTCTGCACATTAGATCAAAGATCCAAGAGTTTCAGACCTTGGATGGGTAATGTAAGCTGAAGTGAAAGAAACTAAAAGACGACAGTGTAGCAAGGGCTATAGTTTTCAATGAATAAAAAAAAGTTAATTTGGATGACAGCGACAAGGATGAAAGAGCAGAATAACCAGAAGGAGAAAAGAGGGGAGAGAATTAGGAAGTGGTATAATCCTCCAGTTCTTCTGAGGAACACAGGCATAAAGGCAGAAATGAAGAGCTACAGGATCTATCCACGGTTTATATTTTATAAAACAAGGACCAAAAAAAGGCAAGATATCCATTTTTGGACTGTGCTCTACCATAAACATGCCCTCAGAGAATATTAAACTACTTAGGAATATACCTCTGTATTCGTTTCCTAAAGCTGCCATAATGAACTTACACAAAGTGGAGGGCTTAAAACAACAGAAATTTATTCTCTCACAGTTCTGGAGGCTACAAGTCTGAAATCAAGGTGTTGGCAGGGCCATGCTCCATCCAAAGCCTCTAGGGGAGGATCCTTCTTACCTCTTCCTCTTTCTCGAAGCCCCGGGCATTTCTTGGCTTATGGCAGCATAACTCCATCTCTGCCTCTGTCTTCATAGAGCAGACCTCTTCCTGTGTGTCTCTCTCTTACAAGGACACCAGTCATATTGGATTAAGGGCCCACCCTAAATCCAGTATGATCTCTTCTTAATTTAAATAGTTCTATCTTCCATCACTATATTTCCAAACAAGGTCACATTCTGAGGTACTGCAGATTGGGACTTCAACACATCATTTTGGGGCACACAATTCAACCCATAACAATCCCCCTTCCATTTAATGATCACAGAGTACCATGCTTTTTCTGGTCAGGGTTTCTCTTAACCCTTTTCACTTGGCAACAGTAAATCTCCTTCCTCCATACCTTGCATTTAATGGATAATAAATGCAATTTAGGGGAAATTGAAGGTACTAGAAGAAATCTGATACCCAAGTTATTAGATAATCAACCTTAAATAATCATTATGAGTAAGGATGCATTTTTTTCTCCAACAAACATATATGAGGCTTTTTCCTATCTGCTCACAATTTTTTCCATTTCTTCTAAGTTTATTACTATGCTCTAGATCAGTGGTTCCCAAAGTATGGTCCAAAGATCCCTGGGGGTCACTGACACCCTTTCAGGGAAGTTAAGTGGGCCTCCCTTTTCTAACTACATATCTATGTAAGGTCAGATTTTCTTCACATAATTCAACCAAAACAATATATCCCAATGGACTAAATGCAGAAGCAGATCTGGGAATTCAGTTATGATGGTTAACTTTATGTGTCAACTTGGCTGTGCCAAGTATTTGGTTAAACATCTGGGTGTGTCTGTGAGGGTGTGTCTGGATGAGATTAACATCTGATCCACAGACTTAGTAAAGGAGACTGCCCTTCTTAAGGTGGGCAGGCCTCATCCAACCCATTAAAGGCCTGAATAGAACAAAAGGCTGAGCAAAAGATAATTCGCTCTCTCTGCCTGATGGTCTTCAAGCTGGGACATCAGTCTTCTGCTTCGGACTTGGACCTGGAGTGGAACTTACACCATCAGCTCACCTGGTCCTCGGACCTCTAGACTTGGGCTAGAACATACACCATCAGTCAGCTCCTGGTTCTCGGGCCTTCAGTTTCAGACTGGAACTATACTATCAGCTCTCCTGGATCCCCAGGACAGATCTTGGGAATTCTCAGCCTCCATAATCACATGAACCAATTCCTTATTTTACATATATATATATATATATATATTTGTATTTACCTATTTACATACGTATATGTTTCCTATTGGTTCTATTTTTCTGGAGAACCCTGCCTAATACACCAACTGTCTTCTAGTAAGCCTGACATTAAAGAGCTATGCAAAACTGTAAAACAATGCCACCCTTTCAACTAATTTTTTTTGTTTTGGAAAATAGCCATTTTTCATTTAAAAATATATTTGTATGTTAATATGTAATGAGTTTGTTATTTCTAAGTAAATATTTTTTAAATGTTTTAATTTTTTTGTAAGCTAAATATTGATACAGATAACCCTTATAAACAAAAGCTCTTTAAAATACTTTTGAAGAATGTGAAGGAGTCCTGAGACCAAAAAAAAAAAAAAGTAAACGCTGTTCTACATAATTAAGGCTGCCAAAGATCTATTAGAAAAATGGAATATTAAAGTAATTCACCTCTTTCCATTCTTCATAGCTAAATCAGAATTTCTCATGCTGCTTACCAAAAGATAGTTTGCCAGTTATGCAAGACATACCTGATCATCCCCAGAACACCACTGAGCTGTTTTTTCCAAAGAGACCATATTAGTATCAGAAATCTGTGTTCCACTATTGTTTTGATATAATGGCTGTTGCCATACATGACAGGTCAATGGAACAACCTGAAGATCAAAAGATTTAAATAGAATAATAACACAATCCTTATGACTAAACAATAATAAAGTCTAACATTTAGATTATGTTTCTGTGTTTATAAAGCACTTTCACAAATATAGTAACATTTGGGCTTCACAACCACTGTCCAAATTATCTTCACTTAAAAATAAGCAAACAGGGATTTAAGGTTACCCAGTAAGGACTCAACATATTCCAACAAACCACAGCAGTTCTTTAACCTCCTATATTTGTAGCAGTAAAAGAAGCAAGCAGAAACAAGCAAGTTATCTATTTTACAATCTTACTATTTGAAACACCTAAGAAATTAACTCTAATAATAGGAACTAAAATCATCTTATAGCATGGAAAGTGGGGACAAAGTTAGGCTCATTCTGTGAAATCAGGAGTTGAAGCAGGGCTCTCCCATCTGTGAAAGAAGGCAATAAAAGCTGTGACTACTGCCCAAGGCTGAAGCAATGCACATGGAAAAGATCAGAGGTTATCAAACAAAAGTGACCTCAGTCAACTCACCTGCTGGTTCAGGTACTGGTTATTGAGATTTTCCCCAATATTCCTGGAGAGTAAGAACCCAAAGCTTCCAATATAAACCTTCCTTATAAAGAAGGAACCACAAGGGGCAAGGCAGAGACAACCAAAAAAAACACCAGGTAGAGAAGGATGCACCAAAAGAGAAAACAAAATAACACTCCTGCTAAAAATGAGATTACAAACTATACTTTCAAAAGACTTTAAAATGAGAATATCTCAGACCCTTAAAGAGACTTTTTAAAAAGACACAATGTCCATAAAAAAAGAAGAGGTTATTAAAAGTAAAACAGGCAGTTATGTGAAAGAGCCTCTGAAGGAAACCCAAGGTCATTAAGATTTTTTCCCCCCAGAATTAAAAGTTACTACACTAACAAAACATTTTTACAGAGCGCTTACAACAATGTGCTTTTGACCGTAGAAAGGCAAGCTTAACTTAAAATCTATTCAACTAAAGAGATTTCTATGGTATCAACTCTTCCAAGAGGTTTTTCTCAAAAGGTAGAACACCATGGGGCAACCCACCTTGCTTCAATGGCATTTTTTAAGGGATAAAGAACAGAAAACAAAGAAAGGCATTTTGCAAATTCATTTTGGCAATTTGAAATCCCTAAATAAATAACAATGCAGCCAATGTTTTGGCACAGTTAGTCTTCTTTGAGCCCTCGAGGAAAGAATGCCAAAATGAATGTTCAAAATGGTTATTCACTGCAACTAAATAATACTGGGTGTAGAGCACAGGGTGTTGCCTTTGAAAATTGCTGATTCACATTAGCTTACAATAAGAGAGTTTGATTCATTAGGATATTTGTAGAACACTAATGATACAATATTAAGAAACCAGCACTTTGACAACTAACCCAACGTGTGAGAAAAAGGAACACTCTCAATTTTATCAGCTAAAAAACAACCCCAAAAGTTAAAATTAAATATTAAAAGTTCTTATTAAAAAATACATTTCCCTGAACTTACTTTTATTACCTACTTGATGGTTTATAGACTTCATTAAGGAAATTAATTTCTAATAATTCCCACATGTTTGATCAGTTTTCCCAGTTGCCTCTGGATAGTGGTATAACCCAAATACTTGAAAGAGAATTCTTAAGAATAATGCTTCAAAACTAAGCAGGTGTCATCAGCAACTCTCTGATCTGAGATTAAATGTCTTTTAGTATAAATAAACAGTTTCAGAGTCTTTCCCTGAGTCATTTTTTAATATTAAAAGTTAGCAGTCTGGGTCTTCCCTGGTGGCCCAGTGGCTAAGACTCTGCGCTCCCAATGCAGGGGGCCCGGGTTCGATCCCTGGTCGGGGATATAGATCCTGCATGCATGCCACAACTAAAGATCCCATGTGCCACAACGAAAATCCTGTGTGCCACAACGAAAATCCTGTGTGCCACAACTAAGACCCAGTGCAGCCAAAATAAATAAATAAATATTTAAAAAAAGAAATACTGGTCTTTAGTAGTCTTCCAACTACATGTTGTCTATCAAAGAAACATTTTAGATATAAGGATACATATCGATTCCAAGTAAAAGGATGAAAAAAGAGATTTCATGCAAATAGTAACCAAAAGAGCACAGGAGTGGCTATATTAGTTTCAGACAAAATAGACTTTGAGTCAAAAACCGTTACAAGAGACGAAGAAAAATATCATATAATGATAAAAGGGTCAATTCAGGGCTTCCCTGGTTGTGCAGTGGTTAAGAATCTGCCTGCCAATGCAGGGAACACAGGTTCGAGCCCTGGTCCGGGAAGATCCCACATGCCGCGGAGCAACTAAGCCCATGAGCCACAACTATTGAGCCTGCACCCTAGAGCCTACGAGCCACAACTACTGAAGCCCGCATACCACAACTACGGAAGCCCACACGCTTACAGCCCATACTCTGCAACAATAGAAGCAACTGCAATGAGAAGCCCGCAACTAGAGAAAACCCACACAAAGCAACAAGGACCCAATGCAGCCATAAATAAATAAATTTTATTTTTTTAAAAAGGGGTCAATTCACCAAGATTTGTAAGTATTTATGCACCAAACCTCAGAGCTCCTAAATTAATGAGGCAGATGTTGAAAGAATTGAAGAGAGAAATACACAGCAACATAAGAGGCTTCAACACCCACTTTCAATAATGAACAGAACAACCATACAGAAGAATAAGGAAATATAGAAATTGAACAGCACTACAGACCAATCAGACATAACATATACACAGAACACTCCACCCAACAACAGCAGAACACATTTTCTCAAGTACACATGCAACATTCTACAGGATAGAACACATGTCTAGCCACAAAGCAAGTCTTAATAAATTCAAGAAGACTGAAATCATAATACACAGTATCTTTTCCAATCACAATGGAATAAAAATAGAAACAAATAGCACAAGAAAAACTGGTAATTTCACAATATGTGGAAATTAAACACGTGTCTTACAAAACCAATGGGTCAAACAAGAAGTCACAAAGGAAATTAGAAAATACCTGGACACAGATGAAAACGCGAAATGCCAAAAAACTTATGGACGCAGCGAAAGAAGTACTAAGAAGGAAGTTTATAGCCGTAAATGCATATATTAAAAAAAAGGCAAGATCTCAAGTAAGCAATCTAACTTGTACCTCAAGGAACTAAAAGAAGAACTAAACCTAAAGCAGGCAGAAGGAAGGAAATAACAAAGATTAGAGCACAGATAAATGAAATAGTCAACAGAAAAAAAAAAATCATGAAACTAAAAGTGTGTTTTTCAGAAGATCAACGATATTGACAACCTCTTAGCCAGACTGACTAAGGAAAAAAAGAAGACTCAAATAATAAAATCAGAAATGAAAGAGGGAATATTACAACCAATGCCACAGAAATAAGGATTATAAGAGAATAAATACTATGAACAACTGTATACCAACAAATTGGATAGCCAAGAAGACATACATAAATCCCTAGAAAGACACAACCTACCAAGACTGAATCATGAAAAAATAGAAAATCTGAACAAACATATAACTAGCAAGGAGATTCAATCAGTAATCAAAAACCTGCCAACACAGAAAAGCCAAGGACCAGATGGCTTCACTCATCCTCAACAAAATACTAGCACACAGGATTCACAACACATTAAAAGAAGTATGTATACACCATGATCAAGTGGGAATTAACCATGAAATGTAAGGATGATTCAACACATAAAAATCAACCAATATAATACTTCACATTAACAGAATGTAGGACAAAACCACATGATCATCTTGACTGATACAGAAAAAGCAGTTGACAATGCTCAACACCCTTTCATGAAAAAGCACTCAACAAATCAGGAATGGAAGGAAACTAATCAATATAATAAAGGCCATTTATGAGGGCCCACAACTAACTCACACCACACTCAACAGTGTAAAACTGAAAGCTTTTCCTCTAAGACCAGGAACAAGGCAAGAATGCCCACTCTTGCCACTTCTATTCAACACATTATTGGAAGTCCCAGGCTAGAGCAAAGAGACCCCAGGAATAAACTCTCACATACATGGTCAAATGATTTTCAGCAAAGGTATCAAGACCATTCAATGGGAAAAGGATAGTCTTTTCAACAACTGTTGCTCATAAAACTGGTTATCCACATGCAAAAGAATGAAGTTACACTCTCGCCTAGCAACATACACAAAACTCAACTCTAAACGGACCAAAGGCTTAAATGTTAAGACCCAAAACTATAAAACTCTTAGAAAACTCAGAGCAAAAGTTGCACAACAGCAAATTTGGCAGTGATTTCCTGGATATGATACCAAAGGCACAAGCAACAAAAGAAACAACAGACAAACTGGATTTCATGAAAATTTTTAAATTCTGTATATCAGAAGACACCATCAACAGAGTAAAAAGGAAACCTGCTGTATAGCACAGGGAACTCTACTCAGTGCTCTGTGGTGACCTAACTGGAAAGGAAAGCCAAAAAAGAGGGGATATATGTATACATATAGCTGATTCACTTCACTGTACAGCAGAAACTAACACAACACTGTAAAGCAACTACACTCCAATTTAAAAAGAAAAGAGTAAACAGGCAACCCACAGAATGGGGGAAAATATTTGAAAATCATGTATCTGATATGGGATTAATATCCATAATATATAAAGAACTCAAACTCAAAAACAAAAACAAAACAAAACACCCAATTAACCAATTATCAAATGGGCAAAGAACTTGCCATGAGCCATTTCTCCAAACATATACAAATGGCCAATAAGCACATGAAAAGATGCTCAACATCACTAATCATTAGAAAAATACAAATCAGAACTACAATGAGGGACTTCCCTGGTGGTCCAGTGGTTAAGACTCTCTGCTCCCAAAGCAGGGGGCCCAGGTTCGATCCCTAGTCAGGGAACTAGATCCCACATGCCACAGCTAAGAGTTCACAAGCCACAACTAAAAGATCCCACGTGCCGCAACTAATACCCAGTGCAGCCAAATAAATAAATAAATATTTTTAAAATAAATTAATAAAATAAAATAGATAACCAACAAGGACCTACTGTAAAAACAATTTTAAAAAACCTACAATGAGACATCACCTCACACTCATCAGGATGGCTGCTATCAAAAACAAAAAAAAGGAAGAGAGAGAAAATAACAAATGTTGGTGAAGATGTGGAGAAACTGGGACCCTTGTGTCGTGTTGGTGGGAATATAAAATGGTGCAACCACTGTGGAAAACAGGAGGGAGTTTCCTTAGAAAACTAAAAATAGAACTACCACATGATCTGGCAATCCCACTTCTGAGTATATATCCAAAAGAACTGAAGGCACCGTCTCAAAGAGATATTTACAAATCCATGTTCACAGCAGCACTACTCACAATAGCCAATAGGCAGAAACATTCCAAGTGTCTTACTAACTGATAAAGGGATAAACAAAATGTGATACAAAAAAGGATTCTGGAGAACAGAGATGTGGAGATCATCTTCCTCCCCACAGTTACATCAGAAATACATCTACACGTGGAACTACTCCTATAGAACACCCACTGATCGCTGACAGAAGACCTCAGACCTCCCAAAAGGCAAGAAACTCCCCACGTACCTGGATAGGACAAAAGAAAAAAGAAAAAACAGAGACAAAAGAATAGGGATGGGACCTGCACCAGTGGGAGGGAGCTGAGAAGGAGGAAAGGTTTCCACACACTAGAAGCCCCTTCACGGGCAGAGACTGCGGGTGGCAGAGGTGGAAGCTTCAGAGCCACGGAGAAGAGCGCAGCCACAGGGGTGCGGAGGGCAAAGCAGAGAGATTCCCGCACAGAGGATCGGTGCCGGCCAGCACTCACCAGCCCGAGAGGCTTGTCTGCTCACCCGCCGGGACAGGCGTGGGCTGGGAGCTGAGGATCGGACTTAGGTCGGATGCAGGAGAGGACTGGGGTTGGCTGCGTGAACATAGCCTGAAGGGGTTAGTGCACCACTGCTAGCCAGGAGGGAGTGCAGGGGAAGTCTGGAGCTGCGAAGAGACAAGAGACTTTTTCTTGCCTCTTTGTTTCCTGGTGCGAGACGAGAGGGGATTAAGAGCGCTGCTTAAAGGAGCTCCAGAGACAGGCGCGAGCCACGGCTATCAGCGCCGACCCCAGAGACGGGCATGAGACGCTAAGGCTGCTGCTGCAGCCACCAAGAAGCTTGTGTGCGAGCACAGGTCACTATACACACCTCCCCTCGCGGGAGCCTGTGTAGCCCGCCACTGCCAGGGTCCCGTGATCCAGGGACAACTTCCCCGTGAGAACGCACGGCACGCCTCAGGCTGGTGCAACGTCACGCCGGCCTCTGCTGCTGCAGGCTCGCTCCGCATCCGTACCCCTCCCTCCGCCCGGCCTGAGTGAGCCAGAGCCCCCAATCAGCTGCTCCTTTAACCCCGTTCTGTCTGAGTGAAGAACAGATGCCCTCAGGCGACCTACACACAGGGGCGGGTCCAAATCCAAACCTGAACCCCGGGAGCTGTGCGAACAAAGAGAAAGGGAAATTTTTCCCAGCAGCCTCAGAAGCAGCAGATTAAATCTCCACAATCAGCTTGATGTACCCTGCATCTGTGGAATACATGAATAGACAACGAATCATCCCAAATTGAGGAGGTGGACTTTGGGAGCAAGACAAATAATTTTTTGCCCTTCTCCTCTTTTTGTGAGTGTGTATGTGTAGGCTTCTGTGTGAGATTTTGTCTGTATAGCTTTGCTTTCACCGTTTGTCCTAGGGTTCTGACCGTCCGGTTTTTCTCTTTTTCTTTTTACTTAAAAAAAATTTTTTTTCTTAATAATTATTTTTATTTTAATAACTTTATTTTATCTTACCCTACTTTATTTTATCCTCCTACCTTCCTTCCTTCCTTTCTTTCTCTCTTTCTCTCTTTCTTTCTTTCTATTTTTTCTCCCTTTTATTCTGAGGCGTGTAGATGAAAGGCTCTTGGTGCTCCAGCCAGGGATCAGTGCTGTGCCTCTGAGGTGGCAGAGCCAACTTCAGGACAGTGGTCCACGAGACCTCCCAGCTCCATGTAAAATCAAACCACGAAAATCTCCCAGAGATCTCCATCTCAACACCAAGACCACACCCAGCTTCAGTCAATGACCAGCAAGCTACAGTGCTGGACATCCTATGCCAAACAACTAACAAGACAGGAACACAGCCCCATCCATTAGCAGAGAGGCTGCCTAAAATCATAATAAGGCTACAGACACCCCAAAACACACCACCAAACGTGGACCTCCCCACCAGAAAGACAAGATCCAGCCTCATCCACCAGAACACAGGCACTAGGCCCCTCCACCAGGAAACCTACACAACCCACTGAACCAACCTTAGCCACTGGGGGCAGACACCAAAAACAATGGGAACTACAAACCTGCAGCCTGCGAAAAGGAGACCTCAAACGCAGTAAGATAAGCAAAATGAAAAGACAGAAAACCACACAGCAGATGAAGGAGCAAGGTAGAAACCCACCAGACCTAACAAATAAAGAGGAAATAGGCAGTCTACCTGAAAAAGAATTCAGAATAATGATAGTAAAGATAATCCAAAATCTTGGAAACAGAATAGAGAAAATGCAAGAAACATTTAACAAGGACCTAGAAGAGGAAACAAGCAATGATGAACAACACAATAAATGAAATTAAAAATACTCTAGAAGGCATCAATAGCAGAATAACTGAGGCAGAAGAACGGAAAAGTGACCTGGAAGATAAAATAGTGGAAGTAACTACTGCAGAGCAGAATAAAGAAAAAAGAATGAAAAGAACTGAGGACAGTCTCAGAGACCTCTGGGATAACATTAAATGCACCAACATTCGAATTATAGGGGTCCCAGAAGAAGAAGAGAAAAAGAAAGGGACTGAGAAAATATTTGAAGAGATTATAGTTGAAAACTTCCCTACTATGGGAAAGGAAATAGTTAATCAAGTCCAGGAAGCACAGAGAGTCTCATACAGGATAAATCCAAGGAGAAATACGCCAAGACACATATTAATCAAACTATCAAAAATTAAATACAAAGAAAACATATTAAAAGCAGCAAGGGAAAAACAACAAATAACACACAAGGGAATCCCCATAAGGTTAACAGCTGATCTTTCAGCAGAAACTCTGCAAGCCAGAAGGGAGTGGCAGGACGTATTTAAAGTGATGAAGGAGAAAAACCTACAACCAAGATTACTCTACCCAGAAAGGATCTCATTCAGATTTGATGGAGAAATTAAAACCTTTACAAACAAGCAAAAGCTGACAGAGTTCAGCACCACCAAACCAGCTTTACAACAACTGCTAAAGGAACTTCTCTAGGCAAGAAACACGAGAAGGAAAAGACCTACAAAAATAAACCCAAAACAATTAAGTAAATGGGAATAGGAACATACATATTGATAATTACCTTAAATGTAAATGGATTAAATGCTCCCACGAAAAGACACAGACTGACTGAATGGATACAAAAACAAGACCCGTATATATGCTGTCTACAAGAGACCCACTTCAGACCAGGGACACATACAGACTGAAAGTGAGGACATGGAAAAAGATATTCCATGCAAATGGAAATCAGAAGAAAGTTGGAGTAGCAATTCTCATATCAGACAAAATAGACTTTAAAATAAAGACTATTACAAGAGACAAATAAGGACACTACATAATGATCAAAGGATAGATCCAAGAAGAAGGTGTAACAGTTGTAAATATTTATGCACCCAACATAGGAGCACCTCAATACATAAGGAAAATACTAACAGCCATAAAAGGGGAAATCAACAGTAACACAATCATAGTAGGGGACTTTAACACCCCACTTCCACCAATGGACAGATCATCCAAAATGAAAATAAATATGAAAACATAAGCTTTAAATGATACATTAAACAAGATGGACTTAATTGATATTTATAGGACTTTTCAACCAAAAACAACAGAATACACATTTTTCTCAATTGCTCATGGAACATTCTCCAGGATAGATCATATCTTGGGTCAATAATCTAGCCTTGGTAAATTTCAGAAAATTGAAATCGTATCAAGTATCTTTTCCAACTACAACACTAGGAGACTAGATATCAATTACAGGAAAAGATCTGTAAAAAATACAAACACATGGAGCTAAACAATACACTACTTAATAACAAAGTGACCACTGAGGAAATCAAAGAGGAAATCAAAAAATACCTAGAAACAAATGACAATGGAGACCCGACGACTCAAAGCCTATGGGATGCAGCAAAAGCAGTTCTAAGAGGGAAGTTTATACAATCCTACCTTAAAAACAGGAAACATTCCAAATAAACAACCTAACCTTGCACCTAAAGCAATTAGAGAAAGAAGAACAAACAAACCCCAATTTAGCAGAAGGAAAGAAATCATAAAGATCAGATCAGAAATAAATGAAAAAGAAATGAAGGAAACGATAGCAAAGATCAATAAAACTAAAAGCTGGTTCTTTGAGAAGATAAACAAAATTGATAAACCATTAGCCAGACTCATCAAGAAAAAAAGGGAGAAGACTCAAATCAACAGAATTAGAAATGAAAAAGGAGAAACAACAACTGACACTGCAGAAATACAAAAGATCATGAGAGATTACTACAAGCAGCTCTATGCCAATAAAATGGACAACCTGGAAGAAATGGACAACCTGGAAGAAATGGACAAATTCTTAGAAATGCACAACCTGCCGAGACTGAGCCAGGAAGAAATAGAAAATATGAACAGACCAATCACAAGTAATGAAATTGAAACTGTGATTAAAAATCTTCCAACAAACAAAAGCCCAGGACCAGACGGCTTCACAGGCGAATTCTATCAAACATTTGGAGAAGAGCTAACACCTATCCTTCTCAAACTCTTCCAAAATATAGCAGAGGGAGGAACACTCCCAAACTCATTCTATGTGGCCACCATCACCCTGATACCAAAGCCAGACAAAGATGTCACAAAGAAAGGAAACTATAGGCCAATATCATTGATGAAAATAGATGCAAAAATCCTCAACAAAATACTAGCAAACAGAATCCAACAGCACATTAAAAGGATCATACACCGTGATCATGTGGGGTTTATTCCAGGAACGCAAGGATTCTTCAATATACGCAAATCAATCAACGTGCAACACCATATTAACAAATTGAAGGAGAAAAACCATATGATCATCTCAATAGATGCAGAGAAAGCTTTTGACAAAATTCAACACCCATTTATGATAAAAACCCTGCAGAAAGTAGGCATAGAGGGAACTTTCCTCAACATAATGAAGGCCATATATGACAAACCCACAGCCAACATCGTCCTCAATGGTGAAAAACTGAAACATTTCCACTAAAATCAGGAAAAATACAAGGTTACCCACTCTCACCACTCTTATTCAACATAGCTTTGGAAGTTCTAGCCACAGCAATCAGAGAAGAAAAAGAAATAAAAGGAATCCAAGTCAGAAAAGAAGAAGTAAAGCTGTCACTGTTTGCAGATGACACGATACTATTCATAGAGAATCCTAAAGATGCTACTAGAAAACTACTAGAGCTAATCAATGAATTTGGTAAAGTAGCGGGATAAAAAGTTAATGCACAGAAATCTCTGGCATTCTTATACACTCGTGATGAAAAAATCTGAAAGTGAAATTAAGAAAACACTCCCATTTACTATTGCAACAAAAAGAATAAAATATCTAGGAATAAACCTACCTAAGGAGACAAAAGAACTGTATGCAGAAATTTATAAGACACTGATGAAAGAAATTAAAGATGATACAAATAGATGGAAAGATATACCATGTTCTTGGATTGGAAGAATCAACATTGTGAAAATGACTCTACTACCCAAAGCAATCTACAGATTCAATGCAATCCCTATCAAAGTACCACAGGCATTTTTTACAGAACTAGAACAACAAATTTCACAATTTGTATGGAAACACAGAAGACCCCGAATAGCCAAAGCAATCTTGAGAAAGAAAAATGGAGCTGCAGGAATCAGGCTCCCTGACTTCAGACTACACTACAAAGCTACAGTAATCAAGACAGTATGGTACTGGCACAAAAATAGAAATATAGATCAATGGAACAGGATAGAAAGTTCAGAGATAAACCCACACACATATGATCACCTTCTCTTTGATAAAGGAGAAAAGACAGCCTCTTCAATAAGTGGTGCTGGGAAAACTGGACAGGTACATGTAAAAGTATGAAATTAGAACACTCCCTAACACCATACACAAAAATAAACTCAAAATGGATTAAAGACCTAAATGTAAGGCCAGACACTATCAAACTCTTAGAGGAAAACAGAGGCAGAACACTCTATGAGATAAATCACAGAAAGATCCTTTTTGACCCACTTCCTAGAGAAATGGAAATAAAAACAAAAATAAACAAATGGAACCTAATGAAACTTAAAAGCTTTTGCCCGCATACCACAAAAAGAAAAAAAAACAACTACAAATAGGACAACCATACGACCCAGCAATCTCACCACTGGGCATATACCCTGAGAAAACCATAATTCAAAAAGAGTTATGTACCAAAATGTTCATTGCAGCTCTATTTACAATAGCCAGGACATGGAAGCAACCTAAGTGTCCATCAACAGATGAATGGATAAAGAAGATGTGGCATATATATACAATGGAGTATTACTCAGCCATAAAAAGAAACGAAATTGAGTTATTTGTAGTGAGGTGGATGAACCAAGAGTCTGTCATACAGAGTGAAGTAAGTCAGAAAAAGAAAGACAAATACCGTATGCTAACACATATATATGGAATGTAAGAAAATAAAATGTCATGAAGAGCCTAGGGGTAGGATGGGAATAAAGACACAGACCTACTAGAGCATGGACTTGAGGATATGGGGAGGGGCAAGGGCAAGCTGTGACGAAGTGAGAGAGTGGCATGGACATATATACACTATCAAACGTAGGGTGCATAGCTAGTGGGAAGCAGCCGCATGGCACAGAGAGATCAGCTAGGTGGTTTGTGACCACCTAGAGGGGTGGGATAGGGAGGGTGGGAGGGAGGGACGGAGGGAGACGCAAGAGGGAAGAGATATGGGAACATATGTATATGTATATCTGACTCACTCTGTTGTAAAGCAGAAACTAACACACCATTTTAAAGCAATTATACTCCAATAAAGATGTTAAAAAAAAAAAAAGTACAAGAGAATATTATTCAGCCTTAAAAGGAAGTTAATCTGTCACATGTTACAACGTGCATGAACCTTGAGGACATTAAGCTAAGTGAAATAAGCCAGTCACAAAAGACCAATAGTGTATGATTCCTCTTAAATGAGGTATCCAGATTAATCAAATTCACAGAAACACAAAGTAGAATGGTTGTTACTAGGGGCTGGGGTGAGAGGGAATGCGGAGTTGGTTGTTTACAGGTGCAGAGCTTCAGTTTAAGAGTTCAGGACATTGATTGCACAACAATGTTAACATATTTAACATTATTGAACTGTACACTTTAAAATGGTTGACGTGGTTAAGATGTTATGTGTATTTTACCACATAAAATTTAAAAAAAAATTTTTTTTTCAAAAAAATCCCCACATAAACCAAAACAGAAAATTTCTTTATTTCTTTTACAAGAAATACTAAGGGAAGTGCCTAAGGGACATTTCAGAATGATAAAAGGGTCAATCCACCAAGACTACCTAATAATTAAAAATATATATGCACCTAGCATCAGAGCTCCAAAACACCTTAAGTAAAAACTAACAGAACTGGGAACTGCCCTGGTGGTGCAGTGATTAAGAATCCACCTGCCAATTCAGGGGACATGGGTTCGAGCTCTGCTCCGGTAAGATCCCACATGCTGCAGAGCAACTAAATCCGTGCACCACAACTACTGAGCCTGCGTTCTAGAGCCCATAAGCCACAGCTACTGAGCCCATGTGCTGCAACTGCTGAAGCCAGTGTGCCCAGAGCCCATGTTCCGCAAAGGGAGAGGCCACTGCAATGAGAAGCCCAGGCACCGCAGCAAAGAGCAGCCCCCACTCCCACGACTAGGGAAAAAGCACGCACGCAGCAACGAACACCCAACACAGCCAAAAATAAATAAATAAATAAGGTTATTTAAAAAAAAAAAAAACTAACAGAACTGAAGGAAAAAAGAGACAATCCAACAATAATTAGACCTCAATACTCCAGGTTCCAAAAGCAGTGGATGGATGGAGATTCTGTGGATGATTCTTGAACATTAAAAAAAAAAACAACAGAGCAAATGTCAATGGCTCTCCTATATACCAGCAATGAACAACTGGAATTTGAAATTAAAAACACAATACCATTGGGGCTTCCCTGGCGGTCCAGTGGTTAAGACTCCACACTTCTGCTGCAGGGGGTGCAGGTTTGATCCCTGGTCAGGAAACTAAGATCCCACATGCCACATGGCATGGCCAAAAAAACCCTCAAAAAACAAAAAAACACCACAATACCATTTACATTAGCACCCCAAAAATTAAATACTTAGGTATAAATCTAACCAAATATATACAAGATCTACATGAGGGAAACTATAAAACTCCAGCAAAAGAAATCAAAAAGGAACTAATTAAATGGATGAATAGTCCTTTTTCATGGTTAGAAAGACTCAATACTGTCAACGTCAGTTCCTCCCAACCTGTTGTATAGATTCAATACAATTCCAATCAAAATCCAAGAAAATTATTTTGTGGACATTGACAAACTGGTTCTAAAGTTTATATGAAGAGTCAAAATACCCAGCATAGCCAGCACAAAATTGAAGAAGCCAAAGTGGGAGGACTGATACTACTTGACTTAAAGACTTACTATAAAGCTACAGTAATCAAGAGTGTGGTATTGGTGAAAGACTAGACAAACAGATCACTGTAACACAACAGAGTCCAGAAATAGACCCACATAAAGAAAACTGATAATTGACAAAGGAACCAAGGCAACGTAATGGAGCAAAGACAGTCTTTTCAACAAATTATGCTGGAATAACTGGACATCCACGTGCAAAAAGTGAATCTAGACACAGATCTTACCCCTTTCACAAAACTTAACTCAAAATGGATCATAGATGTAAATGCAGAATGCAAAACTATAAAAACTATAAAACACCTAGAAGATAATATAGGAGAAAACCTAGATCACCTTGGCTATGGTGATCACTTTTTAGGTACAACACGAAAGGCACAATCCCTGAAATAACTGATAAGCTGCACTCATCAAAATTAAAAACCTTTGTTCTGTGGAAGATAATGTTAAGAGAATGAGAAGACGAGCCACAGACTGGGAGATATTTCTAATAGACATATCTGATAAGGACTGTTAACCAAAATATACAAAGAACTCTTAAAACTCAACAATATGAAAACAAACAACTTGGTTAGAAAATGGGCAACAGACCACCAAAGAAGACATACAACTGGAATAAGCATATGAAAAGATGCTGAGTATCATTTATCATTAGGGAACTGTAAAGTAAAACAATGAGACACTACTACCTACCTATTAGAATAGCCAAAATCCAAAACACTGACAACAAATGCTGCCGAGGATATGGAACAACAGGAACTCTCATTCACTGCTGAATGATGGTGGGAAAGCAAAATGGTACAGTCACTTTGTAAGACAATTTGGCAGTTTCTTATAAAACTAAACATGTTATTAGCATACAATCTAGTAATCAAACTCCTTGGTACTGACCCAAATGGACTGAAAAGATATGTCTACACAAAAACCTGCACATGGATGTTTAGAGCAGCTTTACTCATAACTGCCAAAACTTGAAAGCAACTAAAATATCCTTTAGTAGGTGAATGGATAAGATAAACTAGACAACGTAATATTATTCAGCACTAAAAAGAAATGAGCTGGGCTTCCCTGGTGGCGCAGTGGTTAAGAGTCCGCCTGCCGATGCAGGGGACACGGGTTCGTGCCCCAGTCCGGGAAGATCCCACATGCCACGGAGTGGCTGGGCCCGTGAGCCATGGCTGCTGAGCCTGCGCATCCAGAGCCTGTGCTCCGCAACGGGAGAGGCCACAACAGTGAGAGGCCCGCGTACCGCAAAAAAAAAAAAGAGAAAAGAAATGAGCTACCAAGTCATGAAAAGACATGGAGAAACTATATTGTACCATAATGGTGGATACATGCCATTATACGTTTGTCAAAAACCATAGAATGGGGCTTCCCTGGTGGCACAGTGGTTGAGAGTCCGCCTGCCAATGCAGGGGACACGGGTTCGTGCCCCGGTCCGGGAAGATCCCACATGCCGCGGAGCGGCTGGGCCCGTGAGCCATGGCCTCTGAGCCTGCGCGTCCGGAGCCTGTGCTCCGCAGCGGGACAGGCCACAACAGCGAGAGGCCCGTGTACAGCAAAAAAAAAAAAAAAAAAAAAAAACCATAGAATGTACAATACCAAAAGTGAGCCCTAATGTAAACTCTGGTTTTGGATGTCAATGTAGATTCATTGTAACAAACACACTCCACTCTGATGTGGGATATTGACAGTGGAGGAGGCTGTGCATGTGTGGGGGCAGGAGGTGGATGGGAAATCTCTGTACTATCTGATCAATTTTTCTTTGAACCTAAAACTGCTCTAAAAAATAGTCTGTTGAGGGAATTCCCCAGGGTGGTCTAGTGGTTAGGATTCCGTGCTTTCACTGCCAAAGGCACAGGTTCAGTCCCTGGTTGGGGAACTAAGATCCCACAAGCTGTGGGGTGCAGCAAAAAAAACAAACAAACACAACAACACAGTCTATTGAAAAACAACCAAAACAAAAAACCTCTGGTCCAGCAATGCAAGGAGTTAGGAAATCATCACTCCCATCCCCACAAAAAGAGAAAAAGCTGAACAAGTTGAAAATCAACAACTCTTCTTACATCCACCAGGGAACTGAAATGAAGGGCAAACTACAGTCTCCCAAATTAGAGAGACAAACGGATACAGAGAATCACAACTTAATGGAACAGAATCCCAGAGCAGACACCACCATGGGGACCTGTACTAGGGTAGGCAAGCCTAAACTGTAATTGACAAATTGCTAGAGGCTCAGGGTAGACAACCCTGAGATTTAAAAGCTCCTGGGAAACAATCTTAGAGGGGCTCCCACACTTTATGAGTTTTACCTCCAGGAACTGTACCAGGTTCCACAGTTAAGATCAGAGAAAAATCTCCTCTCGCTCTGGCAGGGGGAGGGCAAAAGCAGCCATTTTGAAACAAGCCTAGAGTATTCTGTTCTTAACAAGACCTGCCCTCAAAAGAAACTATTTTACCAGAGCCTGGGGTTTTACCAGAGACTAAGTGATGCAGGGGAAGGGAAATACCCAACTCCAGCCCCCTTCTAGCTCTCCTGTCTCACCTAAGGGGAAAACAATGAGAAACCCTAGTGAAGATCACAGCCCAGGGAAAGTCCTAATAATAGGACTATAGAACACTTACCCTCCACCCACACCTTACCACTACATCAACAGGGCTCCTGATAATGATGGTATATGAATGAAAGAACAGCACAACTCATACCTTACTTAAGAAGTCCTTAGAGGGACTTCCCTGGTGGCACAATGGTTAAGAATCCACCTGCCAACACAGGAGCCACGGGTTCAAGCCCTGATCCAGGAAGATCCCACATGCCGCAGAGCAACAAAGCCCATGCACCACGACTACTGAGCCTGCGCTCTGGAGTCCACAAGTTGCAACTACTGAGTCCGTGTGCCACAACTAATGAAGCCCACGCACCTGGAGCCACCCCAACAAGAAGCCTGCGCAGCGCAACAAAGAGCAGCCCCCCACTCGCCGCAACTAGAGAAAGGCCGTGCACAGCAACAAAGACCCAACACAGCCAAAAATAAATAAATTTATTTTAAAATTCCATATTTAAAAATAAAAAAAAAGAAGTCCTTAGAGAAATCCAAAGACAACAGGGGGAACAAAAACAAGGTCACCAGAGGAAATTTTAGCCTTTGACACCTACAGCTATAGCAAACAATAAACACAAAATCACCTCTAACCAGATAAACTTATAAAACTTCACATTAAAGGCCTATTTACTTCAGTTCCTTTCATATCATATTCATTCAGTACATGCCTGGCTTTCAACAAAAAAAATTACAAGACATACAAGACATAAAACTAGTTTGAAGACACAAAGCAAGCATCAGAACCAGAATCAGATAAGGCAGACATATTCGAGTTTCAGTTTGTAAAGATGAAGACGTTTTGGAGATGGATGGTAGTGAAGATTACAAAACAGTGTGAATGTACTTAATGCCACATAAAAATGGCTAAAATGGAGAAATTCCCTGGTGGTCCAGTGGTTAGGACTCAGTGCTTTCACTGCTGGGGCCATGGCTTCAACCCCTGGTCGAGGAATTCAGATCCTGCAAGCCACGCAGCGCAGCCAAAATAAATAATTTTTTTAAAAGGTTAAAATGGTAACTTTTATGTTATATATATTTTACTGCAATTTTTAAAAAAAGAAAAAGAAATCAAGTTGGAAAAAAAGAAATGAGCTACCAAACCATGAAAACACATGGGAGGAAACTTAAATGCATATTGCTAAGTGAAGGAAGCCATTCTAAAAAGGCTACATAGGGACTTCCCTGGTAGCACAGTGGTTAAGAATCCGCCTGCCAATGCAGGGACACAGGTTTAAGCCCTGGTCTGGGAAGATCCCACATGCCGCAGAGCAACTAAGCCTGTGTGCCACAACTACTGAGCCTGCCTGCACAATTACTGAAGCCCATGCACCTAGAGCCCATGCTCCGCAATAAGAGAAGCCACCTCAATGCGAAGCTCGCACACCACAACAAAGAGTAGCCCCCACTCACCGCAAGCAGAGAAAAAGCCCACGCGCAGCAACAAAGACCCAACACAGTCAAAAATAAATAAATTTATTTTTAAAATAAATAAATAATAAAAAATAAAAAGGCTACATACTGTATGATTCTGACTACATGACTTTCTGGAAAAAGCAAAACTGTGGATACAGTAAAAATATCCGCAGCTGCCAGGGTTTCAGAGGAAGAAAGGGAGGGATAAACAGGTAGAGCACACGGATTTTTTTAGGCAGTGAAACTGTTCTGTGTGATACTGTAATAGTGGATATATGTCATTATACATTTGTCAAAACCCACAGAATGTACAAAAAGTGGACTCTGATAAAAACATGCACTTCAATTAATAATGTATCAATATCAGCTTACCGATTGTAACAAATGTGCCACCCTAATACAAGATGCTAATAATAGAGAAAACGGGGGAGGAAAAAGAGGTACATGAGAATTCTGTACTTTCTGCTAAACATAAATCTGCTCCCAAAAAAGTCTATTAATTAAAATGAAAAAAAAATGATAGCTACCTGTGACAAGACCAACAAGGAAATATAAGATGTGAATACTCTATAAACAAACTACGTCTATGGATATTATAGAACACTCCAGCCTAGGGTAGCAGAATACACCTCAGCATACATGGAACAACTCCAGAACAGACCATATGTTAGGCCATAAAACAAGCCTCAAATTTTTTTTTTAGTTTTATTTTATTGAAGTATAAGTGATTTACAATGTTGTGTTAATTTCTGCTGTACAGCACAGTGACTCAATTATACACATAAGTCTCAAATTTTTTAAATAACAGAAATCATGGAAAGTATATTCTCCAACCAAAATGGAATGAAATTAGAAATCAATAACAGAAGGAAATTGAGGACATTAACAAATACGTGGAAATCAAGCAACAGACTCCTAAATAACCAATGGGTCAAAAAAAGAAATCACAAAGAGAATTTTCAAACATTTTGAGATAGACAACAGGCAGAAAACAACCCAAATGTCCATCAATTGATGAATGGATAAAAAAATGTAGTATATCCATACAATGGAATATTATTAAGTCATAAAAAAGAATGGAAAATTGATGTTATATACATGGATGTTTCCTAAAAACATTATGCTAAGTGAAAGAGTCCAGTCATAAGACCACATATTGGAATTCGCTGGTGATCCAGTGGTTAGGACTCGGTGCTCTCATTGCCAAGGCCCTGGGTTCGATCACTGCTGGGGGAACTAAGATCCTGAAAGCTGTGTGGCATGCACTACATGTTATATGATTCCATTTATATTAAAGGCCCAGAATAGGCAAATCTGAAGAGAGAGAAAGTAGATTAATGGTTGCTTAGCGGAATGGAAGCTAGAGGGGTGATAGCTAAAGTATACAGAGTTTCTTTTTGAGGTAATGAAAAAATTGTTCTAAAATTGTGGTGATTGCTGCACATATCTATTAGTTTACTGAAACCACTGAATTGTGCATTAAAATTCAGGGTAAATTGTATGGTATTTGAATTATATCTCAACAAAACTGTTAAAAATGTTTTTAAATAAGCCAGGTAAGCATTCAGCACATTAAAGTAAAATTAAATAAAATATATCTAGGGAAATAGTAAAAGATGAGAACTGAAATTAATGAATTAAATGATGAAAAGCAATAGAATTAAACTTAAATCTAAGAGCTGTTTCCTTGGATGAAAACAATTAACAAGACAAATCCATAGCTAGTCAGATCAAGAGAAGAATAAAACATAATCATATAAAATCTGGAATGAGAAATGGAAATAACCACAGATGCAGTAGAAAAAAATAAAGAATACTATGTAACACTCCATTATAATTAACCAGAAACCCTTGCTGAAATGATTTTCTAGAAAAATCATAAATTACAAAATTAACCCAAGAAAAGTGAGAGAGTATATACAGATTATAACCCTGAAAGGAATCCAGAGGCACAGTAGTTTCACAAGTGATTATTTTTCAAACATGCAAGAAAATTTTACATTATTTAAACTGTTCCAAGACACAGAAAAATAAAAATCTTCCCAGTACCTTGCAGAAAAACGGCATAATTCTGATTCCAAATTTGACAAAGAAAGGTCAAGAAAACATTTTTAAAAAAACTTAAACCATTATCATTTATCAAATATCTACAAATAAAATCCAGCACTTCCTTAAGAGAAAAATACGCAATAACTGATAGTTTTTATCCTATCAGCACAAGAAAGGATTAATACTAAGAATAAAATCTGTATTAACAGGTCAAAAAAGATTAAGAATTGTACAGTGTAGATAAATTTGGAGATGGGGAGCAGGAAGGTGTAGGGGTTCAGGCCTGTGTTCTCTCCTTCTATGAAATGGTAACCTGTTGATAGGAGAATGCTGAACATTGGGTGAAATCTTGAGGAAAAGAGTGAAAAAGCAGGGCTTCCCTGGTGGCGCAGTGGTTGAGAGTCCGCCTGCCGATGCAGGGGACACGGGTTCATGCCCTGGTCTGGGAAGATCCCACATGCCGCGGAGCGGCTAGGCCCGTGAGCCATGGCCGCTGAGCCTGCACGTCCAGAGCCTGTGCTCCACAACGGGAGAGGCCACAACAGTGAGAGGCCCGCGTACCGCAAAAAAAAAAAAAAGAGTGAAAAAGCAGAAGCTGAAGGAGGAAACATAAAAAGATTTCCAAGCACTGTTGATGACCCATTTAAAAGTTGGAGACCAGACTTCCCTGGTGGTGCAGTGGTTAAGAATCTGCCTGCCAATGCAGGGGACGCGGGTTCGATCCCTGGTCCAGGAAGATCCCACATGCCATGGAGCAACTAAACTCATGCACCACAACTACTGAGCCTACATGCTGCAACTACTGAAGCCCATGCACTCTAGGGCCTGCGTGCCACAACCACTGAGCCCGTGTGCTGCAACTACTGAAGCACGCACACCTAGAACCCAGTGCTCCACAACAAGAGAAGCCACCGCAATGAGAAGCCCTCTCACTGCAATGAAGAGTAGCCCCCACTCGCCACAACTAGAGAAAGCTCGCACACAGCAATGAAGACCTAATGCAGCCAAAAAAAAAAAAAAAAAAGTTGGAGTCCAAGTGGTCAAAAGGTAAACTTCCAGTTATAAGATAAATAAGTACTAGGGATGCAATGCACAACATGATAAATATAATTAACACTGCTGTATGTTATATACGAAAATTGTTAAGAGTAAATCCTAAGAGTTCTCAACACCAGAAAAAAATTTTTTTTCTATTTCTTTAATTTTCTAGCTATATGAGATGACTTATTGTGATAACCATTTCATGATGTATGTAAGTCAAATCATTATGCTGTATATCTTAAACTAATACAGTGCTTTATGTCAATTATATTCAATAAAACTGGAAAAGTAAATAAACAATAAAACTAAAAGAAAAAAAAAGTTGAAGACCAAGAATTTCTATGATACCAATCCACAGAATTGAATTATTTTCCCTAGCACAGTTCAGAAATTTAGGTTTAGGAATTACAAGTAGAGGTGTTTGAAATGGTCCATGTTGAATGGTCTGCAGGACCAGCATAAGACCAATACAGCAAGGGCTCACTTCCCTGAACTCAAAAAAACTTGGTTGTAAGGCGGGTCATATTTTGCATTGAACTTAAAACAGTTCCACGCCTTAGCTCAGTTTCATTAATAGGACTTGCAAACTTAATCAACACCTTACAGATCACCACTAGAACATCCTAATTGCCTACTAAGAGAGATACATGAGAGTGAATCAAATATTACAATTTTGTCATTTAACTTGAGACTAGACTGAATGAAATTAATGTTTCCTATCATTTGGTGTCTTCCTTTGAATACACTGAATTAAATACTACACAACAAACTCATCTTCAAAAATTTTATAGTTCAGGGCTTCCCTGGTGGTGCAGTGGTTAAGAATCTGCCTGCCAATACAAGGCACACGGGTTCCAGCCTTGGCCCGGGAAGATCCCACATGCCGCAGAGCAACTAAGCCCATGTGCCGCAACTACTGAGCCTGCACGCCTAGAGCCTGTGCTCCGCAAAAAGAGAAGCTACCGTGGGCTTCCCTGGTGGCGCAGTGGTTGGGAGTCCGCCTGCCGCTGCGGGGGGGCGCGAGTTCGTGCCCCGGTCCGGGAGGATCCCGCGTGCCGCGGAGCGGCTGGGACCGTTGGCCATGGCCGCTGGGCCTGCGCGTTCGGAGCCTGTGCTCCGCCCCCGCTCACCGCAACTAGAGAAAGACCACGTACAGCAACGAAGACCCAACACAGCCAAAAATAAATTAATTTAAAAGAAATGTTATAGGGGCTTCCCTGGTGGCGCAGTAGTTGAGAGTCCGCCTGCCGATGTAAGGGACACGGGTTCGTGCCCCGGTCTGGGAAGATCCCACGTGCCGCGGAGCGGCTGGGCCCGTGAGCCATGGCCGCTGAGCCTGCGCGTCTGGAGCCTGTGCTCCGCAACAGGAGAGGCCAAAAAAAAAAAAAAAAAAAAAAGAAATGTTATAATAAATTTCTAGCAAGAAATATATTAAAGTTTCTCCTTTAAACATTTTCCAACTTACACCAGTAAATCTTAATATGTTAGTGAACAAAAAATTATTTTAATACTCTTTATATCATCTTAGAACTACCTTTAATACAGCACATCACCCACACCTTCATATACCCTCCAAGGTAAATACGACAATATCTGATTTCTCTCAAAAACAGAAACAAAACACCTCTATGGAAAAAGCACTCTGGGCTCTAAGAAGCAATATCTTCTATTACACATAGATAGATCACTGTTAGACAGGATAATAATTTTTTCACACTGGCTGTAATAAGTGGTAAAGTGGTTTAATTAAAATCTTCTCGGAATATTAAATTTATATATTAATAGTTATTCAAACAAGAAGTCATAGAACAAAATTAAAGTTAGGAGACCTCATCCACAAGTGTGGCTTTAATTATGGTGCATATGTAGATAACTTACAACTTGACATGTCCAGCCCAGACCCCTCCTCTGATCTCTAAAACCAAACCCATAATCTTAACACCCATCCCAACCATCCCATCACCCCACCCCATGGCCACCACCCCTACCATAAACCTGGCCATATTTCAACCATTTATCCAATAACCTGACACCTTCTTGCCCTAGTGTTCCACATCTAATCCACTATTAGTGTAAAAATAATGTAAAATTAGTGTATCAGTGTGATTACTTTACCTCTTAAATATCTCTTGAATCAGTCTACGTTTTACTATATCCACCAACACGTCCTTATTCCAAAATACCATCATCATCATTTGCCTGGCAATACTGCAATGACCTCCTAATTAGCATCCCTGACTTATTATTGCAGCTCCCCACCCCACCCTGCTGTCAAAGCTGTTCTCTACTGTGCTACAAAGTGATCTTTCTGAAACACAAATCTTATCCTATACCCCTTTGTTTAAAACATTTTCAATGACTTCCCAGGATAAAGCTTCCAAATCCCTTGCACAGCACACAAAGCCTTGAAGTCTCTGCTCAACCCATATTGGCTTTTGGTTCCTTGACAATGCCACACTCTCTCTTACCGACAGTACCTTTCTATGTGCCTTTCCCTCAGCTGCAAAGCTCCTTCCTTTTCACTTCACCTAGTTGACTGTAACCTGTCTTCAGATCTCAGCTTGTCATAGCTTCCTCAGAGAAGCTTTCCCCAGCTTCACTGGCAAGATGAGATTCCCTTATTGAATGTTTTCAAAGCATGTTAGCACATATCAATTTTACTTTTATTTTTGTGACCCAACTGAATTTTGTCTGCCTCCCTCTTTAGACTGTGTACGCTAGAAAAGCAGAGACAACAAATGTTTGGGTTCACCAAGGTTCCACAGCACCCAGCACAATGTGTGGCCCATGAAGAATGCTCAATGATATATGTTCAGTGAACTCAGCACCAATTGGAACATTTACCAGGCAAAACAACAACTATTACTCTTTAATGATCAACAGTCTACAGCATCAATGTCCAGCAGAACTTTCTGTAGTGATGAAATTATTCTATATCTGCACTGTCCAATTACATAGCCACTAGTCAAGTGTGACTACTGAGCATTGTTCGTACAACAGAAGCACTGAATTTTTAATTTTATTTAATTTTAACAAATTAAGATGTAAGGAGCCACACGCTGCTATGACTACTGTATTGAACGGCACAGGCCTATATAGTCTTTCTTCTGTCTTTTCAATTGTTGTACCTTGTTGTTTTGCTCTGCACAGTTGACATCTTGTCTAAGGAGCAGTCCTAGACAATAAACCTTAGGTTTCTTTTTGTCCCCACAAGGTACCTTTCACAGAATAGAAATTTCATAAATGTCTGATGACTAGACATCTGAATCGTATAGCAAACCTTTCCTTTGTCCCTGAAAAGGAATCAATTAAATGCAGTTATTTTCAAAATGATCTTCAGGAGGCAACCATAAAATCAGCTCTTTCTAGTTTTCCAGACAGTTGGGAGCTGCAACTTAAGCCTCCTGCGTTTCTAAGCCCCTCCTACCGGCTGGGGACCCCTTTATTGCTACAAACGAGAGGTCAGAGAAGCATAGTTGGCAAGAAGCCTCTAGAGACTAACTACTCAAAGGGTGCACAGAATCCACTCTGCTCCCTCAAGGGCAGTCCCGCCCTTCAGGCAAACTAATCTCCTAATTGTCTCCCCAACAAGATAGTCCCTGGGCAACCACTGTCTCCACTCCTACAACGCCCTTTTCCCCTCCCTCAGGGTATAAAGCCCACCTCCTCCCCAGAGCGTTTCTTAACCACCATATTGGCTCCTCTGAACATCTGGAGTAATTTTAAAAGCCCAGGGGAGAGAGGGAGGGTGGGGAGGTAACAAGAGAGATCTTTGCCTTGAAAGAACAGGAGACTTGGAGTAGTCGGCCAGAAGCCTGGGCAAGAGTCGGGGCCTAGGAGACGAAATGGCCCTACAAGCCTTTAAAAGCACGCGTACTATTCGTCAGGCACCATGACAGTCAGAGAGCAAGAGGAAGCCCGCCAGGGAGAGCAGGCAAAGCGCTCAGGATCCACCCTGCCCGACCACGGCCCATACCCCTCCCCGACCCGGCTCACCTTCCCCAGGCTAGTCAGCTCGCCCTCCGAGCAGCGGTGCCTCGGGAGCGACGGCTGAGGCAAAGTCCGGCCGGGGTGCGCCTGCAGCCAGGCCTTGGCCTCCTCATCCTCCTCGTCGTCCGTACTCTCCCGACGCTGGCTCTCGTAGTTAAAATCCGCGTCCGGCTTCCGCCCCTCCTCTTCCTCCATCTCCTCCGCCATCACCACGTCGTACTCGTCCAAGTTCTCCGCCGCCTCCTCCTCCTCCTCGAGCTCTCCTGGCCAGGGTATGTCCTCTAGCTCCATATTGGCGTCTAGCTCCAGGAAGCTGAAGAGGAGGAGGGGGAGGGGGGAGGGAAGGGAGGGGAAGAGAGCCTACTGGCGGTTGTGGCCGCGCGCAGGCGCGGAGACCGCCGACGCCTCGCGCCGGCGCCGCGCGGACTGGCCGGGGCAGGGAGTGCGCGCTCTTGTTGCTAAGGGTGCCCCGCGGGGACAGCGGGAAGTTCAGAGGGGCGGAGCCGCTGACAGGCGACGCCGACGCCTCGCCCCTGTCACGCGATGGGATCTTGCTCACAGTACTGTAAGCTCACAATGAACCCGGACTGGGCTTCTGTCGGAAGAGGGGAGAATTCAGTCCTCGGCTGGGCCGGGCCAAAATTGAATTTTGCCCCTGCACAGAGGGACGATCAGACCCTCGGACAAACCCAAAATAATCAAACCTAAAAATTATAAATTTTTAAAGGTTGAGTGCCTAATGTATGACAGGCTGTATCATGGGCACTTGAACCTAACAGTGGAAAAGTGTCAGAGGCAGTAGAGGGTTAAGTAAGAACAGGGCTCTGGTATCAGAAAGATGGGACCGAATCCAAACATGGCCACTTAACAGCAGTGAGACTAAGCCTCTATGAAATGAGGTAATAGGCCCTCGCATAGGATGGTTGTGATAGTTAAGGGAGATAACCAATATGAAGCACTTAGTGGTAGGTATTATTTGTTGATTATTGTACAGTAACATTAAATGCTTACAGTTCTGTGAGACAAGTATTATTACCATTTTGTATTTGAAGAATCTAAGCCTCAGAAAAATAACTTGCCCAATGTCTCTTACCTCGTAAGGGGCTGGCAATGCCATCCCAGGCCTTCTGTAAGTCCAGTAGTTGCCCTTGCCCAGACCTATCAGCTAAAAAAGGACAAAAGAGCAAATATTTATACTGATAGTACCTACATTTGGGGGTTAGTCAATGATTTCAAAATGCTTTAAAAACAAAGATTTCCTTATCACTTAAGAAGCCCTATGAAATGAATGGCAAATTAAAGAATCTTGAGATCCTTTGCTATTATCTAAGGAGATAGCCACAATTAAAGTGGAGTCCAGCAAAAAATTCTGCACGGTATTACCCACAAAAGCAGAGATAAATTGGCAACCAACATTGGTGGCATAAATTAGGGGTATTGCCAAAGATGTAGGTCCTATCTGCCAATGATTCAATCCTGGCAAAACTATAAAGCTAGAATATGGACTGGAGCCCAAAGCCTCAGTGCTCCTTTGAACACCTCGAAATGAACTGAGTACATACAAATACAATTCTTTTTATGGTAGATTGAAGATGTTCCCTGCTGGAGAGCTATGGCTGTAATGGTGGGGAAAAAATTGCTTGGTTTTATATTTCTGACTTGAGAAATTCCAATGTACCTCTCCAGTAACAGGGTCACACATTTCACTGACACTATCATTAAGTAATTCTGTAAAGCTTTACCATTTTTTTTTTTTTTTTTTTTTTGCGATACGCGGGCCTCTCACCGCTGTGGCCTCTCCCGCCGCGGAGCACAGGCTCCGGACGCGCAGGCCCAGCGGCCACGGCCCACGGGCCCGGCCGCTCCGCGGCACGTGGGATCCTCCCGGACCGTCCCGGACCGGGGCACGAACCCGCGCTCCCCGCATCGGCAGGCAGACTCTCAACCACTGCGCCACCAGGGCAGCCCTAAGCTTTACCATTTACTTAGAAACTCCACTGTCCTTATCATCTACAAATGTCAGGAAAAATAAAGGGAACTAATGGAATTATAAAACTAATTATCAAAGCTCTCAGAAACCCTCAGACTTCCAAGACCCAAAGAACTTCTGTTTACCTTGATAGCAATAACATGAACCATTCTAGGATATACATATCTCCTTCTGAGTTAATAATAGGCTGCCTCATGTATTTGGGAATTACTTCCAGTACTAGATTCTACCTTGATGCAAGCTGATATGACTGATTACTGCAGGGAGCCCACACAATAACTACTGCTTTATGAACAATAGGTAGGAGCTGCATTTCCAAAGCACCCACCTAACCAAACTTTGCATGACCTCAAAGCTGGAGATTTGATCTTTCTGAAAAAAACATCAGAAGAAAACTTCCCATGAACCTCGATGGAAAAGACCTTATTAGGCACTGCTAACAACTGACTCAGCAGTAAAATTCCAAGGCATTGATCTTGGGTTCATGTTTCCCAGCTAAAAATACATGCATCATTTTTGCCTGACTACTGGACGTCCATTCCTTTGGAAGACTGAAGATCCTTGGGAATTCTCCAGAAGCTGCTGATTATAGAAATGGACAGCTTGACCCATGACAACAGAAAAAGATTAACTTTCTGATTCTTCAGCATCCTTTACGCTACCACTAATCTTGCCTATTATTGTACTTTAACAACTAACAAAATGATTTCTCAGTATGATCTCCCTTATCTTCATCCTGTTACGTTTGACTCCTGTGCTTTTCTGCTGCTTAAGAAAAAGAAGCCTCGTGGTGTATTTTTCTCAAACCATAACTACTGCTCTTAATTAAACTGACTATTGACAAAATTCAGTAGCTGCACTTTTAAACACTTCATAATGTAGATTTTCATCTATAGGTCTCTTCTGGTTCTTAAGCTTTTCTCACGTGATTAATCCCAAACGTCAATCTTATAAAAATTGGACCTTGATCCACACCTCAACAAAATGTTTCTCTGAGAGTATCACAACCGTATCAGAAAAACCTAGCCCTTCAGGAATAGCAACTAATATTGGGGCTATCCTTGCTCCAATAGTCAGTTTGTTCTTTTCAGAAACACTAGAGCCCACTTTGCAAAAACCTATTTTACTTAAACAAGAAATCTGCCCATCTTGAGGACAAAATACTGGCTTGCTCCTGATATACTTAATAATACTTATACTCCCAGTATAGTCTGTACCTCGCTAGAGTACTACTTCTTACATAAACATAAGGCTTACACCCTCCTACTAACTTACCCTGTATATTGAATCTAATTGTTAGAGGTTTTCAGGAGCTTAAAATTACCACTCCTCCAGTGGCTCATATTTCTCTGAGAGCAGTACCCACAAACCAAGAAAATGAGGCAAGCACAGACTCACAGTCTACTTGGGAGAACACCCAGGAGGGATAACTGACTTTCTCTGCATATGTACTGTGAATGAAATTCAGTCCCACAACAAAAGTAACACAACTGAAAAAGACGCTCCAAACTCTTTTCTCTGACTTTAGCAAACATTATAAATATCACAACTTCTGCTTTAGAAGCTCAACCAATTAAATTTGTGTTCATTAGCCAGAGTTTTCATGAACAATCACATAGGCATTGATTTCCATTTAGCTAGCCACAGGGGAGTTTGTGTTTAGCAATACTTATTGCTCCATTTGTATCCTTCAGGATAGTAGAACATGAGTAGGATAAAAGATGATAAAACCACCTGGCTTTCTAAAACAGACCCAGCTGGATTATTCTGGGGTATTTTTTCATTGCAGGGTTTTATAATCTGGGCCCCTGGCTTCCAGACTTAATGCAAAGGTGAATAATCATTTTGTTTCTGGTAATTGTTTTTTTGTCAGTTGGTCACTGTACCCTGTCCAGAGTCCTAAATGTTACTACACAGTCATTGTCATGGCGTATGATTCAACAACTTATCCTACAGCTGGAGGACAAGGAAAGATTAACCCTAGTCCCACTACAGTCCATTCTCTGAGTCAGCAGGATCCCAGCAATAGTAAAAAAAAAAAAAAAATCTGAATATCATGGATTAACATTCCATGGCCTAACTTTGCCTTTGACCAAAAGTGTTTGGTTTGGGGGACTAAGAAAATAAACCTCTGGCATCTGGAAACTGGCCTGACACTAAGAACTAAGCCTCAGTGTTGCTAGGAGCTGGCCTGGCAGTCAGAACTATGCCATAATATTTTCCTATTGAGCATAAGCAATCTCATAGAACACCAGCATCACACAAGGTCACTCTGTGACTGTGATGAATGGAGACAAAAAACAAGACCGCTTCATAGTCTTGTCTAAGCACAGAGACAGTGTTACTGTGCAAACCATAAACATACTAAACATCTCCCTCTTCCAACTAATTTGAGCGACTGCTGCTTCTTTTTCAGTTATAGCTCTAGCATCACTCTGTTCTTCCTTCTTCTAGATAAGGTTCATTAAGATACTCAATCATAGAATTATCCCCCCTGATATCATCCAACTCAGTAAAGCCCTGCTTCTCTGAACCTTCCTCAAAATCACTTAACACAAGCCCAAATTCTGTTAAGTCCTAACAACATCCTCTTACTGAGATACTCCACAATTTCCCATTATGTGTGTTCTCCCTTGTTGCAACAAATAATAAATCCAACTTTGCTTAACTATAGGAATATTCCCAGTGATGTTCCCTGGCTGGAGAGCATTGACATATTAAACTAAAGGAACTATGTAAGTTCTATGCTAGTTTTAAATTTACTGTGAGTGGAGTGCATTCTCAGTTACTAGAATTCTGGTTTCTGCTCTGAAGCACAATACCTCCTGATCAAAGATTGATTGCTTTGTAGGTTCAAGGCACGTGCTAGGAAGTAGGAATGCCATCTCCAGGCACCAATCTTTCTATGTCTAAGCAAGCGCCCCTGTTGATATTTCCTTCTAGCAGTAGTAGTAGCTGGTGTTAAAGATGGCGCTGCCACAAGAAGACAGGACAGGAGCTGAGGATCCTTTTTCCCTGAGAGCATGGAGAAACCTGGCCATCCACTATAGTAAGATTAAACCCAAGCCTCATCATTCAGACTCTTCCTATTCCCTGGGTTCTCCAAACTGTTTCCCTGCTGTTATCTCTTTGGAGAGTTCAGCTTTTGCCCAAATCAGGATTCAGGCCTTCCTGTTTCTCTAGGAAGGAAGAAACTGGGCAAGGATGCACTCAATGCAGGAACAGAAAGCTTTAGTCACTGAAAGAGAGTGGTGATTCTGAGCACACTGTGCTTGGAGACATCAAAAACCACACACACATACACTTTTACCACACATACACTTTTACCACCCATAATACATTGTAGTGGCTCCAGCTCTGGCAAAGAGTGCTGTACAAATGTTGTTTACAGATTTATTTATTTATTTATTTATTTATTTTTGGCCGTGTTGGGTCTTCATTGCTGTGCTCGGGCTTTCTCTAGTTGTGGCGAGCGGCGGCTACTCTTTGTTGTGGCGCGTGGGCTTCTCATTGCAGTGGCTTCTTTTGTTGCAGAGCATGGGCTCTAGGCACGTGGGCTCAGTAGTTGTGGTTCGTGGGCTCTAGAGCATAGACTTCAGTAGTTGTGGTGCATGGGTTTAGTTGCTCCACGGTATGTGGGATCTTCCCAGACCAGGGCTCGACCCCGTGTCCCCTGCATTGGCAGGCAGATTCTTAACCACTTAACCCTGTTTATAGATTAAGTACATAGGTACATCAATGAATAATAAGTTTACCTTGCCTACTGCCTGAGATTATGGCAAAGGGTCCTAGCTAAAAACGTTAAGCATAAATTAGGTACTGATACTGCACTCAGAAAAAAAAATTACTATTATTTGTGATAGCCATCTATTGAAGCAGAGGCCCAAAGGATGGGAAAAGACAGGTGGAGAACTATGGGGAGGATGAGACCTACCCATACACCTTGAACAGACGGTCTGACAACTGAGACTTACAGTGCATGTTCCTGGCTATCACTTCCTATAGCAGGACTACACCTAAATGAGTGCATAAAAAGTTGAAGTTTGCCAATTCAAAATGGTATAGATTCCCATACCACATATCTAATGTGCCCACAGAACTGAGAGGCTGATCAGACTACACCTGCCCACTCATGGGGCATGCCCACTCCTTCATCTAGGAGCCAGGAGGCAGTGAAACAGGGGTAAGGGCATCACGCCCTCCATTCCTCCTCCCACATCCATTGTCGTTGCCTCACCCTCCTCCACTTCCTTTCTTCTTCCCCGTCTCCTTTTCTGGATAAACAGAGATGAGGAAAGCAAAAAGCTGTCTATTAGGAAGGAAAGAAATCTTAATTGGGTTTTTGAAGTTCAAATGTAGAGCAAAAGGCAGATTTCAGTAAAAAATGAAGGATCTGATTCACTAAAACCATAAAACACGAGATCACATGCAAACGACTACAAGGTCTTTGCATTTTCTGTCCCCTCAGATACCCCCTATTGCTCACTCTTTTACTTTATTAAGGTTTCTGATCAAACGTCAGAGGTCTTCTCTGATCACCTGGTCTAAGATGGCATCCCTATCCCCACCTCCTCCTTCATTCTCTAACCCATCACTCTGCTTTATTTTTCTTCATACATTTATCATTAGCTGACATTGTATATGTTTGTTTATTTTCTATTTCTACCCACTAGAATATAAACTTCATGAAAGCAGAGACCCTATCTTTCTCACAACTTTAACACCTGGAATTATGCCTGCTATATAGTTGCCCTCAATATTTGTCCAGTGAATGAATAAATGAATGCTATTTTGGTAATCCTCTCACAAAAGGAATTTAAAAGGAGCAAGAGGCATTCTCACCCATTCTACCATAGATGTCTGGAAAATCAGATGTGAGGGCTTCCAGACTTTGGTGGTGAGGCCCAGAGATGCCCAAGGCAGCTTTGATACCCACTGAAGACCACAAGGCCTATCAGGCAATAGCAGAAGCAATTATAGAGTCTAGTGGAGGAATTAGTGCTCCAGAGATGAACAACCTAGGAGAAACTACAGCCATGCCCAGATGAGGCCAGTGTGACCATGGGAGAAGCTGTCCACTGCTGGAGTGGCAACAATGCCACCCATCACATGACAGCTAGCTAGGCTTCTTGGGAAAGTCATGAATGACAGACTGACAACTTCCAGAAAAATCTGGAGGCAGGGCTGATACTCATCTGATGTGCACAGGTACAGCCATATTGGCTGTTAAAATATTGAGGTATTTCCGTATTCATTGGTAATTAGCCAATGCCTCAAGCACCCTTCCCGTCTCCACTCCCATTACTTTCTGGTACCCCAGACCTACCTCCCTAGGATAGAAAAACTAAAGGGTTAATGCCTGTTATAGCTTGAGCCTCTGGTTTGATTGGCCTATGCCCTTGCCATTCCAGTTGTTAATTATTTTAATATCACCACTACCTGGGGGCAAGGGGGAAATGAGGCACTATTTGAAGAAAGAACAGAACCAATGAATTGGGAGATTACTATTAACTTGGGACTTATCTGAAGCCAGAGGCTGGTGAAGTTTTAGTTTGGAAAAACATTATGAATCTCCAGCTTGCCAGAGCTGTGCTAAGGGAAATCCATGGAAAAAGTCTCCGACGACCTTTGAGCCAGAACATGTGAAGCATGTGGGCCCTGTATGGCAGTGACAGGAGTCATTAAACTGAGCCTACTGCCTGTAAAAGATGAAACTCTGGGCTACTTCAAATTGCAGGGTCAGCTGGCTTTCTCCTATCAAAAGATTCACTTTTCAAACTGAAGCCTTTAAAGGTTCAGGCTTTTGTTTTTAAATGGGAAAAGAGTGTACATAGGCAGATTACCCCAGATAGTCAGCTTACAACAGAGCTAATCAAGTTACATCCCTCTTTATCTACCTGTCAGGCCTGAGGCTGTGCCTTGTCACCTTGGCATCTCTGGGTCAGCCCCAAGTCTCCAATGGCATTTACTCAACAAATATTTATTGACCAACTACTAAATGCCAGTCACTTTGCCAGATACTAGAGCAACAGAGACTGAATGACACTTTCTCTGCCTTCAGAAGAGTTACAATCTATGGGGCGACGTAGCCAGACTTGACCCTTAGAAATCAATGTCCAGTCTTGCTTGTATCTCATTTCCAAAGCATCACTGGACTCCACCATGGTGATATTTTTCATGAAGCCAGTAATAAAATTATGAATTGAGGAACTTCAGTAATCCTTGTAATAGAGTTAACCATAATATACTGTATAATTGAAATTTTGAGAGGGTAGATTTTATGTGGTTCTTACCACAATATTTTTTTAAAGTCATTTTAATTGCCATTGCTCTCTATAGTGTATGAACCAAGCCTGGGACTGGTCAATATGGCAGAGCTCTCATTGAATCCTTCTGCTGTGATTGCATACTGTGACTTTCTCCAAAGATGACTCTTCAAGAATGTATAAAGTTAGGTATAAGTGAGGAAGTAATTAGATCTATCAGCTGGTGGCAAGCTATCCCAATGTCTACATCTGAAATGTTTAAGCCTGTCCAGCAGCTTTCACATTCCAAGCGAACAGTCTGAAAGACAAACTGGTGTCACATGGGTCTGAGCTTTTTAGAGAACAAACTGGAATCATCCTTCAACTACAGCACCCTTTAAACAAATGGTTGCATCCTTGAGTTATACAAATATGTCCCTATATCTTTTCACCCATTGTCCTTAGAAATCAAAACATATGATGTTGTGGAGGAGAAAAAAGGAGATCCCCTAAGGAAGTTACAACAGTACTTCAGATGATGATTGAAAGAACGGAGGAGAGGAGAGAACAGATGCAAAAGCTATGTAGGGAGTGACATCAGTAGTACCTGGTAACTGGATGTGGGGAGGAGAGGTGGAAAGGAAAGAGTAAAGCTAAATCCCAGGTTTTGGTTTGGGCAACTGAGTTGATGATAGAAATATAGAAGTAGAAAGATGCAGCTCTGAAGGGAAAAGTCATGTGTTTAATTATGAGCATTGAGTTTTAGTTGCCTGAGAGATACCCAGGAAGGAAGTTCAGTTAGCAGCTATATATACAGATCTAGGACTCAGGAAAGAGGGAGGTGTAGGTTGCTGACAATGAGCATATATGTGTTAGAGGAAGTCATAACTCAGTACATGTGCCAAGGATGGAACCCTGAATAATACACACATCCCAAAAGAGGAAGAGGTGAACACAGACTAAGAAAGAACTACCAGAGGGATAGGAAGAAAACACAAAAAGAGTGGTATCATATAATACAGGAACTCAAAGAGTTTCAAGGTGGGAGAAGCCAACAGTATCAAATGCTGCAGAAAGATAAAATAAGGACTGAAAAGTGTCTATTGAATTTGGCATTAAGAAATTTATTGGTAACCTGCATAAGAAATTATTTTGATGAGATAGTAAGAGGAAACTAGTCCAGCAGTTGAGAAATGATTGGGGGTGAGGAAGGTGAGACATTGAGTATAGAAAGAAGGAAGTTGCCCATGAAAAGAAAGGAAATTGATTAGGTAGTAGCCAGGGCAGGAAAGGAACTATTGGGATTTTTTAATATTGCTATGCTGAGAAGACTGACCCAAAGGAAAGAAAGACATTGAAGCTAGAACACAAAAAGGAAATTGATAAAAGCAGAGAGAATTTTGGGTGATTCAGGTGGAGGAATTACCCTCAGACAAGAGAAGTATGTGGCTTTCTCATAAAGCAGAAGAAAGATACGTGCCAATAAATATCATTTACTCAGGAGAGTGGGGCAATATGTTTATTGAATTCATGTTTCCTGGTTTTTATTCATGTTAACCAAAGTGTGATCCACAGACAACCTTCATCAGAATTACCTGAGGTATATATTTTATGAAGAATCCCAGCTCCCATCATGCAGAGAATAAGATTCAGGGAGTCTGGATTGGTGCTCAGGATCTGATCTTCAAACTATCACACATACCACCCCCAGGTAATGCTGATGCACGGTCATGGTAGAGAATCACTCCTTCCTTTTCTCAAGGACAATATTCCCCACCCACTATAGAAAGCCATCCTTCTCCCTGCCACCCAGCAGCCAGGGAATAGACATGTGACCTAGATTCACACATTTGGTTGCTCTCATCTGTGCCTTTGACTCTTAAGGGGGTAAGGCAGAAACAGTTCAGAACTTTACTACTCGAAGTATAGTCTGGGGACCAGTAGCATCACCCAGAGCTTGTTAGAAATGCAGAATCTCAGACCCCATCCAGACCTACTGAATCTGCATTTTAACAAGAGACCCAAGTGATTCGTAGGCACATTAAAGTTTGAAGAGCACTGGTTTAGAAGTAGTAGTAAAGTCGAGAGTTCAGCAGTAGCAACAACCAATGGAACAAGCAGAGATATCCTCACCAACTTGTTCTTCTGGCATGACCTTAGTAATGGGTTCTACTCCCCCACCTTCCTTGGTTCATGCCTTTCTTGGTCAGCTATTCACACAATGCTGTGTAACAAACAAACACAAAATCTTAGTGACCTATAATAAAAAACACTGTTTCTTGCTTGTGTACCAAATAGTTGCCTGGGGATATCTGTGTCGTCAGTGAATGACTTGGCTGAGGTGACTTTTCTCCACAAATTTTTCTTTATTCTGGGACAGGTTACCCAATGCATGCTCCTTCTATGACAGAGGAAGGAAGCTCTCAGAGGTAAGTGGAAACACCAATCCCTCTTAAGGCCGCAGGCATTCCTCCCACACTTCATTGGCCAAAGCAAATCACATGGGCCCATCCAACTTCATGCTTCTCCCATGGAGGCTGATGGAGGAGAAGTAATAAATATTTACTGAATGATAAACCTAACATATGATACCACCCCTTTTCTAAGCCTGGCTTCCAGCTTTCCCACTGGTTCTAGGACCCCTGCAAAATCCCTCCAGGAGGTTCCTTTTCTGCTGCAGCTAGCCAGAGCCAGCTTCTGTTGCCTGAAACCAAAAACCCTCACTGACTGATCCACAGGAGGAAGTCTAAGCCAAATGGGGGAGAAGGTGGAGTCCCAGGATGCAGCTCTCAGACTTGGAGAAGAAGCGCTTGGAGACTAAGTGCACACGATGGTGAGATGGCATGAACGGGTGAGTGGAGAAATAGGAGGTTTTGACTGGAGACCAAGTTATTGGTGTTTAGAATGTCCAGGGTGTGGCTACAGGAGTTTAAAAGGCCTCAGGTGTGGCTACAGGAGTGAGTTCCTAAAACAGTTCTCCTTATGCACTTACTAAAACCCCCTAGGATGGAGACAAAAGCTGAATTAGAGAGAAGGTGGGCCAGATGCCACATTCTCCCTGCACACTAACCAGATGAGTGACAAGGAGGACAATATGGACATCAAAGGGACGGGGGAAGGGAAGTCTATGGTTTTCTGAGTGCCAGGCACTATGATGGGTATTTTACAATCATCACCTCCTCTAATCTTCACAACAATTTGCCAAAGCATTTTACAGATGAGGAATCCAAGGTCAATAAGTTAAATAATTTGCCCAACATAACCCAGCTAGTAAGAGTGGGTGATGTATGGTTCCAAGCCCAGTCTGACTACACAGTCTATGCCCCTTCCTGTTTAACCATGTGGTGTAGAAGCATCCAGTGGGGCAGCAGGAGCAAGCACAGCCCAACTCCTAGTCCAGTTGTAAGTGGAACATGGGAAACTGTCAACCTTCCCTGCAGAGGCTACAAGGACAGCCATGTCCTCAGGAGCAAACTAGGTATCAGTTAAAGGCAGAATGAGGTGAATGGCTGTGGCGACGAGGGAAGGCTTTCAACAGTTGTGGGATAGGTTTTGGGAAAGGAGGTCAGCAGGAAGAAGAGCTAAAGAAGACTTGCAGAAATATGCAGAGGAAAGCCCTGCAGCAACAGGAAATGGGAGGAGCTCACCTGTGTGGATGTGGCTGAAATGAAGAAACTTAGAGGTATGGAACTAGTTTCCATCAAAGACAATTTTCTATAGGGGAACAAGAGTGATCTAATTAAATCTTTAATCTGAGTATTTCATGTCTCTATTCAAAACCTCACAAGGGCTTTCAACATCACTCAGAATAAAATCCGAAGTCCTAACCAGGGCCTACAAGAGCCTACATGATCTGGCTCCTACCCGGATACTTCCAGATCTAAACTTCTGCCCATCCTTCTTGCTTACCCCACTCCAGCCACGCTGGCCTCCTCACTGTTACACAATATGCAAAGCCCACTCCCACTTCAGGGCCCTTGCACCTGCTGTTCCCACTGCTGGAACACACTACCGCAGAGTCTCTGCTCATTTTATCAGAGAGGGCTTCTCTAGTAACCCAATACACCCACACCCTTACCTATGCTTTATTTTTCTTCTTAGCACTTATCACTACCCAAAATTTGTTTGTTATTGTCTTGTTAATTCCCCACCCCACCCCCCATTAGGATGCAATCTCCATGAGAGAAGGAATTTTTTTGTCTGTTTTGCATGCCACTGTATGCCTAGTGCCTAAAACAGTCTGGCACAAAAAATGTGCTTGGTAAACATTGTTGAATGAAATGAATGGAGATTGAATTGAATTAGCCAGTCAAAAGTTTCTGAATAGAACTTCAGAATAAGTTTGGTTTCACTGAAGCTGATAAAGATGTCTGCCTACTAGGGAACCTTTAATTTCCTCTCCCACCTGGCTCCTGGGAGTATTATGTGAGCAGAAAGTGAGGTGCATCTCAGGTGCTTGAGTGGGTGGAGGGGAAGCTGATTACAACCTGCAGTTGACTCTTGGTGGCAAGCTCTCCCTTAGGAGGAGTCATTTCCACTGATGGCTAAGTTAATAGCTTCATTTTTATAACGCTTTTATAATCAGAAAAAGAAATTATAAAAGTTGGCATATGTAGAGAGAAATTTTGTTTTATACATGTATACGTGTGTCTGTGTGTGTGTGTATATATATATAATAATTTTAGTAAATGATAAATCAGTAAGGACAACATAGACTATGCAAAAAGTTTCTATTCCTGTAAGTGCAAAATTACTGTCTCAACTCACTGATCCCCTTGAGGGTTGCTACCACATTACTGGATCACAAGTGGATGCTACTATCAGCATTTGGGTAGGTAACAGTGGTGGTAGGCAGATCAAATTTAGTGAAGAGAAGTACATATTGCTGAGTTCATGCATAGTATCCATCCCCACAACTAGGACCACTTTGTTCAGGTGCCCATGCTCCGGACTGCATTCTAGGCACCTGCTACCCATAGAAATTCACTGTTTCTCCACTGAGTTCCATGAGCTACTACTTTCCTCTCCCCCAGTATTAATTGAAGTCTTACTGCCTTTTGCCTTATCTTGGTCTGATGATCAATTCCAAATACCCCATATTTCTTCAAGGGCCTTTCGCTTGGGACAGACTCTCAGGTAACAATTTCTGTTCCATTTGGTGTTCTTTGATTATAAGCAATAGAAATGACTCTGGTCAGCTTAATTAAAAGAGAAGTTTATTGAAAAGATATAGTCTAGCTCACATACTACGTGAATCAGAACAACCCAGTCAACTCACAGAATTGTGAAAGGTAATAAATTGTTGTTTTAAGCCATTAAATTTTGAGGTGGTTTGTTACCCAGCATCAGATAACAAAGCATCCACCTTATATAAAACAATAGAAGAAAGATACAAGGAAAATTAAGATGTATAGTTCTAAATAGATATTTATTCACATATGTATATGCATAATGTGAGGAAAATAAGATGACTTCTAGTGTCCTCATTTCTGTAGCTGGGCACAAGTTACACAGCACTACTATGATTCTATAATGTCTATTTCATGTTCGCTTTCAGCAGACATCTCAACCAGCTGGGCTTTTTTACTCTTGGGGTGACCCAAACCACCATTTCTGAGGGGTCCTTCCCATATAGGGTTGCTGCAATCTTTCACTGACTTTTATTACAGATAGAAAAAAGGCAATTTCAAGATCAATAGCAGCCTACCAGATACCAGGGGCTGTATTGATTTTTCTCTGATAAAGAGATCACATTTGAATCAGCAGTTACAATCAAATTTATCATCTGATTAAGCTTATGGTAATCCAATAAAAATATCTAAGACACACATCAAACAGGTGAGTGAAATGGAGATGTGATAAGAATCACCAATTATAAGTATTCCAAGTCTTTGATGGTGCCTAGTCACCTAAATTCCCCCAAGGGACTTGATATTGTCTTTAGTTTATAATTTTGGTAGGGAAGTAACTCTTAAGAACTTCCATTTGGGACTCCCCTGGTGGCGCAGTGGTTAAGAATCCGCCTGCCAATGCAGGGGACACGGGTTTGATCCCTGGTCCGAGAAGATCCCACATGCCACGGAGCAACTAAGCCCGTGCGCCACAACTACTGAGCCTGTGCTCTAGAGTCCGCAAGCCACAACTACTGAACCCCCATGCCACAACTACTGAAGCCCACGTGCCTAGAGCCTGTGCTCCGCAACAAGAGAAGCCACCGCAATGAGAAGCTCGCGACCACAACAAAGAGTAGCCCCCACTCACCGCAACTAGAGAAAGCCTGCACACAGCAACAAAGACCCAACACAGCCAAAAATAATAAATAAAAAAAGTTTTTTAAAAGGACGTTCCATTTGGTTCTTTCTACCATAATAGACATTATATCATGGGTCAGAGAGCAAAGTATATTTTTTTATCAGGAGCTAAATATCTCTACTCCAACTATAAACTCAAGAACTAGGAAAATAAACACAGGTGGATTTGAAGACCCATTGGGCCCTTGTGAGAAAAATGATAACCAAACTCCATCACATAGCTCTCATAAGCCCCACACTGACTGGCAGACCACAGGGAAACTCAAGTTCCTTAAGGGATTAACTCTGGCTCTGAGCTAGTAACTAATAATTCCTGAGAGGTCTGGGTGTTTCTCTTTCCCTAGCTTCAGTTGCCACAGTAAGTAGGCATGAGTCCCTTTGGGAAAGACTAAGAAAAAGAGTTTTGTAGGTATCTAAGTTATCACATGGTACTTCCACAAGGGTTCCTGATCTCTCCTTCATTCAAGGGGTCCTAGGACATTGAACTGATTCAGTAATGGAAAGGAGGTAAGAGGCCATGACTCTTCACTGCAATGGCTTATGTCAGGACTCTTTTCATACACCTAAAGATCTTTCCTGTTATTGCAATTTTAGTAGAACCTCAGTGGGCTCTTTGTTTTGGCCCTAAATACCCCATGTTAGGCATTATCAAAGTTTTCTGTGGGTCATATTATCCTGATTACCACTCTAGCCTTTCTGCCTATTGTGGTAGCCATGCTCACCTTTTTCCGTTGGTTAAGTGCCAAGCTATAGCCTCTGCCATTCTGAGATATGATTATCTCCATTGAAATCAAGGAATGCATTTCAATAGCAGAATATCTCACCTCATCCACAGCTTACAAAGGACAGCTACTATGGTTCCTTTTAGAGATATAGGGCTCTCCACACCAGTGTATTTTTCTAGGCCATAATGAAGGGGATGTTCTCTGAGACTTCTTAAGTGATTTAATTAGGAGAGGGGTGAGTGAATGATAAATCCACATTTAATAAATCCACTCCAGAATACCAAAATACCGAAGTCTTTGGATTTCTCTATGCCATACTGAAGACTTTCTGGTATCTAAACTTCATGTAGCATAAGCCACACCAGGTTTCAATCAACCAACTAAGCCGTTGGAGCCTCTAAAATTAATTTAGACCAACAGAATCATGTCCCTAATCTCTTGAACTCCATGTTCACATATATTATACATTTTGTGTTGAAATAAATTAGAAAAATTTTGCAATTCTCTTGCTAAGTAATTTTTGACTTTGTAATTGGTCCCCTGGGACATGGGACAATATGACATATGTCTGAATGTAATGAGAGGGGATAGGAGGGGTGTGAGGAGAATTGGCATTCACTTGCAAGGAAACTATCTCAGGTAAAGTCATAAGAAAGGCTTTTCAACCAGGGCAGGAATAGGCACATCAGACAAAGGCAGGGAAGAGGGGCTTCTTCTGCTATCAAGAGAAGCTCAGTGATGTTTAAGGTACTTTGTATCAGCCAGATCCTCCAGCTTTCCCATTCCAATCTCATAGTACCACCCTTTCGCAACTGATGCCCTAACTTTTGCCTAAAAGATTAGATAAGACTAAGGGTTCAGTTTATGTTAATCCAGAAACCCACTCAGCCATGTGTGACTACGTGAAGAGATTCTTTTAGAGCAGTCATAAGAACTCTTTGATTCTCTAACTATGCCTCGAGGCAAGAATTTAACACCCAAAGACTTTCATTTTCTTTCTTTAAGCAGAGTTAGAAATAGCCAGTCCAAGCCACAACATTTATATTTCTCTGCCCTTCACATGGTCTATCACAGCAAGCACTTTGATCATTAAGGTATTGTCTTTTTTTTTTTTTTTTTTCAGGCTGCACCGGGTCTTAGTTGCGGCACTCAGGATCATTTACTTGTGGCATGCAGCCTTCTTAGTTGCAGCATGCATGTGGGATCTAGTTCCCCGACCAGGGATCGAACCTGGGCCCCCTGCATTGGGAGCGCAGAGCTTTACCCACTGGACCACCAGGGAAGTCCCAAGGTATTGTCTTCAATATGTACTTTTCACTCCAGACAACCACAGATGATAGTTGAAGTAATTGTTCACCACTGTGTATGATGCACCATTCTAACAACCCGTTCTCTGATGTGAAACACCCAGGTCAAATGACCAATCCCACTTTCCCATTTCACGGAGGTAGTACTGTCTGCAGTCACAGCTGCTATTGGTCAGGATTATTTGCTTTAGCCAACAGACTCTACTCTAGCATGTTTTAATAAAGAGAGGTTTGTTATATAATATTGTCTTAAGAATTTCCAGGAAATTGGGGGTGATAATGCAGCCAGGAGAAACACCCAACCTCACCGTGGAAGGTCCCAGTGGAAATTCCACTGCTACCACTGCCTTTCATAGACATGTATGAGGCTGGAGAAAGATAGTAGAAAGGAACTCCAACACAGCTTCCCCCAAAAGAATCAAATGCTTCCCCCACATGATATGCATAGCCACTTCTCACATAGCTCACTTCTAGCAACTAATCCTTCACAGGTGTATTAACTTGGATGAACTAATTGGAGTCTGGGATTTTGTTTTAGTTTTCCATCCCTGCTTCTATGGGAAAGCATGCTAGAAGAGGGATGCAACGGATATTGAATGACCCAATCTTCATTCCTGCAGCAATGAGAAACACTTTCTGCCCAGTAAATATACTACTGAGAGTCTACCTCATGGAAACAAAAGAACTCACATGTAAGGATTTATGTAAGGATGTCTATTACAGATGCTTTGTAGCAGCAAAAATCCATAAACAAAGTGAAGGCCCAACACTAAGAACATGGTTGAATTATTTACAGTCCATGCGCATCTCTGAATGCTATAATTAAAAAAAAGGAAATAGAGTTCTATAAGGTGAACTCTATTCACCTATTGGAGCCATTTCCTTAGGATGTTGACAAAAAAGCAAGATAAAAAAAGTACATATGATCTTGTTTCTGTAAAAAATAATTAAAAGGAAACCATATATAATGCTTAATGTACATGATTATATGAATATAATAAAAACTATAGAAAAACAGGCAGTAAGTTTAGAACATGGGTTATCAGAGGAGATATGGGGTGATATATGTGTGAGGGAAGGGAAGACTATACGAAGGAAGAAAGAAGAAAGCAAAGGAGACTACATTTGAAAATTACATGATGGATTCCTGGAAGGTGGCAGTAGTAGTAGCATCAGCATAGTTTTTCAACCTCTACAAATCTCCACATAACAACAGCAGAGCAACTAGATAGCAAAGCCAACATACATGAAAAATATTTACAACTAGGATTGCCAGATTTAACAAATAAAAATACAGGCTGCCCAGTTAAATTCAAATTTCGGTAAACAATGAATAATTTTTTAGTATAAGTATGTCCCAAATATTGCATGGAAATAGAAACTCTAGATCTAAATGGGGGAGGGGAACAGAACCAGAAAACCCCAGAAAGCAAACCACCGTATTTCTGAACACTACACAGAAACAACAGAAGAGGGAGCTCTATGAAATTAGAAAAACTTTCCTAAACTCCATCTTATTTCTTTATAAGTTCAGGAAAACTAATTTCACACAAAAATAAGAAACAGAATACATAGTTTCAAAGTCAAATCCCACTCAAAATTATTATAAGAAAAAAGGGAATAAGAAGCATAAAACATTCCAAAGACAACAAAAGCATGCCAAAAAGACATGCCCACAAAACAAAAGTTGTAACATACTATTTCAAAATAAATATTAAGAAAATTATAGAAAACACAGAAAAACTACATAAATTAGAAAAACTCAGAAATGAGGTGACCAAACTCAAGGAAGAATAAGAATCAAAAGGAAAAAAATCATTTCATAAATGAAGACTAAGCTAGAAAGAACACAAGAGCAAGTAAATACAAGATAATATCTGAAGAGAAATAGAAAGTGAAAAAGAGGAAAAATTTTTTTAAATCAAAAAGAAATGCAGAGAGAGAAAGGTAAAGGAGATCAAACACACAGGGAATAGGAATTCCTAAAGGAGAAAACCAAAGCAAGGGCATAGAACAAGTGCTACAACCTATAAATTAAAAAATAAAACAAATAACAACAACAACAACTCTTCCCTGAATATAGAAAAGATTTGAAACTGCACATGCAAAAGAGCATACCACACAGTTGAGGTTATTGACCCAGAGCAAACAATACCACACATTATTTTAAACTATTGGACTTTAAAGAAAAAGAGAAAGGCTCAACGTCTAGAAAAAAGAGCATGTGATTTTTAAGGAAAAGGAAATTAGATTATCATCAGAATTTTTAAGCAATGCTTTACACCAGGAAAAAAAAGGAGAGAGAGAGAAAAGGAGTAACATAACATAATCAAGGAAAGAAAATGTGAAATAAGGGTTTTATATCCCTCCCAAATTACTTGCAGATATAAAGAACATAGATAAACTATTATCAACAGGTGAAGACCAGGGAATATTATTCTCATGAGCCCTTCCCGGAAAAATCTACCAGAGAAAGAGCTTCAGACCACCAAAATAACTAGAGAGTCACTGATATAAGGGCAGATGTTAGGCATTCAATATATAATTAATGTAGAACTATGAGTAAATGAGAGTTAAAAGATAGAGTATCATATATAATGAATATGTACTCTGACAATGTAAATATGTCAGTGTCTTCTTTATTTTTAATTTTTAAAAACGGCTTTATTGAGTTATAATTCATATGCTATACAGTTCATCCATTTAAAGTATACAATTTAATAATGGCTTTTAACATATTTACAGAGTTGTGCAAGCATCACCACAACCAAATTTAGAACATTTTCATTATCCCCAAAAGAAATCCCATACCTCTTGAGTTATTTCCTAAACCTCCCAGCCAAACCCCCTAGCCCCAGGTAACTACTAATCTGCTTTCCGACTCTGTAGATTTGTCTACTCTGGACATTTCATATAAATGGAATCATACATCATGTGATCCTTTGTGACTGACTATTTTGTAGTCAGATTGTACAGTTCACTCTTGAACAACACAGGTTTGAACTGTCCTTGGGTCCACTTATACGTGGATCTTTTTTTTCAATAAATACTACGTAGTATTACTTGATCTGCAGTTGGTTGAATCCCCAGATGGTTGAATCCTCCGGAACCGCATGTCCGGAGGGCAGATTATGAAGTTATATATGGATTTTCTACTGCTGGGGGTTTGGCAACCCAACCCCAGCAGTTGTTCAAGGGTCAACTATACAAGTTTTTGTGTGCACACTTTTTTGTGTGTTCTCATTTCTCTTAGGTAGATTCCTAGGAATGGAATTGCTGGGTCATATAGCAACTCTATGTTTAACTTTTTGACGAACTGCCAGACTATTTTTCAAAGCAGTTTGCACCATTTTATACTTCCATCAGCAATGTATAGGGATGCTGACTTCTCATCTTTTCGGATAATAGCCATCCCAGTAGATGTGTAGTGATGTCTCGTTGTGGTTCTCATTTACATTTCTCCAATGGTTAATGATGCTGAACATTTATTCATGTTCTTATTGTCCACTTGTACATCTTCTTTGGAGAAATGTCTATTCATATTCATAGCCAATGCTTATTTTTAAATTGGATTATATGTCTTTTTCTTTATTGGATTGTAATAGTTCTTTATAAATTCTACCTACAAGTCCCTTATAAGATACATGATTTGCAAATACTTTCTCCCATTCTGTAGGTTGTCTTTTCACTTTCTTGATGGCACCCTTTGAAGTACAAAAGTTTTTAGCTTTTTTTAATATAAATTTATTTATTTTTGGCTGCATTGGGTATTCATTTCTGTGCACGGGCTTTTCTCTAGTTGTGGTGAGTGGGGGCTACTCTTCATTGTGGTGCGCGGGCTTCTCATTGAGGTGGCTTCTCTTGTTGCAGAGCACGGGCTCTAGGTGTGCGGGCTTCAGTAGTTGTGGTGCGAGGGCTCAGTAGTTGTGGCTCATGGGCTCTAGAGTGCAGGCCCTGTAGTTGTGGCTCATGGGCTTAGTTGCTCCGTGGCATGTGGGATCTTCCCAGACCAGGGCTTGAAACTGTGACCCCTGCATTGGCAGACAGATTCTTAACCACCATGCCATCAGGGAAGTTCCCAAAAGTTTTTAGTTTTAATGATGTCAGTTTACCTATTTTTTCTTGCTTGTTCTCTTGATGTCATATCTAAGAAACTGTTGACTAATCCAAGGTCATAAAGATTTGCACCTATGTTATCTTTTGAGTTTGTTTTACCATTTTAACTCTTACATTTTTATCTTTGATCCATGTTAATTTTTTTCTATGGCATAAAGTAGAGGTTCAATTTCATTCTTTTGAATGTGGGATCCAGTTGTCCTGGTAGAACAACATTTTTTTTAATGGTGAGAGAGGACAGAGAAGGATTATGCAAATTTTAAGTGTTTTCAGCAATTATATTTGTGGTAGTATTAGAATTGTTATTCTGACAGTCATATGTGTAATATGGGATAAAAATAATGAGTAATTTGTCATCCCCTATATCCTTGAGAAACAGGATTCTCAGCATAAAAGAAAGAAGGCTATCGTAATAGAGAAGAGGTTAAGCAAGTTCTATAGTCTTCCATTGGAATTATAAATATTAATATGAACTCATGAATTATTTAGCTCTGTCTGCTGAAAAAGCCCAAAGATAATAAGCAACTATGTAGCAAGGAGCATCCCTTAGTATCTAGACTCTAGTCTTGAAATATCATTTCTCACTAAAAAAAATCAGGACTTCTGGGGAGTTCCCTGGCAGTCCAGTAGTTAAGATGCGGTGCTTTCACTGCTGTGGCCGGGGTTCAATCCCTGGTTGGGGAAGTAAGATCCCGGAAGTCGCGAGGTGGGGGGAAAAAAAAAACAGGACTTCTGAAGAAATATTTCATCTCAAGTCTGGGACAAGTAAATGTATAAGATGAACCTGGAGCATCTTGTAATGCTCCAGGTTGCAAGGAAGTTACTGAAGACTATTAGGATTATGTCAAAAGGACTCAAGAGCCTATCTGAGGAGGTTCTCACTGGCCATAAGACTATTTGAGCTTCAATAATGTTAATGCAATGGATTAAAATTCATTAAATATGTCTAAATCTACGAGTTCATAATGATACTTTTAAAAACAAGAATTGATCACCTTCAGAGAATGATAGGGAACAGATTTATTATCTTGAAACTGGTGAATAAAAGGAATAAATATAACAACTATCCTACCTTTTCTATATGAATTTTACTACTGTATAACAAAAGAGTGGATGAGGTAAAGTGTGTTTTTATAGGAGTATTCCAGTAAAAAATGAAACAGACATTATAGCATCAGAATATCAACATTTGGCAAGCCTCCCCCAGTGAATAATAGATATAGGCATTATGCATCTGCTAAAAATCACAGAAAATGACAACCAGACAACATGTGCCTCCTATAGTACTGCCATATAATACTTATAGTTTTGTCAAAGATATCAAAACTGTATCTCTGCATCCTCTCAACCAGCTGTCTATCTGTAGGAAATTCAGAGGGCAGAGGAACACACTGAACTGCACCAAGAGTATTCAAGTAACAAACTCCAGAACTGGGGAGACTCTACAGATCAAAAGGCCTGAAAGCAAAAGAAAGGATGGAAGAGAAACCTATAGATTAAAAGATACTTAACATTATATAAATATATTTTTTCTTTTTTTTTTGGCCACGTCACATGGCTTGCAGGATCTTAGTTTTCCAACCAGGGTTGAACCCGGGCCCTGGGCAGTGAAAGTGCCAAGTCCTGACCCTGGACCACCAGGGAATTCCTTTTTTCTTTTTCTTTTTTTGAATATGTTTTTTAAATGGGCAAGAGTAAACTATGGTATCTAGGCATGCACATTTGGGTGATAAAATTATAAAAAAGGAAAACTCAGTGAAGTGATACTATAAAAGTCAGGATAGTGGCTACTTATGGGAGGAAAGAATGTGTGATTGGGATGGGGTACATGGAAGGAGCTTCTGGAATGCCTGGCAAAGTTCTACTTTTTTTTGTCTGGATAGTGTTCACCTTAAAATAATTCATTAAGCCACATGTTTTATTTGTGTGGTGTTCTGTAATGGTGTTTTATTTTATAACAAAAAATATATATATTTAAACTTCTTATACCCCAGTCACACCCCAGACAATTATATTAAGTTCTCTGGAGGTGAGACGCAGGTATGAGTATTCTTTAAAGCCCCCAGGTGATTCCAAAGTGCAGCCAAGTTTAAGAACCATTGTGTAAGAGGAATGGTACTTCACTGGCTCAGTATCAAGGGCCTGGGTTCAAGTCTTCACATAGCCACCAATACAGATGTGTGACCTGAAGTAAGGGTTTTAACCTCTCTGGGCCACAGTGACATATATGTTACATGGTGAAAACAGTTTATCTGCCCAAAGCTGGGATTGGCTAGGTTGAGTTTTTAAGTCTCTCTTCATTCTAGAATCTGATAATCTAAAAAAAAAGAAATAAAATAGAGATTGTATTAGAACAGTTTAATTGTATAAAACTTTTAACAGTTGCATATATGATATGATCACATTTATGCATCCATATGAAAAGTTTGTGTGTGTATGTATGTTGTCCAGTGTCCTGGCAAGAAAAATAATTCATCATATACAATTTAATAAAGAGATGTAATGAAGGAGCTAGATACAGACATGTGGGCAGGATTACTGTACTTACAGACTCACAACAGTGAGAAGCTGTTACCCCTCCAAAGCCTGAAGACAAGCGATGTCTTACAGGAGCCCTGAATACAAGAGGAGGTGTCTTACAGGAGCCCACCAAAAGCTGGGGGATGGAGGAGCCACCTGACAGGAGCTATAGTTGTAGAAGGACACAGTCACACCCTGGATCCATTCATTTGTATGGCTATGTAGATAACTATACCACAATGCATTCATCCATTCAACTGTTGATGGACATTTGGGTTATTTGCAGATTTTTGTTCTCATAAATAATGTTTCTAAGAATATTCTTGTACATACTTTCTTAGTGAACATCTGCATACATTTCTGTTGGGTACATACATAGGAATGGAATTGCTAGGTCATAGCATATATGAATCTTCAGCATGTGTTGCCAAACTGTTTTTCAAAAACAGTTTCTCTAAACAGTTTCTCTATACTTTCTCTAACAGTATAGAAGACTTCCTCTTGCTCCATAGTCTCATCTACAGTTGCTGAAGGAGACAAAGTGAGAGGACCTACGCAAACAGATATGAACACTTACTATAAAACTAAGTAATTAACACTGTGTGGTCTGGGTAAAAAGATGGATAAATAAACCAATGGAGAAGTCTAGAGTCCAGGAACAGTTCTACACATACATGGACACTGAATTAATGACAAAGGTAGCACTGTAGAGCAGAAAAGAAAAAAAAAAAAGATAGTCCTTTCAGTAGATGGTATTGAGTCGATGGAATATACCTACCTAAAAAATCAGACTTAACCACACCTCACACCATACCCAAGAGTCATTCCCAGGTGGATTGCAGATCTAAATGCAAAAGGTGAAACAATAAAGATTTAGAATAAAACATGGGAGAATATCTTCCTGACCTTGGGGTAGGGCAAAAATTTCTTAAACAGGACACAAAGTGCTTAGCTAAGAAGGAAAAGATTAAATCAAATAAATTTGATTCCATTAAGATCAGGTACTGTTGCTCACCAAAGGACATCATAAAGAGTACAGAGTAAGGGGCGGATTCAAGATGGCATACTAAGAGGACACTGAATTCGCATCTCCTCACAATTAGGGCACCTACCAGGCACCGGTGGGGGACCACGGACACCTAAGGGGACAGGAGGAAACCCCAGCGACTGGGTAGGACGTGGGGCGTGAGGGGAGTGAAGGGGGAGGAGACGTGTAGGTGGGACGGGATTGGCACCCCTGAGGGGTGGCTGGGGGAGGGGAAGGGATCCCATGTCCGAATGGGGAAATTGGGGAACCACGGGGAGGGCAGAGGATCAAAAGGGAGCGTGGCCAGGTTTCCCCTGCCCACTTGGGCCCCCCGGGAATCTGCTGAGATCCCGGGCCTGATCCTCTGCCCACTAAGGGCCCCTCCAGCAGCACGGGTGCTGAGGGAGTGGGAGGGAGGGAAGGGCGAGCAAAAGTAAAGGCCGGACCTCTGGGCGGGCACCTCTGAGGGGTGGCTGAGGGGGGGAAGGAGTTCCTACACCCAGTGGGACCCATCCACAGTTAGGGGTCCAGTGGAAATGGGGGGGGAGACCTTGGGGGAGATAGTGGTTTAGGGGCGCAAAGGAACAGAAGGAAATGGGGCCAGTGCTTTCCCTGTCCACTTTGGCACTGAGGAGCGTGTTCGGTTCTGCCCTCAGAGCCTCCCTCTTGCAGCACAGAGCCCAAGCCCCGCCCTTACACGCCCACCCAGGGTTCTACCTCTACACTCAGGCACCTCCTCCAACGAACTGGGCTTAAACCCCACCCACACACCCTCACTCAGGGCCCTACCGACAAACTCCAGAATCCCACACTCCAGAGGCCCTCCTTTCCACTTGCTGCCTCGCCCCTTCTGCACAGGTCCTAAGCAGAGGCCCTGCCACATGCTTGAAAGTTGCCCCGCATAGGCCCCACCCCATGCTCAAACGTCACCCCCCAACCCACCTAGGTCCTGCCCCACCTTAAACCCTGCCCCTGCCTAAGTTCCACCCCACCTAAACTCTGCCCACATAGCCAAGGCTATTTTTTTTTTCCTTTTCTTTTTTCCTCTTTTAGATCGGGGTTCCTTGTTGATTCATCGTTGTTGATTCTTTTATATTTTTATTTTTCCTAATAAATCTTTTATTTTTCTGATTTTATTTTATTCTTTATACTTTGTTAGTGATCTCTCCTTTCGGCTTGTTGCCCCCCCCCACACCTTTTTTTTTCTTTTTTCTGCTGTGGTTTTATTTTACCTTGTTGCAGTTGTTTCAATTACAGTTTTATTTTTCCTAATCTATTTTTTATCTCTCTAATTTTATATGGTTTTTATTCTTTGATATTGTACGGCTCCTTTTTTCTTTCTTTCTTTCTTTTTTTTAAAAAATGAACCACGAAGCTTGCGGGATATTGGTTCCCAGGCTAGAGGTCAGGCCTGAGCTCCTGTGGTGGGAGGTCCAAGTCCAAACTGCTGGACTAACAGAGAACCTCAGACCCCAGGGAATATCAGTTGGAGTGAGGCCTCCCAGAGGTCCTCATCTCAGCACCAAGACCCAGCTCTATCTAACTGCTTGCAAACTCCAGTGCTGGATGTCTCAGGCCAAACATCAGTAAGACAGGAATACAGCACCACGCATCAAAAAAAAAAAAAAGAAATGACAAAAAAATATGTTACAGACAAAGGAGCAAAATAAAAACCTACAAGACCAAATAAATGAAGATGAAATAGGCAACCTACCTGAAAAACAATTCACAGTAATGATAGTAAAGATGATCCAAAATCTTGGAAACAGAATGGAGAAAATACAAGAAACATTTAACAAGGATCTAGAAGAACTAAAGAGCAAACAAACAGTGACGAACAGCACAATTACTGGAAGTAAAAATACTCTAGAAGGAATCAATAACAGAATAACTGAGGCAGGAGAATGGACAAGTGAGCTGGAAGATAAAATGGTGGAAATAACTGCAAGGGCGCAGAATAAAGAAAAAAGAGTGAAAATAATTGAGGACAGTTTCAGAGACCTTGGGGACAACATGAAATGCACCAACATTCGAATTATAGGGGTCCCAGAAGAAGAAGAGAAAAAGAAAGGGTCTGAGAAAATATTTGAAGAGATTATAATTGAAAACTTCTCTAACATGGGAAGGGAAATAGTAAATCAAGTCCAGGAAACACAGAGAGTACCATACAGGATAAACTCAAAGAGAAACATGCTGAGACACATATTAATCAAACTATCAAAAATTAAATACAAAGAAAAAGTATTAAAAGCAGCAAGGGAAAAGCAACAAATAACACACAAGGGAATCTCTATAAGGTTAACAGCTGATTTTTCAGCAGTAACTCTGCAAGCCAGAAGGGAGTGGTGGGACATATTTAAAGTAATGAAAGGGAAAAAGCTACAACAAAGATTACACTACCTGGCAAGGATCTCATTCAGATTCGATGGAGAAATTAAAACCTTTACAGATAAGCAAAAGTTAAGAGAATTCAGCACCACCAAACCAGCTTGACAACTAAAGGAACTTCTCTAGGTAGGAAACACAACAGAAGGAAAACACCTACAAAAAACAAACCCAAAACAATTTTAAAAATGGTAATAGGAGCATACATATTGATAATTACCCTAAATGTAAATGGATTAAATGCTCCCACCAAAAGACATGGCTGAATGGATATAAAAACAAGACCCTACATATGCTGTCTACAAGAGACCCACTTCAGACCTAGGGACACATACAGACTGAAAGTGAGGGGATGGAAAAAGATATTCCATGCAAATTGAAATCAAAAGAAAGCTGGAGTAGCAATTCTCATATCAGACAAAATAAACTTTAAAATAAAGACTATTACAAGAGACAAAGAAGGACACTATATAGTGATCAAAGGATCAATCCAAGAAGATATAACAATTGTAAATATTTATGCACCCAACATAGGAACACCTCAATACATAAGGCAAACACTAACAGCCATAAAAGGGGAAATCAACAGTAACACATTCATAGTAGGGGACTTTAACACCCCAGTTTCACCTATGGACAGATCATCCAAAATGAAAATAAATAAGGAAACACGAGCTTTAAATGACACATTAAACAAAATAGACTTAATTGATATTTATAGAACATTCCATCCATAAACAATAGAATACACATTCTTCACAAGTGCTCATAGAACATTCTCCAGGATAGATCATATCTTGGGTCACAAATCAAGCCTTAGTAAATTTAATAAAATTGAAATTGTATCAAGTATCTTTTCTGATCATAATGCTATGAGACTACATATCAATTACAGGAAAAAATTTGTAAAAAATACAAACATATGGAGGCTAAACAATACACTGCTAAATAACCAAGAGATCACTGAAGAAATCAAAGAGGAAATCCAAAAATACCTAGAAACAAATGACAATGAAAACACGACGACCCAAAACCTATGGGATGCAGCAAAAACAGTTCTAAGAGGGGAGTTTATAACAATACAATCCTACCTTAAGAAACAAGAAGCATCTCAAATAAACAACCTAAGCTTACTCCTAAAGCAATTAGAGAAAGAAGAACAACAACAAAAAAAACCCAAAATTAGTAGAAGGAAAGAAATCATAAAGATCAGATCAGAAATAAATGGGAAAAAATGAAGGAAACGATAGCAAAGATCAATAAAACTAAAAGGTTGTTCTTTGAGAAGATAAAATTGATAAACCATTAGCCAAACTCACCTAGAAAAAAAGGGAGAAGACTCAAATCAATAGAATTAGAAATGAAAAAGGAGAAGTAGTCACTGACACTACATACAAAGGATCATGAGAGATTACTACAAGCAACTATATGCCAATAAAATGAACAACCTGGAAGAAATGGACAAATTCTTAGAAAAGCACAACCTTCTGAGACTGAACCAGGCTGAAATAGAAAATATAAACAGACCAATCACAAGCACTGAAATTGAAACTATAATTAAAAATCTTCCAACAAACAAAAGCCCAGGACCAGATGGCTTCACAGGCGAATTCTATCAAACATTTAGAGAAGAGCTAATTCCTATCCTTCTCAAACTCTTCCAAAATACAGCAGAGGAAGGAACACTCCCAAACTCATTCTATGAGGCCACAATCCCCCTGATACCAAAACCAGACAAAGATGCCACAAAAAAAGAAAACTAGAGGCCAATATCTCTGATGAACATAGATGCAAAAATCCTCAACAAAATACTAGCAAACAGAAGCCAACAGCACATTAAAAGGATCATACACCATGATCAAGTAGGGTTTATCCCAGGAATGCAAGGATTCTTCGATATATGCAAATCAATCAATGTGATACACCATATTAACAAACTGAAGGATAAAAACCATATGATTATCTCAATAGATGCAGAAAAAGCTTTCGACAGAATTCAACAACAACTTATGATAAAAACTCTCCATAAAGCAGGCATAGAGGGAATCTACCTCAGCATAATAAAGGCCATATATGACAAACCCACAGCCAACGTCATTCTCAATGGTGAAGAAACTGAAACCATTTCTTCTAAGATCAGGAAGAAGACAAGGCTGCCCACTCTTACCACTATTATTCAACTTTTGGAAGTTTCAGCCACGGCAATCAGAGAAGAAGAAGAAATAAAAGGAATCCAAATTGGAAAAGAAGAAGTAAAACTGTCACTGTTTACAGAGCACATGATACTATACATAGAGAATCCTAAAGATGCTACCAGAAAACTACTAGAGCTAATCAATGAATTTGGTAGAGTAGAAGGATACAAAATTAATGCACAGAAATCTCTGGCATTCCTATACACTAATGATGAAAAAGCTGAAAGAGAAATTAAGGAAACACTCCCATTTACCATTGCAACAAAAAGTATAAAATACCTAGGAATAAACCTACTTAACGAGACAAAAGACCTATATGCAGAAAATTATAAGACACTGATGAAATAAATTAAAGATGATACAAACAGATGGAGAGATATACTATGTTCTTGGATTGGAAGAATCAACACTGTGAAAATGATTATACTACCCAAAGCAATCTTCAGATTCAATGCAATCCCTATCAAACTACCAATGTCATTTTTCACAGAAGTAGAACGAAAAATTTCACAATTCATCTGGAAACATGTAAGACACTGAAGAGCCAAAGCAATCTTGAGAAAGAAAAATGGAGCTGCAGGAATCAGTCTCCTGGACTCCAGACTATACTACAAAGCTACAGAAATCAAGACAGTATGGTACTGGCACAAAAACAGAAATATAGATCAATGGAACAGGATAGAAAGCCCAGAGATAAACCCACGCACATATGGTCACCTTCTCTTTGATAAAGGAGGCAAGAATATACAGTGGCGAAAAGACAGCCTCTTCAATAAGTGGTGCTGGGAAAACTGGACAGCTACATGTAAAAGAATGATATTAGACCACTCCCTAACACCATACACAAAAATAAACTCAAAATGGATTAAAGACCTAAATGTAAGGCCAGACACTATCAAACTCTTAGAGGAAAACATGGGCAGAACACTCTATGACATAAATCACAGCAAGATCCTTTTTGACCCACCTCCTACAGAAATGGAAATAAAAACAAAAGCAAACAAGTGGGACCTAATGAAACTAAAAAACTTTTGCACAGCAAAGGAAACCATAAACAAGACGAAAAGACAACCTCAGAATGGGAGAAAATATTTGCAAATGAAGCAACTGACAAGGGATTAATCTCCAAAATTTACAAGCATGCAGCTCATGCAGCTCAATATCAAAAAAACAAACAACCCAATCCAAAAATGGGCAGAAGACCTAAATAGAAATTTCTCCAAAGAACATATACAGATTGCCAACAAACACATGAAAGGATGCTCAACGTCATTAATCATTAGAGAAATGCAAATCAAAACTACAATGATGTATCACCTCACACCGGTCAGAATGGCCATCATCAAAAAATCTACAAACAATAAATGCTGGAGAGGGTGTGGAGAAAATGGAACCCTCTTGCACTGTTGGTGGGAATGTAAATTGATACAGCCACTATGGAGAACAGTATGGAGGTTCCTTAGAAAACTAAAAATAGAACTACCATACAACCCAGCAATCCCACTACTGGGCATATACCCTGAGAAAGCCATAATTCAAAAAGTCATATATCACAATGTTCATTGCAGCCCTACTTACAATAGCCAGGACATGGAAGCAACCTAAGTGTCCATCGACAGATGAATGGATAAAGAAGATGTGGCACATATATACAATGGAATATTACTCAGCCACAAAAAGAAACGAAATTGAGTTATTTGTAGTGAGGTGGATGGACCTAGAGTCTGTCATACAGAGTGAAGTAAGTCAGAAAGAGAAAAACAAATACCATATGCTAACATACATATATATGGAATTTTAAAAAAAAGAAATGGTTCTGATAAACCTAGGGGCAGGACAGCAATAAAGACACAGACATAGAGAATGGACTTGAGGACACGGGGTTGGGGAAAGGTAAGCTGGGACGAAGTGAGAGAGTAGCACTGACATATATACACTACCACATGTAAAACAGATAGCTAGTGGGAAGCAGCTGCATGGCACAGCAAGATCAGCTCGGTGCTTTGCGATCACCTAGAGGGGTGGGATAAGGAGGGTGGAAGGGAAATGCAAGAGGGAGGGGATATGGGGATATACGTATGCATATAGCTGATTCACTTTGTTATGCAGCAGAAACTAACACAACACTGTAAAGCAAGTATACTCCAATAAAGATGTTAAAAAAAAAGAGTATAAGCCACATACTAGCAAAGATATTTGTAACACATTGTCTTAGTCAGTTCAAGTTTCTATAACAAAAATACCACAGGCTGGTGACAAACAATAAACATTTATTTCTGTCTGGAGAGTGGGAAGTCTAAGATCAAGGCACCTGCAGATTCATTGTCTGGTGATGGTCTGCTGTATGGTTCATGCACAGTCATCTCCTTTCTGTGTCCTCACATGGAAGAAGGGTGAGAGATCTCTCTGGGGTCTCTTTTTATAGGGTACTAATCCCACTTATGACAGCTCTACCCTCATGACGTAATCACATCCCAGATGCCCCACCTCCTAATACTATCACATTGTGGGCTAGAACTTTAACATGTGAATTTGGGGGGGACAAAACCATTCAGGCCATAGTACACATATAACTGACAAATGGCTCTTTTCCAGACTGCAGAAAGAACTCTCAGAATGAAAAAGTTAGCAACCAAATGGAAAAATCATCAAAAGACTTGAATGGACATTTCACAAAAGAGAATATCCAAATAGTCAATAAACATATTATAAAGGGCACAACCTCATGCAAAATATTACAACAATGTGATATTACCTACCAGCATGGTTAAAATTAAAGTAACTGACAATATAGTGTTGGAGAGAATATGGAGCAATGAGCTCTCTCCCACATATAAATTGATACAATCCATTTGGAAGTGAAAATAAATTGAAGTTGAAAATATACGATGATTCAGCAATTCTACTCCTACTCCTATACTCCAGAAATATATACATTTGTGTTCCAAAAGACATGTAGAAGAACATTTATGAACAATATTTTTCTTAATAGACAAGAATGGAAACAACCCAAGGGTCCATTAACAATAATATCAATCAATAAATTATGATAGGGAATTCCATGGCGGTCCAGTGGTTAGAACTCTGTGCTTTCACTGCCGAGAGCCCGGGTTCGATCCCTGGTCAGGGAATGAAGATCCCACAAGCCACAGGGAGGGGCCAAAAACAAACAAACAAACAAATAAATACATAAATAAAGGTATACTCATGCAATGGAATAGTGTAGAGCAATGAATATGAACAAACCAATGCTAAATCAATCTCATATTTATAACATCGAGTGAAAGAAGCCATACACAAAATAATATATATTGTAGGATTCCAGGTATATAAAACGCAAAATCAGGCAATAATAATCTATGGTACTTGAAATTAAAATAATGGTTAAGATTGAGGAATGGGAAAAGGGTAGTGATTAGGAAGGACACAATGGGGGACTTCTGGGATGCTGGTATATTTCTATTTCTTGAGCTGGGAGGAGTTTTCCGGGTATATTTATTTTTCGATGGTTTATCAAGCTATGCACATATAATTTCTTCATTTTTGTATGTAATACCTCAATTATTTTATTAATGAAAAATATGTATATACAACAATGTTCCTCATTGCATTATCTATAATGTCATTGGATTCATCAGTTATGGTATTAGTTAAATAAATTGAGGTATATCCACGGAATGAAATACTTTGTTGTCATTTAAAATAACATCTATGGAAAACTTTCATAACATTTTACTAAGTGGAAAAAGCAGAGTACAAAATAGTATATCCAGTACAAGTCCATTTGTTTTTAAAAAATATATGTGGTGAGACTTCCCTTGTGGTGCAGTGGTTAAGACTCCACACTCCCAATGCAGGGGGCCCGGGTTCAATCCCTGGCCGGGGAACTAGATCCCACATGCATGCTGCTACTAAGAGTTCACATGCCACAACTAAGGAGCCCGCCTGCTGCAACTAAGATCCAGCACAACCAAATAAATAAATAAATATTTTAAAAATATATATGTGTGTGGCATGTGTTTCTGGTGTGTGTGTGTGTGTGTGTGTGTTCATAAATTAAGTGGAAGGATTCACTCCAAAACATTAACTGGTGATTACAGGTTTCTTTCTTTTTTTGCCTTTCTGAATTATTTGATTTTTCTATCATAAACATGTTCTACTTATATTTTGTTAAATGTCGAAAAAAAAAGAAAGAGAAGGAAAATCTATTCAGAACTTTGTTGGCAATCCACTAAATACTCTTTTATATATCCCCTGATTCTGTCAAAGTAGTCTTTTATTCTCCCCATGGTATCTGAATCAGGCAGAAAGCAAAATTAACCCACTATACAAATCATTAAACTAAAAATCTGAAATGGCTTCAGTTAGAGCTTTCCTGTTGTGTGATCTTGTTTCTCTCATTAGATCTCTTTGAACCTAATATTCTGTTCCCAGTGTCCTGCTGGAACTTGGATTTAAAGTCATTCTGTTTCTCTGTATATTTTCTCAGTGTTTGGATTTTTTTTCTGTCTACAAGAGACACAACCATAAAATCTCCAGACATAAACCACGGTAGGTGCCTTATTAAAAAAAAAAAGTAATAATGCTCATACTAGACCCCATATATAAAATGCCTATTATTGTCAGATACAGTGCTAAAAGCTTAACATGAATTAATCCTCACAACCCTAAAAGGTAGTATCTTTATACCTATCTTACAGATGAAGAAACTAAAGCTCAAACAGGTTAAACAACTTGGCCAAGGTCACCTGGTTAGTAAAGTGCAGAGCCAGGATTCAAAAGCAGGGAAGAGCCACGGAGGAGGGCAGACCCATAAAAGTGTCCAGGAGAGAGACTTGTATAATAAGCACCTTGGCTGTACAAATCTTCATCACCCAAGCGTTCCTTCCTATGGAAGTCTGATATTGGAACAATGAGGGTGAAAATGTCAGGAATGAATTATCAGGAGAATCTAGCAATCTCAGGAGACTCTGGTTGTCTGACAGCAGAGGCCCCACTCCACATCAAAGGCCTCTTTTTGGTAAGTATGCCCACCTCTTGGCTGGATAGAACAAGACCCGGGAAACTCTACCTTGAACCACCAGGCCCCCACTTCCCCAGATTTTTCCAGGGGAAGCACTTAGCAGACAGTGAGGACTGCGTAGAATACATGACTACTGAGATGTCAGTTTGGGGAATGCATCAGGGTATTATCCAGAGTTCTGTGGACATTCAAACCAAGAGTCATACAAGTTCAAACACTTTCTAAAAGATCTCTATTTTTATATTCCCCTCCCCCACATTTTGTGATTTTTGAGGTCCTATTTTACATCTTCATGCTTATCCTTTTGCTGTTAATTGTAGTTACAATCACTTTTACAAAATTTTTTTATTGTTTTCTAATCTATGTACTGCCTTATTTAAGTGACCGTCAATCCCTTCATACATTTGCCTTTCCTACTGTGATTTTCCCTTCCCTATAAATTCTTGCTCCTTTTCACTATGGACACTCGAGATGCCATTAAGTGCCAAAAATTTTTCAAAGTTCTGCCCAAACATACAGGCATCATGGCAAAGCCAAAATGGCTAAGGTCATCTTCCAATCGTTGCTTTCCCAGCTATTAGCTGGAAGTACCCCCAGAGATGTAACCACATAAATGAAGACATTTTAATTGGGGTGGAAAGCTGGGAGTCAGAGGCCTAAGGTAGTGATTCTCAAACTTGAGCTTGTTTCGGAAGCACCTGGAGGGCTTGTTATAACACAGTTTGCTGGAATCCATCTGCACAGTTTCTGATTCAGTAAATTTGGGGCAGGGCCCAATCATTTGCATTTTTAACAAGTTCCCAGATTATGCTGAGGCAGCTGGTCTAGGACCACACTTTGAGAGCCACTGGCCTAAGGACTGGTACAATAGATCATAGCTGTATAGATTTTTAGATTGTAATGGCAGCCCTTCCCTTCATGGCCAGAGTGAGGAGGGAGATTTTAGGGGTGCTAAGCTGGTTCAGCCAGGGTAGAGGAAAACCAGGACAGTGTAGTATCACAGAAACCAAGTAACAAGAGAATTTCAAAGAGGAATAAAGTGAGAAGTTACATAAGATAAGGAAAGGCAATGGTCCGTTGGATTTGGCATTCAGGAAGTCATCAGTGACCTCAGGGAACAGAGTTTCATTGGAGTGGTGGGGACAGAAGCATGGCTGCAGTGGTTTTGAGTGAAATAATTAACAACAGTACTTGTAGATGACTCTTTCAAATATCCTGGCTGTGAAATGGTGAAGAGTTATAGGATAGTAAGATAGGGAGGATTTGACTTGAGCAAGTGCTTAAGGAAAAGCACCATGAGTGAAGAAGAGGTTGGAGATACAGGGGAGAGAGTTGTAGGTCAGTGAACAAATTCCTGAGAAGTGAGAGAGATTCCAAGCCTGGTGGAGGGAGAAACCACTTTCCCTGAGGCAAGAGGGAAGGAGACAGGAACAGGTCAAGAGAGGGTTTAATTTGTAGGTGATTGGGAAAGAAGTTGAGAGAGTTCTTGCCTAATGGCCTCAATTTTCCCAATGGAATAGGCAAGTCCTTAGCTGAGAAGAAGATAATGGGGAAAGAGATTTGAGGAAGGAGCGAAGAGGTTGAATTAAGTGCTGGAGAGATGAAAAGGGGCATAACTTCTAATACAGAGAGGGATTGATGAGCAGGTATAAAGGCCCAGATAAAATTGGAGACTTTGATTGGAAAGCAGTCTTGTGTAAATTTCTTCAGCAGCAATAAACTGAGCAATTGAATGCTTGGATTAACTGAGGTTTGGGGTTCAGTAGGTCAAGTACACTGGCATGTCAAAGGTCAAAAAGGCCTAGGGAAATAGAAAGGATAAAAGGGTAGAGATTCAATAGGAAACAAGTGATGGCATGAGGATGCTGATTTCACTGGGAAAAAATGGAGTGGACGAGGGACCTACTGTCAGATTGTGGCCAAAATGGGAATATAGGGAGTCACATCACAGAAGGGACCAGACTCTAAAGGCAGCACTTGGGGCATAAATTTCATGAGGTCAAACTTCCCCTTGAAAATTCCTTAAATTAGCCTTAAAATATAGTTTGCACTGACAACCTGACATACCATTTTTCAGTAAGTCAGCACTGGCCTAGAACTCTATCTTTGGTTGAACAGCATGTGAGTAGTTGGCATGTGTTCAGAGGCCATACTGACAAAAATAAGGAGTGTTCTTTAACCCCTAGAATCACAGTGAGGGCAACGAGATGCTCCCACAATAAGAGGTACAAGGGAACTGAGGTTAACCTAAAAAACAGCAGTCATGGCTCCCACCTCATCCTCACTCTTCAGCACACACTCATTGAAAGAAAAGGCCATGAAACAACTGTGCTATTTATTTATTTAAATTATTTATTTTGGCTGCACCGGTCTTAGTTGTGGCACGTGGGATCTTCATTGCAGTATGTTTTAGTTGCAGCATGCATGCAGTATCTAGTTCCCCGACCAGGAATCGAACCCCGGCCCCATGCATTGGGAGCTCAGAGTCTTACCCACTGGACCACCAGTGAAGTCCCACAACTGTGCTATTTAAATTTTTCTTTCTTTCTTTTTCTCATTTTTTTCACAGGCTGTAGAACCAAATTTAAATTAGTTTAAAACATGAATGATGTGATTTCACTATTTTAGGAATAAGAGAAAGAGTGAGGTTAAATAATTAGAGACTGTGGTCTGTGTGAATCATAAAAGCAGGACTTCAAGGGTTCAGATGGTTGATAAAAGCAAAGGACAAGTATCCAAATAGCTATCATTATCAATCAATATGCTGCCTCCAAAAATTTCAGTTTCAAGCATCTCTCTGACCACCACCCAAACTTCCAGTCTGCTAATTCTAGTACCCCACACTAGGCAATTCTCCATTCCAGTGACTCTGCCTTTTCTCATTCTCCCTTCCCTTCTCTTAGTATCCTCTGTACCCAGACCCTTCCTAATGGTCTTTCACTACACAGACTTATTTGCAAACAACCATAATTCCTTGACCCTCTCTTCTTCCAACGCACTTGCCTGGTCAAGCTCAACAATCTGCCTACTTATGTACCTGAAGAGTTGAACAATATTGTTTCTCCCCAGTGTTTCCTGTATTATTATCTGGACTGGTTTCACTTTATTTTTTATTATTATTTTTAATTGAGGTACAGTTGATGTACAATATTATATGTTTCAAGTGTACAACAAAGTAACAATTATTAAAGGTTATGTTCCATTTATAGTTATAAAATATTGGCCATATTCCTTGTGTTGTACTATATATCCTTGTAGCTTATTTATTTTATACATAGTAGTTTGTACCTCTTAAGTCCTTACCCCATCTTGCCCCTCCCCACTCCTTTCTCCCCACCAGTAACCACTAGTTTGTTCTCTATATCTGAGAATCTGTTTCTTTTTTTGTTGTTGCTATATTCTCTACTTTGTTTTATTTTTTAGATTCCACATATGTGATATCATACAGTATTTGTCTTCCTCTGTCTGACCTATTTCACTTAGCATAATATCCTCCATTTTAAAGTGGTTTCACGCTAAAGTCATGATTGAAAATTTAAAGTGGGATCACAAATCCAGACTGCTTGGCAGTCCTACATTTCTCTGCTGAGATGAATGTGCAAGAGAAGTCTGTTTTAAAGCTTCTCCTATCTCTCCTCAAACCTCCAACAGCCTTTCCACCTCCTTTCTCAGCTGAAGCCCTCATGTCAAATGTCACTAATCACAGTGACAGCCAGATAGGAATAGTCTCACCTTTCCGCCACCGGATCTGCTGCCTCTATCTATATCCATACACTGTCTTTCTTCCTCTAACAGCGGATGGATTCCTAACCCTATCTAAGTTCAGTCCTTCCGTTAATGCTTTGAATCCCATTGCCTTTTGCCTTAAGATCTTGTACCTGCAACCATTCCCTTGTTCTCTTCCATCATTAATTTCTCCCTCTCTATTGTATTATTCCCATTGATTATAAGGATGTCCTAGGATCACCCATCATTGGAAAACCCACCTTTATCCGTACATCTTCCTCCAAATATTGTCTCATTTCTCTGTCTCTCTTTACAACAAAACTTAGCAATTTGCCTAAACTCACACTTCCTGGCCCTTCACCTTCTATTCCCTCCTCATCCCTCTTATTTCATTCCTACATTCCACTAAAACTGATTTTATCAAGGTCACCAGTGACCTCCATGCAGCCAAATGCAATGGCCACTTCTCTATTCTCATCTTATTCAACCTTTTGGCAACACTCAACATGTATAATCAATCATTCCTTCCTTCTTGGTATCAGGATTCCACACTCTCCTAGTTTCTCTTTAACTTCTCTACTTTTTCTCTCTCCCTTGATTTCTCCTCATCCTCCTCTGTCCAACAGCTAAATGTTGGTATATTTTAGTGATCAATCTGGACCCTCTTCTCGTTTTCCTCTTCACCTTATCTGTAGAGAGCTCATCCAGTTTCATGACTTTAATGTCATCTTCTGATAACTCCCCAAATTATATTATGATTCTGGCTCTTCTTTAAGTTCCAGACTTATATGTCTAATTGCCTGCTTAACATTTCAATCTGATATCTAATAGGAAACTTAAACTTAACATGGCTGAAACATAAATTTTAAGACATGACTATGTCTCCAATCTCTTTCTCCCCAGTGCTTTCTGTTTCCAAAAATGCACCACCATCCCCAGTGTATTAGTTTTCTATTGCTATGTAACATATTACCACAAACTTACTGGCTTAAAACAATACACATTTATGATAAAAACTCTGCAGAAAACAGGCATAGAGGGAACATAGCTCACCATAATAAAGGCCATATATGACAAACTCACAGCTAACATCATACTCAACAGTGAAAGGCTAAAAGCATTTCATCTAAGATCAGGAACAAGACAAGGATGCCCAGTCTTGCCACTTTTATTTAATACAGTTTTGGAAGTCCCAGTCACAGCAACCAGAGAAGAAAAAGAAATAAAAGGAATCTAAATTGAAAAGGAAGAAGTAAAACTGTCACTGCTTGAAGATGACATGATACTATACATAGAAAATCCTAAAGACACTACCAGGAAACTATTAGAGCTTATCAATGAATTTGGTAAAGTTGCAGGAAACAAAATTAATATATAGAAGTTTGTTGCATTTCTATACATTAACAATGAAATATCAAAAGGAGAAGTTAAGAGAACAATCCCATTTATCATCACATCAAAGAGAATAAAATACCTAGGAATAAACCTACATAAGGAGGCAAAAGACCTATACTCTGAAAACTATAAGACACTGATGAAAGAAACTGATGACAATACAAACAGATGGAAAGATATACCATGTTCTTGGGTGGAAAAATCAATATTGTTCAAATGACCATACTACCCAAGACAATCCCTATCAAAATATGAATGACATTTTTCACAGAACTAGAACAAATAATTTTAAAATTTGTATGGAAACACAAAAGACCCCAAATAGCCAAAATAATCTTGAGAAAGAACAGAGCTGGAGGAATCATGTTCCCCAACTTCATACTATACTACAAAGTTACAGTAATCAAAACGGCATGGTACTGGCACAAAAACAGACACATAGATCAATGGAAGAGGATAGAAAGCCCAGAAATAAGCCCACACACTTATGGTCAATTAATCTATGACAAAGGAGGCAAGAATATAAAATGGAGAAAAGACAGTCTCTCAGTAAGTGCTGGAAAACTGAACAACTACATGTGAAAGAATGAAATTAGAACATTCTCTAACACCACTACATGGATTAAAGATCTAAATGTAAGACTTGATACTATAAAACTCCTAGAGGAAAACACAGGCAGAACACTCTCTGACATAAATCACAGCAATATTTTTTGGATCTGTCTCCTAAAGCAAAGGAAGCAAAAGCAAAAATAAACAAATGGGACCTCATTAAACTTAAAAGCTTTTGCACAGCAAAAGAAATCATCAACAAACTAAAAGAAAACATACTGAGAAAATATTTGCAAATGATTGGATCAATAACAGATTAATATCCAACATATGTAAACAACTCATACAACTCAACATCCAAAAAACAAACAACCCAATTAAAAAGTGGGCTGAAGAACTAAATAGGTATTTTTCCAAAGAGGAAGTGCAGATGTCCAACAGGCACATGAAAAGATGCTTGACATGGCTAATCATCAGGGAAATGCAAATCAGAACCACAATGAGATATCACCTCACACCTGTCTGAATGGCTATCCTCAAAAAGAACACAAATAACCAATATTGGTGAGGATGTGGGGCAAAGGAAATCCTTGTACACTATTGGTGGGAATGTAAATTGATGCAGACACTCTGGAAAACAATATGGATGTTTCTCAAAAAAGTAAAAATAGAACTACCATATAACCCAGCAATTCCACTCCTGGGTATATATCCGAAAAAAGCAAAAACACTAATTTGAAAAGATACATGCATCCCAATGTTCATAACAGCATTATTTACAATTGCCAAGACATGTAGACAACCTAAGTGTCCATCAACAGATGAATCAATGAAGAAGATGTGGCATATATATACAATGGAACACTATTCAGCCATAAAAAAATAAAGAAAATTTGTCATTTGCAGCAACATGGATGGGCTTGGAGGACATTCTGCTAAGTGAAATAAGTCAGACAGAGAAAGACAAATAGTGTATGATATCATTTATATGTGGAATCTTAAAAGTACAAAAAAAAACCCAACTAGTGAATATAACAAAAAAGAAGAAGGCTCACAGATGTAGAGAACAAACTAGTGATTACGAGTGGGGAGACAGGAGTAGGAAACATAGAGAGGTGGTGGAGTGGGAGATACAAAGTATTGGGTGTAAGATAGACTCAAGAATGTATTGTAGGGACTTCCCTGGTGGCGCAGTGATTAAGAATCCACCTGCCAATGCAGGGGACATGGGTTTGAGCCCTGGTCCGGGAAGATCCCACATGCCGCAGAGCAACTAAGCCCATGTGCCACAATTACTTGAGCCTGGGCTCTAGCTCCCGCGAGCCACAACTACTGAAGCCCACGCACCTAGAGCCCGTGCTCTGCCACAAGAGAAGCCACTGCAATGAGAAGTCCGTGCACTGCAATGAAGAGTACCCCCCTGCTCGCCGCAACTAGAGAAAGCCTGCGTGCAGCAAAGAAGACCCAATGCAGCCAAAAAATAAATAAACAAATGAATAAAATTTTTTTAAAAAGAATGCATTGTACATCATGGGGAATATAGCCAATATTTTGTAATATATGTAGATGGAAACTAACATTTAAAAATTGTATAAATTTTTTCTTCAATTTTTAAAAAACACATTTATTACCACACATTTTCTGTAGCTCAGAAGTCTGGGCACACTTAGCTGGGTTCTCTGCCTCAAGGCCTCATCAGGCTACAATCCATGAGTCAGTTGAGGCTGTGGTCTCATTAGAGGTTTGACTGGAAAAAGATCCAATGCCAAGCTCCCTTAGATTGTTGGAAGAATTAATTTCCTTGCAGTCCCAAGGGGCCACCCACAGTCCCTTGCTATGTGGGCTTCTCCAGCACAGCCACTTATTCCATGGCAGCTGGCTTCTTCAAAGCCAGTGTATGTGTGTGTGTGTGTGTGTGTGTGTGTGTGTGTGTGTGTGTGTGTGTGTGTGAGTCAGCTAGCAAAACGGAACTTCATACTATATTATATATTACATTATATTATGTAATTGCAAGTGTGATATTCCTATCATCTTTACCACATTATATTGGTTAGAAATAAGTCACAGGTCCTACCTGCACTGAAGGGAGGGGATTACCAAAATTGTGGACACCAGGAGGCAGAAATTATGGGAGCCACCTTAGAGTCTGTTCACCACATGGAGTGGGCTGCATCTATTCCTTTTTGTCTTCCTGATATCCAACAGGTAACTACTGATCAAATACACACACGCGTGCACACACACACACACACAATCACACTTACTTCCCAAGAACAAATACTGATTTCTTGGAGATAGCACAGTCTAAATTTATATTGCAGAAGAAAAAATTTTTCCTTAGTGTCACATAAATTTAAGACAGCCCCTACCTGAGAGTACCTGAAATGATGCAAAATTGTGGGTTCCTCTTATTCATCTTACTCTCTCAAGCTTTCTTCACTCCCTTCAAACCACTAGTGTTCTGGACTCATTATTAAACTACAGACCTCTTAATAACTACTGGTTAGCTACAGAAAGAACTGTCTTTGGAATTGCCCTTTCTCTTAACCATCAGCCAAATTAAATTACTAGCCAAGGCCCATCTTCCCTCTACTCTCTGACAGTGAGAGAGAAAAGATGTTTCCTCTTCTGATTATGTAACCAATTCTCTCTTGATCGACGTTTTAAATAATTTTGTTTCCCTTTCTTAATCTGTACTCTGTTCTGTCATAAGTGTTTTTCCTATTTCAATCTACCTCAAACTGTTCTGGGAAGTAGGTAAATTGTAAGGAATCAACTAAAAGTAAATAAACATCTAGATTCACAACTTCCCTGAGTCTTAGATGCCCAGGCTGGATAAGAACTGAATGAGGTTGTGAAGGGGTTGATGGATAGTGAAAATCATTGAATTACAATCTCACTGTGGTTAAGAATTGCTGGAATGGGTTACTAGAGCAAGTACACTGGAAGGATAAGAGGTATAGTCAAAGAAAGAGATGCTTGAAATCAAGATATTGGAGATGTGCAGAAGCCAATGGTGACAGATGTTTGTTTGTTTTTGGCTGCATTGAGTCTTCGTAGCTGCATGCAGGCTTTCTCTAGTTGCATCCAGCAGGGGCTACTCTTCATTGTGGTGCGTGGGCTTCTCATTGCAGTGGCTTCTCTTGTTGCAGAGCATGGGCTCTAGGTGCACAGGCTTCAGTAGTTGTGGCTTGTGGGCTCTAGAGCTCAGGCTCAGTAGTTGTGGCCCACAGGCTTAGTTGCTCCATGGCATGTGGGATCTTCCTGGACCAGGGCTCGAACCCGTGTCCCTTGCGTTGGCAGGTGGATTCCCAACCACTGCACCATGAGGGAAGTCCCCCTGTTTCTTTATTATGTTGAGGAATTTTGTATTGTATCTTGAAGTTGTGAATGTCATGTTGGATAGACTCTGGATTCTATTAAAGTCCTCTGGAGAATGTTTATGTTTTTGTTTTAGCAGGCAATCAACCTTTTTGCCTCACCTTCTCTGGTAGTTCAAATCACAGTTCAGTTCTCTAAGCCTCTGTAATGCTGCTTTGGCTCTGACCTGTTCAGGTGCAACACAGAGATTATTCTGAAAGTTGTTCGGGTGGTTCAAATTCTGCTTTAGTTCTCCAAGCCTTCGCCACCTTTGTCTGCATCTGCTCTGCATATGTGCTCTTCAGTGGTCAGACACAAATATTTGATCATGTGGTTCAAACCTTGGCATCTGTCCATGCATTCATAGCTCAGGGACTTATGCTAAGTCCTAAGACTTATGTGGGTTCATATATAGAATTAATGGATTTCCTTCTTTGGGTCTCTCCATATAGGATTCTACTCCCTAGTATCGGGCATGCAGGGACTCTTTTCCTGTTTTCTTTGGCCCTAAACACTGGGTTTCTGATCACATTTTAGCTGTAGGTGCCTCTATACTTCTCCAAAACCAGGGTTCAGCCACAGAGCAAGGTCAAAAGGGAAAAGAGGGGAAACAAAGGGCAGCTCACTCCATGGTAGTTGCCTCTCCAATTTTTTACTTTCCTCCACAATCTGCTTGCATTTTTTTTAATGTTGAGCCTTCTTTTAATTTATTTACTTTTATTTTTGACTGTGTTGGGTCTTCGTTTCTGTGCAAGGGCTTTCTCTAGTTGTGGCAAGCTGGGGCCACTCTTAATCGCGGTGCACGGGCCTCTCACTATGGCGGCCTCTCTTGTTGCAGAGCACAGGCTCCAGACGCGCAGGCTCAGTAGTTGTGGCTTACGGGCCTAGTTGCTCCGCAGCATGTGGGATCTTCTCAGACCAGGGCTCAAACCCGTGTCCCCTGCATTAGCAGGCAGACTCTCAACCACTGCGCCACCAGGGAAGCCCTGCTTGCACTTTTTTTTTTTTTGCACTTTTAATTAAAAAAATTTTTTTTTAATTTTCAGAGTCCTCAGGTAGTGGTTTTTTGTATTTTGTCTAGTGATCTTACTCATAATCAGTAGGAGAGATGGGCTGTGCATACCACCATGGTAGAATTCAAACCTTGTCATGATGTTTTAAACTTTGAATATTGATATAAAACTTGTGTTTATTCAGTTTATATTCTAACATCACCGCTTACCGGCTACGAGACCTTGGGGAAATTACTTGATTTATATGAACCTGAATTTCTCCCTCTATAAAATGGAATTATACTGCCTACTTTACAGACTTGTTGTGAGTATTAATTGAAATAACACATGTATAGTGCTTGGCTTATGGTAGTTGCTCTATAAATGTGAGATCCTTTCCCCTAGACTGGGATAGTAAATAAGTTCAACCCTCAAGCCAAATCTGTTTTTGAAAGAATTCTCAAGAACAATTTCATTTGCTATGGATGGTAATATCTATTTCAAAGTCTTTAATAGTAGCTTATATGTTTTAGTCATTGAGTACAACAAAGATAAATATGTACAATACATTTTAAAATTAAGTACAATTTGACTGATAAGATTTTTTTAATTAATTAGTTTATTTTTGGCTGTGTTAGGTCTTCATTGCTGCACTTGGGCTTTCTCTAGTTGTGGCGAGCTGGGGCTACTCTTCGTTGCGATGTGCGGGCTTCTCATTGCTGTGGCTTCTTTTGTTATGGAGCGTGGGCTCTAGGCGCGTGGGCTTCAGTAGTTGTGGTACACGGGCTCAGTAGTTGTGGCTCGTGGGCTCTAGAGCGCAGGCTCAGTAGTTGTGGTGCACAGGCTTAGTTGCTCCGCGGCATGTGGGATCTTCTCAGACCAGGGATCGAACCCATGTCTCCTGCATTGGCAGGTGGATTCTTAACCACTGTGCCACCAGGGAAGTCCTGATTGATGGTAAGATTTTAATCAAGCTTTTTTCAGCTTTATTGAGGTATAATTGACAAATGAGAGTGTAAGATACTCAAAGTGTACACCCAAGTTTTAAAATTTGAACATTTTTGTTTCATACTGTTCATGGGGCTGTGAATACTTGGGCAATATTTTCTTGATTGCAGTGTAATGTTAGGAGCCGAATCAATTAGAGCAATTGATTATGTGGTTCTAACTAGATACAAGTCATAGACAAGTAATGCTTTTGCAAAACTAGCTATACCGAAAGATTATCAAAAGATAAATTACAACATTATAACACTGTTTAAACTGTAATTATCAAACTATAATTGCTAAATGGGAAGACAGTGAAACAACAATGCACTCAAAGAGAAATGAGTATAATTAGTTGAAAACACTCTACAACTGATCTGTAACATCTTGGACCTCAGATGCGGAGATAATCCATGACCATTATCATGCTTGTTCTGGGCAAAGCACTTTCTAGTTTGTTCTTTGTTTATGCTCATTCCCCAAAGCCTATCTACCCCCATACACACACAGGCAAGTATTTAAATGAATTTATAATGTATCCTTTATACACGGAGAGAGATATATAAACATACATTATACATAACATACATGTATAATGTGTGTATAACACATTCAAATGTGTTTAACATATATACATGTATAACATATATTTTGCATACATGTCTCACAAAACATGTATTTATGTTTTGTGTATTTTTTTAATTGAAGAATAGTTGATTTACAATATTGTGTTAGTTTCAGGTTTTGGCAGTGATTCAGTTATATATATTTTTTCAGATTGTTTTTCATTATAGGTTATTATAAGCTATTGATAGTTCCCTGAGCTATACAGAAAATATAGTTCCCTGTGCTACACAGAAATCTGTTTCTTATCTATTTTATGTAGAGTAGTCTGTATCTGTTAATCCCATATTCCTAATTTATTAAGAGTTTTAAAAATTATTATTTTGTTTTAGACCTCATTCTGTTTCTCATGTTTTTGACTCAGCACTCTGTTATTAGTACTATATTTGTGTTGCTTGGGCACATCCAGTCTCTTGCTTCTACACGCTACATAGTCTTCCCTGGGGTATGTCCAGTGCATTTTACTTATTCAACTCCCCAGAAATTAACATTAGATTGCCTCCAAATCCCTGCAAAGAGCATTGAAATCTCCAGATATGCCCCCCCACCTTATGAGTTTATGTGAGAATTCTTTTGTGATATATATGCAGAGTAGGATTACTAAGCCACAGATTATATTATTACCCTCTAGAATGTCCTTATTAGCCTACACCAGGGGTCAGCAAACTAAAATCCATGCTTCATATTTGCCCAGCACCATTTTTTTTTTGTAAAAATAAGTTACTGGAACACACCGACTCACTTGTCTATGGCTATTTTTGTGTTACAACTGCAGAGTTGAGTAGTCAAGACCGATACCTCTGGCCTGCAAAGACAAAAATATTTAGTACTATCTGGTCCTTTACAGAAAATAGTCTGTGTGATATTGATTCTATGGAATTTTTTAATATTTACTTTGTTGTCTAGTATATGGTAAAGTTTTATATATATTACACATATACTAAAAAAGAATACATTCTCTGTTTGGTGTAGAGTTTGATATAAATTTAGCAGCTAAATATTAGTGATATTTAGATTTTCCATATCTCTGCTAATTTTTTGCTTGCTGATCTATCAACTTGTAGTTAAAATCTCTGATGATAATTGGGTAATCTGTTTCTCTCAGTGTTCTGTCAGTTGTTATTTTATATATTTTGAGGCTATGTTGCTGCATACATGTTCATGATGGCTATATGTCCTTGTCCCGTGGTTCCTTTTCCCAGCATACGATGATACTCTTTGTCTGTTATTATTATATTTCTCTAGGAATCTACTGATATTTCATGAGACACAAAGATTGCTACCCAACTTTCTTTTTGTTTATTCCTTTTAATGACGTATTTTTCTTTATTGATATTATTAAATAACCTCTTTTGGGGCTTCCCTGGTGGCACAGTGGTTAAGAATCTGCCTGCCAATGCAGGGGACACGGGTTCGATCCCTGCTCCAGGAAGTTCCCACATGCCGTGGAGCAACTAAGCCTGTGCACCACAACTACTGAGCCTGCACTCTAGAGCCCACGAGCCACAACTACTGAGCCCGCGTGCCACAGCTACTGAAGCCCACACGCCTAGAGTCCGTGCTCTGCAGCAAGAGAAGCCACTGCAGTGAGAAGCCCGCGCACCTCAAGGAAGAGTAGCCCTCGCTCACCGCAACTAGAGAAAGCCTGCCGGCAGCAACGAAGACCCAAAGCAGTCAAAAAGAAAATAAATAAAATTTTTTAAATAACCTCTTTTATTTTTCAGTCCTCTTTCCGCATTTCTTCTCTCTCTCTCCTCAAGAATAATAACTTGATTTTCATGTGACTTCACCACAACTTTTTAAATGCTGTAAGACAGTGAAGAATCAGGAAAACCTCAAGGAAAATAAACATGACATTTTACTCCAAGCCGAACTGTCATTCAAGTACATAGGTAACAGATAAACAGCTTCGAACATAAAAGAATTCTGAGAATTCCTATGAGTTCAAATGGAGGATTCTATTGGAGTGTAAACTTGGGCCTACCAAGGGATGATGGAAAAGCTGCAACAAAAGAACTGGCAGAGAGCATTGGATGTATATTACTATAGACCAAGACAAAACACATGCAGTGAATATGGCTGAAGAGCAGATTAGAAATGATCTGGAAATGATCTAACTGACAAAAGTTCAGATGAAAAGGGGGCACAAAGGTAGGATAAATACATTGCAGCATAAATGTGTTTCTTCATCTTTAATAGCTTGGGCTACGGAGCTGCCAAATCAAGTGAGAGAAGTATATTTAACAATACAAAATTTAACTCTATGAAAATAAAACTATCAATTAAAATTAGGAGGGGGTGAGGAGAGTAGAGGAAATGGGAAGGAAGTAGAAACATACTAATTTCACCATTGCTCATAGTGAGGAATTAATAGACTCTTTAGAAAAATAGAAAATTAAGATAGTAATATAAATACAAAAAACACAAGAAATAAATGTTGGCAAGAATGTGCAGTACACGGAATTCTTGGGCACCATTGATGGGAATATAAATTGGTATAGCCACTATGGAAAACTGTATGGAGCTGGAGGTTCCTCAAAAAATTAAAAATAGAACTGCTGTATGATCCAGCAACTGTACTTCTGGGTATATATCTGAAGAAAATGAAATCACTATCTTGAAGAGTTATCTGCACCCCCATGTTCTACTGCAGCATTATTCACAATAGCCAAGACATGGAAACAACCTAAGTGTCACTGATGAATAAATGGATAAAGAAATGTTATATACATGTATCCAAAAAATGATAATTATGTGAGGTGGTAAATATGTTAACTAATTTATTGTGGTAATCATTTTTACAGTATATACGTGTATCAAATCATCATGTCGTACAGCTTAAGCTTACACAATGTTATATGTCAGTCATATTTCAATAAAGCTGGGGGAAAAAAGAACAAAACCAACCAACCAAACCAACCAATGGTGAGCACCTAATATGGTAATATAACCTGAGCAGACCAGCCAGCCACCTGGTGGCAGATTGATTTTATTGGATCCCTGCCAGGGTATTGTCTATACTAGAATAGACATTTATTCTAAACATGGATTTGCCTTTCTTACTTATCATGCTTCTGCTACAAACACCATCCTTGAAATTACTGGATGCCTTATTCCTGGTCATGGTATCTGCACAACATTGTTTCTAGCTAGCAGAGAAGGCAATAGGCTAATACAGACAGAAATTGGTGGTCTTGTCATGTACCTCATCATCCAGAAACAGCTGAACATATAGAATGGTTAACTGTCCAATTAAGACTCAGTTACTGAACCGACTGGCAAAAAACTGGGGCAGTCAGGGGAAAGGGGTGGGTGCTATACATGCTCTGAACTAATATACAGTGCTCTTTCCCCTACAGGCAGAATACATGGATCTGAGAGCCAAAGGGATGAAAGTGGTAGTGTTACTTTTCAATATTAAATCTACATGTTTGCTTCTTGTTCCTTCAATTTTTGGTCCTATTGGTTAAGAGGTCTTTGTACCCAAGGAATTAGTGTTTCCACCATTGGACAAAACAAGGGTTCCACTGAACTGAAAGTCAAAACTGTCACCTGACCATTTTGTGCTCCTTATGCACCTGGATTAACAGGACAAAAAGGAGGTTACTGTTTGGCTGGGGATTACCAAAGGGAAATAGTATTATCAAAGAGAAATAAGAACACTGCCACAACGTTGAGTGAGAGAAGGCTATGTCTGGAACACAAGTGATCCTCTGGAACACTTCCTAACAATGACATATGCTGTAATAAAAGTCAATGGAAGATTACAGCAAACTTATATGGGAAGGACCCCTCATATAGCGTCCCTATATGAGGTCACCCTCATATTGGGTGACCCTATATGGGGTGACCCAAAAGGCAGTGAGATTTCAATTAACATTGGGGGAAAGGAAAGTAGTAGCTCATGGAACTCAGTGGAGAAACAGAAAACTTCTATGGGTAGCAGGTGCCTAGAATGCAGTCCGGAGCATGGGCACCTGAACAAAGTAGTGGCTGGGATGGACACTATGCATGAACTCAATATGGACTTCCCTTCACTAGATTTGATGCAGCATTGCTGTTGCAGCATGTTGATTGCAGCATTATTTACAATAGCCAAGACATGTAAACAACCTAAGTGTCCATCAACAGATGAATGGATAAAGATGCACACAACGGAAAGAAGAAATCCTGCCACTTGCTGCAACATGAATGGACCTTGAGGTCTTTATGTAGAATGAAATCAGACAGAGAGAAGGACAAATACTGTATGATCTCACTTATATGTGGAATCTAAAAAAACTGAATTTGGGAGTTCCCTGGTGGCCTAGTGGTTAGGATTCCAGGCTTTCACTGCTGCGGCCCAGGTTCAATCCCTGGTCAGAGAACTGAGATCCTGAAAGCTGTGCGGTGCAGCCAAAAATATAAATTAATTGGGACTTCCCTGGTGGCGCAGTGGTTGGGAGTCCGCCTGCCAATGCGGGTTCGAGCTCTGATCCGGGAAGATTCCACATGCTGCAGAGCAACTGGGCCATGCACCACAACTACTGAACCTGCACTCTAGAGCCCGCGAGCCACAACTACTGAGCCCGCAAGCCGCAACTACTGAGGCCTGTGCACCTAGAGCCCGTGTTCTGCAACAAGAGAAGCCACCTCAGTGAGAGGCCTGCGCACTGCCACGAAGAATGACCGCAGCTGGGGGAAGCCCTTGCACAGCGACAAAGACTCAAGGCAGCCAAAAATAAATAAATAAATACATTTATGTTAAAAAAAAAAAGAGCCCTTTAAAAATAAAATAAAATAATTTATTTTTAAAAATAAAGCAAAATTTTAAAAACTGAATTCATATTTACAGAGAACAAATTGATGGTTGCCAGAGGCAGGTGTAGGGCTGTGGGGTGGGCAAAATGGGTGAAGGTGGTCAAAAGGTATAAACTTCCAGTTAAAAGTCATGGGGATGTAATGTAGAGCATGTTGACCACAGTTAACAACACTGTATTGTATGTATATTTGAAAGTTGCTTAGAGAGTAGGTCTTAAAATTTCTCATCTCAAGAAAAAAGTTTTGAAACTGTGTGGGGTGATGGATGTTAACTAAGCTTATTCTAAGAATCATTTTGCAATATATACATATATCAAACCATTATGTTGTACACCTAAAACTCAGACAACATTACATGTAAATTAATATCAATTTTTAAAAGATAGTTACTTAAAATTACAAAGCTAAAAACCAGAATAAAAATGTTTAATTTCCAAATTATTAGAAGGAACACACACTCAAACAACTGAGGAAAGCTGAATAAGATTGGTGGTTGTATCAGTGACAATATCCTGGTTGTGATATTGTACTAGAGTTTGGAGAACATTACCATTGAGGGAAACTGGATAAGGGGTACATGAGATTTCTCTGTATTATTTCAAGTGCATGTGAATCTACAATTATCTCAGTTAAAATTGCAATGAAAAAGAAAACAAAGCAAACAGAGCAAAATATTTTTAAAGCTAAAACGCACTGAAGACCAAAATATTACAGAAACAAAGGGAAACAAAACATCTTAATTAATGTAAATGAGCAAAATTTAGGTATTAAGACAAAAAGACTTTCAGGTTGACTTACCAAGCAAAAGCCAACTGTATGCTATATTCTAGAGACACACCTAAAACAAATTAGTATTTTTATACTTCTTCCCATTCCCTGACTTTTAGTACATGTTATTTTATTTTCCATTGTCAAGGTTTATAACGTATACATTTCATTTGATAACCTTAGATTTTTGTGTTTATTTCTATCTCTATGTTTAAATTAGTACTGCAAATAACATTTCCAAACATTTCTCTAGTTCTTATTTTGATTCTCTTCTTGATTCTGTTTCTATCATTAGCATATTTTTTCAACAGCAATATATAACAATAGCAACAACAACAACAATAATAGCAGTGCAAAACATTTTAACATTGGTTCAGCCCTCGCTTAGTGCTGAGAACTGTACCCAGATACTTTTTTTTTAAATTGGAGTATAGCTGCTTTACAATGCTGTGTTAGTTTCTTGCTGTACAGCAAAGTAAATCAGTCATACATACACATATATTCCCTCTTTTTATTATTTATTAATTTTTAATATTTATTTGTTTGGCTGCGTCGGGTCTTAGTTGAGGCAAGTGGGATCTTCGTTGTGGCATGAGGCTCTTCCTTGTGGCGTGTGGGCTTCTCTAGTTGCAGTGTGTGGGCTTCTCTCTAGTTGTGGTGCGTGGGCCCTAGAGCATGTGGGCTTAGTTGCCCCGCTGCATGTGGGATGTTAGTTCCCCAACTAGGGGTCAAACCAGCATCCCCTGCATTGGAGGCGGATTCTTAACAACTGGACCACCAGGGAAGTCCCTATCCACTCTTTTTTAGATTTCCTTCCCATTTAGGTCATCACAGAGCATTGAGTAGAGTTCCCTGTGCTATCCAGTAGGTTTTCTTAGTTATCTATTTTATACATAGTAGTGTATATATGTCAGTCCCAATCTCCCAATTCATCCCCCGACCCTTGGTAATCATGTTTGTTCTCTACATCTGTGACTCTATTTCTGCTTTGCAAATAAGTTCATCTCTACCATTTTTCTAGATTCCACATATAAACAATATTATTACCCAAACACTTTAAATTATCTCATTTAGCCCTCAAAACAATCCTACGTCTGGAAATTATTATTTCTATTTTATAGTTCCTTATTCCGTAAACACGGTAATTTTTTTCTCTTCTAGTCTCTGTATCTAAAACTGCATATCTAGGACTTCCCTGGTGGTCCAGTGGTTAAGACTCCATGCTTCCAATGCAGGGGACACGGGTTCAATTCCTGGTCGGGGAAGTTCTGCATGCCACGTGGTGCGGCCAAAAAAAAAAAAGAAAAAGAAATAAAATTGCATATCTATACCCCTCCCAGCATTTACATTCTATCCTCAAGAATGTAGAAGTATATATGTATATTCTTATTATACTAAGGATGATGACTTCATTTGAACCTAGCAAACAAAAGACCCCATCATCTTTAGAGGGCAGTGGGGGATTAAAAAATAATAGGAAAATTTTGTTCTACCATATTTGAGAGTTCTACAAAATAAGCCTTGAAAATTAGACGTTGGGGACCCTCCATTTACTGAAGAGTGAAAGAAGTTGAGGAGGTAGCTCAGGGCTGGGAGCAAAGTATGTTCTCACTTGGGTAGAATGTTAAGTGCAGCCAAAGGAAGAATCACACCAGAGCTTTAAAGTACTCAAGGCTGTGTGAGACATGAACAAGAAGCACTGCTTTATCTGACATTAGAATTCTGAAGGAAAATGCTGAAAAAAATATTGTTTTAGAAGTTATAGGCTTTTGGATTCATCCTTAAATCCTGGAGGTTATATACTCCCCCAATTGTGGTAGTGAAGAAAAAGGGACAAGTATGTGCAGATACCATATTCTTAATTAATTGTATACTTGTGTACTACTTCTTGAGTATTTGAAGATTGAATAATTATTTTCTCCTTTTCCTTTCCTTTAAAATATTATTTATGGCAAATTTCTTCCTCTTACTCATTCCTACCTCTCACTATTCTAAGTGGGTGTGTAGGCAGTAGTTAAATTTATCATTCATTTCACAGGTCAAAGAATCCTGGAATTATGATAGACTAGAGGAGGAATGGGCATCACCTGGAAACTGCAATCTCCAAGATTAACTAGCAGCTCTGAAAATGAAAACAATAGAACATGGTAGTTAAGAACAATGGACTTGGGAGCCACATGCTTGGGTTCAAATACTCACTCTGCCATACAACATGTGTGCTCTGTGAGGACTACATGAATAAAATACTTAGAAAAATGCCTGACACACAATATGTGTTCAGGAAAAGAATTTAATAGTCCCATGCTTTCATCTCAAGGTGCTGAATGTGATTTTGTATTGGTTCCTGGGGAGTATTTTGTGTGATCCAATTAGTGGTGTGGAGCAGAGAGTTAAAACATTATTATGCTGCCTCCAAAATTCAAGGGTGTCTTTGAAACATTGGTCTTCTTCTCAGTGATTAGGCACAAGGTGAAGCAACTTGTCTTTCATTTTGGATGGAATATCCCAAAATAACCCAGATTTCTGCACACTCCATCCATCCAAGAATTTCTCTAAAGTAAAAGACTTCTGTATTTTCACAGGATTTATCCCTTTGCTTTGCTCTCTTCACACAAATCTTACCAAAATACCCAGTGTACTTGTGGCTTCTAGTTCTCCAGAGCCTTTAGTATGACACCATCATTCTTGCAAAGCAGCATGCTGTCCTTTGGGATGGAGATGGATTCAGGGACACTGCAGTGTTCCAGAGTCCCGCTTGGTTGTGGGTTCTCCCAGACTCTGTTCCTGACTCATCAACCACCTAACTTATCAGCCTCTGGTTTAATTTTTCTGTTCGTAAGATTGAGCAAAATTGGTATGGAGAAGGGGGACAAGAAAATGGATAGGGAAAGACCTGGAATGAGTGGAGAATCATACCACCTAGGTTATCCAGTGGTGGCAAAGAATGACAAAAGTCTTAGATGACAGCTGCAGCGCAAACAGAGTCCATCCTGTACTTAAAGACCGGCGTTCCCACCAGATTGAATCTGTTTCCATTCCATTTTAAAGAGTGGCAGTGGGGGTGGGGGTGGTAAGGAACAACCAGGCTAAAAAAGAAACCATCTTTTCCTTTTTTTATGCAGCTTCTGGAAGCCACTCAAGTGGTAAGACATCCTATTCCAAGGAAGAGAAATGCTTTTCATTACTTGGCAATAAGCTGGATTGGCAATTTATTAGCATCTATTTCAACATCCGAGGTATCTCATGTATTGACAGGAGAGGCTGATCAACATTTAGGGGAAACATTTAAGAACTTACATAAATTTGTGTTTCCTGTACAGAGCACTGACAATCCAGAGATGCAATGATGATTTTGAAATCTGGGTTTAGGAATTCCTTTGAAATTGGTCCAGGCTTGTCAGTGCCTTTGAAAAGCATATGGCTAAAGGCAGCAATGATAATAAAAACCCAAGGAGGCACAACTCAATCACTCAGTTGCTTTTTTCCCCCTTGCTGCCTTTGCTATCCATCCATTATATGCTCTCTGGGTCATTGGCAGGAAATCTGTAAATGTCAATGTGAGGAGTTTCCAGTGCATTATTATAGCAGGCAACATTATTTTTTTTCTCCTTTCAAAAACATTTTGGCAAGATACCTGAGACTCTGGAATGGGCTGCCAAATCTCAGTAGGATTCCAGATGGTTGAGATTCCGGCTCCTGATGCCCTGATGTCTTCCCCTCCCTCCTCTCTTAGATATTTTCATTTGTGTTCTCCTCAAAGATAAATATTTTTATATCAACCAGCCTCAATAGTGGTCATTATTGAACATTTCTGGATTAACCTTGAGGTGAATGAGCTTAATGATATATACTTGTGAAGTTCAGCCTTCATATCACCCCTTTCCACTCCTCTTGCCCCTTTCAGCATCCTCCTCCCCTCCCTCTCCCACTGAGATATCCTGTGCAGACCTGACCTACTAATGCTCCCTCTTTCTGCCCTAATTTAACTGGCTGGTCCCTAATAGGTGCTCAAGCGTTCACAGAGTGATGTGTGAGCTTCTCTGTGATCCTCCCCTGACCCCAGCAATCAGGGTGACTGCCCTTCCCTGGGCTCTTGTAGCACCTGTGTTGTCCTCTATTGTAGGAACATCATGTAGTGGTTGCACACAGAGACTTTAATCAGAACTTGGTGTGACTCCAGGCTCTGCCTCATGCTATCTATGTGGACTTGGGCAAGCTCTTAACCTCTTTAAGCCTCAGCTCCCTCATCTGAAAACTGGGAATACTAAAATTACCTTAGTGTGATTGTTGTGAAGACTAAACAAGATAAAACATGTAATGTGATCAGCATAATACCTATACAGAGTAATTGTTCCATGGACATTTAGCCATTGTCATTGTTATTATTATAGAACTTTATTTCATTTGGGTGGGTGTCTGTCTCCCATTCTCGATTGTAAGCTCCTTGAGAGCAGGGACTACATCTTTGTTATCTCTGATTCCCAATCCCTAACACAGTAAGGGTTAATATATTCTGCTCAAAGGGTAATTTGTACATTTAAATGGGGCTGTTGTAAGGATTGTGCCCTAAATAAAGTGTCAATTTTGTTTCCCAAAAGGGGAAACTTCAGTTATATGTAAATCAAGGCTATTTCTACTATTTTACTCCTATGTCCATTTTTGCCCTTAAGGGAGGGAATACCACATTATTAGTCATTTCTGAGGGAGGAGGAGTTGCCCAAAGCCTAGGGCATTCCTGAGCCATGTTTTACTGGTGGGCAGAGTGACTGCATTCTGTAACAGGTGAGAGTTTGGGCTCTACTCTTTCTTCCACTCCCTGCCTTCATGCAGTGAGAGAGCAGGTTTGGCTGTCCTTCTGGTCAGCCATCCTGTTCTGTCTTGTCTGCCTGGATCTGTGGGAGGGAGGGGAGTGTGTAGGCTCTGCAGGCTCAATTTTTCTCAGTTTAGAAGAGAGGGCATAGGAAACCCCTCCTAGATTTTCAGAACTAAGCCCTGTTTCTTACAGGTGACATCTACTTGTGCACTATTACTCATGTGATGCTGTGTTTCCCACTTCCACGTGTAGCTAAGGGAATCCCAGGATGGATAAGGGACATGTGCTATGATCCGGACTCTAAAATTCCACCCCAAATTGAAGTAGGAGACATGTGGGATGAACCTCAATATTTTCACAAACATTTCAAGAGTACATGACCCATGCCAGGGACCATGGAAAGGTGGCAACACTAATCCAGACACTCTTGAGACATTCTGAGAGGACTCTTGAGATGGGTGAGAGCAGAAGAGTTTGACATGTTACTTTCTATCCTTCTGTTCTAATGGAGTCACTTATGATGAGCCCATATGGCTTCTACAGTAATAAAGAAGTGATTGAAAGAAAACGGAGGCATTAACCTGGCTCAGCAGCAGGGAAGAGGAGCCAGGCAGGGAAACCCCTCCTCTTTTCTTCTCCTTTGAGCCATACTTCAACTCCTTCCTACTACATTTTGCTTCCCCTCATTGAGCCACTCTATTTCTCCCCAGAATCCTCTACATTTGTGAGTAAACAGCCTGTGGCTGGAAGTCAGGTGACCTGGATTCTCACCTAGTTCTGCCCCTAAATCGCCAGCCTTGGGACTCTGAGTCCTTAACTCTTCCAAGAGTCAATTTCTCATCTGGAAAGTAGATATAAATACGTAGTTCTTAGGAAACTGTCGGGTCCTGGCCAGATAATATATTTAAAATCTCCTTCCAAAGTACACAGTGCTAGGGACATCCCTGGTCCTCCAGTGGTTAAGACTTTGCCTTTCAATGCTGGGGGTGCAGGTTTGATTCCTGGTCAGGGAGCTAAGATCCCACATGCCTTGTGGCCAAAAAACCAAAACATAAAACAGAAGCAATATTGTAACAAATCCAATAGACCTTAGAAATGGTCCACATCAAAACAAAACACAAAGTATACAGTGTTATAAACAATGTCCCCACAGGTTTGGGAAGGTCTTGAAACACTTAGTCCAACCTCAAATCCCACATAGTCCCAAACCTACATAGCCCAACCCCAAAGAGTCAAGAGGAGAGCAGAGCTAAAGAGTCAAAGACAGTGAGCACATTCAAGTCTCAAGCAATAAGACTGGAATCCCAGATTGGGAGCAGGGAAAAGCAGGTTTAGTTCCCGATTTCTTCATGCTATGACCCCAAGTAAGTCTCAAAATCTTTAATTTCACAATTTAGAGTGAGAAGTCTTGAAGTTTATTTATTCCTGCCACCTCATTTTTGTTTTTGTTTTTATTTTATGTTCAGGTTAATATTTTATTTCTTCCTCTGGTTGCTGGTTGCATTGTTGTACCACCTTGCTTTATAGAGGTAGAAATTAAGGCTCAGAAAGTCTAGCAGCCTCTCCTGGTTCTCAGTCCAGTGCTCTTCACACTACACACACCTTTTTGTAAAATGAGCCTTCAATTCTCAGCACCTGTGATTTGATAAAATTGTGACTCAAAGAAACTACATGAATTTCCCAGGGTTACATATCTTGGTAGCTGTAGACCAGAAGGAGTCTGATCGCTTGCTCTTGGTTCCCACTGGGACACAAATGGGAAATCCAAACTCTAGTCCCCACATCCCCAGCTGAGCCCAGGCTTACAGGGTGTTCAGACTTGATAGGGGCTCTTTTTTTTTTTTTTTTTTTTTTTGCGATACGCTGGCCTCTCACTGTAGTGGCCTCTCCCGTTACAGAGCACAGGCTCCGGACATGCAGGCCCAGCGGCTATGGCTCACGGGCCCAGCCACTCCGCGGCATGTGGGATCCTCCTGGACTGGGGCACGAACCCACGTCCCTTGCATCGGCAGGCGGACTCCCAACCACTGCGCCACCAGGGAAGCCCGATAGGGTCTCTTTTGCTAAAAGCTATGACTTCTGTGTTAAGTCATTTCTGTGGGGAGAATCCACCTACATATAATCCCTTAATTTCCACTTCCCTTTCAGCCCTTTCTTAGCCCCGGTTGCCTAGCAAACAACCCAGAGGCAAAGCTTATGTGCTAGTGCTTTACTGAGAGAGACAAGCCCAGGGCACCAAGAGTGAGGTAAAATGGGAAGCAAGGCAGGTAAGGAGGGGAGCAAACCCAAGCTGCTGCACTAGCAAGCTGGCCACAGCTTCACAGGAAACATGGCTGCTTGCTCAGCCATACAGGGTATCTTCCAGGTAAGCCATGTGGAAGAATCTTGCCTCAGAGTACTCCTTTGGGGAAAGAGAACAATGAAGTGTGTTCTAACAAGCCCTTTGGGCGATTCTATCCACATTCAAGGTTGAGAACCACTGCTCCACTGAAACAGTCACTCAGCTACAGACAAAACCTCCATCGGTTACAGTCACTTTAAGAGCTAAATACCATATAGGCAGCTAAAATCCTGTCACCTGGGTCATAAAATTAAAAAACGAGCTGCAGAAAAAGTCCTTCCTCCTTTAACAAACCTCCATAACTAGAGTACAAGACAAACCACACATCCTGGCCCACCAAAACCATATGAATATTTCGTTCCTCCACATCCACTCTTACGTTGTTTCTAAATGTTTCTGGCCAATGTAGCAGATGCCTAAGTTTCTGAGATTGCACATTCCGAAACTGAAGGCGCATCCAGGGGCAAGGCCCATTCCCATATAACATTTGTTGTGAGAAATAGCATTGAAGAACACGTGACCTTTCTGCTGGCAGCTGACTGCCATGAGGGAAAAAAGCTGGAGTAAAACAGGTCCTCAGATCATTCTACCCAGCCTTATTGATCAGAGAAGTCATTTCATTTTCCTTGGTCAAAGGTTAGGAATTACACTAATGAATGCCACACAAGTCCTGAGAACTGCCTCCAGACTTCTTGATATGTAAACATTTGTTTGGGTTAAATTTTATATTCCAGAAAAAGATATGTTGGAGTCCTAACTCCCAATACCTCAGATTGTGACCTTCTTTGGGTCTTTACAGAGGTAATCAAGTTAAAATGAGGTCATCTGGGTGAGCCCTAATCCAATATGACAGTTGTCCTTATAAAAAGGGAAAATTTGAACACAAAGACAGACACGCACAGAGGGATACAATGTGAAGAGACACAAGGAGAAGACAGCCATCTACAAGCCAAGGGATGCCTGAGGCTATCAGAAGCCAGGAGAAAACCTGATCAAATCCTTACTTAGCTCCTTCAGAGGGAGGATAGCCCCACTGACACTTTGATTTTAGACTTCTGGCCTCCAGACTGGTGAGACAACAACTTTATGTTGTTCTGAGCCACCTGGGTTGTGGGACATTATTATGGCAGCTCTAGGAAACTCATACCTCTCAATGTCCTCAAGATTTACTGTGGTCAGGCATTCTGTTAGTTGCTGCCAAAAACGTTCCTAGTTGATACATCTTAGATGTATATACATATGTACTTAGGTGTATAACAAATCACCCCAAACTTAGCAGCTTGAAACAACATAAACATTATCTCACACAGTTTCTATGGGTCAGGAATTCAGCAGTAGCTTAAGTGGGTGGTTCTGGCTCTGGTGAAAGTCTCGGGTGGTTAAAGTCAAGATGTTGGCCTGGGGACTTCTCTGGTGGTCCAGTGGCTAAGACTCTGCGCTCCCAATGCAGGGGGCCCAGGTTCAATCCCTGGTCAGGGAAGTGGATCCCACATGCTGCAACTAAGAGTTCACATGCCGCAACTAAAAAAGACCCCGCATACCGCAAGTAAAAAAGATCCCACATGCCGCAATGAAGAACCTGCATGGGGCAACAAAGATCCCGCATGCGGCAACTAAGACATGGTGCAGCTAAATAAATAAATAAAAAGAGGTTGGCCTGAAAGCCTGACTGAGGCTGAAGGATCCGTTTCCCTCTACAACATCACCATGGATGTGACTTGGCTCTAGGGACTCCCATTCCATGTGTCTCTGTTTCACATTACAGATCCTATCAGAAGATAGGATACAATGGGTCCAACCTAGACCTGTTCTCCTCTGGGCCAATCACCTACCTCAGGGAAGATTTAAAGAACACATATCTGGTTGCTGGGCCATGCTGCTGATTTGGGGGCAGCTCTCAGACAAGGAGCAATTGTGGGCTGGGTACCACCTACAGAGCTCCCTACCACAGGGCCCATCGTAAGCCATATTCACTAGCACAACATCTTAGAAGAGCTCTGGCTTGCAGGAGCCAACCCAAATCTTTGCCCCTGCTTATGAACTTCCTTATGTCACCCTGTTCTTATGTCCTTCAATGTCTTGACCAGAAAGAAACAATCTTTCCTGTGGCCAGCCATGATGACACCAAGAACCCAGAGAATGATAAACATGTCCTTACTTTTTCCTTAATACAGTCCTTCAGTGCAGACTGAATCAGCCTTAGGTGGGAAGTCCCAAGGCCCTCCTTTCCCTGGCTTCCTCCCTCTTCTCTTTCTACTCCTCTGTTCTGAGCTTCCCTGGTGGCGCAGTGGTTGCAAGTCCGCCTGCCTATGCAGGGGACACGGGTTCGTGCCCTAGTCCGGGAATATCCCACATGCCGCGGAGCGGCTGGGCCCGTGAGCCATGGCCGCTGAGCCTGCGCGTCCGGAGCCTGTGCTCCTGTGCTCCGCAACGGGAGAGGCCACAACAGTGAGAGGCCCGCGTACCGCAAAAACAAAAACAAAAACAAAAACAAAAATACTCCTTGGTTCCCACCTATCACACCCCACCCCCACCCTCACCCTACCCACAGGCTTCAGGCTCCGGTTCCATTCTGACAGAGCCCCTTGTGGTCAATGTCTTAGAGACTGCATTCTCTTGGTGGTAGATGGAGCCTCCTTATAGCACTTCAAGCCTAGATAACTTTAGGTCTTGCAGATTCTTCAGAGTAAGACATCTGTAAGACAAACAGGGATTTATCCTGCTAATTCAAATCATCTCCCAGAATTCATTTTTTTAATTGAGGTATAGTTGATTGACAATATTATATTAGTTTCAGGTGTACAACATAGTGATTCACAATTTTTAAAGGTTATACTCCATTTACAGTTATAAAATATTGACTATATTCCCTGTGCTGTACAATATATCCTTGTAGCTTATTTATTTTACACATAGTAGTTTGTACCTCTTAATCCCCCGCACCCATCTTGTCCCTCCCCCATTTCCTCTCCCTACTGGTAACCATTAGTTTTCTATATCCCAGAATTCATTTTTATTCTAAGAGACCCTCGCCACAAGAAGGGTTCCACAACGTATCATTCTTTTTATCCCCTCTTCAAGTCTGGGTGTGTGTCTTATGACTCCTACTTGGTGTCTGTACCTGTGAAACATGATACTAACTCAGTGCTGGGAGGAGTGACTAATGGCAGTATGTGTCACTCCATGCAGCAGCCTCTAAATTCTCTAAATTATGAGCCTAGATGGAGACTGTCACTCAGGAGCCATTATGTCCCATGGCAGAGGCTGAGGGAAAAACACTAACTGGTATTGGAGAGGAGGTGGGCAGGGCGTGTGGGGTGGGAATCTCTTAGTCAGCGGCCCTGGTCCTATCCTAGAAAGAAGAATTTCTGGAATATGACAAAAGAAGTTATATCCAAATTAGTGGGTGATGGCTTCAAGATGAATAATATCTCAGCTATATTTGAGCTCCTGTTAAACATAGAAAATTATCCTACAAGAAGTAGCATTTAATCTGAGCTTTATTCTCTGCCAAGTGAGGCCATTTAAGGATATTTTAAAATGTTAAGCCTGCTAAAGTAGATTTGCCCTATTGGTGACAGTGGGAACAGATGAGAAAGTAATATGGCAAGGCAGGTCCCTGACTCCAAACCTGATCTTACTGTAGCATGGAAAGTCACCTTGGGTGAGGGAAGGTGAAGGCATGGGGTGGGGGGCCACACAGTCAGATGTGGAGTACTGCCAAGGGCCGGGTTTTGTTTTGAGTAGTGAGTTTATGGGTGCTTATTACATTATTAAAATTAACTAAATAAAAGTAAGTTATAAAGGAGGATGAGGGGTAGGGCAGAAGAGTCAGCCTTTAGCAACTACATGTTCCTATCTTTTAAATGGGATTTTTTTAATGTTTAGAAAATACTAGATTGATAAAAGAGTAAACATCTCTATAACCCTATTTTGTGTTGGATGTGAGAATTATAAACACTTCTCCCACCACCCCTCTAAATCCTGAAGGGGACCACAGTGGGGTTGGGGTGGGCATTTCCTAACTTAGAAAATGGCATTATAGTAGGCAGATCTTCTGTTTCATCAGCTCCCTCAATCCATTTGGTTAAAATATCCCTTTAAATATCTTCAAAAGTGTTTCCACACAAATATTTTCCATGATGTGAGTCTCAGTAATGAGCAAAGTGAGGTGAATGGACCCAGATCCTGGAACTCTCATGAGCTTGCTATTTAGGAATGATTAGGAAAGACTGGAACACCAGTTATTAAATGACTACATGAATGTAAAGGAGGGTGCTTTCACTCCATTCAAGCAAGAAAAAAGTAAAGGGCATTTGATGAGTGACAAGTAAAGTGTGGGGCCAATAATAAACTGCACCTCCCTGGCAAGTCACCTGGACAAACGTGCATTTCGTCTAAGGTGTGCCAGGCCCAGGCTGGGTGCTGAAAAGGTTGCAAACATGAATAAGGAGCGGTGCCTGCCCTCAAGGAGTTTGGAGTCTCACTGGGGAGATAGGTGTCTACACGGATAGCTATTTTATACAAAAACACAGAATTTGACCAGGAATTAAAAAGTGGGGGGTGGGGGGTGGGGAGATGGGGGAAGACAATGAATGCACAGTGAGAAGGGAAAGGACTAGTTTGGAGATTTGAGTCACCTTATGCTGGGGCCCAGAGGAAAAGCCAGGGAGAGCCTCATCTGAGAAGTCCATGAGTGAGGGGCTTGGAGAAGAGAGACAGGGAAACCACATGCTTGAAGGCTTAGAAAGGGTGGATGAGAAGCAACGAAAACAAGAGACATGAGGAAGGGCAGCCTCTAAATCTGAATCACACTCTGGGCTTCCCAGAAGGCCCAAGGGTCCCTAAGAATGAAGTTAACATGGCCAAAATGATAGGAGGGTCAGGCATAGATGCTGGGAAAGACGAAAGGCTGCATCTGTCCTGGGACCCACCACCTGGGAGGCTGTCTGTGAAGGGGAAGCTCTGGTGCAGGGTAGGAGGCTCCCTGGTTGGAGAGGCAAATCGGGGTCTGGGTCAAGATACTTGTAGGAAGGTGCTGCTTGGGATGTGAGAAAGTACAGCCATCAGACTGTAGTGGCCAGGGACATGGTCTGGAATCCAACTTTTGCATTTATGTCTCATATCTTCCACTTTCTAGCTCCTTAATCTTGGATTAAAATTTAAACTCTGTTCCTCAGATTTCTTTTCTGTAAAATGTGGACAATAAAATCACCTACCTCTTAGAGCTGAGATGAGCAGGAAATGAGTTGACAACTACTAGCATATAGTTAGCCCTCATCAGTGTTAGCTAGGATTAGCCTCTAGGCACTCAGCCTCAGTGCCCCACACCTGCCCGTCATCTCTCTATCCCCACATTCCATTTAATCCAGGGACAATTCATTCAATTGGTCAAAACGTGTACTACTGAGGCAGTGGGTTGGGGCTCTGTCTTCCTATGGGTCCACTAACACTTCTTGGCTCTACATCAGAGATGAAGCACACCTCCAGCACAGACCCCACCCTGGTGGGGAGCAGACAGCCACTGGAAAACAGGTGCCCTTGGTCTTGAGGGAGGCCCTATAGGAAAGCAGCTGTGGGCAGGGGCCTCATCCCCCATTGAACCCCACCACCACACCCACCATTCTTTAATTTTCTAAAAGGAGACACTAAATATTTTCAATCACATTTTCAATATTTTCTTCTTCCCAATCAAGTAATTGATTTTTTATGGTCTCTGTGCAGCCAAACCTCTCTGCTAATGATAATCTGTATTTGCAGCTGCTCCCCATGCTAGCATCACTGCCTTAGCTCCACCTCAGATCATCAGGCATTAGATTTTCATAAGGAGTGCACAACCTAGATCCCTCTCACGCACAGTTCACAGCAGGGCGCTCCTATGAGAATCTAATGCCGCCGCTGATCTGACAGGAGGCAGCACTCAGGCAGTAATGGGAGAAATGGGGAGCAGCTGTAAATATAGATGAAGCTTCGCTCGCTTGCCCACTGCTCACCTCCTTCTGTGTGGCCTGGTTCCTAACAGGCCACGACCGGTACTGGTCCATGGCTCGGGGGTTGGGGACTCCTGTTCTAGTTCTACCTTCTCTCTGTTATTTTCCTTTACCTTCACATCCTATGTATTAAACTTTATTCTTTAGAAAACTATTTGCTTCTATATTTTAGGCTTTCTATTAAAAAAAATCTTGTAAAGATCTACCCTTTCTTTTCTTTTCTTGTATATTCCTTTAAAATGTTACTTGTTTAGATATTTTCAGTCTTAATATTTTCTGTTGAATTTAATTTTAGCTTAATCTTTTATTCTTAAGGTTTAAAAAGAAAAGCAACTTTGTTATTAACTGTATCAGTTATGTTTCAGAGCAGGAATGTGGCAGATTGTACTTCCTAAAAATGGCCACAATATTTCCATCCCACACGCTCTTCTAGAACTTTGCCACTCTTCCATCAAGAGGTTGTATCTAAGTCTCCTCCCCTTGAACCTGAGAGGGTTGAACCTGGGTGGGTCTTTGTGACTGTCTCGACTACTACAGTATGGCAGAAGTGATGCTACAGACTTCTGAAGGTAAGTAATAAAGATGATCTCTCTCTCTCTCTCTCTCTCTCTCTCTCTCACACACACACACACACACACACACACACACACACACACTCATCCTTGGAACCCAACCACTGTGCTGTGAGGAGAGGCCCACGGGTATAGGAAGAGGCAACTCAGCTGACAGCCAGCACCAATTTGCCCTCTATATGAGTGAGTCCTCTTGAAAGTGCATAGTTAGCCTTCAGTAGAACCCTTCCAATGAGCTTTCCTTGCCAAGTCCTGCCCAAATCACAGATTTGTGAGCAAAATAAATGATTGTTGCTGCTTTAACAATTTTTTAAAAAATATTTATTTATTTATTTGGCTGTGTCAGGTCTTAGTTGCAGCATGCAGGATCTCTAGTTGTGGTGCACAGAGATGTAGAAGTGTAGCTGTTGAATCAAAGAAAATTCTTACTGTTTTTCTTGATTTTTAAAGCCATTTTTAATGTTTAAAAATTCGAACAAGGAGTTATATAAAGTAAAATGTAGAAATCCCTCCACAGCACTTCCCCAGAGTTAAATACTCCTAACAGTTTGATGTGTGTCCTTCAAGGCCTTCCTGTACGAATATGCAAACACACACACCAGAAACACATACACATAAATTGTTTGTTTTTCAAAAATGGGATCATTTTATGTATATATTGTTCTGTGCTGCTTTTAAACTTAACAATATTTTAAAAACTTAAATGTATAATAATAGCATTATCACAAATAACTCTCTGTTTAGATACACTTCATTCTTTTTTAATGCCAATATGAATATTATTAAGCTTTTGCCTGTCTGAAGGGTAAAAATCTTCATCTCTTACATCTCATTGTTTGATTTTCATTTATCTTATTAACAATGAGGTTGAACATCTTTTATCTCTTTATCATTTGTATTGTTCCTTCTTTAAGTTGCCTGTCATATCCTCTGGCTATCTTTCTACTGGGTTGTCTTTTTAAATTTATTTGTAGGTATTAAGCCATGTCTATTAAATATATAGAGATTTTTTTTCTCCAAGACTGTCCTTTGTTTTAAATTTTATGAAGGCTTTTGTCAAACATTTAAAATTTTCATATAGACAAACTTGCCAATTTTTTTCTTCCAAGTTTTATTTCATGCTTGCAAAGACCTTCCTCATGCCAAGATTATAAAAGTATTCTCCCATACAATTTTCTTTTGCCATTTTATAGTTTTAGGTTTGTTATATTTTTTTAATATGTCTGTAATTTACTTTTGAATATCTTATAAAATATGTATTCTACTTTTTCCTCTTCAGGTCTACCCTGTTCTCTCAATGCCATTTATTCAATAATCAAATTTCTGTCATTACTGTGACAATTTGTCTTTTATCATATTCTAAATTCCATATATATGTGAGTTGGTTTCTTAATTATTCCACTGATTTATTTGGGTATCTCTTGTTCAAACACTACATTATTTTAATAGGTTTTGATATTTAATAGCGCATTAGTCATAATTTTTAAAATTCTCTTGATTATTCTCTCATATTCTTCCAAACATACTTCAGAAATAATTTGTTAAATTGCACCCCAATTCCTAAAAAACCCCACACCTTATTGGCATTACTTTTTTTTGTATTCATGGATACCTTCCCCTACTACTTATGATAATACTACACCATTTACTCTAGATTTATAATATGTTCTGATATTAAACAGCATGACCCACCCATCCTTATTCTTTTCAAAAAGCATCTTAACTGCTCTTGGTTCTTTGCATTTTCATAAATACCTCATGATCAACTTATCAAGAACTCCAAAAAACATTATTTTGTTTGTTTTCACTATCAATGCATTTGGGGAAGTCTGTTATCGTAAAATTTCTTAATTTTCAATACATGAAAATGATAGATTGCCCCACTTAATTTAAGCTTTGTATAATGTCTCTCAATAAAATGTTATCAATTTCTTTATATTTTACTTTTTTGTTATATTTATACTTCAGTACTTCATATTTTTGTTTTTGAAAAATGATTGAATTTTTAAAATTCTGCTTTGTTTTCTTATCCTGTTACGTTTCATTTTCTAACTCATTCTTGCTGATATATAGAAAAATAGATTTTTATATGTTTACTTTGTATCAAGAAACTTTTATAAAGTCTCATAATTTCTCATAATTCATCTATTTATTCCTTTGGATATTTTCCTGTACATAATCATGTCATCTTTGCATTTTTTATTGGCACTGCATTAAATTTACAGATTAATTTGGGGAGAACTAACTGTGGCAGCTATGGAGGTGTGCCCCTTAAGTTTTGCTTCAGGAAAGAACGTGCTGTACAGCTGCATGGAGTGCAGATATAGCTGAGCCTCCAGCTGTTAGCACCTTTAAGGTTCACCTCAGCTTTCAAGCCAAGGCCATGCCTTTTCCAGGAAGGCTCCCACCAGTGACTGAGTACAGAGGGGGTATCAGGGTATCAGGCCACGTCTTCCCAGGGCAGGACTCTTGTAATGCGCATTTTTTGCTCTGGAACTCATCACTGGATTGACTGAAACCCTGTCAGATATGCATTGCAGGCTGACGCTCTCCTGCCTCTCTTTTATCTGTCACATATGTTACTCCCAAATAAACCCTGTGTACTCCTAACTCCATCTCAATGTCTGCTTCACAGAGAACCCACTGACACAGACACATTGACATATTTATAATATTGAGTCTTTCCAACCAAAAAAGCATATCTCCCCACTTATTCTATTTTTTAATGTCCTGCAGGAAATTTTTATAGTTTTCTTCATATTCATCTTACACATTCTTGAGTTTGTTACTAAATTTTTACAAAATTTCTCTCTTTTTTGCTGAAGTAAATGAGATCTTTTATTCACAGTTTTATTTATATATTTTGATGCTACATAGTAGGGCACAGGAGTTTATAACTGTTATATCTTTTTTTTTAAATTTAGTTTTGACTGCATTGGGTCTTCGTTGCTGTGCGCGGGCTTTCTCTAGCTGTGGCGAGCAGGGGCTACTTCTCATTGCGGTGTACGGGCTTCTCATTGCAGTGGCTTCCCTTGTTGCAGATCATAGCCTCTAGGTGTGTGGGCTTCAGTAGTTGTGGCTCATGGGCTCTAGAGTGCAGGCTCAGTAGTTGTGGCGCATGGGCTTAGTTGCTCCAAGGCATGTGGGATCTTCCTGGATCAGGGCTTGAACCTGTGTCCCCTGTGTTGGCAGGCAGATTCTTAACCACTGTGCCACCAGGGAAGTCCCTGTTACATCTTTTCATTGTCATTCATTTCTAAATCATTTTCCTTTTGGATTCCTCAAAACAAACAAACATAAAAGCAAACAATAACAACAACAAAAACCTACTTCCATCAGTAGGAGAATGGATAAACAAACGGTGGTATGTTCAAACAATGGCATGTTAGTCAGTGATTACCAAAAAAATGAATAAACTATTGATACATGCAAAACATGGAGTGGATAACTCTAACAGACATTGTGTTGAGCAAAAGAAGTCAGACACAAAACAGTATTTACTGAATTATTCCATGTCTATGAAGTTCAAGAGCAGGCAAAACTAATCTATTGGGATAGAATTGAGAAAAGTGGTTACCCCAATTGGAAAGGGGCACAAGGGAACTTTCTGGGGGATATAAATGTTCTATATCTTGATGGGGGTATAGAGTCATTAAACTGTACACTTAAGAGCTGCTCCTTTTACTGTATGTGAATAATAGCTCCATAAATAAAACACTTTTGTTTGGTTGGAGGACTCTGCTTTTCTTGCTGATCCTCCACCTAAATAAATGACTACCTCACTGTCAAACCCAGAACCCAAGAGTCAACCTTGATTCCTTCCTCTCCCTTCTGCCCGATGTGTAGCTAAGCACCCATATATGTCCATTATAGACTAGCTCCTAAACTGCTGTTGATTCTGAAAGCTTCTCCTTTCCTGTTGCTAACAGGGTTCAGGCCTCATGCACTTCTCTCACCTGAATTACTACAGCAGCCTCCTTCCTAACTGACCTCCCCTCCAGGTCACCTTCCATACAGGAGGCAGACTGATTTTTCTAAAATAAAACCTGCATCTCCTACGCAGCTTAAACCTCTTCAAAGGCATCTTATGGCCCTAGGGATAGAGTCCAGATGCTAAACATGCTTTAAAAGGTCCTCTAGAGAGAGATTGGTTCAAGATGGCGGAGTAGAAGGACGTGCTCTCACTCCCTCTTGCGAGAGCACCGGAGTCACAACTAACTGCCGAACGATCATCGACAGGAAGACACTGGAACTCACCAAAAAAGATACCCCACATCCGAAGACAAAGGAGAAGCCACAATGAGATGGTAGGAGGCACACAATCACAATAAAATCAAATCCCGTAACTGCTGGGTGGGTGACTCACAAACTGGAGAACATTTATACCACAGAAGTCCACCCACGGGAGTGAAAGTTCTGAGGCCCACATCAGGTTTCCCAACCTGGGGGTCCGGAAACAGGAGGAGGAATTCCTAGAGAATCAGACTTTGAAGGCTAGTGGGATTTGATTGCAGGACTTTGACAGGACTGGGGGAAACAGAGACTCCACTCTTGGAGGGCACACACAAAGTAGTGTGCACACTGGGACCCAGGGAAAGGAGCAGTGACCCCATAGGAGACTGAACCAGACCTACCTGCTAGTGTTGGAGGGTCTCCTGCAGAGGCAGGGGGTGGGGTGGCTGTGTCTCACCGTGAGGACAAGGACACTGGCAGCAGAAGTTATGGGAAGTACTCCTTGGTGTGAGCCCTCCCAGAGTCTGCCATTACCCCAACCAAAGAGCCCAGGTAGGCTCCAGTGTTGGGTTGCCTCAGGCAAAACAACCAACAGGGAGGGAACCCAGCCCCACCCATCAGCAGACAAGCAGATTAAAGTTTTACTGAGCTCTGCCCACCAGAGCAACAGCCAGCTCTACCCACCACCAGTCCCTTCCATCAGGAAACTTGCACAAGCCTCTTAGAACTACAATCCTGCAGCCTGTGGAACAAAAACCACATTCACAGAAAGATAGAAAAGATGAAAAGGCAGAGGGCTATGTACCAGATGAAGGAACAAGATAAAACAACTAAATGAAGTGGAGATAGGCAACCTTCCAGAAAAAGAATTCAGAATAATGATAGTGAAGATGATCCAGGACCTCGGGAAAAAAACGGAGGCAAAGATCGAGAAGATGTAAGAAATGTTTAACAAAGACCTAGAAGAATTAAAGAACAAACAAACAGAGTGAACAATACAATAACTGAAATGAAAACTACACTAGAAGGAATCAATAGCGGAATAACTGAGGCAGAAGAACAGATAAGTGACCTGGAAGACAGAATGGTGGAATTCACTGCTGCGGAACAGAATAAAGAAAAAAGAATTAAAAGAAATGAAGACAGCCTAAGAGACCTCTGGGACAACATTAAACGTGACAACATTTGCATTATAGGGGTCTCAGAAGGAAAGAGAGAGAAAGGACCCGAGAAAATATTTGAAGAGATTATAGTCGAAAACTTCCCTAACATGGGAAAGGAAGTAGCCACCCAATCCAGGAAGCACAGAGAGTCCCATACAGGATAAACCCAAGGAGAAACACACTGAGACACACAGTAATCAAATTGGCAAAAATTAAAGACAAAGAAAAAGTATTGAAAGCAGCAAGGGAAAAACAACATACAAGGGAACTCCCATAAGGTTAACAGCTGATTTCTCAGCAGAAACTCTACAAGCCAGAAGAGAGTGGCATGACATATTTAAAGTGATGAAAGGGAAGAACTACAACCAAGATTACTCCACCTGGCAAGGATCTCATTCAGATTTGATGGAGAAATCAAAAGCTTTACAGACAAGCAAAAGCTAAGAGAATTCAGCACCACCAAACCAGCTCTACAACAAATGCTAAAGGAACTTCTCTAAGTGGGAAACGTAACAGAAGAAAAGGACCTACAAAAAACCCCAAACAGGGTTTCCCTGGTGGCGCAGTGGTTGAGAGTCCGCCTACCGATGCACAGGACTCAGGTTTGTGCCCCGGTCCGGGAAGATCCCACATGCCACGGAGTGGCTGGGCCCATGAGCCATGGCCGCTGAGCCTGTGCATCTGGAGCCTGTGCTCCCCAATGGGAGAGGCCACAGCAGTGAGAGGCCCGTGTACCGAAAAAAAAAAAAAAAATACCAAACAATTAAGAAAATGGTAATAGGAACATACATATCGATAATTACCTTAAACATGAATGGATTAAATGCTCCAACCAAAAGACACAGGCTTGTTGAATGGATACAAAAACAAGACCTGTATATATGCTGTCTACAAGAGACCCACTTCAGGCCTAGGGACAGATACAGACTGAAAGTGAGAGGATGGAAACTCACATTCCATGCAAATGGAAATCAAAAGAAAGCTGGAGTAGCAATACTCATACCAGATAAAATAGACTTTAAAATAAAGAATGTTACAAGAGACAAGGAAGGACGCTACATAATGATCAAGGGATCAATCCAAGAAGAAGATATAACAATTACAAATACATATGGGGCTTCCATGGTGGCTCAGTGGTTGAGAGTCCGCCTGCCGATGCAGGGGACACGGGTTCGTGCCCTGGTCCGGGAAGATCCCACATGCTGCAGAGCAGCTGGGCCTGTGAGCCATGGCCGCTGAGCCTGTGCATCTGGAGCCTGTGCTCCACAACGGGAGAGGCCACAACAGTGAGAGGCCCATGTAACGCAAAAATAAATAAATAAATATATGCACCCAACATAGGAGCACCTCAATACATAAGGCAACTGCTAACAGCTATAAAAGAGGAAATCGACAGTAACATAATAATAGTGGGGGACTTTAACACCTCACTTACACCAATCGACAGATCATCTGAGCAGAAAATTAATAAGGAAACACAACCTTTAAATGACACAATAGACCAGATAGATTTAATTGATATTTATACAACATTCCATCCAAAAACAGCAGATTTCACTTTCTTCTCGAGTGTGCATGGAACATTCTCCAGGATAGATCACATCATGGGTCACAAATCAAGCCTCAGTAAATTTAAGAAAACTGAAATCATATCAAGCATCTTTTCTGACCACAACGCTATGAGATTAGAAATCAATTACAGGGGAAAAAAATGTAAAAAACACAAACACATGGTGGCTAAACAGTATGTTACTAAATAACCAAGAGATCACTGAAGACATCAAAGAGGAAATTAAAAAATACCTAGAGACAAATGACAATGAAAACATGACATTCCAAAACCTATGGGATGCAGCAAAAGCAGTTCTAAGAGGGAAGTTTATAGCAACACAAGCCTACTTCAAGAAACAAGAAAAATCTCAAATAAACAATCTAACCTTACACCTAAGGGAACGAGAGAAAGAAGAACAAACAAAACCCAAAGTTAGCAGAAGGAAAGAAATCATAAAGATCAGAGCAGAAATAAATGAAATAGAAACAAAGAAAACAGTAGCAAAGATCAATGAAACTAAAAGCTGGTTCTTTGAGAAGATAAACAAAATTGATAAACCATTAGTCAGACTTAACAAGAAAAAGAAGGAGAGGACTCAAATCAACAAAATTAGAAATGAAAAAGGAGAAGTTACAAGAGACACCGCAGAAATACAGAGCATCCTAAGAGACTACTACAAGCAACTCTATGCCAATAAAATGGACAACCTGGAAGAAATGGACAAATTCATAGAAAGGTATAACCTTCCAAGACTGAACCAGGAAGAAATAGAGAATATGAACAGTCCAATCACAAGTAATGAAATTGAAACTGTGATTAAAAATCTTCCAACACACAAAAGTCCAGGACCAGTTGGCTTCACAGGTGAATTCCATCAAACATTTAGAGAAGAGCTAACACCCATCCTTCTCAAATTCTTCCAAAAAATTGCAGAGGAAGGAACACTCCCAAACTCATTCTATGAGGCCACCATCACCCTGATACCAAAACCAAACAAAGATACTAAAAAAAAGAAAGTTACAGACCAATATCACTGATGAATATAGATGCAAAAATCCTCAACAAAATACTAGCAAACAGAATCCAACAACACACTAAAAGGATCATACAACATGATCAAGTGGGATTTATCCCAGGGATGCAAGGATTCTTCGATATACGCAAATCAATCAATGTGATACACCATATTAACAAACTGAAGAATAAAAACCATATGATCCTCTCAATAGATGCAGACAAAGCTTTTGACAAAATTCAACACCCATTTATGATAAAAAAAAAAAACTCTCCAGAAAGTGGGCATAGAGGGAAACTACCTCAACGTAATAAAGGCCATATATGAAAAACCCACAGCAAACACCATTCGCAATGGTGAAAAACTGAAACCATTTCCTCTAAGATCAGGAACAAGACAAGGATGTCCACTCTCACCACTATTATTCAACATAGTTTTGGAAGTGCTAGCCATGGCAATCAGAGAAGAAAAAGAAATAAGAGGAATACAAATTGGAAAAGAAGAAGTAAAACTGTCACTGTTTGCAGAGCACATGATACTATACATAGAGAATCCTAAAGATGCCACCAGAAAACTACTAGAGGTAATCAACGAATTTGGTAAAGCTGCAGGATACAAAATTAATGCAAAGAAATCTCTTGCACTCCTATACACTAATGATGAAAAATCTGAAAGAGAAATTAAGGAAACACTCCCATTTACCATTGCAACAAAAAGTGTAAAATACCTAGGAATAAACCTACTTAGGGAGACAAAAGACCTGTATGCAGAAAAGTATAAGACTTTGCTGAAAGAAATTAAAGAGGATACAAACAGATGGAGAGATATACCATATTCTTGGATTGGAAGAACCAATATTGTGAAAATGACTATACCACCCAAAGCAATTTACAGATTCAATGCAATGCCTATCAAATTACCAATGGCATTTTTTACAGAACTAGAACAAAAAATCCTAAAATTTGTATGGAGACACAAAAGACCCCGAATAGCTAAAGCAGTCTTGAGGGGGAAAAACACAGCTGAAAGAATCAGACTCCCTGACTTCAGACTATACTACAAAGCTACAGTAATCAAGACAATATGGTACTGGCACAAAAACAGAAATATAGATCAATGGAAAAGCATAGAAAGCCCAGAGATAAACCCATGCACCTATGGTTAACTAATCTATGACAAAGGAGGCAAGGATATACAATGGAGAAAAGACAGTCTCTTCAATAAGTGGTGCTGGGAAAACTGGACAACTACATGTAAAAGAATGAAATTAGAACTCTCCCTAACACCATACACAAAAATAAACTCAAAATGGATTTGAGACCTAAATGTAAGACTGGACACTATAAAACTCTTAGAGGAAAACATAGGAAGAACACTCTTTGACATAAATCACAGCAAGATCTTTTTTGATCCACCTCCTAGAGAAATGGAAATAAAAACAAAAATAAACAAATGGGACCTAATGAAACTTTAAAACTTTTGCAAAGCAAAGGAAACTACAAACAAGACAAAAAGACAACTCTCAGAATGGGAGAAAATATTTGCAAATGGATCAACGGACAAAGGACTAATCTCCAAAATATATAAACAGATCATGCAGCTTAATATTAAAAAAACAAACAACGCAATCCAAAAATGGGCAGAAGACCTAAATAGACATTTCTCCAAAGAAGACATACAGATGGCCAAGAAGAACATGAAAAGCTGCTCAACATCACTAATTATTAGAGAAACGCAAATCAAAACTACAATGAGATATCATCTCACACCAGTTAGAATGGGCATCATCAGAAAATCTACAAACAACAAATGCTAGAGAGGGTGTGGAGGAAAGGGAACCCTCTTGCACTGTTGGTGGGAATGTAAATTGATACAGCCACTGTGGAGAACAGTATGGAGGTTCCTTAAAAAACTAAAAATAGAATTACCATATGACCCAGCAATCCCACTACTGGGCATATACCGTGAGAAAACCATAATCCAAAAAGACACATGCACCCCAATGTTCACTGCAGCACTATTTACAATAGCCAGGACATGGAAGCAACCTAAGTGTCCATCAACAGATTAATGGACAATATATACAATGGAATATTACTCAGCCATAAAATGAAACGAAATTGAGTTATTTGTAGTGAGGTGGATGGACCCAGAGACTGTCATACAGAGTGAAGTAAGTCAGAAAGAGAAAAACAAATATCGTATATTAACATATATACATGGAACCTAGAAAAATGGTACAGATGAACCGGTTTGCAGGGCAGAAATTGAGACACAGATGTAGAGAACAAACATATGGCCACCAAGGGGGGAAAGTGGCAGGGGGTGGGGTGGGTGATGGTGTGATGAATTGAGAGATTGGGATTGACATATATAAAATAATATGTATTAAATGAATAACTAATAAGAACCTGCTGTATAAAAACAAATAAAATAAAATTCAAACAAAAGGTCCTCTATGATCTTGAGTCTGCAGCCTGACCCCACTTCCCCACTTCCTAGCCTCTTTTACACCTTATGCTCCAGCCATCATGGCTTTCTGTCAGTTCCCTGAATCCTTCTCTCTCCTCCACCCCTCTTTCTCTTACCTTCTGGCCTTTTCACATGCTATCCCTTTGCCTAGAACATTCTCCCCATGCAACTTTTCCTTTTTTCTTGGCTAACATTTTACTCAACTTTCTGGTTTCAATTAGAATGTCACTTCCTTGAGGAAGCTTCCCCCAAATTTCTTGGCTAGATAACTACCTTCTGCCTCATTCTATGATCCCAAACCACCCTCTCCTTCCCCTAGTTTCACATGCATCACACATTTCTGTAATAATCTACTGAAGTATTGATAAGCTAAGTCCTCAATAAATAAATGAGTGAAGGAGAGCAAGGATTAGAAGAAAAGAGCTAGTCATAAAATTTTGGTCATGGGTTGGATAGGGAGGGTAAGAGGGAGACGCAAGAAGGAGGGGATATGGGGATATATGTACATGTATAGCTGATTCACTTTGTTATACAGAAGAAACTAACACAACAATGTAAAGCAATTATGCTCCAATAAAGATGTTAAAAAAAAATTTAGGTCATGGACGTCAGAGTATACTATGAAGCTACAGTCATCAAAACAGTATAGTAATGGCACAAAAACAGACATATAGATCAATGAAACAGGATAGAAAGCTTAGAAATAAACCCATGCACTTATCTACGACAAAGGAGGCAAGAATATACAATGGAGAAAAGACAGTCTTTTCAGTAAGTGCTGCTGGGAAAACTGAACAGCTACATGTAAAATAATGAAGTTAGAACATTCTGTAACACCATATACAAAAATAAACTTGAGATGGATCAAAGATCTAAATGTAAGATCAGATACTATAAAACTCCCAGAGGAAAACATAGGCAGAACACTCTTTGACATAAATCACAGTGATATTTTCTTTTGATCCAACTCCTACAGTAATGGAATTTTTTTTAAAAAAGGGACCTAATTAAACTTAAAAGCTTTTGCACAGCAAAGGAAACCATAAACGAAACAAAAAAGACAACTTATGGAATGGGAGAAAATATTTGCAAATAATGCTACTGACAAGGGATTAATTTCCAAAATATACAAACAGCTCATACAACTTAATATAAAAAATACAAAACAATTTTAAAAATGGGCAGAAGAGGAACTTCCCTGGTGGTCCAGTTGTTAAGACTCCATACTTCCACTGAAGGGGGCACAGGTTCAATCCCTGGTTGGGGAACTAAGATCCCATATGCTGTGTGGCGTGGTCAAAAAAAAAAATGGGCAGAAGACCTAAATAGATATTTCTCCAAAGAAGACATACAGGTGGCCAACAGGCACACGAAAAGATGCTCAATATCACCAATTATTAGAGAAATGCAAATCAAAACTACAATGAAGTATCACCTCACACCAGTCAGAATAGCCATCATTAAAAAGTCTACAAATAATAAATGCTGGAGAGAGTGTGGAGAAAAAGGAACCCTCCTACACTGTTGATAGGAATGTTGATTGGTGCAGCCACTATGGAGAACAGTATGGAGGTTCCTTAGAAAACTAAAAATAGAGTTGCCATCTGATCCTGCAATCATGCTCCTGGGCATTTATGTGGAGAAAACTCTAATTTGAAAAGATACATGCACCCCAATGTTTATAGCAGCATTATTTACAATAGCTAAGACATGGAAGCAACCTATGTGTCCACTGACAGATAAATGCATAAAGAAGATGTGGTACATATATACAATGGAATATTACTCAGCCACAAAACAGAATGAAGTAAAAAAAAGAATGAAATACTGCCATTTGTATGGACCTAGAGATTATCACACTAAGTGAAGTAAGTCAGAGAAAGACAAATATCATATGATATCATTTATATGTGGAATCTAAAAAAATGATACAAATGAACTTATTTACAAAACAGGAAAAGACTCACAGACGTAAAAAACAAACTAATGGTTACCAAAGGGGATGAGGCAGAGATAAATTAGGAGTTTGGGATTAACATCTATACACTATTATATATAAAATAGATAAACAATAAGGATCTACTGTACAGCACAGGGAATTATATTCAGTATCTTGTAATAACCTCTAGTGGAAAAGAATCTGAAAAAGAATATATATATATGTATATGTATATACATATATATACAAATGTATGTGTGTGTGTGTATGTGTGTGTGTGTGTGAATCACCTTGCTGTACACCTGAAGCTAACACAATGTTGTAAATTAACTATACTTCAATTTTTTTAATGGTTTTTTTAAAAAGCCATGTGGAGCAGAAAAATGGGCTGGCTAAGCAAGCCCTACACAAATTCCTTACCCACAAAAATAATGAGATATAATAAAATGGATGTTGTTTTATACAGAAAAATAAATTCAGGTCATGGTGACCAGTCCCACCCCCATATAAGGAGGTGCCCAGAAAACATAGGGAGCACATCTGGGCTTGTCAGGATTATCCACTATTTCCTTTTTTTCTTTTTTTAACATCTTTATTGGAGTATAATTGCTTTACAATACTGTGTTAGTTTCTGCTTTATAACATGGTGAATCAGCTATACATAAACATGTATCCCCATATCTCCTCCCTCTTGTGTCTCCCTCCCTCCCATCCTCCCTATCCCACCCCTCTAGGTGGTCACAAAGCACTGAGCTGATCTCCCTGTGCTATGCGGCTGCTTCCCACTAGCTATCGATTTTACATTTGGTAGTGCATATATGTTCATGCCACTCTCTCACTTTGTCCCAGTTTACCCTTCCCCCTCCCAGTGTCCTCAAGTCCATTCTTTAGTAGGTCTGTGTCTTTATTCCCGTCCTGCCCCTAGGTTCTTCAGAACCTTTTTTTTTTTTTTTTAAGATTCCATATATATGTGTTAGCATACGGTATTTGTTTTTCACTTTCTGACTTACTTCACTCTGTATGACAGACTCTAGGTCCATCCACCTCACTACAAATAACTCAATTTTGTTTCTTTTTATGGCTGAGTAATATTCCATTGTATATATGTGCCACATCTTCTTTATCCATTCATCTGTCGATGGACACTTAGGTTGCTTCCATGTCCTGGCTATTGTAAATAGAGCTGCAAAGGACATTGTGGTACATGACTCTTTTTGAATTATGGTTTTCTCAGGGTATATACCCAGTAGTGGGATTGCTGGGTTGTATGGTAGTTCTATTTTCAGTTTTTTAAGGAACCCCCATACTGTTCTCCATAGTGGTTGTATCAATTTACATTCCCACCAACAGTGCAAGAGGGTTCTCTTTTCTCCACACCCTCTCCACCATTTATTATTTGTAGATTTTTTGATGATGGCCATTCTGACTGGTGTGAGGTGATACCTCATTGTAGTTTTGATCTGCATTTCTCTAATGATTAATGATGTTGAGCACTCTTTCATGTGTTTGTTGGCAATCTGTATATGTTCTTTGGAGAAATGTCTATTTAGGTCTTCTGCCCATTTTTGGATTGCTTTGTTTGTTTTTTTGATATTGAGCTGCATGAGCTGCTTGTAAATGTTGGAGATTAATCCTTTTTCATTTGCTTCATTTGCAAATATTTTCTCCCATTCTGAGGGTTGTCTTTTCATCTCGTTTTTGGTTTCCTTTGCTGTGCACAAGCTTTTAAGTTTCATTAGGTCTCATTTGTTTATTTTTGTTTTTATTTCCATTTCTCTAGGAGGTGGGTCAAAAAGGATCTTGCTGTGATTTATGTCATAGAGTGTTCTGCCTATGTTTTCCTTATCCACTATTTCTTAACTGGATATACTGCTTCTCACATCACCTCTCATTGCTACAGAAAGTGCTTGTGCTTCGGCTGCCTAATTTGTTAATTCTAGCTCTCAGTCCTCAGACTGTAGGTAGAGCACATAACATACTCCCATTTTCACAGGTGAGGAAATGCCAGCACAGAAAGATAGGGAATTTGTTCAAGGTCACAGAACAAGCTAACAGCAGAGCTGAGTTGGAATCTGTTCCCCTGACTCCAGGCTTCAGGTCACTACTCTATTACGGGATTCTCTATGACCCTGCAGGCCGTGTGTGCCTAGTCTGGCTTTCATGGGGACTGGATGTAGAAGTCCTGTTGACGTTCCCTCCATTCCCTACCTCCCTGTTTCAGAAACCTGCTGTACATGATTGATAAATCCGGTTCTGTTCTGGGCCCCAGCTTGCTGCTATCTGGGCAGGGGCCCCTGGGGCCTTCCCCCTCATGCCCTGACTGAGGAAAGGTCCCTGCTGGAGTCTTCACATGGCACACCACATGCATGTGCGGGACCCACTGGTTGCCAAGCCAAATATGGCTCCAGATCATTCTAGGAAACAAATACATTGTTTTGCTTTGGATTGCAGGAATTGCTAATTAGGGCTTTTTATTTTGGGCAGTGCTCCTTGGAGCTCGCAGACAGATGGAGTATGCAACTTGCTCCAGGGGCATTGTTAAGCAGAGGGAAATATCCACTTCTGCCCCCATTATGAGAACCTGCAGAGCCCACTGCTGCCCAGCTCCTGCCCTCAAGACCTGAGATGGAGGCCTCTTGGGAGGCTTCCTGGCTCCCACTGGTTTCCCCTTCTCCAGGAATTGCTCTCAAAACCCAAGTGTAAGCCCCTAGTGGTCTTGTCAGGTCTATTACTCTGACCCCTAGCCAGATCATTGTCCTAGGAAGGACAGCAGAGGTCTTTCCTGGGATCTCCTACCTGGAATTGAGAATGAGAACCCATTCATCACAGGAGGTGGGCATGGAGAATACAGAATCTGCTAGGGGCCAGGGTTTCAGTCATCCGTAGGAGAAAAGAGGAAGAGCTGAAAGTATTTGAAAAACTCTTTGCCTCTGGTTCCACTAGCTCCTGACACCAGCTGTGTCCGTACTCCCTTGCAGGTTGGTTGGTTGACACTCCCTTGGATTCTGTGAGCTGATAAATTCTTTTCTTTTCTTTTCTTTTTTTGTCTAAACTAATTCAGGTTGCATTTCTATCACTTGCAGCCAGAAGCCTAGATTAGTGGTGGACAGTGTTCAGGGACACACAGAGGACTCAGGCTATGGCTCAGTGGCCCAGCTGTAGATTAACTGCCTGAGTATTTTGGAGTTATGTTGTCAGATCCAAGTACACTGACTAATCTACTTCAAAGCAGTTTAAGGAACCCTATTACAAGATGGGAGAGGAGAGATGATAAAAAATAGGAGATGAGCGCAGGTGAGAGGAAGCAGGAGGAGGCCAGGGAGAAGAGAAGCACACTAGGTTGGTTTAATGGGCTTCTTTCTGATTCTGCTTCTGTTCTAGAGCTATAGGCCTCTCAGTCTACTCTCAGCCTCTTTTTCTCCTTCTCAGCTCATGAATTGAAAACCAATGTTCTGAACACCGTTACCTAATCAGATAAAAACACATATCAAGATCCAAGTCCATTACTGCCCATGAAGGGAGAACCAGGCTTAGAGACAAAGGGGTGGTGGGAGGCTGATTCCAAATACCAGGGTGGGTAGCAGCATGGAGACGTCATTCTGTCCATCCCCCTGCCTCTGACCCTCCTAGAACCCATTCTAGTCACACCTCTTCTGTGATCAGCTCTGTCCAATGTTGATTTTGCCCAAGGAGGAATGTAGAATGGAAGATAAGAGAAAGGATAACCTCCCTCTCTCCTGTGGGAGAAAAGCTTAGAAGCTGCTTTGGAAGAAACTAAGAAGCTTTTCCTAAATGGTTTGCAGCTGCCTTGTTCTCCTCTCCACCTCCCCCACGACCCAAACTAGAAAAAAACAAAACTAAGGAGGGTGCAGAAGCCCCTATACCCCATGTCCCCACGCCAGTCCATGTGAGAACAGCTTCATCTCTAGTGCCCAGTGTGGGGTTTTAAGTAGCATGAGGAAGGCTCCCACTCAGATGTCTTTGGGTGAGGCATTAGGCCCCTAGATCACAGAAAAGGAAATAAAGAGCAAGGCCCTGTGAAAAGTACCTTGTCTTTACTGATAACTTTTAGAATGCAAATTTAAATATCACGGGGATACCTTTTTCTGCTTACCAGTTGGCTCTCATGTGCTGCTCTCTGTTCTGCACATTGGAACAATCTTTTTAGAGGAAGGTTTGACAACATATATTGTAATTTTAAATATTTCTACCTTGACCTAGGAATTCTACTTTTTGGAATTTATTCTGTGGTTATGGTTTGTATATTATGGTTATACAAATCCTGGCACTCTCATTAATCTTAACCTTGTACACTCAGGTAAGTTTCTTAACCTCCTCATGCCTCGATTTCCCCATCACTATCTCCATGAAGTAGAGATAGTAATAGTACTTAGCAAGTTGTTGTGAGGATTAAATTGTGAGTATATGTAAAGCTCTCCATACCCAGTTAATAGTGCCCACAGTAAGTGGTATACAAATGTTAGTCAGCATACTATATTATTATTACCCTTATCAGTACACCAAGTATACATAAAGGGCTATGCACAGCCAGATTCTTCATAATAGTGAAAAAAAGGAACTATCGAGTTAAAAAATTAGGTACATCTACATGATGGAATACTCTGAAGCAATTGTTATTAATACTATAGATTAGTCTGTACCGTGATTGGGGGAAAAAAGAAACTGTTCAAGGTACAATGTCAAGTTAGTTACAAGAGTATATATAGTATGATACCATCGGTATCAATAATGATGAGGATAACGACGCTACAGCTGAATAGATGAATGTTGAATGAATATGCATGAAGAAAAATCTATAGGAATCCACCTAAAACTTTTAAGCTGTATATATCTGGGTAGAGAAGGGAAAGATATTTTCACTTTTTGCATTATAAATTTTAACATGTTTGTCTTTTTCCAGCGAGCCTATGTTACTTGTGTGGTCATTAAGAAAAATAATAATAGTGAGAACCCAAACCACAAACCAACAACTGAACATGGTCAGGGAAGAGGGAGGGGACAGAGAAGGACCCTGATGATGGGTACCTTGCCTCAGGGACAGATATTGGCCTAGTGGTCAGTGAAGCCTAGGGGCACCGCAGGGTCTTGGGGACAGGAGCTGTGTACTGCAGAAGTTGCAGCTGGAGGCAAACTTCATCTTTGCTACAGCCTCAGTGGCCTTATTCCGTGTTAGTCTGATGTCTGGATCTTGCCTCTGCCCATGCTTTTAAATAAATCCTTTAGGGAGAGAAAATGAGAGGCAGTGGAAGGGGGTATGGGAGAGAAGAAGAAAGGAGAGGAAGAGGGGCCAGAGGAGAGAGAAGAGGAAGAGAGGAAAGAAAAATGCTATGTGCCTGCATCTCCATGGCCCCAGGAAGTGGGACGTGGAGCTGCTCCTCAGCATTCTGTGCCAGGAGTCGCCATGGAGACTGAGCGCTGGCCTCTACATGATTAATACTCTGAGGCAGCTGTCTTCTTGGAGTCTTTTAAAATATACACTATTATTTGAACACAATGATATTTAGAGCAGAAAGATCAAGGTGGGGAGTGGGGGAGGAGACAGTTGCATTACCAGAATGATGACAGGGGCTGGGCCCTTCCCAGGAGACAGAAAAGGGAGGCTTACTTCTCTGATCCCTCTCCCTCTGCCCTCCCTGGATCCAGAGCTTCCAGTCTCATCCACTGCGACATGAGCATCAGCATCCAAAGGGACCATGCAGCGCCCCTGGCACAGGGCTGTACTCAATGAACATTTGATGAATGAATTTGTTCATTCATTAATTCATTCAGTAATTGTCTATTCGGTGCTTGTCTAGAAAGTAAACTCTCCTTCCATCACCTTTTCCCATGGAAATCCAAAATTTCCTCTCAGCCTCCCCAGAGTCACATACACACCATCACCACCACCACCTTTCACAATGGCTCCCAAGAACCTGGAATGCTCTCCTCCTCAGCATGTGTCTGATGCGACCCACAGTGTTCCTAATGGCAGTCACTCCAGAGAATTCTTGCAGGGATGGAAACCAGCCAGATGGAGTTTGCACATTTGAAAATCTAGAGGAAGATTCTCCACCTAAAGCCATCTTAAAGTTAAACTCTTTGTAAAATGAATGATCTTTTCCTAAATTATCTTGTGGAGTAGGCTAGCCTGGGCTTGACTCTCAGTGCCACCACTGAATAGAAGTATAGCCTTGAGTGAGTTGTTTAACCTTTTCAAGTCTGTTTCCTCATCTGTGAAATGGGTCTTCAATTCCCTATTCCATAGAGCTTTTGTAATGATTAAGTGATATGTTTGTAGAGTGCTCAGTGTATGAGATTTCCCTCTTGTGTGTAAATTCGTGTTTTTATATTTGAAGTGTGAATTAAAGTAGAGCTCATAGATCTAAACTCCTCTCTCTTCCATGCCCACCCAAAGACCTTTATTCTATCTGGGCCCAGAATCTTTTTTCTTTTCTTTTTTTTCATCTTGGCCATGCCACGCAGCTTGTTCTTAGTTCCCCGACCAGGAACTGAACCTGGGCCACAGCATTGAAAATGCCAAATCCTAACCACTAGACCACCAGGAATCTATTTTTAAGCTGTTAAAATTTGGGAGTAAGATGGACTGAGCTGGGAAGGGCTACAAAATGCCCATTCCCTCTTTATATTCCCTCCTCCTCCTCAAGGAGCCAAATGTAGATGCAACTGCCCTCCAGAGGTAACCATCCCATGTGCGAGAGTATGTGTATGTGTATCTGCTGAAGGTGAGGGGCACAGGGGTAGGAATGTGGGCCAGCCCACATCCAGAGCACAAGCTGTGTCCCCCATCTCCTCTCCTATTCCCTCTTTCCTCCCCAGCTCTGCCTGCAGGCCTGGCCTCTAACAAGAGGAAGCTGGACCTTTGTCTTAACACAGACCTAGCCCAACTGCCCTTGGCAAAGAGCAGCAATGGCCTGGGAACTTGCCAAAGGAGTAGGAGAATTATCCATGACTAAGAAGGAGGAGGAATGCCGTGGCAGAGGGAAGAACAGCAGAGGGATGGAGAACCTGGGGCTGGCCAATCTGGCCTGACGGGGCAACCTGGAGAGCCCTGGACACCGGCCTAGCCAAACTCCTCCACTCCCCCTCCCTCCCAGGCAGCAAGATGCCAGCATGGATTTGAGACATGTGTGCCCTGTATGTCTGGTGTGGGATCACCTGGCCTTAGCAATGCATTTGGATTAGAATCAAACCCAGAGTCTGAAATACAGTATAAAGGACATGCTGCCCTGTGTGTCTAATCCTTACAGACAAGTGCTGGGTTTCTGCATTTCCTAAATGGAAACACATGTGCTGCTAACATAGAACTATGTCTGTGGCATTTGTTAGGTCATGCTGCACGTGCATGATTTCCAGACACAAGAGAATAAATGCAAGTGTGTCAGCATGTATTTTGCAGGTGATTATGTGATGACATATTCTGTGAACACACTTGTAGCATTGTTTTGGGGTGGTGGGTAGGGCAGCTAGGGATGGAGATGGATCTCACAGTGCAGCTAGCAATGGAGATAGGTCTCACAGTCATTGTAGAATAAAAACCAAAATCCACCTTCTGGTCCATAGTAAGCACTTAAGGAATGAATACTGAATGAACAAACATTGAGAAGCTGAATGAATGAATGTTTGCATAATGAACACAGGGTGAAAGACCTGAGAACTTGGTGGAGTTTGGGCATTCTTGGCACTCTCCCTTGAAAAAGGAGGCTGGGCAAGGGGGGGCTGGGAGATACACTGCCAGTCATGCTGTAGCCCATCACCCCGAATGGCTTTGTGCCCATTCCTAAGAGAGTAGAGAAGTAAGAGGGAATCCCGGCCCTGCCCCTCCTACCTTCTGGCACCCAGAGTCCCAAGAATTGATGCTCTTCATAAAAAAAACATACTATCCCATGTATATACCTAATCCCCTAATTTGGTCCAGAAAGGAGTTAAGTGAACTATAACACAAAATAAAATGAAAAATTTAAAAAGATGAGAAGATAAAACAAAGGGAAAACCATAGCAGAAGAGAGATGAGATCAGGAGAGTAGGCAGGCTTCTTTGCAGGGGTTGACTAGCCTTCTGCAGCCAATATCCACGGCTTCCATAAGGGTATGAAATATACTTTTTAAGTTTTTCAGAAGCAGCCCAATTATTCCAGGAACTGATTCCAGGGAAATATAGCCTGTAGATTCTCCATGTGCTCCTGGGAACAACACCCCTAGAGTAAAGCAATTTATACAAAGGTAGGAAAAAAAGTTTACTACACAAGCATCTCACACCCTGTAGGTGAGAGGAGAGGGAGCAGGAATTGGCCCTACTTCTCTGGAGGACAATTGCCAGTTGTATCAAAATTTTACATACTCTTTGATCCAGAGTTACACTCGTTGGAATTTATCCCACAGATATATTCACATTTATTTACTCAAGGACTACAACAACGATGACAAGCAAAAGGTTGGAAACTTCCTATACGTTAACGGATAGGGGACAAACTTACCTCCCTTACAGTGGAGTACTATACAGCCTTAGAAAAGAATGACCAACCTCTCTGTTTGGACATGGAGCAATCGCTCAGCTATTATAAGCGGGGGAAAATTCTACTGCAGGACAGTGTGTATGCTTGCAATATGCATAATTTTTTTCTTAAAGAATACACAGGAAATTTAGACGTGGCTACCTCAGGAGGGAGGTGAGTAGAGAAAAGAGAGACTTTTAATTTTCAATTTATAATATACCTTTCTGTGCTAATTGACGTTTTCTCTCACGATACGATCCTTTTTAATTTAAATAAGTTATTTTTCCTAGAACAAGCTAAACAACAAAAGACTATTAAGAATATGAAAAACACACAGATGTGAGCAAATAATGAATAATGGCAATAATCCCTACGGTTTATTGAGTGCCCCGTGCCTAGAATTTCATATGCTCTAACCCAATTAATCTTTATAGCAAATTTATGAAGTAGACGTACGTATCTCCATTTCACAGGTGAGGAAACTGACGTTCGGGGAGATGAAATGACAGAGCTAGAAGGTGGCAGAGAGAGGATTCGAGCCCAAACTGTGGAAACCCTAAGCCCACTGTTTTTCCTAACCGTCCTTCGGCCTCTCCCTCCAAGAGAGAAGTGCACTTACTTGACGTCCGGACCCACGCGACGCAGCGCCCCAGCCAGGCGCACCCGCGGTCCCGGCGCGCACGGTGCTCCACGCTCAGCGAGTGCGCGCGCACGCAGCGGCGCGGGCCCGGCGGTGGCTGTGGCGAAGACGTCACAGCCCGAGTTTTCCTTTTCGGGAGTCCCCGGTACACATCCTGTGTCCATGTTTGGGCATTTACGTCACGGCGGCTGGGCCGGGGCCTCCCGAAATGGCAGTGGCCCTGGGAGTCGGAAGCCCTGAGCCAGCGCCGCCGCTGCTATATAAGTGGGGGGGCCGCGGGTTGGGGGAGCCCGGCTGCGCTTTGGACAGACGAGGAACCGCCACCCGAGGCGGGTCCCAGCGAGCAAGGGCGCCTCGGCCACCACCACCCCCAACCCTTTCCCAGAGGTGAGAGCCCGGAGCCAGGAGCCCGAGAGCCTAGGTCTGCGAGGCGCTGGGCGCCCCGACTGTCGGCCTCCCGGCCATCCGTGCGCCCCCAAGCCCAGCGGGCGAGGCCCCCGGAGCCCCGCAGCCGCAGCCGAACCATGCTCCACCTTAGCGAGTTTTCTGGCCCCGACGCGCTCCTGGTAAAGTCCACCGAGGGCTGTTGCTCTGAATCCAGTACCGAACTGACCCGGCTGCCCGCCAGGGACCCACCCGCAGCCGCCGGCTATCCCGGAGGTAAGGAGCGCGGCCAGGGGTGCTCAGACGGCGGCGCAGCGCGGGGACGCAAGGTGCCTGAGAACAGGCAGGGACTGGGACGCTGGAGCTGTGGGGCTAGGGGCGGAAGGAGATTCGGGGTCCTGTGTGTGCGCACCCCCAATGCCACCCCCACCAGGCCTCCAGCGCCTCCGCAGGAACCTGTGCGTGTATCAAGGCGTCCTTTTGCCTTTGCACGTGTGTTTTGCGTGTGCATGTTTGTATGTGCGTCTTGGGGCGTATGCTGGCTCCGGCTGGATCAGAATGTGCAAAAGACACTTTGTGTGTGCCAGTGCGCACCAAGGGCTTCTTGCGTAGGGGCTGCGGGCTCCGAGGCACGGCCTTTGATGTGCGCGGAGCTGATTCCTGCTCCCTCCTCAGCAGGTGACTTCTTGAGCTGGGCCTTGAGCAGCTGCGGCGCCGGGGGGGACTTAGCCGACTCCTGCTTCCTGGAGGGGCCTGCGCCCACGTCTCCTCCCGGCCTCAGCTACAGTGGTAGCTTCTTCATCCAGGCAGTACCCGAACACCCGCACGATCCGGAGGCACTCTTCAACCTCATGTCGGGCATCCTAGGCCTGGCACCTTTCCCGGGCGCTGAGGCGGCAGCATCCCGGTCTCCTCTGGACGCCTCTTTTCCCGCAGGCTCCGACGCCTTGCTGCCGGGACCGCCAGACCTTTTCTCCCCGGATCTGGGCGCTACCGTCTTCCCAGAGGCGTTCTGGGAGGCCTCACCCTCGGCGGGCGCCCCCTCACAGTGCCTGTATGAGCCTCATCTCTCCCCACCCGACGTTAAGCCCGGCCTCCGGGCTCCTCCGGCTTCTCCTGCGCTGGACACTGCCTCGGCCTTCAAAGGTCCCTACGCTCCATGGGAGCTGCTCTCAGCAGGGGCGCCAGGGAGCTGTGGGTCACAGGGAGGCTACCAGGGCGCCCCGGAGGCCCGTTTCCCCCCGATGGGGGCCAAGATTGAAGACCTGCTGTCCATCAGCTGCCCCGCGGAGCTGCCGGCTGGCCCTTCCAGCAGACTATACACCACGGGGGCCTACGATGCTTTCCCGCTGGCCCCGGGTGACTTAGGGGAGGGAACCGAGAGCCTCCCGGGGCTCCTGACCCCTACTAGTGGGGAGGGAGGGAGTAGCGGCGAAGGCGGAGAGTTTCTAGATGGTACGCAGCCTGAGCTTTCCCCGCTGGGCCTTCGCAGCGCCGGGGCGGACTTCCCGAAACCTCTGGTGGCGGACCTCCCCGGGAGCAGTGGCGTGCCTGAGCCTCCAGGACCGCCGCCGGTCCCATTCCCCACAGCCAAGGCGCGGCGCAAGGGGCGCCGGGGCGGCAAGTGCAGCGCACGCTGCTTCTGCCCTCGGCCGCACGCCAAGGCATTTGCTTGCCCGGTGGAGAGCTGTGTGCGCAGCTTTGCGCGCTCTGACGAGCTCAACCGCCACCTGCGCATCCACACGGGCCACAAGCCGTTCCAGTGCCGCATCTGCCTCCGCAACTTCAGCCGCAGCGACCACCTTACCACACACGTGCGCACCCACACAGGCGAGAAGCCCTTTGCCTGCGACGTGTGCGGCCGCCGCTTCGCGCGCAGCGATGAGAAGAAACGGCACAGCAAGGTGCACCTCAAGCAGAAGGCGCGCGCCGAGGAGCGGCTCAAGGGCCTTGGCTTTTACTCGTTGGGCCTCTCCTTCGCTGCGCTGTGAGGGTGAAATGGGTTTGCACATTGGGGCGCCGCAGTCCGGCGCGCACGAGAAAACCTGCCCACCCCTCCCCGCTCCTCTGCCCACTTTCTTACGGCACGCCCAAGGGCGGGCCTCTGGTCCGGCTTCTAGTTCCCTTGAAGCGCCCGCCGCACACTCTCCGTACAGCACTAGCTCCATGGACAGCTCCCGCGGTCCGGGCGCTGTCTTCCGAGTCAGCCGCGCTTTGGAGGGAAGTTCTCTCAGGCCACCCACTGAGTAGGCACTTCCCTGGGACTTAAGACACTCTTTTGTAATGGCGCACGCCCCACGCCCTCTCCTAGACCCCCAGAGACGGGTAGGGGCAGAGCCGAGCTGGTCTCGCGCGGGATTTTGTACAGCAATGTCGTTTTCAGCAGCCATTGGTTGTAATGTTTTGCTTTGGGGTTATTTCCTTTTTTGTTGTCGTTAATTTTTGTAAAGCAGACGCTACTCTCAAGCAGTTGACAAAACTGTTTATTTTTGCAATTAAAATTATTGTGCTAAAAGCTTACTGAATCTGCCATCCAAGCTCCTGACCATTTCCCCACCCACTCCCCCAGGAGTATATGTGCCAGAAGAGAAGGGAGATCCTCACGCTCATGGCATCATTACACACCTACCGTCAGGCACTTTGGCACGTGGTAGGCGTTCAATAAATATGTACTGAATTAACAAATGAATTTAATCACAGCTGACCTAAGGGTTCAAGGTGTTTCTGGAACTTTCAGAGTGGTTGAGAGGCTTAGGTATTAAACATTGTGCATATATTATCCTCCTCAGTCCTCACAATCCTGAGTGCAGCATGAGGAAGCAAAGTACATAACTTGCTGGGTAACCCAGCTAGGAACAGACAGGGTCAAACTCAGATCTGTCTGGCTCCAAAGCCAGTGCTTTTTTTCCCAACCCCAGAATGGCGGCACCTCAGCTTATCAGCACTGTTTGGAAAGGCATCCAAGAGGTGAAATAGATTTGGCAACTAGAGGGAGCTCCAGGCAGTAGCAACAGCAGCAAAAGACTGCAGTATTTCAGTGCTGTTTGTGAACACCCAGAGCTTTGGGTATCACAGAGGCTCCAGCCAGTGCCTGTGCATCTGTATGAGAATCACATGCGTCAGGCCCAAAAGGGACTCAGCATTCAGCTAGACCGTTGATGGGCAGAGCCAAGCCCAGTAAGGAGAGGGTGCTTGCCAGAGGCTGCTTTTCCCACAGCAGCCCATTTACCATCTAGTCAAGCACTGGCCGCAGCCCCTTTTCCCTAACTCTCCTTCCAGATGAAACTTCCATGGCTTTTCGGGGCGGGGGCAGGTGGTGGAGCTAGGAGGGTGGTGAGGAAAGTATGATCCTGTGATGGGGAAAGTGGGGAATGGGTGAAACTCCCCCCCCCCACTTTACTCCCTAAACTCCCAACCCAAAAGCTTTTACTCTTTCTGGCGATCTTGGGTAGACGCTGGAGCATTAAAAGCCTGCTGTGCTCCCATCTCTCCTCCCCAACAGCTTCTCTCTGCTAAGGAAAGGATAGAGCCTGTCTGGGGGCTTCATTCTTTTCTGAGCTGAGCTATTCTTGAATTAAGAGAGTCCTACAGCCCTAGGATGCCAGACCAACCCAGCTTCTAATCCTTTGGCTACTTCATCCCTTCACTCTCAGATGTGCTCACCCTCCACCCCCACAGTCCATTTGACCAGAGACAAAATTATCAATTCAATTATCAGTGAATTCCACCCATTTTTCTCCCTGAGTGGTAAGTGCTTTCATGTGGTTGAGTACCTTGCATCTAATAAACCAATTTGTGGTAAAGGATTCAATACTACCTCTTCTAGGAGAGTTAACATTTTAATAGAGTAGCCTATAGAGGGCAGTGTTTAACCCCGTAGTGAGGCTCAAATGATGGACCATCAGGCACTGTAATAGGGAAGTGGTAGATTCAGGGAGACATAAGACGATGATGACTCTCATTATCTTACTATTTAAGTGACCACACCTTTCACTTATAGGCATGGACCACCTGACTTCACTTTCCATGCAGAATAGGGTAAGAAAGAGCATAAAGGCCCAGATTTCAAGCAAGTGGTCCCAAACCACACAACCTGAGCAAAGGAAGAAGGGCAGACAGGCTGTAGGTGGGTGGTGTCTAACCAGTCCACCCTTGCCCCCTTGAGCAGCGTCCCATCAAGTACTATCAGCTCTGTTGTGCCCCACCTTGTCCTCATACCCACCTAGGCCTAAACTCACTGATGAGAAAATTGCACCCCAAAGAAGTGACTTAGTAGTGGTGCTGGTACCAGGGCCCAGCCTGGTTCTACAACTCCCAGCTGAGAAGGCCCTACTATTACTCCCAAGGGAAACTGCTCCATTTACTCGAACTTCCCCTAGGGATTTTGATGGAAAAGAATGTTAGGCCAGAGATGGAAAGAATTAAATAAAACAATCAGAAAATCGTCCCAAACCCAGGACCCAAACATAATCGGGGACTAACAGAGAGCTCATTTTCTTTACTTGCTCTTATTTTTTATCTGGTCCTCAAAATGTTGTTTTCTCAGACTTAGTTCTGAGCCCCCTCCTTCCCCATTTCCACACTCTTCTTGGAGATCACATGAATTCCTAGGCTTTCAGCTATCACTGATGCATGGATGACTTCTAAGCCAGCCAGCTCTCATCTCTACTCCAGCTGAAGCCCATGGTTCTGACTAATGAACACCTCCATATGGGGATGTTCACCACAATTTCAAATACAATCTGTCTAAAATCAAATCATCCTTCCATATACCCAGTTTATGCTAAAGGCGACCATCATTTGTTTGGTTCCCCAAAATCACCTAAATAACTACAGTTCTTCTGTAGGATTCATTTTTTACCCCTCTTTCCCCCACATCCAGGCTGTCACTCAGACTTACTGGATCTTATTGAAGTGCTAAAGGGTCTTATCTACTCTAATTCATGGTACATTGTTTCCTTTTACATACTGTAATTTTCAGTTTGTGAGCTCATCTTAATTTTCAGTGAGTGGGGGTTTACCTGGTCAGTAATATTCTGTAGGCTGGGTTGAGGGTATGTTTCTCCTGAGTAGTTTTGTGCTTGCTTCTGCCAGGCATTCCAGGAATATCAACTGACGAAGACCAATCTTTATGTTAATTTCTTGACTTGGGCTTCTTGTACTATGCAGGTGTTGTGAGTTTAAACTCTAACTCAAGTAGTTATAAATTCTCAGAGGCAACTCCCCCTTTTCCACCCAGGGCCCAGGTCAGGACAGACAAGCAATATGGGAAGGTATTCCTTCCCCATACTTCCTGGGGTTAGTCACAGCACATCTTGAGCTTACATTTGTCGGTCTCAGTTCCCTTGTTTTGGTCCAAGTAGATTTTCTTCCCTTTCTTGCAAGCTCAGCTAAGCATTTCAGATGTCTGTTATGTTTTGTGAATCAGTCCATGCATTCTTTAGCAGGAGGGACTTTGGTTTATTCCACAGTATTGCTGAAAACTAAAGCCAGAAGATATTGATTCCTCTTTTAAAATATTTCCCCCATTTATCCTCTCTGTTCCTATTGCCAGCACCTCAGTCCATTCCACCCCTTCCACATACGCAAACACTTTGGCTATGACAATCACATAATAGTTGGAAGGAGCTTACAAGAACATCCTGTCTGACCCCTCATTGTACAGAGTAGGAAACTGAGGCCCAAGAAGTTTGGGATTTTCTTAAGGGGACACAGATGATGAGAGACTGAAGTGGGCCTTGAACTTGGGCTTTCCAGTTCCAAGACCAGTGCATATCCATATATCCACTTGTTTCACAAGTATTACTGAGTGCCTACCATATGTTGGGCCCATGGTTCCCAACTTTTTTACTTTCTAGTGCACCTGAGGAGTTCGATACACGCACATCAGTAACAAAGCCTCACTCAAATCCTGACTCTCACCCTGGAGAGACAGGGAAGAGTAATAAGAATCTTGATGAGGCAGGATATGGGGGAGAGTTTGACAAAGCAACCCAGAGTGCTCCTTCCTCCCTCTTCACCCCAACCTCTGTGCCCTGTTTGAAACAAGCCTGCACTACACCAAACTGCTTCCTGTGGTCCCTCTGCCTCCATTCTCTCTCCTTCCGTTTCACACTACACAGCACTACTGATGTAATTTCCCTAAACCATTATTCGTAGTGTTTTATCCCAAACTGACCACAATTTCCACCTTCCTACAAAAAATACATCGCCGTTAAAGCCCTCCATATCTGATACAAACTTATCACCCACCCTCCTCTGTAGGTTTGCTCTGTGCTCAGTCCTCCCCCCTACGTATTGTCCAAATCCTCCTACCGTTGAGCTCCTTCAAGGGCAAGAGGCCTTGTCTGATCATCCACATGTGTGGCCACCATATCACTAGGCCTTCTGCCCAGCACACCTTAAGTGCTTAATTATTGGGTTGATTAGTTGGCTAAAAGGAGAAGAGAAAAAGAGAAGGGGAAAGAGGAAGGAAGGAAGGTGGTTGGAGAGCATGAAACTGGGAAAGGATCAGGAGGGAGACGGGAAGAAGCAAGATTGAGGCACCGATGCAATCCATGGGGTTCCATGAGTAGGACCACACTTCTGGATGGTCTGTGCCTGTCTAATTCTTCCAGAGCCCATGATTCTCTCCCTCAGGTCTGGGTCCCCAGATGTGTCTGTCATTCAGCTTTCTCTTTCCCTTTTGGCTTTTCTGGCCCACATGGAGTGGGATTCAGTTTAACATTTTTAGAACTGTGGTTCCCATAACAACCAAGCAGAAACTGTTGTCCATAAAACGTAGCCTGGGCACACATGCACACACACATATGCACATGTGTGCACGTGTGCACATGCATACCCGAATACACACATAAAGTACATGCATGCCCACTTACATTCACTCGTATATACACACTCATATGCACAAGCACACCCACATGTACACATTCACACGTGCATGCACTCACAAACACAATGCACACGCGTGCATATGCACAGATATACACCTGTATGCACATGCATGCATGTACACATTCACGAAAACACGTGTTCATACACAAGCATGCCTCAAATTGGTTTGTTCTTTTTTAAATTTATTTATTTTATTTATTTATTTTTGGCCGTGTTGGGTCTTCGTTGCTGCGCGCGGGCGAGTGGGGGCTACTCTTCGTTGCGGTGCGCGGGCTTCTCACTGCGGTGGCTTCTCTTGTTGTGGAGTATGGGCTCTAGACGTGTGGGCTTCAGTAGTTGTGGAATGCGGGCTCAGTAGTTGTGGCTCACGGGCTTAGCTGCTCCACGGCATGTGGGATCTTCCGGGGCCAGGGCTTGAACCCGTGTCCCCTGCATTGGCAGGCGGATTCTTAACCACTGTGCCACCAGGGAAGTCCCTCAACTTGGTTTTGCAAATTCATAGGAAGCACAGAGTGAGAACAAACATCACTAGAAGAAAAAATAATATATGGATATTTTTTGCAGTCTGCAAAAGCAGGTGGATTTAGGGAATCTTCATTTTGGCAGTGGAAGGCTCAGTAGGCTTAATAGAGCAAAGGGGTGGCAGGAGGGCACTGTATTCAAGCACAGACTTTGGAATTTGGTGACTTGAGTTCAAATCCTGACGGTGCCCTTTTTTGAGCTCTGAGCTTTAGTTTCCCAATCTGTAAAGTGGGGATAATAATAATACCTACTCAATAGGTTTGACAATTGAATGATATGCATAAAAATGATTAGTGTAATGCCCGGCATTTGGTTAATAGGAGCTGGTATAACTTAGGTCTTAGGAGAAGTGATTTCTTATTTGCTCAATCTAAGACTTTCTTGAGGAGAAAGGAAATCCAGGAGCTATGGGGTAGGAAGAGAAGATGTGGGGGAGGAGGGAAGTTTGAACTGACTGGCTTGGGTCCTTATTAAATTTGCCTTTCTTCAAAAGCCACCTGACAACTCTACAAATTATCCCTCCAGATACTAAATGCCCAATGTCCCTGCCTTAGCAGGAATAGGATGGGGTCAAGGAAAGTCCCCATCAGCCTCGTTTATTGGAGAATCCTGGGGCTATGCTGGATTTCTGTTCTGCTGCAGCTGTACGACCCCTAGTGGTCTTGGACCTCAACCCTGCCCAAGCCAGTTTCTTTGCCGTTGTCCAAGCACTGCCCCTAGCCTGAAATGCCATTTCTTCTTTTCCTCATCCAAAGCTCAGTTCATCTCAGCCCTGGGCTTAGTAGCCCCAACACCCTATCTGATTTACCCACTGCAGCCCTGTAAACTTCCTCCAAGCCCAGGACAGTCAGATTGCTCCTGCTTCAATAGCTGGATGGGCCTTAAGCCAAGGGCGGGCCCTCTAGGTGCTCCAGTCCCAGGGAGCCAGGCTTCTCCCCTAACCAAGTTTGAGGTGGGAGTGGGTGGGAAGGAACCAGGGCCGGAGCCCACTGTCCCTTTCTTCCTCCACCAGGTCCCGGGTAGGATTTGTGACGGGGACACGTGCTCCTAGACGGCACCCTCAAGGGCAAGATTGGGTCCGGGACATGACGGAGTCTGACCGAAGACACTCCTAGTTCCCGTGGTTCCCTAGGGATGCCCAGAGGGGACTGACATAGGCAGTGTCTGCGGAGACTGTGTCTCGGACCCGGGGTCGCTGAGTGCACACCCAGGCGCGCGTCCCAGGAGGCTGCATAGAGCCCGTGGCGCAGATCCCAGGAGTAATGCAGCGCGCCGGCCCTCTTCCCGACGCACAGAATCGCCCACCCCAGGATGTGCTCCGAGTGGAAGCAGGCCCAAGCCAGAGTGGTAGAGTTAGGGCGGAGAGGTTCGGATTAAAGGTGGGCAGCAGAGGTCACAACCGGAGGTGCCCGGGGCAGGGAGAGTGCACTGGGCGGTGCCGCGATCCGGGAAGACAGAGACTCAGGAGGAGCGCGGCCGGACAGGCCCCTGCACCCCCAGGGCGGCGCCGCGGACGCCCTCCCCCACCGAAGCCACCTTCAGCGGAAAACGTGGGGTCCCGGCGCAGCCGCTTCTGGCGGTATCTGCGGCTCCCCAGCTCGCGGGAGAGCCCGCCCCGGAGGAGGGGCCGGCTCCGCCCCACCTCCTTGCCACCTCCCTCCCCCTTCCCTTCCTTTCCTCGGGCCGCGCGCCCCCTCCTCCCTCCTCTATCCTTCCCCCACCCTGTTTGTGTGCCCCTCCCGCTGCGACTGGCTGGGAGGCTTGGCCGCCCCCGCCCCGAGAGGGAGGCGGGGGCGCAAGCCGCGGCGGCTACCCGAGGCTGCGGAGGGGAAAGAGATCCGAGGCCCCGAGGCGGCCCTGCATCTGGCCCGGGCACGCGGGGGCTGCCTCTGCACCCCCAGCCGAGGGCCGCAGGGCCTGGCCTCGTCGCGGGGTGGAGTAGGTAAGGGCGAGTCGCGGGCGTGCTGCGGGACCGCTCCTGGAGAGAAGGCAGGGAGGACCCCAGCCGCTGCCGCCTTCTCTTGCTTCTCTCCCACAGCCCTCTGGAGGCCGGAGAGGCTCCCGGACCGGGGCGGGGGAGGGGATTTGGGCAGGCCAGGGCAGAGGCAAGGAGGCGGTTAATTTAAGGACTTAAAATCAGAACGATTTGGGACCAGGCTTCCCATCCCCCCTCTCGCCAGTCGCTCCTCGAGCCAGGCTGGGGGGCGGGGCGGGCTCCAGATCCCACTGGGACTCTGGACCTTGGAGAGCCGGGGCCAGAGGGAGGGAGGAGCAAGAGCGCCCTCGAACCCCAGCCCTCTCCACCTGCTTCTGAAAAGGGGTGGGGGAGGGGCTTGGTGTTGCGGCCTGGCTGGGCACCTGTGCGGGTGTCTGAGGGTGGGAGGGTTTGGGTGCCCCTGTGCACGTGTGATAAGTCTGGATGGTCTGGAGGTGTGCATGTGTGTGCACGCATGTTTATGTCTCCTCATATCCCAGTGCCTCCGCCGGTGACTGTGCCCACAGTGGTCTGGATGTGTGCTCCCCACTGCATTGCTTTGCATGTGAGTGTGTGCCACGGTGCCTGTGTGCACTTGCCACAGTCTGCCTGTGAGCAGGAGTGGGGCCTGCTCTCTCCTTAGGTTGAGTCTGCAGTGAAGGGCCCAGATGGTTTTCAGGGTGTGGATCCAGGTGCTGGAGCCATGTGTGTGTGACCTTGGGGGGTGTGTGCATGCTTGCAGGAGCCTAAGAATGAGGGGGAGCTTAGAACAGAAAAGGCAGTGTCAGAGCTGCCAAGAAGCAGCGGACTGGACGCAGTGACCCCTGTGGGTCTTCACCAGGCTATAGTGACTACTCTGGGAGCTACAGATGTTGGGCCACAGCCCCAGGTGTGGAGAGCCAGAGCCTCTGCCTTCTTGGGGGATTCAGGGGGCATTCCTTTATTCCCCAACCACAGGGACACCTCCAGCTGGCTCCCCATCCTTAAAATACCTCCTCCACCTGCTAGCAGATGTCTCCTGGAAGCACTGAGCTTAGAGTTTCATTTCTTTGGCCTGTAATGCCATCTACTAATATCCAAATCTTCCTCCCCCATTTCTGTAATTTCCACCTTCTCTGCTTTCCTGCGTGTGGATTTTATATGGAAAGAGGGAGAAAGAGCTGCTGGGCCCAGAAGGCCAGGTGGGAGGGAGAGAAGATGCCAGGGGCATGGTAGAGAGTTGGAGGCAAGGGGAATGACCATCGAAAACCAAACTCTGTGAAATTCTCAATTTTGCCTGATCTGAATTTAACAGAGAAGGAGACCTAGAGAGGGAGTTTGGTGATATCCACATACTTGTTTCTAGATTTAGGGAATATTTGTTTTTGGAATATTTGTAGTGGGAAAGCGGGTCATGGTTGTGGAAAGGTAATTGCCAACCTGCCTTTGAATTCCCTGGCCTTTCCTACCTCTCTGGTAGCCCACCACACCCTTTATTCATTCATTCAACAAATACTTATTGAGTGCTACTATGGGCCAACCTATGAATATTATAGTATTAGTATGACATTCCACTCCCAACCAGAAGGAACATAGTACTGAAACTAAGAGCATGGTTTTTGAAGTCAGTCAAATGGTACTGACTGACTGGGTTCAAATCCCAGCTTGTCACTGTTTCAGTTATTCACTGGTGTATAACAAACCTCTCCGGCATACAGGGGCTTAAAACTACACTGATTTATTACTTATTATGGTATGTGGGTTGTCTGTGACTGTGGGCTCACTTGGCCCTTCTCAGGTGCATACAGTTGAGAGAGACTGGCTGGAAAGGAACATCAAGATGGCCTTTCATCCTCCAGGGCCTTTCCACACACGGCATCTAATCACTCAGTAGTCTAGCTCAAGTTTTCTCCATGGCAGCTGGATTCCAAGAGGAAGTATTCAAAGAGGATAAGCTCTGTGGAACTGCTTATCAAACCTCTGCCTGCATCAGGCTTTAATGTCCCATTGCCCAAAGTCACACAGCCAAGCTCTGAGTCTGTGGGAGAGGACCGCATAAGGGCAAGAATACTGGGAGGGATGGCTCATTGGGTGCCACCAAAGCGACAGTTTGTTAAGTCACTTACTGGCCTTGGACCAGTGATTTGGCCACTCTGAGCCTCAATTTCCTTATCCTAAAATGGAGGTGATACTACGTACTTGGCAGCACTGTCATGAGAACTAAGTGAAAAGCATGTTGTCTCACCAGAATAACTAGTAGGTCAATGTTTCCTGCTTTGATTATTAGACTGCAAGCACCTTGAGAGCATTACTGTCTTAGTCATCTTTGTGTCCTCAGTGCCTGGCATGGGCCTTTGTGTTTAACATCTTTTTGTTGGGTGGATAAAATAGAATGAAGCAGACAAGTCCTAAGCCTTGGAGCTCTGCTAGAGCGACAGTGTTGAAAAGACACAGCAAGTTCTGACATCCCAGTGGGTGACTTGCAGAGTTGCAGAAGCAAATGTTATTCAAGGTGATTCTCGGATTGATTTAATTGTAACCAAATTCACCCAGTTCCATGACAATGAGTGGTGGAAATCACCTTGGTTACATAAATCAATCAGTTCATCCTCCATTATTCATTGTGATTCCTCTAAGAATATACTGAGGTCTGCTGTGTGTGTGGAAGGTGTGAGGATGAGTCAGTTGCATTGCCCCTGCCCTCCAATGTATGTGAAGGGTAGGATCTGATGTGCAAACAGGTCCATGACCATCCAGTATGTGATACTTGTTACCATGTGTGAAGAGCTATGGTGAGGAGTGATTCATGTTGTGATGTGACTTGAGCTGGAGGAGCGGGTAGAAGGCTGCATGGAAAGGGTAGCATCTGAGCTGGGCCTGCAGAATTCACCTATTAGAGGAGGTAGTCCCAGGAAGAGGGACCAGCATGGGCCAAGACTCAAGGATATGACATCACATGGCACTTCTCAGTGAAGCTAAGCCCCATAGGGCTCACTAAGGATGCACGTGGGAAGCATAAGCTAGGGCTGACAAGGCTGAGTGGTGGTCAGATTCCAGCCAGCCTTGAGGGCAGGCAAGGCAGGGTGGCCTTTACTTCTTAGAAGATGGCCTGCCTTCAGAGATGTTTTATAAGAATTAGAGTGACATGACTGGATCTGTTTTTGAGGAAACCATGAGAATTCAAAGCTGGAGGAGTTAGAGACTCCAGTTAGAAACAGTATCGATATCCAGATAGAAGAGGATAATAGGAAAAGGGCTATAGGAAAAGCAACAAATAGAGTCAAATATTTAGAAGATAGTATTGACAAAAATCAGCAACTGATGAGATCTGAGGGGGACTTTGAGAATTCAGAGATGCGTTGGGGGTTGCACGCAGGGTGCCAAGGAGACAATGAGCATGTTAGTCAAGATGGAAAACAGGAGGAAGAAGCAGGTTTCAAGGGGAGCATTGTGGTATCATGAGTTCACTATTGGTCATATTAAGCTCTCAGCCGCCTACATTAAAATATCATCCATTTCGTCTTCCCTACTTGCTGCTTCTAAGAAACACTTTTAAAAAAAGAATTGCTATAAATTACAGGTCTGAGGCATTGAGTTATCCATGCCTCAGGCTAGCGGAAGTGATGGTATAGATTAAAATTAGGTTATCTCTAAGAAGCATTTGAATATGTTCAGGTGTCTTTCATTTTCAATACTGTCTCTGATTCTCCCATGCAACCCCCTTCCCTTCACGGCTGAGCTTCCTGCGTCTACTCACTGTCTACTCACATCCTCACCTCACTCTCTTCTTAACCTTCAGCAGCCGGGCTCATCAAAGTGGCCCTCTCTAAAGTCACTAGTGGACCTTTTCCACCTCTGCTCTGACCGAGTTGTCAACTCCTGTTGTTTACACTGTTTTCTCTACTCCTTCCCACTCCTTCCATCCATGACGTCCTCTCTTCCTGAAGGTTTCCTGCCAGAATTCCCATTTCTGCTGCTGGTTCTTAGGAACTTCTTGGTTCTTCTCCCTCCTCTGCCTCTCTGAGGGTCCACCTTTCCACCCCTGCTCTCCTCTCTCTGCACCCTCTCCGTGGTCCTGTTCATCCACTTTTGTTTTTAGGCTTAAATTGCCAAAATTGTATTTTCAGCTCCATATTGCATATTGCAAACTATGTACCAAATATCTCTATTTCCAAGGCCCACTGGAACCTCAAACTCATGGAATCTACAACCAAACTCACTCTCTCTCCCCCAAACCTGCCCTCATTCATTTTCCCTCCTTACTGAACCTCATCCCCATCTACATAGATGCTCAAAACTCCAAACCTGAGCCTGACCCTTGACTCCTCCCTTTCGTACCCACCGCAGTCATTCTGTCACCAAGCCTTCTCCCTTCTCCTTTCTTAATTGTTCCCAGATCCATCCTTCTCCCAATTTGCACCCCTGCTACCTTGGCTAACAATTTCCGTGTGTGTTCCTGTAGCCTTCTTCCTGACGTTGGCCCTCTGTAGTCCATTCTCTAAACTACATCTGATTAAGTCCTTGCCATCCCTTCATTCCACAAACATTTACTGAGCACTTAGCGGGCATTGTTGTTAAGTGCTGGAGAAATAGCAGTGATCGAGAAAGATAACGTCTCTACCCTCATGGAGTTTACGTTTTCCTTCCCTGTGAGAGGTATACTCTTTCTCAGTTCCTTGCCTTTGTACGTGCTCTTTCTGCTGCTCAGGATTGTTTCTTCCCCTCCCCAACCTTATAATTGCCCTTCCTCACCTGACAACTCTATTTTGCTCTTCAAGAGTCAGCCTGCAGTGGAGGCTAACACAACATTGTAAAGCAACCATACTCCAATAAAAATTAATAATAAAGAAAGAGTCGGCCTAGATGCTACTACATCTGGGGGTTCCCCAGCCACCCCCCCCAGTTCCTCAAGCTAAGTGTAGAATTCTGTGCCAGTCTCTTGCATAACATTTATCTCATGACTACACCATCCAATCCCTTAGTCTGTCCCAGATCACAGGCTGCTTGAAGGCAAGGATTGGATCTTGTAGGTCTGTGTGTCCTCAACATCCCTAGCACAGCACCTGGTATAGTTCATGGCACAGAGCAGGTACTCAGTAAATGTACGTTGAATGAATTCATGTTGGAATAGTGTTTAGGAGAGAATTCTAGGTTTGAAATACAGATTTATAAGGCTTTAGACTTTTGATGGCAAATGACAGAAATCCAACCCAACCCAAATTATTTTAAACAAAAAAGGATATGTACCAATTCATATAACTGGAAAAAAGAGGGATGAGTGGATCTTGGGCATAACTGTACACAGGTTCTCAAAGGTGGGTGAAGGACTTCCCTGGTGGTGCAGTGGTTAAGAGTCTACCTGCCAATGCAGGGGACATGGGTTCAAGCTCTGGTCCGGGAAGATCCCACATGCCACGGAGCAGCTAAGCCCGTGCGCCACAACTACTGAGCCTGTGCTCTAGAGCCTGAGGGCCACAATTACTGAGCCCGCGTGCCACAACTACTGAAAACCTGCATGCCTAGAGCCCGTGCTCCGCAACAAGAGAAGCCACCTCAGTGAGAAGCCCACGCATTACAACAAAGAGTAGCCCCTGCTCACTGCAACTAGAGAAAGCCCATGTGCCGCAACGAAGACCCAACGTAGCCAAATAAATAAATAAGAAAAATATTTTTTAAAAAAGTGGGTGAAGACTCTCTAACTCTTGACTAGGCTTCACTCTGAGTGTTGCCACATTTTCTCCCCACCAGTCATGCGTTTTCTCCATGTCATGGGTGGAGGTTGCAAAAGGCCATAGACAGCTTTATCATCCCTAGCATGTGATCCCAGAGAGTCAAGAGGACTCCTCAGTCTTTCATATAAATTCTCAGTGAAGGATTCAGTTGGCTCAGCCTGAGGAATCATTATGGCCAAGAAGATGGGGGTACAGTGATTGGTCAGGTCTGGGTCCACCCTACTAGGATTGGCAGCCCTGTCAGAACCACATGGAGTGAGGAGGGGCAGCTCACCAAAGAGAAGATGAGATGTTTCTATTACCAGAAGGTGAAGAAGACTTGCTGAGCAGATAAAAATAATAATGTTCACTGCAGGAACTCTTAGTGACTACGTGGTAGTGGAGGCCATGAAAATGCAAGACTATCTGTGTTTCTGGCAGAGTCAACATGTGAAAATGTGACAGTAGACAGGAGCCAGAGAAGGCACACATCTGGACATGGTTGGTCTTATTTGAGAGGAGATGAAACTCACACACTGGAAAGCCTTAAAAAAAAAAAAAAAAAGCTAATGCTTCTGATTGAGTCTTCTACCCAAAGAAAACAACCTTGGGCTGGACTTAAAAAAAAGTAGACTTGGACTTCGCTGGTGGCTCAGTGGTTAAGAATCCCCCTGCCAATGCAGGGGACACAGGTTCGAGCCCTGGTCTGGGAAGATCCCACATGCTGCGGAGCAGCTAAGCCCGTGTGCCACAACTACTGAGGCCGCGTGCCACAACAACTGAAGCCTGTGTGCCTAGAGCCCGTGCTCCACAACAAGAGAAGCCACCACAATGAGAAGCCCGCACACCCCAACGAAGAATGGCTCCCACTCGCTGCAACTAGAGAAAGCCCGCGCATAGCGACAAAGACCCAACACAGCCAAAAACAAATAAATTAATAAATTAAAAAAAATGAGGTATTAATAGTATTGACTGGGGACTGGAGTCCCTGGAATCCCCCTAGATTTAAAAAAAAAAAAAGTAGACTTGAGATAGACATCTGAGATGGGGGAAGGAGATAACAGGTCCTGAGGATGGCAGGGAGGCAGGGCCAGGCTGAAAAAGAGGCAGGTCTTCGGTCTGCAGAGGTTGCTGATTTGGGGAGACTAGAATGCAAAGGAAAATCTCTGACTGTTCTGTCAAGGTGATCACAGTACAGGATTGTGATGGAATTTGAATAGACAACACTTCTATTTTGCCCTTTCCTTCTCTCCCTTCCTCCCTCCATCACCTTCTTGCTTGCGTTCAGGCAAAGCTTCATGCTCATGCTGAGAAGGTGGGTAGATCTAGGCAGAAATATTCCTAAGAATGATTCGTAGTCATTCCTCAGCTCCAGCAGATGGAGGGAAACTGTGGGGTGGGCTGGCCTCAGGTGAAGAGCCACCTGGATCCCAGAAGCCCCTTCCTTCCTCTAGCTCGCACATCCACACTTAGGCCTATACCCCCAGGCCTCCTCCTTCCCCTGCTCTTCTAGAAGCCTGGCTAGCAAGGTGTAGGCAAGATTCCCCCACAGGAAGGACCAGCGTTTAGCTGAGATGGACAGGCATACACAGGTGCTCAGAAACCCGGCTGAACGTGCATGAAGAATAACCCTGTTCCTGAACAGTTGTGTGTGTGTGAACCAAGTTCTCCTTACAATATATACCTGATCACTTTGCCAACTTCCTCAGTTTTATCTATAGCCATTAGTCTATTCAGGTTTTTTATTTCTTCTTGAGTCAATTTTGATAATTTATATTTTCCTAGAAAAGCATTCAGTTCATCCAGATTTTCAAAAATTTGGGCCAGGAGTTGTAACTGGTAGCATTTCAGTAATTAAAAAAAAATCTCTGTGTCAGTGGTTATATCCGTCTTTTCATTATAGTGTTATGTATTTGTTTTCTTTCTTTTTCTCTTTGAATAGATTTGCCAGAGGGCTATTTATTTTGTTGGTCTTTTCAGAGAACCATCTTTTGGATTTACCCCTCAAGGCTACTGTTTGAGGGGGTTTTTTTCCTCTCTCTTTTTTTTAATTTTTATTGGAGTATAGTTGCTTTACAATATTGTGTTTCTACCGTACAGCAAAGTAAATCGACTATACGTATACATGTATCCCCTCTTTTTTTTGGATTTCCTTCCCATTTAGGTCACCACAGAGCATTGAGTAGAGTTCCCTGAGCTATACAGTAGGTTCTCATTAGTTATCTATTTTATACATAGTATCAATAGTGTATATATGTCAATTCCAATCTCCCAATTCATCCCACCCTCCCTTTCCCCCTTGGTATCCATACGTTTGTTGTGTATGTCTTGTCTCTATTTCTGCTTTGTAAATAAGATCGTCTATACCAATTTTTTCAGATTCTTGAGTGTTAATATACCTAAAAGATGGTGATGTTAGAACAGTGACTAATATTTAGTTTTTTAAAAGAAATTTAAGTCCCTATCTCACACATACTAATGTACTTTTAGATGAAATGATACAATAACTTGGATTTGCTCAAAATTATCCAGTGACGGAGGAGGTGTGAGCCGGAGAACAGTGTACAGATGAAAAAAACTGACCACGAGTTGATAATTTCTGAAGCTAGATGATGGGTACATAGGAGTTCATCATCATTTTCTCTCTATTTTGGAATATGTGTAAAAATCTCCATAACAAAAAGTTGGTTTTTTTAAAATCCTTGTTTCACCATGCATACCAAAAATTTCTAGATGGATGAAAACTCCAGTGTATAAAGGAAACCACACAGCCTGAAATATTTGCCTGCTACCAGTCATTGCCAGTTATAATATTATGGTTATTTGTTTAAAGCCCTTAATTTAAAAAGCGTTCTGGACTTTTTAAAAAAGGAGATCACAAAGTACTAAAAGTTTATATAATCCTTGGATAGGGATGGACTTCCTAAGCATGACAACAAAATGAGAAATCCTAAAGATTTTACTGAAGGAAACTTTAAAGCTTTAGTATAGCAATAAAGACTGTAAACAAAAGTAAAAGCTAATCAACACACTCGAGAAAAATATTTGTAGTATATAAATGACAAAATATCAATATTATAAAAAGTCTTCAAAAATCAACAAGAGGGCTTCCCTGGTGGCGCAGTGGTTGAGAGTCCGCCTGCCGATGCAGGGGACACGGGTTCTTGCCCCGGTCCGGGAAGATCCCACATGCCGCGGAGCGGCTGGGCCCGTGGGCCATGGCCGCTGAGCCTGCGCATCCGGAGCCTGTGCTCCGCAACGGGAGAGGCCGCAACAGTGAGAGGCCCGCGTACCGCAAAAAAAAAAAAAAAAAAAAAAAATCAACAAGAAAAGATGAATGTTCAGTATAAAAATGGGCAAAGTAGTACATAGTCAAGGCACCAAAAAGATATAAATGACTGATAAGTTGTGAAAAAATGTCCAGCCATTAGTAATCAAAAAAATGCAAGTGACACAGCCAGGCCATTTTTCAAATTGGCAAGAGTACATCAAGGCCAAAGCATGAAGCTGTGGAGTTTGGCTGCAGCCGACAGATGATCGGCATCATGGAAGGATCGTAAGCAGGAGCTGTGTCTAGTCAGAGGCATCTGGTGCCTGATACAGGGTGGTAGAGAGCTGTGAGACCAAAGGCTGGACTAGCAGTCCAGGGGTCGGGGGAGCACAAAGCATGAGAAGAGAACAGTTGTGTTGAGAGAATTCAAAGGAGAAATCAGCTGGTCTTGATGGCCAGCAGACAGCCAGGTCAAGATGGCCAGGGCTGTGGGGTGCCTGGGAGGACAGTGGCACTGCTGAGGGGAACAGGGATGCTGGGGACTGGGTCAGGGAAGTCCAAGGTTTGTTTTTTGGTGCTGTGGGTCTTTGTGGTCGTTTAGAGCCTCATTACTGGCTACCAATTCAAATGATTTCATCTACAAAAAAATTTGCTGCCTCACACAATTGGCAAGTCCTGGGTTAAAGTGGTGGGCACATCTGGATCTGGGTGCTCAAGGGATGTCATGAGGAGTCTTTTTCTTCTTCTCACCCAGAGAGAGGACAGAAAGGGCCACCAGCAGCTCCAGCCTCACACTCTGCCGGCTGAGCACAGGTCTAGAGTGGCTGTATTGGCCTGGCCTAGGAAACTCACCCAGTACAGAGGGATAACTGTGACTGATGAACAGGCCAGGGTCACATGAGCTCCCCTGGAGCCTGGGGGTGGGGTCAGCCCTACCCAAACAACATCGACTCAGAGTGGGGGGGGAAACGGTTCTCCAAGGGAAAACTGGGGTGTCTACCTACAAAGGGGGACTGGAGTTGAACAGCAAAACCAATAAATGTCCACTACCTTCCACCTCTGTCCAAGATCTAGACAGATCCCCCTTCTCGTATAATTTAAAAACTTTCTCTGTTTCTCATAATGCAATTGTCCCTCACAAAACTTAAAACACACTTGTCCCACCTCCGGAAGGAGACGTTCCAAGTTCTCACCACTTACCATGCCCAGCCCCAATTCAAGATCTTATCTGTCGTGGTACTGAGCTAGCCCCTCATGGTCTTTCAGTTTATGGCCAAACTACAATGATGGAAGAAAAATTGGATAACTGAAAGAACAAAACCCTCCCAGTTGAAGAGGGGAGGTGAGGGAGAACACTCAGGGGTCATAAGTCCATAGCCCAGTCCACATGCTTGACCAGTCGGCGTGGATGAGGTTCCCTGGCCCACCTATCGGCTGCTCTGGTTCTGCTGTCTCGGAGAGCATCCCTTATCCTTCATGCTCTGTGGCCATGTGCAAAAGGGGCTTTGAGGGGTCACCTCCCATTGGTGCAGGTTTGGGGGTGGGAAACTTTAGGGGCTGAGTAATCCCTGGCCTTTGTTTTCCAGGTTTGTGGGTTTTTCCTGGCAATACGATCCCTTTAATGATTAGAAAGCTCTCAGTCAGTTCGTATTCAGCCATCCCCAGAGCTATTAACCAAACTAGAGACCTATTGAAAGTTATAATTCTTTATTTTTATTTATTTTTATTTTTATTTTTTTTTGCGGTACGCAGGCCTCTCACTGTTGTGGCCTCTCCCGTTGCGGAGCACAGGCTCTGGACACGCAGGCTCAGCGGCCATGGCTCACGGGCCTAGTCGCTCCGCGGCATGTGGAATCTTCCCGGACCGGGGCATGAACCCGTGTCCCCTGCATCGGCAGGCGGACTCTCAACCACTGCGCCACCAGGGAAACCCGAAAGTTATAATTCTTGAATCAAGTCCCTGGTGATGCTGTTGGGGGAGGAGGAGGAGTTGTCTCTTAGCAACAGGGCTTGATGCTCTGCCTGTCCCAGGAGCCCATGATTCTGTGGCTCTAGCTAGGCCTCTGCCGCAGGGCAATTCAAACTCCTAGTCTGTGATGAGAGGCAGAGTTTCGTTTGCCCCTTCTCCCTCAAGCTGCATCCCACTGGAAGGCTACTTGTATTGGAAGCAACGGTTGCCTCTGTTGAGCTGGGAGGGCACAGCAGGAGGGGTTCAAGAAGGCATGAGGAGTGAAGAACCTCTCAGGCCCCAGATTTGTCTCCCTCTGCGTTTCCAGCCTGCCTGTCTTTGCTTGAGCTGACTTTAGCTAGAAGCAGAGAACTGGCTCTTAATTATCTGACTCTCAGCCATATTGAATTACTGGCCTCAGGCAGAAAGGGCCTCTCTGGGCAAAGGAGCATTTTCTTCCTCTCTGCTTTCAGATGGGCCCCTTTTAGCCAGAGCGTGTCTCTTTCTTGTTGGACATTTTTCTACAAGTCCCCTAAAGTTCCAGCCTTGGTAGGAACATCTGAGCTCTAGAGGCCGTGGGAGAGTTTCATCAGCTGCTTTGCTGCTGTGTAGCAGGCTTCACCGACTTCTGAGCAGGGGAAGCATTACGGTCCCTCTTCAGCTAATTCCTTCTAAAATTTTTTCCCAAAAAATTTGACTTATGATTCTAATTGCTGAGTTTGGAATTTTTTCTGGTGCAGATAACACAGACCCAACTCCAACTGGCTAAAGCAAAAGGAATTGATTGGCTCACACAATTGAACAGACCAGGATCTCAAACAGTGTGAGGAATCTCTCTCCATCTCACTTCTACCTGTCTGTGTTGGCTTCATTCCCAGGCTTCATTCCCAAAGGAGGCAAAGATGGCCCTCACAGCTCTGGCCCTCCCCATCAGCTTTGAAACCTGAGCCCAAAGAGGATGCTTTCCCCAGTAATGCCAGAGAAGTCCCGGAGAAATGACTCACTTACTCAAGTTGGGTGATCTGTGCCCATCTCAGGACTCTGATTGGCCAGGCCTATATCACATTCTTACCCCTGGAGCAAGGGTGAACCATCAACCCCCACCCAGACCACATGGACTGAGAAAGTGGGGAAGGAAGGATGGTTCCCCAAGGTCAAAGCAGGGTGCTGTTGCCAGGGGGATGACTGGGTGCTGGGCTGGCAAAGGGAACAGGCATCCACCCATACATCCATGTGGAAAGCCAGAAGGCAAATGGAACTCAAGAGTAGGTCAGGATGGAGAGGTAGAGCTGAGAGTCAAGGCTTAAAGGTGTGAGTAAACCAGACTGTGGGAGTGAACCAGAGAGAGGCAAAGTGGGCTTGAAGGCAGACCTCCCATCAGGAGATAGGAAGATTAGGAAGACAGCAAGAAGAAAAGGTCAGAGAACCCAAACGGGGCAGCTTCATGGCAGCCTATGAACATGGAGCGGTCAGTAGTATTATCCAAGGGACGAAGTAGGTGAAGACCCTTGATGACAACAACTACATTGTCTGATTAGCAGGTGGTCTGTGACTTGAAGAGCACAGTGATAGCAGAGGTGGTTGAAGCCTGGTAGCAGGCAGTTAGGAAGAGGAGGGCAGTGAAGAATAGGGTAGGGATCCCACAAGGCAGGGGAAGGGTGACCGGAAGCCAGAGATGAGGGGGGATGGGCAGCAGGCATTCAGGGTGACCAGGAGTGGGATGCCAGGAAGGGTGGTGACTTGTGCCGGAAGGAACCTGGAGAAGACAAGTATCATGGCCCTTGAGGCAAAGGGCAGAGCAGGGATGGGAGGGAGTGGGACAGAAGCAGGAACGGGAACAGTGACATACATAGGTATCATCAGGTGAGGTGACATCTTGGTCACTGCAACATGGTACCAGTAGTCCAGCTGGTCTAATGAGTGTGGTTTGCAAGACACGAAATAAGCATTTTTTTTGAGATGTAATAAGCTAGTACATATAGTACACTAATCGTAAGTGTACATATGTGTAAACTGTATAACCTTACATATACACCTGTATAACCACCACTCATATCAAGATAGAGAGCATTTTCAGCATTCCATAAAGTTCCCTCCTGCCCCTGCCCAGTCTGTGTAGGCCCCAGGGGTAAACTCTATTCTGACTTCGGTCATCATCAATTTAGTCTGTTCTTGAACTCCATATGTGTGGAATCCAGCAGTATGCAACCTAGTCTGGCTTCTTTCATGCCCCATAATATTAAATGGATTCACCCACGTTGTTGCATGTACCAGCAGTTCCTTTTCTTATTGCTGGGTAACATCCCATTATGAATATAACACGATTTATCCATTCTACTAGTGATGGGCACTTCGGTTGTGTCCAGGTTGTAACTATTATAAATAAAACTAATGCTTTTTTTTTTCTTTCTTTCTTAGAGAATTCTCATTCTTTCTCACTCTCATACATGCACAGCCCTCACACAGGTACTGGAGCAGGCCAGTCCCTTCTGGGAGGTCTGGCCATTGGTCTCCCCTCGCCTCTCTCTTCTGGGCACGTGTTTTCTGGGGACGTCAATTTTGTCATGGGTGGAGGATACGGGTTGGAGGTGGGGAGGGATACCAACCTCCTAAGGCTTGCTCCCTCTCTTCTAGCCTCCTTGCCCCTGGCCGCCAGCGCCCTGAGTCTGCCTGACCCCTCAGGGGGGCTCGCCCGCAGCCCCCCATGAGCGCGCCCGGCTGACCCTCAGGGCGGCCGCGGTGGAGCCCGGGAGCCGCGGGTACGGCGGGACCATGGCCTCGCTGGACCTGCCCTACCGCTGCCCCCGCTGCGGGGAGCACAAGCGCTTCCGGAGCCTGTCGTCGCTGCGCGCGCACCTGGAGTACAGCCACACGTACGAGACGCTCTACATCCTCTCCAAGACCAACAGCATTTGCGACGGCGCCGCGGCGACCGCGGCTGCCGCCGCCGCCGCCGCCGCCTCCGGCTTCCCTCTGGCGCCTGAGCCTGCCGCCCTGCTGGCCGTGCCAGGCGCCCGGCGCGAGGTCTTCGAGAGCACGTCCTTCCAGGGCAAGGAGCAGGCGGCCGGGCCGTCCCCCGCGACGCCACACCTGCTGCACCACCATCACCACCACGCACCCCTCGCCCACTTCCCTGGCGACCTGGTGCCCGCCAGCCTGCCCTGCGAGGAGCTGGCTGAGCCGGGCCTCGTGCCCGCCGCCGCTGCCGCCGCGCGCTACGCGCTCCGCGAGATCGAGATCCCTCTAGGGGAGCTATTCGCCCGCAAGTCCGTGGCCTCCTCGGCGTGCTCGACGCCGCCGCCCGGGCCTGGCCCCGGGCCCGCCTCTGCCTCGCCCGCGTCTCCCTCGCCCGCCGATGTGGCTTACGAAGAGGGCCTGGCTCGCCTTAAGATCCGCGCGCTGGAGAAGCTGGAGGTGGACCGACGGCTGGAGCGGCTGAGCGAGGAGGTGGAGCAGAAAATCGCGGGCCAGGTGGGCCGGCTTCAGGCCGAGCTGGAGCGCAAGGCGGCGGAGCTGGAGACTGCGCGGCAGGAGAGCGCGCGGCTGGGGCGCGAGAAGGAGGAGCTGGAGGAACGCGCTTCCGAGCTCTCGCGCCAGGTGGACGTGAGTGTGGAGCTGCTGGCCTCGCTCAAGCAGGACCTGGTGCACAAGGAACAGGAGCTGAGCCGCAAGCAGCAGTGAGTGGCCCGAAGGGCCTTGTGGGTGGGTGTGTCCGCGAATGTTCCTGAGTAGGTGACCACGCGTGTCACTGTGCCGCCGCCACCACCGTGAGTGTGGCTATGTATGTGCCCAAATTATATGGGATCTGTGGCCACTAGCATGTAATGGTGGTGCGCGTGTGGCCAAGAGTGTCATGAAGGTGTGTGTTTAGGACTCTGAGTCCATGGCAGTGTGACCGCGTGTGTAAAGACGGTTTCTCTTCCTTATCTGACCTCCTACCAAGGCCAGTTCCTGATTGTGACACCAGATCGTTTTCCCTTTTGCCTACTCAAAGACATGGCTCAATTCTCCCTTCTCCCTTTGCCCCCCATCAGGTTTTCCCTATCTACTGTATCATTACTGAAAACATACAGACATACGGTCCTTTCTCCACTCTGCCTAACCCTATCTCCCCCTTAAGCTACCACCCCTTCTCTCCTCCTTACAGAAAAACTCCTTGAAAATATTGTTTCTACTCCTCATCTTCAATTTCTTTCCCCATTTTCTCTCTTGAACCCACTCTGATCAGTTGTCCACCTCCATCACTATCCTCCATGTCATAAATGACCTTCATGTTACGGAGGCCAAGTCATCATCTTACTTGCCCCATTGGCAGCATTTGACACAGCTGATCCTCGAAACGCCTCTTTAACTTGTGTCTTAACTTCTAAGACACTCTCTTTGGAATTACCGTCTCCCTTACTATTGGCTTCTTTTCAGTCTTCTTTGCTGGCTTCTCCTCATTCCTCTGGTCTTTCAGTGTAGAATTATGAAGTACACAGATGTTATTTATTTGTCCCCATTGTGATATAAGCTCCATGGGGGGCAGAATTTTTCTCTGCTTTGTTCACTGATGGGACACCCCAACACCTAGAATGGTGCCTGGCACCTAGAAGGTGCCTGTAAATGGTGAATGGATGCATGAACAACTGTGAATGCACTCGAGAGTAAATACTCACATGACTGTTAAGTGTACTGTGTGTCCGTGCAACTCCTGGAGGTTGGTGCAACTATAAGTGTGCTTTTCTGAATCTGAGAATGTTTCTGAAAATGTGTGTGTTTGAACGTGTTGGTAGGACTGTGCCTCAGACTGTGTGCCTGTGAATGAATGGGATACGAGTACATGTACATGGGCGTGGGGGGCTGTCTGCTGGGCTATGTGGACTGTAAGCGTGTGCCCGTGAGCGTTTCTGGAGAGGGGAGGTGGCTGTGTGTGACCGAGCACGCCTGTGAGTATTTCTGTGGGGAGCAGCGGTGTCTGGTTGTGTGTTTGGGCCTGGGTTGGTGGGGTGTGCGTGTATGACGCGGAGCATGCGCTTGCATTTTTGTGTGTGCCGTGGTGTTGTGTGGGGCAGTGTTCCTGGTGTGTTCTGTGTGTACCCACGTGACCGCGAGCGGACCCTGCGGCCAGCTGTGCCCCTGTCTCTCCCTACCGCTCAGGGTCTCCTCCGGAGGGTGGGTGGGCAGCCAGGCCAAGGCACTGGGGTAAAGAGACTGCTCCGGGCCCAGGGAGGTGGTGCAGATTGACCAGTTCCTGAAGGAGACAGCGGCGCGGGAGGCCAGCGCCAAGCTGCGGCTGCAGCAGTTCATCGAGGAGCTCCTCGAGCGGGCCGACCGCGCTGAGCGGCAGCTGCAGGTCATCAGCAGCAGCTGTGGCAGTACTCCCAGTGCCAGCCTGGGCCGCGGAGGTGGGGGAAGTGGTGCTGGGCCCAGTACCCGGGGTCCAGGCAGGACGGTGAGTGCCCACCTGCCTTCCCTCCTCCACCTGCACACCTGACCCCCTACAACCATGCCTCACACATGGCCTGACAACCCCCCGCCCCATGATGCTCCGTGCTTCCTTCTTTGGCTCTTCCCCATAAGCAGATTCCAGGCCTGAAGTTGGGGTCCAGGAATAGGGGAGACCCTCTGACAGCAGACGTGCCAGCCCTGAGGCTGTAGTGAGATACCATCCAGCAACCCCAGTCCTCAGGCAGGGGTTTGCCTCTGCCCATCCCTGCAAATGAGAGCCCAGGAGCCACAAGCCGGGGTCTGGGGTGCTTGGTGGGTGTGGGGAGGGGGCTGGGGAGCCTGCCTCTCTGGGCTGTCTATCTGTCTACTTGTCCATCTTTCCCAACTGTTCTCCTTCTCTCTTCTCCACCCCCCCTTCTCTCCATCTTGTACCCTGTTTCTCCTGTTCCTTCTCATCCTCTGGCCTCCTCTGCCCCCTGCCCTTCCCTCCCACTCTGGGGGCCCACAGCGAGAACACCACGCGGGCCTGGCCATGCCTAGCACGTATGCAGTGTCACGGCATGGCTCCTCTCCCAGCACAGGGTAAGCCGCGGGCCTGGCCCGCCCCACACAGCCCACCCTCCCCCTGGAAAGATCCACTGGCTCGCTGGCTGGCTGGCCCATCTGGGCCGTGGCTTCCCCTTCTCCCCCCGTCCTCCTCGGGTCACCTCTGTCTGGCTTTCCACACTCAGAGGGGACTCTTGGAAAGTAAGGTGGGTGGGTTGCCCTTGGCCAGTGGTGGGGTGGCATGGGGAGTTCAGGCAGGCCTAGGACCCCTTGCTCCTCACCACCTGGTCCACCCTACCCCAGGGCCTGCAGTCGCATCCCAGCTGCATCCCAGAGCTCAGGCTGCTATGACAGTGACAGTCTGGAGCTGCCCCGGCCAGAAGAGGGGGCCCCTGAGGACAGTGGCCCCGGGGGCTTGGGCACACGGGTCCAGGCTGCCAACGGCGGCTTGGAACGGGCCCAGCCCCCTCGCAGCTCAGGCCTGCGGCGCCAGGCCATCCAGAACTGGCAGCGCAGACCTCGCCAACACAGCACGGAGGGGGAGGAAGGTGACGTCTCGGATGTGGGCTCCCGAACCACCGAGTCGGAGGCTGAGGGCCCCTCGGATGCCCCCCGCCCTGGGCCTGCTATGGCTGGGCCGTTGAGCAGCTGCCGGCTCTCTGGTGAGTCTCAGGAGGGGGACTGAGAGGCCAGTCTTTCCATGGTGCTGGGCGCTCTCGGGACACGGGGCTGAGGCAGTAAATCTCCTGGGCCTCTGCACCGCCTTTCGCCTTGCCCCAGACTTCCCACAATGAGAATGACAAACTCGCTCCCGCACAGGGCCCAGCAAGTTTGGAGCAGGAGCTGCTGGGACAGGGCGGTGCTGTAGCACAGGGGCACTCAGGTTGGGTATTGCACAAGGATGCCACAGCTAAGGGGGCCCCTTCACATGACATTCACAGGAGAGGAGTTGAGTGTTCAAACTGAAGCCTGGGGACAGCAGGGCGAACCCTCTCCTGTATCCACACAAAGCCATGTGCATATGTGAGTGGGTCAGGACCAAGAGGCTGGAGAGTTCAGGTCAGGGTGCATGGCTGTGCCTTGGTGACTGCTCTGGGCAACCTCTCGCCGGCATTCTGTTCACAGATGCAGGGTTTCTGTCCAAGCCCCTTCCTTCTCCAACCTTGACTCAGTCACCTCATCTGGGGGATGACTTTGGACTATGTGATGATATACGACCTTAAAAAGAAAGTTCCCTTGAGGAAGGGCCACCTTTTTCTCATTTGCAAAATTAGGAATGAGGGTGATGCAGAGGAGGGGGAAGCAGAGGCCCTTTGTCCCTCCTCCCAAGTTGCTGGTCCCCTGGGATGGTTCTGTCATGCCCATTCCTCCTGCAGCTCCTACCCTACCCCAGCTCCCCACCCATACCCCACACTGACCTTTGACCACGTGATATTGTGCAGCCCGCCCAGAGGGAGGCAGTGGGCGGGGTCGGCGAGCTGAGAGGGGCAGCCCCTCACGCTCCAATGAGGTCATCAGCCCGGAGATCCTCAAGATGCGAGCCGCCCTGTTCTGCATCTTCACCTACCTGGACACGCGCACACTGCTACATGCCGCCGAGGTCTGCCGGGACTGGCGCTTCGTGGCCCGCCACCCTGCCGTCTGGACACGGGTGCTGCTTGAGAATGCCCGCGTCTGTTCCAAGGTGCCTGTCCCTGCCTGCCGCCCTGCCCTCCCAATCACCCTTGCCGTGAACCCACCTTTTTCCTGGCAGAGTCTGGCCCCGCAAGGTCTGGTCCTTGCAACCTTTTCAGCACCCCGGCTCCAACCTGACTCCCCGAAATGCTCTTGTGAGGCCTCCTATCCTGAGGCTGGTCCACTTCCAGCCAACCAAACTCAAATCCCCTCATCCCCAGGTAACCCCTCTCTCCCTGCAGTTCTTGGCAATGCTGGCTCAGTGGTGCACCCAGGCGCACTCGCTGACACTGCAGAACCTGAAGCCCCGGCAGCGGGGCAAGAAGGAGAGCAAAGAGGAGTATGCCCGGAGTACCCGGTGAGGCCACGGTGGGTGGGTGGGGGCTGCTTCTGGGCTGCAGACCCGGAGTGATGTTGGGATGCTTCCCAGAGGAGGAGCTGGCCACAAACAGTGCCCTGACCTCTTGGCTATCCCCAGGGGCTGTCTGGAAGCAGGGCTAGAGTCTCTGCTGAAGGCAGCTGGGGGGAATCTGCTGATCTTGCGCATCTCCCACTGTCCCAACGTCCTCACCGACCGTTCGCTCTGGCTGGCCAGCTGCTACTGCCGCGCCCTGCAGGCTGTCACCTACAGGTGGGTCCGCACTGCAAGAAGCAAGGCCTCGGGCCCCAGGGATCCCTGGACTCTGCATACCCTTCCCCCAGGGCTCTTGGGCAAAGGGACCCAAGAGCTCTGTGGCCCAAGGGAAGGGAGCAGAGGCCCTCAGAGTTGGTGGCCCCAGCTTTGTCTTTTCAACAGAAGCGCCACGGACCCGGTGGGCCATGAGGTCATTTGGGCCCTGGGCGCAGGCTGCAGAGAGATTGTCTCCCTCCAGGTGGCGCCACTTCACCCCTGGTGAGCCCAGGCACGGGCGGGGAAGGGCAGGGTTGGGGCTGGGTGTGGGGCTGAGGACTGAGCAGATCTGGGCCCATTCCATATGCAGTTTGGGGTGACAGATTCACATTCATCAGTCTGTGTCTTTAGGCGACAGGAGCAGGGCTTCAGAATCAGACTTGGGATCATGTCCTGGCCGGCTAGCAGTGTGACTTTGGGCTACCCAGTCGTGCCTTAGTTTCTCAACTGTAAAAAGAAGGTGGTATTAGATCTGTCGATCTTATTAGGACTATAGCTGGCTCAAATGAGATGTGTGCATAAAGGCTGCAGAGCCCACAGTGGGCTATTTCCCACACTAGCCGGCAGTAGCCAGGTTTGTTTGGCACATGAAAGGCAGTTCAGGGAGGTCATTGTATAATGTACAAAAGAGCTGGTTTTCTGAGAATCCGGGGTGTGAGATCATTCATCGCTTTACTTGGAATTCCTCAAACATGCCAGGCTTTTTCACTCCCTGTGCCTGCCCTTCAAGCCTCTCTCCACGTGACACCTCCTTCCGGGTTCCCCCAGTGTCCTGTTACTAACACCCTGGTAGAATTTGTCACTGCTCCCCTGTATCCATTCCTCTGAGAGGAATGGCCCCTGCTGTAGTCCATTTTACAATAATTTCTCTATATTTCAGTCTACACCAGACTCATGTTTCTAAGGGCAGAGGCTGTGAATGTCCATTTCTGTACTGAGCACGTGGCAGATGGTGGGCGATTGTTAAGTGATGAAGTGTTCAGGGAAGGAGCAAGTGTGGTGTGAGTGGTGGGCAGGGCCCAGCGAGCAATGAGTGTGGAAAGGAAGGTTTGGGCCAAGGTCAGAAGGCCTTGCCTAAGGGGTTTTAGATGTTTGCATTTTGTCTAGAAAGCACTGGGAAGCCACTGGGGGATTCTAGATCTTAAAAAACGGGATGACGTCAGACTAGGAATGTTCTGTGTCATCCCCCCCACTGCCCACCTCTTGGAGGCAGGGGCCATGTCTCTGTGTCACCACTGTGTCCCCAGGGCCCAGCTCAATTGTTCTTGGTCATGACAGGCACTTGCGAAGCTTCTGTTGAATGACTGAGTGAAAGGATATGGGAGTGGGTGGCTGGCTGTCAGCAGCCTCTGGATGAAATGACAGGGAGACTAGTTGTAAACTCAGATGAATATGGATGGTGGTCTGAACTGTGGGTTGAAGAGTTATTCAGGAATCCGAATCTGCAGGTCTTGCCAGGAGGTGAGGGGGAGGAGTCAGGGAAGATCCCAGGTTTCTGACTTGAACAGCCGGGTGGTTGGTGGGGCCTCGCCTTTGAGGGGCAGGTCCTGACAGAGGAGCAGGCTCAGGGTATCATGCAGCCAGGGCTTCCCTGACAGCCCTCCCTCCACCCTATTCTCCAGCCAGCAGCCCACGCGCTTCAGTAACCGCTGCCTACAGATGATCGGTCGCTGTTGGCCCCACCTCCGGGCCCTGGGGGTCGGGGGTGCTGGCTGTGGGGTGCAGGGCCTGGCATCACTCGGTGAGTCTTTCCTTGGGACTGGGGTAGGGGGTGATGGGAAGCAGGCGTGGATGCAACACTGAAATCCCAGAGGGACTCGGGGCTGCAGCCTGGGTGGTAGCAGGAGGTGACCTGGGGTTGTTTGTCAGCAGGACCTTGCCTCTTCTTCCCTCTTCCTAGTGAGAAACTGCATGCGACTGCAGGTCCTGGAGCTGGACCACGTGTCGGAGATCACCCAAGAGGTGGCGGCTGAGGTCTGCCGGGAAGGCCTGAAGGGACTGGAGATGTTGGTGCTCACGGCCACCCCTGTCACCCCCAAGGCCCTGCTGCATTTCAACAGTGAGTGATGGGTAGCGTGGGGTGGGGTCCCAGTGTTGCCTCTTACCATGTCTTGTCAGCAAGTAGCATAACCGACTCCCTCTCGCTCCTAGTCAGCAAACACCAGCACTGGGGTCAGATTGACCAGGGTTCTAGTCCTGGCTTTGCCACCAGTGCCTTCTGAGGCCAGTGTGGCATTTAAGGCCTGCCAGCATCTGACCCAAATGGTTCAGTTCAGTGGATATGTATTGCCCTGTGCTCTGTCCACGTTGGAGGCATGAGCTGTTCAGCACCATCTACCATCTACCCCCACACGAGCCTCCAGCCAAGGGCAAAGGCAGAACAGATGGGTTCTCTGGAACTGGCTGACCTAGGTCTCAGTTCTGGCTCTACTGATTATTAGCTGTGTGACTTTGGACAAATTACTGTACTTCTCTTGGGTTCTGTATCCGCATCTTTTTTTTTTTTTTTTTTTTTTGCGGTACGCGGGCCTCTCACTGTTGTGGCCTCTCTCGTTGCGGAGCACAGGCTCCAGACGCGCAGGCTCTGCGGCCATGGCTCACGGGCCCAGCCGCTCCGCAGCATGTGGGATCCTCCTGGACCAGGGCACGAACCCGTGTCCCCTGCTTCGGCAGGCGGCCTCTCAACCACTGCCCCACCAGGGAAGCCCTGTATCCCCATCTTTTAAGCTGACTTCTAAACCGAATGAGTGGGAGAATTAATGAGATAATGTGTGTGAGCCCCCTAGAACCGTTCTCAGGGGACTCACACACACACCTCCGCTGGCCCCTGCCTCCCTCCAGCCCCCACTCCCCTCCCAGTCATTCCTCCACCTTCATTAAGGACACAGGTACCCAGCTGGGGCTGCACACGCCCAAGGGTAGACCATCATCTGGGACCATTTGGCCCCTGGCAGGACCTCACGTCCTGAGCACTGAAGGTTCCTCGACCTTCTTATCATCTCCAGGATCCTCTTCTTCCCCCAATTCAGCCTCAGGGCCCCGCCCTGGACTAACCACCAGAACTAACTGCTTGGCCTCCAAAATCATGACCTTTAGAATCCTCTCAGCCTCTTGACCTTCTTGCTTCTCCTCCCCTGACTTCATGGCAACATCCAGTCTCTTAAGCCCTCTCATCCCCGCTTATTTGTTCCCTGCCTCCCCCCTTCCAGTGCTCCAGCTGAGATCCATCAGCCTAACCTCAGCCACTCCGTCCGTGTAATTCATTTCCACATGCCCAGACCAGAGCACAGCGGTCTCCTCTGCCAGGGAAGTTGCTAGAGCCCCTGCACAACTGGCTGTTGTCCACTCGTCCTCCCAGAGTCCACCACAGCCTCTGCTCTTTGACCTCACCCTCCACCTTCTCCCCTTGCCCAGTTGAGTCCGGGGCAGCATGGATCTGCTCCCAGTGCCTGGCACACGATTGTCTCTCAGAGGGTTCTGATTCTGTTAATTAGTAAACAGATCAGGCATGGGCCCCCATCTTACCTTTTCCCAGGCATCTGCCGGAACCTCAAGTCCATTGTGGTCCAGATTGGGATTGCCGATTATTTCAAAGAGCCCAGCAGCCCTGAGGCCCAGAAGCTGTTTGAGGACATGGTGACAAAACTCCAGGTGAGCAGCTGTCTCTGAGGCTGCCCAAGACCCCCAGTGGCATCCCTAGGTTGGGGTTGGTGACCTGGGTGTTTGAAGGGAGGGCTCCACCTGTCTGCCCTGAGGGGAACTAACGCAGGTTTGGTCCGCAGGCCCTACGGCGGAGGCCCGGCTTCTCTAAGATCCTGCACATCAAGGTGGAAGGCGGCTGCTAACCCGGGCGGGGGGCGGCAGGGCCCCTGCCAGCCCCACACCAGGGCACTCTCTTTGGACCTCCAGAGGGACCCTGATTTGTACTAGACCTTTGGAGGCCTAGTGTTATCCCTGGCTTCCGGGGAGGGGTTGTCAGTCTCCTGTCCTGCTGGGACAGTGGAGCAAGAGGCCTGACCCTGAGCACTGCCTCTCCAGGGCAGGGGCTTGGACAGCTGTCCCCCGACTCCCACCCCAACCCCAGCTGAAGCAGCTTTCTGGGCCCAGTCAGCGAAGAGCTGAGTCCCACCAGCACTTGGTGTCGTCGCCCTGAAGATCTGCAATAACCACCAGTGGCGCCTCGGCCGCTCGGGCTGCTGGGGCAGGCCTCCCCTTTGTGAGGCCCAGCCTCCTGGTCGGGAGCCTCTGTTAAGCTCCAGGCCAGAGGGTTGCTCCACAAGGCAGCTCGGACTTGGCAAGGAGGGCTCTTCTCTTCCCCCTGCCGTGTCCCAGCCTTCTGTGGGGCACCCCCTCCAGGCAGCCCGCTGGGGCTCTGGGTCCGTATTTTCCAGGGATAACCCTAGGGGTCTGGGGATGCGGCCAGCCGAAGGTGAGAGGTAGGGGTGCAGCGAGGTAGTGGGGTGGGCGTGGAAGGGCAAGACGTTCGTCCAGAACTTCTCCCCGGGACATCGAGACCACCCCTACCAAGGTAGAGAAAACTTCGAGTTTTTATTGCTGTAGAAAAGACAAGATCCCTCCCAGCCACCACATACCCACGACACACCAGAACTGAATTCAGAGCTAAAAGGTGCATGTTTCTGTAACTTCCACCAATCCCGAGTCTCTGGGAAACGGTGTCAGCAGTTCCTGTCCTCCAGGAATGTACTTCTAATCCGGGTGCTTGGGCAGGAATCTGATGGTCTTTGGGTCCCCAAGGCTGTGTGAGAGGGAATCACTAGGCTGCCCTCTGTGCTAGGGCCTGGAGGAGTCCAGAAGGAGGGTGGTTTAGTTTGCTTCCTCGTCTGGCTAGCTTGCTTAAAGATGTGGCTTTGGTAGGGAGCCAGACCCATGGGGCCAAGAATGAGGGAGAGCCCCCGCCTCACTGGACTTGCCTCCCTCCTCAATCTCCACTGGCCTCACAGGCTGAGGGCTGTGTTGGGGGTCTTCTGCCAGGGGCAGTGCTGGGACCTGAGCCAGAACCACTGACTTAAAATGCAAATGGGGGCTTTCACCGACCCTTGCATGGTTCCCAGAGGGCTAGGTCCTGGCACTATGGCTCTAAAGACTCAGGTCTCCCCAGTTCCGCCTCTCAGGACTCCCACAGTGGCGCAAAGGCCGTGGGTCCTGCCAACCTTCATTTGGAAAGTTCTTCAAACATTGATCTAGGTCCATCTTAGAGTTTCCTTCTCTCCTGTTACAGGGTGGGCTCTCAGCCCTAATCATTAGGCCACTGGTCCTGGCTGGGGCTGGGCTCCTCTAGTTTCTCAGTCCTTTCCAGAAACCCAAGTTTCTGCCGCAACCTGGCATGGACATCAGCCCTGCTCTGGGTTACCCTGCAACGAGGCGTCCAGAGCTGGGACCCCACAGGATCAGAAGTGTACCCGGCTCTCCTGGCTCCCCACTCAGCTGTGTCCTGGCTGTTTTCATTGTTGATGATTTTCCTCCCGTGGCTTGTTCGGGCCCTGCCCTTTGAAGACGCCAAATACGAAGGGTGGCATGTTGGCAGCTCCTTGTCCAGTCCTGCACGAAGCCTTGTCTGTGTGGCATCCCCACCCCAGAGCAGCTAGTTCCATTGGCTCTTACCTCCCCAGCCCTGTCCCCAGGAGTCACGAAGGAGAAGCACAACTTTCCTCTGTTCTGGGGCCTGGAACGGAGGTGGAGGTCCACTCGGCCTGGTTGCCCTGGGTGTGTCTGTTCTGCTTTGCCAACTGCATCCTCCCTCCATAGCCCCTGCCCCCTGTGACCCCAGGATGTCTCCCGGACAAAGCACAAAGGGATGCCCTGCTTGGCCTGAGCCTGTCCTACTGAGGGGCTTTTTCTGCCCTAGGTAGCCTCCATCCCTGAATACAAGGCTTTGGGCAATTTCTCCCTGGGAAGATGCCTGCTGGAATGCCTGGCATCAGTTCTGGGAGAGGTCAGGGTGCACAGGCAGCAGGCTTGAGTGGGAGAAAGGTGGTGCTGAAAGGCCTGACGGTTGTCGTAGGTTCCTTCTGTGCAGTAGCGCCGAGCACCACCGGCACTGAGGCGGCAGAGTGAACGAGACTCCCCTCTCCTGCTGGTGGGGAGTTTGCCTCTCAACAAGTATGGCTGTTTCCAGGAAACCCACCAAGCCCCCCGCCCTGTATTTTCTAGCTGAGTGTGTGAGGGCTGTGTGGGGAGCATATTGCACAGGTCCATGGGAACGATGGGTCACAGCCTGTACCGCTGCACACCTGGGGCTGACAGACTTGCGTGCCCTGGCCTTCATATGTGCCCTGAGAACTGGCGGGTTTGCGGGCTCCCCACCAGCTTGATGCTATTTTTGCCTCTCCTCAGGGGGATGAGCCCTGCTGGTGAGTGGAGAGCTTTTGTTCACTTGGTCACTTCTCTGGCAAGCACACAGCTAGGGCTGAGGGTGGCGAACAGGGATGGGGAGGGCCTGGCCACCCCCTAGGAGCACCTTATCCCTCACTCACCCACAGGAGAGCCCTCTTCCACATCTCACACCTTGATGAGATGCAAAAGAGGAGTATCTGTGAGAGCAAACCAACACAGGCCCTGCTCCAGGGGTCCCAGCATGTGTAGAGGCCCCATGGGTGATGGCCACTTGGTGTCCTTACCACCTCTCCTTGCCAGCCCAGCGCCTGGGAGGCTTGGGGTATTTGGCTTGAGTATATCGTGCTTTATTCAGGCTGCCTCCCCACAGCACTGGCAGAGAACAAAGGAGATGCTGTATCTGCATCCCTGAGGGCGAGAAAGTGGGCTACCCAGAACCATGGCTTTTCACTGGCCAGGAGACCACCTAAGGACCAAGGCAGCTCATGTTTTCCTAGTCCCATGAGAGTGGAGTTTGAGCCAGTCCCTCAGCAATTGCTGGGGGAAAAAAAAAAAAAAAAAAAAAAGCGCCACCTCCTTCCCAAGGCCTGCTGCTCCAAGGTTTGACTCTGTCCTTTGCCTTTGGGTCCCGCCTGTCCCCCTGGTCCTGGTCTCTAGTCCTCTGGGCTGCCGGTGGGGAGCTGCCCATGCCCCAGTCCCTCTTGGGCGCTAAGTTGAAGATCTTTCCAGAGGGACTATTGGTGCCAAAGACCCAGTTCCTGGTGGACTTGGGGTGAAAACAGGAGAGATGGTGACTGGGTGCAGGGCCCAAGTGCCCAGAGGAGTTAACTCATACCAATGGGATCTGTCCCAGCCCATCAGCCCCTGATGAGTGCAACTTCCCTCCCCCAGGGGCCTGGCACTTCTCTTTTTACCCCTGGTGGCTGTGCTTTCTCACCCAGCCTTGTCCCAGGCCCCATTTCTGTATATATTGCTGTGTATTGTGTGTGTATTTATTCCCGGACAAGTGTGTGCATCTACAGCCTTGCCTGAGGATAAGGTTTAGGATTGGGTGAAGATCAGAATACCAGGGCCAACTGAGGCAACCAGCTCCTAGTCTGACCCCAACCCCTTGGGACCCTGGCCAGTCCCAAGACTGCCCCGACAATCAGGCAGGCTTCCCCGCCACAAGTCCGAGCCTTGTCTGCCACTGCTGGCAGGGCCCCAGGCCTCAGCTTTGCCCTGGCAGGGGTCTTGCATGCAGGGGCAGACTCGCCTCATGGCTAGTGCCAGTAGGCCTGGCTCTAGTGAGCCCTGCTGGCGGGGACCTCCACAACTGGCCCCAGACCCTGCCTTCCCTGCACAGCCAGGCTGCAGTGGGCCGGAGCTGGGAGAAGGGAGCTTCCCTCACCCCGAGCACATCAGGCAGAAGGGTGGAGAGCGTTTTTTGGTTTTGTTTCCGAAGTGGCGCCAGTACCTCCAGCCCCCAGGGGGCCTTCCGTGGCCCCACTTTTCTGCCCCACCCACCCAGGCATCACCATCCCAGCACTTTGCCCCACATCATCCGTAGATGCCCTTTGCTGAGTGTACCCGAGCATATGTATTTAAAAGGACTCAGATGGGCATCAGAATTTGTGGCTCTGTAACCAATAAAAGATGGTGAAACTGGAATCGTATCTGCCTCAGGGAAGTAAATGGTAGGTGGCCACATTTCCCAGTCTGTCACCAAACATTCCTTCAGCTGAAATGCACTGAGGTAGGAAGGAGGTGGATGATCTGAATGGCATCAGTGAGGTGAACTGAAGCATTAGGAAGACCTGTATCAGGACAGTAGACATCATTGCTGGAGGAAGGCCATGCAGGTTACTGACCGTGCCATAGCTTTCAGTGTGTGCAGGCAGATAAAGAGCCTCAGGGTGTCCCTTCTGGCTCTCAGCCAGGAGAAGCCATTTTTAAGGGCAACCCCAGCACAAATATAGCAGGAACAGCACACACTTGCCCATCCCCTCACTGGCTTGGTAACCTTAGGATGCTCTGGCCAGCCAATCCGACTTTGGCCTGATGGAGACCAGTTCCCCATCATGGTCTGGCTCAACTTTCCCATTTTACAAAATGGGGCTGCCCCACTGATTTAATTACTCAGGTCTTGAAACATTTAAAATCAGAAAAAAGAACAGGTGTTTAGGCTTAAACTGTGTGTGGCTCTAGCATCAAACAAGTAGAGGAGAACTTATCCCCACAACTCTGAGTCAGCTATTACCGTTATACAGGTAGAAGAGCTGAAAAAAATTTACTTACAGACCATCAAGTTAGGAGGGATGCCAAACTCCGAAGTCTGGACCTGCCACCACCCCCATTCTGCTTTTGAGTTCATCTGGCTTGGCTGGAACTCAAGAGATTTTTTAAAAAATCACTTCCCAGATTTAGGGAGCAGAAGCTTCCTATTAATTACAGGTAGCTGCAGGCCAACTCTCAGAACTAGCAATAAACAAGGAGGCAGTCAGACTGCTGATTTTATCTGTGCTGGCTGTTGTAAACCTCCTCTGGTCAGAAGAAAGCAGAAAGGACCACTGGTGGCTGAACTGAGAAGACCGGGTGGCTCCTTCAGCCTCCTCCTCAATGGACTTACTTCTAAGAAGTCACAAGAGTTTAGAAAGGATCTGTCCTCTCTGAAACATTCCTCCGAAAGCCCTCAACCTCAAGATCTTGAAAAAGAGGGATGAAAAGACTGAGCCAAAAGAATACGGAAGTAGAAGGGGGTAGACAAGGTAATGTAATGCATTTAACTCAAACCCAGAGAAACCCTGGCAGCAGAGCCAGGCGAGGCCAGGGCTAAGTAAGGTGATGTCAGAAGAAGAGGAAGCAACTCCACACCTCCCAGCCACTGCTAAGACTGAGAAAACAACCAAAGCTAAACTTCCAGACAGGGGCTACTCAGGTGGAGCTCCTCCCCTGGCAGAGTGGACCTACACTCTGCTCAACAATGACTAGAGGCTGTGAAGGACTCAGCCCAAGAGGGAAGATGATTTTCTCTTTTCTACCTGTTGGGTGAGTACATATAAAGCTACAATTGTGAGCTGCAGTCCAGACATGTATGAGTATAACTCCTGCGCCCGAATAATCTGCAAAATGAATTCTAAGTCTCTTAAGTTTTATTTAAATAACCTCCAGTGAGAACAGAGTGGGCCAAATACTACCCCTTCCTTGTGATACCATTTCACCAAGACAGAGTGAGCACAGCCTGCAGGCAGCCTGCAGTGAGAGCTGGGGTGCCTCTCAATGGGGGTGGCCACGACCTCGGCCCCGGCCAGCAGCTGGAGGAACATCCACTGTGGAGCGAGGGTTCTTGATGGTTTCATCTATGGACACAATAAGGCACGCAGCCTCAGAGGCTGCAGTCAGGGCATTGATCCGCACCATAGCTGGCTCCCACACGAAGGCCTCAAAGTTGTCAGCAATGTCCTCATTGTTGATGTCCACGCCATACCACATGCCCCCCTGAAAGAGCAGAAAAAGAGGGAAAGTGATATGGAACTGCTCTCAAATTTCTTCTTGCGCACCCTCTGAACGACTCGGATTGTTAGGAATCTTCAGGTTCTCTGAACCCGCTGGCATCTCCCTGAGGAAGGTGGCATTACAACAGGAGCCTGGAAGCCTCTTCCCACCCCTCCCCCACCCCCAACCTGAGAAGTGCTGACCACAGAAGACCTCCGGGCCCTCTCCCAGGCAAGCTGCTGGCTTTTAGGGAGGCCCCATCCTCAGGTCACCTGAGGACTGTGTATGTCAAACCAGGCTTTTCAAGAGGAACACTTTCCAATCCCTTATCTCATTTCATCATCTCACTGCTTCCATTAGTCCCGATTTTACAGACAAGGAAACAGACGCAGAGAGTGACTTACTTAAAGTTCTAACACAAGTCAGAAACTAAGTCACTCACTTAATGCTGCTGTCACCGCACTGAGCATTTAACAGACAGCATTTAAGAAACATCTCTAAATGAGTATTTGCTAAACAGCAGATGAACAAATTAAATTCTCAGAGAGATCACAACTTGGAAGTGGTAGAGCCATGGCTGGACTGCTGTCAGCAGGGCCCTGGAGTGCTTCACCACCAAGGAACCCAGTACACATGGTATGTGCTTCCAGGCAGAAGGCCACAGGGTTCCTTTGGTTCCTCTCACGGCACCGTAAGGAGTGATCAGACTCTTGGAAGAAGCACTGAACAAACCCTGGAACCACCAGTCCCAGCACTGGTCTTTCCTTCTGACCTCAGAGGAGGCAGGCAGTTGGTACTGGGTTTGGTTCCAGCACTATCACCTGGGCTGACCACACAGAGCTTGAGTAAGCACAACACACACTCAGAATCTAGCCCCGTCCACCCAGTCCCTGGACCCGGAGGAGAGGAATAACCCACCTGGGCGTGCCGAGCCCGCAGCTTGTTGAGGATGTTTGTGGCATCAAAGCCAGCGTTGTCACACAGCTGGCGTGGGATAATTTCCAATGCCTTGGCATAGGCCCCAATCAATAGCTGCTGTTTTCCTGGAATGGTCCTTGAGTAATCTCGCAGGTACTTGGAGAGCTCCATCTCAATGGCGCCGCCACCAGCCACCACTGAATCATTCTGCAGAGACCAGACCCACCACTAAATGCAAGGGGTCCCCAGGTCTAACCTCCAGCCCTGGCCAAATTAGGCCGTTCAGTCAATAGGCCCTCTGGCCCAGAAAGAGGGCTGGTTCCACATTCCCTCCCTCAGCCCAAGCCCCAGGAAGCCCAGACATGGACCTTGTCTAGCACATCCCAACTTCAATCTGGTGAACCTTATGGTTTCTGACCATCTTCAAGGTCACCTGTAGCTTGAGGGCACTGGCACAATCCCTGGGATGGCTGACTCTATCAGCTCCACAGCTGCTCACAAGAACAAGTCTTAGCTTTTAAGGCAGCATGACTTATTTTGAGAGACTGAGGCTGTTTCTTTATCATCTGTGAGACGAATCAGGGCCCACATGCCCCACATGGAAGGACACAAGTTATACAGGGAAGGAATCACCACACAAATCCAGGGTCTCATCAGCTCAAGAGGCAGAGTGAGCTGTGCAGGCTGGAAGCTCCCAGCCTAGTACCTTGATGGCCCTTCTGACAATCATGATGGCGTCGTGCAGGGACCGCTCTGTCTCCTCCATAAACTGCTCAGCGCCACCACGGAGAATGATAGTACAAGTCTTGGCCTTGGGGCAGCCTTTGAAGAAATTGTACCTACACCCAGGGTCAAATCATACTTGTGAACTCCTTTCTGCTGCCAACCTGCTGTGTTCTAACCTTACCAAGTCCTCCCAACACTCAGCAGCTGCTCTTCTGTTCCTCACTAAGGTTCTCCAAGCCCACTCTTAAAGACATGTTCTTGGGAAGGTACCACAGGGGCTTGGTTGTACCACAGGGGCATAAAAGATGTGGAATCAGACTTTAGACCCAACTTGATCTTCTTCCCTCCCCAAACACTCTATATATCTGAGCTCTTTATGCCCCATGAGATAGAAGACCTCAGAAGAGAATAGCATGTGCTACATATACACCACACCCCAAAGATGGCAGAAGGCCATCAGGCAAGTCTCGTGCGCTAAGCAAACAGGGAGCCCAGGACTACTGCTCACCTCTCGCCTCCAATCTGGGTCTCTTCAAAGACCTGGCAGCGGCCCAGAACATCTGATGACAGAGCGTTCACACTGGTCTGGATGGAGCCTCCGCAAGCCTGAGGAACACAAGACAACATCATCTAGCAGTGAAGGCTCACACGAGGCCAGAAGTGAGCTTCCTGCCACTTAGTCTTAAAGCCAATTCCCATGTTAGACTGCCATGGTGCCCCGGAGCTCTCCTCACTGGATGACCCACTCTCACCCTTGACCTCCAGGCTCCCTCTGGAAGAGGAGAAAACAAAACAGAACTAAGACACACGAGGGGCAAACAAGCCTGGTTAAAAGGAGATGGTGACCCTTTGTTTCACCCAATACCCCCTCCCCTAAACTAGGGTGCTTTGGGCCCAGCGACTGAAGTCAGGGTCAGTGCTTTAGACCTGAAGTATCTTTGGTGAGATGCTCAAGAAGAAAGGGGGGAAACCTGGCCGGAAGCATCCAGCCTGGAGTTTAGCCAGCTAATCATAGCCCTACTGCTAGGTTTCCTTACAAATCAGCTTCCCTGACTTGTTTGGTTAGATTAACTCTTGTATACCGAGTATATACACACTGGAACTGGAGTGTTTCATGGCAAAAAGAGTTAAGAAGACAGGTCTAGATTCACATACCAACCACTCCAGTACACCAGGGGTAAGTGAAAACCCCCCTGGGGCCACAAAGACCAAGAAGCAGCCTGTGAAAGTTTGGTTACCATCATTGTCCTCTTCAGGTCCTCCTCCGGCACTCGGCCAGCACAGAACATGTCCCTGTCAGCAAAGTATTGGGTGGCCACGTCCCCAATGGGGAGTTTGGACAAGACGACTTTGGCTCCGGAGTGATGGATCCTCTCTAACTTGTCATAAAGAATGTTCCATTCAGCATCAACAATTGCCTGATAATCCTGAAGAGACCCAGAAAAGGATGAGGATGCTTTGGAGTGGAGGTTAGCCTATGTGGTATGTTAAAATATAACATACCCCTGCCAACTAAAATATACTGATTTGTTTGGGAATTAACAGGGATAAACAGAAGAGCCTCCTCTCAGTCCAAATATACAAGGACCCTATAAGGTAACTTAAGAGTCACCTAAAACTTTCAAACACAAAGGCAGAAAGTAACCCCAGGACTAGGAGCTACTCCAGAGGTAGCACTTGCTACGGTGCGAGACCTACTTTAGCCCGGCTAAGTTCTAGCTCCTCTGAGGCACTGCACCCATGGAGTTACCAATGACAAGACCCTTTCCCCCAAAGGCCATTCTGTGTTGGGGATACATTTTCCAAGAATACTTGCTTACAGCTGGGTGACACTGCTACCTCCAGAGACAGCCTTGGTGATATCAATGTTGGGAGCACACCTGTCCCTGCAACACGGGACCCAGTATAGAAAGGGCAGAGTTCACATCTGCCCAAATAAGAGGAATCAAAATACTGGGCTCACTATATAGCTGAGAGGCCCCTGCAAGCCCCTTCCCTGGGGCCAGAGGATAATATTTCAGCATGTTTGCCCTATCCAAACCCCCTCAGGTCCAGGTCACTGAGAGAGAGCATAGAGTGAGAAAAGAAGTGGACCCAGTATTTAGACATTAATATTTAGGGGGATAGGAGGAGAAAGGAGCCCATAAGGTACCTGAGAAACAAAGCTAAGCCCAAGATGGCCACAAAGGCCCAAGGCTATGGCCCAGAATGTTGCCCATTTCCATGCCACTGCCAGCTGGTAGGGCCTACCTCAACTGTGTGGACTCTGATTTCCGCATTATCCTTCTCAGCTTTCAGCTCGAGCTCAACATTTAAAAGGGCAATCATTGGATTATGGTACTTTTTGGGTTGCATTTCAAACCCAGCATAAGAGAAAGTCTTCTTGAATGCAACACCAGCTACAAGCTGGGACTCCTGTTTAAAAAAACAAACAGTTCAACAGTTCAGTACTGGCACGAAATGAAATCAAGTTAGTGGTGTGCTGGGCTAATAATGCATGTCCATTTCTGTGAACCTGAAAGAGTTAACCATGTTTTTATTTCACTGTTGTAACAAAGTTTTTCCATCATCCTAAAAGCTAGGAAAAATACAGAGCATATTTTGGTGTGTCTTCAGTATAAGGAAAACCAGTTTGCTTGCAGAGACTAAGCATGGTAAAGGCCTGTTTGGGCTGTTCTCTAAGACTGACTTCCAAAGCGGGTGCCAAGGGATGCACTTTGATCCCAACTCCCCACCTCCCAGTCTTCTACACATACGTACACATACCCCTCCCTACCTGTACTGCACACGAGCACACACATACCTGTGTGCTGTAGCCTAGGTGCTTCCTCCTTCCAGGAGATGAAAACAAAAGGTCCTAAGGGTCAGAAATTTCCTGCAGTTCCCAAGCTATCATTGTGGCTATTCCCATCTTGATCCCTCAAAATATGAACTACTACCACTTGTTCCATAACAGAGCTTGCTGTGGGGTGGATTTAATAGCAGGGCATAATAGAAAGCATGTTGCACTTGGGAGTGGCTTCAGCAGTATCAGAAGACAGGTTCAAATCTCAGATCTCTTTCTTACTAAAAAACCTAGTCATTTCCCACTCCGTAAAGAAGGGTGTATTCAGTAAGTGAAGTAAGTCAGAAAGAGAAAGACAAATACCATATGATATCACTTACATGTGGAATCTAAAATATGACACAAATGAACTCATCTATGAAACAGAAACACTCACAAACATGGAAAACAGACTTGTGGCTGCCAAGGGGGAGATGGATTGGGAATTTGGGATTAGCAGATGCAAACTATTATATATAGAATGGATAAACAACAAGGCCCTACTATATAGCACAGGAAACTATATCCAGTATCCTGTGGTAAACCATAACAGAAAAGAGTATGAAAAGGAATATATACATATATATGTATAACTGAATCACTTTGTTGTACAGCAGAAATTAACACAACACTGTAAATCAACTATACGTCAAAAAAATAAATTTTTTTAAATAGTGTATTCAGTTCAACGACCTATATGTTCTCTGCTAGTGCTAATCTACAATCCTAGTCTATAATACTGTAGCCTATCGGTGAAACAGATTGCTACATCATTCAAATCCACAGCCTCCTAAAGGGGGTGATGCCTGAGCTGAATCAAGATGGATAAGCAGAAATTAGTCAAACAGAAAAAAGAAAGAGATGTTCCCAAAAGACAGAGGCAGTGTGGTGCAATCAGGGGATGAAAAGCGACCTGCAGTTGCTGGAATACAAAATAAGAGGACAGGGACCAGTTTAGGAGAATCTTAAAGGCTCTGCTAAGGCCTGACTCTTATCCTGTACACACTGTGGAACCCCAAAATGCTTTACACACAGAGTGTAAACTGGGGAACTTCACGCTGCAACAAAAAAATAGAATGGACTTAGGGGATGCAAGACTGGAGGAAGAGTGACCACTACCAGGACAATGGTCTAGTAAAAGAGACAGACTTAGGAAACAACAGATTGGTAGGTAAAATGAAACAACAGTGATCAACAGGTTGGGGGGAATTGGAAATATTTCTAAGGATGACCCTAGACTTCTGGGTTGAGTGACTGAATAATGGTGGTGATAGCAGCTATGTCAAGGAATACAGAAAATATTACAGGTTTGGAGGATGAGATAATGAGTTCAGTAGCAGTGAGATCCAGGAGTGTGAAGCTCAAGAGAGAGGTAAAGGCTGAAGATATATATCAGGAAGTTTTCAGTTAATCCTGAGAACAATAATTACTACCACCATTTACTGAATTGTGTGTCAAGTATTGTGTTAAGGGTTTTACACGCATTTAAGAGATGTGGGACAGTCTGAAGAACATACGTGTGGCTTGGAGCCCCTGGCTTTCTCACCAGATAAGATTATTAGTTCTGATCCCTAGTTTAGTGAATGCCAATCTAATCTCAAGGGTTTACGGGAGTAGGAAGGCCCAGGAGAAAATGGAATATTGCTATCAAAGCAGTGTGTAAAGACAAAGTCGGCAAGCCATGATGCAAAGAATGGGTGGAAACATGAGTGGTAGTGGGGGCTGAAGATGGGGAATGGCTCAGATGACCTCCAGATTCCTCACAGCTTTATTATATAAAGAGAACCTCATCCCACTGACATGTGCCATGACAGGAGGAAGAGGGAGGTGGACAGAATGAAATGCAATTTGGAGGGGTAGAAGTCCCTCCAAAGACTTCAAAGAACATAAAGTAAAGGGCCAGGATATAATATTTCAAGCAGGTCTTGTCCTGTCCAAATCACCTCAGGCTGAGGTCACCAAGGAAGAGTAAAGTAAGAAGTAGAGCAGGCCAAAGACTAGAAAGGTCCAACATGGAGACACCAACATCAAAGAAGGTTTCCAGAAAGATACTTCTGTGTTAAAAAAGAACAAAGTTATAGTTATGCTGTGCAATATAGTGGCCACTAGCCAACATGTCTCTATTTAAATTTAAATAAGTGAAAAAATATGTTGTTAAGTAGACAAAAACAAGTTGCAGAGCACTATGTATTACAAGTGAGCATTTGTTTAAGAAAACAATATTTACATTTGTACTTATAGATGCAGAGTACTTCTGGAAGAAGAGGGACATGGACAGGGACACGGACACACACACACACAGAGAGTTAACTGGTGGCTGTATCTGGGGCAGGAGTGGTGTAGGGGACATTTGTTTTTTCCTTTAGGAATTCTAAACAGTTTGAATTACGTATTATCTAGTCAAAATTAATGAATAAAAGAAGGGAGAGGTTGGCCACATCACTTGGAGAAGAATGGACTGAAATGTACTTCTCATATATTTATTGAGGGTTTTAGATAATTTATCAGAGCTAGCCCTATCCCCCTCCCACATTAACAGTGAGATTCTTAAAATCAGCCAGTTCAATCTTCCATTCTGCTGACAAGTAAATATAGGTCTGCAGAGGTTACAAAATGCACCTACAGGAGAAGCCTGTAGCAGCAGTATGGGGAACAGCTCCAGTCTGCCTTCCAGCCCAACATGCATTCTCTCTGTTCCTGTACCGTGTGCTCTCCTACACCAAGCTGTCTGAAGGGTCAATGTGAAAGCAAGAGCCTCCTAGGGAGGCCACAGCAGGCTCACCTCTAGGGCTCCACCCTGAACCTTCTTGATTCCAATCATTTTAAGCTGCAGCAAGTCATCGAGCATCATCACCGCATCCACCACCATCTTAGCGAAGAAGGCTTTCTGCTGGGAGATCAGCTTGGAGCTCAGAGCAGTCACGGCACATTTCTCGAGCAGCTTCCTCTGCTCCCTGGGACACAAGGGTGGGACCTGCATCAGGCCTTGAAAGTCCCTCTTACCTGACTCTACTGCAATGTGGAGATAGTTTCTGTTCTAGTCTCTAAACTCAGCCCTCAACAATTTCATCTTCTGTATCTTTAGGGCAGATTATCAGTGACAGCGGGTGACTGCAGTCAAAGACCTTATGAGTGATAGCTTTTAAACTACAACCTACAGCCTCTTTTGTAATGCATGGGCTGGGGCACAGCCAGAGGTCTAGCAAGAGCCAAACAGCCCCAGGCCATGCAGGGATTCCACTTGCTTCTGCATTCAATTTGGCCACGGGAAGTCAACGGTCTGACAAAGTTCACTGCAAACTTACACTTTATCTTCCTTCTTCACAGTGACGGCAATCTCTTTGATCTTGTTAACCGCCTGCCAAGAACACAAGCTGGGTGAGTCTCTCACACTCAAGACAAACTGGAGAAGTGCGTCCCAATCGCTCCTGCTAGCCCCTAATCTGTCTGCTCCCAAATCTCAAGCATTTCTACTCCACAGCTGAAACAACATTTCTAAGTCTTGTAGCTGCCCAGAAAAATATAAATCTCTATAGTTTAGAAAATGCCCAAAGTTAGAAATGTAGGGTAGGTATAGTTCTGAAGAATCATCAGGGTACATCAGGATTCAGCTCTGGATCTGCAGGTAACACACTAAAACAAATGAATGGAAACACACTACGACACTAAATTAGGCCAAATTTTCTGGCTTACAAACAGCACCTGTGACAACTTTTAGCACTTTATATATTAATTAGGTATGTTATATATGATACACATATTTGTATGTTAAACATGGTATCTTTTCAAAGCCATCTTTTTCAAAAGATATCCGTTCATACTTACTTCTCATGTATGATTTCGTTTTAATGCCACCACCCCAAAACAGAGATAGTAAAGAGAAAAAGTAACGCATAGAGGAACTGACTTACCCCAGGTTACAGAATGAAAGTCAAAGGTCAATAAAAGCAAGGTCTCAAGATGTGCCATGAAGTACTTGATAAAAACAAAAACAGCTCTCACCAAGAGCTTATTATCATAGTCTATCAGGAAACCTGAGGCTTAAAGAGATTAAGTAATATACCTAGTCAAAAGCTACTGAATGGTAGAACTGAGATTCCTAGGCAGCAGAATTCAGAAAATGTCCAAGGAACCTTGTTCCCAGTCCCTCCACACCCCAATAAAGATAGTATCCTAAGAGAAATACAAAGGTGCCCAAAGCGCCCAAGTTCACCAGCACTCCCATACCAACTGAGTGGCAGTGCGGAAAGCTCGGATGATGATCTGTGGGTGCAAACCTTCCTCCACATAGGGTTTCACCTGCTTCAGAAACTCTGCAGCCAGCAGGGTCACTGAGGTGGTGCCATCACCGACCTGGAAGAGGATGACAGTAAATTCACGTTTTCTCACGTTCAGGGATAAAGCTCCAAAACTCCACTTTTTAAGCAATCTACCCATTTAAACTGGGGACTGTTTAAATGGATATTAAGCCTTTTCTGGGAAGCACAGCTTTTTGCAACAAGTAGAAGAAAGGTGTTGGTGGATAGGTATTCATCCCATCAAATGGTCCTGGGCCACAAAATTAATTCCCCAGCCAGGCCATTCTCCAAAGAGAGCTGATTTGGACAAATTTCCCCAGAATATGAAATCATATATGTATATTAGCCAAGAACTTATTTATTACGGACAAGATACTATGATGAGTAAGACAGTTCCAGAGATGCTTATAATACAATGCTCACATGTCACAAATAACCATAGTAGCAAGAGGTATGAGATAAATATTCTTTAAGGAGCACAAAATACTACAGGAGTTTACAAAACAAACCTCTAAGGACCAGCTAAGGTCCTTTTTATTTTAAACACTATTTGGAATTAGCAGATCACTAGTCTGCTAATCTTTCTTACATAGCTATTTTCTATGATAGGATCTAAACCTTATTTTTAATGAAGGAGGAAAAGAATAAGAGCTTTCTCTCACTCTCTCTCTTTTAAGAATAAGAGCTTTTGAAAAAAACTAGATAACCTCTGATTTAGAGGATACTTATTTTTTATTCACTTATGTCCATTGTATAATATAAGGGACTTCAGGGAGAAAAAATGGTTACTGCGGCGAAGGGTTTAAGCTGCCAAATTCCTGAACAGAAAGGTATTCCTTTGTTGAAAATATTAACCAATCAAATCTGTACTCTTCTCACTTTAATTTTATACAAGCCATACTGTTTTACAGGCTACTGGGTCGTAACAGACCTTTTGATATAACTTCAGGACATATCTGTAATACTCTGAAATGCAAACTTGTCTCTCTCAACATTTATTATCAAGACTACAGTGTCAGAAATGGTTTTTAAAAAGGCAGACGAGTTAATGTCACTGATTTGCACACATTAAGATGGTAAGTTCTAGGCTACGTATATTTTACCACCATAAAAATATTTTCTTTTAAAAAGAAAGGTAAACTGGAAACAGTCTCCAGCCCCATCTTATAAGGCAACCAACAGATTAGAGGTTAAATTATTTACCGAGCAATTCAAATGAATGACAGCACACAGGCCTGATCTTAAGATCTCAGCCACACACAGTGGATCAGCAGGAATTTTAAAAGACTATTAATTCCACCTAAATATTTTCGCAAGCAATTACTTGTGAAATTATAATTTTAGACATAAAATCAAAATTTTTAAAGAAAGGAGAGCAAAGGAGCAAGCAGGCATGTGTTTCACTGAAACACACAGGCTTGATTTTCCTACCTCAGCATCTTGGGATTTGGCAATGTCCACTAAAGTCTTTGCTGCAGGATGGACAACATCAAGGAGTTTCAGAATTGTGGCCCCATCATTAGAAATTGTTGCTTTGCCTTAAAAGGAACAAACACAAAAATGTAAAGACCTCTTCTTAAATTCTGTCTTCTAGTTGGACTTGGAGCCCATATACACATTATTGGGATGGGACAGAGGGGCTCATGGTGGGAATGAACTGATCTTTTTACAGAGTTAGCTCTGTGCAAAAAGGGCCACCTAAAATCACACATTCCAAAGACCATGAACTCCTGATTTTCCTTGAAGAGCAAAGAGCACACCTCTACAGGATGTAGAAAACATTTTAAAAAATAAGAATGAATAATCATTTAGATATTCTTAACAGTTGATACCCTAGTATTTCACTTGTAAATTAATACACTAAAACATAAGGGGGAATTTGTCTTGGCAACATGATCCAATGGGAGTGACCACAGGCAACTCCGGAAGATTCCATAGTGTTTCTAGGCTAAATCTCTCTACAAGGCAACAGGCTCCTGAGCCAGGCTTCTCCCATATATTCCCAGGGGGCTCAGGATTCAGGACAACGTCTGAAAAGAAACTGCTTCACAGTGAGCAATCCTTCAGAGATCTTAAAAGCAGTGAGATTTCTGGGCTTCCCTGGTGGGGCAGTGGTTGGGAGTCCTCCTGCCGATGCAGGGGACACGGGTTCGTGCCCCGGTCTGGGAAGATCCCACATGCCGTGGAGCAGCTGGGCCCATGGGCCATGGCCGCTGAGCCTGTGCGTCCGGAGCCTGTGCTCCGCAATGGTAGAGGCCACAGCAGTGAGAGGCCTGCGTACCGCAAAAAAAAAGGCAGTGAGATTTCTAATGCCAACCTCTGCTAGCCCCAAACACTCTGGGGGAGCCTCCTCTTCTGCAACTGGCCTGAGGAACTCTGCAGACTTACCTCGGCCATCCACAATGAGCTTGTCCATACCACGGGGGCCCAGGGTAGTTCTTACAGCCTCAGCAATCACCTGGCAGGCACTGATGTTACTTACAAGCTGGGGGATGCCTTGGGAGCTATCAGTCCCCTCTTTCAACAGGATAACTGGTGTGGGCTAGAGAAGAAAGAGCAATTGAATGTTTTTTTTAAAAAAATAATCATTCATTACATAAGACTTAAGGAGGGAGAGGAAAAATGCTCTCATCTCCCCAATAACAGAAATATATCTGGAGGCCCTTTTAAACCACATTCCTCCACTGTCCATCCACTATATCAATTCCTTAAACTGCCTCTACCTCCAGAGATGGCATACTTGCAGGTGTGCCAGAAAATGGTTTGAGAAGCACTGATTTAGTCAAAAAGAACAAATCAAATAATGTGTTCTCCAGTGCCCAACTGCATAAGCATAGCCCTTTCAACTTCTGACCTTATTCCCTGTTTTAAGGAATTAGGCCACATCACAGGAGGAAGCAGGCCACGCTCAGTGTTCACCCTCCAGCAAGCATTCATTTATCTGCATTAGAGCTTAATCGTAGAGAAGTAGATGGGGCACTGATGCAAAACATGAGGTGCTAACAGCTTCAGATGTTGTCCTGGAGATGCCCAGGCAGACAGCTTTACCAATGATGTTTAGCTGGAGTGTAGGGAAATGGCTAGGCAGAGAAACAAATGGCACCTTTGTCCGCCTCACAAAATTACAACAAATCTAATTTGTACAGCAATGTTTCCCTCTCTCATGCTGGGTCCATAAAGCCTCCTTGTGACTAATCTCCAACCAGATACCCTAAACAAGTTTTTCTCTATTTTGCATTGGTCTCCAGAACAGTCACTGTTCTCGTAGAGGCTTTATGTGTGGAACTGCTTTAGAAACTCTGGGAAGACAGGGATATCTGCTTATTTTAAAGCGCCTGCTTAGGTACCTTTGCTCCAGTGACCATTAGCAGACAGTAATTCCTTAGCTTAGCACACAAGACTGCTTTCTCTCTGCATCCAAGCCTGTGCCTTCAGAGATGAGCTCATGAACCAGGCCCAGTCTTCCCTGCATTTGTGACTGATTTTATGTGTATAAAACAAATTAAGGATAAATACTGTTGCAACATTTTTGTTATGTTAGTTATGCAAGTGCTATTACGCTATGCTTTGAAATTTATTTTTTCCTGTGGGTTACAATATAAAGTTTGAAAATCACTGCCCATGTCCACCCCTAGGGGGTACTTCAGGTGTCTGAGCAGGGAAGGCATAGGAAAGCACAGGGCTGTTTCAGCCCAACAAAAAGGAGCCAGGAATTCACACACTACAAAGTCGAGCAACCCATGAGGCTGACTCCACATTAACTGAGCAGTTTCTTTAAAAATTCGACTCCTTTGGCCAGTGTAGCTGGAGGGTAGTGAGTAAGTGGAAGACTGGAATGAGGCTGAAGAAGCAGGCAGGAACCAGGTCACTACTCACTTACAGACTATCGTAAGGAGTTTAGATTTTAGTCCTACAAAGAAGGGAAGCCCTGGAAAGGCTTTTAGCAGAGGAATGGCATAGTCTAATTTACACTGGGAAAAAAACAAAAAACAACTATAGAAAATGGGTAAGAAGAGGCAAGATATAATGTGCAAATGCATAAAAACAGGCTGGAAAAATGTACAACAAACTCTAATGAGTAAGAGTGGTAAGTAAAGAAAGTTTTCACACTTGGATATTTTGTTTTGTTTCAACTTTTTCTAACAAACATATCACACATTACTTTTTTTTTTTTTTTAAAGAATCCTGGAAGGAAAATTCCTTCCTTTTCATGGTAGAATCCCAGGTTTGGTGGCAAGAAATGGCTTCTCTATACTCTCAGCTTTCCTTCAGGTTCCTCACAAGGAAAGCTGTGTCCCCCAAAGGCCCCACCTTCTCCCAGTCCTGCTAAATCATTCCTCAGGGCAACCTCAAGTCACCTCTGGTCCAACCCTGCCCCGGATGAAGCCCTACGTTTTAAATCAAAAACCAACTTGAGTCTTAATCCCTTCCTATTTCCTTTGACAGATTCTTTCACCTCTCCAAGGCTAACTTATCCAATGTTTTTATAAACTTTTTCTCCCTCTACCTCCAAATTGTACCCCCACCAACAAGAGCCACACTGCCCCGTTTTACCAAAACCACTTTCTTACCACTAGGCCAGCAATTCCTCAGTCTCCATTCTTCCAAATTTTCTCAACAGCCGTTAACATGAGCATTGGAAACAGGGGATCCCAACACTCTCTGCTCCTTCTTGAGCACAATGTTTATATTGCCATCCATCTTAAAGTACAAGCTTCCCAAAGGTAAGGAGTACACTAATCTCAATGTGTAGAATGCCTAGATTTGGTCACATACGAAACAATATACAGAAGCTTTTGGTGCTGAAAATTCAACTGTTACATATCAACTGACCCTTGAAGAGCATGGGTTTGAACTGTGTGGATCCATTATACCTGGATTATTTTCAATAGTAAATACTACCGTATTACACTATCTGAGGTTGGTTGAATCCTCAGATACAGAGGAACCCCGGATATGGAGGGCTGACTAAATCATATGCAAATTTTCAACTGAGTGGAGTCAGGCCTCCTAACCCCCGAGTTCTTCAAGGGTCAACTACACTTGAAAATGCTTTATACAAGCCATGAAATAAGGTGGCAGTCAGTTATTTTTGGAAAAGCATCGGCATCACGGTGATACTAAATTCACTGAAAATTCTTAAGTACAAAGCAAGGAGGGCTTGGAAGCAGCTCACCACGTTGTCCCCAAGTTCCCTATGCTTTAAAGGCCCTACATAAATGGCAGGCTGGGTACAGAGATCATTTAAGGAGGGAAAGGTAGCAGGGCTGGATTGAGCCAAGCCAGGTCAATCAGGATGGGTCCTCTTCTGTCAGTTTCCCGGGGGCAAGCACTGCTATGGAAAGCCCAGCTTCTGTCCCTAAGTTACTTTCCAACCGCATTTTTACTCAAGTAAAGAAACAACAGCAGAATCCAGTAATCTGCCAAGGGTATCATGGAAGGCTTGGTAATTTCAGCTTAATAGTCTTCTTCTTCATCCTCCTTAAAAACTTTTATTAAGCATTATTAAGCTTGACGCTCTATAAAACAACAGGTGTTCATATGCTAAGTCATGTAGTGCTCAATACCACAAAGGCAAGCATACATTCTGGCTGTACCAAAGACTGAGCTTTCTGGGGAACCCTTTTACCTCTCAATCCCAGAAGGCTTCCAGAATATCAAGTACCAATTCAATAACAGCAAGGAGAATTCTTGGTGACCGAAGTTTCACACACCAAAAGGACAGCTATAATTGGTCAATACAGCAAAGAAACAGAAAAGATGTCAGTTCAGGAAAAACCCAAGGTGGTGGTCTGGAGCCTCTTGGTGAAGGGTTTTATCACCAGTCAGAAGAATCTTGGTTCTGATCCCCAGTTCTTTAAAGGCCAACCAAAACTCTTATGGTAGCCTTGGCAGGAAGGTGGATTACAGGGACGAAAAGGCAAGCAACCACCTAGCAGACTAGCTAACATGCTGAGTGTTACTACCTGATGGGCACTTCATATGTATTCATTCATTTAATCCCCTTTAACAGACTGAGGGCCAGAAATGTAATACCATGCTCAAAGTCACACACCTAGTAAGTGGCAGAGCTAGTTACGAACCTAGGCATTCAGTGTAGCTCCAAAGCCCTTACTCTCCACTGCTCTACTAAGCTGCCTCTGCACACAAGATGAAGATGACTTCAGGAACAGTAACGTTGAAGATGGACTGAAAAAGGCAGTACTAGTGGTATGAAAGGGAGAAGGAATACAGATTAATGCCAGGTTCCTTCTATCTTGGGTACAGGCGGGATTCACAGGGCATTTGGCCACAATGAACACCTCATAAGGGTCAGTTTGACATCTACTAGGTCAGGGATAAACTGAGGAAGCAGGAAAAGAACAGAGAACTGAGTTGGATTGAGAGGCTAAAATGAACGAGTGAACTGCCAAGTGCACAGGGAGCAGTATCTTAGGGGTTCGCTTCAAACACTTAAAAGCTGACCCTGTTCAACAGCAACTCAGGAGACACCACGGAGGTGCTTTGGGACCCACGTAAGGTATCTGCAGCTGAGATGGAAAAACGGACAACGTGGAAGCGGGGAGGGGAGGAGGGCTACAGAGACACTCCAGGATTCACCAACCTCCCTAACTTAAGAAAACGAGAACCAGAGTTAGGTGGCCAACTAGAAAAGCCGCCTAATGTCACATCTGGAGGCGCAGACAGGATCGGAGTCAGAGGCCGGGTCTTCCCACCTCTGATGCAGTGTCCTCATCTGCCCTACCTATTCTCCTGGCTGAGGAGGTGGACCTCCGACAACCAGCAGAGCCCGGTACATTCAGTAGGTAATAAATATGCGTTTGCTTAATGAACGAGTGAGTTAATTAAAGTACGAGCGGAGAGGTCTGTTTCCATTTACGCAGCAGCAGGCGGGGAGCAGTGGGAGACCACAGTTGAGACCTTGGGCTCGGCCCAACATAAGGTCCCCATGCAGGTTCTAGGAAGCACCCGCTTCACATCCGCATTTTCCAAGGCAGCCAGAGCTTCCTAGTCTGGCCCTCGACCGCGTATGCACGCTCAACCCGCAGTCATTTAACCCAGGTCATGATTATGGGGGCTCAGAAAACTGGGTGGCCGATGCGGGTTCGCGGCCCCGAAGCACCCTGGGATTTGCAGTCCCCAGCCGGGCCGACCAGAGCCTCCTCTTGAGCCCCACACAACCCTCATCGAGGGCCCCTGCTCCGTGCCCGGGCCCACCAGACGGCGGCGGGCCGGGATCACCCACAGACAGGGCTCGGGGGAAGGACCGAGGCAGTAGGCTGGCGGGGGCGGGGGAGGGGAGGTCCTACTGGACCGGCCCCGGCCAGGCGACGCCTGCTACTGACCAGATGGCAGCGGATGGAGCCAGATGCGCAAGACACCACTCACCATCATTTTGGAAGCCTATTCAGTGGCCCGCTGCTCCTCTTCTCTGCGCCCGGGCCGCCCAGCAACCCCACAATCCTCCGCGCCAGAGAAACCCCCAGAAGCTTCGCCAAGCCGTTGGAACGGGAGAGGAAGGGGATGGGCCGCTTCCGCCACTCTATGGTTCGCTATCACAGAGTCGGCGTAGCTAGAAGGGCCAGAGGCTGGGCTTCCGCCAGCCGTCTTACGAGAAGCGGTGCTAAAGGAACAGTCAGTCGCTGGTTTTCGGTGGTGCCATTCTTTTTGAGCATGTAGGATCCTTGCTCGGCCCGCGTCGCCTACTAACTCTAATTCCATTTCCCTTCTCCCCTCAAACGCCAGCCCAAGGAATGCAATAAACGCAAATATTTATTGAGCGCTGACTGCGGAACAGGCTTTTGCTAAGTAAGCATTTGACGTAAGTGAGCTCATTTAACCCTCACAACGCTATCGCGATGGCACTGAAATCATGCCCAATTTACAGATGAGAGAACTGAGGTTGAGAGGTTAGGTGTCCAAAATCACAGTTGTACAGTAAATGGTAGATAAACAGGCGCGGGCACCTGGCCCCAATGCTCGTCTTCTGGCTCGGCACTGGCCAGCGCTTCCTCGAGGGTCGTGTACATCAGTCTATGTCCCCAGAGCCTACTGACTATGAGAGCGCAAGCGCCGGTAGAACTAGGCAGGGGCCGCCGGAGACCACCTGGGCGCTAGACGAATGCCTTCCCAAAGAGGGGATGGGAAGGAGGAAAACACAACTAGGGGAAGGTAAATCGTCGTCTTGCGAAGCGGCCACAGGGAGGATCCGGCCGAGACCGCACGAGCTGATTGGCCAGGACTTTCGGCGGCTGAGGCGAGTCCTGCGGGTCTCCCACCTGCTGTTCTCCCCCCTCACCCCCCAGCCAGTGAGGTCCTGCGGAGTCGAATCCAATCAGAGAAATGCTGGGGCGGGGACGGCAGTTGCAGTTAAGAGTTAAAACAAATTAGCCCTCGGCCCCACTTCTCTCCACCAATAGGAAGTGGGCTAGGGCACAGGGGCGACAAATGTGGCTACACGAGCAGGCGTCAAAACCAATCAGCCCTGGGCCTCGTTCCGGTGCGCCAACCGGCGGCGTAAGCGGGTCTGGGGGCGGGAGTCCAGAGCAGCTGTCAGGCCGAAGTCCGGCGAGCTACGCGCAGCAGGGCGGCTGGAGGAAGCGCGGCGCCGGGCCGGGCCCTGGAGATGGTCCCCGGCGCCGCGGGCTGGTGTTGTCTCATGCTCTGGCTCCCCGCGTGCGTCGCGGCCCACGGTGAGCGGCAACGGGCGGGGCTGCGCTTCAGGGCGGGGCTGGCGGTCCAGCTTAAGCCCGGCTCGGGCCGGGGGCCACGGGTCACCTTGGGGACCCCGCGAATTCGGAGCAGGGCAGGTTCAGAGACGGGCGCCTGGAGTGGGTGGGTAGTGGTTCCCGAGGGACATGAACTGTGTGCGGCCTGAGGCTGGGCTGTGAGTCCTCAGCCCCCCCACGTCGAAGTAAGACTCCCTCTAACCCCACTAGCGCTGACTTAGGTGGCGAAGGGGGCGAGGAACAAGGAGCAACTAGCGATACTACAAGCTGGAGATACGTGAGCACTCACATACATAAACGGGGCCACACATTGCTACACGTGGGTTCACAGGCACTAGCACATACGTACACACCCAACTTGTTTGCACCTACACGAGAACATAAACATACACCCATATACGTACGTGAGCACATGTGTATACCTACACTTGATTTACACAGATCAGCAGATGCAAAGGCCAGGCAAAGATGTATGTGGGGAGGAGGGGAAGCTTAGTGCTAATCCAGGAAAGCTTCCTTGGGAGTGTATCTGTACCCGATGGGAAGTCTTCACTCCCAGGATAAAAGGCCATATATGTAGCCCAGTGCCAAGCCAGTGGAGCTCTACCGGGTGGCTAATTTTGGACAGTAGAAAAGGACAGCAAAAGCCACAGTCCATCCCAACGCTGGCACACAGTAGCGACTTGATAGTTTGTTGATTGACTAACAGACCTGTGGCAGCAGCTTCCACCTTTTCACATTCCTCAGTCTCTCTGGGCTAAGGAAACCAGGGACTCAAGTTCAGGTAAATCATTAGACTTTGGTGCTAAAGAGATCCACACCCCAGAAATATCTGGTTATTCTGGCAATTCCCTTCCTCAACACAGTAGAGCTGGAAATAGCCGTTCATTCATTCAACAACCTTTTTGAGCACCAACTGTATCCTAGCCACTATGTTAGATAATGTGGATACAGTATTGAATGAAGTTACAAACTTAGGCCCTTGTCCTAGTGCAGGAGATAGACAATAAACAAAAAATTACAAATACTGTATAATTACAAATGATGTTAGAAGTGTCATTGGAGAAAAAGTACATTTTGAATGGGCATAAGGGGAGGGCAGTCACAGGGCAGGTTTCCCTAAGTGACATTTAAGTTATGACCTAGTAGATGAATAGAAGTGAGCCATATAAAGGGGTAGAGGTGGGGGTAGCGTGAGGGAACTTGCAAGAAGCCTTGGAGATGTGAAGAAACTGAAAGGAGGGCAGTGCAGCTTGAACATAGGAACAGATGAAGTTGGAGGGCCAGATCAAGCAGGGCCTTGCAGACCACAGTTTAGATTTTAAGTGCAAAGGGAAGTTGTTGAAGGGTATTGAAGTGGTAACATGATCATATTTGCTTTAAGATGTTTTAAGAAAATCCCTGGCAGTTATTGGGGGAATGGACCGTAGGGAGCAAACATGGAGGCTAAGATAGACCAGTTAGGGCTTCCCTGGTGGCGCAGTGGTTGAGGGTCTGCCTGCCGATGCAGGGGACACGGGTTCGTGCCCCGGTCCGTGAAGATCCCACATGCCGCAAGGCGCCTTGGCCCGTGAGCCATGGCCGCTGAGCCTGCGCATCCGGAGCCTGTGCTCCGCAACGGGAGAGGCCACAACAGTGAGAGGCCCGCGTACCGCAAAAAAAAAAAAAAAAAAAAAAAAACCAGTTAAAAAGCTGCAACAGCCAGGACAAGAAATGATAGTGGCTGGACTAGGAGGATGGCAGTGGAACCAGAGTCAACTTTTAAGTTTTGGTGAGAGTTGCTTTATACACAGGCTACCACATCTCCATCTTGAAATTCCCAAGTCTGCTTCAGGGCAAAGATGAATGAATTAGCCCTCAGAGAGGTTAACACTGGAGCTATGTCTTCCTGGCTCACCTGTGTAAGCAGCAACAGCAGCAGCTGTAAATCTCTGGGGTTACTAACTCTGTCTGCATCAACTCTATCCTCTCCAGGGCAGAGACCTCTATCTTACCCACCTGCAGGACCCAACTGGCTGAAGCTGGGTCTCTGGGCCCAGACCTTAACCAGCCCCATTGAAGGCATGGGGGTCCATGATCTGAACCTGAACCAGCTTTTTTCCCTTGAGCCTTCTCACCTGTACATTTTACCTTTCAGGCTTACGCATCCATGATTATTTGTACTTTCAAGTGCTGAGTCCTGGGGACATTCGATACATCTTTACTGCCACTCCTGCCAAGGACTTTGGTGGTATCTTTGTAAGTTCAGGGAGGCCCCCTCATCTCTGATCCTGTCTCCACATTCCCCGCACTAAGCCGAGGTGACCCTCATCGCTTCAACCCATACCTGAGTGCTGGGACAGAGAAGGGGGCAGATTCCAGCTGTCTTCCAGGGGCTACAGAGCCAGGAATGGCTTCCAGCTATTCCTCTGGGTATAATACAGACCTGGGCACCACAGAGGGAAAAGCTATCTTCTTAGGGACACGAAGTAGTGAAAAACCAAGGGCTCTGCTAGCTCCACCTCTGAACTACATGACTCAAGGCAAGTTACTTCCCCTCTCTGAGTCCATACCAACTTCCCTTCCTATGTCTGGGAAAGGCAGGGTGGGATAGGAGTAGACAGACCTTTGTGAGAATTAAGTAAAAATGCTCAAGTGTCCAGTACACAGAAATCGTTCCTCATTTCCCTCACACTTTGTGAGAAGCTGATAAGATGGGATGGTCAGCCCAGTCCTAAAGCAGGTGTGTCTCCCCACACTCTCACCTCTCTAAATGTCTTTCAGCACACAAGGTATGAGCAGATTCACCTTGTCCCTGCTGAACCTTCAGAGGCCTGCGGGGAACTCAGCAACGGTTTCTTCATCCAGGACCAGATCGCTCTGGTGGAGAGGGGGTAAGGAGCGGACAGGCATGGGCACAAGGGGAAGGCAGGCATAGGGTAGATTCTGAGATCAATGTTGGTGGTGATGCTTTGAAATAGCTGCTTTTAAATAATTCGTCTTTTTAAGGGTCTTTAAGAAACATCTTAAGATTATCCAAGCCTTTGGCCATTTACTTGTGAGCCTTTATCAAAAAGCCTCCAAGGTCCTCCTTTCATCTTCCCAGGGTGGTGGTCTGGGGAACGGATAGCTAGGACCCTGCCTTTCCTTTGGTCTCATCACCACCTCTTCCAGGGGCTGCTCCTTCCTCTCCAAGACCCGGGTGGTGCAGGAGCACGGTGGGCGGGCAGTGATCATCTCTGACAACGCAGTTGACAATGACAGCTTCTACGTGGAGATGATCCAAGACAGTACCCAGCGCACAGCTGACATCCCCGCCCTCTTCCTGCTTGGCCGAGATGGGTGAGGGCTCTTTGTCTCTGGCTGTATCAGCACCAAGCTGGGTGCCATGACTCGGGGAGGTCAAGGGCAATCACCAGTCCCTACCCACAAGCCTCATCTTGGGATGCCCTGGTTGGAGGGCCAAAAAAGTCCTCAGGCTCTGGAACTCCCAGAGTGATGGGGACAGTGGGGCAGAATGGGGTGTCAGGAAAGTGACCATCACCACCTCTCTTCATGCTCTCCCAGCTACATGATCCGCCGCTCCCTGGAACAGCATGGGCTGCCATGGGCCATCATTTCCATCCCAGTCAATGTCACCAGCATCCCCACCTTTGAGCTGCTGCAACCGCCCTGGACCTTCTGGTAGAAGAGTTGGTCCCACATTCCAGCCATAAGCAACTCTGGGCTGGGAAGGGGAAAATCCAGGAATTCTGCTGTTTGGGACTTGGGGATAGCATTTGGGGACTGGGGGAGCCAGGCAGAGGAAAAGGGCTTGGGCCTTGGCTAAGTTAAAGGAAGACACACCACTGGCCTTCCCTCCCCTGGGCTCCTAAGGTGTCTCATGCTATGGGAAGAGGCAAGACCCAGGCCCCAGGTCTTATGGGCTAGGGTCTGGAACTAAAGGGGCCAACAGCAGGTGGTCTGAGAGCCATCTGAGACCTGTCACATCCCACCTGGCTTCAGCCTCCCCACCCAGGGTCTTTCACAGCAGTTGCTGGAATGGTATAAGGAGCTGGTGTTTGAGGACTACATAATAAACCCTCACTGACTTTTTAGCAATAAAGCCTCTCATCAGGGTTGTAACTGTGTCCTAGAGTGAAAGTACACAGGGGTGGGAGGGGCCTTCAAACACTTATCTGGTCCCATGCTCTTGTTTTGAAGGGAGGAAACTGAGGCCCAGAGAGGATACATGACTTGCCCAAGGTCCTGTAGGACCAGTGCTCAGATTGCTAATCTTGGATCACAACAGCCTCCTGCTCAAAAACTTGGGAAGCTGTAGTTCAGTCCCTGAGCAAAAGCCTCATCTTGTAGCCTGGTACTGAGGATCCACACTGGACCTCAGAAGAGCCCTGCTCTTGGACTTTAGAAACATCTGCACAGCAGAGTATAGGCAAGACCAGGGATGAACCCAAACTGGGGAGCTGCAGCTCCCATCTCCTGCAGTCACCTGCTCTATCCTATGCACTTTTGCGCCACCCATGTGACTGCTGCCTTCCTGGAGCAGCTTGTTAAGCCATTCTCCACAAAGCATTCCTGCAAAGGCCTGTCACCACTCATATTTTATTGAGAACAGTGGGCGGGTGGGGAGGGGGTGCTGGCTACTGCGAAGGATTAAGAACCCAATAGGCCAGACAGGCAGATTCCACCTGGCTCACGATGCAGGAAAGGGCCTGTGGGGCGGCACCTGCCCTCCCTGGGATCCCTCAGCAGGGGCATGTGGCAGCCCCTCAGGAAAGGTAGGCAGAAAGGAATTGCAGGTGATAGGTTATAATTTCCACAGCTTCCAACCCAAGAGTAAGGGGTAGTGCTAATTTGGGGAGGAGAGGGAGAGAGTCAGGGCTAATCTGAGTATCTAGCCTAGCTCTCCTAGGTTTCTGGAAGACTTCAGTGTTCCTAAATGATCCTAAAGATGGAGACTGACACTAGGAGAGCCCCTCACTGACCCATGCTCTAGAAGATTCTAGGACATCCTAAATTACGGAGCACAGGCCTTTCATCCCCCAGAACTCAGCCATGCTGCTAGAGTCCTCAGTGGGAGGAGGGTGGGAGGAAGGGGTCATGATGTCCCTCCCAAGGGAGGCAGAGACCTCTTCCACACCCTGTGAGGCCAGGCACTGTGCCAGGGCCTGAGAGGCAAGGCATAAGGACAGATTCTGGGGTCTGGGGAGATTCTCTACTCCCCGGATGTCTAAATGGTGGGTGTGGGGAGGTGAGCAGAGGGAGGTAATGCCCCCGGTTCAGTGTCCCCCACAGAAAGCCTTAGGAAGGTGCTCTGGAGGCCCAGTTCCTCCCTCTTGCCTCTCCCAGCTGTGCTAGTGGGGAAGAGGGTAAGGGTGTCTAACCCCCTCTCTTCTTCAATGGAGTCAGGCTGTTCGCAGGTTGCCACTTTGTGACCCAACCACCACCCCCCCAACAGTGAGTTGAGAAGGGTGAAGGCTTAGGTGGATGAGTAAGTGGGGCCATGGAGCCAAGGGGAAGAAACACTGTTAGGCCCTGACCTTGGTTCCAGCCACTTACACCCATACCTCAGGGGGAGGCCAGTTCTGAGAGGCTCAGTGACAGCGCAGAGCCTGAGCCGCTCAACAGCAGTGTCCTGGGCATGAGGTCTGGCGGGAGGTGGAGGGCCTAGGGTCCAGCCTGTCTTACCCTCTGGAAGAAACAGAGCTGGCATGGGGGGAAAGCAGGCAACAGGAGTGGGAGTTCCTTCCAAGCCTCTGCTCTGGGGGAAGGCCCCCTCTTCTGGCAGGGTCTAGGGTAGGACCACTTCCAGGCAGGATGGCATCACACATCAGTCATCTCATCCCCCAGCTCAGCATCTTCCGGCTCTCCTTCCTCATCCTCTTCATCGTCCTCCTCCTCAGAGGTCATGTTGGGTTCATCAGCCTCTGCCAGACATTTGGGGCAGGAACAGACAAACAGATAGTTCTCCCTGCAGAGGGTTGGGGGGGGATGATGGTGAGGGTACAAAGTCAGGCAGCCACCAGCACGGAGAAGCCCAGAGCCTGGCTTCCCACCACACCCCCAGCTGGCACCTGAGGATCTTGTGGCGGCTATGGCGGCTGCGCTCCCGCTGACAGCAGTCTAAGTAGCTGATGCAGATTTCCTAACGGGCAGAAGAGAGGTGGGCTCTGACAGTCTGTGCTTCTAACAGATGGGATTAGGGCCTCCCCAACCTCTGCCCTATGTCCATCCATTGCCCCATCCCCAGGAGCCGGAGCTGCCCTTCAGCGAAGGCGCAGGTCACCCTGATCCATTCCCCTGTGCTCACAGCAGAGGCCATATGAGGCTTTCACAATCTGTGTCTGAGACAGGGGGCTATGCTTGGCCTTGGGCCATGGCCAAGGTCTGTGGCTGGGGCAGAGGTTATCTTGGTGTGAAGCTACTTGCCCTGAAAGAAGTTTCAGCCAGGCTCCGTGCACAGCTCTAAGAGCCAGGACCCCACACCCACACTAGTACCCCACAGTCCAAGCCACAAAGGGCCATGTCCTGCTTCCTTAGATGCTGCAGATTCCTTGATCAAAAGATAGCTGGGGACAAGAACTTAGGCACACAGTTGTCTCTGAAACACTGCTCTGACGCTTTCTGGAGTTATTTTTTGAAGTGGGGTGGGGTTAGAGTATACTCATGGGGAAGACTCATGTCCTGGAGCATGTGGGGATTCAACCCAACAGCCTGAACTTGGGACTGTAGCCACTGCTGCTCCCAATTCCTGGAGAGAACCTGCAAGGCCCACTGCCCACCCACCCCGACAGCTACTGGCCCCCTCACCTCTCCTGGCTTAATATCCTCCAGGGCGGTGACATGCAAAAGGAAGTTGTTTTCTGGGAAGGAGGTCTCTGCATTGGGGACACAGCTGTGGTTGCCTGGGTCATGAGAGGCAGGTAATGAGGATTGTTGACTAATAAAAATAACAGCCTTAACTGTGCAGAGCACTGGGTCCCATCTTTCCTTGTTCTCTGATCCCTGCTAGGGCTAGGCAGGTCCTGGGACCCGTTTCCTATATCCCTGTCCAGTGCTCTTTCCTGAAGAGCACAGGCACTAATGCAATCCCGCATCGCTCCCCTCCCCTCCTGCCATGACTGCCCCTTCTCTCCTCACTGGTCAACTTGATCCTCAGATGTGTTCCCAGTGTCTCACAAACGGAGGGACAGGGCTCTGAAAGGGATGCCCGTGCCAGGCCACTTAACTCAGTCCTGTCTGTTATTGGATGTCTGGTAACAGCTGAGCCAGGCCCTCTGAGAGCCCAGTTTGGGAGGAGTAGTGTCCCCAGAGCCTGGGAGGAAGGTTTTGCAGTGAGGAGAGCAGAGGGTAGGAGGCTGGGATCTGGAAAAGACAACAGTCTGAGCTGGCTCTGCCCGCTCCATCAGGTGCTGATGAGACTGCCTTCCAGCCTGAGCTCCTCCCGGGCTATCACAACACTCTCCTACCAAAGCTCACAGGGCAGTGGTGGGGCAAAACCCAGGCTTCCCTTTGCAAGAATCAGAGCTCTGTGCCCTGCCTCAGCACTGGGCCTAGCCCACTGGAAGCTTTTATATCAAGGCACAAGAGTCCAATAAATGAATGAAAAATAATAGAAGGAGAAGGCTGAGGGGAAATCCCCAGGAAGCTCAGCCCTAACCCCACTCCTAGACTCAACTCTACCAGCCCAGAAGGGGCCAAGAGAGATGAACTGCATCTGTGGGGCTACCCCTTCTCAATGCCGGGACTCACAGCAGCTCTGCAGCACAAAGAGGCCAGATCCTTCACAGTTAAGAAACTCACCAGTTGCTGTAAGACAGTAATATGCAGATGTTATTGCATCCACTTCATAGGTGGGAAAAAGAAACTAGGCTAATAAGGACAGGCACTGGCTCCACTGTCTTGCCACCCAATCACTACTATTTTACCTGAAATTGCTTCTCTGAGGCACAAGCCTTGCTTTCCTATAAATGGTACCACCTTACTGTCCAGCCCTCCCCCACCCCCAGCATCAAGCCTCCGCACGGATGGCGGAGCCATTTCTTGTGTATGTCCTGCAAACAGATCTGAAGCTTCCCATAGGCACACAGGAATTACCTTCCCCAACCACGAACTCAGAGCTCCCTGGGGGAAGACTGTGTCCACTGTCTAACTGACGGATGTCTCCAAAGTTGGGTGAGGCCAAGACTCCATCTCACCAACCTGTCTCGATGTCCTTGTACAGCTGGTCAATGAAGGCGTCCAGCTGCTCACGGTCCTGAGGCTTCAGCTCCAGAGCGTCACAGGCATGCACCCACTGGCTCAGGGAGCTGGGGGTCCCAGGCAGCCATGGTTGGAGAGGAGGAGGCCTAGCTCACAGGGCTCCCCCACTCCAAGCAAGTTAAGTCCATTTCTTTCTCCAGGGGGAGGGTGGGGGTGGGTGGGTGTGTCCTTCCCCAACAGACTAAGTGCTCCCAAGACTCAATCTTTCTGACCCCCACCACTGAGTTTAGTCCAGCATTCTGGCCAGAGTCACACCCTGCCCCACCCTAGTCTTGAAAACAGATGTGGCTACCTTCCTCAGTCAATCTCCCACCCCAGCCCTGAGGGACAAGCCCAACAGCTCTGGAACATTCTCTCCTAACCTGGTCCCAATTCCTTGGCCATTGGTCCCAACAAGAGCAAAGAGAGACCGGAATCCATCCGGAGTGAACCACTGTGGGGAAAAAGGGAGAAGAGCATTCAGGTTACAGCCACTAGCTTTTCTTCCTGTTGAGGAAGTTTGCTGTGAGTCAGTCCCATCCCAACTCCAGAAGACCAGGTCTGCTCTGGCTTAGCTGTCCCAGTAGGAGACGCTGACCTGGTTGCTCCTGGAGTGCTGGAGTGACTGGGAGGCCATTGGTCCCACCTTCCCCACACTCACCTGGCTGAGTGCTTCCTCATAAAGGGCCTCTGTGAAGAGTCTCCGCAGAAGCTCCAGCTGGCCCTGGTTTAGGGGAAGCAGGGAGAGACTTGCATCCCTGGGGATTTCCCATTAGCACCCAGGCAGGGCCCATAAGACCACATAAGGGAAGGAAAAGGGTGAGCTCTGCAGACCGAGCTTTCTCTGGGGGCAAAGGAAAGCCACAAAATCCTTATCTCCAAGAGACTTGGCAGTCTACTGGCCTGTTCCAACCCAGGGTAGCAAACCCCAAATTCCTCCCTATTTTCTAGCCCTTGTACCAGCAGGGCGGAGGCAGCCTGGCTTAAAATGTCTGTCCTCACCACCACCCTCCAGGCTCCCTGCCCCAGCCTCCAGACCAGCTTGACCCTCCCCCTCCTTTCCTCAGATTCAGTGCAGGAAGGCCCACCCCAGCGCCCTTTCACACACCTACCTCCACCTTCAGGCAGCTCCTGCATGGAAGTCTGCTATTCTCAGGGAGAATGCATAGCTCTTTGATTTGAAGCAAGTACTCAGTACATTGGCAACTAAAATTGTTTCACACCGCTCCCTGACCCTGTGGAACCCCCAGCCCTTCACTTTCCATTACACTTGATTCGCCCACTGCTATCCTATCATGGGGTCCTGCCTTCCCACATCAGGGCACCCAGCCCTTCTGTCCTCTGTCATCACCCCACTTCCCAATTTTAAGTCCACATTAGGTCATGAAGTTAAATAGCGGCAGAAATACAAGTCTCTGAACAGATTTTTGGACCCAGGCTCTAACTTCTTCCTGTGGCTGGGAAGGCAGCAAATGTGGAGCTTCCCTTAGGTAGCCATGGACATCCCCAGGCTACTGGGGGGGTGGGAGGGTCATGTGGAGAGACCAACCTTGAATTTGTCCCCCAGGAGTTTGTGGACAATTTCCTCCTCCTCATTGGCGGTTTTATTACAGAACTGGGAGAAGAGCCTGATCCAACGATCCTTATCCTTAGCCTGCAGTGAACAAATATACTTCAGGGTCAGGTTCACACATGCTCACGCATGCATGTGCACACATGGACTCACGGACACACTCCTCTTTACTGTCACTCCTGCCCACGTGAGAGGAGTAAGCTGTCATTCTAAAACCCCTGCCCTGAGAAACACCATCACACATGAGCTTCTAAGTAGACCCTTCCTGCCCACCCTGCCCACACCCAACCATCTTCCCAGCTGGTGCCAAGCTAGCCAGTTCACGACACTTGGGAAAATAGGAGGATGAGGCTGACGAGCAACAACACTAAAGGGGTCAGAGTGGCTTCTCTCGCTTTATCTAAGAGACACAATCCTGAAAAGGTGGTGCTTATATATGAATTGCTGCTGCACAGGAAGTCATCCATAGATCACAGACCACAGGCAAGATGAGCCCCCATGTCCCCTGCTAGATTTATGGTTAGCTACTCCTAAGGTTTACACAGCAAGCAGCTCTCCTTTGGGAAGCCCAGAAGGAACTCTGTATCCAAGCCAGAGTGTTAAGGTGAGAAGAAAACTGAGGCCAAGGGTTGAATGAGGCCGGAGTCAGCTTCCCTGAGAAGATCAGGTGGGCTCACCTGTTTCACTGTGGCCACCATCCGGGCCATCAACATGATGCTTGCAGTCTCAGGGGGGTAGTGAACACTCCTGGGGAGAAAGAAAAAGGTTTGGCCTAGAACTTCCCTCCCCAGTAGCTGAATTCAGGGAAGCCCAGTCTGATTACTACAGAGAATCTTTCCTACCAATCTCATTTATAACCAAAGAGAGAAAGTCATTGGCAAGGACTTGGGCAGGATTTTATATCCCTATGGGCTTCATGGGGCTCTTCCTGGGAGTGTGTAAAATACTGAGAATGGTAGGACTGGCGGCTCAGATTTAAGGCAGGGGGAATGGGTGATAGTTTAGCCCTAAGAATGGAGGAAAAATCTAGGGGGTGGTAACTTAACAAAGATGGCTGCATCCACTAAGCGTGGGGAAGGCAGGCAGGGAGGGAAGGATAAAGGAAAGAAGAGAGGAAATGCTACCTACCTCCATGCCTCCTGTAGCTTATTGAGAGGATGCAGGGGGTCATCCTGGGAGGGGCCTGGGCACAGGACCCGATGGTATTGCTCAGCTGCGGCTAGCAGACATTCTGTACTGCAGTACGTCACCTGTTGGGGGAGGTGGAGGTCAGCACCCTAGGATCTGGCAGTGGGGTGAGGCACAGACACCCATGTGGTCTCACCTCCTCTAACTGTACTCCTTCCACAAACAGCCCCTAAGCAGTAGTCAGTGGTATTGTGAGATGAAAAAGCATACAGTGCTCTGGAGACATGTGAGAGGGGCACCTGACCCAGGCTTGTAAAAACGTGGGAAGGAGAGACTGCTTCTCAGGTACAGGGAAGGGCCCCTGCCAGGCTCCTAGGAAGAGGGCAAGCTCCCACCAAGCCTATTTTCTAGACAATGGGACTGGAACAGAGGACGAAACTGGCACAGTAATGTCTTTTTCATGTCTTTCCCTACATTCGGGCTCTCAAGGGCCATGACCAAGTCTGTCCTCACTCCTGTCTCCCCAGAGAGGACTTCAGCTTAGCCCCCAGGGATATTCACCTGGCAGTGGGGACAATTCTGGTGCAGGTCCTTGCGCACAGTGCACAGCTCAGGGTGAGGCAAAACCTGGCCTGGTTTCCCAGTCAGTCTCTGGGCGTTCTCCTCTGCCTTCTCCAGTGCCCGAAGGCAGTGGTCACAGGCTGGGGGAGAGAGCCAGATGTTGACAATTAAGTGTCTTGAGAGCAGGGGCCACATTTGTCCTTTTCACAGCAATATGCCCAGGGTTAATATAGCACCTAGCTCAGAGAAGGTGTTCAATAAAAGTATGAGGAGTGAATGAATATGTTAAATGAATGTATTTCACACACATTATAGATGATGCCTTCTTCCCTCTCCGGAGTCCCCACTCCTCCCGGCAGACTCTCTCTGCTTCTTTTTTTTTTTTTTTGCGGTACGCGGGCCTCTCACTGTTGTGGCCTCTCCCGTTGCGGAGCACAGGCTCCGGACGCGCAGGCTCAGCGGCCATGGCTCACGGGACCAGCCGCTCCGCGGCATGTGGGATCCTCCTGGACCAGGGCACGAACCCACGTCCCCTGCATCAGCAGGCGGACTCTCAACCACTGCACCACCAGGGAAGCCCTCTCTCTGCTTCTTGATGGGACTTAGTCTATGGGGTTCCCCACCCAGCCCCCAAACTGGGCTTTCCCCACACTCTGGAGCCGAGTGACCCTCCTTTCACAGATTTTTCTCTAGCCCAAGAAAAGTGTGAAAAAAGCATGTGACTGGCAAAGCTAAGAGCATCCTATTTGTTTCTGACCCCTAACACAGCCTTTATTGACCAAGGGGCATGGGGTCTCCTCTTGGTAGAGGGCTTCACTTTGGCACAGAGCCCTTCAGCACGACATCTAGTACCTTACAGTATAGGCCACACTGAGTTCCAGCAGTCCTCCCCCAAGGAGCACTTTGGAAGAACCTCTCTGCAGCAGGCTCACAGCCCCAAATGGCCTGAGATTAGACAGAGGCATGGTTCTCAGGTGCAGCTCTCAAAGGGAAGACGCACTTTCCTCCCAACACCTGGAGTCCTAGAGACGGCAGCCGGTAGGGATGTACGTACTCTCTTCCATGCGCAAAGGCTGCTGGGCCCAACAGCCCTCAGGAGTAGGTGAGATGTGCTCACCTCGGTAGCGATAAAGTGCATTCCAGAGAAACTGTGCAGCCACCAGGGGCCGTTCGATGAATATGGTCTCCCCCTTCTGGATCGGCTGTGTGGCAAACAACCCCTTTCCCTAAGAGGGCAGAGAAGAATAGGATGGCCATAAGAAGAGACAGAGGACATAGCTTCAAGGGTCCCTCACCCCCACGTGCTTCCCTCTCATCAGAGGCCTCTGCCTCAGGAGGGTTCACGGAGCATGTTTGGCACCCTCCACAACTGCCTCCTCTGGAAACGCAGCTCTGCCCAGTTTCAGTCGCACTTCTACCAGCCTGTCTAGAGCAGCGGGCCTGGGATGGGAAGAGAGCCACCACATCAGCCATGTCAGACTAATCAGAGAATTTTTAGGATGGCCAGAGCAGGGCCAAGGTTCACAGCAGGCTGGAGCCTCCAGTACCAGGAACTGGTACAGGGCGGCCTTCTCTGAGTCACCCACATGCCCCTCCAGGATCCTGGTCGTGATGCTGCTCCTCAGGGTTGCATAGAAATCCTACACCACGGGAGGGAGAGGCCTATGCAGGAGAATATGCCCTTCTTCCCTGGTCAGCTGGGTACTCACAGCACCTAGCATACATAGTACCTGGTACCCAACAAGTTCTCAGGTGTTACACTGAAAGGAATGACTAATCCTAGCACCAGTCCTAATGCTAACTTGCTGTGAAAATTTGAGCCAGTTGCTTCACTTTTTTGCATCTGTTTACCATGTGAAAAGTGGGTATTATAATAATACCTACCAGGTAGTTTCCAGGATGCAGTGATATAACACAGGTGAAGGAATTTCATGAACTCTAGCTCCTTACTACTCAAAGTGAAGTGATGGACTGGGCAGCATGGGTATTGCCTGGGAGATGTTAGAAATGCAGAATCTCAGGCCCCACTCCACACCTGCTGAATCAGAATCTGCATTGTTAAAATCAGCTGCAGATGCCCAGGCAATTCATATGCACATTAAATGAGAAATACTGGTCTAAAGCACTGTGGATATGTACAGGATGAAGGATGAGAAAACTGCTGAATTGCCATCTCTCAAATGTGCAAAGGGACGCAGGAGACAGCTTCAGAACCTAGGCAGTTACTGGCCCAGCTGGGCACTTTCTCCCACTCTACAGAGGAGTGGTGCCCCTGCCAACAGTGAACTGTCATGAAAAGAGATAGAAAGGAAATGATTGACACAGCAGTGAAATGTCCTGTCACGTTGCCTCCTGGGTAGCTCCCGGTTTCCTTCTAGCACTGGCACTCTGGATAGACAGGGGCACCTCCCAAAATCAGCAGCAGGATGTAAAGACCTGGACAGGCCCTGAGCACCCCGTGAGCCACACATCTCAATCCTGTGAATAACTCTGGGAGCTCTAATATGGTACAGTGGGGCAGCTGGAACAAAACCACTGGCAAAGCCGTGGATGCAGCCTGGTTGTCTTTCTAGAAGCCCACCTCCATGCCTAGTAGCCCCTGGGACCCACCCAGCAAAATGAAAACCTGGCCTTCCTCTGTGGGACAACAAGATATGGACAGCTATCCACATTACTTCTGACAATCTCAAATCTCAATATTGAATAAATACTGATCTCTTTCTCCCTCCTTCTGGAGGACCAAATGTAGGAAATATTTAGTAAAGCAAAGGGAAGAATCAGAGCTGTTCCTCTGTGAAACCACTTATCCCCCAAACATATAAAGTATTTCAAGAAAAACAACTCTAATTCATATTACCAGGAAGACTGGAGAGAACGGAACCTGAATGGAAAGGGTACAAACTATGCAAAGTTTATCTCCAATTTGAAAAGTTCAAGTTTAAAAAAAAAAAAGATTGTACCAAAATATCTAAGACTATGTAGTAAATTAATTCTTTATTATATTATTTTCTAGAAAAATATCAAGTGCCAAAAGTGAATTCAAAAGGAAGAAAGCCAAGACAGACTTGCAATGCCAGTACCTGCCTGATGTGCGTTAGTACAGCATCCTGGTTGACATCTACCATATTTGGTCAGGTTTCTGTTCTGACTGGTCATGTCCCTTGGCATAGCAATTGGTAAAATTTTGGAAATCATTCCTGCCAATGTCCATAGAGGCAATAGAGAAAGTGGTCAAAAACTACCCCCATGTGAGACCCCTAGTCTATATGGTTTCATGAGCGAGCTCTCTCAAACCAAATAAGTAATTCTTGTGCTATTTAAACTATCCAATAACAGAGAAAAAATGGAAAGCCTCTCTATTAAAAAACAAACAAGCATAATTTTGATGTGGTAACCTAAGGAAGATACCATAAAGGAAAAAAAAAATCACAAACTAATCTCACTTTATGAATGTAGAGGCAAAAAGCCCAGGATAAGCCATCTTGTCACCAGGTCTGGGTATGTGATTCTTCTGCAGCAGCAGATGATGTAGGCATGAAGAGGGAAGCCAACTCATTCTTCCAGAGCTGGGGTTTTGATAGAAGGCTAGGACTGGACAATTGGGCAAGGAGAGTGGCTGAAGTGATGAAGTAAGAGGGAAGAAGTAAAACAAGGAGGGGCCTGAGAGATAGGGGTGAAGTGAAAGTAAAGGTGAGTATCTCTGCAGGCTAGGAGCGACGGAACTGAGACACCATCAAACTGTGAACCAATGAAGAGCACTGGAGGCCTTGGGGTAGAGATGGAGTTGTGGGCAGCTGAGGAGGCCAAGGATATGGGAGCTGATTTACCACGGGAAGAGAGGAACACTCCAGATGCCTCTGGAGTTAAAAGAGGACAATGGAAGGTTGGGTTCGGGAACTGGATGAGTAGGATGATGTTGAGAGCAGGAGACAGATGACTAGAAGGCTGACATCTAGGGCAAGGACCAAGGATACACACAGCCACTACACATGACAAACTGTTCAACCTCATTAGTAAACAAATATAAATGAGAACAAAGCGATATCATTTTGCACAAATCAACCAGCAAAGATATCCAAGAAAGAAAATACTCAGTGCTGGTGAGAACAAAAGGATGTGTGCACAGACACTGAGCTCCAATATCTTTGACCTCAGAGATAAAAAACAAGATACAACATAAGGGTCCATAAATGAGCAGTTGTTGAGTGAACAGTGGTCCTCCCATGAAACAGACTATTACTCAACTCTTAAAAATTAATATGTAGCATTATTGACATTGAAATATTTACTGCTGCATCAAAAAGCAGTTTCTAAAAATACAGTTTTAATATGCATATATTTGCACAAATATAGATTCTGAGTGTTTTACCTTCTCTTTCCTTACATGCGCTTTTTTTTCTACAACGAACTTCTAAAACACGATAATAAAACAACAAAATGTCACCCTCTTGATTTAAACCCTTCAATGCTACTACGGGCTTCGGTCCAAACTCCTTAACACTCCAAGCCCCTTCGTGAAGTGTCCTGGCCTTTTCCCTCAACCCCCACCCAAATCTCACTCATAAAGTTCCCTGAGGACCCAGGCCTTTTTGTACCGCAGCTCCCCCCTGCCCAGCACGTCCCGCCCAAAGCTCCCAGGACCCAGCAGTAATGTCCCCCGGCCTGGCGCTCCCCGGCCCCACTGGCGGAAAGGCTCGATTCCCCGGGGGCAGGTGACGCGCACGGAAACTCAGCGGGCTCGGGCCCACCGCATGACCGCCCCGGAACCCTGCGCGCGGGGACAGGTAGCCCCCGGGCCCCGAGCCGGGAACGGGCCGCAGCGCCCGAGCGGCAGAGGAGCCTCTAGATTCCAGGCATGGGGTCCGGTGGGGCTGTCTCCAAGGCCGGGCCGAGTGGGGGGACCCCGGCACGGTCCGCCGCGGCCTCACCTTGGCGCTGCTCACGAAGCGGACTTCCACGGCTACCCGGGCTCGGCCCGCCACGCCCACGCAGAAGGAGAACACGTCGCACATGGAGGCCGCCATCTTGGGCGTACCTCCGCCTGCTGACCCTTGACCCCGCCTCGACCCGGGAGGCCCCGCCCCTCACTGGCCCCGACCCCAGCGTGAGCGTCCCCGAGGCTGCGAGGGTTTGCGCGCTAGCCGGTCTTAATTTGGATCTTTTTGGTTTATGTATCTGTAGGTTAAGTAGTTCGTTTACTGGGTGTAGCTGGGCCTGCCTTTGCGCAGTTTTGCCTCTGTCTCTATCTTCGTGGCCAGTACCAGAGCTTGTGTGTGCGTGTAGTTTTGATCTGTGTACCTGTATCCGAGTTCACGTTTGTTTGTTGTTTCTGCCACCCAGTGGTCCGTCTTGAGTAAAGCGCTCTCTGGACCCAGTCATGGGGTGGGACAGCAACGGGCTGACTTACTGCTATCCTCTCTGGCCCTCAACCTGAAGGGAAGAACTAGCTTACCCCCACCTATCCATCCTACAAAGTCCGGCGCAAGATTTCCTATTTCCGTAGGCAGTCTGGCAGCGGGACAAACTGTCCTACGAAAGATCAAGCTGGACATGTGTCTTCCTCAGACTCTTCAGGGCGTAGGGACCTTGTAGCCTGGGGGTGCTGGAGGTCTAAGGACCCGTGAAATTGTATGCAGAAGTGAGTCTGCAGATTCTCATTGTCCTGACAACAGGAGAGGGATCTATTCTCTTGTTCAGGACTGACCTGAACATTTGTCCCCACAGCCAGGCCTGACCACCATGTCTCAGTTTGTTCTCTCGTCCTCCAATTGATTCCGTGCTACTTGAAAAGGGACCTGTGTCTGCATCTGCTGCGGTCTCATGGTGACATTTAGGGATTTGATAGAGCACAGTAACTGCTGAATAGGTCACTGCTGCTGATTTAAAAAAAAAAAAAGGAAAAAAAAGTGAGCCCATGGTTCCCGGAAGAGGCAAATGTAGCTGTGTTCCTTTAATAGAGCTGACTGGGTCCAGCATTAGGAAGGATTTCCCGGAAGACAGGAACAGGAGGGTTCTTGAAGCTGGACCCTGGCCTCCCTCCAGCTGCAGCTTGGTCCTGGAGGCGATGGTCAACTGACTTGGCGGCAGGTGGTTTCCCAAGGCCACCCCTGCTCCCTGCCTTTTCTCCCTCCCTCAGAAAACTCTGGAGAGCAGTGTGGACCATGCCCTCTCTCACCACCAGGTGGCAGGGCAGTCCTCCTTCCACCAGTTCATCTCAACACCCGGAAGTCATTCTGTATTCTAAATGAATACCCTCAACGGAAGCCCGCCAGGGAATGTGGAGTGCTAGAGAAATTAGCTCTGGAAATATTGGTGGCAGGCTTCACAAGAGTAGGCTATCAGCTACGCTTCTTGGAAAGAAACTGAGTAGATTCCTGGGAAGGAACGGGAGCCATAACTGGTTGTGAAGCAGGGGAATAATAATACAGCAGAGTTTATGACAAAATGCCAGTTTTGGCAAAGGCAGAGTTAAATCTCTCTGTATTAAGATGGATAGGGGGTCAAGTCAAGTAGCTAGATGGAAAAAGATGGTGTTCAGGGTAGCATGTCTGCTCCAAGGAGGCAGCTGGGCCTGAGCTCCTTCTGAGAGTGTTAACATTTCAGACAAAATAAGAAAACTTTGGTAAATTCTGGGAGAGGAAATGGGCTAAATGGTCTGCCCTTCCTTCTTTGCTCTCAACTCCACCATCTCCAATGGCGAAGTCTTCTAGGCCCATATACTGATTCAAGGAGGCCCTCTCTCGTCTACAGCCAGGCCAGGCAAAGATTAATCCCTGGAGAAGCCAGGGGTGAAGTATTACTCCCACAGATGAAGGGGGCCTATAAGCCTTAATAGTTACTGCACACTTAGTACTGAGCCTGGCACACTATAAGTGTTTTACAGACATCATCTCAGTCTTGGGAGGTCTACGTTATCAACATACCCATTATACAGGTGGGGAAAAAAACTTCAGAAGTTCGGTAACTTAGCCAAGGACACAGCTGAAGGCCAAAGTCTGTACCCATGACCATTTGCATTATTACAGCTCCCAGGGGTAGATATAGGAAAGGGGGACCCCTGCTTGACAGTTCAGATTCCCCTGATGCCCTTTGACCTGACAAGCTCTTCATTAAGAATTGGAACAGGGAGGTCCAGTTGGTGCCCCCAGGAAGAACTAGCCCAAACAGCTTGGGTTGAGCCTCTGTCCCAGTCCTCAGCTGTCCACTCCTGACTCTGCATCTTCTCTCTGGATGGTGGTGTTGGAGCTGCTGGAGGGCTCATCCGGGGAGGCAGCCATGGCAGATGCAGCTGGCAGTCTCAGCCTTTGCTGCTTCTGATACTTAACCCTGCGGTTTTGGAACCAGACCCTCACCTGTAATTGAGGCAGTGAGAAGAGATCAGAATGTGACCAGCAGTTCCCACTGCTTCCCCCATTCCCACAGTCCCCACCCCTCTCTGGTCAAAATTTACTCTTCATTCTAAGGGAAGCACACCCTTCCCTCTAATGCCAGTCACCACTCATTCACTCAGCAAATATTTATTGAGCTCCTGATATGAACAAGGCATCACCCTAGGTGACGGTGATAATAGTGAGCAGTAGAGGCATGATCTCTGCCCTCATGGAGCTCATAGTCCAGTGGAGGGAGACTAATAACAAACATGGAAACAAATGTATAAACACAAAAGGGGGTATGAACAGGGGTTTGAGCCTCCCTGAAGAACCAGCACTTAAGCTGAGGCTCAGAGGATGAGAGGCCAGCCCGATGGGAACAGAGAAAAAAGCAAGCCAGGGCAGGGGAACCAAGCTTGGAGCGTCTGAGGACCAAAAAGGAGGACAGCATGGCAGGCACATCTGAGAGAGGAAAGCAAAGGAAGGGAAACTGTGAAGGCCATGGGTTAGAAGTGTCAACTTTGAGCTTTTAAGTGGGATGAAACACAGTCCTATTTACATGTCAAGTAAATTGCACATCTGGCAGTTGTGTGAAGAATGGATATAAACAGATTTGGGGAGATAGCTGGGGAGACTATTGCAGGGATCTAGTGAGAGCTGGGGCTGCACACTCCCTTCCCTGTGTGATGAGAAAAACAGTCCCATTTGGAACTGGGGGCAATGGAGAGAAATGAAATGATTCCAGTTGTATTTTGGAGGTAGAAGTGAAAAGGCTAGCTGATGGATTGGAAGTGGGAGAGAAAGAGGAATCTAGGATGACTAAGTGTTTTGAGCAACTGGGTGGACGGTGGTGCCATGTGTGGGAAAAGGAAGAGATATGGGGAGAAAAAGAAATCAAGAATTGAGGTTCTGACTTAAGTTTAAAATGGCTACCCACAAGACATCCAAGTGGAGGCCGCAAGAAGGTAGTTAGATGTACAAGTCAGGAAGGAGAGGTGGGCTGAAGATAAAAATTAGGGAGTCATTGGCTTACAGATAGTATTTAAAACCCATGGGGATAGATTAAATCAGCTAGGGAGGAAAATTCGAGGTCACAAAGAGAAGAGTTGCCTACAAAGGCAACCAAGAAGAAAGGACCAAAAAGCCAGGAGAAAAACCAAGAGAGTGTGCTGTCTGGAAGCCAAGAGAAGAGTGTATTTCCTAAGAGAAGGAGTGGTTGCCTGTACTGAGTGGTGGGGTAAGATGAGGAAAGGAAAGCATCTGCTGACTTTGGCAACATGGAGGACATTAGAGACCTTGATGAGAAGGTTCAATGAAATGGTAGGTAAAGAATTCACAATGCAATGAGTTAAGGAGTAGATGGGAGGTGAGGACATACAGAGAACATAGCCAGTTCTTGATAGGTTTGCCTCTGAAAAGAGCAGAGAGATGATGCAGTAGCCAGAGGGGAATATGAGGTCAAGGGAATGTTTATTATTTTTAATATTTAGTCCCTTGAATACCTACTTAATTTCACTGTCAGCTCCTTATTTAGCATGGAGACATTACATTATAAAGTTCTAGATTAACACCATGTGTTGTTTCCATAATGTGATTTCAAATAGGACTATTTTTCTCAACATATAGGGAAGGGAGTGTGCCATTGGTTAGGGCCTGTCTCCCCCATCGGCATGGCACAGAGGATGAAGGCCTATAAATTCCTCCCAGCCCCAACTCAGGGTCTTTGAGAGAGTAGTATCTGTCCCTAGGTACAGCCCGGGCCCCACAGGAGTCCCTGCTCTCACCTGGTTCTCTGTAAGGTTGAGCTGGGCTGCCAGCTGGGCTCTCTTCTTCCCCACTAGATTGTGCTGTTTTGCAAACACTTTCTCCAACTCTTCCAACTGCTCCAAGTTAAACATGGTTCGGACCCTCTTTTGGGATCTCTCAGTGTCCTGAAGGTCCTGAGCTTGGGCCCAGTTGCGGAGACCCCAGAGGCCTAGGCAGTGAGCCAGCTCCAAGCCTGAAGAGCAATTAGCAGGAGGAGAGGTTAGCCAGTAACCCCCTAGCTTCTCATCTTAGAGGAGAGAGAACAAGCTCACAGCTCCACTGCCCTGTCTTACCCTTGGCCAGGTAACACAGCAAGAAGGCAGGGTGGGAAGAGACTGCGCAGAAGTAAAACAAATGAGAAAGAAGGGACAGTGTTGTGAGACCGCTTCGGGCTCCATTATTCTTCAAGTGAGTGGCATAATCTTTGGCCCTAAGAGGAGGTGCCAAACCTCCATCTCTCCTTTCCTTTCCTTGGCTACTTCAGGAAAACCCTATGGGATGAGCAGAGAAGAGACCTGCTTCTGAACAAAGAGTGACAGTTCATCCTTTTTGTTCATTCAACTTTTTGAATGTCTACTATGTTTCAGGCATGGTTCCAGGACAAAACAGAAAATCCCTAATAGTAAAAAAAAGGCAAATAAGTAAAATATTGAGTATGTCAGAAAAGGATTAGCACTAGTGAGAAGAATAAAGCAGGGAAGGACAGGGTTAAGTGTGTGGGAGGGGGAGGGGGGATAGTTTGTATCTTTAGAAAGGTAGGCACCTCACTAAGTTGACACTTGAACAGGGCCACTATGTATAGCTTGTGCCCTGCACACAGGTACCCAGCTGAGAGGGTAAGTGGAGTCTGAAATTCTGACCACTCTCCACAGGCCAATTCTTCCTGCCTGACAAGGTGTTGTGCCAGCTTGAAGTTAGGGGGTGACCTTTTCTAATGCACACAAGGGTGCTTTTCAGCTCATAGAGCTGTGGGCCAGCAGAGATGGAGATTGGTCTGCCAGAGGGCAGTACCTGAGTCATAACTCCAAAGGAGTGAGGAAGTAAGCCCTTGGGCTAGCTTGGAGGGAAGTGTTCCAGACAGAGGCCTGGCAAGTGCAGTGCTAAGACTGCTCAGCTCCCACTAGCCTTGGGGAGGCTCCAGGGCTGGCAAACGAAACTGCCCCAGTAAAGGGAGTGAGGCCTGGCTGCCCAAGACCCAAACCACTGGGCTCACCTGGCTTACCATAAACATAAGCATTAATAGAAAACTATGAAGAACAATCAATGGGGCCAGATTTAAAATATGGTACATCCTAACAATGGACCATTCTGTGGCAAAGAAGCTCTGCATGGACTTACAAGGAAAAATCTCTGATTCACGGTCAGGTGAAAACAGTAAGGTGCAGAGCAGTGTGTCTAGTATGGGGGTTAGAAGAATGTGTGTGTGTTTATGTATGTATATATATATTTATTCTCACACATATATACGTGTGTGCAGGTATAAAATACCACTGGAAGAATAAAGAAACTGGTGTCTGGCTGCCTGCGGGGTGGGGAGAACCAGGTGGCTGGGGGACAGGAGTGGTAAAGGACACTCTTTTCCATACTATATCTCAGTTAACATTTTGAAGTTTGAACTGTATGGATGTAATACCCATGCAAAAACTAACTTGAAAATGAGACAACCATATACAAAGTCGTAAACTGCAATTCAAACCTCAGGTGTGTGGGGATGTTAGAAAAAGGTGGCTTGGAGTGAGGGCTGTGGCTCTTATTCATGGCACGAATTTGGATGGGGTTGGGAGACCAGTGTTTCTCTCCCACATGGTTAGGAGAAATGCCAGCTGAAGGGAGTTGAGGAGATGCAGGATGGGGGGAACCCAGGAAGTAGGAACCAGGTAAGATTGTCTTACAAGGATCTTGGTATGGGTCAATAATGCTTGCACTAACTTTGCTTCTGTTTTCCTTCATGGGAACCACGCAGATGCATGAACCAGAGAGCCAAAGATGGCAGAAACTCGTGTAGATGGATGTTAATGCTAGAGGAGAAAGTTACCTCAATGGTTAAAGTCTCGCTGGGATTTAAGTGACTGCGCTCCAAGGACCCAGAGCCCCAAGGTACCACTCTAAGAGCTATAAGCAAGCAGGCGCAGAGCCGTAACCGCGTCGGCTAACTCCCAACAGCTCCTCGCTGGAGGGTACCAGCGGCAGCATCCGCTTCTCCCGTCTAAGACCGGGCCCTGGGTTCGCGACGAGAGCCGCTTTGGGAAAGAGCCTGCGCCACCAAGCATTATCCGAAGCGCGTGTGGGAGGGAGCAAGGGCCTCTACCAATCCCTCGTCCAGCGACGCGGGGCTGGGCCCCCTGCAGCCCTGCGCTGGTCCTAGTTGTCTTCCGAGCCCCCTCTGGCCCGCCCTCACCTCCCGCTCCGCACCCGCCTCACCACACACACCTTCTCCCACCTCAGCGGCGGGCCGGGCAGCCTCCCACCCGGTCTGGGTCCCTCTCTCCGCCCGGTATCAACGGCAGGCTCAAGGGTCATAGCGTTTCCACCCACTCTAACAGTGTGTGGCTCTCAAACTCGGGGACTTCTCCTCTACCCTGTGCCCACCGTCGCGGCCGTCCGCCACCTCGTACCTGTGACGCCGAGGCCCTGGAGGCCGCAAAAGTGGGCGGTGCGCAGCCGCAGCACCGGGAGCTGGGGGCACCGCTGGTCGAGCCCCGCGTTCAGGTAGGCGGGCAGCCACGTAGCCGGGTACGCGCTGGGCAGAGCCGGAGCGGGAGGCCGGGCGGGCGCGGTCCAGAGGCCCCCGGCAGCGCCGGCGGAGACAGACAGAGAGGAGATGGCGGGCGCACGGCGGTCGGGTCTGGCCAGGATGGCCTCGACAGAGAAGGAGGACTCGAGGCGTCCGGTTGCACGGGGTGGGCCTGGGCCTGCCGAGCGGCGCGGCAGCGCGGGGGACGCGGGCGCGGGAGACGCGGGCGCGGGAGAGCAGCTGGAGCGCGGGCGCTGGACCCGGGCGCCCGAGGTAGCGGGCGGCCGGCAGCCTCGCTGCCCGGGGCTGGGCATGGCGCGGCCCTTGCCCGGACGGGCGCAGGGAGGGGAGCCGGGGGCCTCTGGGCTGTGTGGGCAGCGCGAGAAGAGAGTGAGGACACCTGCTTTAAATAAGGGAGCGAGCCTTGCTGTCCAGGAACAGCCGCCGCTGCCGGCGAGGTCTCTTAAATTGGACAGGGCGGGGCCGGACTGGCCGGGCCTTTTCTTCCCGCAGCCCAGGCACCGCCTCCCGGGCGCAGCCAACCCCGCAAAGTCCCAAAGCTCCGTGTGCCCCAGCGCCCTCCCTCCTTACGCATTAAAAAAATCCCACCCCCAACCCCAGCCCGTGCTGTCGGGTAAAGGACCCTGAGCTCGCTGTGACTTGCTGGTGATCCTGGGCGAGCCACCCTGCCAGTGTAGATGGATGTTAAGCTTTGCCTTCAAGCTTTAGCTCATCCTCTCACTGTCTGTGAAGCAGAAGCCCCTGGCCACACTCACCTGTGGCTGCGCAAGCCCTTAAATTAAAAAAAAAATTAATTTAAATATCTTGTTTAACCACTGTGAAATGTAAATTTCCCACCTTTCCCTGACTGGAGACACTGCTGTAGTTACCAATTTCTTTTGAGTCTTTCCAGGAACTTTCTGCACCCACATTACTTAGGGCCCACTGGAAAAATCTTTCCTGTATTCAAAAAAGTAGAAGGGTAAAAACATTAATGGTTCCAGATTAAGAAATACTAATTTATTGCAAATGCATGAGAGTTGATGTCCTACAAAACCTGAATTATGTAGGTGTAAGGCAGGCATTTGTATCCAGTTTTACAGTTGGATAATCAGTATTTACCCATGTCCTTGGGCAAGTTACAAGTTGCTGTTTGAATTTCTTCACCTGTAAAATGGATAACGATGGTAGGTACCTCATGGAGTTGCTGTGTGATTACATGAGTTAATGCATGTAAATCATTTAGAATTGGCCGGTGAGCACTATGCTGTGATTGCAGAGTTCTGAGGGATTCCTGCCTTCCAGGCTCCCATAGCATTCTGCCTCCCCAAATCAATGCCTAACATTGAAACCACTCTACCAGGTCGAGGTGCAGTTCAGTGGCATTGTCCATAGGTGTCAGCTGTTTGGAACACCAACATGCCCTGTCTGTTCTGCAAAGTAAGGGCTGGAGGAACCTTGCTGGGTTCCTGCCCTCCCCCACTTCCTAATTCAGCAACTACCGGCCCTGCCTTCTGAGCAACCCCCCAGGCAGCCTGGAACGTGAGATTGTGGGCAAAATGATGTGCAAGCGTCCGATCTGATCCCAGGTCTAGGCTTACTGTGTTCTGACCAGAGTACGCAGGGTCAGAGATGAGGATACAGGAATGAGAGCCCTAGGGATGGGGCATGGGTGGGAAGGACTCTGTCTTACGTGAGGTCAGACCCACTGGGATTTGGAAAGTTCTAGATGCTCCCCCCTCCCATAACTCCCAAATCTTACACACACCATTCCATTTCTCAACGTGTTTCTTTTGGAGGAGCTTTTTCTCCAAGAAGGAGGGGCTGTGTTACCCCCCCCCCCCACCCCACCCAGGACCCACCCAAACTGCAGTGCCAAGGCACCAGAAGCAGGCCTTGTGAGCCTGGATACACACACCCACTTTTTTGGGCCCAAAAAGACAGCAGCTTATGCAGTCAGGGAACAATGGAGCAAGATGATGGAAAATGTGGATTTTGGAGTTGGACAAACCTGGCTTCAAATCCCAGCTTTGTCACTGAACTTTTCTGTGACTTCAGATAAGTGGCCTATTCACTCTAAGCCTCAGTTTCTTATAAAATGGGAATGGTCTCTTAAGTGAGAAAATCATACCTAATGGGATTCTTACAAGAGTTGAATGAGATTGAGTTTTTAGCTACATGCTAGCTATTATGGGGAGGAGAGAGGCTATTTACAATAACAGCATGCACCCTGGAATCAGGGGAAGTTGACAAAGAACAAGAAAAAGCTTGTAAGATGGAAGGTGTATGACCATTTTGTTAAGTATGTTTGTGCTGAGTTTTAGGTAAAAAATATGGTCACTGTCTCTAGGTCTGGATTTTCCATACATAATTCACTGTATTTCAGTACATAGTTATCTATATACTGTTGTTTCACTTATTTCTCCTCAAACTGTAAGCTCCTGAGGGTATAGACATTAATATCCTCAATTTACATATAAGTAAATAGAGCAAGAGAGGTTAACAGACTGCCTAGGTTCAAATCCCCTAGCTATTTCACCCTTAGCAAAATTTGTTTTAATTTACATTTATTTCCCTGAAGACTGTTCAAGTTGAGCATCTCTTCTTAAGCTTATCAGCGATTTGGATATCCCCTTTTGTGTGAAGCGCCTGTTCCAGTGGTTTCCTTATTTTTCCATTGGGTTACTATCTTTTTCTTATTAATTTGTAAGAATATTTATGTATAGATAGAGATAGATATTTTGGAATCAAGTCTTTTGTTAAATATATATATATAAGCAAATATCTTCTTCCACTCTGCGGCCTGCCTTTTCATTCTTTTAAAGTTTTCTTTGGGTGAACAAAATTACTAATTTTAATCAAGCTTAATCATCTGCTTTTGTGTCCTTTAAAAGAAACCTTTGCCTATCCAAAGTCATGAAGATATTCTTCTGTTATTTTTAAAATTCTTTGTTATTTTACCTTTTATATTTAGGTCTGGAATTGATTTTTGTGGAGGTGTTAGAAAAAAGACTTTTCAAGGATGAGTCAAAATCTGAATCAATAAAGGAAAATATTGATTGATTTAAATACACAAAAATTTAAAAATTAATTATAATAATGGTTTGTAACTGTACTTTGTTTTCTAAATGATTTGAGACTAACACATTTGAAGAAAATATTATTAGTGTGAAAGCTAGTATTACTGTAATTTTTATTTGTAATTCCAAATCTTGTTTTCTACATAATTTGAGATTAATGCATTTAAAATAAGTATTAGCTTATGTTTTGGGGCACACACCATATAAAAATGTAATTTTGTTACATCAACAACTGAAAGAGAGTAGGGATGGAGCTGTGAAGAAGCAGAGTTTTTGTATGTTATCAAAATTAAGCTGGTATAAATTCAGATTAGAGTGTTATAACTTAGGATGTAAGTTAAATTTAATGCCCATGGTAACCACAAAGAAGATAGCTATAGAATATACATAAAAGAAGATGAGAAAGAAATTTAAACATTTCACTACAAAAAATTGACTAAACACAAAAGAAGACAATACTGTAAGAAATGAGGGACAAAAGCTATGAGGCATACAGAAAACAGCACGATGACGGAAGTAAGCCACTCCTTATCAATAAAGTAATAATCAATTACTTTAAATTACTTTAAATAGATTGAACTCTCCAGTCAAAAGACAGATTGGCAAAATGGATAAAAATACATGAACCAACTATATGCTCTATACAAGAGACTCACTTGACAAGCAAAGACATAAACTGGTTGAAAGTGAAAGGATGGAAAAAGATATTCCATGAAAATAGTAACCAAAAGAGAATAGGAGTAGCTATACTAATATTGGACAAAATAGACTTTAAACCAAAAAAAAAAAAAAAAAAAAAAGGGTTACAAGAGACAAAGAAGGACATTATATATTAATAAAATATTCAATACAGGAAGAAGTATAATAAACATTTATGTACCTAATGACAGACCATCAAAATATACAAAGCAAAAATTGACAGAATTGAAGGGAGAAATAGTTCAACAATAATAGTTGGAAACTTTTATATCCTACTTACAATAATGGATAGAACAAATGGAGAGAAGATAAGTAAGGAAATAGAAGACTTAAATAACACAATTAACCAACTAGATGTAACAGACAAATATAGAACACTCTACCCAACAACAACAAAAAATGCAAAAATTTTGTACATCAAAATATGCTATAAACAGAGTAGAAAGGCCACACAGGATGGGAGAAAATATTTACAATTTTATATCTGATAAGGGATTAATATCCAGAATATATAGAGAATTCCTAAACTCAACAACAAAATAGCAAACAACCTGATTCAAAAATGGGCAAAAGACTTGAATAGACATTTCTCCAAAGAATATATATGAAAGAACAATAAGCACATGAAAAAATGCTCAAATCACTAATCATTAGGGAAATGCAAATCAAAACTACAGTGAAGGGCTTCCCTGGTGGCGCAGTGGTTGAGAGTCCACCTGCCGATGCAGGGGACACGGGTTCGTGCCCCGGTCCAGGAAGATCCCACATGCCGCGGAGCGGCGGGGCCCGTGAGCCATGGCCGCTGAGCCTGCGCGTCCAGAGCCTGTGCTCCGCAACGGGAGAGGCCACAACAGTGAGAGGCCTGCGTACTGCAAAAAAAAAAAAAAAAAAAAAAAAAAAAAAAAAAAAAAAAAATTAAAAATAGAATTACCGTATGATCCAGGCATTCCACTTCTGAGTCTATACCCAAAAGGATTGGAAGCAGGGTCTCGAAGAAATATTTACACACCCATGTTCATAGCAGCATTATTCACAATAGCTAAAACATAGAAGAAACCCAAGTGTGCATTGATGGAAGAATGGGTAAGCAAACCGTGGTTTATACATACAATGGAATCTTTTTTCTTTTTTTCTTTTTTTACTGAAGTATAATTGAAAATGATCACCACGATAAATCTAGTTACCATCTGTCACCATACAGAGTAATTACAATATTATTGACTATATTCCTTATGCTGTACATTATACCCCCATGACTTATCTATTTTATAACTGGAAGTTTGTACTTCTATTTATTTATTTATTTATTTTTATTTTTGGCTGCATTAGGTCTTTGTTGTGGCATGCGGGATCTTTTTGTTGTGGTGTGTGGGCTCTTCGTTGCAGCATGTGGGCTTCTCTCTAGTTGTGGCTGTGGGTTTTCTCCCTCTAGTTGTGGCGTGCGGGCTCCAGGGCATGTGGGCTCTGTAGTTTGCTGCACGCAGCCTCTCTAGTTGAGGTGTGGGAGCTCAGTAGCTGTGGCGCGTGGTCTTAGTTGCCCCACGGCATGTGAGATCTTAGTTCTCCAACCAGGGATCGAACCCATGTCCCCTGCATTGGAAGGCGGATTCTATACCACTGGACCACCAGGGAAGTCCCTGGAAGTTTGTACTTCTTAATCTCTTTCTCCCATTTCACTCGTCTCCCTCCCTCCACTCTGGAAGCCACCAGTTAATTCTCTGTATCTCTGAGTCTGTTCCTGTTTTAAGTTTATTCATTTGTTTTGTTTTTTAGATTTTATATATAAGTGAAATCATATGGTACTTGTCTTTATCTGACTGACTTACTTCACATAGCGTAATACCCTTTAAATCCATCCATGTTGTTGCAAATGGCAAGACTTCATCCTTTTTTATGGCTGAGTAATATTCCATTGTATATGTATATATACCACATCTTCTTTATCCATTCAGCTATGGATAGACACTTAGGTTGCTTCCATATCTTGCTATTGTAAATAATGATGCAATGAACATAGATGTGCATATATGCTTTCAAAGTAGTGTTTTTTTTACTTCAGAAAAATACCCAGAAGTGGAATTGCTGGATTGTATGGTAGTTCTATTTAAATTTTGTGAGGAATCACCATACTGTTTTCCATAGTAGCTGTACCAATTTCATTCCTACCAAAGCACATGAGGGTTCCCTATTCTCCACATCCTCACCAACATTTTTTTTTTGTTGTCTTTTTGATAATAGACGTTCTGCTAAGTGTGAGGTGATATTTCATTATGGTTTTGATTTGAATTTTCCTGATGATTAGTGATGTTGAGCATCTTTCCATGTGTTCGTTGGCCATCTGTTATGTCTTTTTGGGAAAATGTCTATTCAGGTCCTCTGATCATTTTTTAATTCGGTTGTTTGTTTTATTGCTATTTAGTTGTATGAGTTCTTTGTATATTTTGGATATTAACCCTTTCTTGCATATGTCATTTGCAAATATCTTCTCCCACTCAGTAGGTTACATTTTCTTTTGTTGATAGTTTCCTTCACTGTTCAAAAACTTTTTAGCCTTATGTAGTCCCATTTGTTTATTTTTGCTTTTGTTTCCCTTTCATGAGGAGACATATCCCCCCAAATATTGTTATGTCAAAGAGCATACTGCCTATGTTTTCTTCTAGGAGTTTTATGGTTGCAGGTGTTACTTTTAAGTCTTTAATCCATTTTGAGTTTATATTTGTATATGGTGTGAGCAAGTAGTCCAGTTTGATTCTTTTGCATCTAGCTGTCCAGTTTTCCCAGCACCATTTATTGAAGAGGCTGTCTTTTCTCCATTGTGTATTTTTGCTGCCTTTGTCATAGATTAATTGACTGTAAGTGTATCGGCTTATTTCTAGGCTCTCTATCCTGTTCCACTGATCTATGTGTCTCTTTTTGTGCCAGTACTATACTGTTTTGATTACTGTAGTTTTGTAGTATAACTTGAAATCAGGGAGTATAATACTTCTAGCTTTATTCTTCATTCTCAGATTGTTTTGGCCATTCAGGGTCTTTTGTGTTACTACAAAAACTTTAGAATTATTTGTTCTGGTCTGTGAAAAATGTCATTGGCATTTTGATAGGAATTGCACTGAATCTGTAGATTGCCTTGGGTAGTATGTCATTTTAACAATACTAATTCCTCCAATCCATAAACGTGGTATATCTTTCCATTCGTTTGTGTTATTTTCAGTTTCTTTCATTGATGTCTCACTTTTCTGAGTACAGGTCTTTAACCTCCTTATTTAGATTTATTCCTAGGTATTTTATTCTTTTTTATGCAATTGTAAAAGGGATTGTTTTCTGTATTTGTCTTTTGGATACTTCTTTTTTAGTGTACAGAAATGCAACAGATTTCTGTATATTAATTTTGTATCCTGAAACTTTGCCAAATGCATTGATGAGCTCTAGTAGTTTTCTGGTGGCATCTTTAGGATTTTCTATATGTGGTATCATGTCATCAGCAAACAGTGACAGGTTTTCTTTTTCCTTTCCAATTTTGATTCCTTTTATTTCTTTCTATTGTTTGATCCCTGTGGCTAGGACCTCCAATACTGTGTTGAATAAAAGTGGCAAGAGTGGGCATCCTTGTCTTGCCTCTGATCTTAGGGGAAATGCTTTCAGCTTTTGACCATTGAATATGATATTGGCTATAGGTTCATCATATATGGCCTTTATTATGTTGGGGTATGCTCCCTCTATACCCACTTTGTTGAGAATTTTTATTATAAATGGATGTTGAATTTCGTCAAGAGTTTTTCTGCATCAGGTAATCATATGATTTTTATTTTCAAATTGTTAATATGGTGTATCACATTGATTGATTTGCAGATATTGAACCATCCTTGCATTGTGGAATAAATTTTACTTTATCATGGTGTATGATTCTTTTAATGTATTATTGAATTTGATTTGCTAGTATTTCATTGAGGATTTTTGCATCTATGTTCATCAGAGATATTGGACTGTAATTTTATCTTTTCGTGGTGTCTTTGCCTGGTTTTGGTATCAGGGTGATGCTGGCCTTGTAGAATGAGTTCGGAAACATTCCTCCCTTTTGAATTTTTTGGAGTAGTTTGAGAAGAATATGTGTTAATTCTTCTTTAAGTGTTTGGTAGAATTCACCTGAGAAACCATCTGGTCCTGGACTTTTGTTCATTGGGAGTTTCTTGATTGATGATTCAATTTCATTACTGGTAATTGATTTGTTCATATTTTCTATTTATTCCTGATTCAGTCTTGTGAGGTTGTACATTTCTAGGAAATTATCCATTTCTTCTAGGTTGTCCTTTTTCTTTTTTTTTTTTTTTTTTTTTGCGGTACGTGGGCCTCTCACTGTTGTGGCCTCTCCCGTTGCAGAGCACAGGCTCTGGACGCACAGGCTCAGTGGCCATGGCTCACGGACCTAGCCGCTCCGCGGCATGTGGGATCTTCCCGGACCGGGGCAAGAACCCGTGTCCCCTGCATCGGCAGGCGGACTCTTAACCACTGTGCCACCAGGGAAGCCCCTAGGTTGTCCATTTTATTGGCATATAATTGTTCATCGTAATCTCTTATGATCCTTTGTATATCTGTAGTGTCGGTTGTAACTTTTATTTCTGATTTTATTTATTGGGACTGTTCTCTTTCTTTCTTGATGAATCTGGCTAAAGGTTTATCTATTTATTTAGCTTTTCAAAGAATCAGCTCTTAGTTTCAGTGATCTTTTCCATTGTTCTTTTAGTCTCTTTTTATTTATTTCTACTCTGACCTTTACTATTTCTTTCCTTTTATTAACATGTTTTATTTTTTGTCTTTCTTTTTCTAGTTCCTTTAGGTGTAATGTTAAATTGTTTATTTGAGATTATTCTTGTTTTCTGAGGTAGGCTTGTATCACTATAAACTTCTCTCTTAGAACAGCTTTTTTAGTATACCATAGATTTTGGATCATTGTGTTTCCATTTTCATTTGTCTTCAGGTATTTTAAAAATTTCCTCTTTGATCTCTTCAGTGACCCATTGGTTGTTTAGTAGTACTTTGTTTAGCATCCATGTGTTTGCATTTTTTGCAGTTTTAAAAATTGTGGTTGATTTCTAGTCTCATACTGTTGTAGTCAGAAAAGATGCTTGATATGATTTCAAGCTTCTTAAATTTATTGAGACTTGTTCTGTGGCCTAGAATTTGATATATACTGGAGAATGTTCCATGTGTGCTTGAAAAGAATGTATATTCTACTGCTTTTGGATGGAATGTTCTATATATATTTATTAAGTCGATGTGGTCTAACGTGTCATTTAAGGCCATTGTTTCCTTATTGATTTTCTGTCTAGATCATCTGTCCATTGGGGTAAGTGGGGTGTAAAAGTCCCATACTAGTATTATATTTTTGTTAATTTCTCCCTTTATGTTTTGTTAATATTTGCTTTATATATTTAGGTACTCCTATGTTCGGTGCATATAACTTACAACTGTTATATCTTCTTGTTGGATTGTTCCCTGATCATTATGTAATGTCCTTCTTTGTCTCTTGTTACAGTCTTTGTTTTAAAGTCTATTTTGTCTGATATAAGTATTGCTAACCTAGCTTTCTTTTCATTTCCATTTGGATGGAATACTTTTTCCATTTCCTCACTTTCAGTCTGTGTGTTGTCTTTAGATCTGAAGTGAGTCTCTTATAGGCAGCACATATATAGGTCTTGTTTTTGTATCCAATCAGCCACTCTATGTCTTTTGATTGGAGCATTTAATCCATTTATATTTAAAGTAATTTTTTTTGGTCATGCCGTGTGACTTGCAGGATCTTAGTTCCCAAAACAGAGATTGAACCCATGCCCCCTGTAGTGGAAGCGTGGAGTCCTAACCACTGGACCACCAGGGAATTCCCTAAAGTAATTATTGATAGGTATGCACTTATTGCCTTTTTAATTGTTTTATGGTTGTTTTGTAGTTCTTTTTTGTTCCTTTCTCCTTTTGCTCTCTTCCTTTTTGATCTGATGACTATCTTTAGTATTATGTTTGGATTCCTTTCCTTTGTTGTGAGTGTCTTATGGGAGTTCCCTTGTATATAACTAGTGCTTTTTTCTTGCTGCTTTTAAATATCTTTATATTTATGCCAATTATTTTATATCTAAATATAATTATCTTTAATTATTGCCATTTTAGTTACAGCATGTCTTGGTGTGGACCTCTTTGGGTTCATCTTGTTTGGGACTCTATGCTTTTTGGATCTGAATATCTGTTTCTCTTCCCAGGTTAGGGAAGTTTTCACTTATTATTTCTTCAAATAAGTTCTTTGCCCCCTTTTCTCCCTATTCTCCTTCTGGGCCCTTGGATTGTGAATATTACCATGTTTGATATTGTCCCAGAAGTCTTTTAAACTATCCTCATTAGGCACTTCCCTGGTGGTGCAGTCATTAAGAATCCACCTGCCAATGCAGGGGACATGGGTTCAAGCCCTGGTCCGGGAAGATCCCACATGCTGCAGAGCAACTAAGCCCGTGCACCACAACTACTGAGCCTGCGCTATAGAGCCCGCGAGCCACAACTACTGAAGCCTGCGGGCCTATAGCCTGTGCTCTGCAGCAAGAGAAGCCACCGCGATAAGCCTGAGCACCGCGACAAAGAGTAGCCCCCACTCACCGCAACTAGAGAAATCCCACACAGCAATGAAGACCCAACACAGCCAAAAAAACAACAAAAAAAAAATCAAAAAAAAAACCTACAGGAAGAATTATATTTCAAAATGACACTTCAGAAGTAGCCCTAATTAAAGTCAGGAATAAGATGTATACCCAGTATTGTAGTGTCTATTTATCATTGTACTGGTGATACAATGCCATAAGACACAAAAAGAAAGATGTAAGAATTGGAAAGGAATAGATAAAATTACTCTTATTTGTAGACAATATGACTACAGAGAAAATTCAAGCAAATTCACAAAGAAACTATTAAAACTAATCAGAAAATTTAGTAAAGTTGCTGGGTATCTGATCAATATATAAAAATTGGTAAATGTAAATATTATTAGCAAATGTAATAGAAAAATATATCTCATTCATAACTGCAACATAAACTATAAGGTACATAGGAATGAACTTAGGAGATGTGTGAAATATTTAAAGAGAAAAGTAGAAAACAGTATTGAAGGACATAAAATAAGACCTTAATAAATGAATGGGAAGACTCAAGGTCAAAAGATGACAACTATTCCCAAAATTATCCAAAAATTAAATGCAATTAGAATTTAAAAAAATCCCAATTATAGAGCTTGACATACTGATTCAAAAACTGTAGAACAAAACACCAAGAGTATCTAAGACAATTTGAAAAAAGTGAATAAGGTAAAGGAACTTACCTTACCCAATATCAACACTTCTTATAAAGCTATAGTAAAAATGTGGACATATTATTTGGTTATGAATATGGAAAAAGAAAAAAGGAGATTTCTTTTTTCAAAAGGCATAGTTTTATGACCTCAGGATAAGGAAGACTTGCTTAAATACAAGAAACACAATAAACTTTGATACATTCAAACTTAAAACTTCTGTACGGTAAAAGACACCATAAACAAAGATAAAAGCCAAGTCACAAACTGAGATAATATATGTACAACCCCCAGAGCTGACAGGGTTCAATCAGAGAACCCAAACCACTAGGGGTGGCATGCCATAAGGCATTTATTATGGAAATTTGATCTTATGTAATTATGGGTACTATTTAAACAGTTCACGTACAGCTATTGCTTCTGCATCTAGTACTGAGGCCTCAAGTAGGCAGGGTAGGCAGTGAGGAATGAAAAGTGAACATGAAGTGGGGAGGATAGGGATCGCTGGAACCTTCGAGGAAGAGCTGAAGCTCTCAAGAAGAAACTGGAACTCACTTCTTTCTTTCACTACCTCCAAGCCTCCAACTTCCATGATGCAGGAGATCAGTAGAAGAATCTGGTGTCTTTCATCCCAGAGCTAAAAATGCACCTAGCCCAGGAGTTGAAGAAGCTGAAGGAGGAGATCCAATGAGAGCTGAAAGAGCTGCAGACTTGGCTCTTGCCTCACACCAGTAAAGTGAACCAACAGGTCCACAACACTGTGCTTGAACTGCAATAACACCTGACCCTACAGCGACCTTCCAAGTATAAACATAGCTGCTTCACTTCTACCTTGCAAATATCATGGAAATTTCTCCTGTGGCCAACCCTAACCTAGAACCATAGAGGAAAGGGAATTCTAGGAAGTATGATTCCAGCTTAGTTAAGGTGATACAGTCCAAAGCCATCACTGCCCACCCTTTGTCAACTTGGCATCCATAAATACCTGTTTTCACCAGACGTAACTTTCAAATAAAGTTTGAAAGCAAACTACAGCGAAATTCTGTTTCTGCTTAACATGATATACCTATCCCTGTACAATGAAAATATGTCGGATCAAGTGGTTATCCATGTGGAAAAAGAAAAAGTTCATTTCTAACCCTCCCCTGCCAAAAGAAGATACAAAGTCTGTAAGTTCATAGTTTTCATAGTTTGGTGATGTTCACTTCTCTTCTAGCTATGTCACACTGCCCCTGTGATATCCTGTAACAATTACTGATGAATAATGTTAAAAACTTATTTACACAGTAGAGGGATGGGAAGCCGAAGGGAAATTTTGGTTAAAACACAAAAATATTTACATTGAAATAAGAAGACATTTTCGTCCTCATTCCTGCAACTGGTTGTGTTGTGTTAGCTGATATTTAAAAATACGCTTCCACTCCCCATTTCATATTCCCTGCCTGATGGGGTGACCCTTGTTTCTGCCAATAGCACTCCTTCCTGCATTAGTTTGTAGTAGTTTTGCTGTCGATTTTAATCACAGGAGGTGAGAATACTTGGTAAAGAGACTCCCCATTCCCCCCTTGATTGTCAGGACCAACCACCCCAGGCAGTACAATAACCTTCTTTGCCTGTTGATTCACTGGCAAGAGAAGCCCAAAGTAGCCAGGGCCAGTCTCACTTTACAGCTCAGTGGGACCACTGCTGTGTTTCCTGTGGAAATATTTCTCTTTGGGGAACTAATACTCTAGATTAGCATAGCCCAAAGTTTCAGAGACAGAAAGCAATAATTCTGCTAGAGAAGTACTGTGTGTTATCTCATTTATACTCTGTTTCCTGACTCACGAATCCTTGCTTTGGGAGAAACAGCACCCTATGTCAGTTGCTCATTTAGAGCATATCCTTCATCCTGAAGGGCATTACCCAAGCCCTCAAGGTGTTGCCACCCAGCTGGAACCATAACTGAGTCTTCAATAGACCATTCTACTGTTCTCTCAGGCCATCTACTTTAGAGTAATGGGGAACATGGTAAGACCAGTGAAGACCGTAAGCCTGAGCCCATTGTTTCTCTTCATTTGCTGTAAAAGAAATTCTTTGGTCAAAAGCAATGCTATGTGGAATGCCATGACATACAGATAAGGCATCCTGTATGTTCACAGATGGTGATTTTGACAGAAGCATTGTGGGCAGGAAAAACAAATCCATGTCACAGTTACTGGATATTCCATTGAGAACAAAGCCCTGCTCCTTCCTTTGTAAACAACCTGCCACCATGTGGCTGATTGACTTCCAAATTGGGAACTCAGTGTTGGCTTCTACTGTTGGCAGGTTGGGCACTCAGCAGTGGCTGTAGCCAGACTGGCCTTGGTGAGTGAGAATCCATGTTACTAAGCCCACACATGACCTCTATCCCTCCCACCATGGCCACATTTTCCATGAGACCATTATAATAACAATACCTACTTTGTCTTTGGTGATTAAGTACCATTACTTGGTCCCTGCTAACCTGGGATTTCATCATCCCCATTGAATGTGGGGAGCCGGATTCAATAGTGTAAATTCCTACCATTATTTTTGGCCTACAGAGAATAGCCACCACAGAGCTCTTCAAGGATATCAGGGCTCTCCTTGTGAATGTGCTTCTCACAGCCTTGGGGAAAGGAGTGTCCTCTGGACTTTCCTGAGCACATTTTTAGGAGGTAGGTAAATAGGTCTTATATGATAAATCTACTGTAGCATTCCAATCTTCCTTAGCCTTTGAACACTTTCTTCTACTGTATACCAAAGAAGTTTTGGCATTCTAGCTTCCAGATTTCAATCAGCCAACTGAGCAAATGGTTGGAACCACTCAAGCTAACACATTGAATCAGAAATTTCTACACTAATAAATAAATGTAGCCTAATCTGACTTTATATTCCTTCCACCCCGAGTCTGCACGTTAGGGATCCATATCTATACATTTGCCCAGGTTTCCGTTGATATAAATTGGCAAAGTCATGAAATTATTTTGGTGTGTATCACACCTTCTCTTGGGTCATGCTTTGTACTTCACCCTTTGGAGTCTGTTTGGACTTGAGCCTATAAGCAATGGAGGTAGATCCTGAGAAAAATCAACACTTCTACTTCAGGGAAGGCCACTACAGGCCCCACAGGCAAGGGAGACTTCCTCACGTAGGGGTGGAAGGGCCATTTCTACTGAAAAAAGTGGTTCAGCAGAACTTAGGGACTCAAGGTCCCCAGGTTCACAGGAATCTGTCAATACATGTCTCCATCCTAACTTTCATGGTCCCACTCCTTCCCCATCAACTACCTAATTTTAACAGAAGAGAATTCTGAGGACACAAGCCGTAGTCCCTACATGGACCTTGAGATGGGAATGTAAAGCCCTGACTCATCATATTCTTTCCCCAAGTTCTTCAGGGCACTTTAGCAACATACCAATCTCATTCTAATTGTTATGCTCAAGCAAATACTTGGTCAATCAAAGTATTGACTTCTATAGGCACTTGATTACGATTGTCTACAGGTGATTTTTTTTCTTTCCTTCTTTCTTTTTTTAAAAAATTTTTTGGCCATGCCACAGGGCATGCAGGATCTTATCTCCCCAACCAGGGATTGAACCCACTCCCCCTGCAGTAGAAGCACGGAGTCTTAATCACTGGACTGCCAAGGAAGTCCCTACAGGTTACTATTTTAAAACGTTTTCTCCTGTTATATGCCATGGAGTAACAGTGATCCCTTTACCCCTGGTAACCCTTGGTGACCCTTGGTAAGTGTCATTTATGCCTTTAGATCTAATTAGATCACAGAATCAATTCTAGACAATTTAGACCAAATTTAGAGAACCCATCACTCACTAAGGTTCTGTTCTTCTTGGAACTATGTCTGCTAGCAAATTCTATTCCAGTCAGGATCCAATCTGTGAAGCAGAGCCACGAGGAGTGACATAGGATAAGGAATTTATTATGGGAATTTGACTTTATGCAATCATGGGAGCTGGTTATAGACTCTATGTGAGGCTGTTACTTCTTTTTCTGAGTCTAGGGACTGAAATCCCCTGGAAAGGCAGTCGAGAAGGAAAGATGGATATGAAGTGGGGAAGCAAGGACGAACCAGGATCCAGGAGGAAGAGCGAGAATGAGCTGGAAACGGCCTCCATCTCACACCCCCTCCAAGCCTCTAACGTCACTGATGTAGGTGACCTGCAAAAGACTCTGGTGTCCTTTGTTCTAGAGCTAAATACATACCTAGCCCAGGAGTTGGGGAAAGTGAAGAGGGTCTGGGGACAGATAAAGGAGCTTTGTGTCCAGCTGCTGCCCCCACCAGCAAGGGGAGCCAGCAGCTCAGCCGCGATGCGTGAGCCACCCCAGGGCCTACCTCACACAGTGTGAACGTGCTTCCTGCAGCGTCACTTCTGCCACATGAGTATCATGCAGATTTCTCCTGTGGCTGAACCTAGCCCAGAACCATGTAAGGAAGGGAATTCTGGGAAATGTAGTTCTAGCTTAGCTAAGTTGACCCAGTACAGAGCCACGCGCCTATTTATATAAAAAGGTTTAAAACATGTATAAGGTAAAACATAAATAAGTGGTACAAGTATAAAGACATTCTTGAGCATGGTAAATATGACAATTAAAATAGGGATGAGCTCCGGGGAAGAAGAAGGGAATGGGACTAGGGAGGGGTACATATACTGTTAATTTTCTGTAATATTTCTTAAAACAACTAGAGTAAAAATGTTTGATAAAAGTGGGTGGTGGTGGGCATATGGATATGCTTTGTATTAATTCTCTATACTTGTCTATAGGTTTGACATGTAGAGAGCAGGAAGAGGGGGAAAATGGTAATCATAATGATTGCTAATACTTACTGATCGCTTAAGCTTTGCACTTGGATTATCACACTTAAGTAGAGAACTAGTTTCTTTCTCTGGACTGAGGGAAGAAACATAGCTGTAGACACCAATATTCTGAACCCTAGTCAGGACCCCAGGGCCACCGGGACCGAGGAAGTTGGAGAAGGCATGTTGGGAGACCCCTTGGCTCCCCTTTCCTCCAACACCCTCGAGAATCCTTGTCCCTTTTCTCCTTTTCCACCTTCTCTTTCGCAGAGTCTCTCCTCATCCCTCTTTCTCTTTCATCTTGCCAAAGGGAGACTTTTTCACCCAGAAGAAAAGTGCTAACTAGGGAATATGGTGGTCATTGCAGCTGAGATGCAGCGCCCACACACATCAGTCTTCAAGTCCAGCCTACAGGAAGAGAAGGCCTGAGGGCCACCTCGGGGGAAGCCCTACACCTCCTCCCCCTGCCCAGCTGTCTCAGCTCCCCCCACACCTGCTTCTCCCCTCATCTGCCCCTCCTGCACCCCCTTGCACCTGACAGGCCAAGAGCAAACAAGCTGTTGTTTGTTCCTCTCTCCCAGGAATGCACAGTGACACAGAAGAGGCACACATTGCTAACACACATTGCACTTTGCAGTTACCTACTGTTTCCTAGCTTTTTCTTATGTATGCTGCTTTTAAGACTTTCTCTGAAATCCTGTGCTCTTTAATTAGACTGAAGTCAACAAACATCTATTTGTTTGAGACCTATTTTATGTCCTGGGTTTATGAGGGGTGCAAAGGAATGAAGACTACCGTTTCTTCCCACTGGGAACTCACAATCTCATGTTGGGGGAGATTCACAACTAAGTAATGCGACTGTCAAACTAAAAGGGCAGATTCTATGTGAGTATGAAGGACAGAGATTAGCTATAGCTTCAGAGATCCAGGAAGGCTTCTTGGGGGAGGCTTTCCTCTGCAGATACTTCCAGAGAGAGGATAGCCTACAAAGGCAAGGAGTGGGGGAGATTATGCAAAAAGAATGTGCTGTGAGAGAAGAGAGAAGGGCTAGCTAGTATGGACCCGTGTGGACTCCCAGCTTTAAGGAGGGCCAAAGGCAGGGGGAAGAAACAGTGATCAGAGAGGAAGTGTAAGGACCAGGGCAAACAACCCTCATTCAGTGCGACTAGTATGTTTTCTACCCACTTAGAGTACTTTAGAGCTGGTTGGGGCCTTCGCAGCCAACTAGTCAAAGCCATTTGTTGTACTGAAAGGAAGGACATTGAGACTGAACTAAGTGGGGAGAGATTTGCACAAAAGGCAAAACTTGGTCCAGGACTCAGCTTCCAGCTCACTGTACACCATACCCCTGTGACAACCCCAGACCCAGGTCAGCAGCTTCTTTGTCATGTTACCCACCAGCCACGCCTACCACAGTACCCAGCACACAGTAGGTACACACATATTTGCTGAATTGAATTCTATTTCTCCTTTATTCCTCCAGTTTCTAAAGAAAGGAACAAGAAAGAGGGATGGGGGGCTTCCCTGGTGGCACAGTTGTTGGGAGTCTGCCTGCCAATGCCGGGTACACGGGTTCGAGCCCTGGTCTGGGAAGATCCCACATGCCGCGGAGCAACTAAGCCCGTGAGCCACAACTACTGAGTTTGCGCGTCTGGAGCCTGTGCTCTGCAACGGGAGAGGCCGCGACAGTGAGAGGCCCACGCACCGCGATGAAGAGTGGCCCCCGCTCGCCGCAACTGGAGAAAGCCCTCGCACGGAAACGAAGACCCAACACAGCCAAAAATAAATAAATTAATTAAAAAAAAAATTTTTAAAAAAAGAAAGAAAGAGGGATGGTCCTCTACCAAACCACTATTTATACCACAGGCACTGGGTAAGGGGTGTATCTTGTTGATCCCCATGATTCTGCTGTTATTCCCATTTTATAGATGGGGAAACTGGATCTTGAAGAGCTAAGATTTGTTTTGCAGCTAGTGAACTGTAAGAATTCAAACCCAGGTCCATCTGACGCTAAATTCCACACTAAGAGTATCAACTTAAATGGCTGAAATTGAATTTAATTGAGTTAATTTCTCCTCTGTGCCCCACAGCCCTTCAAGGGGGAAGGATTATTTTTTCCCTTTGGGGGTGCATGGGGGATAGAGCTGTAGTAGAAGGGTGTATGTGTGTGAGAGAGAGAATAAATCCTTTTAAAGACCAACTTGTTTCAACTACTCATAACTGACTGAACTTCCAACACCAGTAGAAGAAGTGAACAAAGGTATTGGTTCTTTTTAAAAAGTCACTGACAGGTTCAGCCCGTCTCTGCATCATCACATTCAAACCTGGTCTGAGGGTCCAGAAACTCAGGGGTGTTGTTGAAATGGAAAAACACAGAAAGAGTTGGGTTATCATGTGTGTCATCTCTCCAAGTGTCTTGTAAGCAGATGGTGTTCGAGGGGGAGAGGATGAAAGAACCACCTAGAAAGCGGTTTCTGTGTTCAGAAGAAAGGAAAATAGAGATGACGGTGGTGGTGATGGTGTGTGTGTATTGCAGGCAGGTGTCAGGGGTGTTGGGCGGGGAGAAGAGGACAGACTTGTCACGGGCTCTCACACCAGCCCAGACCTTCCCTCATGCCCTTGTAACCTTTTTAAGGCTCTTCCACAAGTGGGCTTCTGGGGTTGTCACCAAGCCTCTGCCATCCCCTACTAAGGCTGAGGAGGTCAAGTCCGGGGATGGGGAGAGAACTGGGTGGAAGGGGGCACTGGAAGTCCTGGGAAACCTCACTTTCCAGGCCAGGTGCAGAGGCTGGTCCTTGCCACCAGCTGGGGGTCTAGGAGTCGGGTGGGGGCTCTGGCTGCCTGTTTGTTCAGCCCTGAACTGAGGTTCCTGTTAGGAAGTTACCTTATTTGTGTTCAGACTGATTTGTTTGCTGTTCACACTCACATGGTGAGCTGCCCCTTGGAGTCCTGGCTTCAAACGTAGGGGTAGGCATGGGAAGTGGGAATGATGGCCAGACTCAGAGCCTGCAGGGTCCAGAGAGTACTCTGGGAAAATCAATGTCTACAAGCTTCTGAGGAGAAGGTGGGTTGGACCCCACTGGAAGCTCAGCCCTGGCTCCCTGCTTTCCAGAGGAGAACCACATGGGGCTCACCCAGTGAGGAGTCCTAAGGCAGGAAGCCTCGGAGTTTGGCTTCCTCACTCAACGGGGGAAGTGCCTAGTGAGGAACAAAGTATTCTAATGCCAGGCTCCCACCTTGAAATGCTGATTTAGTTGGTCTGTGGTGTGCCTGGGGCACCGGGACTTGTACAACTTTGCCAAGTGATTCCACTGTGTGGCCAAGGTGAGAACCTCTGTTCTAGAGTCTACTAGCTTCTCAAACTTTAATGTGCATACACATCACCCAGGAATCTAGTTAAACTGTAGATCCAACTCAGTGGGTCGGAGTTGGGGCCTTACATTCTGCATTTCTAACACATTCCCGTGTGATGCTGGTGCTGTTAGTCTGGGGACCATTCCTTGAATGGCAAGCCCCTATACCTGCTTTCAACTTCTCCTTCCAATTATCAGGGGGAAGGGGGTGGGGCCGTGTCCCCAAGCTTTCTGCACCTGTTTACTCGGCCCACCCTTTCCCCACCACCTTGCTTGGTAAAGTGATCAGCATACTTCACAGCCTCTCTGGCCAAGGCCAGTCCTCTAGTCATTTTCAGAGTCTAAGTGGACAAAACAGATCCCTTACGCTACCTGAGACCAACCAATTCAACTGGCTCCAGCTGGGGAGTGTGGCAGAGGCATGGAGAGGGCAGCAGCAAAAGCAGCAGGCGCATCCTTCTCTTGTCCTCTTGGGAACTCAGGCCCTATGGGCAGATAGGACACAAACATTGAGTGGTAGGGTATGTGTCCAAAGATGGCTTCCTTCCCATATGCTGTTTGCAGAGAGACCTTGCCATTTCCCTATCCCCTCTTGTTGGATCCGGGCTAGCCCTATGACTTGTTCTGGTCAGTAGAACATGAAGAAAGTGACACTGTGTAACTTCTGAGGCAGGACCCTATGATCTGAAGTTTTCCCTTTGCTATTTGGGGTGCTCGCCCTTGGGATCCAGCTTCTATGTGAGGAAGACTAAGCTAGTCGTGTTGAGAGAATGAGAGAGTCCCAGCCTCCCAGCCAACCCTGCCAAGACACTAGATTTGTGAATAAAGCTATCCTGAATGTCCCAGTCCCAGCCACCATCTGACTGCAAGCCAGACCAGCTACGTAATTTGTGGAGTCCAGTGTAAAATAAAAACATAGGGTCTATTGTTCAAAAATAGTTAAGAATTTCAAGACAGCAAGAGTAGAGCATTAAGACAATTGCAGAGTCTCTCTCAGCATGAGGCCCTGTGCAATTGCATAGGTACCACGCCTATGAAGCCAGGCCTGATTGCAACCTCATAAGAGGTCCTAGTTGACACCCTGTGAGGAAGAAGCTCATCCCAGCCGAGCCCTGCCAGATTCCTGACCCCCAGAGTTGTGAGCAGGTAAAATAGTTGTTTTAAACCACAAAGTTTTGAGGTGGTTTGCTATGCAACAGCAGATAACCAAAACACATTGAATGGTTTACTCTGGCAGAATGGGAGACTCATGAGAGGAGGATGGGGAAGGTCAATGATTTGGGAATCTCATGGGTTAAGACCAATGAAAAATGATAATGCTTGTTCACTAAACGGACAGATCTTTGAAGATGAAGACCGCTTACAGAATGCAACAGAGTCAAAAACTAACTACAATCCAGTGTTTGAAGGTGTCATTTCCCCACAATATGCTGACCTGACGAGGGCAGAGGAGGGCAGGGGTAGGACCCCTCTTGCTTTGCCTTTTCTCTGGGGCAGGCAGTGTGGAGGAGCTAAAGAAGAAGGGTCTTTGGAGTCAGACAGACGTAGGCTCACATCAGGCTTGTGCACATTCAAGCTGTGAGAGTTTGAGAGGCCTCCCACCTCCCCATCTGTCCCCATCCTGCTCCCACTATAGCCTTTCCCACCCCAGAAAATGGCAACTTCATCCTTCTAGCTGCTCAGGCCAGAAAACTTGGAATCATCTTTGGATCCACTCTTTCTCTCATCCTCACATCCAGTCCATCAGCATACTTCTCATAAGGCTCTACCTTCAAAATATATCCAGAATCTGACCTCGCCCAATCACCTCCCCTGATATCACTGTGGACCAAGACTCCTGTCTCTTGCTAGGATGACTGCAATAATGACCTATCTGCTCCCCTGCTTCCACCTTGTTCTTCTACAGACTTCAACTCAATGGTTCTGGTAAACAGGGTAAGATCATGTCACCCCTTTTCTCAACTCCACTGACTCCCCAAGTCACCCCAGGTGGGGGCTGACAAGGCCCTCCACTCCCCTTATTTCTCTAACCTCATCCACTACTGTTCCCGAGTCTCACTCTGCTCTAGACACACTGGCCTTCCGGCTTTCCCTTGACTAAATACACTCCTGCCTCAGGGCCTTTGCACTTGCTATTCCCTCCTCCTGCTTGTCCTTCAGCTATCTGCATGGCTCGTTCCCTCACCTTCTTTCAGTCCTTGCTACAATGTCACCTTTTAAAAAAAATTTTTTTGTGGGGGGAGCTGCGTTGGGTCTTCGTTGCTGCGCACGGGCTTTCTCTAGTTGCAGTGAGTGGGGGCTACTGTTCATTGTGGTGAGTGAGCTTTTCATTGCGGTGGCTTCTCTTGGTGTGGAGCCCGGGCTGTAGGTGTACGGGCTTCAGTAGTTGTAACGTGTGGGCTCAGTAGTTGCAGCACGCAGGCTTAGTTGTTCTGCGGCATATGGGATCTTCCCGGACCAGGGATTGAACCCATGTCCCCTGCATTGGCAGGCAGATTCTTAACCACTGCGCCACCAGGGAAGTCCCGATATCACCTTCTTAATGAGGCCTTCCCTGCCTTGTCCTACGCTCCTTATTTCCCTATACAGCTTAATTTCTCTCCATAGTACTTATTACTATCCGACAAACATATATTTTCCTTATTTATTTATTTTTATTAGCTCTTTCAACAATAATGTAAGCTCCCTAAAGAGCAGAGGTTTTTTATCTGCTTTGCTTACTGATTTTTCTCTTGGAGCCTAGAACTGAGCCTGGCACAGAATGGTCAGCCCACAAATATTTGTTACATGAATAAACCAATGAGTGAGTGAATGTTACTGATGGTATTAACTTCACCTAATGCAGCCCACTTTGTTGGGTTTAGTGAAATCTAAAACAAGTAATAAAGATACAGTTCCTGGCACGGAACAGAGGCTCGTGGGATGTGAGCAGGGCAGGAACAGATCATTAGCCCAATCAATGTCTGCCCCTATGGCCAGGTGTCCCTCTCAAGGGCTCTAAAGGAGCCAGGTGAGCTGCCACCAGCCTGAGTTTCTGGCCCAGGATTACCAGGGCTTCAGCTTTTACTTAAGGAATTTGGGATAGGGATTGATTTAGGCAAATACATTGCCATATTTCTTCAAATGTCCCTTTTCTAAGCAAAAATAAATACCTGATCTCAAGTTCCTGCAAGCTCTTCTTGCCATCTCTCCAAATCATCTTATAACTAACTCATCATTTAATCCATTGCCTGTCAACCTTTTTTCTGAATTTGGGAACACTTTTCTTTTTTAATGATTTTTTTCCCCTTTTGGACCTCAGGAGCAGAAGATTGAGGTAATCTTTCCTACCTGTTCATGGCCATTACCATCTGAGGTCCATACCAGATCCCACTCTTCTTTTTGTCTGTCTTTTCCTCTTTATCCTCATCCCCTTGCCAATTCCCCTGCTACCCTAATAAACCATTTGTTATTGACTATCTATGGACCCATGTAAAACAAGTAGGGCTGTTTTGTATATATGTTTTTAATTTACATAAGTGGTAAACCTTTCTTTTTCTTTTCCTCTTTACTCAAAACCATTTTAAAGTTCTCTCTTTGGTGCTCTATGGATAGACGTTTCATTGCTTCTAACAGCTGTTTTCTAGTATTTCACATTGCAGACGAAAAGTCTGCTGTCAGGTTGATTTTTATTTGTAGAAAACCTTTTCTAATGTTAAAAAGCTTGGAAGATCTTTTTATTTATCATCAGCATTCAAAGATTTCAACAAGATGTTTAGGTATCTATCTTCTCTCAACTTGCATGTCCTTCCAGCTGTGGGCTGCAGGCAGTTGGAGGGGGGTACTTTTGGCTGTATTGAGGGTGAGTTTTCTGAGAAGTATTCCAGTGGGGACATCTGACAAGAAGTTAGGTAAGAGAAGGTGTCTGGGCTAGATTTGGGAGTCATCTGCATTTGGGTTCTAGTTTGAAAAGAAAAATATGGATGGATGAGATCAAAGATGGAGGAGAATAGGTCAAGTAGGGAGGTGAGTGGGTGGGGCTGCTGAAAGCAGGGGGTTATCATAGGGTCTATTATTAGGTAAGCAATTGTTTTCTTCTCCTTTTTTATTACAATAAAATATTTCAAACACTAAGAAAGTTATAGATAAAAATATGATAAATACCCAAGAACTCAACATCCAACTTTATAGACTGCAGCTTTTGCTACGTTTACTTCAGTTTTTGTTTTTTTAAGTAAAAGTACATTACGGACACATATGTAGCCCCTTTGCACCTCTCAGCAGTTCCATTCACTGGAGTTAATTACTATTCTAACCTGGTGTTATCATTTCCATTCATGGTCTCATACAATTGCTCCACATTTACTTACCCATAAGCAGCATACAGCATGAAATGTTTTGCATGCTTCTAAACTTTATATATGTGGCATCATACTGTACCTGTCATTCTTCAGCTTGTCTCTTTCACTCAGCACTATGTTTGTGAGTTTTATATACATAGCCAGTTTATTAATTTTCATTTTGCTATAGAGTATTCCAAAAATGAATAGACTACAATTTGTTTTTCCATTATACTGTTAATGGACATTTATGGATCATGTGCTATGTGCTGGATATAGCAAAATTGTAGCAGTGAATCCGCATCTCAACCTGTGAAAAATCATGTAGGCTACTTTACAGATAAGGAATATAAGGCTCAGAGGGGGTAAGCTACTTATTCAGGTGACACAGCTAGTACATAGTAGAAGCGCACCCTCTCCTCCCTCCAGGATCCTCTGGCCCTGATCGTGCATTGTCTCTTCTTCCCCAGGGAACTCATAGCCTCAGCCCTGGGGGAGGAGGTGCTTCTGGAGCTTTCCTGAGCTGGTGCTTTTCTCTTGACTGGAAGCACACCTGGACTTGGTACTGGGGAGGCCCTTGTCAGTGCTCATCACCTGGGTAGGCCCAGCCCAGTGACAGAACAGGTGCACTCACAATGCTGGCCCCTGGCCTGTGTGGGCAGCTGACAGGACACAGAATCAGTCCTGCTCCTGCTCTGGGGCTCTAGGTTTTTGGAAGGCAGGACCCCGTTTTCTCAGCCTCCTCAGAGCTCCTCATACAGTGTCCTGGAGAATTTAAGCCCTCTGTTCCCTCAGTGCTTTGTAGAGGTCTGGACATGCGGTCAGGAAATGTAGGCTCTGCTCTGCCCTGCCCCTGTATCTAACTTGCGTGATGTGATGCAGCAGGCACTTAGGCCTCCCCTGAAGTGGGATGATAGCCTCGGGGGCACCATTTTGCTTTTTAAGTGCCTGTCCCTCCTGGGCTCTGGCCTAGCAAGGCCTGGGGAACGCACGTAATAGGAGAGGTTCGGGGTGGGGGGCGGGGTGTGCTTGGCACTCAGGGACTGAAGGGCCAAATGGCCGGGCCGATGGGGAGTGTCATTTCTCGCGGCGGGCAGCAGGGAGCGCGCGCAGACCGTGTGATGGGGGCACCGCCTCCGCTGGCCGTCCCCTGCAACCGCACCTGCGGGGTCTCAGCAGCCCCGGCAAGGGCGCGCGAGGAGGCTGTGCGAGGAGCGAGAGGCCCCTCACCCGCGAGGCTAGGAGTTAGGGCCAGCTTGTTGTACACACCTCTCAGAAGCTCCGGGAAATGAAGCCCGATTCGGGAGGTGGCGCGCGGCGCTGTGCTCAGAGGGCAGTAGAGGGGGAAGGAAGAACGTTAGTTAGGTCGGGTGCCTAAGATCACTGCTCTCTGGCTGGTGGAGTCAATGCTTCCTAACTTCGGGGTAGAAACAAGCATGCCCCCCTCCTCCCAGGGGGAAGAGGATAGTCAATTGCAGGAGATTCCCAAATGTTAAAACGAAAAAGGTACAATTTTCGTCTGGTTTCCTTCCAGACCCTGGGGCGGGGAGGTGGGGGGTGGGGTGGGGGACGGAGGGGAGTTACTAGGAAATCCACCCTCCTCCTACGCAGTCACACCTAGGAGGTGGCTGTGTGTCGGTGGGACCCATCTTCCTGCTCCTAGACCACAACCCTTGCCAGCCTCAAATGTGCTTCCAGCCAAGACCCTTCTGTCCTGACAAGATGGGTCCATAGACTTATTTTTCTTTTCTGATTCCAAACATAATATATACATTTTGCATAAAAATTAAACAATACCAAAATTACCATTAAGAAAATGAAAGCCCCTCCGTAATCCCCTAACAAAATTACCACCTTTTTTCAGGTTTACTTCTATTCCATACATATACTAACATTTATTATAATGATTTTTACAAAAATCATTGAATCAAAGTATTTTAAACTGTTTTTAATCTTGCTTTATTTCTCACTTAATATATATTGGACACGTCACTGTGTCAGTGCATATACCTCCACCAAATTTTTAACAAGTGGTTGCACAGCATGCAAATAGTTGAGCCAGCCCACCACTGATGGGCTTTAAGATGGTTTTCCCTTTCCCCTCATGACAAGCATCCTTATAGGCGGTGTGCTCCCTGCAAGTACTTTTTAGGAGCGATTCTTTTTTTTTTTTTGACTGTGTTGGGTCTTCGTTGCTGCGTGAGGGCTTTCTCTAGTTGCAGTGGGCGGGGGCTGCTCTTCTTTGCTCAGGCTTTTCATTGCGGTGGCTTCTTTTGCTGCGGAGCATGGGTTCTAGGCGTGTGGCCTTCAGTAGTTGCGGCATGCGGGCTCAGTAGTTGTGGCACATGGGCTTAGTTGCCCCGCGGCATGTGGGATCTTCCTGGACCAGGGATCAAACCCGTGTCCCCTGCATTGGCAGGCGGATTCTTAACCACTGCGCCACCAGGGAAGTCCCTAGGAGAGATTCTTAAATGTGCAATTCCTGGGATGAGAGAGAGGCTCATTTGAAATGGCTGATGTTGCTGCATTGCCCTCCACAGGCTGTACTGTCTATCTGGTCAGTATATCCACCCATGGTGAGGGCAGGTTCCTTGTGGGTTTAGCCACAACCTCTCTTGAGGTGAGGGCTTAACCTCCCAAATCTTGGAGCTTGCCTGAACTGGTCATTTCTGGAGGTTTCAGCAGCTCACTAAGGACCTCATGAGAGGGTGAAAAGGAAGCTTGTTTGTTCAGTTCAGGGGTGTCAATAGCAAGAGAAAGGACTTCATAACCTTTCTGAGAACAGGGGTGATTACAAAGTGGCCTTACCTCCCAAGGGATCATGGTGGGGTGCAGGATGGAGCAGAGGAGCCAGTCAGAGGAGTGAGGAACTGGGTGGGGTTCCCTGGAAGAGAAACTCTGTCACTCCTAAGGGACAAGGGCTCTCCTGGGCACAAGTGCCTCAGGGACCAGCCCACTAACCTTGTAAGCTCCAGCTGTCTGGAGGCAGGGGGAGGGGGTGTGTGTGGGCAGATCCTGTCCCTGGCCAAAACCACTCAGTTCCAAGAGAATATATAGCCTGACTTTGAAGAAGAGAGAAGGCCAAGACCCACCACAGAGGGATCTTTTTTTTGCGGTACGCGGGCCTCTCACTGTTGTGGCCTCTCCCGTTGCGGAGCACAGGCTCCGGACGCGCAGGCTCAGCGGCCATGGCTCACGGGCCCAGCCGCTCCGCGGCATGTGGGATCTTCTCGGACCGGGGCACGAACCCGTATCCCCTGCATCGGCAGGCAGACTCTCAACCACTGCGCCACCAGGGAAGCCCAACAGAGGGATCTTGTGATGGAATCAGATGCTAAATTGGTTGAAAGAGCCTCTGAGCTGGAGCAGCCCTGGAGGGCTTCCTGGAGGAAGAGGTTGGACACTAGATGTGCCTTGGTAGGTGGTGAGGATTTGGACCCTCCCAGAAACCTGAGCAAAGGCATGTTTGTAGGAATGGTCAGTCTGCTCAGGGAACAAGAAGCAGCACTGATTGAGGGTGAGTTGTGGAAGGGCAGGAGGAGCTCTAGCTGGGGATGTGGCAGAAGCCAGTGTAGGGGTGAACCCTACAGCTCCCAGGAGAGGAATTTGTTCTGGGGTCCTTCTGACCTCTGAGTCCCTGGAAACTCTGGCTTAAGAGTCTGGACATGTCCTCCAGGGCTCCTGGAGGCCTATCAAAGGCTCACTTCCCAGGGCAGAGAACTCAGACCTAGGGCGGCGGTTAGCGCCGGGCAGCGCGGTCTCCTGAACACCAGGAGGCGCCATCCACTGCCGCGCGGGTCCGGGGCTGCTCCGCCCAGGGACCGCTGGATTTTCCGCAGTGCTTCTAAGCTCCCTGGTGTTCACTCGGGCGAGGGGCCCACCACTCCCACACCTTCACCTTTGCCTCCTTTTCCTTCCCCATCCCCAACCGGGGGCTCTTTCCCCTCGCCTCACCAGGCAGAAGGGGAAGTAGGGGTTTGAGGACGAGGGTTTGAGCCAGGCCTGGGGGGCGAGTCATGGAGGGTCGAAGGGACTGAAGGAGACCGCGCCTGGGTTTCCTCCATTCGCCCTCCCTCTTCCCTTCCGCCGCCCTTTCCTCGTCCTCCCGACTCCACCCAAGTCCTGCTCTCTCTCCCGTGCCCTCCTTCTTTTCCTCATTCTCCCACCATGATCTTTGGTACCAAGCCAATTTTTACGGGAGTTGGTCCTCCACGTGTAAGCTCATTAAGGAAAAGATGCAAAATTCATAAATATTTGAAGGAAGAAAAAAAATCCATTGCTTCCCCCGCCAGGTGCCAGTCGGCCCTGCTAGCTCAGCGCCCCGCCCCCGCCCGCTCGCAAGCCCAGGCGGAGAGTCCCCTGAGGCGGGCGCGGAGGCCCTGGGCGGGGTAGGGGCCGCGGCCTTCCCAACCCGCGTCCGCGCGTCGCCGAGTCACGGCCCGGCCAGCGTCGCCGCGGGCGGAATAGAGGACGGAGGATTGAGGCGGCCGCCGCGTGTTTGTCCAGTGCCCGCCCCCGCCGCCGCCGGCCCTAATCTCCGATACACTTGCGAGTTGGCTTCCTGCCCCGGGGCCCCCACTCCCCGAGCAAACAGGGCGGGCGCGGCGCTGCATCCGAAATGTGGCATTTGAGCAGCGCAGCGGACGAAATCCGGAGCGCGGCCGCTCGGCTGTAATTGCCCTTCCCCGCCCTAATCCTCCGGCCCGGCCCCGCCCGCCGGCTGCGGCCCATTGATTGTTAGCGCAGGAGCCGGGGTCTCGGCCCAGCTCCGGGAGGGGCGCCCCACCCCCTACCCGGGGCCTAGGAGGCAGTCCGGACCCACCTACCCGTCCCCCATGTCCTATCCCTGGCGCCTCTCTCTAGCCGAGGTCAGTCCGGACTTGGAGGCGGAGAATGTCCTTGGAAAGGGCATCGAGGTTGCCAGGGGTAAATGGGGGTGGGGCGAAGAGGGGAATACCCGCAAACTTGCCCCGGCCTGCCAGGCTGAGGGAGGTGAGATCCTAGATCGCGCCGGCCTTTGTTAGGTGAGGCAGGGGGTGCAGAGGACTCACAGGGGCCTCGCTGGGCTTGACCCCCTGAGAGCCCACTATGGAGCTGGGGGTTGAGAGGTCCCTGTGTGCCCCAAACCACCCCGTAGACCCCAGTGCTTCTGCAGTGGCGGGGACCCACTTCCTGGGGTCTGCCAGAGTGGCCTGAATCTCACTGCAACCGCATTCAGTCATTCTTCACTGAATATGGGGTGCAGAGTGCCAAGTGCTCCAAGCTGGGAAATAGACATGGTCTCTTCTACAAGTTCTTAATGAGAGACGTCAGTTGCCAGGGGAAGAGAGAAATAGCGTGATATGGGAGCCTTTGGGGGCAAACCCACTGAGGCCAAGTGATGGCGTTACAGGGAAAAGACTCTGTTCCTCGCTGGGGTGAGTTTTCTTTCTTCCCAGCCTCCCATCCAGGCCCCACAGTGCACCCCTTCCCCTCCCAGCACAGCCACCGCAGGCCCGGGAAATTGAACCTTGGCCTTCTGAGCGACCTCCCTGGGCCTATGCCCACAGTTCAAAGTTGGCTTCTCTGTGCGGTCGGTGGCAAGCCTCGGCGCTGTGGTGGTGGTAGTGGGGGGGTTTGGTGGGCAGGGAGCAGGGGCCTTCTCTGACACCCTGAGGCCTAGGGAAGGAAAGCTAGGGCTGGGGCCAGAGGCTGGGCCAGGGTAAGCGGAGGTCTACGGAAATGGAGCACAAAAACAGAGATATAGGAGAGAAATCAGGCTGCGAGGACTTGATAGCTAGAGGCTCATGCCTAGATGCCTCCCCTTAAGGCCCTTGAATGGGGCTGGGATGAGGGTGAGGCAAGTGAGGCACCACTGAGGGCACAAATTTAAGGAGGCACTCCCTTTCAAGGTCATACAGAGGCACTCCCTTTCAAGGTCGTACACTTCTGAGTGGGAGTGTCTCCTTGCTTCACCCTAGTCCCAGACCTGCCCTCATTGCCCTAAGTGAGCACTCCCCTGTACAAAGGTGGCCCCAGTCATTGCCCATTACCTGCTGATTTGCCTCATAGCCTGACACCACCTTGATATCATCCTTACTATTCACTTGGTTCATACTGACAGCCTCTCAGCTGGAACAGAAGCAGCAGGAGGCAGGGACCTCATTCCTCAAAGCACTAGGTAGGCAGTAGGTGCTGAATAAATAAATAGTTGATGGATGAATAAATGACTGTATCTCCTACCCTCCTTGCCCCCAAGTCTGAATTCTTCCCTCTGGACATGGCCGGCTGCAGTGGCCACCCCGGGGTTTCTTGTTTTACCTCGAGCCCCATTTAATCCTCAGGCCCTCTGCCTGAGAGTGAATTTGCACAATTGGTGTGTGTTTGTTCTTCCATCCTCTGATACTAAGCCCTGCTTCTCTCTCCAGCCTGACGCTGACTCTCTGAGGACAGGGACCAAGCCTGGCCTGGAATTCCTTATCTGCCCTGCAGCACCCAGGCTGGGGTGGCCCTCAACATATGCTGTATGATGAACACCCAGGGCCCTAACACCCATCTGAAGACTTTGTACAAGTCCTCCTAATGCCTTATTTCTTGTGGTGGAGAGGGTGATCCAGGTCACATGTTTCTGCAGTGACAGAACTGAGCTAAAGCCAGAGTCCTGCATCCCAGAAGCAGTGGAATTTCCTCCTCCTGTTTTGTAATTTCATCAGGCAAATTATGAAGGTACAATGCTCTCCGCCTCATGTATTTAGGTGCGGCCTGGTGGGGGCTTCTCAGCTTTCTCATATCATACCAGGTGCATGGCCACCAACTGTAATAAATGTGACAGAGCACGTGTGAGCAGGTGGGCTTGTATATAGTATCTGTTGGGTGTGTGTGTGTGTGGTGTCTGCTGCGTATGAATGTGTGTGTGCCTGGGAAAGTGTGAGGGTGTATATGGATTCCGTCAGCAGAGGGTGTATACAGCTTCTGTTGGATATGAGCATAGGTTGGTGGGGAGGGTGTTGGCTGGGTGTGTGTGTCTGTTGAGTGTGGGTGTGTGTGTAGTATCTCTTGGGTTGTGTCTATGTGTTTGTAGTGTTTGCGAAGGATGAGGGTAAGTGGTGTCTGTGGGGTGTGTCTGCGGAGTGTGTGCTGTGCTGGCTGGGATGTATGTATGTGATGTCTGCTCTGTGTGCATGATGGCTAGAGTGCCTATAGGCTGTTACATGATGCTGCCTTCCAGAAGCCTCTGTGCAAAATGCCTGATGATATCCCCTGACCAATGACCCTGTGCCTGGCCAGAGGCTGCTGCCTCTAGGCCTAGGCTGGCTAAGGAGCCATGCACGGAGTGTCTGGGGAGTCCAGTGTCTCAGGAGGTCAGGAAGCTGAGAAACAGCAGTAACTACTGTGAGCAGGGGCATGGAGACCCAGGCAGGGACAGGAGCTGGCTGCAATAAGTGGGCAGAGGTCAGTCTCGAATCCCGTTGAGTATAGGTGGCAAGGCCCCACACACCACACAGATCCAGGATGGGGGAGGGGAGTGGACACATCAATCCGGGTCTCAATCCAGTCAACACATTCAGGCTTAGGACAATTCAGAAGAGCCCGGGGAGAAGGCTGAGCTCAGATGGTTAGGGAAGGTGGGACAGAGAAGTGAGTCAGCTCTGAGCGCTAAGGAAGCAGGGGCTGGATCTCAGCCCCACTGCTGACCTGACCAGTGCCCTTGTACAATGTACAGTCTGCCCAAGTGCACACAGTGACCCTGGACCTTGGCCTGGACCTGCAACTTTTGCTTACTCTGGGGTAGAGAAGAAGAGGACGGCTTTCTTAGGCTTTGAAGGTGGTGGAAGGCCTGGCTGGCTGAGGAGGGGATGGCTTTGGGGCAGGATAGCTGGAGGCCTGTTGGCTGGGCACACTGACTCCTGGGTCCTGGGCTGACCTTCACAGGGAAGGCAAGGCAGAAAGCACCAGCAATCCAGAACCTCTCCGCTCCACAGAGGGCCAGAATGGCCACTCATTGCCCACGGAAGAGCTAAGACAGGGAATGGATGACAAAAAAGTAGAAGGAGGGCTGACCAAAAAGGGCATTCAGAAAGGAGTTTGATAGAGGAGAGGAGAGAAGCCTCCCAAACAGTAATAAGAGTCACCAAGATGACCCACTCACTGGATTTGCAACCCTCAACTGCTAACTTCTGTCCTCAGTTTTGTCATCTGGTTTTGGGGGTTGAACTAAAACAATTTTAAGGTTCATTTCCCTGTGACTCTAACCACAGAGAACTGGCCTGGCCTCAGCCTGACCCAGTGACGGCTCACACTAGCTCCTGCCCTCAGTCACGGGGAAGCTGGGAGAGTGTGTGCGGCTCAGTGGAGTGGAAACCCAGCCCAGGGCCCAGATCTCGCTGTCTGGAACACCGTGCTCACAAGTGAACAAAGACTTGAAAGGACAGTGACAAACTTTTAGCTCCAAGGAGGGCTGTGTCTTTCCAACTCAATTCTAGAATTAAATTTGGAGCTCACAGCTTTAAGACTTCCAGGGCTGAGATTCTGGGAAAGTCCAGCCAAACTCCAGAGCTAATGTGAGTAACGTGCGACCATGTCTTTGGTCACTGAGGTCTTTAGGACAGAGAAGGGCAAGAGGCAGAGAACACCAGACCTTTGGAGGCCGGGAGAACTTGGTGGGAGAACATGGTGGAGGAGGGAGCCGGCTGCCTCAGCGCTGAAGAGGGAGGGGGGAGTGGTGAGTGAGACTTTCCATCCCTTCAGTGAAACAAAAAAAATCATTTCTCCTATTTCCTTGGCTGAGATTAATGATAAACTGTCTATCCCCTAAAAGAAAATGATAAAGACTCTAATTTTACTTGGAGGCTCAGAAATGCCATTTCTACGCAAAACAGGGAGCCCATAATCAGACTTGAGCGGGGCAGAGCTTTGATAGAAAATGTTTTCCTCTGTCCCTCTATTTCTTCCCCTCCTTTCCCTGTGAACCAAGATGCCCGACAGCTAAGAACAATGCTCAATAAAGTGAAATAATATTTTAGTCAAAATAGGCCGAGACTGCTCCCAGCCAACTGTAAATTAGCATTTTGAGGGCAAATATGCAGACAATTTGAGATAATGAAGCCTGATTATTCAATCCAATGAATGTTAACTAGGGAGCAGAGGCTCTTCCGCCTTATCTCACTCTCTTCGATTTACTTTTTAATCGTTTCACATTGGAACTCTTTATTTGTTTCTGTTTTATGTGCCCCCTCCCTCCCTCTGTCTCTGTCTCTCTCTCTCTCTCTCACACACACACACACACACACACACACACACACTCAGTCTCCCTCCCTTCTCTCCCCACTCCACTCCTGCCCAGGCTGCAGGAGAGGACCATCGGAGATAGTCTGTCCATCCAGTCCACCTGGCCTTCACGTTGGCTCAGCAAGCCCCATGGAGCACCCACCACGTGCATGGCTCTTTGTGGAGTTGGCAGGGTGCGGGGGACCAGTGTGCACTAAACAGTTGATACAGCCGCTGCTTCTTAGAGCAAGGCTGGGCACAGGATATGGGAGAGTCACACGCACTTATAGAGGGATATACGGGGGGCTTGTGAGGTGCAGGAACCCAAAACAACAGGAGGAATTCCTTTTAAGGCCTTCAGTCACCCTCCCCCACCTCAATCCCAAGGAATCATGGAAACCTTTCTTAGATTATTCTTCATTCCAGGCAGGACTAACTTCATAATCTGTGGGCCCAGTGCAAAGCAAAAATGCAGAGACCCTTGTTAAAAACTTATTGAGAATTTCAAGGTGGTGATGGCCGAGCACTCACTAAACCAAGCACGGGGACCTTCTTCTGAGCACGGGGCCTGGGCAACTGCACAGGTCATACATGTAGCTGGCCCTGGCTCCAGGAGCTCCTGGTGGAGGTAATCCAAGAAGGCTTTCTGGGGGAGGAATGAGGCCATTCTTAAGCAAGGAGTGCTGTTCCTGAGACCCTGGGGAGGGTCCCGGCTGACCAGGGCTAGCCCTGGGTGGGTGGAGGGGACAAGGCAGGAACCCCCAGCTTCTGAACAGCTGTCAGCATGGCTGTATTTCCCCTTGGCAGTGCCTGTTCTCCAGCCCAGAAATGATGCTTACTTGGTGGTGGAACTAACAGCTCCCACCTGGGCAAGGCTGCCCCCATGCTCTGTTGCTCACCTGAGCCTCGGCTTCCTCCTTCAACCTTGACCCCGCTCTTTGCCTCACCAGTGCCTTCCTCCAGTTCCTGCCCCTTTCCCCATGGGCTCCTGCCACGCAGTGCCAGGCCCTGCAGCTCCCCTTCCCTCTGTGCTCAGCGAGTGTCCCTCATGGTGTGTGCAGCAGGCAGTCTCCTCCCGAGGAGCCCATGGTCCGCCCCTTCTCCACCCTTCCCCTAAGCATGCCCACTCCCTGCCAGACCTCCTGCTCGCTGCTGCCCGCGTTCAGCACTCTCGGACACCTCAGCGCCTCTGCTCATGTGGCTTCCTCACCTGGAGGGTCTTCCTTCAGCCCCCTCCCACCTCCCATCTACTCTGTTTTCGTCCCCTTCTTCATACCCAGCCAAAGAGCTTTGGTGTCAACCAGCCCTGGTTCTATGCCCTATTTTGCCCTTTACCTGTGTGTACCTGCCCCACTTGGGCAGGCTGTTTAACCTCTCTGAGCCTCAGTTTCCCTGTGAGTAAATGGGGATGTACTAAGCCCTGTCTTATGAGGTAGGTGGGAGGATGGAATGAGCTGTGCAGGGGGCTGGGCCTTGTGAATGTGTGAATATGTTAGCTTACCACTCTGGGAGGCCATAAGGTGAGCTGCCCTCTCAGAACATCTGTACCACTTGGAGTCCCCATCACACTATGTGGTTTGCAGTCTTGCACTGTTTCCTCCATCTGAGTTTCCCACAAGTGGGGTGGTGGACACTGAGAATGGGCTCCCCCAACCTCCCATGTCTCCTCCCTCCTTTTGGCTGGAGAGGCTGGAAAACTAAAACCTGCATTTCCCAGTCTCCTTTGCAGCTAGGGCTCTAGAAATGAATAGGATTCCACCAATCAATTACATTCGTGACATCTGGAAGGTGGATGTGAGGCCGAGGCTGTTTTCTGTCTCTGGTTGTTTCTGGGTTTTTGTTTGTTTTCTACAGCAGCTTCTCTAGCTTCTGGATGTCAAGAGTCAAAGACAGTGGTGACAACGTCAGTAGTGACTTGATTCTGGTTTCTTGATCTCTGTATTTTAGCTACAGTGGGTTTGAGCCCATTCAAAAGATGAGACCAATAGAGTTTGTAGTGCCACTGGGGTCAGTTTAGAATTCTTCTGGAAATCATGCCTGGGTGTTCAGTCTCAAATTTACTATTCTGGCCCTTCCAACAATTTGGAAAACACCTAATTCTCCGTACTAAATCTCTCCTTGGTTAAAATGTCCAAAGGGTTTTTCTACACAGAACCTTGACAGACACAGGCGCAAACCAGGACTTCTCTTTATCCTGCATACTCAAGCGCAGGAGCTACAAGGTCTCCGCCTCTCAGAGAAAGTCTCACCCTTCACACCTGCAGACCCAGCACCACATGGGCTTCACGTGCTGGTCATTGCTCGTTTGTACTTCCATTCACCTCCTGCCCTTCCCCTGCTCTGCCCCATGTGCAGGGAGCTGACCCTGCAAATTATGTTTCCGAAGCTGCTCTGTCCATTGGTTTCCTGCTGGGTTCAACCAACGTGAGGCACTGGTGGGAGACTGGAGGGTGGGAGGAGGGAAAAGCCCAGAGTATTTCTCATCCTCTCTCTGCTTCCAGTGGCATCTATTTTGTGTAGCCAGCTTCTGCCAGGCACCACCCTCCCCCAAATGACTCCAGCTCCCAGCTGTTGGCCCCTCGGAGCTGTAGCTGTCACCTGGAAGCCCCAGCCTCTGGCTCTGGTCAATACCACCTCCTCCCCTGATGGTCCATCTCCGGGGTCCTAGTAGCTTCCTGCAACAGTTAATCTTTCAGTTGCCTCGCCTTCCCCAGTTTTCATCACTTCCAACACTCCTGTAACTGGGTTCTTGAATTAAATCCCTTCTGGAGTGAGCAATCTGGTGTGAGTGGCTTTTCCTGACTGTAACATTATTCCCCATACATGCCAGTAGTGGGGCTGAGGGCCCCGAGCCACATCTTCCCTCCTCAGGGACACAGCCTGTCTCTGGGGCCTGCTTCGCCAGCTTGTCCCGGTCCAGGCTGCAGATGCATCTGGGCAGGGTCCTGCAGGCTCCCCTTCCCTAGCTGGAGTGGGGGCTGGAGGAGGAGCCAGGGTGAATGGCAGCTTTCGCCAACACCTCACTCTTCTCTTCTTGACATGTTTACTCACAGGCTGTCTGGAAAGTGAGAATCCTCTCTAATGGATGTTTCCCCCAATTAAATAATTAACTCAGAGTGTTGCTGGGCACCCTCAGCAAAGCATCTTCCAGTCCTGGAGGCTCCCCCATGCCAGGCCGTGGCTGCTGCCAGCCAGCGTCTGGCCATTGCAGAGACTAGGGAGGCCGGTGGGTGGAGCCAGAGGTTGGAGAGGGGAGGGAGCCCCAGATGTTTCAGGGCCAGGGTAAGGGAGAGGAGTGCACTGGAGAGAGAAGGGAAGAGGAGTGTCTAGAAGAGGGAGGCCAAGGCTCGTAGGAGGGGACAGCAGACAATAGGGTAAGGAACCTACAGGCAAGAGGCTAAGTTTGCTGTGGTTCATTCATACTGTGGAACATCACTCAACCCTTAAAAGACATGAGATAAATTTATAGGTACAGACAGCAAAAGATCTCTATGATATCATAAGCGAAAAAAATGCAGAGTTTAAGTACACACAGTTTAATTTAAGTAAAACAATGTGCACACGTGCACATATATACCTGCCCGTCTATGAAAGAGGGGCAGTGAAGTACAGCACGCTGTTCTGGGGTGACCTCTGTGCCTGGGAGTGGAGTGAGAAGAAGGCAAGGTTCTTGTTTTCCTCGGCACTCCTGAAATGCTTGACTCTTACAACCAGAATGTATTCTTATATAACTTCTGTAATTAAAACAAAAAGAATATAGTGAAGAATACTGTTAGGAAAGAAACCAAATAGCTATATTTAAAAAAAAATGGCACAGAGGAGGATGTAGGTGTTAGATAAATTGAAGAAAATAGATGCTTAATCCCAGGAAGTCTAGACTCTCGAATCAGTAGATTTGAGATTGAAAAAAATCATTTTGGCCTCATGTCATAGTGAGAAATAGGTTTTTAGCAGATCCCAGTACACACATGTATATATATCTGAAATTCCACAAAATGATATTTGCATTTAGTACATGTCATACACCATAGTATTTGCTATTCTTTTAAAAATTTCCCTTTAAAACTATTGGTTGTGATCCTCTAAATAGATTTCAAGCATTAATGGGTTCCAAACTGCAGTTTGGAAAACACTGTCTAAACTGATGGGGCTCCTGGGCCCTCTTAAGAGAGTCTTGGCTCTCAAGAGTCCCGCCAGGTCTGGAGAGGAAGCGAGGAGATTTTTCTGTTTCAAGTCCCTGAGGGAACTGGGAGAGATGTTCTTTGCTGGAGTGACCACAGGGTGGCAGCGCTGGCTGCATTCACTACCAACCCAAGCGTCAGCCCAGAGGTTTATCTTTAAAACAGAATTGAACCATTGCCTATGCTCACCCCTACCTCCCAAGGGGCCCCTGAATCGAAAGGCATTACAGGCAGGCCCCCATATAGAAAGCAAAGCAAAACCTCAAAACACTCCACGGTGAGCAGCCCAGACTCCCCCTCCCCCCGTTGGTGTAGCAAAGTCTTAAGAATGGAACCAAATCCCACCCAAGTTCAAAAGTGGCCTTGGGCAAGTTCCCTAACCTCTCTGTGTCTCAGTTTCTTCATCTGTAAAATGGGCATAGGTAATAATACCTCCTTCCCTCAAAGAGTTTCAAAGATCAAATGAGTTAATACATATAGAGCCCTAAGAACAGTGCCTGCAGTCAGTAATTGTAAGCTATTATCACACTTCTTTCCCTCCGATTGCTCCCACTCTGGAGATGTGACTGGCGGGCGGGCAGCCCTTTAGTGGTCAAATAACTGCAGACATGAATGAAATCCAGGAGAGTCTATTTCCAGCCTTTCCCTCCGGCTGGGCAATGGGCTGGAGCAGTTGGTCGGGGTGAGGGGTGGTGGAGCGTGGCAGGCACCGATGAGGTTGATAAGCCATGAGTCCCGTTCCCTCGTGACCCAGCCTGGGGGGCCTGGCCGCTGACCCCTGACTCCTCCCATCTCCCCCGCCCCAGGCAGGCCTATCTTGGCCAGCACTGCCCACCCCCCTCCCCTAGCCAGTGGGGCGGGAGACAGACACGCCCTGCAGACCTGGAACGAGTGTACCAACCTAAGGTCGTTTGGGAAGGTGGGAGCAGCCCGCCACTTCCCTCCTGCGGACTCTGCTCCTTCTCTCTACCACGTGCAGCACTCTTGTACAAGCTCACCTCTCCCCAGGGCTTTCGTCCTCAGGTCAGCCTCCTTCCTCTCTTCTCTGATCCTGCTAAAAATCATGCTTAATGCACCTGGCTCCCCAAAGCCCTTTCCCTGACCTGGGTTAAGCCAGGCCCATCTCAGCCATCACTGGCCACGAGGCCAGCACCTTCAATTTCTTCATCTTTAGAAACCTGAAAAAAGCATTCGAAAGGGCTGTGTTTGTTTGTTTTAGCTGTCTTAATGGAGACAAACAACACAAGGGTGGAACAAAGAAGCACCAGAGAACTAGCCCCAGCATTTAAATTTGAATAAATTGAAATTTTTCTCTTTCTGGCATATAGTTTTATGGGTTTTGACAAACGCAGAGAGTCCTGTGACCGCCACCAAAATCAAGATATGGAACAGTCTATCACCTCCCCAAATTTCGTCCTCCCTCTTACTTTACTCAGCTTCTCCTCCACCCACCCGCTTGCAGCAACTCATTTGTTCTCCTTCCCCATAGTTTACCTTTTCCAAAAATGTCATATAAATGGAATGCTAGAGTATGTAGCCTTTTAAGCCTGACTTCTTCACTCAGCATAGCCCATTTGAGATTCAGTCATATTATTGCATGTATGAATAGTTTGTGCCTTTTTATTGCTGAGTAGTATTCCATTCTATAAGTGTGTCACAGTTTGCTTACCCATTACAGGTGACAGACATGTGAGTAGTTTCTAGTTTGGGGCCATAATAAATAAAGCTGCTATATGTACGTTGGTGTACGGGTTTTTGTAAGAACATAAGTTTTCATTTCTCTTGAGTAAATACCTAGGAGTAGGGTTGCTAAGTCACAGGCAAGTTATTTCAAAGTAAAGAGAACAAATCTCCTTCCCAGTCCTCTAGCTCCCCAGGAAGCCTCCATTACATTTTTCTTTGTATTTTGCCAAAGATGTGTGTGCGTGTGTATGTGAGAGAGACACACACAGAGAAAACATATAATCTTTTTTTAAAGAATAGAAGTGATCAGATAATACACATATTTTGCTTTTGTTGCCTTTTTCACCTAGTGGATCTTGAAGATTATACCCTCCTAATTCATATAGCTCTGTCTCATTCTTTTCTATGAATACTGGATGTACCATACTTTACTTAACAACTCCGTATTAATGATTTCTGACTTTTTTTAAAAATCACAATGTTGTAACAAACATCCTGTACAGGTTTTCCTTGCTGTCTGAAAGTAAAGTGTTCTTATGAGACCTTTTATAAGCTGAAATGGTGTAAAGTGAAGAAGCATATACCTTAGGACACATCTTGCTAACAGATGCACAAAATAAATGGAGATAAAGCAAGATGCTCACGGACACAGTTCAGAGCTATGGCAGCTGATGCTGAGATGCTGAGAGTAGTTCCCAGGGTCGGAGCTTGGTGGTGCCCCTCTTGCTGCTGAGGATGCGAGCTGCCTCCAGGACAGCTCACTGCAAAACAAACGCAGAAGGCTATTTTCGCTTTTCACTGTAAAAGGGAAACTCCTCTTCAAATTTCTTTTGGTTAGCAAAAACAGTTGCCAATGCCCGTCTTTTTTAAAATCGTAAGATCGAAGCGGCATGGGGTGAGCTTTTGAAAAGTGGGGGACACCCGTATATGCTTCTTGCGCTGTGGTTTGAGCACGACTACAGGGTTACTCAAAGGTGGAGTTCTTTTTTTTTTGTGTGGTACGCGGGCCTCTCACTGTTGTGGCTCCTCTCGTTGCGGAGCACAGGCTCCGGACGCGCAGGCTCAGCCGCTCCACGGTATGTGGGATCTTCCCAGACCGGGGCACGAACCCTTGTCCCCTGCATCGGCAGGCGGACTCTCAACCACTGCACCACCAGGGAAGCCCAAATGTGGAGTTCTTAAAAGAATAGTGTACATCCCAACTGCCAGTTGCCGCCTGCCTCCACTCCTGCCTGGCCCATAGCAGTTTGGCCAGTGCCCCCAGCACACCAGTGAAATGGCTGTCACCAAGGCTACCACTGGCCCTTCACACTCATCCTCCTCGATTTCTCAGAGGCCGTCAGTGTTGCTGACACCACCCTTCTGTTTGAAACATTCCTTTCGGGGTTTCTGGTCTCTCTTGGGTTCCTTACTTGTCTGATGATCTCTTCCACATTTCCACTTCCTCCCCACAGCCCTTGCAGACATTCAGCATGATACACTCGGCTCTCTCCTGCGCCCCTTGCATCCCACCCCCATCTTCAGCTGCACTTGGTATCAGGCAGCTCCTGCTTTAAAGTCCACAGTTCTGAGCTCTGTTCTCAGCTCTAGTCAACTTCCTGCCCACATTGTGAGCCCAACATCCCAAACCTGACTCAGCATCTTCCTGCCCTCCACAGCTGTTCCTCACTTGCCAGCCCTGGCTTTATTTATGCAGCTGCCATGCTTCTAGGAAACTGGAGGGCTTTGTGTCCCCTCACTCTCTCCTCCTACTAATTAGTCACCCAAAGTTGCCCCTCGCATGATTCTTCCCCTTCTAATTCCACGACCAATCACTCTGAGGCTGGGCTTCCCTTCACAGTAAGGGCTGACTCTTGCTGAGCATTTGCTGTGTCCCAGACATGGTGCAAGAATTACCAAGTGGGGCTTCCCTGGTGGCGCAGTGGTTGAGAGTCCGCCTGCCGATGCAGGGGACACGGGTTCGTGCCCCGGTCTGGGAAGGTCCCACATGCCGTGGAAGGGCCTGCGAGCCATGGCCACTGAGCCTGCGCATCTGGAGCCTGTGCTTGGCAACGGGAGAGGCCACAACAGTGAGAGGCCCGTGTACCACACACACAAAAAAGAATTACCAAGTGAATGTAAACCTCACACAGCCTTCAAGAAAGATTCTATTAGCTTTTAAAGCTCAGATCCAGTAGCACATCTAGGAAATGGTGAACCCAGGATTTGGTCCCGAGCAGTCCAGAGCCTGTGCATGCGACTACATCATCGCACCACCTTACTCATTGAGATTGTCTTATAACAGATTGTCTGGCCTCCAGACCTCACCATATCCAACTGATAGTCGGCTCACAGATTGATATCCCTAAAGCTTTGCTCTAACTAGGCCATAACTTGGATCAAAACCCTTCACTGCCTCCAAATAAAACCTTGATGCCAGGCTTGCCATACAAGGTCCTCCATGCCCTGGGCGCAGCCTGCCCATCCAGCCTCCCACATGCGCCTGAACCTCCAGTTGTCTGGGTGTGTCCTCCTCAGTCCCACGTTTCCATCTCTGCTCACGCGTTCCTTTGCTGGGAGTGCCATTGCCCCTCATTTCAGCCAGGTCAAATCCATGCCATCCTTTATGGCTCAGCTAAATGTTACCTCCTCCACAAAGCCTCCCACTTCACAAAGTAAATAGTGGCCATAAAAAGAGAATACCTTCAACTCAGACTTCTCTCCTCCTTACCAGCCTCTGTACTCCCACTCTAACCAGTGCTACCTGCTCAGAGGTCTCTTTTAACGACTATGCTGGACTGAAACCAGTTTGATGGAAAAAATTAAAAAGGATATTCCAGAGTCATTTAAAATTCATTTGTTTATTTTTGGATAACAAATAGATTTATATTGTTAAAAATTCTGCAGATAGAAAGGGTACGAAGTAAAATTCTCCCTCTCATCTCCCTTCCACCCAGTTCTTACGCTCACAGGAAACAAATATTATTAGTAGCTTGTGCATTTTTTTTCAGAGATAGTTGGTTGTGGTAGTTTAAAAATGTCTAAAAATTCTTTGATACTCCTCCTTTGAGTGTGGGATGGACTAATTGACTCACTTGTGGTAGTGGGTAGACTTCCAAGACTAGGGTGTAAAAGGCATTGTGGCCTTCTCCTTGTTTTGCTCTAGTGGATCTAGCTGCCATGTCATAAGGACATTCAAGCAAGCCCTCTGGAGTGGCCTGCATGACAAGGAACTGAGGCCTCCTGCCAACAGCCATGTGAGGGAGGTGTGTTGGAAGCAGAACTTCCAGCCTCAGACAAGCCTTCAGATGACTGCAGCCCTGGCCCATGACTTGACTGCAACTTGACTCATGAGATACCCTGAGCCAAAACAACCCAGCTAAGTACCCAAATTTCTGGCCTACAGAGATTATGAGATAATACAGTTGATTGTTATTATTCATGGCAGTTATGTTCTATAAAGTCACCAAGAACACTGAATTTTCATATACTAAACCATTGCTCCTAGGGGAAATATAGTTAGGTTCCTGCAAACTTCTGGTCCCATTTTCGTCAACTGATCAATACATAACCTGTTTTATTTGTGTTTCTGTTTAAGGATACCTTAATTTAACATATATTGTTGATTCATTATCACTGAATTTATGGCCAACAGCACTGCAACTCATGTCTGAACAAAGCTTCTCTCACACGTGTGCTTTCTCTGTAAAGCACATCACAGTCTTCTTATGCCTAAGGGGGCCATTTCAAACAGTGAAATCACCAAAAAAAAATACAAAAAACATGGCACTAAATAGACCAAGAAAAGGACACTTGTTTACAGTATGAAAGCTGAATCAGAGCACCTTATTCAACCTCAGCTGGGAATATGCCCACAGGGCAACTCAAATTTTTGCTGCTCTGTATACACACACACACACACACACACACACACACACACACACACACACACATGACCATGAAAGCACTTTGAGTATTGATTTGGGGATTATAAATTAATTTTCATGAGTAGGTGAGTTCACAAATACAGAATACACAAATAAGGAGGACTAACTATAAACATCTTTCGTTTTAGTCCACTAAGAATTGGGATAACATACTCTGCAGCAGGAGATCAATAATATGCATACCCTAATATGTGCACTATGATCCCAGTTTTTGTCGAATAATGATAAATGCGTAGAAGAGGATCTGGAATAAAAAATGCCAGTATAAGTATCACTCACTTTGGGTGAGTGATTATGGGTGTTCTTTAAGTGCCTTCATTTCATGGCATTTTCTGATTTTTCCTGAAATAAGTATGTATTTCTTAGTTATAAGAACACATAACAGAGACTTCCCTGGTGGTCCAGTGGTTAAGACTCTGCGCTCCCCATGGAGGGGGCCCAGGTTCGATCCCTGGTCAGGGAACTAGATCCTGCATGCCACAACTAAAGATCCCGCATGCCGCAATGAAGATCCCACATGCTGCAACTAAGACCCGGCACAGCCAAATAAATAAATAAATATTAAAAAAAAGAAAACATAAGAAAAGAAAACATTTAAAATTATATTGTTAGATGTTGTGTTTGTTCCAATTAGTTACCAAGTTTTAGACGAATATTTTGCTATAAATCCCATATTATTAGACATTTATTTGACCTAGACAATCCCTTTTTGGATATTTAAGTGATCCCATCCCATCTCAAACCAGATTACTTTTGGCCAGATTGTTTGGGGCCATGTGTTATGTTACCTATTCTATCACCAATTCTTATCCTTTATCTTCAACTTTCTCTCCCTGATTTCCCAGACCCCACTCAGGTTTCTCTCATTAAGACAAACAGCACTCTTCTTTCCCCAAGAATTCCTACATTCACTGCTTCCCCTTCCTCACTACCAAATTCTCCGTCCACTGCAGTGCACCTGCTGCCTGTATCCACTCAGCAAAACCATTCCCTCCTCCATAGTCTCCTTATGGCTAAGTCCTAGCCACTTCTCTGTACCTTTATTACCCTAGGACTTCCCACTGTTGCCCCCTTCCTCTTTCTTGAACTACTCTGCCTGGGTTTCCATGTCCACACACCTTCTCCCTACCTGTCTGCCCACTCCTCTTTCTCAGGCTCTTCAGAGTAAATGATCTTGGGGCGTCTCTCTCCTGGGTCCTTTTCTCTCCTCACTCCTTTTCTCTCCTCACTCTACACCCCCCTCTCCGGGGAGCCCACTCACCATGGCTGCAGTTACACCTGTATGTTGAGGGCTCCCATCAGGTCCTGTGAGCTCCCTGCTGTCACGTCACACCTGAGCTCCAGCCTGTCTGTCAGCTGTCCACTGGGCAGCTGACGTGGAGGTCTCACATGCACCACGCACTCAGTTTGTCCCATTATCTTCCTCCTCTAGCTTTCTAGTCTGTCCTTTCCACTTCCCGGTTCCAGATTCTCATACTAGGTACTTGGGAGTTCCCCCCGTCCCCTGCCCCCCCTTCTTCAGACTCCACACAGTGTCCAGCACTCAGGAACATTCAATTAATACTCATTTAATGATTTTAATCAACCACCAAGTCCAGCTGATTCCACTGTCTGAATGACACTAAGACCTGTTGGCCTCCCTCTACCATCTTCTACTGCTTGTTATTTGTTTGTTCCTCCATTAGACTGTGGGACCCATCTCGGAGGTGGCAGAGCTGTGAACCCAGGACACTTTAATAAGATGCTACAGGAGAATGAAATCCAGCCTGCTCTCAGGGCACCAAACTGTGGGACCTGGCACAGGGCTTCCCCTTATGCCTCCCTGGCCGCCACCCTCCATCCAAGGGGAAGGGGAGCCTTTAAATCTGCATGTCCTCAGAGTTACATCAAAAGGGGCAGCTCTTTCTCAACACTCAAAGGCGAGATCCATCCACGCCCAGAGTCTGGTCCAGCAGGCTGCATATCCAACTAAGCCCAAGGAAAGCAGGGGACTCCTGCTTCGGGGAGGTCCCACTCTGCCGTTAGCCAGGAGAGGTGGGAGGAGGGGAGGGGAAGGGGCAGAGGGGCGGTGTGCCTCGTGGAGCAGTGGGTGCAGTGAGGATGGCCAGCAGCTGGAAGAGGGGGGAATGAGCGACTTCCTCACTGCTCGCAGACCTCCCTGGGGGCGGCCTTGCTGGTTGGGGCAAAGTAACCAAATTCAGTGGAGAGATCCAAGTCCAAGTCCAGAGGACTCAGGGAGCTCAGCGGCTCGAAGGAGTTGTAGTTCTTCAAACTACCAGCAGAGAGCGCGCTCAGTTCACCTCTGCTCCTTGAGGGAGGAGTGTGCCAGGCAAGATGTAATGGGAAGGTTCTGATAAGCTATTGAATGTGGGAAGCAAGTGCGAGAGAGAGGTGAGCTGACTTCCACGTTTCTCGCATGTATAACATCCGAAAGTCAGGAATACAGGAGAGGAGCAGTGTGGTGGCAGTCAGGGAAAGTGAGTGGGGTTCTCATACCTATGGAGTATGAGGTCCTGAGGGACACCCTGTGGGAGATGTGTACTAGGCAATTGCTATACAATTCTGGAGCGGGGAGAGATTTGGGGTAAACATGAAGATTTGGGGTCATCATTGTGTATGCAATGGTGCAAGATCTGAAGAGGCTGAGATTGCCCAGAGAGCATGAGAAAGAGACAGCCCAAAGGCAGAGGCCTGGGGAGCCTCAGTATTTAAGGGGCTGGGAAGAGAGGGAGTGGATATATCAGAGAGGTTGGAGAATAACCAAGGGATAATGTGGTAGATGCAAAGGATGAGACATTTTAAAAGTAGATGAGTGTCCCAACTGCTAGTCCTCTAAAGAAGAAGCTGCCAGCCTGGTCCCAGGATCTTTTATGATGTATGGCCCAGAGAGTGAGAAAAGAGAGAAAAAACCAAGAGGCTGGAGGGAAGGTGGGCCCCTTAGCTTGAGAAGCTAAGCACCTAATACAAAGAGTACGTTTGAAAAATTAGAGAAAGAAAATCCATGCAGGGTGGCGGGGCGGTGTCACTGCATTGGTGCTTAAGAAAAGCTTTGGGTTTGGGAATGTTAAGGTCTCCAGAGCAGCTCCAGGGTAAAAGAAAATTGGAGGAAGGAAAGAAAAAGGGGCTCTTGGAAAGTATGTTCTTCTAGTAGAATACAAATAGAAATTTCTTCTTGATTTCTATTTGGAGGCCAGTTAACACATCTTTGAGTGAACACATCTTTGAATCACATAGGATCTCAGCTTTATTAGAATTCATTAGACTTTAGCAAGCTAGAAATAGAAAAAAATATTCCTTTACACAACAAAGGGAAACTACCAGAAATCAATAGCATACTTAATGGTGAATTGTTAAAAGCATTCCCATAAAACGTAAGACCAAGACAAAAATGTCCATTATCATTGCTATTACTCAACATTGTACTGAAGGTCCTACTTTGACAAGAAGATACAAAGAAAGTCTACTTTTTGGAAAGGAAGAATCAAAATATTATTATTTGCAGATGTTGCTATTATGTACCTAGAAAAGAGAGTTAACTGAAAGACTATTATAATGAACAAGAGAATTAAGTGGCCAATACAATATCAACGTACAGAAATCAACAGTTCTCCTACAGACCAACAATAAGTGATTAAAAAACATGAGTCAAAAGATACCATTTCCGGCTTCCCTGGTGGCACAGTGGTTAAGAGTCCGCCTGCCGATGCAGGGGACACGGGTTCGTGACCCGGTCTGGGAAGATCCCACATGCCGCGTAGCGGCTGGGCCCGCGAGCCATGGCCGCTGAGCCTGTGCGTCCGGAGCCTGTGCTCTGCAACGGGAGAGGCCACAATAGTGAGAGGCCCGCGTACGGCAAAAAAAAAAAAAAAAAAAAAAACCAGATACCATTTCCAATAGGAACTAAAAACTGAAACACTGTATCGTGACTTCCCTGGTGGTCCAGTGGACTCCACGCTTCCGATGCAAGGGGCAAGGGTTCGATCCCTGGTCGGGGAACTAAGATCCTTCATGCTGTGCAGTGTGGCCAAAAAAACCCCCCAAAAGCTATAAAACACTGTGCATATACACCTTGAAATGGTTAAAATTGGTAATGTTATGTTATTTATATTTACACAATAAAAAATAAAAAACACTATACCTAGGATTTAAATTAATTAAAAAAAGAGCAACACCTATATGAAGCAAATTCTAAAGCATTACTTAAAAGAAGAAAAGCTAAACAAATGGAGAGATACACCACATTCCTAGATACTATTGTTGTTTAGTATTTTAATTATGTTTTTAAGCCACACAAATTAGACATTATTAGAATTATTTTATACAGGCAACATTTGTTTAGCTACATGTTTACCAGTTTCTTTGCTCACCATTCCTTCTTAAATCTCTGATGTTCCTTCTTCCTGAAAAAACATTCTTTAGTACAGGTTTATTCGTGCAAAGCTCAGTTTTTGTTTATCTGTATATGTCCCTAATTCACCTCATTTTTCAAAGATAGTTTTGCTGAATATATAATTCTAGCATGACAGCTATTTTCTCTTAGTCCTTTGTATATATTATTCTGCTATCTTCTGTGTCCCACTTGTTGTTGAGCAATCTTTGTCAGCTTAATTGTTGTTTCTTTGTAGGTGATAAGACTTTTATTCCTGATTGCCTTAAGAAAATTTTTTTTTTTTTTGTCCATACCACGCAGTTTGTGGGATCTTAATTCCCTGACCAGGGATTGAACCCAGGCCCCAGCAGTGAAAGCGCCAAGTCCTAACCACTGGACGAGTAGGGAATTCCCAAAAAAACTTTGTATTATGGAAAATTTCAAATATACCCCAAAGCAGAGAGAAGAATTTAATGAACTTCCACATTCCCAATACCTGGCTTCCGGAAGCATGTTTTGTTTTTGCTGGAGCACTTAAAGCAAATTCCAGATTATATATGGGTTGGCCAAAAAATTCTTTCGGGTTTTTCCATAAGATGCTATGGAATGGAAACATCTTATATGGATATATGGGTCAGATTGTCTCTTTTTAAAATTTATTTATTTATTTATTTATTTGGCTGTGTCAGGTCTTAGTTGCTGCATGTGAGATCTTTGTTGCAGCATGCAGGATCTTCAGTTGAGGCATGCAAACTGTTAGTTGTGGCATGTGGGATCTAGTTCCCTGACCAGGGATCGAACCCTGGGCCCCCTGCATTGGGAGCATGGAGTCTTAGCCACTGGACCACCAGGGAAGTCCCCAGATTGTGTCTTTGATAGATAAGGACTTTTTGCTTCATTTTAATGTTAATCTCTTAATGTCATCTAATTCCTCATGCATGTTCAAATTCCTCCGTTCCAAAAAGATCTTTTACAGTTGGTTTGTTTGACTCAGCATTCAAAGTCCGCTGTGCATTTGGTTTATATGGCTTTCAAGTCTGTTTTCATCTATCATAGTCCCACTCCACCTCCTTTTTTATGTCATTTATTTGTTGATAAAAACAGGGTATTTGTCCTATAGAATTTCCCACAAACAGGATTTGCTGATTACCTCTTCATGGTGTCATCTCGCTTGTTCCTTTAGCCCTGTATTTCCCATAAATTGGTAGTTATATCTAGAACCTTAATTAGATTTAGGTTAAATTATTTTGGAAAACCTGCATAGGTGGTACTATGTAGCTCATGGTGCATCATGACAGGAGGCACACTGTGTTTGATTGTTTCACTTTTTTTTAAGAATTGGCTTTTTATTATTTTTTATTTTACTTATTTATTTTTGGCTATGTTGGGTCTTTGCTGCTGCATGAGGGCTTGCTCTAGTTGCGGCGAGTGGGGGCTCCTCTTCGTTGCGGTGCATGTGCTTCTCATTATGGTGGCTTTTTTTTTTTTTTTTTTTTTTTTTTTGCGGTATGTGGGCCTCTCACTGTTGTGGTCTCTCCTGTTGCAGAGCACAGGCTCCGGACGCGCAGGCTCAGCGGCCATGGCTCACGGGCCCAGCCGCTACGCGGCATGTGGGATCTTCCCGGACTGGGGCATGAACCCGTGTCCCCTGCATCGGCAGGCGGACTCTCAACCACTGCGCCACCAGGGAAGCCCACGGTGGCTTCTCTTGTTGCTGAGCACGGGCCCTAGGAGCACGGGCTTCAGTAGTTGTGGCACGAGGGTTCAGTAGTTGTGGCTCATGTGTTCTAGAGTGCAGGCTCAGCAGTTGTGGCACATGGGCTTAGTTGCTCCGTGGCATGTGGGATCTTCCCGGACCAGGGCTCAAACCCATGTCCCCTGCATTAGCAGGCAGATTCTTAACCACTGCGCCACCAGGGAAGTCCCTGATTATTTCACTTTGATGTTAAATTCATCCGTTACTGAATTAGGGAGTGCAAAATGGCAATTTCCTTCTAATCTGTCATTCCTTCTCCATTTATTAGCTGGAATTAATCTAACAGAAACTTTTCTTCATTAACTACTTGATTGAAATGCAGTTGATGTACCCTCAAGGTGACTGATGAGGGGTGTGTATCTGGGGGATTATGAAATTATGGAAGTTTCTGTATTCCATGTGCTTCAATATACAGTCATTATTATTATTTTTGATGCTGAAATTATTCGATCTTTAGCCAATGTCCCTTCAAACTGCCTCCCATGATCTTTTAAAAATTCCTCAGGTAGGGCTTCCCTGGTGGCGCAGTGGTTGAGAGTCCGCCTGCTGATGCAGGGGACATGGGTTCGTGCCCCGGTCTGGAAAGATCCCATATGCCATGGAGCGGCTAGGCCCGTGAGCCGTGGCCGCTGAACCTGCCCGTCTGGAGCCTGTGCTCCGCAACGGGAGAGGCCACGACGGTGAGAGGCCCGCATACCGCAAAAAAAAAAAAAAAAAAATTCCTCAGGTAGTTGTTGACAACTTCTTTACTTTATGGTTCAATAGATCTCCTAGGTTCAACTTGAACGTTTCCTGCCCTAGAGCTGGAATCATTCTTTTCTCCAGGGATCCCTGGTTCCTTTTTGTGAAAGATGGCATTTATAGAGCAAAGTTTGGTCACTAAAGGTGCTTATTGCTACTGGATTCTCATTTCTTCAGAAGACAGAGCTGGAAAATACATGTTATTTTTTTTTAAAAAGTAAGCCCAGGGGGCTTCCCTGGTGGCGCAGTGGTTGGGAGTCCGCCTGCCGATGCAGGGGACACGGGTTCGTGCCCCTGTCCGGGAAGATCCCACATGCTGCGGAGCGGCTGGGCCCGTGGGCCATGGCCGCTGAGCCTGTGCGTCCGGAGCCTGTGCTCCGCAACGGGAGAGGCCACAACGGTGACAGGCCCACGTACCGCAAAAAAAAAAAAGTAAGCCCTGAGTTCATATTGATATTTCCAATTCAATTTTAAGATTATAAGATTTTTAACTAAACTTAAACAAATTTTAATCTCTGGCTGCTTTTACAACTCTTTCTTTGTCTTTAGTATTCTCCACTTTCCTTCCAAGCATCTAGGGGTGGATTTCTTTTTATTTATCATGCTTGATATTATGCTGTGCATCCATCCTGTATCTGTGTATTCATATACTTCATCAGTTCTGGAATACTCTTCCTCTATCTCTTCATATATTGCTTCTCCTATAGACTCTCTATAATGCCCTTCTGGGATTTCAGTTAGACAACTGAATATATACTCTATATTATTTTTACATAATATTCTTTTTCATATTCTTTTCCATTATGGTTTATCACAGGATATTGAATATAGTTCTCTGTGTGGTATTATTTATTGATGGAAAAACTGAAGGAAGATTAAATTCTACCACTGGGGAATATTTAACTAAATTATTATATGTACATAAAATGAATATTATGAAGTCATTTACATAGTATTGATAAAGTTTTAAAAATAGTGTACAAAATTATCTTAAATAATTTTTTTTTAAAAGGGCTTCAAATGCTTGGCTTATTTATTTATTTATTTATTTTTGGCTGTGTTGGGTCTTCATTTCTGTGTGAGGGCTTTCTCTAGTTGTGGCAAGCGGGGGCCACTCTTCATCGTGGTGCGCGGACCTCTCACTATCGCAGCCTCTCTTGTTGCGGACCACAGGCTCCAGATGTGCAGGCTCAGTAATTGTGGCTCATGGGCCCAGTTGCTCTGTGGCATGTGGGATCTTCCCAGACCAGGGCTCGAACGCGTGTCCCCTGCATTAGCAGGCAGATTCTCAACCACTGAGCCACCAGGGAAGCCCTATATTAAATAATTTTAAGCAAAAAAATCAATATATCAGTTATATACACACTTATCTCAATTATATATAAATTATGCACAGAAATAAAAGTGTGATCCATTGAAAGTAGGATAAGAAAAATAGACAAGATTGTGGTCCTTGCAACACAATAGAGCAGTGAAAAATAAATGCAATATAGCTACACAAAACACGAACAAATCTCATGACCATGAAAAAGCAAACTACAGAAAAATATATGCAGTATGATTTTATAGAAAAGTCAAGACTAAATGAAACAACATATTGCTTAGAAGTGGGTACCAGTTTGGACCATGTGGAATTGCTTAATACATATGTGGTAAAACTATAAGGAAAAGTGAAGTGAAAATTCAAAACACCTTAATGTCGTTGGGAATGAAAGGTCTGGGATCTGGGAAGGGCAGCAGGGATTTCAAAAGTTCTGGTTTATTAACTGGGTGGTGGATCCACTGATGTTTGCTTTGTTTTTATTCCTTGTATTTTAAACATATGTAATAAATATTCTTTTATAATTATTCAGTATTTAATAAGACCATATATTTAAAAGAATAAAAGGAAATATATCACAGTGATATTCATTACTGCATCTGGGCATTCTGATTATGTGTGATTTTTTTTCCCCTCTTTTATATTTTTATATGTCATTAAAATTTTATACAGCAAGAATGTATTACTTTTATGGTCAGAAAAAATCTCCTAGTTAAGTTGGAAAGTTGGCAGGAAAAAGAAGAATGTTTTTAGAGATGAGCCTCATGGACTTCCCTGCCAGTCCAGTGGTTAAGATTCCGTGCTTCCAATGCAGGGGACAGGGGTTCAATCCCTGGTCAGGGAACTAAGATATCACATGCCATGAGGCACAACCAAAAATAAATAAAAATTTAAAAGTTAAAAAAAAAAAAGAAATGAGTCTTCTATTGGAATGTTAAAAAAAAAACCGAAAATTTAAGTGTGATGTTTTACTGTCCCTCATGCATAAGAAGAAAACAACATGTATTTTTTTTTTTTGCATGATGGCAATAATATGTACCTCACAAGATTATTGCAATGTTCTCAAAGTGATGACACTTAGAGAATGTTACACAGTATTCCACAAGTATTAATTACTGTGAAAAATGAATTAGAAAGACTAAGCATAAAATTGTTCATATAGAATTTTTTATTTTTTTTATTTTTTTTTGCGGTACGCGGGCCTCTCACTGCTGTGGCCTCTCCCATTGCGGAGCACAGGCTCCGGATGCGCAGGCTCAGCGGCCATGGCTCACGGGCCCAGCCGCTCTGCGGCATGTGGGATCTTCCCGGACCGGGGCATGAACCCGCGTCCCCTGCATCGGCAGGCGGACTCTCAACCACTGCGCCACCAGGGAAGCCCTGTTCATATAGAATTTATAAAGCATTCTCTAACAGTAAAACTTGGGAGATTTTACAAATGTTAACAAGATAAGTATAATATCTTTCTCTAGAGATTTAAAAGTAATTTATTATGGACAATTTCAAACATGCCTGAAAAATGGGGGAGAACAGTTTAATGAATTGCTATATATCTATTACCCAGATTCAACAATTATCAAAATTTTGTCAAACTTGCTTCATCTTTTCCCCTTGTGTATGTGTTGATGAAGTATTTGGAAACAAAATTTAGACTTAATGCATCTCTAAAATATGTGAACTTTTTCTTTCATAGACATAATGCCATTATCACATTTAACAAAATTAACAATAATTCCTTGGTATTCTCTAACATCAGGTCATATTCAAATTTCCCCAATTTTCTCAGAAATGTCTTTTCATAGTTGGTCTGTTTGCATTAGGATCCACATACTACATTTAGTAATTGTGTCTTATAAATTTTTCTTAGTCTAGGGCCATCTCTCCTTTTTTTCTTTGTTGTTTGTTTTTCTCGTGACAGTGACATGTTGAAAAAATTGGATCAGTTGTCCTGTGGAATGTCCCAATTTTTGTTTTTATCTCTGACCTTCCTCGTGGTGTGGTATCGTTTAATTTTTTTTTTTTTTTCTGTCCTGTGTTGCTGTAAACTGGAAATCAGCTCTGAAGACTTGATCAGCTTTGGGTTCTTGTTTTGTTGAGACCACTTTGTACAGTGGGCTGTGTACTATATATTGCATCACATCAACATGCTCATATTGTCCATTTGTTCCATGTTCACTGTTTTCTCACTTTAACAATTCCATTTTTCTTTTCTAGAAGCACTAATTTTTTCTATTCTATTTTGTCCTTTTTAAAAAATTGTATCTATGTATTTATTTTTTTGGCAGCACTGGGTCCTCGTTGCTGCGTGCAGACTTTCTCTAGTTGCAGCAAGCGGGGGCTACTCTTCGTTGCGGTGCACGGGCTTCTCATTGCGTTGGCTTCTCTTTTTGCGGAGCACAGGCTCTAGGTAGAGCGGGCTCAGTCGTTGTGGGCTCGGTAGTTGTGGCACGTGGGGCCCAGAGCTCGCGGGCTCCAGTAGTTGTGACGCATGGGCTCAGTAGCTGCAGCTCATGGGGTCTAGAGCTTGGCCTCAGTAGTTGTGTTGCACGGGCTTAACTGCCCCTCGGCATGTGGGATCTTCCCAGACCAGGGATCAAACCTGTGTCCCCTGCATTGGCAGGCGGATTTTTAACCACTGGACCACCAGGGAAGTCCTATTTTGTCCTTTTAAATAGTCTCTTTTCTCTTGCTCATTTGTGATTCCATCTCTTATTTCCTTAAACACTTCATACATAGGAGTTTCCATTATGTAGCTGATAATTCCACTCTAATTGAGAATCTACATCTGTTGTTTGTTGTTTCTGCGGACTGCCACTCTTCGTGGTTTGCGTGGTACTCTTTGACTGTTTAGGTGAATAGGGATGCTTTCCTCCAGAAAGGGGCTGGTTTTGCTTCCAGGAGAAACTGTGGGCACCAGGGCATGGAAACACCTTGGTTCCCTTATAGAGTCCTGGCCTTGATGTTGAGCCCCAGGCTCAGGTGCCCACCTGCTTCAGTCCTGCAGATTGATCGAGGGCTGCTGTTGGCATTTGGCTCAGGCAGCCCTGACTTGAATTCCTATCATTTACCTTTCTGGTTTCAGCTTAAGGTTTTTGCTTCTTTGTATTTTGTTTGGTTTTGTTTTTCTTTTCTTTTTTGAGATTTTTCTTGTTTTTAGTGAGCTCAGAAAAATTTCACATTTTATGTAACCTCTAGTTGTTTTGTAGTGCGAGGGCCCTTCATAAGTATCTAGTAAGCCACACTCTTGCAAGGAAGTGGGAGCTGACAGCACAGTTTGTAGAATTAAAATGTGGAAACAACCTGAATTGCATCAGTAGGGTGACAATTTAATGAATTATGGAACATTGCTACAATGGAACACTATGGAATAGTTTAAATCAAGAAGAGATGGGGACTTGGCAGTCCAGTGGTTAAGACTTCAGCTTCCAATGCAAGGGGTAAGGATTCGATCCCTGGTCGGGGAGCTAAGATCCCACATGCCTCATGGCCAAAACACCAAAGCATAAAGCAGAAGCAATATTGTAACAAATTCAATAAAGACTTTAAAAATGGTCCACATCAAAAAAAATCTTAAAAAATAATAGAAGAGATGGATCTACGAGCAATTCCACTCCTGGGAATATGTCTGAAGAAAACAAAATTTGAAAAGATATATGCACCCCAGTGTTCATAGCAGCATTATTTACAATAGCCAAGACATGGAAACAACCTAGGTGTCTATCAACTGATGAATGGGTAATGAGATGTGAGATAATATATATATGGAATATTACTCAGCCATAAAAAAAGAATTAAATTTTGCCATTTGCAACAAAATGGATGGACATAAGTCAGAAAGAGCAAGACAAATACTCTTATGTTATCATTTATATATGGAATCTAAAAAATAAAACAGACGAGTGAATATAACAAAACAGAAACAGACTCACAGGTATAGAGAACAAACTAGTGGTTACCAGTGGGGAGAGGGCAGGGGAGAGGGGCAAGATAGGGGTATGGGATTAAGAGGTACAAATTACTATGTACAAAATAAGCTACAAAGATATGTCATATAGCACAGGGAATATAGCCAATATTTTACAGTAACTTTAAACGGAGTATAATCTTTAAAAATTTTGAGTCACTATGTTGTACACCTGAAACTTACATAATATTGTAAATCAACTATACCTCAATAAAAAAAGAGATGGATTTATGCATAATGACTGGAAAATCTCTTATACATGTTGTTAATGAAAAAGCAATGTGGCATTATCTAATTTATATACTAGAAAAAGTCCAAGTCAATCTATATGGAGGTAAATAACTTAAAAAAGCCCTTGAAGAAGCCACAGCAGTCTGTTAATAAAAATTACCTCTGGGGCAAGAAGAGGCAGGGGGTGGAGGCTAAGGCTGAATTTTACCCTTTATCTATATCAGTATGGTTTTGATTTCTTTTTTCTTTTGGAATAATAGAATGTACTTACATAGTATTTGTGTAAATTCCCTTTTAAAAAGGAAGTTTTCTGCTGTGTCAATTGCCTCAGAGAGGCCAAGGAAGGACTGCAAAGTATCTACTGAATTTGGCAACTTGGAGGCTACTGGTAACTTCAGGACGAGCTGTGGGTGAGGTGGACTCCAGACGGCAGGGGTGGTGGGTGGGTGGGGTGGGGAGGCAGGAAGCGCATCTGTGAAAGAGTGAGACAGGCAAGGAAGCCACCATATAGGAGCAGAGTAAGTAAAGGTTCTAATAGGTTCTAATAGGATGGAGCCTGAGAGGAAAGACAGCAGGCCGAACAGGAGTGAGGGGCAAGGTGTGGTCCTAAACAGGCAAACAAAGAACCGAAAATGGAAGTCTGAAGGATTAGAAACAGGCTGGGAAGGGTAGATGGCTCAGGATGATTTGTTGTGGAAGCTGTGAATATTATTCAAGGATGTTACTGGCTCATTTCTCTGAGTGTATGTGCTTATGTGTGATGGTGGGGGACTGATGGTGTTGGTGCCTGATCAAAGGACCCTTTCAGAGCAGGATTGGGTTTTTGTTTTTTGTTTTTTTTTTTTGGCTGTGCTGCGTGGCATGCAGACTCTTGGTTCTCAGACCAGTGATGGAACCCATGCCCCCTGCAGTGGAAGCACAGAGTCCTAACCATTGGACTTCCAGGGAATTCCTTCCTAGCAGGATTGTTGAAGTTGGGTGGTAGACCTTGTTTGGGGCAGATGCAGTGGAAGTTTGAGGGGTCAGGTTGAGAGTGATGCTCCTTGGAGCATCCAATAGGAGGGAATGAGGAAGGAAAGCACCTAATACTGTACCTGGCACATAGTAGATACTCAGTGAATACTGGTTGTCAAGGGATAGAAGCCTCAATAAGATTGAAGAGCAAGCATTGAGAGACTAAGGATACAAGAGTTGGAGGGGTAGCAGGTGGGTGTCAGAAAGTGGGATATTGAGAGGCTAGGGTTTCAACAGTGGTTTGGTGTTGGCCATGACAATATTTTAGCTATGGCTTGATGGAATGGGGTGGAAGATAAGGTCTTTTGAAGAAATCACAGGATAGTGAGGGTTTTTGAATGCTGGGAGATCTTAAAATTTGGAGTGCCCTCCTTTGCCTACCAGGGTCTCAGATGTCCAGGTTGTGGTCTCAGATCTCCCTACTCACTGGTATTTGATTGTACATTCTCTGCCTGTGCCTTCACTCAGCCTTTTCAGTTAACTTCCTGGCTGAGTGGGAACCTGCCTGAGCCCCAGGGTACCCCAAGCAATGACAACAGCCCAGTTGTGCTCTTCCATATGCCTCAGGATCTGCTGTCACCTGACTCATGGATCTTTAGCCTGTGCAGGAGTTTGTCCTCAAGTCCTGAGCATGCTGTGAGGATGTGAACACATCTATTTGCCCACTCAGAGAGAAAAGGAACATCACAGTTAGAAAGATTATGTATTTTACGATTGTTCAGACGCTATTGATTTCCAAAACTTTTTTATAAGCACCATTTTTTCTACCCCTCACATTATCCCAGGAAGTTAAACTAATATAGGAAATGTGAGCAGAGGGAGTCTGGTGGTGGGGACAGGGCATGACACATGACCATGGAGACATAACAGGCCAGGTTCTGAGCCTTAGATTTGCTGAACCAGACACTTGAATTTTGTGAGGTCCCCCAAGTGAGCATTCTCACCAGGACTGATTCACACTGGCCAAATTGATAAGGGATTAATGTACAAACCAGATTTAGAATTTTACTTACAGTAAGGAGTATATTTTTCAAAATATACTCCTGTATCTATACAAAATGCCTCCTCTATTTATATTCCTTCCCCAGAGGATTGCATCCAGACTCATGGCTTGAAAAACCACCTATGCCCTGATGACTCAAATATGTATCTCTAGCCCCAGTCTCTCCCCTTACTTGTCTATCCAACTGTCTAGTTTACCTCTCCTTCGAATTGACTAATAGACATCTCATGGCTGCCCCAGTTCCTGCCAAGATGGGAATTCACTTGAGCTGCTGGCTCCCTCCCTGAGCTCAACACAGGAGGAATTATAGAGAGAAATATGAAATCCTGGAAATAGCAACAAAGAAGAAACCACTGGGGAGCTAAACGGCTACTTAGAATTGGACTGTGTGTTTGTGGTTGTGTGTGTGTGTGTGGGTGGAGGGTAGTTACAGTCCAAGGCGAGGGTAGCTGTAACCATAAGGGTAAAAGTGATTGACTTTTTAAAATTCATTTTTTGCTTTTTTTCCATTATAGTTTATTACAAGATATTGAATCTAGTTCCCTGTGCTATACAGTAAATCCTTGTTTTTAATTTTATTTATGGTAATGTGCGGTTTAATCCCATATTCCCAATTTATCCCTCTCCCCCTTCCCCTTTGGTAACCATAAGTTTGTTTTCTTTCTTTTTAATCTTTTCTTTATTAATTTTTATTGGAGTATAGTTGCTTTACAATGTTGTGTTAGTTTCTGCTGTACAGCAAAGTGAATCAGCTATACGTATACATATATCTCCTCTTTTTTGGATTTCCTTCCCATCTGGGTCACCACAGAGCACTGGGTAGAGCTCCCTGTGTTATACAGTAGGATCTCATTAGTTATCTATTTTACACACAGGGCTGTATCTATGTCAATCCCAATCTCCCAATTCATCCCACCCCCCATAAGTTTGTTTTCTATGTTTGTGAGTCTGTTTCTGTTTTGTAAATAAGTCCGTTTGTACTATTTTTTAGATTCCACATATAAGTGATATGATATTTATCTTTGTCTGACTTACTTCATTTAATATGATAATCTCTAGGTCCATCCATGTTGCTGCAAATGGCATTATTTCACTCTTTTCCATTGTGTGTGTGTGTGTATATCTATATCTCTATCTATCTATCTATCTATCTATCACATCTTCTTTACCCATTCATCTGTTGATGGACACTAAGTTTACTTCCATGTCTCAGCCATTGTAAATAGTGCCGTTATGAACATTGGGGTGCATGTATCTTTTCAAATTAGAGCTTTTGTCTTTTCTGGATATATGCCTAGGAGTGGGATTGCTGGATCATATGGTAACTCTATTCTTATTCTTTAAAGGAACCTCCATACTGTTTTTCACAGTGGCTGCACCAATTTACAAACCCACCAACAGTGTAGGAGGGCTCCCTTTTCTCCACACCCCCGCCAGCATTTATTATTTGTAGACTTTTTTATGCTGGCCATTCTGACTGGTGTGAGGTAATACCTCATTGTAGTTTTATGTGCATTTCTCTAATAATTAGTGATGTTGAGCATATGAGTGTTGGCCATCTGTATGTCTTCTTTGGAGAAATGTCTGTTTAGGTCTTCTGCCCATTTTTTGATTGGGTTGTTTGGTTTTTTGTTACTGAGTTGTATGAGCTATTTGTATATTTTGGAAATAAAGCCCTGGTTGCTCACATCATTTGCAAATATTTTCTCCTGGTCCGTAGGTTGTCTTTTCATTTTGTTTATGGTTTCCTTTGCTGTGAAAAAGCTTATAAGTTTGATTAGGTCTCATTTGTTTATTTTTGCCTTTATTTCTATTGCCCTGGGAGACTGACCTAAGAAAACATTGCTATGATTTATGGCAGAGAATGTTTTGCCTATGTTCTCTTCTAGGAGTTTTATGGTGTCATGTCTTATATTTAAGTTTTTAAGCCATTCTGAGTTTATTTTTGTATATGGTGTGAGGGAGTGTCCTAACTTCATTGATTTACATGTGGCTGTCCAGCTTTTCCAACACCACTTGCTGAAGAGACTGTCTTTTCTCCATTGTATATTCTTGCCTCCTTTGTCGAAGATTAATTGACCATAGGTGTGGAAAAGTGATTGACTTTTTGCTCTTGCCTCTCCCACACCTTTGCATTGGACGGTCATTGCTTGTCCTTCGCTGCAGAACTGCAGATGCAGTGGCTCAGACCACTGGTCAGGGTGTCTGGGGATGAATTCAGGGCAGCATAAAGCCCTGCCAGTGTCAAGAGTTGATAAACTGGGGGAACAACTGTTTTTGAGTAATCCCTCACTCCTCCACCCTTTGTCCTCCAAACCCCCAGGCTGGCCTTTCTAGTCAGTAGAGGCAGCTTCCTTTCAACACAGGGTGGAAAGTGAAAGCAAGAACCCAAGGAGTTTTGGGGCCAAATGCCAACAAGCAGGAGTGATGACCTGTGACTGTGTGATGCCTGGGGTACTCCACTCGAGATCTGAGTCCCTGTCCTCTCCTTGAACTTAACAGGCTAGCAGACACTGAGTGGCCTTCTGTCCTTCCCCCAAAGTCAGTGTAGGGCAGAGCAGCCAATACCCCCAGGGAATATGGGCTAACAAGCCAAAATGTTGAGATACTCAAAGAGTAAAATTAAACCAAAAGAAAAATAAAATCACAACATGTAAGATCAGAAACAGCAGGACAGAAGCAGAAATATTCATTAGTACAGATGGGCCAAGAATTTCAAATCAGTTCTATAAATACACAGAAGAGATATTAGCAGTGTAAAACAAAAACAAGAAGAAATTTGAAAGAATCAAAGGAAAAAGATAATAATTGAAATAAAGAAAACAATAATTGAGATATATAACAGATAAAAATAGATTAATTAGTCAGAATATCATATTGAGATGTGAGTCCAAGAAGGACTCATTGAAGAATGAGGAGATAAAAAATAAAAGTTAAGAAATAAGGCGGAAAGAAGTAGAACGCCCACATCCACATAACAAGAATTCAGAAGGAGAAAATGAAACTGAAAAGAAGAATATATTTGAAGAACAATAGATCTACATTCTTCAGATTTAAAAAGGATGAATGACCTCAGACTGAAAGGGCCATAGAGTGGAAAATAAAAGAGAGAAGGGAAAGCCCACATGAGATAATGGATGTCAAAATTTAAAAATGCCAAAGAGAAAATTCTAACAGTGTTAAATTGATATTAGACCTCTCAGTCACAGCATTGGGCACAGAAGACAATGGAGTAATATTTGTTAAGTACTAAAAGAAAATAACTTTGAACCTATAATTTTATATCCAGCCAGCTTGTCGTTCAAATGTGAAAAGACTTAAAAAAAAAGTCTCAGGAAAGGGAACCCTCCTGCACTGTTGGTGGGAATGTAAATTGGTGTAGCCACTATGGAAAACAGTATGAAGGGTACTTAAAAAACCAAAAATAAAGCTACCATATGATCCAGGAATCCCACTCCTGTGCATATATCTAGGAAAAAAGAAAACTCTAATCTGAAAAGACACACGCTCCCTAATGTTCATAGCAGCACTGTTTACAACAGCCAAGACATGGAAACAAACCCAGTACCCATCAACAGACAATTGGCTTAAAAAGATGTGGTATACAACATACAATGGCATATTACTAAGCCATGAGAAAGAATGAGGTATTGCCATTTGCAGCAACATGGATGGACCTAGAGAATATTATACTTAGTGAAGTAAGTCAGACGGAGAAAGATAAATATATTATACCACTTATATGTGGAATCTAAAAAAATAATACAAATGAATCTATATATAAAACAGAAACAGACTCACAGACATAGAAAACAAACTTATGGTTACCAAAGGAGAGAAGGAGGGTAGGACAAATTAGGAGTACGGAATTAACAGATACAAACTACTATACATAAAATAGGTAAGCAACAAGGATTTACTGTATAGCACAGGGAATTATATTCAATAACTTGTAATAACCTATAATGGAATATAACCTGAAAAAAACCCCTGAATCACTATGCAGTATGCCTGAAACTAACAAAATATTATAAATCTACTATACTTCAAAAAGAAATTCTCAGGCAACAAGGCTTCAAAATGCTTGCTGTACTAAGAGCCACATTAAAAAATGTCTCTAGGGGGAACTTCTCTGGTGGCGCAGTGGCTGAGAATCCGCCTGACAATGCAGGAGACACGGGTTCGATCCCTGGTCTGGGAAGACCCACATGCTGCAGAGCAACTAAGACCCATGTGCTACAACTGCCGAGCCTGCACTCTGGAGCCTGCAAACCACAACTACTGAAGCCTGTGTGCCTGGAGCCCGTGCTCCGCAACAGGAGAAGCCACTGCAATAAGCCCACACACCACAACAAAGAGTAGCCCCTGCTCACCACAACTAGAGAAAGCCCGCACACAACAATGAAGACCCAATGCAGCCAAAACTAACTAACTAAATAAGCATCTGCCTGCCAGTACAGGGCACACGGGTTTGATCCCTGGGCCAGGAAGATCCCACATGTGTGGGGCAACTAATCTTGTGTGTCACAACTACTGAGCCCACATGCCGCAACTACTGAAGCCCATGGGCTCTGGGGCCCTCGTGCAGCAACTACTGAGCCTGCACACTGCAAATACTGAAGCCCGCACACCTAGAGCCTGCGCTCCGCAACAAGATAAGCCACTGCAATAAGAAGCCTACACATTGCAGCGAAGAGTAACCCCTGCTAGCCGCAACTACAGAAACGCCCGAACACAGCAACAAAGACTCAGCACAGCCAAAAAAATGAAAGCTCAGTTCCAGAACATTTCACTGGTGAATTCTATTAGATAATTAAAGATGATATAATATTATCTTTCACAAATTCTTTCATAAAGCCGAGGAGAAAGGAACACTCCCCAACTCATTCTATGAAAACAGACCAATATCTCTTATGAACATACTTGCAAAAATCCTTAACACAACATTATCAAGTAAAATCCAGCAACATATAAATAGTTAGTGCAAGGTTGGTTTAACATCTGAAAATCAATGAAGGTAAATCACCATATTAATAAAATAAATGACAAAAACCATAATGTCATTTTAGTAGATGTGGAAAAAACATTTGACAAAATCCACCATCCATTAATGATAAAAGCTCTTAAGCTAGGAATAAAAGGGGACTTTCTCAATGTGATAAAGTGTATCTAACTAAAATCTACAGTCAATATATATATATACTTAATTTATTTTAATTTTTTGGCTGTGCTGGGTCTTCGCTGCTGCGCACGGGCTTTCTCTAGTTGTGGCGAGTGGGGGCTGCTCTTCATCATGGTGCGCGGGCTTCTCATTGTGGTGGCTTCTCACGTTGTGGAGCACAGGCTCTAGGCGCGTGGGCTTCAGTACTTGTAGTACACAGGCTCAGTAGTTGTGGCTTGTGCGCTCTAGAGCACAGGCTCAGTAGTTGTGGCGCATGAGCTTAGCTGCTCCACAGCATGTGGGATCTTCCCGGACCAGGGCTCGAACCCATGTCCCCCGCATTGGCAGGTGGATTCTTAACCACTGAGCCACCAAGGAAGTCCCTACAGTCAATATTAAATGTCGTGGTAAAAGACTGAATGTTTCCCTATAAATTCAGGAACAAGGCAAGGATATCTGCTGTTGCCATTTTTTTTCTTTGTTTTTTTTTTTTGAGGCTGCACTGGGTGGCATGTGGGATCTTAGTTCCCCAACCAGAGATTGAACCCATGCCCCCTGCAGTGGAAGCACAGAGTCCCAACCACTGGACCTCTAGGGAATTCCCTGTTGCCACTTTTAATCAACATTGTGCTGGAGGTTTTAATTAGTGTGATAAGGCCAAAAAGTAAAAAATAAAAATGAAGCAATTCACATTGGAAAAGAAGTAAAACTGTCTTTATTCAAAAATGACATGATCCTGCTTATAGAAAATGCTAAGAAATTCACAAAAAAACTACTATTGTTAAGATGATTATACTGCCCCAATTCATCTACAGATTCAAGGCAATCCCTATCAAAATCCCAGTTGTGTTTTTTGCAGAAATTGACAAGCTAATTCTAAAATTAATATGGAAATGCAAAAGATCTAGAATAGCCAAAACAATCTTGAAAGAAAAAAGTTTGGAGGACTCACAATTTCTGATTTCAAAACTTACTACAGAATTACAGTAGTCAACACAACATGGTACTGGCATTAAGATGGACATATAGACCAATGAAATAGAATTGAGAGTCCAGAAATGAGCCCTCACACATAAGGTCAATTTAGTTTTGGCAAAGTTTCCAAGGCAATTCAATGGGAAAAAGCTATTCTATACAAGTGTTGGCAAGGACGTGGAGAAACTGGATTCCACATACATTCGTGACGGGAGTGTAAAGTGGTACAGCCACTTTGGAAAACAGTTTGGCAGTTCCTTAAAAAATTAAAAATAAGCTTACAAATGAAAACATATGTCCACACAAAGCATTGTACATGAATATTCGTAGCAGCAATACTCACAATAGCCAAAACTAGGAAATAATCCAAATGTCCATTAACAGCTCAATGGATAAACATAATGTGATTTATTCACGCAATGGAACACTACTCAGTGATAAAAAGGAGTAACTACTGATTACTGACACACACTATGACAGAGATGAACCTCAAAAACATTATACTAAGTGAAAGCTAGACACAAATGACTGTATATGATATGATCCCATTAACACGAAGTATACAGAAAAGGTAAATCTATACAGATAGAAGTAGATTAGTGGATGCCTGGGCCGGATTTAGGGGTGGGGATTGACTGCAAAAAATCTGGATTGTTGTAATAGTTGCATAACTCTGTAAATCTACTAAACATAATTGAATTATGTATGTACTTATATAATTACAATGGGTGAATTTTAGAGCCTATACATTGAACCTCAGTAAAGCTGTTAAAAAAAAGTATCATAGGTTTAGGGCCCAGAGTATTGGGATAATTTAGGGACATTTTATTATTGTAGCTGGGGGAAAATCTGAGATAGGTTCAAATCTGAGGGCTATATTCAACTATATACCCATGATAAGCTGAATAATGGCCCCAGAGATATTCAGATACTAATCCCTGATACTTGTGAATATAATTTTATACATATAGCAAAAGGGACTCTGAAGATGTGACTAAGTTAAGGATCTTGAAATGGGAAGATTATTCTGGATTATCCACGTATGTGGGCCCTACATGTAATCACAAGTACCCTTATAAGAAGGAAGCAGGGGTTGATTTGACTACAGAAGTAAGAGATGTGAAGATGGAAACAAGAGGCTGGAGGAAGGGGTCAGGAGCTAAGGAATGCAGGCATTGCCAAAAGCTCTGAAATGCAAGGAAGTAGATTCTCCCCTAGAGCCTCCAGAAGGAACACAGTCCTGCTGATGCCTTGATTTTAGACCAGTAAAACTGATTGCAGATATCTGGACCCTAGAACAGCAAGGGAATACATTTGTGCTGTTTTAAGTCACAAAGTTTGTGGTAATTTATTGTAATGGCTACAGGCAACTAATAAAATATCCAACCTCAAATGTATTTGATTTATATTTTATAAATTTTGAAATTGCTGCAAACACTAAAAACTTTAAAATTTCATATTATAATCTGAATTTTTTTTTAATTGGAAAATTAGGCAGCACAATTCCCTATCAGTATGGCAGAACTTACTCAAAACTTACCCGTTTCCTGCATCCCATCCCCACCCAAGAACACCATCAGTGTACCTCCCAATGTCTGGATTCATCTGTCTGAATTATAGCTTGTGCACAGCCTCACAAAACAGCCCCACAAATGTGCTTTGGCACTGCCACTGGGGGCCCCTCAGGGTCTCCATATTGAAGAGGAGATTCGCCCTGGAGTACTTCTGGCTGCCTTCCTGGCTCTCCTCCCAGTTTCCTGTGGGTAACTGTTTTGACTAGTACATACCCACACCCTTGCCCAAAACTCTGGAGACTGCCTGGTCTGAATCATATTTGTTGAAAATAAACATTTTCCTAATCCACAAATAGTTTTGCATTGCCCTTAGTAGAAAATCCCAAATCCTTAAAGTGGCCCACAGGCTCCTGCCTTTCCCTCCTGCCATCCCACTCCATACTCAGGCCACACCAGCCTTTTCTTAATGTCATAAATGTTCCCAGCAATTCCCTACCTTGGGCCTTTGCACAAGCCCTTTCCTTTTTATGCAAACTGTTCTGGGATTCCTTTCTGCTTCTCACGTTTCTTGGGTCTCACCTAAGGCAATTTCCTCAGGGAAACCTTCCCTGACCAACAAAAATGAAGTCTAGCTATATTCCCTATACTATAGACTCCTACATATAAGCCCCCATAATACAGCCTCCCATATCCTATGCCATCCCTTCCCAGTGCTTACTGAAGTTTTCAGTTTTGTATTATTGTGGTTAAGTATTTAATAACTGTTCCCTCGCGAGAGTTCCTCCCTCTGTGAAGACAGCTTCTTGAGAGGCTGTCTGACCCTCATTTGTTGAATCAATACATGAATGAAACGGAACCATTTACAAAGACACTTTTCCCCTCCATCCTCGGCAATATAAAATATGCAGAGAGTCTTACTGTTTTAAACCTTTTTTATTTTAAAATAGGATGTTGGATATATCTTTATAATTTGCCTAACTAAAAGGCCTAGGGCTTAAGTGTTTTTCTAAAAATAAATGAGAAGTTAGTCACCAAAGCTGAAGTCTAGCAGTATAAAGAAACTCTGGCACTTGGAGACCACAGCTCATCCTGGATGGGACTGAAGGTCTGAGTGACCCTCAGACTCTCAGCACAGGGCCAGTGAGACTACGGCTCCCCTTTCCTCAGCAGCCTGCAGCGCTCATGGCCTTTTCTCTGACATGCTGTGACTTCATCTCTATTAATGGATATTTAGGCTCCATCCCAAGTGGTTTGCTGTTTTAAAGCAGAAATGAACATCCTTTTACAATGTTCTTTGTACATTTATGTGAGGATTTCCACTGTGTAAATTCCTTGAAATAGACTTGCCAGATTATAGGGATAACTTGTTTTAAATTATTGATAGATATTGCTGAATTGGTCTCTAAAAAGCTTTGCCAGTTTATACTCACCCCAAGGGTATCCTTTTGCCCCCCACACTGGGTATCACTTTGTATTCATTTACAATTTTAAGCTACCAGTGAGGTTAAACTTTTTTGCATATGTTAAACTGCCCTTTGTATTTCCCTTGTGAACTGTTTATTCAAATTCTTTGAGCGGTTGAGATGCAACACCAAATATAAAAGTAAACTCCTATATTTTATTCTATTACTTGAGCGGGGTTTTTAACGTGTAGATCTTTAATCTATCTGACATTTTTTTTATGAGCTGGAATTCTACCTTTGTATTTAATATTTATGACTTTTTTTTACAAGTGGGAAGTAAAGTTGTCCTTTTCTTACATATTTGAGATATCATCTTTATCATAGATTAAATCCTATGCACATGTAAGGCTATTTCCAGACTTTCTATTTTGTTCCTTGTGTGGCCTTGCATTCATGGCCATATCCACCTCCTCTGCAATGGCATATGTGACAAACCCGAAGTCTCTGGAGCGCTTGGTGCTTGGATCCCTCATTACCACACAATCTGTGAGCGCTTCCCATCGCTCAGAATGGCTCCTCAGAATGTCATCGGTTGTTTCAAAGCTCAAACCTCCGATGAAGAGCTTCCGCAGCTGTTCGGGCTCTTTGGGAGACCCTGACTGAGACATGACGGCAGTGGAGGGGGGAGACATCAACGATGCTCACTTGGCGGCATCCATGGGCAGAAAGCCGTCAAGTTATTTTAAAACCCACTGACTTTCAATTCTTTTACTTTCAAACTCCTTGACCATTTTTATTTTAGGCATATCTTTTATTGATAGCATATATTTTCATTAAGTTTTTAAAAACTGTATCTGAAAGTATTTTCTTTCAGTTGGCAAGTCTCTCCCATTCAATTATTGTTATGCAGATAGATTTAGTTGTGTCATCTTTTATAGATTCAGATTGCTTTTTAATACCCCCTCGTTTCCCCTCATTTGCTTTCTGGTCTGTGTTTTCTTTGTTGTTTCTCCCCAACCCCAACAATTTGAAAAATGTATAATTTTTAGAAATTAATCTTTATCTTTTTACTTATAAATAAATATCCTTAAGCCTGTGTAACTCCAAAGTCACTCCCCTTAGAAACCTAGATACCAACAGAACAAGACAAAAATTAGAGATACTGATGATCTAAACAATACAATTAATAAATTTGATCTATTAGGTATAATAGAACCCTACATCCAACAGAGAACTCACACTCTTTTTGAGTGCCAGAAGAACATTTAAACTGGCCGTGAAAGAAGCTGTAATAAATTTCATAGAATCAATATCATACAGACCATGTCATCTGCCCCTAATGCACTAAAATTAGAATAACAAAAGTCGTGCTTAAAAACATATGCCTCTTGCATTTTGCTGGTTCTGCTGTCCCCTCTGATCTCTTCTGCCTGCCCCTCCCTCGTGGATTGCTAGGTGGCTGTGGGAAACTTGAAATTCTTCTCACTCTACACAGCAATTCAGGTTCTCTAGCCTCTCCTTGAAAACTCAAACCAATGTAGCATTGCCCCTGTGGACAGCAATGAGAGCCTGTGGTAAGGAGGTTCTACACAGCTAGGGAGGCCAGGCAAGCCTGGACTGCATGAGAGATGCTGAAATGATATCAACAGAGGAGTAGGAGTTACCTTGGCAAAGAGGAGGAAAGAGTGTGCCAGGGAGAGGAAATAGCAAGTGCAAAGCCCCTGTGGCAGGAAGGAGCAAGGTAAAATACAAGAGATGGAAAGGGGGCCGGCCTGACTAGGCTACTATGAGTCAGGGAGAGGCTGTACAGGTAGGTTGGCACAAGGTCATTTGGGCCTCACTGGCCAGGCTGAGGCTGGCTGCCCTTATTCTAAGAGCAATGAGAAACCATTATGATTGTTTTTGTTTTTAATTTGTTATTGTTAAATATAACACAAATTCAGAAAATCATATAAAGCAAGTGTATCATTTAATGAATTACTGTCAAGTAAACATCACAGGTGGGAGGAAACTAAGGAGACATGATGACCAAATGCAATGTGGGATCCTGGATTGGATCTTGGAAAAGAAAAAAATGATGTTAATGGAAAAACTGGTGAAATCTGAATAAAGTCTGTAGTCTAGTTAATGATATTGTACCAAATGTTGGTTTCTTAGTTTGGATGAATGTACCTGTAAAATGTTAACATTAATGGAAGCTGGTTAAAGATAAATGGGAACTCTCTGTACTATTTTTGGAGCTTTTCTGTAAACCTAAAATTATCCCCAAAGTTAAAAAAAAAATTAAGTTGACAAATACCAAAAACATCCTCAAATCCAGAAAATAATGTAATTTTAAAAAGCTAACCACCTCACATACTTTTGTAATACTTTTCTCCTGCTGTTTTTTGGTTTCATTTGACCATGTCTTCACATAACAATGATTTTGTAATATTTTCTAAAGATAGAATAAAAGTCTTTTCTCCTTCAGACTGTGCTACAAAGCTACAGTAATCAAAAGAGTATGGTACTGGCACGAAAGCAGAGATGTAGATCAATGGAACAAAATAGAGAGCCCAGAAATAAATTCATGCACTTATGGTCAGTTAATCTACAACAAAGGAGGCAAGAATATACAATGGAGAAAAGAGAGTCTCTTCAATAAATTGTGCTGGGAAAACGGGACAGCTACATGTAAAAGAATGAAATTAGAACATTTTCTCACACCATATATAAAAATAAACTCAAAAGGGATTGAAGATCTAAATGTAAGGTCAGAAACCATAAAACTCCTAGAAGAAAACATGGACAGAACACTCTTTGACATAAATTGTAGCAATATTTTCTTTTTGGCTCTGTCTCCTAAGATAAAAGAAATAAAAGCAAAAAATAAATGGGACCTAATTAAGCTTAAAATCTTTTGCACAGCAAAGGAAACCATCCACAAAACAAAAAGACAACTTACTGAATGGGAGAAAATATTTACAAATGATATGACTGATAAGGGGTTAATATCCAAAATACACAGGCAGATCATACAACTCAACATCAAAAACAAACAAACAAACATACAACCCAATTAAAAAATAAGCAGAAGACCTGAACAGACATTTTTCCAACGAAGAAATACAGATGGCCAATAGCCACATGAAAAAATGCACAACATTGTTAATCATCAGGGAAATGCAAATCAAAACCACAATGAGATATCACCTCACACCTCTCAGAACGGCTATCATCAAAAAGACCACAAGTAACAAATGTTGGTAAGGATGTGGAGCAAAGAGAACCCTCGTGCACTAAATGTACAAGTGAAAAGGTAAGTTGGTGCAGCCACTGTGGAAAATGGTAAGGAAGTTCCTCAAAAAACTAAAACCAGAACTACCATATGATTCAGCAATTCCACTCTTTGGTATATATGTGAAGAAAATGAAAACATTAATTTGAAAAGACATATGAACTCCCAGTGTTCATACAGCATGTTTACAATGGCCAAGATATGGAAGCAACCTAAGTGTCCAACAATATACATACAATGGGCGCTCGCTTCGGCAGCACATATACTAAAATTGGAACGATACAGAGATTAGCATGGCCCCTGCACAAGGATGACATGCAAATTCGTGAAGCGTTCCATATTTTTTAGACATTTCTCCAAAGAAGATATACAGATTGCCAACAAACACATGAAAGAATCCTCAACATCATTAATCATTAGAGAAATGCAAATCAAAACTACAATGAGATATCATCTCACACCAGTCAGAATGGCCATCATCAAAAAATCTACAAACAATAAATGCTGGAGAGGGTGTGGAGAAAAGGGAACCCTCTTGCACTGTTGGTGGGAATGTAAATTGATACAGCCACTATGGAGAACAGTATGGAGGTTCCTTAAAAAACTAAAAATAGAACTACCATACGACCCAGCAATCCCACTACTGGGCATATACCCTGAGAAAACCGTAATTAAAAAAGAGTCATGTACCACAATGCTCATTGTAGCTCTACTTACAATAGCCAGGACATGGAAGCAACCTAAGTGTCCATCGACAGATGAATGGATAAAGAAGATGTGGCACATATATACAATGGAATATTACTCAGCCATAAAAAGGAACGAAACTGAGTTATTTGTAGTGAGGTGGATGGACCTAGAGACCGTCATACAGAGTGAAGTAAGTCAGAAAGAGAAAAACAAATACCGTATGCTAATACATATATATGGAATCTAAAAAAAAAAAAAAAATGGTCAGAAGAACCTAGGGGCAAGACGGGAATAATGATGCAGACCTACTAGAGAATGGACTTGAGGATACGGGGAAGGGAAAGGGTAAGCTGGGACAAAGTGAGAGAGTGACATGGACATATATACACTACCAAACATAAAATAGATAGCTAGTGGGAAGCAGCCGCATAGCACAGGGAGATCAGTTCGGTGCTTTGTGACCACCTAGAGAGGTGGGATAGGGAGGGTGGGAGGGAGGGAGATGCAAAAGGGAAGAGATATGGGGACATATGTATATGTATAACTGATTCACTTTGTTATAAAGCAGAAACTGACACACCATTGTAAAGCAATTATACTCTAATAAAGATGTTAAAATATATATATATATATACACACACAATGGAATACTACTCAGTTCTAAAAAAGAATGAAATTTTGCCATTTGCAACAACATGGATAGACTTGGAGGATCTTATGCTTAGTGAAATAAGTCAGACAGAGAGAGACAAATACTGTATGTTATCACTTATATGTGGAATCTAAAACATACAGCAAACGAGTGAATATAACAAAAAAGAAACAGACTCACAGATATAGAGATCAAACTAGTGGTTATGAGAGGAGAGGGAAGGGGTAGGTGCAAGAAGGAGTAGGGGATTAAGAGGTACAAACTACTATGTATAAAATAAATAAGCTAAGAGGATAGATTGTACAGCACAAGGAATATAGCCAATATTTTATAATAACTATAAAAAGAGTATAAACTTTAAAAATTGTGAATCACTATGTTGTACACCTGAAACATATAATCTTATAAATCAACTATATCTCAATAAAAATAAATAAACGAATTAATTTTTTAAAGGGCTTTTCTTCAAAATAACAGGTAAAACTAAAACCTAGTGTTTAAGGATCACACTTGGGGGATGTGTTAGGGACGTACACGGCTCAGGTCCCCTCAAGGAAGGACATGTCTCATAAATTTCCTCCCACCTCTGATGGTTATCATGACCTCGACACTTTTGAAGGGTCCTACTCAGGTATTCTGAAGGATGCCCCTCAATTTGGATTTGTCTGTTGTCTTTCTCTTGTTTAGAAAGCAGCTATGAGTTTTTAGAAAGGCACAGAGGTGAAATGCCCTTATAGCGTTGGGAACATGCTAATCAATATGATTTATCACCAGGGATGTTGATCTAGATCACTTGATTAAGGTGGTGTTTGCCAGGTTTTGTCACTGTAAAATTTCCATTTTTCATACTCTATTCTTTGAAGGTGAGTCTCTGAGTCCAGTCACACACAAGGAGAGGGGAATTAAGTTCCACTTCTTGGAGGGGGCAGTATCTATTAGAATTCTTCTGTAAGGAAGAATTTTCTCTTCTCCTCATTTACTTATTTATTCATTCAATCATTTATTGATATAACTTTAGACTCATGGATTTTTATTTTATTTTATGGGTTATAATCCAATACTATTGTGATATATTGTATTACTCAAATTGTTCCAGCTCTGGCCACTGGGAGTTCTTTCATGTTGGCGTGCGTGCTCTTTTGACACTACCCTTCTACTTCCCCTGCTTTTCTTCCTGAAGATTTCCTTGTTTTCTGGCTTTACAAAATCATACAAGCTCATCTTGTATTTTCCCTGCCCTAGTCCTAGAATCAGCCATTTCTCCAAAGAAATCTCCAGGGAAAGTCTGAGGATTGAAAAGAGAAGAGGGCTGAGAAATAAACCAATGTTAAGAAATGGGGGAGGAAGAGAAGCCCCTGAAGTAGACCTAGAAGTAGTGAGTGGAGGAAGAGGCAGGAGTAAACGCGTAGAAGAGCCCAGGGACTTCCCTGGTGGTCCAGCGGTTAAGACTCCCTCCGTGCTCCCAATGCAGGGGGCCTGGGTTCGATCCCTGGTCAGGGAACTAGATCCCACATGCTGCAACTAAGAGCCCGCATGCCACAACTAAAAGATCCCGCATGCTGCAACTAAAGATCCTGCATGCTGCAACTAAGACCCGGCACAGCCAAATAAATAAAAATAAATTAAAAAAAAAAGGGCTTCCCTGGTGGTGCAGTGGTTGAGAGTCCGCCTGCCGATGCAGGGGACACGGGTTCGTGCCCCGGTCCGGGAAGATCCCACATGCCGCGGAGCGGCTGGGCCCGTGAGCCATGGCCGCTGAGCCTGCGCGTCCGGAGCCCGTGCTCCGCAATGGGAGAGGCCACAACAGTGAGACGCCCGCGTGCCGCAAAAAAAAAAAAAAAAAAAGAGCAGGCCCAGAGGCAGAGAGTGGGGTTGAGGGAGTTTGGAGAAGGGAGTGATTAATGCCAAAGAGAGGTCAAGTAAGATAAAGCCTGAAGGAGGGGCCTGGAATTTTGCAATCACAGATGGGGTAGGAGCTTGGAGAGCCTGGCTGCTGTGGTTTGGGGTGTGAATGAGGAAGAAGGGGATAAAGACGAGGAGGGTAAATCATCTTCAGGAAACCTGAAGGAAAGGAGGACATGGTACAGACTGATAGAGAGGGGGAGTTGTTGTTTTCTCTGTTTTTATTGGGAGAGACAAACATATTTATATGATGAGATGAAGGAACCAGTGGAGAAGAAACATAGAAATGAAGGAGGAGATGGAAGCTTAGGCTGCCCCAAGGCACAGAGAGGAAAATGAAGCATACAGGAAAACCTCTTTCTCTGAGATAGGAAAAATGCAGGTGCTCATAGGTTTGTAGGTTTGAGGTAGGAATCTGGGAATGAATATTCATGCACACTTTTTTTTGTTTTCCGTACGCGGGCCTCTCACTGTTGTGGCCTCTCCCGTTGCCGAGCACAGGCTCCGGACGCGCAGGCTCAGCGTCCATGGCTCACGGGCCCAGCCGCCCCGCGGCGTGTGGGATCTTCCCGGACCGGGGCACGAACCCGTGTCCCCTGCATCGGCAGGCGGACTCTCAACCACTGTGCCACCAGGGAAGCCCTTTGCACACTTTTTAGGTAAGACGCATTTTTCATTTCTCTTGGGCATATTTCTAGGAGTGAAATTGCTGGGTCATATGGTAGCTCCTATGTTTAACAATTTGAGTAACTGCCAAAATGTTTTCCAAAGCAGCTGTACCATTTTATATTCCCACCAGCAATGTATGAGGGTTCCAGGGTCTCCACATCCTGATGACACTTGTTATTATCTGTCTAGAGGGAGTGAAGTGGTACTTCATTGTGGTTTTGATTTATATCTCCTTAATGAATAATGTTTTTGATACCTTTTCATGTATGTATTGGCTATTTGTATATCTTCTTTAGGGAAGTATCTATTCAAATCATTTGCCCATTTTTTAATTGGGTTGTCTTTATTGTTGAATTATGAGTTCTTTAAATATTCTGGATACTAGCCTCTTATCACATATATGATTTAAAAATATTTTCTCTCATCCCATAGGTTGTCTTTTTACTTTCTTGATGGTGTCTTTTGAAGGACAGGAGTTTTTAATTTTCATGAAGTCTAGTTTATCTATTTTTTCTTTGGTTGTTTGTGCTTTTGGTGTTGTATCTAAGAAGTCTTTGCCTAACCCAAGGTCATGAATATTTACTTCTACATTTTCTTCAAAAAGCTTTATAGTTTTAGTGTTTATATTTAGGCCTATGATCTATTTTGAGTTAACTTTTGTGTATGGTGTAGCAAAGGGGTTCAACTTAATTCTTTTGCATGCAAATATCCAGCTGTCCTAATACCATTTGTTGAAAAGACCATTCTTTCCCTATGGAACGGTCTTGGCACCTTTATTGAAAAATCAGTCAGCCGTGAATACAAGGGTTTATTTCTGGAATCTCAATTCTATTCCACTGATCTATGTCTATCCTTATGCCAGTTACCTCATTGTCTTGATTTGTAGTAAGTTTTGAAATCGGGAAGTGTGAATCCTCCAACTTTGCTTTTCGTTTCCAAGACTTGTTTGGCTATTCTGGGTCCCTTGCATTTCCATATGATTTCCTGGATCGGCTTGTCAATTTCTGCAAAAACAGCAGCTGGGATATTGATGGGGAATGTGTTGAATCTGCCCGCCAATTTGGGGTGTATTGGCATCGTAACAGTATTAAGTCTTCCAATTCATGAAAGTGAGATATCTTTCCATTTAATTAAGTCTTTGTTAATTTCTTTCAATGATGTTTTGTAGTTTTCTTTTGTTATACTTCTTTTGTTATATTCTATTCATTTCTAAGTACTTTATTCTTTTTTATACTTTTATAAATGGAATTGTTTTAATTTTTCATTGCTAGTGTTTAAAAATACAATTGATTTTAATACATTGATCTTATATCCTGTAACCTTCCTGTACCCATTTATTAGTTCTAATAATTTCTCAGTGGATTCCTTAGGATTTTCTATTTACAAGGTCATGTAATCTGCAAAGAGATAGTTTTACTCTTCCTTTCCAATCTGGATAGTTTTATTTTGTTTTCTTGCCTAAGTGCACTAGCTAGAACCTCCAGCACAATGTTAAATAGAAGTCGAGAGTATGGCTGTTGTTTGTAAAGATGTCAATTTTTCTCAAAACAATTTCTCTCACAATTCCAAAAAGCATTAGAGCTCATGTGGATGAATACACAGGTGAGAGTAGCTATAAAAATCTCTGAAGAAAAAGAAATAAGTAAAGATTTTCTCTTCTGCTGTATAAAGCATTTAAAAGGCAACAATAATTAAAACAGAATAGCACTGACAAAAAGATATAAATCTCAGTGGACTAGAGTACAAAGTTCAGACTCTCTCTATAGTATGTATATAAAAACTTACATGAGAAAATCAGTGGCAAAGGGATAGGGTTTTTCAATAAGTATTGGGAAACTTGGATAGCTGCTGGGGAGAGAAGGTTAGATTTTCACCTCAAATCATTCACCAAAATAGTTTCTAGAAGAATTTAAAGAGAATGAAAGAACAAAGAAAAAGCCAAACAATTTAAAAACTAGAAAAACTATGAATGGATATTTATTGGACCTGTGAGTGTGGAAGAACCTAAGCTTGAAACAATGGAAGAAATTCAATGACTTGACTACTTATGTCACAACATATTTGCAATAAATATAAAAGACAAAGTGTTATTATTAACATAGAAAGGGTTAATATAAGTGAATAAGTTAAGGTTTCAAAGAAAATGGGCATAGAAAATAGACAATTCAGAAAATAGACAACTCACTAAAAGAGGAAATATAAATGACTAATAACTGAAAAAATGTTCTATCTCATTAGCAATCGAAGAAATGCAAATCAAACAATAAGGAGGTACAACCTTTTGCTTTGAGCAAAGATTTCTAAGATGATATTACTCATCACTGCTTAGAGTATGTTGAGATAGCTCTCATGCTAACATTATGAAGTGATTTCCCATTATTAGGCCCATTTTATAACGTGGAAACTGAGACTCTGGGGTTCAGTAATTTGCCCAATCTCATACTGCTAGTAAGTTGTGGCACGAGGATTTGAACCCGGGCTGTGTGACTCTATTACAGTGAAGGGCCTAGAAAACAGATGTGGGAGGGAGGGCGAAGGACAGGAGGAAACGTAGCTTGAAGAGTCAGGCAAATATATTTGAAGTGCCTGTCTGGAAGGGTTATGATATTGCAGAGGGAAGCAATGAGTGGAAATTACACAAAGGACCACTCTTTCAAAGCAAGAACTGTCCCTAACGGACTAGAGAGGCCCAGGGAGGCGGTGAACACATCCAGCCCTGGGGAGGAAGAGGAAGTAGGAGGGTCCTCTCTGTAACCCTCACATCAAACTGCAGTGGGTGGGGATGGGTGGTCTCATCTTCCAGAGGAGAAAACACCTCTAGGTAACCAAGACCTCAGTGTCTTCAGAGTTTCTGCTCTTTTCTCAACTGCAGACAGCTAGCAGAGCCCGCCCTTTCTCCTAGGGCCAAGTGACCTGCAGGGGAGCCCTTCCTGGCCTCACTGCCCTCTTGCAGCTGCAATCTCAGGCCAGCAGGAAGCCTGACCTTGCCAAACTATGAGGGCCAGGGCAGGAGGAAGGAGAGCGGGAGTAGCCCATCTGAGTTCTCTTTTGCCTGTTCCTGGAGTCTTGCTACTCCATGGGGGAGGCAGAGGGAGGTGGGAGGGAAGAAGCAGTCTGGTCATGTTGAAGAGCTAAGAAACAGATGAAACAGAACCATTAAAGGACAGTGACAAATATGTTAGCTGTGGTTTGGTAAAGATATCTTCATTTGCAAAGCCCCTGGGGAATCCATTCTCAGGGGCTTCATCCTGACTCTATAATCTTCGGTAAGTCTGTTAACCTTTTTTGTACCTCAATTTCTTCATCTGTAAAATGGGTATGACAACATTTCCCGCTTTATTGACTTCAGATGATGTAGTGCTTAGGTGACCAACAAGCTAGTGTGAGGGCAGAGTACCAGAGGCAGTAGAGTCACTCAGACCTGAGTTCAAGTCCACTATCTGCAATTTTCCAGTTAGAAACTTGGGGAAAATCACCCAAACTTTAGCTGCTTTAGCTTCCTCATCCGTGAAGCTGAGAGTAGCAACAGCACCTGCCTTAAATGGTTGTCTTCAGGGGTAAATGAGATAGTACACATAAAGTAGATGCTAGGACCAGGATTCCACAGCCCACAGGTTTAACCATTACAGTACAGTTGCCTCACAACCATAACAACAACATATAGTGTAAAGACTGGAAAGCAATACAACAAATTGTTAACAGTGTTTATTTCTGAACAGTGATATTCGAATCTATTTTTATTTCCTTCTTTATATTTTTCTATATTTTCCAAATAACTTATAATCAGAAAAAAAACTATATATGATGTTCAGATGCTTTGAGATCATTTGTGATGGTTTCCACTGCGTTAAAATCTTCGACAATATTTTCTCATGTCATCTTCTCAGCAACTGTTTCAAGTAGGAATCATCATCCCCATTTTCTAGATCAGGAAAGAAGGCTGAGAGGTTAGAGAGCTGACTTAATCTTCAGGTCTTATTGCTGCTAAGTGGCAGAGAGCCAAGATCCATAGGCAGATCTGGCTGTCTCCAAAGCTAGGTGCTGTCCACAGGGATGCTGGGCTATGGGGCTCAGTGTGGAGAACTCCTCCACCCCATTTTGATCACAGTTAAGGTGGAAGGTTGTTAGGATTGAGCCTTGGTGCATATGCTCCCATGAGTCTCGGGTGCCCGGTGTACAACCATATTCCTGGTAGGGGACATGGCCCGGAAAGTGGGATTTTGGCATTCTCCTTTCACAACATAAAAAAGTCAAGAGGTACTGTGGAGAGTCTCCCCAAGAAGAAATAAAGGTTTCCACTGTCAAGGTATCCAACAGAGGAACTAAAAAAAAAAAAAAAAAAAAGCATAACTACATAGGATTGAGGGAGGGAAGTGGGTGTGAGCTAAATCATTATCTGTCATAGGAGGAAGACAATAGATAATGGCCAGTCCTAAAAACTCTAGATATAGTTATGTAAGCATTTTATGTAGAAATATGGAGGTAACTACTTTATGTAGAAATATGGAGGTAACTACCAGGCCTGAAAACACAAATGGCTTTAAGTGGTTATCCCTGGAAAGAGGGGTGGAAAGGGAATTTTCTGCTCTTCATCATAAGCGTTTCTGTCCCATTTGATTTTTTTACTTTGTTTTGTTTTTAGCTGTGTGTTACATGTCTTTTTAAAAATACTATTTTTAATACAGGCTCTGAAAGTTAAAAAGAAAAGTAGAGACTTTGGGGTCATCTGTGTGGATTCACATCCCACCTCTGCCAGTTACGGATCTTGGGCAGGTTAACCTCCCTAAGCTGCAACTTTACCTTCCTGAAAATAAGGATAAAAACCATACTTACCCCACAGGGTTGTTTTGGGGATAAAATGAGGTAACGCATGTAAAGCACACGGACCAGCATTGGCCGAAATTCAGCATCTGTAATTATTAACCATTGTTATCATTATTAATAATAAACCAAGCGTGCAAGTAATACCCAGGGCTTTGCACATAGTAGGCACTTAATGGGTGTAAGTAATTGTTTAAAACCTCCACCAGAGCCCATAATTTCCCCCAACTCGTGACGCATAAGCCCCAGCGGTCCGAGGGAACACTTAAATACTGATGTGGTTACTCATTTGTTCATCACTCTGTTCTCCGCCGCAGTGTCCGCAGAGGGCGAGCCCTGCTCCCTGAACTCCCGCGCCAGGTTCTGGCTGCACACGTGATTCCTCCCGCGCGCGGAGGAGGGAGACAGCGGCAGCTTACCCGCTTTCAGGTCGCTGATGCGGGGCCATCACGTGGCGCAGCGTGAATCACTTCTGGTTTCACGCAGGCATCTTCCCGGGCAGGGGCGGGCTGGAGGAGGGGGAGTGCCGCTCGAGACTGGGGAGCGGCCCTGGTCCGCATCGCTCCCACTTGCCAGCGCCAAGGGGATGGCCATGCCGGGAGGGACGGGGCGGGGCAGTTTTACGGCGACAGCTTTCCGGAGCAGGGACGTCTTGAAGGACGACTTGGGATTGGCCGGGAGACGCGGAGCGGGCATTTCATACCCGGCCGAGGGTGCCGCACTGCCTGCAGGCGAGGCGGGGTTTCCTGGGGACCAACGCGGGAGCCCCCCCTCCCCCCGCGGAGGCCTTGCGCCCCGCCCACGGTCCTCGCAGCGCTCAGCCACCCTCCAGCTCCGGGCTGGTCTGCAGCAGACGGGGCGAGGGCGTGCGGGCCACCATCCCCAAGCTCTGCCGCACCTCGGCGCGGGTACGGGTTAGGTCGCGAGTCGCGGGACGCCGGCCGCTAGGCGGGGCGGGAGGCGGGGCGCTGACGTCGCGGCGCGGCCGGCAGCCGGGAGGCGGGGAGGCAGCGGCCGGCTCGGCCCAGCCCAGCCCGCAGCTGCGGCGACCGAGCCTGTGGGCGGCGGCGGCGCTCCGAGCGGGATCCTGACCGCCCTCCGCCGCTGCCCAGTTTCTCACTTGGTCCGGGTGTCCACTCCTGGTTCGGCCAGCCCTCACCCGTCGCCGCTTCCCCCGCCATGGCCCTGGTACGGGGCGCCGAGACGGCGGCTGGGCCCTCCCGCTGGCTACCCACGCACGTCCAGGTGACTGTGCTGCGGGCCCGCGGGCTGCGGGGCAAGAGCTCGGGCGCGGGCAGCACCAGCGACGCGTATACGGTGATCCAGGTGGGCCGTGAGAAGTACAGCACGTCGGTGGTAGAGAAGACGCTGGGATGCCCCGAGTGGCGCGAAGAGTGCTCCTTCGAGCTGCCGCCCGGCGCCCTGGACGGCCTGCTACGGGCGCAGGAGACCGACGCGGGCCCGGCGCCCTGGGCCGCGGGCTCCGCCGCCGCCTGCCAGCTAGTGCTTACCACCATGCACCGCTCGCTCATCGGCGTCGACAAGTTCCTGGGCCAGGCCGTGGTGGCGCTGGACGAGGTCTTCGGCGCAGGCCGCGCCCAGCACACACAGTGAGTGAGGGGCGCGCGGGAGCGGAAACGGTTAAGGGCCTCTTGGGGCGTGGCTGGGGAGACGCAGGACCCCGAACCTCGGCCTGGGCGGTGCGACCTTTTGCCTAGCGCTCAAGGGCATAAATCGACAAGTTGGTTCTTCGCATAACGGGATCTCCTTCCGATCCCCAGATGTGCGCTGGGCTGTGCTTGGCCGCTGGTGTGTCCTTGGAAGGCCGGGGGGAGGTGAGAATGGTGGCCTACTGTTAGGAGTAGATTGTCAAGTAAAGTTAGGAGTGGGATCCAGAGGCTCTTGGACTGTGGGAACCTCAAGAAGGAAAATCTTGTGGCCATTCCCAGGGCCTCCGGGCACGTTTCACTTTCCTCGAAGGGGAGGGGGAACTGCCTTCGGGCGCCTGTTCCACACCAGGCCCGCAGGGGAATGGGGAGACCCTGCCTCGCCCTGTGGGGGAAAGAAGGTGCAGTGTTGTCCTCGAGGAGGGCAGAGGATGAACGGAGACGCCCCACCAAATCTAGAGGCTGCAGAGGGCATCTGCTTCTTGCCTGGTACTGGGATGCCCTCTGTTGCTTAGAGACGCCCCCGATTCTTCCCTTCTGTGTCTCTGGTCTGAGAACAGGAGACCCTTTCAGTAAAGGAAGGAAACGCTTTAATCAGGCTTCAAACATCTTGACTGAGGTGGAGGCAGCACGTGCTTAGTGGACAGCAGGAGACAATCTCCCAGTCAGTTAAACCTAAAAGGGCCAGAGGGTTTACCAGTGGGTTTTAAAAAATCATTTATTGTGGCAGCGTTTAACTTTCCCTGTGTTAAGATCAAGGCTTCAGGCTTGGAGCCTCATTTCCTGTTTTGGGCTTGGGCAGGATCCGGAAGCCTGTCCGCAGGGCTGACAACCTGCCCTGGGTCACTCAAGTGTTTAACTGGGGTGACGCCACCCCTAGGCCCATGGGCCCTGGATGGGGAGGGTAAGGGGTTGGTGACAGTTGCTGGAAAGGTTTACCCAAGTGGAATGGCATCCAACTGAGTAAATCTAGGAAGGCTTGCTGGAGAAGGATGAACCTGGTACAAACCCCAATGAAAGCAGGATTTGGATAGAAAAGGATCTGACCTTGAACATTTCAAAAATGTGGGTAGAAAAGGCCTGCATGGCTCTTTGCAGCCTGGGGTGGGAAACGGGTTAGCATAGGGCAGGTTTGGGCAGGGCTGTGACTTAGCTCCATCTCCCCCTCCCCTGGCCTTCTCTCCTTCCCTCATGACTTGCTGTTTGGTTGCTGGGTGTGGATCATGTGGTATAGTTTGGCCCTTGTTTTGTTTTTTTCCTCCCCTTTTCTGTCCTTTCCCTCTTGCCTGGCTCAGGGAGCCCAAGGGGGTGGGGGTGAGGCAGAAAGCTCTCCTCTGGCTCTCGTAGCCCTTTCTTCTTCTGAAGAGGCTCCTGTCCCCAAATTCATTCCACCCCTTTCTTTCCCAGTCCTTCAGTCTCCACCTCTCAGCTAATCTGACCCGACTGGTAGATAACCCATCTCGGGCTGGGGGTGGGGGGCACTAGAGGGGAGACTAAGGGGTAGACAGAAAAAGTCTCAGCTTGTGGGGAGTGGCTTCTGTGAGGTCAGTGACTTGCACGGGGTGGGGGAGGGGCTTTGATTTTTTTTCAGTTCCTGCTCTTGCTTTCTTCTTGGCCTCTGGCTCTTCCTTAACTGAGCTGTCTATGTCTGTCGGCCCATGTGCGCCTGTTTGCAGCCAAGGACAGTCCCCTTGATCTGAATGGGAGCCTTATTTACTTTATAGAAGTCATCTTTTCCACCAGGATCTTTCCACACCCACCTGGCTGCCTTTCCTCTGATGCATTGACCTGGGTTATTTATAGAACCTGGAGGGGGCAGGAGGAGGGGGACTTGTAGTGGGCAGCAGAAAAGTCTGTGAAATCAGCCTGATCTTTTAGTTTACTGGACCAAACAGCGTGCTCACTGACAGAGGGTGAGGGCTGCTGACGCCACTCTGGTTTGCACCTTCCACCTCTGGCTCTCATGGCCACCCTTGGTGGCCTTTCCTGGAGCATCTTGGCGTAAGCTGCTAAGATAGTGAGTCTGCACATTTTCCATTGGGGAGAGGACTGGGGTGTGCCCTCCTCAGCTTTGGATAATAGTGGCAGAGAACTCCAGGAGAGCACATGATAGCCCTGTATTGCCCAGACAGAACTCCATTGGGGAAAGGCAGTCTCACGGTTAAGAGGAGGGGGCCTGTGGAGTTGCAGATTCCCTTCCAAACCTGCCACCTTGTGGCCAGTCAAGTAAACTCTTGGTGCCTCAGTTTTCTCATCTGTAAAATGGGGCTAATTTATACCTTGACAGGATTGATGTAATGGATGAAATGCGTATGTAAGTAGAGCATCTAGTGCAGTTCCTGGATATGCCTGGTGGTCAGTGAACAGCAGTGATGGTGGAGTGAGGTTTTAGTAGCCTGGTAGCTATGATCTGGGAGATGTCCCCTGTCTCAGAGGAGCCTCTCATGTGATAGGAGGAGGTAATACAGAACTTAGCGTAGTCCTGGAAAGCCCCAGGACTGTGGTGGCAGGGTACTCACAGAAGTATGAGAGCTCCTCATGAAATGAGCTGGCCCTTCACAGCCCTCCACTACTCTCTTTGCTGCCAGAGGCTTGAGAACTGGGGCTAGTCTTGTGAGGCCTCTGCAGTTCTGAAGCCACACTCAGATCAGCTCGCAGCTCTGCAGCTGTCCTCCATGGCAGGGCAGCATAGTGTTTAAGAACATGGAGACTGAGGTTTCACTCCCAGTTCTCTTCACTTACTAGCAGGCAAGTTATTTAACCTGTTTCCTCGTTTCTGAAAAGGTAACCCATGGTAACAATCATAGAGTTGTACAAATTAAATAAGACAGGATCTCTAAAAAACTTTAGTATCATTTTAGACACATAGCAGGCTTTCAAGATATTAGTGTTGGGTTACTCTCAGGGCCCTCGTTATGTGAGGGTGGTGATGATGGGGGCTGGGGTTCTAGGTGCCTCAACAGCCCCCAAAGCTCCTTTGTTAGTGGGGTGCTCTTTGAGGTGAGGGATTTCACTGGAGGCTTCCAACTGATTGCAGAGAAAATTGTCAAAACAACATGTAATGTAATACACAAGGAAACTAGTTATAACCGTCTCCCCTCAGTAAAGCCCTACGTGGATCATCATGGATCATCATGGATCATCATGGATCATCAGAATCCCAAGAGCTGCTTCTGTATTTATTTGGCCATGCTGTGCTGCTTGCAGGATCTTAGTTCCCCAACCAGGGATCAAACCCGGGCCCCTGCAGTGAAAGCGCCGAGTCCTGACCACTGGACCGCCTGGGAATTCCCTCTTTAGCTTCTTTAGATGCGTCCTTTCTGATTTTTACTTCACCACCATCCACAGTACTCCCCAGTGCGTGCTTGTGTGGAGTGAAGCGGTCCCTTCTGTAAATAGCCCCCTTCCTGGGCCTGTTGGATGGATGGCTAGAGTCTGGCCCCTTGGGAAGGCCAAGTCTGTGGGCTCGGTTTGGGTTAAAACGTGACCATGGGCAGGCTGCAAATGTGGCCCCCTAAGAGGCTCTGCCAGCCCTGGTCAGACCTGTCTCATTGATTTTATAAGGGCCTCTGGGAGGCCTGTGGCTGAGGATGACTTAGGTTGGAGACCAGAGCTTTCTGCCTGGCTGATGGTGGTGGCCTGAGACCTCCTCGAGGAGGGCAGGCTTGGGGGCAATGGGAGCGGCAGCTGAGGCAAATGCAGCCCGCTGGCCTAAGGTAGACCTAAGGTGGGCATGGTCTTTGAGGGCTTCCATCTGTCCCTTAGCCTCCAGATGGCCTGTGTATTGCTATTGTAGGTAGATGGTGCGTGACCCACAGCCTTATCATGTTTGCAGATGTGACTGCTCCCCAGGAAGCAGCTGAGGCCGCGAGGGTCCTTGGCTTTGGCTCCTGCTCCAACCCCCGACCTGGCTGCTGGGCAAGTCTGCTTTGGCCGCCGGAAGGGTGTGGCTGTACTTAAAAGCAGCAGTTAGGGCAGAGGCTGCATCTCCCTGAGTTATGGGGCAGTTTTTATCTGGGGTTGCTTGAGCAGCAGTGTCTGGGGAGTGGGGAGTGACTCTGCCGTCAGACTGAGCGGCTTCCCCTTCCCTCCGCATCTGGCCCCGTTCTCCCCTCCCTGCAGGCAGCCAGGGACAGGCGCAACTCAGCAGAGCTCCATCCTAGCGACCTTGAGGGCTGTCCCTTTCTTCTGATGGGGGCTGTCTAAACTCTTTTGATTGCTGCCAACCTGGTGCTGTGACGCGCTCTCCAGCGATACTAAACGGCTGGTCTGGCCTCGTCCAGATGTTTCCCCTGCCTTTCCCACCCTGTGCTGGGACAGATAATTAATACAATGACAGGAGCTCTGTGTGCTCTCTGGGAATCAGTACCCTATTTTTTCCTGTGCAGGGCCGACCTCTGCAAAATAGTGTGGTCATGAAGAAGCTTTGCCCTTCCCCACAGCCAAGTAATAAAAATAAGTCCGCGATGTGGGTCCTTTATGCACCTGGCAGTCCTGTTAAGGAAGAGTCTGATGGCTTTGCCCTTACTGAGTTGGCCTGTGGGGGTGGTCCTGGGCCCAGGTCTCTCCGCAGTGAGCAGAATAAGCAAGTTCAGCTCCCAGGAAGCAGCGCTACAGAGTTGCCAGGAGGGGCTTTGTCACAGGCCACCTTGACCTTCAGCTGACCCTGGGGGTGGCGAGGAGAAGCACAGCCCTTAATCATGGAATTCTGATGTCAGAACTGGAAGAGTGCTTAGAAGTATGGAAATTGAGGCTGGGGAGGGAGAGTGACAGGCTCTCAGCTACTCAGCAGTTAGGGAGGGTGGGGCTCTGTGTGGTTTCTCTTAGGCCCTGACAGCCTGAAGAGCTGTCAGATTTGGGATAAGGAAGAGACGGCATTTGGGAAGCTGAGTGCATCCCAAGGTTTCTGTGGAAGTGCCTGAGAGGTTTTAGGGAGAGAGGGACATTTCAGCTGGGAGGGGGAGGGAGCCTTGGGGCTTCTCTGAGACCCAGAGGGACGTCTAATCCACAGACCTTTCTGCCTGGGCAGAGGACGAGGGAGGCCACTGGTTGGGTGGGAAGTTCAAAGGAGGGCAGGACATGGACACAGCAGCCCACATGCCCAGAGGGTGCAGTCTTATTAGGAGGACGGACCCCCACATTTGGAGGAAGGGCCATAGCCAGCTGCCGTATTTTGGGGCCTAGCCAGGGAGCACTGGAGATGTTCAGAGCAGACGGAAGCCCTGCGCTCAGCTCTGGTCAGGGAAGGCCTCCCTGAGGAGGAGATGTACACCGGGCCTGTCAGGCAGGCCATCAGAGATCCTGGTCTGCCACCCCACCTCCTCTGAGTTCCCATATGGACAGCGTGTAGCACTCCATTTTGGAGGATTGTCATGGCCTTCTTTGTCTAGCATATCATTTATTAAGCCGTTTTTAGGTGCTGGCACCGTCCTAAGGATTTGACTTACATCAGCTTATAGCAACCCCTTGAGGTGTAGGTACTGTTACTGTGTTTAACGAGTGAAGAAACTGAGGCACATAGAGGTGAAGTGACTTTTTGTTTTAAAGATTTTTTTCTTTTGACGTGGACCATTTTTAAAGTCTTTATTGAATTTGTTACAATATTACTTCTGTGTTATGTTTTGGTTTCTTGGCCGCAGGGCATGTGGGATCTTAGCTCCTCGACCAGGGATCGAACCCGCACCCCCTTCGTTGGAAGGCACAGTCTTATCCACTGGACCACCAGGGAAGCCCTAAAGTGGCTTTTCTAAAGGCACACAGTACATGGCAGTCAGGATTTGTACCGAGACAGCCTGGCTCCTGATTCTGTGCTCTTCGCCACCATGCTGTAACACCCATCTTAGTCCTCTCCCATGTTTCCCAGGGTTCAGCTTTTCATGGAAGTTGGTGCTCAGCAGCTGCCCTCCTTAGGGTTCCTCTCTCCTCCCCAAAGCCCATGTCTTTGGTTAGGCTTGGGGGCTCTGGAAACATGACCTGCTTCTCCTGTGTGAGGCCTTGGCTGGTAGGGGTTAGTGCATTTAGTCTGCAGCTCCGTGTCTGGTCATATCTTTCTCAGGGAATGGGGGTGTTGCCTGGTGCATTGGGAAAGAGGGTATCACTGCCACTAGACTGTCTCACAGGAGCCGGGGGAGGCCTGGAAAGCCCTGCCTTGGCCCCGGGCACCGCCCCCCCCCCCCCCCCCCCCCCCCCGCAGGAGGTTTGCTCCCATTGGCTTGTGCAGTAGAGCTGGGCTTGGGATCATCAACAGATAAAAGACTTCCTGACCTTTCCCAAGAAATCACATGCTTGTTTTACTGTGACAGAACACTCTGAGCCATCCATTCCTCCTCCTACAGTCATGCAGTGGTTTGCTTTTTTTTTTTTTCCCCCTTTCTTTTGTTCAACATCTAGGAAGCAATTACTGGGCAACCACTGTGCCTAGGTCAGGGCTTTGGAGGAAACATGAGAAAGAAAATATAAAGCCCTTTCCCTAGAAGGGCAAAAATATGTTTGAGACAAGACTTAACACAGGAAGGATAATTAACCAACAAAGCAGCATATACAAAATATGAGAGAAGGAAAGGGTCAGAAGAAGGACCAACTCACCAGGGTTAGAGTGATCAGGGTGGGCTGCCTATAGGAGGCTGGACCTTGAGTGACAGGTGGGGCGTGGTGGTGGCTGGGTGAGTTTCTGGGAGGGAGACCCAGAAGGGAGGGAAGGAAGGGAAGGTGAGTGTGGTGGGGCTGAGCCAAGAGAGGGAGTGGAGGGGAGCCAAGCTTAGTTTCCTATGTGCCTCTCTCAGCAAAACAACCTGGCTTTCTTTACTTCTTATTTCTTTTTGAGTAGTTTACCTGGTTCAAAATTCTAAAGATACATAGGGTTCACAGTGAAAAATCTCCCTTGTCCCGACCTTGAGTCACCCAGCTCCTGTCTTCAGAAGCAGTCAACATTACCAGTTCTTATATGCTTTTAAAAGCCAATGCGTTATAGATTTCTTCTCCCTCTCCCATTGTGTTTGCACAAGTGCAGCCTTCTTCACACACACAGGTCTGTACCTATGATAAGTCTGGCTTCCCCACACAGGGGTATTATTGCTTGTCTCCACCTGTTTCAAGTCTGAACTGAGACCCTGGCAGGAAGACAGCCACTACTTAGTTTTGTCCTCCGTGACTCAAGACCCTGTTTGGGGTGAATATGGGGTTAGGAGCAAACTGGGGAGGGGAGTTTGGTTAAGTAGAATTTCTTCCTTATTCCCTTGTCTCCCCTGGGAGAGGTCATCCTGCTGGTTTTCTCCTTTCTCTTGGGCGGGGTCATCACTCTTTGGTCCTGGGCCACCTCGCTCCCAAGGGGCTGATGACAGCCTATAAAAGGCCCTGACAGACAATAAACCCAAATCTTTACGCGTGGGTTGGCCTACTTTTCAGAGTGCTTTCCCAGCAGCACCTCACTTCCTTCTTCCCTGAGGGCAGGGAAGGTGACCCCCATTTTTACTGAGGTCAAGACTGGGGTCTCAGGAGTGGAATGACTGATCCAAGGTCACATGATTCATTAGTGACAGCCAGATTTCTGACCTCCCGAGCTCAGTGCTTTTTCCCTACATCATGCTTTCAACTATACATACTTCTATTGCTGTGTGGTTAGACTTGGCTCCAAGCAGGCGTGGGTCCCTGGCCTCTGTCCGAGGCAATCTGACAAAGAGATAAACCTTTGGAGCCTACAGCAGCAGGAGGGATGAGGACTGGCTGAGATGTTTGTGCCCAGGAGGGAGGGAGGCTGGTCCTGGCTGGGCTCTGAGGTGAGCTGAGCAAGCCATGCCCATGGAGCCAGGGGTAGCTAATGAAATGATGCTTCTGGGCTCCAAGGACTGTCGGTGCCGGCACAGAGCCAGAGTAGGTGATAAGAGGCCTGATAAGAGGCACTGTCCTCTCCTGCAGTTGTGCCTGGCTTGCAGTTTTACCGTTGATACCAAATCAAAGGCAGGATGAGGTTGTGAGTGTTGGGAGCCATCAAGGATTGGCCCGCGGCCCACGCGTCTCCTCTCTGATCGTGTGTGAGGAGGACTGCCTGAGTGGGGGATTTGGAGAGGAGGGAAGGCATCTAGATGGAGGAGCCTCTGGGGAAAAGGCTTTTCCAGCCGTCTCTTCAAACTCTATGTAATACACTTTTAGTTGACATTTCTCCCTGCCCCTAACTGGCTTATTTTATCACCCTTCTTTGACAGAGGTGAAGTGGGTGGTTGAAAGCCACTTTGTAAGTCAGATCCAGGACTAGAACCTGGGTCTCCTGTCTTCCAACCCTTGCGTTTTTCCACTATTCCTTTAAAATAATTTTTTTTCCACTTATTTTTGGTACTGAAGCTAAGCCCTGTCCATGCCATCTCATTTATCCAGCAGGTGTTAGAAGGTATTCCATATATCAGGCCCTTTCCCTGGGTTGGGGGGCATAAAAGGTGAGTAACATTTTGTGCAGTCAGTAAGCAGTGAGAGCACAGGTGGAGTGGCTCTGCCTGAGTGCCACTGCAGGGGACGAAGGGGGCACTTGGAGAAGGGCACTCCGGCCCCTCCTACCTTCCCCATTGCTCCTGTCCTAGTTTAGGCAGGTTTTTTTTTTTTTTTTTAAACATCTCCTCTAGACTGTTAGCATAGCTGCTACAGCATTTTTGTAAGCCAGAATGCCAATTTATTAATTTATGATGAGAAATAACTGCTGAGGCACAAGGAGTTGCCTGGGTCAGCCTGGCCATGGGACCTGTCCTGGGTTGGCCGGCTCTGTGCTGGTTTCTGCTGCCTTGCCCCTCTGCTGCCCCTTTCCCTGCTGTCCTTTGCTCTTCCTACAGCACAGCAGCCATAGGTTTTATCCTTGTTTCCTACCCTGTAGTGCTCTTCCAGGCCCAGAATAAGGCTACAGCTCTTTAGCATGATGTTTGGGGCAGTCTCCTCTGCTCCAAAGCACCTTTTTGCCCATCTTCACCTCTCCAGCCCTGGGTATCTGTGTATTCTTTTCCTCCCACCTGGAATGTCTCTTCACCTGCCTCCTTGCCTCCTGACCCATTGTTCAAGGCCCAGTATAAATGTTACATCTGTCAATGAAAATCATCAATAAGCAACCTATAATAAGAATAGAAAAGAGTTTTCTTTGAGCCAAACTGAGGACTAGCCTGGATGCCCACTTCCCAGATTACTCAGAAACTGCTCCAGAGAAGCATGGTTTCCAGCACAGTTTTATATCTTCTCAGAACAAAGAACATTAAATAAGTCAGGGATACTGTACATTTCAAGAAAACACACGCACAGAGATCAGCATCATGTACACAGCAAGTCAGCATGACCTTGCACCTGGGAAAGGAGTCTTATCAAAGGAGTACCAGCATTGGTGTCCCAGGAAGATAAGCATTTAATCTTTATTTTTAAAGAATGGACATTCTTTACTTTTGGTCACTGTGTCCTTTTCTCTAATAATTAAAGCAGATGTACAGTGTAGGTTTGATAGGCCACAAACAGGCTATTTTAGTTAGCATAAGATTCAAGTTAACTCACAGATAAGCCAGAATGACCTCCCTATATCTCAATATGTGAAAATTTCTTTTATCATGTCCTTCACTACTCCTCCCGAAATTGTCTTCTCTTTAACCTTCCTGTGCATTTTATTTGTGCATTTTTGTGGTGTTAATCACCTTCTTCCTTTATTTATGTAGCTATCTTATTTCCCCACCAAGATGTAAGCTTCTCGAGGACACTCCCTTTCTTATTCTGGCAAATACTTGGGAAACGTTTTGAGCCTGGCTGAGGCCTTCTCTGGTTGGTTGGGATTTCAGTGGCGAGTTCCCTGTGCCTCTGAGACTTTGTGAGTGTCAGAATGAGCTGTCAGGATCTCACACGCCACGCCCTGTGCTGAGGCTACTGAGATGAGTAGATAGTTAGCACAAGGCTCAGGGATTCAACCAGGAGCAGGGCTCAGTCATAGGACAGGGAGAAAAAAGCCTGTGTCCTGGCCCAAGGCTACCCGCTGACCTCCACAGGGATCTAATAGAAAGACCCTGTTAGTCTCAAGTGGGACCAGAAGGGGAGTATAGATGAGTCAATAGGTGTTTCTAACCATCTCCAACAGATGCGGGTGCTTATTATTATTATTTTTTAAATAAATTTATTTATTTTATTTTTGGCTGCGTTGGGTCTTCGTTGCTGTGCGCGGGCTTTCTCTAGTTGCGGCGAGCTGGGGCTACTCTTTGTTGCGGTACGCGGACTTCTCATCGCAGTGGCTTCTCTTGTTGTGGAGCACGGGCTCTAGGCACGCAGGCTTCAGTAGTTGTGGCACATGGGCTCAGTAGTTGTGGCTCACGGGCTCTAGAGCGCAGGCTCAGTAGTTGTGGAGCACGGGCTTAGTTGCTCCGTGGCATGTGGGATCTTCCTGGACCAGGGCTCGAACCCGTGTCCCCTGCATTGGCAGGCGGATTCTTAACCACTGTGCCACCAGGGAAGCCCCACGGGTGCTTTTTAAAAAACATAATCATGATGCTTGTATCACACACACAAAATCAACAGTTCCTTAATAACCATCCAATCAATATCCAGTCCATATTTAAATTCCCTTAATATCAGAACTGTCTCTTCATAGGTGGTTTGTTGAATCAGGATCCAAACAGGGCTCCCTTCCATACTGTGCCTGGCTGTTAAGTCTCCCAGGGTAACAGTTCCCTCTTGTTTCATACCCTTACCTGATGAAGGAGCTGAATCACTTGTCCTTGAGAACATCCCACATTGTAGCTGATGGGTTTCTGCCAAAGCAGAAATTGCGGGGCCTTGGGAGCCTGGGGAAACGGGGACAGGGTGAACAGTCTCTGAAGGCTTCAGGCCTTTTGAGAGCAAATGATTTCATCAATACAGTGTTGCTTGAAGTGGCTGATGGCTGGCTGGCCTGGATTTTAGGAATTTGGGTTAGATTGTTATGTCCATCAGAATGTTATGGACAGATATCTTGGTGTCTTCTCCTAGAGTTTTCCCCAGCATCTACTTTCTGAGTTGCAGTCTCTTCCCCTCTGGAACCCTGCAGCCCCTGTTTGTACTGACTCCCTAGAGAAGCTGGATGGGGAGAGTGAGGCCAGGAAAGGAGAAATGAATCAGTATGTCTTTCCTTCACGTTGGTTCTTCACTTTTCATTCTAGAAGATTCTCCAGCCAGTACACTGGGTAGCACAACTGTCTTCCTAGGGCCTCTTGGCTTCCCTTGTCTTGGGGTGGGGTTCAATTCCTACAACTGTCAGATTTGCAAGCCCCTCATCCCCAGCATGGTGGGAGCTGTTCCCTAGCCTGAGGTAAGACCTGTCTCTGAAGAGGCCAGGGCAGCCACGGCCAGAAGAGAGAAGCTGCAGACCTGGTGGGCTGTAGCCAGAGCAGGTAAGGCTCAGGTGAGCACCAGCCCAGTTACGTTGGAGATTGTGGTATTGGGGACATGAGGAAAACAAGCTACAGGAGCAGCCTGCTCCCTGACTAGCAGGTGCACCCAGCTGTTTTTGTTTCTCTGGAGTCACCTTCATTGGCATGCAGGGTGTTTGAGGGTCAGACTGAGCACTGTGGCGTGACGCCCGGGAGGCGCAGGGCCTTTGGCCAGTTCCTCGCCCCTTACCAGGCCCCTGCAAGGCCCTCTCATACCCAGTGGGACATGAGGTGCAGTATCTGTCATCTGATTTGAGATCTCAGCCTGGGAGCCGTGCGTTGGGGCAGGAAGGGGAAAACAGGCACTCAAGTGTGTGTTTTGCAGTGAGCCTTACAGAGGCAGCGCATCCCAAGCAGTGAGAGTGGCACCGCCCAGCTCCTTCTCTGGGAACTACATTCAGCACCTCACATCAAGCCCTCGCCTTAGCTCTGAACTGTATCTGTAAGCATCTGTGCTTTATCTTTATTTATTTTGTGCATCCGTTAGCAAGATGTGTCCTAAGGTAACTGCTTCTTTACTTTATGCCGTTTCAGCTTATGAAAGGTTTCATAGGAATGCTCCACTTTTGGATAGCAGGGGAAACCTGTAACTTTAAAGTTCAAAGTAGTGATGAGTATAAACAATATTTTGCGACATCTGCAGCAACTGTAATGTGGCATGAAAATATCGGTTTCTCTTGGTGACATATTCATAAGTACTGCTGCTATACCACTACTGTTGCAAAAATTCATAATTGAAAGAAATACTAAATTTCAGTTAGAGATTAGGGGAAATAAAGATGTAATTTTTCTCCCGTCTAACACAGACCCCCTGTTTTAGAGAAATCCTTTGGTTGGGCAGGGACATGGGGTTTCTGGGCCCGGGTGTGTGGTGTATTGCACTTGCAGAGGGAGGCATTCTAGTGCAGTGGTCAAGGCCGGAGGCCCTGGAGACAGGGAGCCTGGGTTCAAATCCTGGTTCCCTGTGTACTAAAAAGAAGCATCTGACTTAACCCTATGGACTTCTCTCTGCCCTAGTGTTTGCATCTGCTAAAATATATAAGAACTAACACTTGTATGGCGCTTCCTGTGTGCCAGGCCCTGTTCTGAGTGCTTCACCTGTAAGCTATGCAATTGCCAGAGTGGTCTTGTGAGGCGATTGGACACCCATTACCCCCATTTTATAGGCAGGTGTGGAAATGCATAGAGACTGGGTGACCCACTCCAGGTCGCACAGCTGGCGTGTGGTGGGCTGGGGCTTACGCCAGGCAGCCCTGGCTCCAGAGTCCATGCTGGAGCCACTTTGAGGTCTGCTTCCCACACCTGCCTCCTGGGGCTGTTAAGAGGATGACTGGGATCTGATTTGGTGTGTTGAGTGCTTAGTATAGCGCCTGCACACAGTAGGTGCTAAAAGAGAGGTATGGTTGTTAATGGTGATGAGATTAGGGCCATAGTGATGGGCTAGAGTGGGGTCAACACCCGACCTCCATTCAGGAAGTGGGCACTTCCCGAATCTGGTTGGTGTATTCTATCAGGGAAGTTACTGAGATTCTTTGCTCAGGAATGGGGGATGAGGGCTTCAGGGCTAAAGAAGGTGCCCTTTTGGAACTGTCTGTCCCCATGAAGCCTGGCACGTGGCTCCTTCCTAAGGAGGCTTTTGTTGGGGACAGGGGGCACCCTCTTTGCTCTGGGAGCTTCTGGTCTCACGGTTAAGACCTGTGGGTTTGTGATGATAGAAACATTACACAGTTGTTCAGTTGTGAAGAGGGACAAACAAGTTCCTAAGTTAATTCATAGATTAATTTGTTAGTTCATTGAAAATATATTTGAGTGACCACTCTTTTAAGTCTGGTGACACACAGATGAGCAGAATAAAGTTCCTGCCTGTAGAGCAGGGGAAGACAGCCATTAAACAGCCGTGTATACATACATCATTTTACTGTGTGGGATACACACACACACACACACACACACACACCCTGTGTCAGGTAGTATTAATTATGTTAAAGAAATAAACTGGGTAAGGAGCAGCTGTAGTTGGGGTACTCAGGGAAGACTAAGGAGATTCAGATGAACTGAGACCTGATGTGAGTGAGTAAGTGAGTGAACTGTGGCCTGAAGATCTGGGCCTGTGTCTCAGGCAGAGGGAAAAGCAAGAGCAGTGGCCTGGAGATGGGAACACTGAAGGCCAGTGTGGGATGAGAAATGCAGAGAATCAGAAGACCCGGCACCCAAAGGATGAGCCCTTTCCGCCATGCTGAGGAGTGGGGTGTGATGTGCTCCAGTTTCACCTGCCTGCTGGGTGAAGCATGGATGGCAGGGAGGCAGGTGAGCAGGGAACTGTAATGTTCAGCAGGGAGATGTTGGTGGACTGTACTGTAGGGTGACAGTGGTGAGAGGGATTGAATTCTGGGTATAATTGGTTGGTAGAGCTAAGTTTAGATGTGGGGTGTGAGGGGGAAAAAGAGACAAGGATGGTTCCTGGGTTAGGAGTGTGAAATAAATGATGTGTGGAGGCTTAGGAAGGGGCACCATTATTTGGGTCTTAAGCTGAACTTTGCACTGATAATGTTACCGAACTGAACTCAGGTCTGCTTGCCTGACGTGTAGCAAAGCCAATCTACTGACACTGAGTTGTGGTGAAGGAAAGTACAGTGTTTATTTTCAGGGCACCAAGCAAGGAGAATAGCCAGCTCATGCTCAAAAGACCTGAACTCCCTGATGACTTTCAGGCAAGGATTTTTAAAGACTGTGCTAGGGGAGAGGGTCATAGAATGCCTGATGAGCTCATGGACCTTCTTCTGGTTAGTTGGTGGTGAGGTAACAGGATGATGTTTTGGGAATCTCAGTCATCAAGCTTCTGGTTCCAACCAGTCTGGGGTCTACATGCTTGTGGTCAGCAAGTCGTCACCATCCTCTACCAGATTGGGGAGGGGTCTTAGTTTCTGCAGAACATCTCACAGATAGGCATCAGATTGTTATCTACATCCCTTCTGGAGGAACTCCTGAAGTCTTGCAGCTCTGTTGTTCTAATCATTAACTACTTGAGTCTGCTCTTTGGAACTCAGGGAAGGCCTAGGAGACTAAAGCCTTTTTTTCTTCTACAAACAAGAAACAGGGGACACAGAGGGGCTTTTGTGTCCCAGAAGGCCCTGCAGAGTCCTGCTTGGTTTCAGTTTCTGTTTTTCTTTGATACTCCTCAATCCTGAGGGGAGCAGGGGCAGGACAGGGAAGGGAATAAAGTTTTGAATAGAGAGATTAATCATAAACTCAGCAGGTTAACTCAGTTTTAAGGGGACCAATTTCAATAAGAACTGGAGACAGGTCAGGTGTGTGCCTGGGCCTGTGGCTCTCAAGGGCCCAGCACCCCCAGAGTGACAGGAGCCACCCTGGCACTTACATGTGTGTGTTTGATATCTGCCCTAGGTCTGTTTCTCAGAGTGTTGAGATTTTTCAGTTATACTATGTGGCAGCTGTTAGCCAGCCCAGCTCTGTTTACTGAGAAATGGGTGGAGTGCTGGGTATGGTGGGCCTGGGAGCCCCACTAGCAGGAATAACTAGGGCCATAATCTTGGTTAACAGGTGAGGCAACTACCTCCTCCCTTTATCCCCCCTTTGTCTTCTGCCCCTGCAGAGGGTGGGGGTGGGGCTGGCCCCGCAGGGTAGGAGGCTGAGGGCTCCTAAGTCCACACTGGGCCTGCTGAACTTTGTCAGGCAGAGGGAGCCTGGGGGAGGTACGGCGGCTGAGCAAGGGCCCTTTTAGAGCTTTTCTGTGGTTCTGCATCTGCTGGGGGAGGCTTGACTGCTCTCAGACATGGTTTTAGTGGCCTGGGGACAGGACAAAACCCCGAGGTTCCCTTAGTGACCTTTCAGGGCTCCATCCTCCTGGGATTGTGCCAACCCTTTGAAGGGGGTTCTGGCCTTCATACGCCACCTCCTTGCCTCTTTGGGCCTCTGTGGTGTACCTTTTCCAGCCTCTGTCCTCTCAGGGTGTCTGGAGGCCCAACGTTTGCATTCAGCTTGATGACAAATGCTGTCCCTCGAAGGTTAAGAACGTGGGCTGGGAGTCAGGCATCTTCATGTTCTAGTTCCGACTGTATCACTTACTAGCTGTTTGACCTTGGGCAAGTCACAAACCTTCTCTGTAACTTAGTTTCCTGATCCACATAGTGGGGATAATGGATCTCGTCTCCTGGACTGTGTGGATAGTAAAGGAGGTACAGAGTTTGGCACACAGTGAGCATGCAGTAAGTCTAGCTCTGCTGATTCTATAGCACCAGTCATTTGTCCTGCCTCTCAGGTGTGGTCCACAGGCCAGCAGCCCTGGCATCCCCTGGAAGCTGGGTAGAAATGGAGCCTCTCAGGCCCATCTGCACCCATTGCATCAGAATCTGCATTTTTACCAGACTCAGCAATCCTTTTGTACTTTGCAGTTTGAGAAGCGCTGTTGTATGTCACTCCTGAAGAGCAGCGTCTGTAGTGGCACATACCTCTTACATGCAAGGAATTTTCCCTTACTGCTCCTTTCCTGATGGAGCATGTCTTGGCTGCAGTCATACCTGGGACAAGTCCCAGATAATGATCATCTTTGTCAAAACCTGTTTCCTGAGCACACGCTTCCTGGGCTTTGGGGAGTTCAGGTGCTCAGACAGTGCAGGGGTTGAGGTGGGTGCCATGTAGGTGGAACAGTTCAGTACTTGCAGTGAAGGATGTGCAGGTTGTCGTTTTACATTCTGTAGGAGCTGAAGAATCTAGGCTTTGAGAGCTGAGTGCGTGTCAGGGAAATTGTACTGGGGCAGAATCACTGTCCTTCTTCCTGTCCTGGTGAGTGCTGTTTCAAATGCAGCTTTGTGGAACAGAGGCCTTGTTCATTTTAGCGCTCTTTATTCATAGAAAGTACTTATTGATGCCTGATCCTCCCCCATGTATGTGTTCCTTTGATAATTTGTCCCGGGTTGGGGGGAGGGGGAGAGAGATGAGGGTTTCTAGGGTCAGTTCTCTCGGAAGAAGTGGGTTCAGTGGACTTTGGAAGGCAAGCCTTGGCTGGGCAGGGGAGAGACGCAGGTTTCTTCTGTGTAACAATTGAGTGTCCTTGATGATATACCCAGGTGGAGGGAAAGTTGGCCTCTGATCCATGAAGTGATGTAGAGCAGGCAGGGGACCGTCCTACTGTGGTTCTCACACTGGGTCTGATGAATTCAGTCACCTGAGGAGGTACTCCCTTCCACCTTGAAATGTAGATTTCTAGGCCTGGCCTTTCTAATTCAGTAGGTTTTAGGTTGTATCTTAGTATGAATAGATAAAAAAGAAATCCCGCACTGATACATGCAGGTTCGGGTGCCGCAGCTGTAGAGTTGTGAAGATGAGTCTGTCTCGTGAGCCTCCATCTAGATATGTGCTGGGGCTGTGGTCAAATCCTAATTGGTTTTGGCCAGGTCTCGGCCACGGAAGGGAGTGACAGGCCTTTGTCCACAAGCTGTTGGTTGTGTGGCCTTGCCGTCACCATCTCAGCCTGTCACACTTCTGGGAGAAGCCCTGCTCCAAGTAGCTGGCAGGGTCCAATGAGTCCTGCCCCTGACTGATAGGGAGACAGATGGCAACAGTGACTGAGGGTCCAGAGGCAGGTCCCAGCCATTCTCAGCCTCACTCTGCTCTGGATGGGGGAATCTCAGAAAATGGTGAGGAAAGTCTTCTTTTCCCTCCTGGCCTCCCTGAAAAGCAAGTCCAGAGAAGAACCCCAAATTCCCTGGAGAAGAGCAGGGGAAGCAGAAGTGACCTTATGGGGAGGGGGTTGGGAAGGGCGGGGGACAAGGATCCTTTGGGCCGAGGACCTGAGCCTCAGCTGGGCTAGTAATGTAATGCATCCTCTTTCATCGAGGGGACGGAGGGAGAGGCGAGGAGCCTATTCTGTCTCAGCCAACTGAGAGGATAAGATAGGAACAGGAATTTTCTTTTGTCTCTTTTTCCTATTACGACAGGAATATATGGCTCTTATAAAAAATTCAAACAGGACAAAAATAGGCAATGCGGGAAGTGATAGTTCCCTGCAACCTCACCCCGCAGAGATAACCAGTGTTACTGCTGTGGTGTGTGGAGTGTGACCAGCTGGGGCTCAGGACTCGTGACCCTTATGCCCAAGTGAAGGATGTCTGTGCTTGCGATTCCCGTTGCTCAGGGCTTGGTGGGTCTGCAGCTGGAGTCCATATACTTCTCTTTGCCCCACCTCCCAGAATCTTCTGTGCTAAATGAGGCCTGGTCCAGGTTTGGCCAAGGTGACTTGGCCTTGAAAGAGTTAAGGGGTCAGGCCCAAAGTGGACGTTGGGTTGGGAAAGCAGGGGTGTGAGGATGTTGATGCTAGCTGGTTTGTCTTTCTATTAAATGTCTCCTCGTGCCCCCAGACACATCCTCACACGCATCCCGTCAGTCTGTCTCTCAGCTCTCTTCTCCGCTCCCTGCCCCTCCTCCCCCATTTTTCCTCCCTGTGCCTGCTCATCAGGAGAGCGGCACGTAAACACCCACACACCCTCTGAGCATAGCCCTCCGCCGTCCCTGCTTGTGCCACCGTCTGTCCTGACCCAGCCTTAGTGGGAGTGGCCTCTCAGGTTTGGGAGGGAAAACCAACAGCCCAGGCTCCCTTCACTTAGGCCATCCAGTGGTCCCCAAGCAGAGGCTGGATGCATAGCCCGCAATGGACACCTAAGAGGTTAGTCATGGTGGACTCTTCCAAAGGGATGCCATTGGAAGTGTCTCTGGGAAGACCTTTTCTTTTCTTTTTTTTTTTTTTTAAAGTCACAGCATTTAAACCTACCACCACCACCAAGCCCTTGCAGTGACTTATTTCTGGACACTTGGATGTGCAGGAACTTTCATACAAAAGATCTCCCACTTAATGTCCGTGAGAAGCTCAAGGAGCTGGTGTTGTGGGGTGAGCGGATCTTAGGTGGGAGATGACCACCACAGCATGGACTGAGGTGTGTGGGGTGTGGTACAGTGTGTAGTGTTTGTGTGTGGTGTGGTGTGTGTATCCTCTGAGGGACTCAGAGCCCTTCAGTGACCAATCTGACCGCCTCCACCGGGCTTTATTCCACGTTCATGCCTGGTTGGCTGAGTCCAGAATTCTATGCTGGAAGCTTTTCCTTCAGAATTTTGAAGGCATGACTCCATATGGTGCCCAGTGTTACTGATGAGGACCTGATGCTGTTCTAATTCCTGAATGTACAAACCTGTCTCCCCTCTTTGGAAACCTTCAGGATCTCCTGAATGTACAAACCTGGTGCTCTGAAACCTTGCAGTGATACCTGCTGGCTGGGTCTTTCCTTGTTCACTGTGCTGCCTGCTTGTGGGCCCTTCTGTGCTGGTGCTCATGTCCTTCAGGAGAACTTTCTTGTATTATTTCTTTCATGATTTCTTGCTCATTGTGTTCTCTGTGTGCTCACTGTGTCTTCTTTTTTTAATTAATAGAGTTTAGTTTTAGGTTTACAGAAAAACAAGTGGAAAGTACAGAGAGCTCCCGTATATATTCCCTCACACCCCCTCCTGCTCTAGTTTCCTCTATTATTAACCTCTTACATTAGTGTGGTACATTTGTTATGAATGATGAGCCAATAGCAATACATTATTATTAATTAGAGTCTCCTTCCTGGCTGCTTGTTCTTGGATAAGTTACTTCACCGCAGAGCTTTGACCTCCTGATCTGTAAAATCCCAGGTTTGTTGTGAGGTGTAAATGGAAGGGAGATGAGCACCCCCGCATTCCTTTGTCACACACGGCAGATGCTTACAGATGAGTGAGTGCTCTTTCCCTTCCCTGGGTCTCTTGCTTAAGGCCCATTTATGCCTTCTTGTCTGTTCCTCCAGCTTGCAGAGGTGTTCCTGGCAGGGCTTGGGGTGAGTAAATGAGCGGGTGAGGTGTGTGTGTGTGTGTGTGTGTGTGTGTGTGTGTGTGTGTACATGCACTAGTGTTCCTGGCCCTGGGCCTCTGGGTGAGCTGTTCTTTCCTGGACTCACTGGTGGCTCAGAGCAGAGCTTAGGCTGGGACTAGCCAAAGGAGATGATGTAAATGGGAAAATGTGGGTAGGTGTGTCTGTACCTGGGGCCTGGAGTTGAAAGGGTTCCTCTCAGACCCGGCCTTGCTGCTCTGGGCCTCAGAGTTTCAGATGTAGGGGGCTGGGACAGGGGAGGTCTCTGAGCTCCAGGGAAGGTGCCGGGGCAGGAGGGTCACTTGGCTGCCCTGCCTGGTAGTGCTGAAGAGCTTCCCCTACGTGGGATGTGGTTTCCTTCATCACGGAAAAGTTGTGGGTAGTTTCTTAGCTGTTCCTGTGGCCTGGAAGGCGGCAGGGCTTATGTGTCAGAGCAGAAGCCTGTGTGGGGAGGCTGTCGTGGCTCCCGAAGCAGAGAGGGGCTTTGAGAGGTACCTGTGACCAGAGCCCCGGCACCCCCTTCTCACAGGTGGTACAAGCTGCACTCGAAGGCAGGCAAGAAGGAGAAGGAGCGTGGAGAGATCCAGGTCAGCATCCAGTTCACGCGCAACAACCTCAGCGCCAGCATGTTTGACCTGTCCGTGAAGGAAAAGCCTCGGTCCCCCTTCAGTAGGATCAAGGACAAGATGAAGGGCAAGAAGAAGTTTGATCTGGAATCCGCCTCTGCCATCCTCCCAAGCAGCGCCCTGGAGGACCCCGAGCTGGGCAGCCTGAGCAAGATGGGCAAAGCCAAAGGCTTCTTCCTCCGCAACAAGCTGCGGAGGTCTTCCCTGACCCAGTCCAACACCTCGCTGGGTTCGGACAGCACCCTGTCCTCAGCCAGTGGAAGCCTGGCCTACCAGGGCCCGGGGGCCGAGCTCCTCACCCGCTCGCCCAGCCGCAGCAGCTGGCTGTCCTCCGAAGGGGGTGAGTGGGGCGGGGGGAGGGGAGGGGAGGGGAGGGGGACAGTGCGGGCTCTCCCCTCAGGTGTAGGGAAGGCTGGGCCGGGCAGCGGGCTTCTAACTCGGCGTGTGCTTCCTTTCCAGGCAGGGACTCTGCACAGTCCCCCAAGTCGCTCACCCATAAAAGGACCTACAGCGATGAGGCCAGCCAGGTGCGAGCCGCTCCTCCCCGGGCCCTTCTTGACCTTCAGGGCCACCTTGACGGGGCCTCCCGCTCCTCTCTCTGCGTCAACGGGAGCCACATTTACACTGAGGAGCCCCAGGGGCCCCTGCGGCACCACAGCTCCATCTCTGGCCCCCTGCACACTGTCTCCTCCCGGCCCTCTGAGGAGGGGCCGCGCTCTGCGGATGACTCCTGGGGCAGAGGCAGCCGCCGCACCGGCAGCTCAGAGGCGGTGCCTGGACAGGAGGAGCTGAGCTCGCAGGTGCTGGCCGTCGGGGCCCGCTGCTCTGGAGAGGAGGAGGGGGCCTGGCCCTCAGAGGGGAGGCCGGTGCAGGTCGCCACACCTATGGTGGCCTCCTCTGAGGCTGTGGCCGAGAAGGAGGGCGCCCGGAAGGAGGAGCGGAAGCCCCGGATGGGCCTTTTCCACCATCACCACCAGGGGCTGAGTCGGAGCGAGATGGGGCGCCGAGGCTCTCTGGGGGAGAAGGGGGTTCCCACTCTGGGGGCCTCCCCACACCACTCGTCCAGTGGGGAGGAAAAGGCCAAAAGTAGCTGGTTTGGCTTGAGAGAAGCCAAGGAACCAACTCAGAAACCCAGGTACGTCCTTGGCAAGACCAGCTTTGATCCCTGGGGTGGATGCTGGGGTATTTGCACCGAACCCCGGGGCAGGGAGGATGGGGCAGGATGGGACCCTTGGGCAGGCTGCTGGGGCTCTGGCTTTGCATGGTTGAGCGGGGAACCCTGTCTCCTAAGCCGCGGCTTGTTGTCTGCACGTGGACGCAGGTGAGTTGAAGGGCACAGCGCTCTGGGGGTCCCGTGGGCCTCACTTCCTGAGTTGGCACACCCATCCCCTGCGGGAGGGGGAGGAATAGGACAAAAGCAGGAAAGGCCGTTTGTATGAATTCTTTGCTTCCCAACCTCTACCTCTTGCCCCCCGGCCTCAAGGTCACCAAGCTTTGGCAGGTAGAGAGGTGGGGACCAAGGACTCACCTCAGACTTCCCCCACCCTTTCTGAAGCTAGATGGCTTCCCACCAGCCGTCCCAGCTGTCTCTGTGCTCTCTTCTCTCTGAGAGATGGGAGTTGAGTAATTGATGTGTCCACCCCCTCCCCTATACATTCACCCCCGGTTGCTCCCCGACCTTGGCCGGAGGCTGTGGGCAGCTCCTCTGAAATCTGTGACCTACCCTCTCTGGTGTCTCTTGGTCTTGGGGTGTGGCAAGTGCTGATGGCGGCTGCTCTGTTTTGAATATGCTGAGTCGCACCTGGGAGAGGAATGCAGGAGTCCTTCAGCCTAGGCCTGGGACAGAGTCCCTAGCCCTCACCCTGGCCCTCTGATCTCCTCCTGAGTTGGAGCCAGCGGAGGCTGCTTCACTATCCAGCAGGGCCCAGGGAGGGGCTCCGGGCTTTGGCCAGGAGCAGGTGTCCCCCCCTGCCAAGGGCCCAGGGCCAGCCCTGGACAGGAGCATCTGTGACAACCCCAGCCAGTGTGGCAAGGGCGGCCGTTACTGTCCTCTCAGCAAGCCTGCCTGTCCCCATCAGTGGATATGTGGGCCGGAGGCGGGGTGGGAAGAGTGGGCGCAGTGGTAAAGGGCCAGGAGATAGGGCAGAGGGAAGGGCCCTAAACCTCTTCCCCAGCAGAGGGGAGAAGACTCCTGAAGTCCTGGTTCTTTTCTTTCCCTGTGAAATTCTGAGTTTGCTCAGAGGACCAGGGAGAGAAAGGCAGGGCCTTTCAGGTTTGAGCCCTGGCTCCCTGGCAGCTCTCCGTACAGCCTCATCGATGGGTGTGTGGGGTGGCTCAGTCTCTGGGTGATATCTCCCCTGCTTAGGAGCAGCGTCGGTTCCCTACTGCCCAGCCCTCTCACCGGAGCCCAGGGGAACTGCTGGCTGCCTGCAGCCTAGAGGAAGAAGGGGATGCCCAGGCTGAGCTGGTGGCCCTGTGACAACTCAGAGATTGTAGGTGGTGTGGTGGAGGGAGGGGCACAGACCGTGGGCTCAGTGCTGTTGTCCATGGGGTGTCTCTGGGCCTCTTCCAGGGTGGGATGGATGTGGGGGACATTTCTCTGTGAGGCTGTTTCTAGGCGAGTGCCAGGCTTTGGGCTCGAGCTCTGCAGGCCATGACTGAGTGATGTTGCGGTTGCCATTGCTGGTGCTTGCAGCCTCTGTTTTCCTTCTGTTTCTCCGTGTCTCCTGATGGCCTTTCAGAGGCAAGAGAAGTTGGGTGATGGATGAACATAAGGGAGCTGAGGGTTTTGCCCTTCTCGTGCTTGAATTCCGAGCTCGTCCTCTGCAGGTTGGAGGGCAGATGGGGCCTCCTGCCCTCCCTGGGACCCATTTGCTTACAGTGGCTGAAGGGGCAGGCTCTGTGGCCTTGCCTCCAGGCAGGGTGGGAGGGACTATTCTTGGGGTGCAGTGACCTGGCCTGCAGAGGTGTGAGACCTGGACATTGAGCCCTGTCAGCATCACGCTGGCCCTGTGTGCCTCGGAGGGAAGGGCTGGCCTGGAAGAAACCACCCTTGGTGCTTGCCCAGAGGTCTTGGGGCCTTTGAGGAGAGAATAAGAGGTGAGCTGACTTGCGGCAGGAAGCCATAAGTTGGACACCTAGAACTGGAGTGGCCGAATGTAGCTGCGAGACACCCAAGGGGATCCTGTCCACAGGTCCAGAGGTTTGGGTGCCTCTGCCCTGGGGCTACCATTGCAGATTGCTGGGTGTTCCTCACTAGGCAGGGCAGCGGCGCCCTCTAGTGTTCCCACATTGCACTGAGGCCCCGTGCAGAGGCCAGAAGCAGTATGTGCTGTGCGCAGTATCCAGAGAAAAAACTGTTGCTGTTGGAGAAGGCAGCAGCTGGGAGAGGCCAGGAAGATGGTCCTCCTGTTCCTCCTGACCTGTCCCTCATCTGCCAGGTCCCATGACTGTTACACTAGCCCCCACCAGCATGTGGGCGGGGGGCTGGGGAGTGGCTGGTTGAGGTTTGGGCCACAGAACTCATCCCTGCTCACCAGCCCTGCTGTGAGCCATTCACTCTGAGCTGCAGCACGGGTCACTTTAGTGTGTGTTTAGGACCATCAAGACCGTGTGTGTTGAAACCGCCAGTGCCAAAACGAATTGTCTTCGTGTCTGTCCCTTTCTGACCCTTTTAGGGTATGTATAAGCTTTCTGAGAGCAGGTCATCTCAAGCTCCCGTGTTCCCTGCCCTCACACTAACCACAGAACTTTGTGCACAGTAGGAGATCAAGTGTTAGATACAGGCATTTTTTTAAATTGGGGGTAAGCATGGCCCAACACAGAGGCAAGTGTATCGTGGTGGCCTTCAGCAGTCTCTGCATCTGCCCCAGCCCCTCACCAGGTGGTGAGCACTGAGGTCCTGATGAGCCTGGAGTGTGCGCTGGCTGCCGAGAGAGCTCGGGGTCTCAGCGGCGTTCGCAGTGGTGTAAATGTGTAACTGTGTTGTATGCCAGTGACTTAGTGTTAGTGTGGCCATAAATCCTGTTTGTGCCTGTTTTCCTGGCGTAGTTAATAGTGCCCCTTTACTCTATTAAAAACATTCTGGTTTGGAAGATAAATTATATGGTCTGCCTACTTAGAGCCTGCAAGGCCCCACTGTGTCACCTCACTGTGCCCAGATGAAGGGAGAGGATGTGTCCAGTCATGTTTCCTGGACATCGGGGCACATCTCAGACAGACATCAGGAGATGGGAGCCTTAGGAGGGCTGGCTGAAGGCACTTTGGCTGGGGTGGGTATGCCTGAAAGGCTGGCTTTAGCCTTTTCAGGGAGTGCCTGTGGGAGAGTCTTTGCAGATCCACATGCCACCTCTGGGACCAATGCATGGAAATAACAAGGACACATAGCTCATCTCAGTCTAAGGAAGAGCTGTTCACCAGTGAAACCTGGCCCCTCACTACAGAGGTGTCCTGGTGGTGTAGTGAGTTACCCAGCAACGGCTGTGTTTAAGAAGAAGGGGGGGCTGGGCTTCCCTGGTGGCGCAGTGGTTAAGAATCCGCCTGCCAATGCAGGGGACACGGGTTCGAGCCCTGGTCTGGGAGGATCCCACATGCCGCGGAGCAACAAAGCCCGTGCGCCACAACTACCGAGCTGGCGCTCTAGAGCCCGCGAGTCACAGCTACTGAGCCCGGGTGCCACAACTACGGAAGCCCACGTGCCTAGAGCCCGTGCTCCGCAACAAGAGAAGCCACCGCAGTGAGAAGCCCACGCACCACAATGAAGAGTAGGCCCCTCTCAACGCAACTAGAGAAAGCCTGTGCACAGCAACGAAGACCCTATGCACCCAAAAATAAATAAGTAAATAAATATTTAAAAAAAAAAAAAGAAGAAGGGGGGCTGTTGGAGGGAACAGGTGATTGCTGTATTAAGTGGCAGGTTCATTCAATTGCTCTAAGGTTCTTAAGCCACAGTAAGGCCCTGAAGTTTTATTCTGGCAGGTCAAAGGGGCAGAGACATTTGGACTTCGGATTTCTTTCCCCAACTTTTGGTCCTAAAAGAGAAGATAAGTCAGCATATGTTGTAGCCCCTGCTGCTTGGCGGGGGGACAGCAATGTGCTGGGCTAGCATGGTGGGTTCTGTCCTCTGAGCATACCCTGCAAAGATAACCACACATGGGAATGTGTCTCTGATCTGGTCTGTGCCAGGTGGAATGGTAGGCAGGGGAATTTTTTTTTTTTTTTTTTGGCTGTGCCGCACAGCTTGTGGGACGGTAGTCCCCTGACCAGGGATTGAACCTGGGCCCTCAACAGTGAGAGTGTGGAGCCCTAACCACTGGACTGCCAGGGAATTCCCGGGAGGGGACTTTTTAAAGTAAGAACTTTCAGAATGTGCGCCTGATGTTGAGCAAGGGTGAGGGAGGCATGGGGGCAGGGGGACGTGTTACTGGGTAGGAGGGATGGACAAGAGGCTCTCAGAGGTTGTGCTGGCTCTGGGGAGGCTGCCAGGCCTGGCCCCTGGGGCACACTTTCCTCCAGGGAAAGCCCTTTGCTGGTTCCATACCAACGGGTTTGTGTGCACCTCTGGGTAGCCAGTGCGGGGAGGGTTGCCAGCCGAGCCTGGGGCTCCCAGCCCTTTCCCTGCCCTCTCCTGCCCTGCGGTTCTGACAGTCAGCCAGATTGCTGCAAGACTGTAAGAGTGAGTGGGGCCAGGCTGGGGCTGAGGGGTGTAGAGCTAAGCTTGGTGCTGTTTAATGTTGATGGGGCTGCTTCCATCAGACCCCTCTGTCCACTTGTCATACAGGGTACTGGGGAGAGACAGCTCAGAGTCCCCCAGCCCTGTTCCTGGGGGCTGAGTCCTGCCGGCAGGGTTGGGCTGTGTCGGGAGTGGGTGCTCCGATGGTGGGGGTGGGCTGAGGGCAGGGTCTTGACCCACATGGTGGTGGTACGTTGCTCTCCTTGGTCCCCAAGGTAGAGATATCTCGATGAAGGGAGAAAAGGGGCCTTTGGAGGTGTTGGGACTCTGGGCTCAGGATCCTCCCTCTTTCGGTGTCTTTACCGTGCCTTGACCGCAGAGGCAGAGCTGTTCTGGGAAGCCCTGGTGGGGTGGGAGAGGACGGGACTTTCAATGCCCGCCCTGGCCGGGAGTTATTGTCGGGCAGAAACAGGATTAGGAGAGTCTCTGGAAGCTAGATTCTTAAGAGAAACCCAGGGGTGGGGACCTGGCTGTGTCTTGCCTGTGAGGCTGGGCTCATAGACTCCAGCCTGTCTGGGTAGCCCACCTGTGCTGCTGGTTGAACTGGACTCCTTCCCATTGCCTGCCCCCGGTGTCTGCAGATGAGCTGGCCCTGCCTCTGCCCAGCTCTGTGTGGGACCTGCTCCGTCTGGCCCCTGGGTTCCCGGAAGAATCCTGGCTCCAGACTTCTGGGCCTCTTTCCATAGGTGCCCCTCCTATCCCAACCATCGTTCCTCGTGGGCTGATTGGTGAGGCCTGGCTTCTGGGACCTCAGGGCTCGCCCCGAGCATTTCGCCGTGGGAAGAAGCAGCTTGAGTGGAGAAGGTGGATGTGTAGGAGTTCTTCAGGATGTTTCCACCTGGGCTGGCAGGGGTTAAGGAATGGGGGTCTTGGGGCTTAGAGGGGGGCTGAAGGTGGGGGTCAAATAGCAGGCAAATCCAGGCCACTGACAGGCCCCTGAAGTCTGGGCTCAGCTGCAAGGAGCCTCAAACCATTGTCAGACTGCTGAAAGCAGGGGTGTTGGGTCCCCCTTTCCCCCTGCACTGTCTTTCTGGACTTCTGTCTGTGTCCGGGGGTTGTCCCAGGGAAGCCAAGAGCTCTAATTTTAGAGTCTATTCCTTCCCATTCCCCTCACGTCAGCTGCATGCTGTAGATAAGGTACAAGTGCAGGACATGCCCCCTCCAAGAAGACCCTAGAGGGGACACCTGAAGGCCAGCACATATCTTGGGGAGTGTGAGTGTATTATCAAGGAGTGGATTTCCCAGGGGGGCCAGGGGTCTGTGTGGGGGACCCTGGGAGGCCCCTGGTGACATCCAGAGTTGCTGCTGCTGCCTCTGCTGCCACATCCCAGCCTCTGTCTCCCCAGCAGCGTTGCTTCCAAGGCTGGCCCGTGGGTGCCCTTGGTGAGGGAGGCTGCCTGCCACGTGCCAGGCCAGGTGGATACCTGACAGCAGACATCCTCAGCAGTGTCTTGTTCTCCTTGGCCGGTTATGGTACCCTTCCCAGAAGCGAAAAGGCCACGTCCTCTCCAGCTGACACCTTGTCCTGCCTGTTAACAGCCCCATCATTACCTCTCATTTGTGCAAGGGTTCAGGAGAACCCAGGCTGTTTCAGGAGTCAGAATGTCGGGCACCGGCTGGGTTCTGTTAGTGCTGGCTTCATCCAGCCAAATACCTGGGCCTTGCTTTTCTCTGGTCTCTTTATCCTGTCCAAGCCAGCTGGTATTTTCTTTCCTCTGTCTCAGTCCATAAAGGGATGTCAGGTGCTTTCTGGTTGGTTCTTCAGGTGTCAGTCTGGCCTCGAGTAGTCGTCAGCATGGGGTAGTAGTTGGGGTCACTCCTGTTAAGTGGGATTCTTGCTCCTCGGGGTTGGTGTGAGGACCAGATGAGCTCTGCCTAGAATCTTCATCCTTGGGTGATGCCTCGTCATGTACACGTCGGGGTCTTCCCTCCGCCCCCTGGCCCACGTGCCCGAGCCCAGCTCGGGGAGCACGGTGGCACCCCTTCCCCAGGCAGGTGGCGGGCAGGGGTGTGGTGTTCAGCAGGGGAGTTTCCAGTCTTGGCATTAACCAGGAGGCTCACGGTTTTGTCTCCCTCCACAGCCTGGACGTGTCTCCTCAGGTAGAATCTGACCCAGCTGCTCTTCCTCACCACGTCCCCTGCTCCCCCTGTGCTCCGGCCCCCCCACTCCTGCTCCCACCTCTGCTCCTATGCTAAGCACTAACCTTTTTGCAGCCACCTCCCCTGCTGTTGCCGCTGCTGCCGCTGCCACCGCCATCCCTGAAGCCACCCATGGGGATTCTTGGGTCTTACCAACCCGTTCCTCTCCTCCCTGCAGAGCAACCCTTTCTTCGAGGAGCTCGTAGCCGACATAGCACTAAACTCTCCTTCACCTGCTCCCTCTCTCCCCAGTGCCTCGAGGGCCAGCCCCACTCCCCTGGCCTCCCCTGGGAAAGCCCCGCCTGAGTGGGACGACACCTTCAACATCTTTGCTGCCAGCAGGCTGCGTCCAGAGGCCAGGAGTGAGATCCTGGCCCCAGCAGGAGTGGGGCTGGAGGTGACTGGGCAGCAAGACCCAGGCCCTGGGGCCGTGACAATGAAAGCAGCTGAGCCCCAGGGGGACCCTGGGGGAGGAGAAGGAGGTGGGAGCAGCGTGTGGCTGGAGCCCAGGGTTCCTCTGGACTTGGGACTGGACCTTCGGAGCAGGAGTGTGGTTGACCCGGGGCCCCTCGGGGCGGAAGGGGCCTGCCTGCCCTCCGCGTCAGCCCAGCTGCACACGAGAGCCTCAGACTCTGAAGCAGACAGGGAGTTGCCCGCCCCAGGAGGGGAAGCAGGGCAGAGCCTGGCAGACAGTGCGACGTCTCTGTTTAGCTCCCCAGAAGTGATCAGTCTGTGGGAGAGGCTGCCTGGCCCAGACAGTGCCCCTGAGGGCCAGGACGAGGAGGCCTCCCGAGATGGCAGCCAGCTTTTCCATGAGCTCGACACAGTTGACGATTCCTGGCCGTGGGATGTAGTCACCGTTTCTCCTGCAGCTGAGGCTTCCTCACCAGTCCTGCGGGGAGAGTCCGATGAGCCGCCCACTCCCCAGATGCAGCCAGAGTCGCCAGAACCTGTGAGCCCCAAGAGGAGTGAGGGGCTTCCCCCACTGGAGCCGGAGTCAGAGCCCGAACCTGAGTGGGTGTCGAACAAGGGGCTGCAGCCCAACACAGCACCGCCCAAGCCACCGCGTCTCCTCATACCCTCAGATTCCCAGGAGAAGGAGGCAGCGGTGGAGGAAGAGAAGGAGAAAGCGGCAGGGGGGCTGGGTAGCAGGGGGTCAGAGATGGGAGGAGAAGATGTCTTCCCCAGTGCGTTGATTGCTGGTCCCCAGGCGGCCGAGGAGGAGGAGGGCGGCGAGAAGCCGGAGTCAGAGTCTGACAGCCACTCTGGAGCCACGCCGGGTGGGCCAGGCCTGGAAGATCTAGCAGAGGATGCCAGCCCTCCTGTGTCTGGGCCCTGCCTATCTCGGCCCACCAGCTCTCCTCAGGGTCCTGCCCCTACACCCTCAAAGACCTTGGCTCTTCAGAGTCAGCAGATCTGGGTGGCTCCAGAGAGAGGAGAAGGCCCTGAGGCTCCTGAGGCCCAGAGCCAGGAACCAGTAGGAGAGGCACGTGGGGTCCCGCCAGGCAGCTCTCAGCAGGCTGACTTGTGGGTCTCGGAAGAGGATGCCTTGAACCCCTTCTTGCCTCAGGGGAGCCAAGATCCCCCCAGCCTCCCGTCCACATCCCTTCCAGGGTCCAGGGACCCTTCCGTCCACTGTGGTCCCGAAGAGCTGCCCACCCCCGCAGAACCTGCCTTTCCGCGGCCCCCTCTCCCACCCTGGGCCAGCCGCCACGACGGGGGGCCCAGCCCTCCGTGCTCGCCCCTGCCTGGAGCCTGGCCCCTGACCTCTTCCTCCCCGCCCCCCGGGGAGCCAGCCTCCCCCACTGGGAGCTCCCCCCCTCCACTTGGGGAGGACCACGCTGCAGTCACCCCAGCCTCCCCGCTTGCGCTTCTGCCCTTGGAGACACGACCAGCTGAGGAGCCACATCCCAGTGCCAGGTGAGCAGGCGCCCAGAAACCAGTCTCTAGGAGGAAGGGGGGCGCAGAGCAGCCCAGGGGCTGAGGTGTTCACATTCCAGCTTCAGCTCCTCCAGGGGTCGGTGAGGGGTTCCTTCACCCCAAGGCAGGACGGCGGAAGCTTTGGAGACGTGCGCCTTCCGTGGTACTGTCTCTGAAGCTGCTTCCTCTTGGGACCTTGGACCAGCAGGTGTCCCCATAAGCCGGGGGTTTGGGGGATGATGATGATGAGGTGTAGGGGGTGAGGAATGAGGTGGGGAGAAGTGATATGGGCCAGCAGGGAAAGGGGGATGTGAGCTCGGGTTCTCAGCACAGGAGGGGCTAGGGCAGTGCAGCTTGTCAAATGGCGGCCCTTGGGGGAGCAGACTGTGGAAGGCAGAGAGCCAGAGGGGAGGGACTGGTCCTGAGGTCAGAGAGGAGAGCCAAGATACCTTTAGAGGACTAAAGAAAAGCTAAGATGCTCCCCACATACATGACCCTCAGAAAAATGTTTTTTTCCTGACCCCAGCAGGTGCCTCATCGGTTTGCATTTGTGCCTTTCAGGGGGTGGTCCTCACGTGCTTAGGACTGTGCTGAGTGGACAGTGGCTGCCTGTGTGACTGTGGTCACTGTGGCATTGGTCTCTTTTGGAAGAATTATGAGGCCGTGACCTCACTGGGTGGCTGGTGAGGGGTGACCAGAGCTGAGGCCCGGAGAGACAGGTCACTGTGGGGAACGGCGTACGACTTAGACGGGGCAGCAAAGTCCAGAGGGAGTCTAGCACTTCAGGAGACCTGAGTGAAGAAGTGGGGCGTGGGGAGGAGCAGAGGGGCACAGGCTCCAGCACTGGCCGGCCTCTGGGAGGCCCCCAGCCCACCAACTCATACCTTTGGTCATCCGGATTCACTGAGTGTCGACTGTGTGACAGGCACTGAACAGAGATGAAAGACACGGTTCCCACCGTATTCCCAAGGAGTTCCCAATCCAGAGGGGAAGATAAAAGTGAACCGGGGAAGGGAAACCCCAGGGGGCCAGTGCTGATAGGCGAAAAGTGGGTGGGAAGGAGTCTGGGCTGTTCCAGTGGGAGGTGGTGATGCTGATCCCAGAGGTGAGAGAGAGGAGGTGATTAGGGCTTCCTTGCTCTGATGACAGCATCCTCAGCTGGCCCTGCCACATTCCAGCACCACTTCTAATTATACTCACCACTTTCTGGAAGTTTTATTCTCCTCAGAGTTGGCGTCACATCTGTACTTGGCATGTTCCTTCCATCATGACGTTGATGGGCCAAGTAGAGCTGTCCCCATTTATCAGATGAGGAAATGGAGTCTATGAGAGCTGCAGGGTCCAGGGTCCCTCAGATGCAGTGGGGGGGGGGCAGTCAGACTGAGAGCCCAAGACTCCTGGCCCCCCATTCAGGGGGTTTTTATGCCGCACTGGTATTCCTGCCCTCCCTCAGCACAGCCCAAAGGTGGCATGAGAGCTGCCTTTACATCCTCACCCTTAACGTAAACTCCTAGATGGGCAGGAGGGGCTGGGATGTGTTCTTTTCCCTACCGTCTGCTCCCGCCTGGCTCTCTGCCTCTCCTCCCGGGTTGTGACCCTGAACCCACAGCCCTGTCCTGAGTATCAGAGCTGGCTTCTCTGGGTCTGGGTGGGCCTCCCTTCAGTGGTGTTCGGGGGCCTTGGGATAAGCTGTTTTGCTTCCTCCTGAATGGTCCACTTCCTCTGTGAAGTAAGTATAAATTTAGGAGGTCCCCTGGAGGCAGGTTAAGTTGATTTGGAAGCTGATGCTTACAGTTTGGGTACCCGTGACAGGTACAAGGTGCTGGGGGATCCCAGAGGAGAGTCACCTTAGTCAGCGTGGGGGAATCAGGAAGGTTTCCTGGAGGAAATGGACTTGCACAGCTTTGAAACATGAGTAGGCGTTAGCAGGCCAGCAGGCAGAGGGGCCGTGTTCCAGACAGAGCAGCAGCTTTTACAAGAACCTAAAGATGAGAGAGAGCACGTTTTCCTCTGGCTGGAGTGAATGAGGGAGTAGGGGGTCAGGAAGAAAGGGCAGGGGCCCGGTTGGGCTAGAGATTGTGTTTTCTTACCTTGATAGGGAGCCACTGGGGAGGCGAGACCCTTATCCCACACAGAATGGAGGAGCGGTTGGAGGTGGGCAAGATTGCCCCGGAGGAGCTGATTTAGCAGTTGGGTGTGGCTGGAAAAAGTTTTACTCAACGCTGGCTTGGAGAGGGGGGGATAGTGTGAGAGAAGGTGAGAAGGCAGCAGGGCTTGACGTTTGTCAAGGCTGAGGTGGGAGTGGGGGGCGTTCCGAGGGGTTCCCAGGTTTCTGACTAGAGCCGTAAGAGGCTAATGGTGCCTGGCGCTCACCATGAGGGAGCGTAGGAAGGGGCAGGCAGGCTGGGGGGGAGTGTGGATTCCTCTGGAGCCAGCCTGCAACTGTCTGCCTAGGTCTAGAGCTCAGGGGTGAGGTCTGGGCTGAAGATGGAGATCAGAGGTGGAGGGGAGAGAACCCAGGGGCAGACCCTCAGTTGAGCCTGGGAAGGATGTCAGGTGTCAGGAAACCAGACGGAGGTCTTGGGTAAAACCAGGGAGGAGAGCAGTCCAAAGGAAAGAGTGAGTGAGCAGTCCAAGGGTCAGTTGTGCAGAGAGGTCAGTGAGGTGAGAACTGAGGGGTTGGTGGCCTCAGCAGGAACACTTGTGACGGGCCGGTGGGGGCCACTGTCCTAAAGGGTTGAGGAGTCAACGAAAGGTGGGAGCTTGTAGAGACAGAATGTGGTCCACATGCTCTGGAGAGGCTGGGTGAGAAGGAAGAAGAGGTGGGGATGACTGAGGGTGAGGGCTAGGCGAAGACAAGGCCAAGGGAGGGTTTCTCAGGCCTCTGTAAATGCTGATGGCAAGCAGCTGGTAGAGGTGGGCGAGTGACCAAGCACCCCAGTCTGCTCAGGTCTTCCTTGGCTTTAGCAGCACTGGAAGTCCCACATCCTAGGCATCCCCGGTCCTGGGAAAATTAGGAAACTGGGAGGATTGATCATCCCCCTAGAGAAACGTTACAGTAGAGAAGAGGAGGGAGGGGGGCCGGCTGGAGGGGGTGGCTCTGGCAAAGACTGGGATTAGGTACAGAGAAGTCTGCAGGACGGCCTCTGCTGTCCCTGTGAAGGGGGTGCGGGGCGCGACCCAAGGGAGTGAAGCGGGGAGGGGCAGGTGGTGGAGTGAGGAGAGCAGTGAGGGCAGGGGCGTGGGGGGGCAGTCACCACCAGGTGGTGAGACCTGCTGGCCCCACAGAGAAGGTGGCCCCTCTTTTCCTTGTGCCACCCATCCCTCCCCATAACGCATCTCCTTTCTGTCTTTGCAGTCCCCACCCTGTGAAGCCCCTCAGTGCTGCCCCAGTGGAGGGCAGCCCTGACAGGAAGCAGTCCCGCTCTAGTCTGAGTACAGCCCTGAGCAGCGGGCTGGAGAAGCTCAAGACAGTCACATCTGGCAGCATTCAGCCTGTGGCTCCGGCCCCCCAGGTTGGCCAGATTGTGGACGCCAAGAGGCTGAAGGTGAGGCCCAGCAGGGTGCCTGGGGCGTCAGAGCAGACGTTTGGTGCTGTGAAGAGACGTCAGGTGTCTCGAGGTCAGGGGCCGGGTGCTGGGCAGGGTGGAGCAAGGAGCAGGCCTGGCCCCCCTCACCAGAGCCTTGAAGCCAGTTAGGCTGTCCCTGGCATTGGGACAGAGGCAGCTCCTAGGGCCTGTGTGGGGAAACTGGGGTGCAGGTGGGCCTGAGGCTGTCCTGCTCACTCTTACTCCCTCTGGCCTCAGGACTCTGGTGTGCTGGACCAGTCGGCCAAATACTACCACCTGACCCACGACGAGCTCATCGGCCTGCTCCTGCAGCGGGAGCGGGAGCTGAGCCAGCGCGACGAGCACGTGCAGGAGCTAGAGAGCTACATCGACCGGCTGCTGGTGCGGATCATGGAGACCTCGCCCACACTGCTGCAGATTCCCCCTGCTCCCCCCAAGTAGCCCTCTTCACCCCCATCCCCAGAGGCTTGGCGCAGACCCACTACCCAGCAGGGCTCGCGCCCTCCCGCCCTCCCTCCCGCTGAACTCTCACCTGGGTCTGGGTGCAGCCTGTCCTCTGTTGTCACCCCTTGTTCCCCCTCTCTCCTGCCTCAACTGGGGCTGCTGGCAGGGGAGCCCTTTGGACTCCCACTGGCGCCATCAAGTTCTGTGTACAACTTGTGTCTTTGGGAGCCCTGAGTCTTTCCCATCTGCCTATTTTCATACCCCTTAGCTTTGGGGGCTCCAGGGAATTGGAGCAAAGAATTTCGCCCTCAAGAGGGAGCAGGGGTGAGCTGCAATGCGATGTGGTGGTATCTGGGACATACTTTATTACCCGCATTTCTTCCATGGCTAAACCCTTGTCTTCTCCACCTCCCTCCAGCCTCTGGAGGTCTCCTGGTAGTACTGGGGCTGTGGCAGGGACCAAGCGCCCAGTTCTCTGTGAGTTATGGGCAACCAGGGCACCTACTCTTCGGCCTCATGTCCAATTCCCCTGGGAGCAGGGAGCCTGTATGGTCTAGTCTGCCATGTCCCAAGTCTGACTGCTTTCAGCTGTTTGCCGAGCGAGTGCAGCGTGGATGGCGGGAGATGATGGGGGCCGCTCCCCACCCTCGTCTGCTGACTTTTGCATTGAGTGTCATGTGTGAATGCATGGAGAGCTGGGACAGGAGTGGGGAGAGCCCCTTCTCACCCACCTCCAGGCTTTGGGCTGCTTATGTTTGGGGATCAAGCCTCCAGCTCTGTTCTCATTGCTTGTCCAGATGCCAAAACTGTGCTGCTGCAGGGTTTGAACTTTTGGAAACCAATTAAAATGTGCCTTTTGTGGGTAGGGTCAAAAGCCTCCGGATGTAGACCTCTCCCCCTAGTTGGCGTCCCCCTCCCCTCCTGTTGAGCACATGGGGTTGGATCTTTTGGGGCCCTGGGAATGGGACAGGAGGGTGGGGGTAGCCCTGCTGCATGCTCTGCCCCTCCCCTAGAGTTAGTTTCAGCTAAGGTTCCGGCCAGGCTGCTGCTGCTCCCTCAGCATCCCTGCCATCCTCTCCTCCTCCCTCAACACAAATTGAGGAGGGTCCTAGGATAAAAACTACATTCTGGGAGTGGGAGGTCCCCTCTGCCTACACTTAGGAAAAAGCCTTCCTTGCCCTCCCATTCACCCACTAGCTGCTGACCAGACCGGAAGGGTCTGCTCCGTGTCCTTGCCTGGCTTGGCTGCAGTGCACTTTGAAACAAAGTGTCTGTCCTTTGGCCCGGCCCCTGGTTTGCTTGCAGAAAACATGACAGACTTGCCCATGGTATCTGCAGGGAACCTTTGGTGGCTGGGGGTACTCTGCCTTAGCATTGTGGGGTGAGGAGGTGCTGAAGGGGGATGCTTTTGGCCCACCGAGAAGGTGAGAGCTCCTCTGTGACTACCTCTTCTTCATGAGACGGCCTGTGGGGTCACTCGGACAGCCGTGGAAAGGGATGTGCTCTCTGGGTCATGTCTTCCTTCTGCCAGGATGAAGCCGAGGAGTCCCACACATGGGGGAAAGCCCCTGTCATGTTATCTACCTTAAGAATCACTCGTCAGAGCTGAGGAGTGTTCACAGGTGCTCAAGACTTTGATCATGTTTTGGGAGGGTCGTTGGGGGTTGGATGGGTGTCTCTTCAGGAGGAAGGGGATCACTCCTCCACTAGGTGTTCCTCTGGGCTCTATTCAGTCTCAGTCCTGATCCTGGTCTTCCACTCGCCCTTGATTATGGGCCTCCAAAATGCCCAGGGCAGGGATGTCTTCAGAAGAGTTTTGAGCTAAAGCCCGGGGTTCTTGTGGCTGTTTCTGCTCCTAGCCATAGCTTGGAGGAGAGCTGCAGGTGGGGTGGGCAGGGAGCAGGCACAGTTCTGCTTTGCTGTTTGTCTTCCTAGTTGTAACGCCTGTTTATAAAGAGCTTGTTCTTTATGTTTTGAGCACTTTATGAAGAATAAAAAATTAACATACTGCAGGTGGCTCTGTTGTGTTACTGTTTTGATAAGTGTATGAAGGAGGCTTCCCTGGGGGAGAAAGCAGCCTTAAATCAAGATGATGCGGTTCTCGGATGATAACCGCCCCTGCCCTAACCTCAGGGGCAGCAGCACAGTGTTGCTGAGCGGGCCGGGCTCTGTCTTTTCTCATTCCTGGGAAACCCACATTTACCGAGTGATGTGGGGCATACAGAGGGATTTTAAAAGACGTGATTCCTACTCTCAAGCCACTTAGTCTAGTAGGGTAAGGTTAAGATACAAATCCAAGATACAAATGGTTTCTTCACGGCCAGCTAGACTTTCTCCAGCTAGGAAAAGTCCATTTCTTGTGGTTCGACATGGAAGAGGAACTGACTGCTACAGATCATGCAGTGTCCAGAAGGCATGAGCCAACCCAGCACTTCACCATAAGCCTAAGGAGATTCACAGTGCGGGCGTGGGGGGAGGGGTGGGGTGGTGGTTAGGTTCCCAAGGTCAAAAACCAAACATTTCTACTGTCCTCTTGAGCAAAACAGGCAGCTGTCCCTCAGTCATTCCCGTAGCCCTTCCCCCCAGTCTGGCTCACTGACCAGATATTTCAGCTAGGAATCTGCTACTCTAATCTGCATGGGTGTTTATTATCCCTGCTAGTGCCTTGCTCTACAATCTGCAGTACTTCCCCCCTTACCTAAAGTCCTTGTAGCTGGTGCTTGTTAAGCACTTCTGAAACCCCCTCCCCCTCCCCCCATCCCAGTTCTCTTCCAGCCCAGGAACTGGGCCCGGGAGAGATCTCCGGTTGGCCAGAGGAAGTGAAGGCTGCCAAGGCTCTTAAGTCCTTGCTGTTTAACTCATACAGCAACAAATACTTGAGTTTCTGCTGTGAGCCCTCTCAGCTAGCACAAGGACTTAGCAATGAATCCAAAAGTCACAACTCCTGCTCTGTGGACCTCACCGTAGGAAAGGCAGATAGTCAAAACCACAAATAATTATAAGTTGCAAGGGCTTGCGAAAGGAAAGTGCTGGCTGCTATAGGAATATGTAGTGGATTTTGTGGAAGCAGGGCGAGGATTGGCAAATGCAATATTTAGGCTGAGACCAGAAAGAGTCAGCATCAGGCTAAGATTAAAAAGTTGAGGTCTTTTGGTTCAATGGCGCGGCAGGCGCCCAGCATGCGCCAGGAACTGAGTTGGAGAGCAAGGGACGAGGGGCAGGGTGGCGACGGAAGGACCTGCATGAAGATTCTGCAGTGCAATTCTTTGTACAAAGTTTTCCAGGATTACCCTATTGTCTGGAGTCCTTGCCCATCTGGTCCAAGGGTCGGACCCACTTCAGCAGGGCTCTTCTGGGCTGCAGCTCCAGGAGCGATGCCCACCGCAGTAACTCAAACTTCTAGGGGCAGGTAACCAGCGAGGGGTCGCTCGATGGTCCCCTATCGAGACCTTAAGAGTCGTACACGCACACTCCTCCCGTACTGCCGACGCCTGCAAAATTAGCCGCGGGAACCGAGACCCGGTCTGAGTCGGTGCAACTCTCCGCAGTCTAGGGTTGTCAAGCTCCGTGACAAGAAAAACTACATTCCCCACAACCCCTTGCGCCTCCGGCTTGCTGCGGTTGCTTACGGCCAATCGGGAGAGGCAGCTGTGGCGGGGGCCGAGGAGGGACATTTTAAAAGGGCCGGAGATTGCGGGCGTCAGTGGCCATGGCGGATACAGCGACTACAGCATCGGCGGCGGCGGCGGCGGCGGCTAGTGCCGCTAACGCCTCGACCGATGCACCGCCTTTCCAGCTGGGCAAACCCCGCTTCCAGCAGGTGAGGACCGGGCTGTGGCCTGAGGGTCGGTGGGTAGCATAGGGAGGGCGAGCAAACTCCTCTCCAAAATCCTCTTTAGCCCTAGGGTCTCCGACCCGCGGCTACCAGGGAGCCTGCAGCTACTGCCTGGGGGAACCTCGGCCACAGCCGCCTTTTTCCCATTGGTCAGCGGGGTGGGCGAGGGCTCCTACCTTGGCTCCCTATTGGCCATTGGCGCCGTCACTCCCCATCCGCCCGTGCCCTCCAGTCTTTCCCGCCCGAGGCTCTCTGTGATTGGCCACTGCTCGCCGCGGCCCGGGATCCGAGCTCCCGGGTCCGAGCCGCTTCTGCAGGGTCTCTTGGGCAGGGCAGCCGTCCGCTTCAGGCGGAAAGTTCGAGTCCGGCCCTGGGTGAGAAGGTGGTGTGGCCCAGATGCCTTCTAACTTATTCCCCAGGTGGTGACCGACAGACATTCTTTCCGAGCTGCCCGCGGAGCCTCTGGGCAGCATCCGTGCCCCGCGGCCCCGCTCCCAGCCCTCCACCCCAAGCAGGGTCCGCGGTGGGGATGGGTGAGGGCCGCGAGCCGAGGGGTACCCGCCGCCCGGCGACCCCTCTCCCCTCCGGCGGGGGATTCACTGACGTAGCGAGTCGGCCGGCTGGTGCCCTGCCGGAGATGGAGCGAGGACGTTCGGGGAGAGCCGGGGTGCGGAGGAAACGCTGTGTCATCCCAGGGGACCGCCGGCCTCTCGGAGGGTCCGCGTCCCCGGGAGCCTGCCCCAACCCCCTACCCCGCTGCGACCTCCACGGAGCGCTCTTCTCTGTCCGACCCGATATGACTCTTCGGGGCACTGTGACAGTCGTCCTTTTCCTTTGGAACCCCAGACAGGGCGTCTCTAACTCGCCCTCGGCCCAGGAGACGGGGATAGGGTCCGCAGCCGGGACGTGCGGCCCGGGCTGGAGGCTGGGAAGGGCCGTTCCCACGCCGCATTCCCGGGTCCCCGCTGCCTCCAGCGATGAGGAAATGGACTTGGTTAGGAAAAGGGGCAAAGAGGCTCGGCTGAAGTGAACCAGGCTTGCCGGGGGTGGGGCGCAGTGGAGGCGGACGGAAAGAAGTTTGCAGGAAGAAAGGAAATTGTACAAAGGTCGGTGCAGTGGTTGATTGGTTGGTTGTTTTCATGATGGTGGGAGAGGGACTCGTTCCAGCAAAGTGGTGCACTGAGCTTTGCTGATATTAAGGAGTTGCGCTTATGAGCCTTTTGAGAAAATGTCCCCACTGTTTTTAAACAGGACTTTAATTCCTTTAAAAAATAAACCATCTCAGCATGTAGGTATCTGAGGCGAGACTGGTGTCATCCTGTCAGTGCAGGGTGCCACCTGGAACTGCCTGTCAGGGGTTCCTCTGCCTGGACTTGAGTGACACTTCATTAGCTGACCCCCTTCTCCGCCCGCCACACACATTCTGTTGTACTAGTCCTTCAAGACTCAGGCCGGCCTCCTCCCCTAAACACTTCCTCCCTTCTTCCCCTTACCCCCTGGTGGGCCCAGGTCTCAGACTCCCTCCTGCCTGCCTCTTTGGCCACCCCAAGTGGGATCCTCAAAGGTCACCCTTTACAACAGTCTGCCCTGTGGTTCTCTGTGTGATTACTTGGTCTCCTCGACACTTGTGAACACCTTTTGAGAGGAGGGGCTGATCTTGCCCTTCCCTCGTCTCCATCCTACCCTGAGGTGGGGCTTGGCACATAGTCATGTGCTGAATAAAGATTTGTGGGTTCATTTTTTCCCAGTACCTGTCCTGGGACATTCAGTCACACAACAGATATTTGAAAACCTCCTAGTGGCTTTAATGACTGAGCCCTTTGCTGTGATCACCGCTGGAGCCATACATGCACCTTTGAGGCTACTGTTCAGGCAGCCATTGCTGGTACCTCTTTTTGGCACCACTCCTGAGGGCAGCTAGTGTTTGTTGTATTTGCTTTTGAAGCACCTCTCCCCAAGCATAGTGACCTGCATAAAGCTCAGTGAGTGTGATATTCATTCATGTTAAGGAACTTCCCTTTCCTCCAGATCTGCTCCTCCACACGATTCCCTGGTTGTGCAAGCAGCCCAACCTGCCACCCAGATGACTCTCAAGAAACTGGGAGTCACCTGTATACTTGCCTTCCTCTCCTTCACCCTCTAAATGCAACCAGAGGCCCAGGGTTCTCCTCTCAGATAGCTCTCAAATCCACTTATCTCCACTGCTGGAATCCTAGACTGAGCCCCCATCATCTATCTCCTGAGCCACTGCAGAAGCCTCCTGACAGGGCTCCCTACTTGCTCTCTGGCCCCTTCCAATCCCTTCCTCTTCCGCATGGCAGAGTCCCAACAATGCAGGTCTGATCAGGTGACGCCCCACCCTCTCGCCCAACACATATGTTCTTAAACACCTTCCAGTGGCTTCCCCTGCTTCTGAGATAAAGACCTCTGTTGGGAAGGCCCCAAAGGCCTGCATAGCCCACCCCTGCCGGCCTCTTCTTGCTCCAGTGGAAACCCCACGCATCCCCTTGAATCCTGCTTCCCACCGCACTGGCTACTTTCAGCCCCTTGAACCCTGAGTGGTTCATAATCCAGGGCTCAGTCCCAGAGCCCAATCCAGGGACACCACTCTCAACCCCCAACCAGTATCACCGCTTTCTGCAAGACTAGGCAGGATCTTTCCTTACTCCCTGGAGTCCCCCCACAACCCTTCTTCCTTTCATTCCTCAAGGATCTCCCTGTGAAGGGGGTAGGGGGAGGAGGGCCACTGAGCAGTGTCAGAGGGTGGAGAAAGACAGCTTGCCTCGATGGGCTTTGGTCTGTTACCGTCTTTCTCCCCATAAGATGATAATGCTAGCCAAGCATCGTTCTAACCTTTTTGTGCATTGACCTATTTAATTTTCATAACGACTGTGTGAGACAGGTACAGTTATCCCATGTATTATAGGTGAGAAGACCGGCACACAAACAGATTTAGTTACTTCCTAGGCAGTCTGGCTCCAGAGTCTACGTTTGTCTGTTTATTGTCAACTTTTTTATTATGCAGGCTTTCAAACACGCAAAAGTGGAGGCAATTGACAATGAACTCCTGTGCACCCGTCACTCAGTTTCAACAGTTGCCAGTGTGAGGCCCACCTCATTTCACCTATATGCCCCCACCCCAACAAATGAATTATTTTAAAGCAAAGCCCATTATTTCATTGTACGTGCTGTAGGTACCTCTCAAAAGTAAAGACTTTTTTGGTTAGCTTTTCTAAATAAACTTTAAAATTTTTGAAATAATTTTGTGTGTACAGAAGTCAAGTAGCAGAATTCCTGTATAACCTTCACCCAAGTTTCCCCTAATGTCATCATCTCAGATTACTACAGTACATTTGTTAGAACTAAGAAACCAACATTGGAACATTACTATTAACTACACTCCAGACTTTGTTGGATTTCACTATCTTTTACACTAACATTATCTTTCTGTTCCAGGATCCCACATTCCATTTGGTCGTCATGTTTCCTCAGTCTCCCCTCGGATCTATGACAGTTTCTCAGACTTACCTTGTGTTTGGTGACCTTGACAGTTCTGAGACGTACTGGTCAGATATTTTATAGAAGGTCCCTCAATTTGGGTTTGTCTAGTGTCTTTCTCATGGTTAGATGGTTATGGGTTTTAGGGGGAGAATGTCACAGAGGTGAAGTGCCTTCTTTTTCACGTGGTATCAGAGGGTTTTTTGATTAGTTTTAACATAACCATCATACCACTAACACACCTAAAATAATTCTTTCTTAATATCATCAAACCAGTCATTATTTGTCTTAGTCTGTTTGGGGTGCTGTAACAAAATACCATAGATTGGGTAGCATATAAACAACAGAAATTTGATTCTCATGGTTCTCGAAGCTGGAAGTCCAAGATCAAGGCACTGGCAGATTCACTGTCTGAAGAGAGTCAGCTTTCTTGTTCATAGATAACATCTTCTAGCTGTAACCTCCCATGGCAGAAGGGAGGAGGGATCTTTCTGGGGTCTCTTTTATAAGGGCACTAATCCTAATCATTAGGGTAACCTCATCACTTCCCAAAGACCCCAATTCCTAAAACAGTCACCTTGGAGGTTAGGATTTCAACATATGACTTTGGGGGTGGGGTGGGGACAAGCATTCAGTCCATTGCACTATTCACATTTCCCTGATTGTCACATCATTTTAAAAATAATTGATTTGTTTCATTCAGGATCCCACAAGGCCCACACATCATATTTGACTGGTAGGTTCCTTTCATCTCTTCTGATCTATTGGTTCTTCCCTCTTTCTTTCTTTCTATTTGTTGAAGAAACTGCGTTGTTTGTCCTGTACAATTTCCCTATTCTGAATGTGACTGAAGGTATCTCTGTGGTATAAGTTAAGATGTTCCTCTGTCCCCTGTTGTTCCTGTAAACTTCAAGTCCATACTTTTTTTTTTTTTTTTTTTTTTTGCGGTACGCGGGCCTCTCACCGTTGTGGCCTCTCCCGTTGCGGAGCACAGGCTCCAGACGCGCAGGCTCAGTGGCCACCGCTCACAGGCCCAGCCGCTCCGCGGCATGTGGGATCCTCCTGGACCAGGGCACGAACCCACGTCCCCTGCATCGGCAGGCGGACTCTCCCACTGCGCCACCAGGGAAGCCCTCAAGTCCATACTTTTAACCACTGCCCCATATTGCCAGGTGAAGGGAAGATGGCAGGAGTGCCTGGGGGAGCTCTGTGAACTGACTGCTCCCTTTCCTCCTCCTTTTCTGCTCATTTCCTTTCCTGAACCCACTCTTTTCTTCCTTCAGGCCTGACACCGTTTTTGGCAATTTGGGGCCCCAGGACAGGAAACAAACACACATGATTCTTCCCATTTGTGATTCAGTCTATCCAGAAATGTTTGCTTTATTTTTTTTTTAAACTTCCTTGTTTCTTCTGAAATCTCACTTATCTGCTATGACGACTGGGGGTATGGGTGTGCTGTGTGTGTCCTGGGTCCAAAACCCACCAAGGCCTACGGTAGCAGAGCCGGTGGGTTGCATAGGGCTCTCTCTGGGGTCCAGGGAGCTTGTGGGCAGGAAAATGCACTCTTCACTTCAAGATGGAGAGGTTTGTGTGGGCTGAGAGTCAGGAGGCAATGGGGAAGCTTCTCATATAGTTTGCCAGAAATAAGTTCTAAAGTGAAAATGCCTTGCAGGTAGTTATACATTTACGTTCTATAGGCTAGAGAGCGACTGTTTCCCAGGGTTGGTCCTGGGGCTTGTTTGTGCTGTGGACACGGTCAACACCTTCCAGTCCAGTGGCTCTCAACCCCTGCTGCACAGGAATCACCTGGGCAGGTTTCTAAACAGACACCGATGCCTGGAGCCCACCCTAGGCCAATAGCATTCGAATCCTTGGGTATACAGCCTGGATTTTAGAAAACCCAGGTGATTCAGTGTGTAGCCTGGTTGAGGACTACTGAGCTGGTCCAGCCTTTCCGCCTTTGGGCTGCAGGTTCAGTGATTTAGAGGTCTGGGTGCAGGCGGGCTGTCAGTTTCTTCTCAGGCCTTTGCCCACAGCTGCTGCTCCCGAGGCAGCTCTCTGGCTGTGCTCTGCTGGGCCAGGCCCCAGAGTTAGGAAGGCAGCAGGCCTCGAGCCCCTGCTGAGAATTAGCTGACTCACCTTTCTTGTGAAGGGAAACGGAAGGAATTACTTGGCTGACTCATTTTTCCAGTGAAGCAAAAGGGAAGGAAAGACATCCACTGATTATCTGATGGGGTAAAAGTGGGGTCTGAATTTTGGAGGGCAAAAAAAGTCATACATATTAAACTATTGAGAAAGTAATAAAAACTAATTAGGCTGAGAAGGTAGAAACCTTCCCTGCTGTGTCCTGCATCAGGCAGGGAGGACAGACACATAAAGGCAGCTATAAAGAAGAGTGCTTCTGACTAGGGCCTGCTCAGCCCTGAGGTATCCCAGCCACCTCCTTCTTTGGGGAGCCACTCGTTCATACTCACTGAGAAATCACATTCTCCAAGGTCATAGATTGCCAGAAACTTTGCTGTTTAAAATGTATCAGTAGTGTCGACTTAGAAAAAAACAGACACAACGTTGATTCTTTTGTTCTAGTTCTGTGAAAAATGCCACTGGTAGTTTGATAGGGATTACATTGAATCTGTAGATTGCTTTGGGTAGTAGAGTCATTTTCACAGTGTTGATTCTTCCAATCCAAGAACTTGGTATATCTCTCCATATATTTGTATCATCTTTAATTTCTTTCATCAGTGTCTTATAATTTTCTGCATACAGGTCTTTTGTCTCCTTAGGTAGGTTTATTCCTAGATATTTTATTCTTTTTGTTGCAATGGTAAATGGGAGTGTTTTCTTAATTTCACTTTCAGATTTTTCATCATTAGTGTATAGGAATGCCAGAGATTTCTGTGCATTAATTTTGTATCCTGCTACTTTACCAAATTCATTGATTAGCTCTAGTAGTTTTCTGGTAGCATCTTTAGGATTCTCTATGTAGAGTATCATGTCATCTGCAAACAGTGACAGCTTTACTTCTTCTTTTCCGATTTGGATTCCTTTTATTTCCTTTTCTTCTCTGATTGCTGTGGCTAAAACTTCCAAAACTATGAGACACAGACCTACTAGAGAATGGACTTGAGGATATGGGGAGGGGGAAGGGTAAGCTGTGACAAAGTGAGAGAGTGGCATAGACATATATACACTACCAAACGTAAAATAGATAGCTAGTGGGAAGCAGCCGCATAGCACAGGGAGATCAGCTCGGCGCTTTGTGACCACCTAGATGGGTGGGATAGGGAAGGTGGGAGGGAGGGAGACGCAAGAGGGAAGAGATATGGGAACATATGTTTATGTATAACTGATTCACTTTGTTATAAAGCAGAAACTAACACACCATTGTAAAGCAATTATACTCCAATAAAGATGTAAAAGACAAAAACAAAAACAAACAAAAAACCCCCACGAAAACACAACGTAAGAACTGTGAGTTGATTTATTTAGTGTCTTACTGAGGACTATAGTCTGGAAGACACCCTCTCACAGAGCTCTGAGAAACTGCTCTGAAGAGGTAAAGGGGGAGGTCAGCATGTATATGATCTTGGCGAAGGGTACTTGTAATCAAGCACACATCTCAGGAGAAGGTTGCTGCCACGCATGAGGAACAGATATCTTAGTTAATGGTTTTAGTGCTTTTCTAAGTATGGGAAGACGCAAGAATCCATGTTCATAAAAGACTTGTCCTGAAAATATTTAACTCTGAAGGCCTGTTCTGCCAATTTTCCCAGAGCACAGAGAGCCTCCTTCCTGATCTCAGCCCTGAACTCTGCCCTGAACTCCTTTCAGGGTGTCTTGAAGGTTAGAGACTGCAGTGGCTAATGGTTCAATCCTTGTAGAACCAGGTAACAGTAGGAATGACACATCCCCCTTTTGATTGGTGGGCCTGTGGCACTTTGACTCAGAGAATCAACGCAAGTGCAGAGCTTCAAATAAGGAGCTTTAACTTTATAGTTTTCAAAAAAAAAAACAACCCTACGTCTACTTCTCAGTCCAGACCTATGTGGACCCCCTTCCCCACAGCCCTGCTTTGCTTCCAGCCTGTTAATGTACTGCTTCATTTAAATTTTACTCTACCTTTCCCCAGAATTCTGCACTAACTCAGTTTTTTCCCTTTGTTTGACAAAATGCCTTATAGTTCCTCTACTTTGTGGCCTCCCTCATTGCAGTGAGTCAGTAAGCCTGACTTTTTCCCAGGGTAGTGGGGGAGGTTAGTCTGATTGGGTTAGGACGTGTATGCCTAGCATTTCCAACTCAGAACCCCTTTCTTGAATCTCAGGCCTATATGTTTAAGTCTTTGTTGAGAGGTTACATCTGGAAGGCCCTTTAAGTATCACAAGTTTACGTGGCCAATCCAGAACTGTTATCTTCCTCTCCACTAAATCAGTATGCTTCTTGCTTTCCTTATCCTGGTTAATAAGCATTAGTGTCTGACTAGAGATCTAGGCATTACCATGACTGTGTTATTCCTCATTCCCCTAGTCAGTTAACCTTGCTCTAATCCCAGGACCTAGCACAGTCTTAGGCACACAGTAGGTCTTCAATAGCTATTTGGTGAATGACTGAAAAAACCACAGGAGCCTGGTGCAGTTTCTGACCCGAGCCTGCATGCCTTTGAGCTCTTGCTGATACCCTTCTCTGCTAGGTAAACTCATCCATCCACTCATCCCAGCTCCTCTGGGAAGCTTCCTGACTCACTAGGGAGGAATAAACTGTGTCTCCTGTGCCCATAAGGATGCCTCATTTAGGCAGGGATCACAGTGTTGGTTTTTTTTGTTTGTTGGTTTTTTTAGAAGATGTTGGGGGTAGGAGGTTATTAATTAATTAATTAATTTTTTCCGTGTTGCCTCTTCGTTTCTGTGCGAGGGCTTTCTCTAGTTGTGGCAAGCGGGGGCCATTCTTCATCGCGGTGCGCGGGCCTCACTATGGCGGCCTCTCTTGTTGCGGAGCACAGGCTCCAGACGCGCAGGCTCAGTAGTTGTGGCTCACGGGCCTAGTTGCTCTGCGGCATGTGGGATCCTCCCAGACCAGGGCTTGAACCCGTGTCCCCTGCATTGGCAGGCAGATTCTCAACCACTGCGCCACCAGGGAAGCCCTAGGGATCACAGTGTTTTATAGTTATCTGTTTACTTGTTTGTCTCTCTTGATGGTCTCGGCTCCTTGCGGGCTTGTTCGTCGTGGTGTTCCCTCAGCTAGTCCAGTATGGGTTTGTAGGTATCAATGGAGCCGAATGTCTTACTTAGGACTCTCTTCCAGTGGCAGTGGTGGAGAGTAATACGAGAGGGCTAGCAGGGCCGGGAAGGGATGAAGGCAGTGACAGACCACAGGGCGAGTCAGAGGCTGGATGTTTGCACCCGATCATCTTCAAGAAGCTGCTTCCCTCAGGCCGTTCTCGTTCAGGCCCTCACCTCTGCCCCTGCTGATCCTCTTCCCTCCTTGGGCTGCTAACTGCCGGGCATTGGCTGTTCACCGGCCCACTCATTCATTCCTGTGGCCAGTGTGTTTGTGGAGCCTCTTCTAGGTGTGTAACACAAGACCAGGAGCCAAGGAAGATAATACAGAAAGAATATCCAATAGCCCACATCCTTCAGTAGCTTATAATCGAGTAATAGACCAGTTTGTATTTTACTTTAAATATATATTTAAAAAATAGAATATTACTTATTTATATTATACATAATACTGATTTTTTTTCATTTTAAAAGCAATATAAAAGATATGGAAGTAAAAATCCTATTACCGAGAGGCGATCTCTGTTAACATTTTAATATATTTTCATCTAGCTTTTTAAATAATACGATTTTGAAATCCTAATTTTGAAACAGTTTCAGTCTTACAGAAAAGTTGCAAGAAGAATACAGAGAAATTCCATATACCCTTTGCTTAGATCCACTAGTTTTTAACATTTTGTCACATTTCCTTTATTATTCTTTGTCTACAGATGATCATAAAGTCCAGAAACATAGCAAATATACATGTTACCAAGAACATCTTCAATCTGTAAACAGAATAATAATGCCTACATTTCCAGATTTTATTACCACCCTGTATATTTACACGTTATTTATTTATTTTAATATTTATTTATTTATTTATTTAGGCTGCACTGAGTCTTAGGTGCAGCACGTGGGATCTTTAGTTGCGGCATGTGGACTTCTTAGTTGTGACATGCATGTGGGAACTAGTTCCCCGACCAGGGATCGAACCTGGGCCCCCTGCATTGGGAGCACGGAGTCTTATCCACTGGACCACCAGGGAAGTTCCTATACATGTTATTTTTTCTCAACCATTTGAGAGTAGATTATATTCATTTATCCCTTAATACTTCAGTGTATCCTTAAGAACAAGGACATTCTCTTACATCTCTTAGTCTGTTTGGGCTGTTATAATAAAAATACCATAGACTGGGTGCCTTATAAACAACAGAAATTAATTTCTCCCAGTTCTGAAGTCTGGGAAGTCCACGACTAAGGCACTGGCAGATTCAGTATCTGGTGAGGGCCTGATTCCTGGTCATAGACAGCTCACTGTGCTCTTACATGGTGGAAGGGGCAAGGGATTTCTCTGGAGTCAATATAACAGCATTAATGCCATTCATGAGGGCTCCCAAAGGCCTCATCTCCAAATACCATCACCTAGGGACTTAGGCTTTAACATATGAGTTTTTTTTTTTAAGGGAACTTTATTTTTATTTATTTATTTATTTATTTTTGGCTGCATTGGGTCTTCGTTGCTGCGCAGGCTTTTCTCTAGTTGCGGCTAGCGGGCGCTACTCTTCATTGCGGTGCGTGAGCTTTTCATTGCTGTGGCTTCTCTTGTTGAGGAACACAGGCTCTAGGCATGTGGGCTTCAGTAGTTGTGGCACAAGAGCTCAGTAGTTGTGGCTCACGGGCTCTAGAGTGCAGGCTCAGTAGTTGTGGTGCACAGGCTTAGTTGCTCCAAGGCATGTGGGATCTTCCCGGACCAGGGCTCGAACCCATGTCCCCTGCCTTGGCAGGTGGATTTTTAACCACTGTGCCACCAGGGAAGCCCTAACATATGAATTTTGAGGGGACACTAATATTCAGTCTATAGCAATAACCACAGTACAGTTATTCAGGAAATTTAATTTGAGTACACTACTTTTATTAATCTATAATCCTATTCCAATTTTGTCAGTTTTCTCAGCAATGTCCTTGAGCGCATTTCCCCCTCTAGTCCAGGATTCAGTCGAAAATCATGCGTTGCATTCAGTTGTCTTGTCTCTTTAGTTTCCTTTAATGTGGGGGCAGTTCTTCAGTCTTTCTTTGTCTTTACGACATTGACGTGTTTGGTGAACAAGGCCAGTTATTTTATGGAATGCTCCTCAGTTTGGGTTTGTCTGATGCTTTCACATGATTAGACTCAGTCCCTTCAGAATACTATGTGAGCACTAGTGGGAACTTCTCAGAGGCACACGACGTCCATTTGCCTCTTGCTGGTCCTTTGAACATGCCCCATCATTTTGGGGTGTGGCACTTCATTACTTTCTAGCACAACAACATGTGCCAGTTTCATCGTGTACCTTCCCTGCCCCAGCCCTGGAATCAGCCACTTCTCTAAGGAACCCTGGTTTATTCTAGTGGATGTCATCCCGTCTCTTTGCTATCCATTTAATATCTATCTAGCTCTATTTATCTCCTGTCTGTTAGGTTGGAATCATGCATTTTACATGCATTTCACAAATCATAAGCATTTTTGCATGTCATAAACATTGTCTGAAAACATGATTTTAAATGGCTGTGTAGTGTTCGATCATGTAAATGGATCGTCATTTTAACCATCTGCCTTTATAAATAATGCAACAGTGAGTGTCCTCAGCATATACCCCTGACCACACCTCTGAACGTCTCTGATTGAGCATCATGTATAAATTGGGAAATAGTTTAGGCCATTTGAGTTATAAGAGGTTAGAGAAGCAACTGTTTTAGTTAGGAATGGTGTGGAAGCTTGATGCGTCTGTGAAAGGCTGGGGGTGGAAAGGCTGCTCCATGCAGGGGGTGCCATGGTGAGCAGAGAGATGGAGGTGGCATGGGGCCTGGTGTGTGCAGGGGACCTTTTGGTGACCCGGGTCCTTTCGTGGTCTTTATTGGGAAGCGGAAGGAGCAGAAATCGGCTGCAGGGTCTGGTGCCCTAGTGAGAAGGGAAAAGAGTGTGGAGGCATCTTCCTCCACTGAGCGGAGGATGAGCTTGGAGAGCTGTGGGGCTCCAGGGAGGATTTGGGACACAGCCTGAGTGTAGTGAGGCATGAACCCCCGGCGTTTGCAGCTTTCCCCTTTGTCCCCTAGCTCTGTGCCCTCTCTCCTCCCCTTGAGCTTGGCTTTCCCAAGCTGGCCCTGTCCTGAGGGCAGAAGGCCCAGCAGCAGCGTTGCTTGGTTTCTTTTCATTGTGCTCTAATGCCTGTGGCCTGTTTAGCACAAAGCCCTCCTTTTCCAAGGCCTCTGCTCTGGGGCAAGGATAGGGGAGCTGGCCCCTTGTCCTGGGCCTCACAGCAGCAGTTGGGCTATGGGGGAAGGAAGGCCTGAGGGCTGAGAGCTGGGCACCACTGTGTTTGAGTTCCACCTGTGGGGAGCTTTCCCTGGGGGCAGTGCCTGTGCTGGACTTTGGGGAGGGACCCTACCTCACTCGAGGGTCCTAAGTAAAGCAGAGAGGCTGTGCTGGGCAGGAGAGACTGGGAGAGGACTGGGCACCAGACCTCCCCTCCAGTCTGCATGCTCAGTGGTGCCCGGGAGCTGCTGAAAGGCTTGGCGTAGATCTCAGGGCATTGGGAGCAGAATGGGAGGCATGTGGAAGAGACATTGGGACAGTCACTGAGTGTCTTAATGGTCTTTCTGAGTTGACTTTAGAAAGCCCTCAGACCTGGGAAAGCTGCCCTCAGGTCACTGAGAAGCAAGGCCTCATTGGTGTTCCTCACCCGCTTGGAAAGTCCTGGGGACTGTGGGACACTGGCAGTAAGGATGAGCTGTGGGTAGTGTTCCCCATTGTCTGGAGGACGGAGTACAGAAACTCATCCAGTCTCCTCTCCCACCCCTTCTCCAGACATCCTTCTACGGTCGCTTCAGGCACTTCTTGGACATCATCGACCCTCGCACACTCTTTGTCACTGAGGTGAGTCATGGCTGTCACTCTCGATGGAGACCGCTTGGCCTTTATACCTTGTGACTTTGGAAGGTCCATAGGTCATCTGTGTGTTTGCCTTATACACATTATCTCATTTCATCTGAATCTCACCACATCCCTTCAAGGTAGATATATGTCATTATTATTATTTCAAACTTCCATAAAATTATTACCAAGTACATGGATTGTATTACAAGAGTTCATGCAGTTCAGATGCATTTAAGTAGAACAAAAAAGGATCCTTCATACCCTCTCCCTACACAGTTCCCTCCTCGGATAGGTGAGGCTGAGTATAAGGTATCGTTTACCTTTTATGTGTGAACCATCCTATGAGTTTTGACGAACATATTGAGTCGTGTCCACACCATGATGAAGATGTAGAACGTTTCTGTCACCCTAGCACATTCCTCATGCCCGTTTATAATCCATCTCCCACACCCCATGCTGAGCCCCTGGCAACCATTCATCTGTTTTCTGTCCCTGCTGTTTTGCTGTTTCTAGAATGTCATATGAGTGAAGTCCTACAGTATGTAGTCTTGTGTGTCTGGCTTCTTTCCCTTAGCATGTTGCTTTTGGGATTCATCTATGTTGTTGCATGTATCAGTACTTCATCCCTCCTGACCACTGAGCAGCATTCCATTGAGAGGATGTTCCAGAATTTGTTTATCCATCCACTTGCTGATGAACACCTGGGCTGTTCCCATTTTCTGATTATTATCAATAAAATTGCTCTGAGCATTCTTTGTGTGGACGTATGCTTTCATTTCTCTTGTGTGAATAACTAGGACTCAGATTGCTGGCTCATACGGTAAGTGTGGTAAGTAAATGTTTAACTTCGTAGGAAACTCCCAAACTGTCATTTAAAGATTGCTGTACATTTTACATTCTCATCTACAATGTTCTAGTTGCTCCACCAGTCCTTGATATTATCAAATTTAAATGTATTGTCAGATATATTTGAGCCATCCCAAGAAGTGTGTCTTTATATCCTTTGTATTGTATTTACAGATGTGTAAATGTGTACAGGAATGATACACATGTAAAGCAGCAGATATTTATTAAGCATTTTCTGTGAGCAAGGCAGTGTCATAAGCACTTTACATGTAGAAGCTCGTCAGATTAACTCAAAGCAACCCTATGAGGTAGATTCTATTCTAAGTAACATTTTACAGATGAGGAAACAGACAGACAGAAGTTAAGTCTCATGCACATGGTGCTGGCCAGTGATGGAGCCAGGATATGAACGCAGGTATGCTTGTCTCCAGAGCCCTTTGCATTCCTGTTCAGGTAACTCAAGTTTAGGGAACCCTCCCAAGATTACTCAGCTCCCACTCTGGGTCCCCACATACCTTGAGGCAAGTCATTGAGGCTCTGAGTTATAGCCCCCTGAGTAGACAGCACTTCTCTGCTCATCTTCTCTGTGCTGGGCATTGGCTTGCTTCAACTCTTGGAGGGAAAAGAAGCACACGGCCTGCTAGGTACCTGGACCTAGAACCATTCCCATTGTTCCTGGGAGAGCAGCCCAGTAATAGGCAATGTGGGAATTACCCTGATACGTGATTTCCTCCTGTATCTCAGGAAGGATGAAGGACTCAAGCATTTAACTGGCTGACCTTACCTCTGGATGTACTGCCTCTTAAGGGCAAGGCTGTTGTACTTCTGGGCCCTGTCTAGATTCTCCTAAGGAGTAATCAAAGTGATTCCATAAAAATTTGGAAGAGCACCCAACTAGGGAAACTACTTACCTAGCCTAGGTTATGTGTCTTTCTTGAAAGCTCCCAAACGGTGCACAGCTAGATAGAGTTGCAACACAAATCCCGACATAAATGCCAGCTGCTTGATGGAGGAGGCAGTAGAGGCCAGTGCTTATTAAGGGTGGACTTCGAGGCACGTTGAGAGATGGTGGAGGGAGCCTTGGGAGGTCCGGAGGTTCTTCAGGGCTCCCCTGATTAACAGAAGCAGGCAGGGACTTTGGGGGTGGATGGGCAGCTGCAGAGCAGCACGCCGCCTGCGCTGTTCACAGGCACCTCTCCAGTCCACCCTCCTCTCATTCCCAGACCATTTCATTTTACTGCTCGCTTCCTGTACCACATTTTTGTCTTCAACTCTTGCATTTTGAAAGGTCCCAGCATTCTTGTATATCACTAAACCATCTTTTCCCTATTTCCCCATCGGTAAATTTAAAAATCTCATACATTTTTTTTACTATTAATTGAAATGTCAAGGAAACTTAACTAGTTACTGACTAGGAAATAACCAGTGCAACAGACATTTTAGAATAGTTTTCAAATTTCACATGTTTCTTCCCCTTATCAAAGATTCTGATAGGCTTCCTGGAAAGAACTAGACCTCTCCCTCCTGCATCCCAGCTGGGAACTGTTTCCAATACTACTTGCTGGCCTTTTGGAAATGTTCTGCCCACAGAAGATCTTCTAGGCCCTAAAAAATCTGGAAGGGCCATGAATGGGCCCTTCATGCCCTCCCTGGTTCTAGCCAAGGCAGGTTGCTTAGCAAAGCCATTTGCATGGAAACAATGAGAAATTAGAGGCACCAAGAGGAAAGAATCTCTTACCTGAGCCCCTCCCCCCAAAACTATGTTGCTACCAGGAGGGCCAGTTCCCCCTTCTGCTGGGCTCAGTCCACAGACCATGGCTTATGTCTTCAAAGCACTTTCTCTCCCAGGGCCCTTGGCTGGTGTCCTGGGGGGGGAGCGTGGGGTGGTGGCTGCCCAGGGGGAGGAGATCTGGACAGGCCTGTTCATCTGTGAGGATGGGAGGAGAGTGGAGAACATGAGGAGGTGGCTCTGGAAGCCAGAGTGTCCTGAGGTGGAAAGATCCTGGGCAGCTTGAGCCTTCTGGTGACCCGGTTCTGAGGGGCATTAGCTGGGTCAACGGATAGACTCATCTTGAGAGAGTTTTGCAGCTACTTGTTTGCAATTTATAACAGACCAAGCTTTAAAAAGATTCCACCCTTGTATGTGTAATGAGGTGGAGCAAATTTTATTCACCATAATTTCTCTTAGAAAGAAGGCTGTCATTGTTCTAAGAATGTCTTGAGCAAGGCTTCAGAAAGGGAGGAGGTTGCCTGCTTGACAGAGGAGGAAGAATTGTGCTTTTTGATCCTCCCAAAGAGAGGAGAGGGAAGGAACAAGAGGGAAAAACAGTGGGAAGGAGAGCGAGTAACCACGATGAACTGGAAGGCGAGTGTCTGGGGGCCCTTTTGAGATTGGTCATACATGCTTGTGAAAGTTGCTGTCCCCTCCACCATCATTCCTGGGATATTGTCATAAAATCTGCCTGGTTCCTGAAGTCCAGCAAGAGTAGATTCTTTGGAGGGATCTTGAGGGGCTGTGAGTCTACTGCCAGGGTGCCGTGTGTGCAGGATTGGGCCTGAGGAAGGAAACCACCGGGACCTGGCAGAAGCCCTAGCTTTGTCCTTCCACATAGGTCATGGAATTAGATTTAGATCCCTCAGGGCAAGGCTATACCAGCTGACATCTAAGTTACTTTAGATTATGAACTGAAGATGAAAGGGGTTTGCTATTCTGAATTCAATAATTATTTAAGAGAATGAATGGTTGGCAGATGATCATTCTGAAGGACATAGAAAACCAACTGAAGCAGTGTTAATAACACCAACTCATTATTAGTACTGGTGTAGTAATCTGAAACTATTTTGGGTGTATTGTAGGACAGAATAAATCGTTATACTGATGTTGGGAACCAGGGTTCTCACCATGGGAATAGGGAGATACAAATATGGAGTAGGGGAAAAGACAAAAACTATGTGATGTTGTATTTGAATTGGAGGTATCAATATGAACTTATGATTTACACACACACACACACACACACACTCTTACATTTATATTTCTCAATTTCCTGGCTCTGTTCACTGAAAGGTCCATGATACCCCAGTAACAATGAACACACTTAGCACTCAGATCTTGGTTTCTAAATACCATTACTTACAAAAAGGACCCAGGGCTTCTTGGAGAGATGGCCAAATCCACACCCAAGGCAAAGAGACTTGCTGCAGAAAGTAAGAAATTGTTCATAGACTGATGGAGACACAGGAACAGGAAGTGGCTGCATCCCACTAGCCACATTTGGGACAATTCGAACATTAAGAAAAACAATGGATTATAATACATTGAATAATAATAAGAAGAATCCATGAGTCCATAGTAAAACTAAAACTGTGAAAGGGGGAAGCTCATATTCCCAGAAGAATGTCAGCTAATAAATGTAGAAGGAAATAAACATTGTGTAATCCTCAACAAAATAACTGATTTTGACAAGGATCATTAATGGATGCTATTTTCATAGAGTAAAAGTTGTTGGGAAACAGGATACTCTTATGCTTTCAGGTAAGTATCACCTCCAAATATTATTTAGCAATTACTAAGGGGAAAAGGTACCTTTACAGTGGAGAGCTTGGAGGACACCCCTTTAACCAGGTTACGAGGCAGCATCACTAACCATGAAAACAGCTGATATTGTGGGCCTCTTGATGTGATGTGGGTAGTAATCTCTAAATATTAAAGTCTAAAGAAGAAAATAAAAACTGCTCATTATCTCACCTGCAAGAAATAATCACAATTAACATTCTGGTATATGTATATGTACAAAATTAGGATGGTTTGTATAATGTGTATACAGATATAGATATATATGTATCTATATCTCACTCTATCTCTGTACAGACAGTCCCCAACTTAAGATGGACTTTATGATGGTATGAAAGCGATACACATTCAGTAGAAATCATACTTCGAATTGTGAATTTGGATCATATCCTGGGCTAGTGGGTACAATACTCTCTCATGTTGTTGGGCCATGGAAGCCACAGGTCCCAGTCAGCCACGTGATTACGGGGTGAAACCACCGATACACTTAGAACCATTCTGTACCCACACAACCATTCTGTTTTTCACTTTTATTACAGTATTCAATGAATTACATGAGATAGTCAACATTTCATTATAAAATAGCCTGTGTTACATGATTTTTCCCAACTGTAGGCTAATGTAAGTGTTCTGAGCATGTGTAAGGTAGGCCAGGCTAAGCTATGATGTTCAGTGGGCTAGATGTATTAAATGCTTTTTCAACTTCAGATATGATATTTTCAGGAATTCCCTGGTGATCCAGTGGTTAGGACTCCGTGCGTCCACTGCAGGGGGCACAGGTTCGAGATGATATTTTCACTTATAGTGGATTTCTCGGGATGAACCCCATCATGAGTCAAGGAAGATTTTTGTGTGTATTACGTATATATATGTATACATACATAAATATATATATATTTAAAATCGTATGTGATATATGTGTACATGGTATATATTGGTTTTTTCCATGTAGCATATCATGAGCATTTTTCCTTGTCATCAAATGTTGTTTCAAAATGTGTTTAATAACTGTATAGTAATCCATCATGTGGCTATTCTCTAACTTAATCATTTTCTCAATTGACCATTTGGGTAGTTTCAAGTCTTTTGCCATTATAAATAATATTGCAATAAATATCCCTTGTACGTAAATCTCCCCATATTTCTCTTTACTTCCTTTGGATAAATTCCTGAAAGTAGAATTTCTGAATGAAAGGCATTTTAAGGCTTTTGATATATATTAGCAAATTGCCCTGTAAATTGTACCAACCTGTACCAAGATTATATCAGTTTATGCTCTCAGTAGCAGTAAGTAAGGATGTCCACTTAAATGCATTCTAGACAGCATCAGATAGTCTAATTTTAAAATTTTTAATGGAATTTTTAATTTAAAAATTTCCAAATGTCAGTACCCTTATACACTTCAGGTTTTTGCCCATCTGTATCCGTTTTTGGCATACTTATTACATTGAACACAGACTTTTTATTTGCTTTTATCATCAATTTCCAGGCCTTTATAATTTTGGGAAATCATGTCTTATAGTATAAATAACCATCCCTGTTAGACTTTTAGGTCTAACAGGTAGGTTGTTTCCTACCATTTTTGCTTTCCTGCAAAAAATAGTCTCCGGCAAATCATTTTTCATTTCTGCTAAATTTACTTTTTAGAAAAAAATTCCCAAGAGTAGGGTATCCAGGCTGGAGACCATGATTGTTTTTATAGTTCTTGGGGTAGCTGGACAGATTTATTTTCTAAAGGTCTGTACCACCTGTTACGCTGCCAGAATTATATGGGTTTACCTCACATCGGTGTCCTGAAGGTGATCAGAGGTCTGCCACGGGGAAACAGAGCTCTCCCCATGTGTCCCTGGTTTCCCCTTCCCTTGGGCCTCCCAGAGGGTAGCTCATGGTTGGCGTGAGCCAAGAACCAATCTCAGCACAGATAACCCCGTGGGTCCCTGTACCGCTGGGAGGGAAGATGAGAGAAGGGCTTGAGACTCTGCCTGCACAGAAATTATTGGCTTTGGCCCCCAAATCCCACTGCTTGGGAGCCACAAAGAAATGGTTTAAGCTGTGGTTGCAGACAAGGTAAGCATGCGCGGCCCTGCCCTTGCCAGGTGCAAGACTGGCCCAGGTGAGAGCAATCAAATACTCAGCGATCAGGGCAGGACGGGAGGTAATCTGCAGGCCCCGCCCCCCGCCCCCGCTGTCAATTCATTCTCCCCTGACCATTGACACTCCCCTTCCTTCCTTCCTCCCTCCCTCCCCCCGCTTTTTTTTAAAGTTCTGCAAGCTTTGAGACTCCCAAACTTTTGACTGCCTGAAATGCCCATGATTCAATTGCACCACTTTCGCTAAACATGCTCTGCAATTTCTCTGTGTGCAATTTCTCCTTCCCTTTCTTATCTGGGGTGCCTGGCCCCAGTAGGCATCAGCTTTTCAGGATGCAGGCGTTGCTGTGGTTTCTCTGGGAGACCACCCCTCTCAGTTACCGACTGTCATGAGGACAGGAGGCTCTTCTGTTTTCATATCTCATAGAAATGGCCCAGAGCTGGGATTGAGGGGACTTGGTGTTCCTAGGTGCCACCCATACCCACTCTGTGACCTTGGGTGCCAAAATGCCCTTCCCGCTCGGGCCCCAAATGTCTCAGAGAAAGGAATGCCTACGTGGTTCTGTAATATTCACACACAGGGGTATTCTCATTCACATCCTGTGTGAACTGGGCATGCATGGCCTCTTGGAATCCCAGGATTCTGTAAAACCAGCGTCATCATTGAGGGACTCTGGCCTGCTGCTTTGGAACCTGGATCCCTAACCCTGACCATACCCTTCACTTCTCCCCGCCAGCAGTCTCAGTCATTCATTTTTGTTAAATGCTCATTATGTGTGGCCCTGTGTTGGTGATGGGCTGGGGTAGGTGTGTCCTGCAGTTCTGCAAAGATACCTAAAACCAGTCCCTTGCTCCCTGCACCTTGCAGTCTCTGACAGATAACATGGGCACATGCTGGTAAGTGGTCGGGGACCTCAGAGAGGTACAAACCAAATGCTCTCTGGCTGTTCAGAGGACGGAGAGAACATTTCTGGAAGATTCCTGGAGAAGATGGCCCTGAGCCTTGAAGGATGGTTGGGGATGGGGATGGGTGGTGGTGGGAACAGTGTGGGCAAGATCAGGAGGTGGGAACCTGCAGGTACCACCTGGGGAGTGGGTGGGTCCTTTATCAGAAGTGGGGGTGAAATGTTTCTGGGTGTTCCTCACATCCTGACCAGGTGCTGTCACTCCCATCCTATATTTTAACATATTAAATTTTATAATAAATATTTAAATCATTTTGACATCCTCCCTAGACAAGCATGGATTATACTCAGTCTGCATTTAGCTTGGGCATGGGCTACAGGGTACCCCCTTCCCTCAAAAAAAGATTAGCTTTGCTTCTGATGACTTTCCTCATCTTTCTTTTTTGTGCCTTTCCTTCCTGTGTCCCACCATCCCCATTCCTGTCCGGTAGGGTCTCCTGCCTCTCTGCCACCACCCTAACACTCCATGCCTGCCCTTTTGCTTCCTTCTTCCCCTCAGGGCCTTGGGGTGGGACTTCTGTTCGAATTCTCTGCCCTGAAACAGACCTCCCAGGTGCCTGTTTCCTGAGGGAGTTTCCGGAGACCATGCCCCATCAAATACACGTGCTGTGACACTTTCTGGCAGTCTGGTGATGGAGTCTGGGAAGCAACATTGGGCCGTCCCTCCCCCAGCCCAGGGCTCCAGAGAAGGGCCTGCAGCCTTGTCTCCAAGCCAGCTGGGCCCCTCACCGTCTTTGCATTGAGGGCCTAGCTGCCTGTTTGTTCCTGGTTGAAAAGACCTCCTACAAAGTTCACCCTGCCATTGACCCCCAGCTTTCCCCATCCCTCTCGAGCATCACAATGCACTGGGGTGGGAGGAGGGTTTAAAGCAAACCTATCCCTCAAGTCTCCCTGAAAACCATCCCCTTCTCTGCTGTGAGGAGTCCAGCTCCCAGGACAGCCAGCCCTCGGGGACCTCTCAAGACAAGTGGCCTGGGGCCTTGCCTGTCCCACAGAGGTGCTAGGAGCCCCGACCCCTCAGCCTCTGACCTGGGGGGCCAAGCTGAGGCTTAGCAAGGCCCAGAGGCAGAAAAGCACATTCTAGCTTTCCTCAGTCCTGCATCCGCAGACTTGTCCTGAGAAACTGTGGATTTGGTTCTCAGTGCATGCCAAGATCAGGGCTCTTTGGAACTTACTCCTGAGACAAGAGGCCTCCCTTTGATGACCATGTCAAATGAGATGGAATCTGGCCAGGTTCTTAGAGGAACTCAGGAGAATCCCTGGAGTGGGAAAATAATGAGAAAGCGGGGCCATTCACCATTCAGGGTGGAAAGTAGAGCATTCATTGTCGGGGCAGAGGCTGAGGCTGGGAGGAAGCAGGCTTGGGGTGGGGAGCTGGCCGCATCACTAGGAAGTTTTGGGGGGTTGCAGGGACAGCAAGGGTCTGACTAAACTCTGGGCTCGAATACTAAACCGCTCTCTTTCTGCGTGACCTTAAGCAAGTTAAAACCAACAATCAACATGAAAAACAAATGTATTAAGTCTAGAAGGAAAATCATCACTTTGCAAGTGGTATGTTTACAGGTGATTAAAAATTTTTTGTGTGCTTTCAGTTTTTCTGCCATTTTCTCTAAACAGCATGGATTACTAGTATAACTGGCAAAACAAAAACAAAAAACACAAAGTTATCTGTACTTTGGAGACAAACAGATTCTGGGAAAAGACTCTGGAATTCAGGGATTGAGATGCATATATTTGAAAGGGGAGAGGCAGTGCTTTCTAGCAGTCAGGCTACACCCAAGTGAGACATTTTCCTGGCCCCCTGACAGCCCGGCTGGCTTGTCTGGGCTGGCAGTTAGTCCTGCTGTTTCAGTACAGGAGGTGGCTGTTCATTTCCCATCCTATGTGACCACTGTCAGCCTGCTCAGCAAATGCCCCACGGGGTGCCCTCCCTGGGGCTGCATGCTGCCTTTAGACCAGGGGCTTCTGTGGAGGTCTCTCTGTACTCCCGTCCTTAGCCAGGTTTGTCCCTTGGTCAAAGGGGAACACGGTGGCTTCCCTGGGTTTCTTCCCCCACGATGAGCATCCCTGTTGCCTGGGTTCCTCATCTGACCTTGACATAGGCTGCCTTCTCTCACTGTTGTCACTGTTTATTGTTGATTTTTTGAGGTATAACATACATACAGGAAAATGCACAAATCTTAAGTGTATGGCCTAATGGATTTTGACATATGTTTATACCACGTAACCACCAGTCAGATCAAGACATTGAACATTTCCATTATTCCAGAGGGTTCCCTCATGCCCTTTCCAAGTCAGTACCACCACCACCCCCCCGCCCTGCCCCAAGGTAACACTGTAATGACCTCTACCACCATAGGTGCATTTTGCCTGTTTTTGAATTTTATATATACTTTATTTATTTAGGCTGCTCTGGGTCTTAGTTGCGGCACGTGGGATCTTCATAGTGGCATGTTTAGTTGCGGCATGCAGGATCTTTAGTTGCGTTGTGGCATGCGTGTGGGATCTAGTTCACCAATCAGGAATCGAACCCTGGCCCCCTGCACTGGGAGCGTGGGGTCTTACCCACTGGACCACCAGGGAAGTCCCATGAATTTTATATATACTTTTCTGTGTTTGCCTTCTTTTGCTTATCATTATGTGTATCAGCCTTCTATTATTATGTAGCAAATCACCCCAAAATTTAGTGGCTTGAAACAACAAAAAGCAATTCTTTTGCTCACTGATCTTCGTTTGGGCAGGGCTTAGAAGGGATGGTTTTTCTCTGCTCCATGCAGCTTCGGCTAGGGCAGCTTGACTGGGGAAGGTCCATTTCAAGATGGCTCACTTTCATGGCAGGCAAGTTGGTGCTGGTGGCTTAACTGGAGCCCCAGCCCCTCAGTTCTTATCCACATGAGTCTCTCAGTAGCCTGCTTGGGCTTCCTTACACTATGATGGCTGAGTTCCAAGAGAGTGAGCATCCCAAGAGAACAAGGTGGAAGTGCAAGGCATTTTTAGCCTTGCATACCTAGCCTCAGAGGTCACATAGCCTCACCTTGGCTATACTCTATTGTTGAGGCAGTCATAAAGGCCTGCTCAGGATCAAGGGGAGGGGACATAGACTGTACCTCTGGATGGGGCATGTGGGAAAGTTCTAGAAGAACATGGGGGATGAGAGATATTGGGGTGCCAATCTGGGGAAGATTCATCCACATTATAACATATATTTGTAGTTTGCTTTTTTAAATGAGGTATAATATTTCATTGTATGCATATACCACAGTTTACTTATCTAATCTATTACCGACATTTGAATGGTTTGCAGTTTGGGGCTGTTTGAAGAGTGTCACTATGAATATTCTTATACAAGTCTTTTGGTGGATAAGGGCTGCCTTCTCTCACTGTTGCTGTCTCTTTAGCTTTTAAGGTTTTAAAAATCATAACAATTCTATCCTTTTATTTTTTTCTTTCCCCATCAGTTACTGTGGCCATATGTATTTTAGTATGTAAATCTCTGCTAGTGTTTTTTAAATGTTGGGAAGAAATTATATAAGTATTTCATAAATATGTTCTCTTTATAAAAACATTCAATATTACAATTAAGATTCAAGTTCCTCCCGACACCGCTTGCCAAGTTTGAGCCCTTTCCTCCTACCCTGAGGTAACCCCTGTCACCAGTTTGGTGGGTCTCCTTCTAGAGCATTTCTGATGCATCTTCTCACATAAATACTCTCATAGGAAATATTATTTTCTATGTGTGTGTGTTTTGTTTGTTTGGTACAACGAACAGCATCATACAGCTCTGCAACTTGCTTTCTCACTTAAAAAAATATCTTGGCGATATGGCCATGTAGATCTACTTTACTTTTAAACTGCTGAATAATGTTCCATAGTATTATTATGCCACTGCCATTTAGCCATTTCCCTATGAAAGGACATTTAGGCTGTAGCCTTCTTTAATGTTTTGCGTGAGTCCCACGAACTGGAGGGCAGGCCTTGTACACTGTAAATATAGTCAGTGCTTGATCAGTACTGATGCACCCCTTCAAGGAGAGGGTTGCCGGAGCCCTGGATGTGTGTCCCTCAATGTCCCTTTTCTTTGCCTGCAGAGACGTCTCAGAGAGGCTGTGCAGCTGCTGGAAGACTACAAGCATGGGACCCTGCGTCCGGGGGTTACTAATGAGCAGGTAACTCTGCTAGAGGTGGGGAGGGAAAGGAAGGTGGCAAATTCACCACCCCCTCCCTGCAGCCAGAACCACTTCTCTTCCCTTCAGAATCCACTTCTACTGCTGCTACATCCCTTGTGGACTTCTGGCTTTTTGGAAGGGATATTCAAGTCTCTCCTGTAACCTGGGTCTGGTAGGGAGGCTGATAAGGCTAGAGAGGCCTAAGGCAGTAGTTTGCTGGAGCTAACGTGTGCATCTTTTCCCAATTCCACATTCAGTGACATCATAGTGATGGCTTGAAATCATCCACAATAGGAGAATTTACACCATGGAAATTGGCAAATACTATAAATCAGGACTTTTTTCTCAAAGAATCAAGTATTAAACATCTACCAGCATACCACTACCCAAAAGTTCAGACTGAGGATGGGAAATATGGGGGAGGATGGTGGAGATGAGGCTAAAACTCTGTAATTTCATTTTTTAAAAAAATTTATTTATTTTATTTATTTATTTTTGGCTGCGTTGCATCTTCCTTGCTGCACACGGGCTTTATCTAGTTGTGGCGAGCGGGGCCTACTCTTCGCTGCGGTGCACTGGCCTCTCATTGCGGTGGCTTCTCTTGTTGCAGAGCATGGACTCCAGGCACGCGGGCTTAGTAGTTGTGGTGCACAGGCTTAGCTGCTCCACGGCACGTGGGATCTTCCCGGACCAGGGCTTGAACCCATGTCCCCTGCATCGGCAGGCGGACTCCCAACCACTGAGCCACCAGGGAAGCCCAATTTCATTTTTTTATATCCTGTAGGAACTTGAATTAGAACTAATTGAAATGTTGATGGTTTTGTTTAGTTTGGGGGAAGGGTAGGGAGATGTAGTTTAGAGCGCAGCTCTAGAGCTCTAGTGACTGTAGAGACAGATGGTTGATGTGCTGAAGTTTTTCTTTTCGTTCATAAGCTTTATTTTAAAATCTATTAAAAATTAATTTCACAGTTTTTTTCAAAGTAAGCAATGTGCATAGTTCAAAAAGTCAACTAGTACTAAAACACTTGTAAGGAAAAATAGTATGTTGCCCCATCCCTCCTCAATTCCCATTTCTATTCCCCAGAAGCAAATACTGTTAGCTGTTTCTTCAGTTAGAAACCTGTATTTCAAACTAACATGCTTATCTACACCGCTATTTCTCAAGTAGTTCTTTTGTATTATCTATTACGGTAGTTGAGGATTCAGCTCTCTTATTATTCACTCCCATAAACACATTTCTCTCCCCTACCCTCATCACCCTCCCCAAATAGTTATCATAGTTTTGGGGTTTATGGATATTCAATATTCACATTATTACAATTATATGAATAATATTACAACTTTGTTGTTCATGATTATGTTTCCTCTCCTTTTCGACTTTATGTTTTACCTGGATTTAATAATTGCCTCATTTTTTCTCATTAACATAGTTTTCCTTGTACCATCTCAAATTCTTACTGCACCCTGTAGCAGCCTTTTGATATTTTCAGTGCCTCCTTTCAATCTGAAGACTCCTGTCCTTCAGTTCCATTATTTTTCTCTGAAACTTTCATTTCTGGAGACCACGTCCCTCCAGGCCTTCCTCTTGGTATACACCTTCATTTTGGTGGAACACCTCTTCTGGTGGCTTCCTGAAAAAAAGGCAAATGGGAAGAAAATTTTGAATCCTTTTAGATCTGAAAAGAAGGTAATTTGTAATTGTAATTCTGCACTCAGCTTTAACTGACAGTTTGAGGAGAAAATTCCAATTTTTAGGTTGATAACCATATTCCTTCAGAATTTTGAAGACATTGCTCTTCTGGCTTCAGGTCTAGCTGTTGAAAAAGCCAATGCTATTGTATTCCTGATTCTTTGCAAGTGACCTGTTTTCTCTCTTTGGCAATGTTTAGGATCTTCTCTTTATCTATACAGTTTATTTCTAAACTTCCACAATGCCATCTCTTTTAAAATTCATTATTTTGGGTTCCTGGTGACCTCTTTCAATCTGAAGACTCCCATCTCTCAGTTCTGGCAACTTTTCTTATACTGTTTCTTTGATAATTTCTTCTCATTCTGGAATTCCTATTAGTCAAATATTCAACATCTTAGATTAACACTCAGATTTTCTTTTCCTTTTTTTCTCTCCTATTCCTTCACTTTGTCCCTCTGCTTGGCTTTACAGGAAATTTCCTTGAGTTTATATTCAACATGTCTATTGAATTTCTAACTTCAGATAGTATAATTTTAATTTCTGAGAGCTATTTGATTGTTTCTTTTCTTGGTTCTTTTTAACAGGATCCTCTTCCTGTTTCGTAAATACACTATCTTCTCATTGGTCTGCATTCTGGAAGCCAAGTAGGGGAAGGAGGCTGGAGTCCCAATATTCACTTTGCAGATTTTCGTTAATTTCCCTGCTTTTAGCCTCACCTGCTCCCGCTCTCCACTGGGCTAGTGTTCCCAAGTCTGGAGTCACTTGGATTCAGTTTCTCCAGAAGGTTGATAAACTTCCATTGTCTGGGGGATACAGGTGAGGGCGGTAAGAGTCACCTAGCTGTGTGGGGAAGGCCGAGGGGTTCTACTGCTTTGAATACAGATTTTCAACCAAATCCCTGTGTTTAGCCCTATGATTAACTCTTTGTTCCTGGGGTGCTTGGTCCCTCCAAGTCCTGAACTTTGCTGGTGCCCTGGGGGTGGTGGCCTGGCTTCTTTTTATTTTAAGATTTTTTTTTTTTGATGTGGACCATTTTTAAAGTCTTTATTGAATTTGTTACAATATTGCTTCTGTTTTTATGTTTTGTTATTTTGGCCACGAGGCATGTGGGATCTTAGCTCCCCGACCAGGGATCAAACCCGCCACCCCCTGCACTGGAATGTAAAGTCTTAACCACTGGACCACCAGGGAAGTCCCATGGCCCAGCTTCTTAAGTGTGCCTTCTGCGGGCATTGAGGGGAGGCTTCCTCCTCTCTGCTGGATCAGTTACTAAAACTCTACTCATCCTCCAACCAAAACATGTTGCTGTCCCTCCTCTGCTGTTGTCTTCTCTTCTGTTCCGTTGGTGACTCTGTGAGACACCGCCCCTGCCTTCTAGCACCTTTAGGTGCAAAGCCCAAGCTGAGGCCCTGTGCTGCCACATGACACACTAGTACCTGGTGGGGTGTTCCATAGGGTGGGTAGCTAAGCCATCAGCCCTCCCCAGTCCAGTTTGTTTCACTATGTATTTATGGAGCACCTACAGGCCAGGGTTGGTGCTAGGGCCTGGGGAGAGAGGAGGGGAAAAGCTAGAGGAGGGTCCTGCCTCGTGGACTCCCCAGAATCTAGGCAATGACAGTGAAAACACATGATGCTGTGGGAGAGCAGAGGGAGGAGTAACCTGCCCAGACTAGGGGAGTCTAGAAGAGATTTCTAGCCTGAGACTTGAGGGATGAGTAGGGTCTGGTGAGGAGGAGATGGTGGATAGGAGGAGTCCAGGCGAGGAAGCACATCATGGACACAGAGAGGATGGGGCCTCCAGAGGAAGGGACAGGCGAATGTGCTGGACTGCAGCCCACAACGTGGAGGGAGGGCAGAGGTGCCAACAGAGGCAGCCCCTTGGCCGATGTCCTTGTGCGGGGCCCTGGAAGTGGCGTGAGCTGCTGCAGTGCTGGTAAGGCAGGGTCCATCTTCAGGTGTCTGTGTTGCCTGCTGAGTTGGGGGCAGCCGTCAGCAGGGAGGGCAGGCTGGGATCTCCCCATTCCTGAGCGTGGTGCTGCCCTCTGGCCGTGGGCACTGAGGAGCCTGGGTGGTGTGACCTGACACGACCCTCTCTAGGCCAGAGTAGTCCTCAGACTGTGGCAGTTCCTCGTGGACCTGTCAGGGGTGGTCCAGCCTCCGGGTCCTTCCTGATCCTGTGTCTGCTCCCAGCCCAAGCTCCCCTCTAGCCTGTCTTCACCCCTTGGGACTCCTTCCTGCTTTCAGAGTTTGGGGAATGAGGCCATGTTTCCCCTCTTTGCTCCCTTCAGTAGCTTAAAGCTGCCTGTCTTGTTTTCTGGGCCTCCTTTGTTTTCTATCCTGAAAGCCCCCATGTGCCTCCAGGGAGCTGGGAGGAGGGGAGAGGGTGGGGGGGCCCTGGCACTAGCTGTACTTCCCGGTTCTGGCTCACGTCGGTAATGCCTGCAGTGTCCATCTGGAGGCTGGGTAGCACAGTGCTCTAGGTGTGAGCCTGCTGTTCAGTCCCCCAATAAACAGATTGCCCGTCCCCCGCCCTCCTGGCTCCCCAGAGCATTGGGATTGGGTTCTGCTGCAGATCTCACAGTGCTTCCCTCCCTGGGCCTCATCTGCAGAGCCACAACCCCTCTGGCTTCCAGAGCCACAGGAAGAAAGGATGGGTGGTGACATACCAGCTCAGGATCTGGGGAAGCCTCAGTGGTCAGGAATTCATGAAGTCCCCATTCCTGGTTCAGGCTGGCCCTGCTCAAGGGTCATGCCTGTGCTGTCTGAAGAGCACAGATCAGATCATTCTGTGCCAGATAGATGGGGATGGTTCTTGACTTCATTGTGGAGAGTGGCCTTTTGTGTTCTGGGCTCTGTGCCTGCCCTGATGTCCTTTTGCAGGTGTGTGAGTCAGAAGCCCGTGGCTGTGTCTTGATGCCTGTGGGCCTGTCCGGATGTCATGGGCACCACTGGGTATCCTATGCACTATTTTGTTATCTAACCTGCCCTCCAGTTACAACATCCCACCAGGGGGTTCGTGCAAGCAGATTGATAGTTTATTCCCCCCTGATGGCCTTGGTTAGCAGGTGACTGATATCTCCTCCAGAGACTGTTAACTTGTTGAAAAGTTGCTATACCGATGAAAAATTAGTCCTGAGGATAAAATAAAAATAAGTACAATTTACTCTTTGGACTTGACAGGTAGAAATTTGATGGGCTAGGAACCCTAATAAGGACTGCAGCTATCAGTTAAACAACAAAGCCATAGATGGGAGCAAAAACGTGAGCCTGGGCAGCTAAGTTTCTGGATGTTTGCTGTGCTGTGTGCATTTTATATGCCAGGACCTTGCTGGAATGGTTTGACGTGGATGGAGATGGGTGGGGTTCAATATGGAACGCTCCCCCATAGTAATGAGGCACCACTCACTGTGAGCTCACCAAGGGCCAGGAGCCGTGTTAATATTTGCACTTTACAAGTATTAACTCAATTAATCTTCACAGAAACGCTCTTTGGTAGATGCCTATATTAACCCCATTTTAAAGGTAAGAAAAGTGAGGCTCAGAGAGATTATATTACTTACCTCAGGTCATATAACTAGTATGTGGTGGGACAGGAACGCTGGGCCTGGAAGATCCAACGCCCATCTCTCACCCACTATCTGAAGGTGGATTTGGAAGGGAAGGTGATACTCTGGAGTGGAATGTGTATGCTAACACGGGGCAGAGTGAGTTGGGGGGCGGGTAGGGGTGCTGTCAGAGGAGCTTGGTGTGTGTGCACGTCTCGCAGCCCTAGTCACACTGTGCGGTTAACCCTGCCAGGCCAGGTCATGGGCATCTGCGGGACACCCGGTGCGTGAAAGGCGCTGCAGCAGGTGGGCGCGGGGCAGGTTCCTGCCCTCACGCAGCTAGCTCCCGCGCAGGTGCACAGGTCAGCAGGCGCCTGGAGGTAGGCTGGTGGCGAGGCAGTTTGGAGTTACGCTACGGTAGAAGGAGTTCAGTGGTGAGAGACTCCTGAGAACGTAGGTGCTGAGGAAGGGCTTCATGCAGGGGAACGCAAGTGGTTGGATGTAGAATGTAGGGAGAGACCCAAGGCCTGGGACGGACGTCCCCGTAAGTCACAGACAAAGGCCGAGAAGTAGAGTGAAGAGAGAGAGAGAGCGTGATGAGAGAAAGAGAGAGAGAGGGAGAGAAGTTGAGAGAGGAAGCTGGGAAATTTCGGGCCAGGTTGTGAAAGTTTTTGAAACCCAGAGAGTTTTTGAAACCCAGCCAGCATGGCTGTGTTGTACCGCAGCAAGGGAGATGCAGGACAGTGGAACTGTAATCGGATCATTCTGTGCCAGGTAGATGGGGAGGGGTAATTGCCGATAAGGAAACCAGCTTGGGAGCGACTGGGGTGGTCAGGAGTGAGGGGGGCAGGTCTCTGGGAGCCACCGTAGGCTTCTGAGCGGCTGTTCTGGCCCCTCATTACACATTCCCCAGAGGCTGGGAACCCGCCCACCTGACTCCGAGCCCACGCAGCACCCAGCATAGCATATTGGTTGCTCAGAGGCCCCATGTAGGATGGATTCTGCCTGCAGCCCGCCAAGAAAGGGCAGCAGAGATGTAAGAGATACTGCCAGTCTCCTCCCCTGGCAGAGCAGAAATGGGGTCAGCTGTGTTTGGGCTTTGCTGAAAATAGAAGAGAAGATACTGGAGAGTTAAAAATACTTGCACCCTGAATCTTCTCTGGGTATCTGCAGGATTGTCAGAAGCTTGGCTGACATCCCCCTCTTACCCTGACCCCTAGCCAGAGACTTCTGGGGTCCTGACCAGCACCCAGCCCCTCTGGGGCAGCTACAGGTTGGCCCTTATCGTTAGCACAAAATAGGCAAGTGATTAGTATCAGCTGAAGCATATGTATGATGTGCTAGGAGTTGTACTGGGTGCTGTAGACTCATCTCTTGGCTGGGTCATTGTGGTGGCCTCCTGGGTGGTCTCCCCATTCTGCCTGGGCCCCCTCTGCTCATTCCCAATATAGTACTCAGAGTGATCTGTGAGAATATGCATGACACGGTTCTCTGCTCCAGGGTTTCTCGGCCTCAGCACGATTGGCATTTGGGGCTGGACGGTTCTTTGTCGTGGGGGCTGTCCTGTGCACTGTAGGACATTGAGCAACACCCCTGGCTTCTACCCACTGGGTACCAATTAATGACAACCAGACATTACCAGATGGCCCCTGGTGAAAAACTGCCTTCCTGTTAAGAACCACAGCTCTAGTAAAAACTCAGAGTAAAAGCCACAGTCCTTAGCACGAGCTGCAACACCCCAATTCCTCTCTGATTTTGTCTCCTACTACTCTTTCCCTTATTCAGTCCACTTCAGTCACACTGGCCTCCTTGATGTCCCTCAAACATGCTGGGGAGGCCCATTCTGCCTCAGGGCCTTTGCACTGGCTGTTCTGCTGGACAGAATAATCTCCAACCAGATATCTGCATGGCCTCACTCCCTCCTTCAGGTATTTCCTCCAAAGTCACCTCAATGAAAACTACACTGACCACCTTACTATACATCATCCTACTTGAGAATTTCTCCGGGGAAAGAAAAGTCAAGGGAAGCACAAGAAGGAGCCACTAGGGTCAGAGGCAGGACAAGAGATGGAATTTGGGGGGTCCATGGCCAGTGGGGGGGATCCAGGGACTAGAGGTGCTTCTGGGGGTGGGGGAATGCAACCTCAGTGTCTCACCCTTCCCTCTACCACCCCAGCTCCAGCCCTGGTCTTTTCACCCCTCTGCCCTATGACAGGAGCTGTGGCCCTGGTCATGCCACTGTGTTCCTGTGTCCCCTGAGTATTCCCCATCCTTCACCCCTCTTTTTGCGAGGACCCTACTGCAATACATTTTTTAAAAAATCCATCCTTGCTGCTAGTACACACTCCCTATCCTTACCCTGTCCTACTTTCCCATGTTTCTTGAAGCCCTCATCCTTCTAACATATGAGAAAATTTACTTTTTATTATTTTTATTGTTTGTCCGCACAAGCATGTGAGCTCTACAGAAGCAGAGATTTTTGGTCTCTGTTTTCACTGATATATTCTTAGTGCCTAGAGCAGTGCCCAGCAAATAACAGGTGCTCAATAAATATTTGTTGGATAAATGAATTTTCTTTAATCGTCACAAGAACCTTGAAAGTAAGTATTCATATTCCTTTATCACAAATGAGGAAATGGAGGCTCAAAAAGATTAAGTAAATTGCCCCAAATCACAAGTAGGAGATCTGGAATTCCAATTCCCAGAAAATGGTTTGACTGCAGGGTCTGGCCTCTTAAGAGACAGAAGCTGTGTGTACACGAAATTCGCGACTGCTAATGTGTGTTATATAGCAGAATGAGCGGGGATGTTCCTTCTCCTTTCATCTGTAGAACTGGGGAGTACCTTTGCCCCACATAGATATGCATTTGTATCTATTACCTGGGAGTAACCATGGCAACAAAATTAATGGTGAGGAATAATGGGATTGGCCCAAATGATAAATTAAGAAGATTTCTTGTTGTTTTATGGAGGCATCCTCTGCCTTACAGAAGGATCCCCTTCAGGCTCTGTTTAATTACCTTCTGGAGGTTGTTTTAAATAGGCTCTGTCTTTGCTGCTTCAGAGGTTTGGAGAAGCAGCTTGGAAGGAACCAGACTGGGGAGGGGAAGGAGCCAGACTGGGGACAGGGCCTGGGCAGTGACTCCTCCATCTGGGGTCTGGGCACTAGAGGTCTCTGCCCTGAGAAGGCAGGGCTTCTCCTCCTGAAGCTTGTTTGGGGCCCACTCTCTACCCCTCCCTTGGCTTCTACACTGGGTTTCTCATAGGTTCAGATGGCAGCTCAGCTGAGACTTAGGCCATTTCTGAAATCAGCAAACTTCTGCATTGTTCCAGCAACCTTTCACCCAACTGTTTCCCCACACCCTCTGTGTCCTCATTCTCCAAGTTGAGAAATCAAGAAAGGTCTAAAGTCTCACATCCACACTGGTTTGTTGCTGCAGCCAGTAAGTTCTAAGGGATCAGGGTTGCACTTTTTAACGTTCAGCCAGAGGCACAGAGAGAGATGGCTGAGCCCAGAGGAGATCAGGTCACACTGAGGAATTGTACTTTAAAGCGGAGCTGCTTTGGTGGGCTGACAGAAGACACGGGGGCCTCCCTGTCCTAGGTTCTCAATGTGGATGGACTGTCCATTGCATCTCCTTTGGCCTCTCATCAAATGCTTTACATTCCAGGACTATCCTTGCCTGTAACCTGTTTGCAGGGCTGGCTCATTAAACTGCAAACTAGCAACCAGCTCTTGGCTTGTGGGTGGTGTCTGCTGCCATTTCTGCATCCAGCATCTGACCCATGGGTCCAGCAGGTCCCAGGGAAAAGCCCAGACCCGAAGAGTCAGACCCGAAGCCTTGTCCTGGGATCGCTGTAAGCTGGGCCTGGCATCATCAGACGAGAAGGGACCCTGGAGGGACTAGCTTCCACCTCCTGTATGATTAATTCAAAAAAAACAATGTAAGTCTAAGGAGTGAGGTGACTGGCACAGGAAGACCATGTGAGTTAGTGGCTAAGCCAGGCCCCAAATCTGCGACCCTGACTATTGTTGCTGCAGCCTGGAGATGGGATGAACCCAAATGAGATCAGGTCGTGACTAGGAAGTTTAGTTTAAAATGGAGCTGTCCCTCCCACCTCACCCCAAAACCTCCTGAGATGGGAGCATTGCCAGATGCCATGAGAAGAGCCTCAACACTACTTAGCGCTCATTCCTTCCTCCCTCCACTGGAAAGGCTTCTCTGACATCATGGGAAACAGTTTCCCAAAACCCCCAAGGGGTTACCTTAGTTAGGGCTATACTAACTGCTGTAATGAAATGATCTCAAAACACACCAGCTCAAATAAGACAGACGTTTATCTCTCTCCCATGCAATAGTTTGAGTTCCAGGTGGGCAGGTGGCTCTGCTCCACAGGATCATTCAGGAACCCAGGCTCCTTCCATCATGTTTCTCCACCATCTCCTTGGGTCCTCCTCTCTGCACAGCCCAGGCTGCACTGCAGCCACATCCTTGCTCTGGCTCACAGGCAGGTGACAGCAAGTATAGGCTGGGAGGTGCTAGCCAGGCAAAGGCACATCTCACTTCCCCTCGGATGCCACTGGAGGACTCAGTCACATGGATAAGCCTAACTGCAAAGGAGGCTGGGAAATGTAGTGCAGCAGGTCAGCCACCTGCCCGCTACCTTTCTATTACTGTGGATGAAGGGGCATAGGTTTTGTCAGAAGGTTAACAGTCTATGCCATAGAGGTCAATAAGGGGCTTGGAAGTTGTGCCTGCTATTTCTATTTTTCTAGTGGTTACTCTTAAATTTTTAACAATCATTTTTGAGTAGGTAACACGTGAACAATCTACGAAATTCTAAAGCTATCAAAAAAGTATAGAATAAAAAATAAGTTTCCGCAAGAGGGAAGAGATATGGGAACATATGTATATGTATAACTGATTCACTTTGTTATAAAGCAGAAACTAACACACCATTGTAAAGCAATTATACCCCAATAAAGATGTTAAAAAAAAAAAAAGTTTCCCTTTCCCTGTCTCCCAGTTTCCCACTTCTCCCTAGGGTAACCATCAGTTTCTTCTGTACCCTGCCAGAGATATCTGCATACATTTATCCTTTTCCTTTAAGTGCTAATGATATAACAGTGATAACTCCAGGGACATTCAGTGGAGCATGGTTGTAATAGCAAGAAATGGGACAGTGACAAAAGGACAAATATTGTATGATTCTACTTATATGAAATATCTAGAGTGGTCAAATTCACAGAGACATAAAGTAGAATGGTAGTTGCCAGGAGCTGAGGGAAGGAGTACTGGGGTGTTAGTACTTACTGGGTACAGCGTTTCAGTTGGGGAAGATGAAAAAATTCTGGAGATGGTTGGTGGTGTACAACAATGTGAATGTACTTAATGCTACCGAACTGCCACTTAAAAATGGTTAAATGGTAAATTTTATGTTATTTATATTTTACCACAATAAGGAAAAGAAGAGAAGTAGCTTAAAAGTCCACCAGTAGGGTGCAGTTTACAATACATTCATTCAACGTTTCTGTTAGGAAGAATAAGGCTGCTCTCCATGCTCTGATGTGGAAAGATCTCCACATATATATACTAGATGCCTAAAGGGACAGAACAGTGTGCACTGGTATGCTAGCATTTAGAGACGGCGCATGGGGATTCAAGAGTTGGGGTTATGGAACCAGACTGATCAGGTTCAAATCCCAGTGCTGCCGTGGATTGTGGGCAAATCACTAAATATCTCAGTGCCTCGGTTTCCACATCTATAAAATGGGAGATATACTGGTCCCTGCCTCATAGGGTTGTTGAGGAGATTAATAAGTTAAAATGTACAAAGCCCTGAGAAAGGTATCTGACGCGTAGCACTTATTCACTAAATGTGACTGAACGAGTCTGCGTCCCCGGTCACGAGCTGTAGTTCTGGCTCCACCTCCGAGACCCTGGGCGTGGTTCTGAGCTTTACTTTTCTCACCCGTCCTCTGGAAACAGATTTCTGAGTGTGGGACTCAAATAGTTAATGGGACCATTGCCACTTATCTGTGACACTAGCCTGCCTGGGCCGTGGGTGGAGGTGTCATCGCCGTTGGAGAACACGCCTGTGAGCTCTGGGCTTCTGGCCTTGCCTGCTCCCACCCCTGCTGAACTTCTGCCTTTGCTGCTGAGCCGGTGCTGCCTGAGTCTCCATCACTGCTCTCTGGGTGGGGGCGGAGAAGGCAGCCCTTGAACCTGAGGGACACAGATGCAGCTGTGGATTACAGGGGCTGCTTGGCTGGACTTGGGCGGGAGGGGAGGAACAGGTGCTGGGGAGGAGCGTCTGCTGCCCGGCTGCAAAGGGAGGTTCTGGGACCTCAGATGATGTCAGCCAAACTTCTTCCTCTTCTCGTGCCTCAGGCCTGGCTGTCACCCTGGCCAGACCAGACATCAGTGTGCTCCAGAGGGCCCCTGGAGAACAGGGGGGACACAAGTCTGGAGGCAAGGAGGCTTGGGTGCCCATCTCCATCCTGCCACCAGGCCCCTGGAACCATGGCTGAGTCACTTAGTCTCTCTGAGATGAGTTGCTTTGTCTGAAAGTAGTCTACCCACCTCACAGGCATGTTGTAAGAATAAGACAATAGAGATGAAGTTATTTTGAAAAATAATTAAGTCCTTTTAAAAAATACTGCTCGGGCTTCCCTGGTGGTGCAGTGGTTGAGAGTCCGCCTGCCGATGCAGGGGACACGGGTTCGTGCCCCGGTCCGGGAAGATCCCACATGCCGCGGAGAGGCTGGGCCCGTGAGCCATGGCCGCTGAGCCTGCGCGTCCGGAGCCTGTGCTCCGCAACGGGAGAGGCCACAGCAGTGAGAGGCCCGCGTACCGCAAAAAAAAAAAAAAAAAAAAAAAAAAAAATACTGCTAATTTGACTGACTTCCCCTCTATGGTAGGCATTTATGGAGCATGATCTAGGGGCCAAGTATTTCAGCTATGCGTGTGTCAGTGAACCTCTGTATCAGTCAGTATAAGCCAAGTGCTTGTAACAAACAACCCCTGGATTTCAGGGACTTACACAGTAAGGTCTGTTTCTCACTCATGTCAGAGTCCAGTGCAGCTCAGGAACTTGGCACATGCCGTTGTCCAGGGGCCAGGCTCCTTTTACCTCATGGCTTTACTGTCTTCTAGGGCCTCATTGTCCTCCTCTGGATGCTCTGTGGGAGGCTTTGGGGCCAAGCCTGGAAGTGGTGAACTCCACTTCCACCCACAGTCCATTAGCTAGAACCCGGCCATGTGAGGCCATCTGACTGTGGGGGAGGGTGGAATGCATAGACTTAGCTGTGTGCCCAAAGTGAAATGCCAGCTGCCAGGAGCACCAAGCATAGTCCCCGCCCTGCCCTTACAGCACCCCATTGTACTAATGGAGAAACTGAGGCATGGAGGCAGAGTAATTTGCCCAGGGCCACACATCCAGTAAGTGATTGGAATGCAGGCTGCCTGGTCCTAACACCTGCTCTTTACACTGTTCTTTAATGTCTTAGATCAGTGTTTTCAGCCCAGGCTGTTCATCAGAATCATGGGGATTTTTTTTCTTTATTTATAAGAATTGTATGAAGAGATCTTGAATTTTTTAAAAAAATAAATAGCTTTAGATTTGCTGTGTGTATGGCTCTAGGAGATGGTGGGGGCTGGCACTCAAAGGCAGGCCCCTGCTCTGAGGGGCTGGGCTATGACTGTACAAGGTGAGGGGACCCAGACCCAGGAGATTCTGATTTGGGGTGGAGAGCGTGGGGTGTTAGGAGTCTGTGCCCAGGGCCTGGGGTCACACCTGGGATGATGCTGGGACGTGGTGGGATGCACTGCAGAAGGCACTTTCTGAGCAAAGAAAGATCAACCTTTTATCATTTTTTTTACCTCTCTGCTGTTATGCTCTCACATACCGTCTTTGGCTAACAGTGATTCTACATTTGGTTTTTCTTTCTTTAGTCCCCTCTGTTCCTCAAATATAATTAAGAAAAAAATCTACTGCCTCTAATCTTTCTGGGTCTGGAATAGCAGACAATCAAATATGTTTGAAATGTATCTAAAATCAGAGCGATTAGGCTGTGCATTAGGCTTAAGGGACTGCTGTTAGTAAAATGCATAAACTTTAATACAGATGGTCCTTGACTTATGATGGCTCAACTTACAATTTATAGACTTTATGACGGTCTGAAAACGATATGCATTCAGTAGAAACTGTACTTTGAATTGTGAATTTTGATCTTTTCCTGGCTGGTGTTACGTGGTCTGATACTCTCGTGATGCTGGGGAGGCAGCGAGCCGCATTTACCAGTCAGCCACGAGATCGAGAGGGAAACCACCCATACACTTAGAACCATTGTGCACCCACACGACCAGTCTGTTTTTCACTTTCAGTACAGTATTCAATGAATTACATGAGATATTCAGTACTATATTATAAAGTAGCCTCTGTGTTAGATGACTTTGCCCAACTGTAGGCTAATGTAAGTGTTCTGTGCACATGTAAGGTGGGCCAGGCTAAGCTATGACGTTTGGTACTTTCGGAATGTTAAATAATTTCAACTTACAATGGGTTTATTGGCACATAACCCCACTGTAAGTTGAAGAAGATCTGTATATCAATTTTATAACTCTATTATTGCTACCCAGTAGCATTCTGCAGCTTACTTTATATCGCAGATGACAACATTGCCGTATAAATGAAACATAACTATTCCGTTATAAAACTTTAAACATCAATGCTGACCACATCTCCCCTCTTACCTCATACCCTTCTTGCTCTGTTAAAAATGCACTGGCCTTTGGTTTGCCCACAATGTAAAATTTTACTTGCTATATTTTCTTGATTCTAAAAAAGGCTATTTTATCACATTTTATCATCTCTTAAATGGGATGAATCTTTTAACTGATGGACGTCTTGGCGTTATGCCACCGTTTTCTTTTTTTTTTGGCGGTACGCAGGCCTCTCACTGTTGTGGCCTCTCCCGTTGCGGAGCACAGGCTCCGGACGTGCAGGCTCAGCGGCCATGGCTCACGGGCCCAGCCACTCCGTGGCATGTGGGATCTTCCCGGACCGGGGCACGAACCTGTGTCCCCTGCATCGGCAGGTGGACTCCCAACCACTACACCACTAGGGAAACCCTTTTTTTTTTTAAATTAATTAATTTATGGCTTCATTGGGTTTTCATTGCTGCATGCGGGCTTTTCTCTAGTTGCGGCGAGTGGGGGCTACTCTTTTGTTGTGGTGCGGGGGCTTCTCATGGCGGTGGCTTCTCTTGTTGGGGAGCACGGGCTCTAGGCACACGGGCTTCAGTAGTTATGGCACGTGGGCTCAGTAGTTGTGGCTCGTGGGCTCTAGAGCGTGGGCTCAGTAGTTGTGGCACACGGGCTTAGTTGCTCCACAGCACCTGGGATCTTCTGGGACCAGGGCTCAAACCCGTGTCTCCTGCATTGGCAGTCAGATTCTTAACCACTGCGCCACCAGGGAAGCCCCATAGTTTTCTTTCTTAGTGGCACATAATAGTATGTCTTAGGATCAACGATGTCTTAGAGTCAATGAAATGCAGTATTTTTATCATTTGAAGGAATTGACAAATTGTTCTCCAGCCCAACCCCATGCTGTGCTGGAAGAGACAACCTCCTCATTCATTTGAAAGCACACAACCTTCTTATAACAATAACAAAAATAGGAATAATAATATCTACAATATTTAGCACTTGTAAAGTACCTACTATGTGTTCAGCACTGCTCCAGGCACTTTTCATACGCCTCTTCAACAATGTTAGAGCACAGCTATTAACCCCATTTTACAGATGAGGAAATTGAGGCTCAGAGGTAGAAGTGGCAAATCCAGGGATCCAGGCAGTCTGTGTAGCTCTGAAAAATTATGCTGTGCTGCCTCTAGTGATTCTGGGAGACAGCTGAAGTATCTTCATTTAAATCAGGGCTTCTTACCTGGCCACACCTTAAAATGAACTAGGGAGCGTTAGGAAAATGCTGGAAGAATTCCTCAAGTAATTTTACGGCACAGCCAGAATTGAGAACCCTCGGTTTAAATAATCTGTTTGAGGGGCTTCCCTGGTGGCGCAGTGGTTGAGAGTCCGCCTGCCGATGCAGGGGACACGGGTTCGTGCCCCGGTCCGGGAGGATCCCACATGCAGTGGAGCGGCTGGGCCAGTGAGCCATGGCCGCTGAGCCTGTGCGTCCGGAGCCTGTGCTCCGCAACGGGAGAGGCCACAACAGTGAGAGGCCTGCGTACCACAAAAAAAAAAAAAAAAAAAATCTGTTTGAGATCCCCAGCTGGATCTCTTGGTTAGAAAATGTGGCTTTGAGACCTTAAACTGATACGTGCTTTTAATCTTTGTTTTTTCTTTTCTTTTCCTTTCTCTCTCTCTTTCCCTTCTTTCCTTCCAGCTCTGGAGTGCACAGAAAATCAAGCAGGTAATTCAATTTTAGATTTTTTTCCTTCCCTTCTGCTGTTCTCAGAGACCCTGCCCTGCCCTGCCCTGGCCCGACCCCCCTTCTTTCTTCCCCAGCACCTGGGTCTGAATTTCTGAAGACTAGAGCTCAGGTCAGCCTGCCTTTCCCTGGGCCCCCTGACCTCCTTCCCCATGGGCTCCTTCCACAAAACCCTTATTGTGGGCCTGTTGTGTGCGTGGCATGGGGGACAGAGGGCCTGCAAGGTAGACATGGTCGGCTCTGTGCTGCATTCAGCTTTGAGCACTAGTTAGGAGGAGAAGCTCTGTTTATGGCCCATGTTTGGTTTTCTCTTGCCCCGAGTGGTGGGAAGGATTGACTGGCCACAAGGCAAGGTGGGATACAGCCATTGGCCACCTAAGTCTTCCTGGGGGAGCTGTCCTCCCCCTCCCCCCTCCCATGTCCCATCTCCCTCCCCAGCTGTCACCCTGTGCTCTGTTCCCGGCTCTTGCCAGGCTATTCTACACCCGGACACCAATGAGAAGATCTTCATGCCCTTTAGAATGTCAGGTAAGCCCTTGGGAACCTCTGGTTCTGCCTAGCCTGGGCCAATTACAATGGTCACAGCTCCAGGAGTGTCCAGATGCGCTTGGCCTGAGGGACGTACAGAGCCTGTTACACACACAACCACACTCGCACCTGCATGGTCACTTTGGCTCCACTGTAAGGACTGGCCAGCCTATGGAGCTGTTAAAATGTGCCCGTCTGCCTCTTCTGCCTGAGCAGTTGGGGTAGAATCGAGGCCTCCACAGGTGAATCTGGTGCCCCCAATGCCAGGTTACACCCCATTCACTCAGCAGCAGCCCCAGGGTGACGCCTTCTAGGGCAAGCCCTGCCTTCCATGAGCCACTCCTCTCTTGTCTGTGCACACTGAGTGCCTGCCTTCCAAGCCCTGCTCCCTACTCAGCCTTTTCATGCAGTTAACCCCCAGACTAACTCCCTCGTCTCTGATCCTACTTTCAGCCTGCCCTTCTGAGTGTATGCACTACGTTTGTACCACTACACACACAGGGAGGCGGATTCCTGTTCTGTGGAGACCAGGGGGTAGAGAGGGTAATGGAAGAATGGGTATAAGATCCCTGCCCTCAGGAAGTCCCTGCCCTGTGGTCACTAGAGGGACAGCTCTGTTACGTAGAGCTTAATGGCCTAGAAAGCACTTGCCCATACACTGGCTGGGGCCGGCGTGGTTGTCCTGCCTACGGTTCTGAGAGGCTAAGGGCTTTGTCCAGAGTCACACAGCGGAGGTCAGACTCACACTAGTGTGCTGATGCCTCCTCCATGCCGTTTCTCAGTGCTACAGAGTGTACCCCCCACCCCTGAGTCACAGGGCGGGTGGGAGGGCTGGTGGCTGCTGCCTTGGGAAGCCCTCAGGCAGCTGGAGGAAGGGTCCCTACCAGTGGGTGTTCTCAGTCCAGGAGGTTAGTCAGGCCCCCCCCCGCCGCCTCAGAGAGCCTGAACTCATGGGGCTGAGAGAACAGACAAGCACATGTCATTGTGCAAACGGGCAGTTAGTGCCCGGTGACCCTTGCTTTGCCGTAAGGAACTCCAAGGCGGTGAAGGCTCTCGTAGCTGCGGCTGCAGGTCCTCCCCAGTGCCTGCGTGGGGCCATAGCAGGCTCTCCCCCCGAGACTGGCTTATTCTGCGATTCTCTGATCAGTCTTTGGGCCTCTCCCTGGAGGGGTGCAGGTAGGAGAGTGGCGGCTCATGTGTACAAATATGCACACGCAGGACACCAACCTTTGCTCTAGACGTAACCCGTGCAATTGTGGTTCCCTGCTGCTGGGCCACCAGCTGACTGGCTGCTGTAAGTTAGTGGCTGGGACAGGAGGATGCCCACCTACAGCAGTGAGGCTGGGGGAGGGGGCCTTGCCACAGTCTGGGGGCCCTGAGCCGTGGGGAGACGGCCAGGGCCCAGCTGCACTTCATGCCGGCCCTTTCCTGCTCTGCTGAGATGTCCAGCCAGGGCCCTAGAGATTCAAAGAGCTCTGGCACTTGGAGGCACACATCTCAGGTGGGTAGGGAATGCCCTTTCCAGAAATGGTCATGAAGCTGGGAAAGTAAGGGTGTGTTTTAGAAAGACAGGCTGAGGGAAGGAGGAGGACGTCCCAGGGCCTCCAGAGACATTGTGGTGAGGTTGGCGGGGCTTTGTGGCTCCCGGAGGAAATCGTGGGAGGACCACCAAGTGCAGGGTGGCGGCGCCCCGGCCACAGGCGCCTCCTTCAGGAATGGGCCCCTGGCTTTGGGGGTGAGTGAGGACTGAGGGGAACAGAGACAAGGAGGTTGGGGGACACAGGGGAGCCCTCTGTCTTGGGGAGGGCTGGGCTGGGAAAAGGTCTGGGGCTAGAGGTGCCTCCCGCTTAACTGACCTGAGCCCTCTCCCTGGGGCCACTGCCAAGGCCAAGGCCAGAAGTCTCTCTGGCCTCACAGTTGAAAGGCAGGTGGGGCAGAGTCAGATGGGATTATAAAACCCAACTCTTCTCTCTGTCCTCTCACAGGTTACATTCCTTTTGGGACGCCAATTGTAAGTATTACCTTCAAAGGGTTTTCTTTTCTACAAAAATTTTTTAATGTATAACTTTACATCGCTGTTCATAAATATTTGAGTTGTTGATTTAGGATAAATTCCTGGAGGGGACTCACTGGAGAAAATATCATATATTTCTTTTTAATTCTCTTGATGTGTATTGTCAGACCTCTTTCCATAGAACGTGTGCCAATGTACACCCAACAGGGCCTCAAAGTGCCTGCATCCCTGTATATTTCCCATTTCAAGTATTGTCGTTAATTAGGACATGCTGGTTTGATTACAGGGAAGTTTTCCCAGAAAGCTTGGGAAGTCGGAAAGTAAGGGTGCCTTCTGAAAACTGGAAAATTCAGCCTTATTTTTGTTCTGTTTTGAAATCAGGATTAAGCTTACTGTTAATCTTTTTATATTGGAGTAAAACAAATGTACAGAAAGGGTGCATTTGTCATAAATGTAAAGCTTGATACGTTTTCACAAAGTGAGCTCATCTAAGTAAATATCACTTAGATAAAGATATAGTGCATTACCAGTGTCTCAGATACCTCTTATGTACCCCTCTGAGTCACTAACCTCACAGGGAACCACTTTTCTGACTCCTTCCTTCATTATATTCTCATTTTGCCTGTTATTGAACTTTATATAAATGGAATCACTTATATAAATGTACTTTTTGGGGACTTGGTTTCTTTCACCCAATTGTTTATGAGACTTACTGTTAAATGTAGTATTTGCTTGTTCTTTTTCATGGCTGTATAATATTCCACTGCTATAACTATATAGAAATTTCTTTATTCATCCTACTGTTGGTAGACATTTGGGTTGTTGCCAGTTTGGAGTTTACAACAACATGCTTTGAACATGATTGTACAAGTCTTTTAGAGGATATATATAGAGATACACACACACGTGCACACACACACACACACACACATACACACCCCTACACACATCCTCATTTCTCTTGCATTTTACTGAGGAGGCTAAAGAGATAACAACTAAATGTGGGATGTGATCCTAGAATTGGGATTGGGATCAGGGCAGGTGTATGTGGAAAATGATATTGCAGTTTCTTATAAACATACACTACAATGTGAGCCAGCAATCCTACATTTAGGTATTTACTTCAAGAGAAGTGAATACATATGTCCACACAAAGATCTATATATAAATGTTTATAGTAACTTTTTTTCATCTTAGCCGAAAGCAGGAAACAGACAAGAATGACCAACAGATGTTAAAACCACTAAGTGAAAAACTGATTGGGAACAGGATATTTACCTAGTCTGAAAGTTTCCTATATATTTCATAAATATCATTCATTCTATGTTTATTAATTGGCAGCCTCCTGTAAATAAGGGTCTTCCCTTCTGCCTCCCATTTTCTTGTTTTTTTAAAACTATCAGTATGGTCTTGTATATTTTTTGTATTCAGTGGATAGTAATTTACTTTTTTCATTATTCATTTTTATATACAAATTGTGCCAAATTTGACCAATAGAAACCCTTTAAAGCAATTTCAGTGTCCATTTGACATGTCTTTTTTATGCTATGAGTATGTACGTCAATACTTTCTGGCACAATGTATGGATATTCCAAACTCATCTTGTAGTTTCTCTACCCCATTTCTCCAAAGAGCCCTGGTTCCTTTCAGAGGGGAATGGTATTTAGGAACCAAAATCTGGATAGTTAGGTGTGCTCATTATTACTGGTGTGTCATTGTTTCTAGGCCCTCTTAGCAGACAGAGCTAGGACATACAACTTTTTAAAAATCATGACTATATACTAATACCTCTAATTCCAATCCAACATCTCAGAGTTCTTCCCCTCCTTCCAGTCCATATCTACATCTTCCTTCTCCCTGAATGAGAATACAACAACAATGTATTTATTCAGTTACTAAATCTTATATATACAAATAAAAGAATTTCAGAATTGCTACATTAATGCCACTCAAACATGTATTAATCCCCCCCCAAATGTATTAAGTAAAGCTTGAGATTTCTTTGAAGTTCTTTTTGTCTGTTGAATAGATCCTACTGAGAGTATATAGTCAGAGAATTGTGTTCAAAAGTTATTTGAATTAAAAAAAAGTTATTTGAATTAGTTATTTTCTTCTGTGTGTATATGTTATTTATATGATATACAGTTAGGTTTATTCATTTCTGTTGCCACTGAATTTCAGATGTTTCCCCATTCTTATTGATTTATTTTGGGAACTATATAAAATGTCAACATAGTTCAAAAGTCAAAAGCTATGTAAAAAAGGCATAATTCCCCCATTTCCCTCTCTATCCCTTCTACCTCCTTCCCACCCAACCTCTCTAAGTAAATAATTTTATCCTTCCTATTTCTTTTTGTAAAAATAAGCAAATACAAATCCCTTTCATTTTTCTATAAAAGGCACCATATTATATAACCCTTTTGCGCAATGTTTTTTTTTGCTTAATGACATATCCTGGAAATCACAGTGTATCAGTTTATAGCGATCTTCCTTATTCTTTTTTTTTTTTAAATAGCTGCATAGTAGTATACTACATGGAAGTACCATAATTTATTCAACTATTTTCCTACATATGGACATTTAGACTATTTCCATTATTTTGCCAATATGAATAATACAAGAATAGATAGTCTTGTGCATGTGTTTTGATATTGTTGGAGATACATCTTGAGGGTAACTTCCTAGCTTCTATGGAAGGACTAATTAAATAGACATTTCTGGCAATACTGGGCAAGAAAAAAGAGAGAAGATACAAATAAAAAATACTAGGACTAAAAAGTATAATAATTACAGATATAATAGAAGTTTAAAGGATCAAAATGCACTGAACAATCTGGGGCAGGAAATTTGAAGACTTAGGAAAATATGGATACATTTCTGAGAAAGTACAGGTTACCAAAAACTGCCTAGCAAGAGGAAATATAGAATTTGAAAAGACCTGTAAATAGAAAGAAATTAGATCAGTTGCTTAAAATATATGCACCAAAGAAGTAACAAACAAGTCAAAAATTACCACTAGGCTCCCATGATCTTTCAGGTGACTACACTCAAAGGAATAGCCGAACTCAATCTTTACAAAACTCTTTAAAGAGAATAAAAGAAAGGAAATATTCCCCAATTCATTTATGAGGCACTTTGAGACCAATACCAAAGAAGTTAGTATGAGAAAGAAAAATTATAGGCCAATATCACTTACAAAATTACACATAGTCTAAATGAAATAATAGCAAGTTGAATCCAGCACTGTATTAAAATATATCAAAAAAGATTTACCAAGGGGCTTCCCTGGTGGTGCAGTGGTTGAGAGTCCACCTGCCAATGCAGGGGACGTGGGTTCATGCCCTGGTCTGGGAAGATCCCACATGCCACGGAGCGGCTGGGCCCGTGAGCCATGGCCGCTGAGCCTGCATGTCCGGAGCCTGTGCTCCGCAACGGGAGAGGCCACAACAGTGAGAGGCCTGCGTACCGCAAAAAAAAAAAAAAAAAAAAAAAAAAAAAAAAGATTTACCAAGAATGGTTATAGAGATGTATTAATATAGTTCATCACATTAACAAATTGAAGGAGAAACATGATGATCTCAGTAGATACAGAAAAATCATTTGATAAAACATAACTCCATTTATAATCTTTTTTAAAAGAGAAGGTTAGTTAGGTCTAAAAGGGAGCTTCATTAACTTAATACAGTATCTGTCAGAAAAAACAAAACAAAACAAACCAACCCCATAGCAAGAACCATTCTTAAAGATGAATCAGATAAAGGTAAAATCTTAGTGTCTGGGACAGGGTAAGAATGCCTGATAGTAATGCTTCTGTCCAGCATTTTCCTAGGAGACTAACAAGTACAATAAGACACGAAAAAATAAATGACCAGTATTAGGATTGGAAAGGAAGAAACAAAATTTTTCATGAGAATAGGCAAACTATTGGAATTACTATTTTATAAGATTTCTGGATGTAAGACAAGTATACAAAATAATTGCTGTATGCCTATAAAACTATAACAAACATCTAGAACATGATATTTTTTTTTAAAAAGAAAGCATTTATAATAGCACTTAGTATGATAAGTTACCAAAAATAAATTCAAGAAAGGATGTGCAAGATCTTTATGGAAAAACTTATAAAACTTTATTGAAGGACATTGGAGATCTAAATAAATGGAGAAATATATCACCTTGGGTGGGAATATTCATTATCATGAAGATACCCATTTTCTTCAAATTATATTTAATTATATTCAATAAAATTCCAATCAAAATCTCAGCAGGATTTTTCATGGAACTTGACAAGTTGATACTAAAAATTATATGAACAAGCTAAGGGCCAAGAACAGCCAAGACAATTTTCAAGAATGAGGTCGTGGGACTTCCCTGGTGGCACAGTGATTAAGAATCTGCCTGCCAATGCAGGAGAAGTGGGTTCGATCCCTGCTCTGGGAAGATCCCACATGCCACGGAGCAACTAAGCCCACGTGCCACAACTACTGAGCCCACGCCCCACCGCTACGGAAGCCCGCGCGCCTCCAGCCTGTGCTCCGCAACAAGAGAAGCCACCACAATGAGAAGCCCGTGCACTGCAACGGAAACCCAACGCAGCCAAAAAAAAAAAAAGAATGAGGTGGTAAGAGGAGAGTCACCCTACTAAGTAGCATAAGACAGTTTGGTTTTGGTTTGGAGATAAGCAAATAGATCATTGCAACAGAATAGAAAGTCTGGAAACATGCCCATACCCATATGGAAACTTGATATTTGACAAATCAGTGGAGAAGAAGGATGGACCATCTAACAAATGGTGCTACCTATGTGAAAAAGAAGTAAAATTAGATTTCACCTCATACACAAAACACATTAAATATGAAAAGAAAATATTTGCAGCACTGTTTATAATAGCAAAAAGAAAGGAAACCACTGAAATGTCCATCAAGAGAATGGATAAATATTCATGATTTAGTCATGCAATGGAATACTTAACACAGGAAAGAAAATAAAGGACAGGGCTACATTTATCAATATTGATAAATCTCAAAAACAATGATGAATGAAAAAACAGTAGCAGAGTAATAATACTGTCTGATGTCATTTATATAATGTTTTAATATGCAAAGCAATATTATATATATATATATATATTTATGGGTGTATTTTTCAAGGATCCATAAAACATTCATGGGAACAGTTAGCAACAGATTCGTGATGCTACTTACCTCTGGAGAGAGAGAGAAGGCAATGGAATCTAGCAGAGCAGGAGGTGCTTCATTTGTATCTGTTATGTTTCATCTTTTAAAAAGATAAAATTTTCACAAAAATTTGACAAAATGATAAGATTTGGCAGTATGTGGATATTCATTGTAGTATCCTCTAGACTTCTCTGTATGCTTGCAATATTTCATTTTATACATATATTTTAAATATATATCAACATGTATAGGGAATATCATTCTCATCACTATCCTTTTGTAGTTTCCCTGAAACTTCTACATTGTTCTGACATATTCTGAGAAAGTATTATGTTTTCCCCACTGTAATTGTGTGCATTTAATTTCCTTGCATTTCTTATAGTTTTGGCTGTATATATTTCAGTGCAGTGGGGTTTGGTGTGTTCATGACATTTTTATCTTCTTGATGTTATAATCTCCACCTTCCCACCGCTCTCACTTTCTTTCACACACACGCACACACACACACACACGAAATATCCCTGTTTCATTGAATATTGTTGTCTTGAACTCTACTTCATCTCATATTAATATTTCTATTCCCGTTTTATTTGCCTTGTAAATTATTGCCTACACATTTATATCAGAGTGATATTTAATTTCTGTGTATATGTCACTCGTAGACAAAATTGAGCTGCATTCTACTTTTTTTTACCCAGTTTGAGAAACTCTGTCTTTAATAATTAATGGAACCCATTCATATTTATTCTGCCACTGGTTATTGTGAGCACTTATCCCAGCCATCAAGTAGCTTGTTTGTTGGTTTGCTTATCAAGTTTGTTATTGTTTCCATTTATTTTCCTGATTTGTACTAGAGTGGTAATTTTCATCGGTCCTTTTGATTTCTTAAGTGGTTTGGAAGGGGAGCATCCTAATCCTCTCTAATTACCATTCTCCTATAATATTTTTTTTTTTTTTTTTTTTTTTTTTTTGCGGTACGCGGGCCTCTCACTGTTGTGGCCTCTCCTGTTGTGGAGCACAGGCTCCGGACGCGCAGGCTCAGTGGCCATGACTCACGGGCCCAGCCGCTCCGCGGCATGTGGGAGCTTCCCAGACCGGGGCATGAACCCCGTGTCCCCTGCATCGGCAGGCGGACTCTCAACCACTGCGCCACCAGGGAAGCCCCTCCTATAATATTTTATGGAGAGATTTAGCTGTATCTACCTTATTAATATCAATAATTGAATAGTAAATAGGACCTCCCCAACCCTACCCATAAAGGAAGAGACTTTTAGCATACCGTTTTACCCTACTCTCTACTCTACCATTTCACCCGTACACACCTGTCAAGATTTTGGAAATAATCTGGAATCTCACCAGTTTTTTGAATCCTTGCTTAACACCTATATTAAACTTCACAATTTTTTAGGCTTTTCGTGTGTGTGTGTGTGTGTGTGTGTGTGTGTGTGTGTGTGTGTTCTCTATGTTTTGCTAGAGTACTTCTTTGAGTAATGTTGAGTGTGTGGGCAATACTTTCTGAGTCCTTCCATATCTGAAATGACGTTTTTTCCCTCTTATACATGAACAATAGTTGGCCTGATTCTCATTTTCTTTATTGGTAAACCTCCCCCACTCCCTTTGGGAGCTTTTGGTATTTTTTCTCTTTATCTTTGGAGTGCAGAAATATCCTTAGGATTAAAAAAAACCTTCTCCATGTATTTTATAAAATTATACAAGTAATACATGAATATGTTCTTTGGAATTCAAAAATATCACGAAGAATATTTTTAAAGTTATACAAGTAATACATGAATATGTTCTCTCAGCTCAGAATTCAAACAATGCAAAAAAAAAAAGTAAAGTTCCTCTGACGACCCTCAACTCCAAATCTATTCCCAGAAGTAACCTCTGTGAGAAGTCTGGTGTGAACTTTCAGGCTTTTTTCTAGGCATTTGCAAAGATATGAATCATCACTAAAAATTTGTTTTTAGATAGATATGTTTTATAAGTAAAAATACACTTATTTATCTACAAATAGCTTAATTACACTTAGCAGTTTGCCTACATAAGGATCCCCTCCCTCCCTCCCTCCCTCCCTCCCTCCCTCCCTTCCTCCCTTCCTTCCTCCCTCTCTTCCTCCCTCCCTCCCTCCCTCCTCCCCTCCCTCCCTTCCTTCCTCCCCTCCTTTCTTCGTTTTTCCTGCTGAGTAGCATTCTCTCCCATAGTGATGGATTTAGATTGTTTCTGATTATTTGCTATTAGAAATAACAGTGCTGTGAAAAATCCTTATAAAGTTCTTTTTGCACAAGTATGATGATTTCTTGAGGGCCCATTCCGGAAACTGAGTTTGCTGTGTAAAAGGCAATGCACATTTCCCTGAACACCAAAAAGATCTCACTTCTTTTCATATATTTATTGGCTATTTACATTTCCTCTTCTGTGAATTAGCTGTTAACATCCTTTGTCCATTCTTCCATTTGCTGTATTTTCCTAATTGATTTGTAAGCATTCCTTATATATTTTGGATATTAATCCTTTGAATTATATATATTACAAATCTCTCTCCCAGCTGTTCTTCCTTTACTCTCTGGTGTCTTTGTTGTAGAAAAGTTTTAAATATTGATTTTTAAAATATAATGATCTTTCCTTGGACTGAGTTTTGAGTCTTGTCCCCACTTCTCACCTCCATCTCCTTTATTAAAATAACGAGATTTGTGAGAGTTGTGTCTGGGAGTCAGCTCTTAGATGTATCTATCAATTCTTCTGTTTTCATTTTCTAATTTATTCATTTTTGCTCTTGTTTTATAATATCCACTTTTCCTCTTTGATTTGTTTGTGACTGTTTTTTTAATCTTTTGCCTTCAATTTATTCTTATCTATTCTCATTCTTTCCTTCTAATGAAGCTGTTTAGGGCTCTGAATTTGCTTCTGAGTATATCGAATACTTGGTTTTCATATATAGTGATCTATGTTTTTATTTTCTAAATAAGTTTGAAATTATAGCTTTGAATCCTCTTTAGTCTGTTAGATAGTCAGAAGAATGCATTTTAAATTCCAAATGACTGGGTTTTAAAAGGATATATTCTTTTGTTATTATTTTCTAGTTTATCTCATTTTCAGAGAGAGTGACCACTACAATTTTGCCATTTGAGATTTATTATGGTTTTCTTTGTAGCATAGTATATGATTATATCAGTTAGGAGTAGGACCACTTGTATATAACAAAAAGTTTGAAATAACAGTAACTTAAAGAAAATAATTTATTTCTCTCTCATACCAAAGAATTTTGGAGGTAGGCAGATCCCCACAGTCATCAGGAATCCAGGCTTCCATTTTTCTACACCATTCTCAGTGCTGCCTTCTAGTGTCAGTCACCTCATAGCCCAGAATGGCTGCTGAAGTTCCAGTCATCATAGCCACATCCCAGGGAGGAGAAAGAAGGGAGAAGTAAAAAGATGTACCTCCTAGCTGAGTCATTTCCCTTCAAGTAGTCTTCTTCAAAGTGTCACAGAACAGTTCTGTTTATATTCCATGTAGAACTTAGCTGGATATATAGTCAATCCCTAATTATAGGGATTCTGTTAGTGAGAAAGAAGTGAAGAATAGCTATAGGTAGGCAAACAAGAATCTGCCATAGTAATTTTAATAAATATTCCATCAATGCTTAAAAATAAAAAGATACATCTTTCGGCAGTATCATCTCTCCCAAGCCAGAGAAGTTGAGTTTGGGGCTTATTCCTCATAAGAGGCCAACTGGACCCTTTCAAAATTAATGGCTGCCATCAACTGTGATAAACTAGCTAACCCAAGGGATGCCAGCACTGTGTCTAGTTCACAGGTGTTATTGAGGACACCCCATATTTTTCCACTCTCTCCTCTTTGTAAGACCAATCAATCACTTCAGGGTCACCATGGCCTTCTAGGCATCATGGGAACTTGGGTGCTGATCCACTCCCATGTCGTTCAGGGCTTTACTGCTGAAGTAGACGCTGTGAATGTCCTATCAGGACCAGTCCTCTTCCAGCCTGGAGCAAACATCCCTCTGTGGATAAATGTGTAGGTTGTGAGAATAGGAATCCCTGGAATCTGAGATCCTGTATGAACACTTGACCGAGGCAAAGGGGCAGCATCACCTGGGATGGCCTCAGTGGCAGCCGGAGCCAAAATGACAGGCTTACCTGGCCTCACTGCCTAGCCCCGATTAGTTGTTTTCCGGGATTCGGAACAGCTGGGCCAGAGGCCAGGTCCCAAGAGGGGCCACTGGTCGTGGAGAACCTGTAGCCTTCCATCCAGGCACTTTGACGTGGATAAGCAATGTGAGGACTCGTTGGTTCCACTCCCTCCCGGGGCTACTGCCTCGCCCAGTAAGGAGGGAGCACTGTGGCTGTCCCGGCACTTCCACCCGAGGCCTGGCTCCCACCAGCCACATCAGCTCCCCTAGGACCCTGCTGTCACCTGGTAGCACTGAACATCTCAGCAAACGCCTGGTCTGAAGGCGAGCGAAGGTTCCAGTCCATGCCTTAGGGAAGCCCCTGCCGTGATAGAATGGGTAAGAAATATACACATGCAGAAACCACTAAAATGCTTACCAAAATAGAAATGGGGTGCCAGCGAATGTGCTAGAACTGGGTCCCTGAGTGATAAAGGAAAGGAGTGAGCAAGGCTGGCAGGTGCCTCGACTAAGATGCTTCTGGAAGCAACATCTAAACTGCCTCCTGCCCAGGTGAGCATCCCTGACTTGAACCCCCACGCTGTTGTCACCTTGCCTGAGAGTAACCCCGCCCCTACCCTGCTCACTCCCAGAGCTCAGGAGAAGCGAGCTGGTTTTTTCCCAGAAGCTGGTGCCAGTTTAGTCAGCAGATTTCACAGATCTACTGGCACCCATGTAGTGTCTTATTTTAAGCTTAACATTTGAAGATGGAAACTTTTCCCCCTTTGATGTGTGGCAAAGAGATCCCAATTTATACATAAGCATGGCGGCTAAGCCAGTGCACCACCAAGGCTGTTCCCAAGGCTGGTGCAGTTCATGGCTCCCCCTTTTCAGGTACCTTCCCAGAAGAACCCCACCAACCGTGGTCACTTCTTATAATTGGCATCTCAATTCCCATGTTTCCACTGAGAGGTGTGCAGCCCTGTCCTTTCCGGGCATGTGTGGCTGGGGAGAAGCAGGGACAGGGTCCCGGCCCCCATCCCGTCCTCTCTGCATTTCCCCAGCTGCCAGCCTTTACCCTTGGCTCCCATAATGTCTCAGGGCAGGGAGCTGGGTTTCTCTTGTGGGCCTGAGGTTCTCCCAGGTGACATCGTGCCTCCCCTCTCAGCCCTGAGCTCCCTGACGCTGCTGTCCTCCTCTCCCCTCCCCCTGTCATTCTGGAAGTCTCAGAACTTAAGGCCAGAACCCTGCTATCCAGCTGGGAGACTGAGGAGGGCAGACCAGGAGCATCCTGTCAGTGAGTCCAGAGGCCTTGGGTTATGTCCAAACCAGATTTCTGTCTTGGGATGTTTGGAGCTTGGACTCTACTTGGAACCCTCTCATTTTAACACTGCAGATGACTGTGTGGACTTAGAAACCCCATTTCTCCAAAAGTGCTGGTGTAAGCAAGTCATCTCTGCGGGGAGGAAGGGTGGACCATGGAGGGTTCGCTTATGTGAGGGTTTGGCTGAGTCCCAGCCTTTCTGACACCTTCCAACCCTCCTCGTCCCAGACTTGGATACCAGTCATTTTGGCTTAGTTTATACCATCCAAGAGTTGTTGCTCATTAAGCTGGAATTGACCAGTCAGGGACAAACATTCATTTGACAAAAGATATTTTCTTTAACTGGTTGGGATCCTTTAAATAGCAGCACCCCTAACGCACCGAAGTGTTACTTTTCAGATCATTAGCTGTATAAATCAGAAGGTGGAGACAAAGTAGAAGGAAAAAACAGGCAAATTGTTGAGTACTGGGGCCCACAGAAGGTCTTTTGAAAAGTAAGAGGAACGTTTAGAATTGAGTGAGTCAGTGTGGAGGAAAAGGGTATGATGCCAAAGGACTGTTGCTTTGCCAGCGAGGACTCCCAGGTATTTGAGAAGTGAATGTCATATGGTCTCACCCCTCTGAAGCTTCTGGAAGCTCTCAAGGAAGATAGAATTTAAACAGATATTTACTACTGAGATGAATACTGCAAAGAAGGCAGGCAGGGTGCTGAGAGAGCATATAATCTAACATCATGTTGAGGGCCAGGGAAGGCTTCCTGGAGGAAGTGACAACTAAGCTGAAACCTGGAGGATGAGGAGGGATTAGCCAAATGGAGATGGGGTGGAGGGTGGGAGGACCAGTTGTTTCTGCCGTTATCTCTCCAAGCAAGGCGATTCTGTGCCCTGTGGTCTTCCCCTGACTTAAGTTTCATCACCCAGTTGTTTTGGCACACACCCTGTTTCCCCTCTGGATTTTTTTAAATACTTTTAAAAAGTTTTCTTGGGCTTCCCTGGTGGCGCGGTGGTTGCGAGTCCGCCTGCCGATGCAGGGGACATGGGTTCGTGCCCCGGTCCGGGAAGATCCCACATGCCGCAGAGTGGTTGGGCCCGTGAGCCATGGCCGCTGAGCCTGCACGTCCGGAGCCTGTGCTCCGCAACGGGAGAGGCCGCGGCAGTGAGAGCCCCACGTACCGCAAAAAAAAAAAAAAAAGTTTTCTTTTCCTTATGGCTTAAGTCACTTTCTTATGGGGTAGGGGGTTGCTCAGTTCTGAGTCCCAATATCACAGTGCACAGAATTGTGACCAGCGGCCTTGCTTCCTTGTCCTTGTCTTCAACTGTTCGTGTCCCACTTCTGGCCAAGCAGATTGAGATATTTGGTGGTGCCTGTCTCTCACGCTGAGACCTCATCTCTCTGCAGAGGTTAGAACACTCTGACTGCGGAGGCCTGAAGTGAAGACGTGATTTTTCTCGTGAGCCAGTTGCCATATGGGTGCAATTGGCCCCATTCTTGATTCTGTCCTGAGATGGGGCTCAAACACAAACTTCCCTTCTTCCTGGACTAGCCAGGGAGGCCGCAGAGTTGGGTCAATGGTCACCAGGTGGAGTGGGTAGATAAGCTAGGCTGCTCAGGAACCAGTATCACTAGGGAAGATATAATTCAAGGTGCATTAGTAATGGTAAAGAATTTTTCTCAGGGAGGGTAGCATACTCACTCTTCATATGTAGTAATCCCTGTATCAATCACCTCTTGCTACTATAGTGCTGTGTAACAAACATCCACAAAATTTCAGTGGCAGCCATAAGCGTTCATTCTTGGGGATCTGCAATTACCCAGGGTTTGGTTGATCTAGACTGGGCTTGACCGAGGCAGTTTTGCTTCTCACTGCAGGTCTGGGGTCAACTGGGAGTCAGCTCACCCAGGCTGGACTCTGCTCCTCACATCTTATCCTCAGATTAGGGCACTAGTCAGGGCATGTCTCCTCTTGGCAATGTTAGGAGCACAGAGGGCCAGCAGAAACATATGAGGCCTCTGAGGCCTGGTCTTAGAACTGGCACACTGCCACTTCCTCCCACATGCCATTGGCCAAAGCAAGTATTATGGCCAAGCAACACCAAGAGCATGGAAACAAATTCCTCCCCTGGCATGGGTGTGGATGCAGGGAGGAGTGAAGAATTGGGACCAAAACTCAATCTGCCCCCCTCTCCAAAGGCCAATAGCCTCATGCAATCAGACTTTAACAAAAGGACTAAGGAAGAGATGGGTGATGGTGGTCATTGTCACAATCCATCGTGGATCTCTTCCCTAGCCGAGAATGAATTAATGTTCTTAATAATGAATTAGCAATGTTCTTCCAGTGTGTGGTGTGGGCCCAGCTTTGTGCTGAGTGCTTTGGGGGACATCAGAGAGAAAAGCCCTAATTCTACCATCAGGAACTTACTATCCTTTATGGGATAAGCCTTGTGTTCAAAGACAAGATTGGGGCTAAATGATGCTCAGTTGTGAATGTAGACTGTGGAGTTCAGAGAAATGAGAGACCAGCAAAGGCTAGAAAAGAATGAGGTAGAAGGAAAGGAGCGATACTAACATTTAACACCTAGTGAGCACGTGCTGCGTGCCAGACACTGTGCCAAATTCTTTCCACGCCTCACTTCCTCTCTTGATCATCCAGAGAGATACCAGGATTGTCCCCATTTAACAGATGAAGAAACAGAGGCACAAAGAACTCAAGTAACTTGTGTGTGGTCACACAGCCGGTAAATACTAGAACCAGGATTTGAGTCCAGCTCCTCCCACCACCAGAGCCTGAGCGTTGATCATCAGGGCCCATGGCCGGCCACCCAAGGGGAAGGGGAATCAAAGGCAGACAGATGTGCGGAGAGGACAGCTGCCCGGGGTGGGAGCTGTGGAGGGGACCCCAGTCGTGTTATGAACTATAAATGGGAGCAAAGATAGGATGTGCGATTTGGCCGAGGTCCTGCAGCAAGATAGGGTGCAGGCTGGGCTGGGAATTCTGGCTGTTGGCTCTCCTTCTACGTTCCCTGGTCCCAGCCGCTTTCTGGGCTCTCTCCACCCGCCACGCGGCCACGCCTGAAGTGTCTCCTTGGAAGAGGTGCAATCCACTGGCATTGAAGCCGGCGGACTGGCTCCCTCTCTCTATTCATCTCTTTCCTCCTTTCCCCTGCCATGTTCTGGAAAGGGCAGCATGAGGGAATGTGGGCAGGTTGCACCAGAGATATACATCTGAGAACTGAAGGAACATTTATTTTTAATTTAGACTTAAAAAGAAAAAAGGAAATTATAAAATATCTGCTCTTGCTCCTGGGATTGTGCAGATGGTGCTGCGTGTTGCCTAATAGGGAATGGGGCTGGCACCTGCGTGCTCGTGGCCCCACCAGCCTGACTGTAGGACCTGGAAGGCAGGATCCCTGTTCCTCTTGCCTCAGCCTCAGATGGCTCCCTGGGACCCCGTTTGGCCAATGTGGCATGGTGGTCCGCTGCCTTCTCACCTCACCCTCCCCGGACTCCCGTCTGCTGATTTCCTGAACATCCCCCTTCAATGAAGCCAGCCTCTCAGCTGTTCCTACTCGCATGAACACACACATGCACACCTCAGCTCCATCCTGTCACCCCCTTTGGCAGATAGCCAGACCTCTCCCTTCCTGAACTCCTGCTTGGATGTTAGAATTTATCAGTTTGACACACATCCAGATACCTGTTTGAACCATCTTGTTATTTTCATGCCCAGGAGTTATAAAGGACATTCTCATATATTTTCCAGTTTGGTTCTTGTGTTTATTGTGGTTAGATGCTATATATTCCTCTCTTCTGGTAATCTCCACTGGGAGCGGTATGGGACTCAGTGCATAGAAGATGCTCGAAAAGGGGCATAGAATGTGACTCTTCTTTTGTATTCAGGCGGGTGATCTGGAGAAGGAGCCCCTAAAATCAGAGAGTTGGGGCCCCCAAGCCAGGAATCAGGAGACCTGACTCTTTCTCTAGGTTGCTTTAAAGCCTTGGGCAGATCACTGAATTTCTCTAAGTCTCTGTTGCCCCATTTGCAAAATATAGAAAGTAATCTATTTTGTCTGAGCTCCAGAGTTATTTTTTATTTTTTTTAGGGCATTATCATTTCTTTTTTTTTTTAACATCTTTATTGGAGTATAATTGCTTTACAATGGTGTGTTAGTTTCTGCTTTATAACAAAGTGAATCAGCCCTGGAGTTATAATAAGGATCATGGCAAATGACATAAGGAGAATTGCTTAGCAAAATCAGTCAATCAATTCATCTCTTTAAGAAAGCATGCAGAGTCAGAGGTGCCCAGCATGGACATCAGGCCCGTGTTTGGGCAGAAGTTAGGGACAGAAGGCTGGTCAGGTTGGCCAGCATGGTGAAAAACTCACTGGTTACACTTTGTGTGTGTGTGTATTGCATAGCCTGGGTATTAGTTTGGTTTAGTTTAGGGCTATGGTTTGTTCTGAAAAAAACTTGATATCACATAAAAAAATGCATGCCACAAGAAAAAACAAGTAAGATGACCTGGCCTGGGCATCTTGACAGTCAGTGCAAAGAGGGACACAGTTGAATGCCCAGTGTTTGCAAGACAGATGCAAACCAGATGTTCAGAAGTATAAATTTCTGATCCTGAGATCAGAAAAATTTCCTCCACGTGGATTCATAATGGGGTCCAACGTAATGAGCAGTGAGTGTCCTGGACAACAGCTGAAGGGTAAATACGAGTCCCGTGGGCCACATCTTATGATGGTACTGGTGAGCCAAGCACAGTTCAGGGGGTGCAAAGGGGATTGAGGGGGAGAATACAATGTAGTTCATAACACACCAGTTTTATGTAAACCAACGGATTAGGGGGAATGATGTGCTGAGTTCCCAACAGTGGAAAACAGCTTTTATATCCTCAGGCTTTGTGAGGCAGTCAGACATGCACATGTTTATACATACATACACATGCATACGAATGCACAAACACAAATTCACACACACACACTCGCGGGCTCATGCTCTCTGTTCCCAGCTTTAGGCCTCTCTAGGCTCAGCTTCCTCTCTATGGTCTGGCTCCTGACTGAGGCGCTAGGATGAGGCCCTGGGTCCCCTGGGGTTACTTCTTGGCAGGACTGGTGGGAAAATTCCCTTTAAAGACAATGGGACCATCTGTATTGACTTCACACCTACTACCTGGAACCTGAGAATAGAATTTAAACTGAGACAGGACCTCCAAGGTCAACCTGTTCGCTCTATAGGGGAGAAAGCTAGAACCCCAAAGGGGCATGTCTTCTGCTGGAGATCACACAGGGATGGAGCCTAGGCTAAGACCCAAGGTCTCCTGACTCTCACTCCAGCACTCTAAGCTGTCATTGCAAAGAAAAATCAAGTTGGGATCTTATTTTGGGGAGAAAAATATCATAAGGTAATTCTTCATTGGACTATGGAAATTAATTTACATTATGTAATTTTATTCAAACTGATATGGGCCAATAAATATAACTGTGTGTGCGTGTTTGCTGTTTTAAAACATTTTAATGTTTAAAACATGATTTACTAATGCTGCTAAGGATGTCTAGAATTTGATTTACTGCATAGAATTGAATGTTTACACATTCCTTACAGAAATTCTTGCCAAAGAGCCATTTTATCTACAAGAATAATAAATAAGTCAATATGTGGATGGCTGTGCACATTTTTTCCATATACAGCAGCACTTGGTAGATGTTATTTTGCACACAAGCACTCAAAAGGTAAATTTGAGAGACACGCATGGATCCCCGAAGTCTAAGATTTGGTCAGTGTCAAGATCAGGCAATTAATCTTGACTTAAACCAAAAACAACAAAGTCACTGAGTCTAGGTCTTAGGTGATATTTGGGCTTTGGGACTAATGGATCCACACTTATGTAACCAGACTTGGTTGTATATATGTATTTGTTCATTCATTCGCACATTCAACAAATACTTATTAGATATCTATGTTTCATTCAATAGCTTAAACATAGTGTAGGTGTTGCTTCATGGGGGCCCAGAGATAATATATAAATTTCCCTACTTGTCTTTGTAAAGCACTTAAGGCCTTTGAAATGATTCTTATTGAATCCTCACAAAAATCCTATTGGAGGGCTTCCCTGGTGGCGCAGTGGTTGAGAGTCCGCCTGCCAATGCAGGGGACACGGGTTCGTGCCCTCGTCCGGGAAGATCCCATGTGCCGCGGAGCGGCTGGGCCTGTGAGCCATGGCCGCTGAGCCTGCGCATCCGGAGCCTGTGCTCCGCAACGGAAGAGGCCACTACAGTGAGAGGCCCACGAACCGCCCCCCCCCCCAAAAAAAAAATCCTATTGGATGGCTAGGGTGTGAAGGAGCCAGGTTAGCTGGGTGGAAGTAAAGGCGTTCCTTTTGTTTGCTGGTTTGTTTTTATTGTTCCCCTGCCCACCAATTACAAAAATATGCATGTCCACTGTTAAAAAGAACACAGAAATATTCACGAAGAATCTGAGAAAGTACCATGTAACCTGACCTCCAGGGACATCTACCTGCTGTGCTACAGATTTTTTCATGCCTGGAGATATGTATATGTATGTGTATTTGTGTATGTGGGTATATCTGGTGAGATTTTTTTTTCTTTATAAAACTGGGATTATGTTGTCATATAATTCTGCAACCAAGTTTTTTCATCGTACATCATCTCACTGTGGGCAGTAGTTTGAATATACTTATCATACACATCAGTTTGTACAGATCTAGCTCACTTTTGTTCGTGGCTGTGTCATTTTTCTTTGCAAAAGCATAGGGCGTTTCTTTTGCCTTCTTCAGCCTTTTCTCTCTCTCTCATAGGTGGTTGGTCTTCTCTTGCCCAATCAGACATTGGCGTCCACTGTCTTCTGGCAGGTAACAGTTTCCCTGCAAGTAGAGGGCTCCTGAAGGGGGCACCCAACAAGTGCTGGTTGGAACACCCTGTCCCAGTGTCTCCTCTCCATCCAGGCCCCTCAGGGAAAGTCACCCCACTTCCTACTCCTCCCTAACCCAGAAGCCACTGGGAGAAACCCCAGGACTTCGGGCCCGCAGCCCAAGTCTTGGGCCATTATAGGTGCTCTGACTTTAGCACAGAGGTGATGAGGGCTGGCAGGTGCCCTCACCTGCATGCTTGTCCCATGGCCAGTGACCCTGAGCCCTACAGCCTCATTTTGACATCAGCCTTACCCAAGTCTGTGGGGAAGGTAATCCACCCCCAACTCCAAGGTAGTGAGGTGGGTGAAAAAGCACCACGGACCCTGGTCTCTGCCCTTGGAGACAGTCTGGGGCGTGGCTCTCTGAAAACAGTAGAAGCTCAGTATGTACCTGTGTAGAGAGAGAGGGGCAGGAAGAAAAACCTGTCTGTCTTCAGGAGAAAATGTCAGAGTCTTCCTGAAAAAAGAAAAGCTCCTAATAATGTCTGTGTCTGGGCTCTGCAGGTGGTGTAGGGCACTGGGCTCTGTGGGTGGCGTAGGGCACTGAGGCTCAGAGCTGTCGGGCATTCCAGGGGCTTAAGTGTCCACCTTCTGTCCCGTCATTAGTATAAAAAGGGTGATGTGGCAAAGGCAGTGGGGCTCATTTGGGGCAGTGAACACCAGAATTTTTGGAGAGGTGGCCATCTCTGGACTGAGATGGATAGCTGGCCTGGGTGGGACCAGTGTCTTGGTTTGCCAGGAACTGAGGGGTTTCCCAGGACTGGGGCCTTTCAGTGCTAAAACTGCGCCGTCCTGGCGAACCAGGATGGTTGCTCATGCTAACTCAGGGGATGGATGGAACTACCATGAACTAGACACCCGTGTCTTTCTGGAGGGGTGTGGCCTCCCAGGTCCAGGCCTGCTTCCAGGGAGGTGACCACACCTTTCCTGACTTCTCCTCTCCCCGCATTGCCTTTCAGTGGCTGAACCAGAGCCACAATGCTTGTGTCAACTATGCAAACCGGAACGCTACGAAGGTGAGCATCGCAGACCACCACCTGGTGTCAGGCTTCAGGCTGGGGTGACCCTCTCCCTCCCTACAGTGTGGCATGCCACCATCAGGGCTTCTCCTCTCGGTTTTACTGCCAGGCCTTCAGGAGGGGCCCTGCTGGGGAGGGGCTGCTTACGTGAAATGACGAAGGCCCAGAACGTGGGAGTGTGGCGCGCGTGGCCAAAGGGATGAGCTCCACTGGCTTCAGAATTCCCCTTGGGCGGCGCTTATGCCCAGATCTTGGATCAGGACAGCATCAGCCACGTGGGGACTGACTTCCTCTAAACTTCCTCCAAGCTTGCCTGGAAGCTGCCTCAGTGCCCTAGCATTGTCAGCTGCAAAGCTAAAGGGCTGCTCTTGAGGGTGAGGGGTCTGAGAGGACTGGCACGTCCTCCCCAAAGTCCCCTGCACTCCTGGGACGAGCTCACAGTGGAGGTCCAGCCACCCTTCTCTTGTCTAGGAAGGGGCTGGGCGCCTGCCTCGCTGGAAAGCTGCCTTTCCCCTTGGTCCATTCTCCCACATTTCCGTCCAAAGGCAGCAGAGGAGAGGAATCTAGTTCCCCTTGGGGGGCTGTCAGTTTGGGGAGGAGAGGGTCTGGACATTTATAACTTTGGTGGGGAGTGATAGGGGAGTTATGAGCTGTCCTGGATGGTAGGAACTTCAGGGCCTGATACTCCGAGGATCTTCCCCCTCCTCCCAACTAAACCTTCGACCCACGCCTTGCTCATATGCTTTGCACACAGACGTCTCTGCTTAGATGGCTCCCATTCACCTTAAACCAAATATCTCCAGAATTGCTGTCGTAGTTCCTCAGCTTTTCCTTAATGTTTTGTGTTGCAACTTGGGATTCATTTTCCCGTAGAAATATTTAGCAGCTGTCTCCTACTGGCCTGGAAGCCCTGCATGGCTGACCAGGACCGTGAGAGCCATGTCCCCCGAGAAAATGCTCTGGGTGCCCAACAGCCCACTTGCAACATTTAGCCTTCCTAAACTGGATCCGCTTGCCCCAGCCGTAAACGGCCCACTTTGGCCCTTGCTATATTTTACCTGCAGCCAGCAGTGTCTGCCAAGGGCCTTTCTAGAGCAGGGCAGAAGGCCCTTTGGCGTCTCCCCAGACATAGCTGCCCTGTGTTTCCACGTGCGGCGCTGCGCTGAGGGAGGCCTGGATCCCTTTGGCTTCCAGAGGCCTTCCTCCTTGCCTGCCCCTCCAGGCTTGGGGGCAGGATTGCCTCTTGCTGTTTGGGGCCATTTGCCAGGGTGGAGGGTGGGAGCTTGGGACACCCAGGGGACCTGAAATTCTGTCTCTGTCTTCCAGCCTTCACCTGCATCCAAGTTCATCCAGGGCTACCTGGGAGCTGTCATCAGTGCCGTCTCCATCGCTGTGAGTAACCCCACACTCCCCGCCCCCTGGGCGTCCTCTCCATCCTGCTGCTCTGTGACTGTCCCACCCAGCATCCAGGCCAGACCTTATCTGAGGGTCAGGGCTGGGCAAGGGGCATGGGAGACAGGGTTTCTGGGTGGGGGCCATCAGGGCCGTCTTCCTAGGCGGAGAAGAGTAGACCCTGGTGATGCTTTCAAAGAGGGGGAGCACAGGCCAGTGCTCCAGGTTTGGGAGAGCAGGCGGGGAGGTGAGGCAGTGCCTGTGGGCCACACGAAGGGTTGCACACTCCAGCCGGGGGCAGGATGTCTGCCCTAGATGGGCCCGTGTTTACCCGACACCCTCCTCAGAGGAGCTGGTCTTCATGAAGCCGATGCAGGAGTGGAGGGTCTTTTGATCCATCCCCAAAGTTGGCTCAAATGTCAGCTCCCCTTTGCCCTTTGCCTGAGTTCCCTGGGTCCCCTCTTGGTGGCCTCAGTCATGTGGTCACAGGTCTAAGCCTTCCTGGAGTCCTGTGAATTCCTCAAGACAGGGGCAGTAGGCTCATTTTGAATCCCACAGGGTTTTGAGAATATAGCAGCTACTAAGTAGGGGAGGTTTATAGACTGACTGTGTGAGGGTGTAAGGATGTATCCCAGGTGACACAGCAAGGGGCCTGGGCCAGAGCCCGAATAGAAGCCCAAGCTCCCAAGACCTTGGCATGTTCATCCCACCCTGTACCTCCATCTGGTCCTCTCTCCATCCTGGCTGGGTGGTCTCCTATAGCCCACTCCAGAGGTCAAAAGTCGCCTCACAACATTATTACACGATAAATACATGTAATTGGTAAGAAAAGTAATTAGGAAATACAAATTAAAAAAACATTCACATATAATAAAAAATTCACATCTAATAATCTTTTTGTAAAACCCACTTTCTCATCTTTCCCATGTCATCAAATAAATGTTGTAAGTTGTTCACGCCTGTGTACTAACCCATTGTACCTACTGTGTACCATCATTTATTTCACTGCTCTCCTAAGACAGGGATTTGGGGCTGTTCTGAGATGGCCTCGTTTACTCTGCTCCCATGTGGACCAGGTTCACCTCCAAACAGCTGTTAGGTGGGGGGGGGGTCCCCACTTCATGCCCAAGATCACTCTCCTTCCCTGAATCCTTATGTCTTACCCCAAGCATGAAGCCAGAATTACCAAATCTATTTAGATCGTTCATCAAGAGACTGCTGGGCTTCCCTGGTGGCGCAGTGGTTGGGAGTCCGCCTGCCGATGCAGGGGACACAGGTTCGTGCCCTGGTCCGGGAAGATCCCACATGCTGCGGAGCGGCTGGGCCCGTGAGCCATGGCCGCTGAGCCTGCGCGTCCGGAGCCTGTGCTCCGCAACGGGAGAGGCCACAACAGTGAGAGGCCCGTGTACCGCAAAAAAAAAAAAAAAAAAAAAGAGACTGCTAACCCCACCCTGGTGGTCCTGCAACCCAGCATGAGACTTCATTTGAGGGTCATACAAACTGGGGATCTCTGATTCTGGGGGGTTGCTGGCCAGCGTCAGGGGCTCTTGTGAGAGAGGAGAAAGGCTCTGTCGCCTCCTTCCTGCTCCTTATGGCAAGAGGAGCCCATCACTTTGCCTAGTTTAGCAGCTTGAAAATCCCATGTTCCTTCTTTGAGATTTAAGGGACCGTGTAGAGGAGCTGGGAGGGGGAAAGCCCACAGGGAGAATCCCGAGCAGCCTTGGCTCGGAGGGGCTTGAGTGGAGGGGATGACTGTCCTGCTGGGACATCCTCCTCCTGCAGGCCTGGGGCTGCGGGGACATGGCTTCCTCCCAGGGCTCCGGGCTCTCTGCTTCCGCAGTCCTCACTGTCCCACCCTTGAGGTCCTCAGTCATTCCATCCCAACTGCTTCATAAGGCCAGAACCAGCCCAGATTGTGGTTTGGGGGTTCTGATGCCCAAGCTGCAGAGTTACTGGGGGCTGGGGGCCCTCCAGGGCTCTCAGAGCCACGGTCTTACCCGCAGGGACGGGGACTCACGCTGGGCTGTCATGGCCCCCAGAGGGTGTGCCTTGCTGGGGACACCCTCCTTCCCCTTCCCCACCTAGCTGCGGAGCCCTTCCAGGAGGTGTTTCCCCAACCATGCCAGCCCCAAGTCTTAGAAGCTTCTGTCCTTCTCATGCACTCACTCAGTTACGCCCCATGTCCTGTCCACTCATTGTTCTACTGGATTTCAAGTTAACCAGGGACAGGCCCTGTGTCTTCTCCCCCACGGAGGAGGGTGGGGAGCATTGCTCCATAAATACTTGTTAATTAGGTTGCTGATCGATTGCTGGCCTCAGGAGGCCCCTCTGTGCTCCATCCGCCAGGGGCTGCGTCCCTCTGCCTGACGTCTGCGCACAGTAAGGGTCTAACTCCGGCAGATGGAGTGGAGTTTCTGACTTGGAAAATTTGCAGCTTGCTTGCTTTTCTTTTGTGTGTGTAAATCACAAAACCTCCAAAGAAAGAGGCTTTATTTTATTTTCCTTTCCCTTGTTCTCTGGAAGCCCAGGCCCTGCGGCCTCATTAACTGATCTCTGCTTCAGTTAGTGACAAATCCCCCCCCCAGGGTGAGCCTGTTAGGAGGAGATGACCTGCAAACAAGTGTCACGGCCCCAGTGGTTGGCCCAGTTCTGGTATTAATTAAAATGAGTCCCTACAAGCAGGTGGCGTGGATGGGGGCTGACAGGCCAAGGGCAGATCCCAGGGATTGAGGACCCGCTGGAGTAGAGGCCAGGCCCTGGGAGTCCAGCCTCCTCTCCGGACCCAGGAGAGCCCTTTCCCCTCTCAGAAGAGCCCCTGACCTTGGGCAGCAGCCCCAAGAGTCAGGGGTCCCCAGTGTGCATCCCTGACTGCAGTCTCATGCTGGTGGCAGGACCACCGGCAGGGGGTTAGCAGCCTTTTGGTGAACTCTCTAAATAGATCTGGCAATGTCTGGTTTCTTGCTCGGGAATAAAAAAGAAATTTCGTCTTAAGTTATTTTTGAAATCTAGCAGTTTGCTGTCTTTTAACAAAGGAAGTTCTGTCAGCGCTTGCTGTGCTTTAGTTTGGGCTTTTGTGTTGAGCACTTCTGTGGTCAACCCCGCTGAGCCCTGACTACCAGAGGGAGACCCATTCTCTCCCTTCAGGGGTGCACCTGTGCCGGGCCCTTTGCAGGTGCTGGGGGGGTCGCACAGACTGGTGTGTCCTTCAAGATGCCGAGAGGGGAAGCTGAGGAAACTCTGTGGTGTCACCAGAATTATGATGCAGTGACTTGGGTGAGGGGGGACTCAGGGGAGCGCCCCCTAATTCACACAGGGCTGACTCTTAGAGGACAGACTGGAGAGAAGTGAAGGCAGGGTCCAGTGCTCCAGAAAGAGGGCACAGCACACAAAGAGGCACGCAGGAGAAGGAGAGCATGACAGGTTCCGGAAGCTGCCATACCAGGAGTGATGGCGACCGGGTGATGCGGAATCGGGAGGGGGCGGGGTAGTGGGGGCTGGTCATAAGTCATCACGGGTGCCTTGTCAGGTGTTAGGAGAGTCATGCCAGGAAGACCTGCCTGGGCTCAGGGACCCTGGGGTGTTGCAGGGGGTACAGGCAAAGAGGGCTGGGGGGAAAGTCGTGGGGGGGGGGTGGCTGGCCCAGCAGGTGGACCACCCTTGTGGACACGGGGTCCTGGATGAGAGTGGACTTGGAGCTGGAGAGGAAGGCTCAGGGCTAAAGTCCCACACGAACCGTCAGGAGCTGGATGGTGGAGCCAGAGTATGAGAGTCGCCTCCTCAGGCGCTTCACCTTCAGCCAGGTCCACGCTGGCCGAAGACTTGCCCTGTTGGAGAAATGCTGACCTCTATTCCTAAAGGGCTTGCACCCTGGAGGGTCCTTTCTGTATAGGATGCAGTGACTGTGTGTTACCCTAGACGTCAGGGCACAAGGAGGTATCCCAGGGGATCCCTGGGCTGAAACCCTCCCCCTCCCAGCTCCCATTGCCTACTGGAGCTCCATGTCCCTGTGATAGTCAGGCTGGCAAGTAATCAGAATGGCTAACACTTGTGGAGTGCCTACAATGTGCCAGGCACCGTTTAGATGTCCATCTCCTAAGGCACACCCTGAGCTACACCCTCAAGCATAGAGTGAGCCAGGTACAGTCTTGCAGAAAGCCCAGGAACCAAGTACGAAGGTGGGTGGAAGTGCAACCCCTCGTTACTCTTAAAGGGCCCCTCAAACATGTTCTCCCAGTCCCCACTGTTCTCAGGGTACCTGGGAGGGACTTGTTTACCAGAGTGCATGGTAACAGTTCCTCCAGCTGGAAGCCAACAACACTGCTTGGCTTTTCCCACCTTCTCACGCCACAGGGGAGCAGGAAGAAAAATGTGTCCTTTGGCAGCAGAATAGTGTCTGATTAAGCCAGCTCTGTCACTGGCTTCACCTCTGTGCCTCAGAGTCCTCATTGGTGTCCTCACCTGGTGTCTTCTGCGGTCCATGGTGTAGCTCATGGTGCCTCCGTGGTCCAGGGTGTAGCTCAGGGTGCCTCCCTGATCCAGGGTGTAGCTCAGGCCCAGCTATTCTTCTCTGAGCCTGATGGAGGTAGGAGGTCAACAGCCTGAGAATCCAGACCAGACTGTAGTCTCACTGCTTTCACTCTGTGGGGCTTCCAGGTTGGAGGGCCCATGGTATGGACCCTGTATCAGAATCTGAACTGTTCCAAAAGCCTGCAGATGGTGATGCTGGCAGTGGCAAGTCTGATGCAAATATCGGCTTCACATCTATAATGGGGAGGACAAGTTGTTGTCCTTCCTAGATGGAAGGGGTCTGATGTAATTGGCTTTCTAGCAGGTAGCCAGCAGGTTCCTATGGGGAATGGTTCAGGGGTCAGTGTTGGTCACTATTGCTAGCAGAGAAGCCACACAGCTGCAGCTGGAGCTGAGTGGTGTGTGAACCTGTGCATAACTCTGTCCTGGCTACCTTGGCCCTTTGCTCTTGAACCAGTTGCCAAGTGAGTCTGGTTGGGGTTTCAGGACGGTTGACCTCCATAGAGGGTCAGGGTCCACTGGTTGTTACCAAGAGTTTATTCTACAACACACGCCCTCTGGTGGGCATTTTTGGTACCTCACAGATTCCTTGACCTGCCCCAGCCCTTGCTCCACCAGGGCCCACAAAAATCCCTGACCACATAGTTATATTATCCACCACCCAAGAGTAGATCCTAAATTCTGACCTCATGCCATCCCTCCTTTCAGACATGCCCATTCCATTGCTCTCCAGGGCCCCTTGGACCCCGTTATGGCAGGTGCCAGTAGAGTCTGCAAAGCCAGCTGCAGACAACCTGGTATTTCATGCTTCTGAAGCCTGCTGAGTCCCCCTCCCTTCTTACCCGGCTGCGTCCTACTCTCCCTTAGGACTCAGTTGGGCATCCCCTTTCTCAGAAGCCTTCACAGCCCTGGGGGCTGCCCCCTCAAGGCCCCTCCTCCTGGCAGAGTGGGTGAGCCGTACGCTCAGGTGACCTTAGACCTGTGCACGCAGCATCTAGCCCCAGAGAGCTGTGCCTGCTGAGGTGGACAGCAGCGGCTGCATAAGGCATCTCCTTCATGGCTCTTCTTTTTCTGCCTCAGAAATCAATCAATCACTTGATTTATCTAGAAACATTTATTAGGCACCTACTCATTTCACCAGGCACCAGAAATTCCGTGAGGAATAAGAGAGTATACACGGTCCTTGGGCCCAGCACGTAGAGCCTATTGGGAGAGATGGATATTTAGTAAAGAGTCCACAGGCAAAAATACTTCTGTGCAATTCTGTTTCTCATAATATACATGTGTTACTTTGATTCCCAACATTTTAAGAAGTAAATGAATATACTTAGGGACTGTAATGGGTACATGGAAAGAAGAGTTCCAGGTTCTGTGAGAGGCTGCAAAAGGAGAGCCCCGAGTGAAGAGGAGGCCTCTTTGAGGGCTTGATGTTCAAGCTGAAAAGTGAGGAAGCCAAGGGACAGCAGGGCTTGAGAGAGAGGGAGGGAGGGAAGGAGAGAGGGAACTGGCTTGCTGGAGAGGCAGGGCGGCGGCAAGGTGGCTGGAGCCTTGCAAGCACGGTCATGCAGGGCCCTGCGGGTCTTAAGGGCAGTGAAGCCACTGAAAGACGAATGCACGTTGGTGTCCAGTTTTGGAAGTCCACTCTGGCTCCTATGGACTATACAGGGGATTAGAGGGGTCAGGGGTGCGAGTAGGGATCCCAGTTAGGAGGTGGGTAGCTGTCCAGGGAGAAGAGATGGGTGCTTAAGCTAAGTGGTAGGAGCAGAGAGAGAGAGAAGTAGCTGCATTTAAGACACTGAGCAGCTCGAACAGGGAGCTCTGCCCTGTGGGCTGGACGTGGGGTGGCAGAGACTCCTGTCCAGGTAGACTTCTAGGTTTCTGGCTTGAGGAGCTGAGCTGGGAATGGGAGAGGCAGACCGGGTGTGGTGGAGGAGGAGAAAGATAACCTTCATTTGTGGTGTGTGCAGGTGGAGTGCCTGAAGTCCATCGAGACAGAGGCATCCTGCAGGGGACCAGATATGTGGGCTGGAGTGGAGGACACAGCCTGCGTGATGCAGGCATTGCCCCAATCCCATCTGAGGTCTCCTCTCAGGCCTTGCAGAAGCTAGGCTGGTGTCGGCCTGGAAGGACCTTCATACTCAAGGAGACAGTTATCAGCCATGTAGCACATGACACTGAAGGTCTTGTGACATGGAGCTCCCACCCCACCCCAGTTCTTGGTACTGGTCAGCACTTATCTCCACCAAAGCGGATGGCCAGGGAGCCAGTCCTCCCTCCTCTTCCTCTGACCTTCTCAGCTGCCCATGGCAAATTTACCCGCCTGGGAGCCAGAGCTTGGAAAGAGGTAGCCAGAGGAAGTCCACTGCTTCCTCCGGCCAAATCTGACGTCCCATGGGTCCTGGGCTCTGGCTTCTCCCAGGACCCCTGTCTGCTGGCCACATGGGGAATTCTTATGAAAAATCTGCACCCGGTTTGTGTTCCTCTCCACCAAAATACAGCCCCTGTTTGGTTAATTTCTATTTTGTGGCTTATCTGGAAGCTGTTAAAACAGACCCCGGGGGACCCTCTGCAGTGATTGTTCCATATCTCATTATCTTTCCTGAACCCGATTGTTAGCTCAGATTTTTCTGATCGCTAGCTGCTGTTCGTGATGAGTTGTGTGCCATTAATGCCAGCTGGTTCCCTTAAACAGGACCCACCATGCCAGGGAAAGTGAGCTGGCATTCAGAGCCACCAGCCACTTGGCTTTTTAATTTTAATGGGCTCCACCGAATGTTCCAGGCCAAAGGGTCCCCAAGGAACCAGAACAGACAGGCTCCCAACCCAGTCAGCAGCCCACCCTGGTTCCTTCCCAGGCTGTGGCCATCCTAGCTGTTGGGACACTAAGGTCTGGATTGGGGGCCTCCCCCGTATTCATGCCTTCTTGCCACCAGGCGCATCCTTGATGAGTGGATGGCGTGACCTCAATGGCTCCTAGCGAGCTTGCAGCCACACATGTGCCTGGGCCTTCTCCCTACTTTGCTGGTCCCAGCCCCTTCCCACATGCTCAGGCATGTGGGCTGTGCACTTAGAAAAGTGTGTGTGCCTCACTAAATCTCACCTGTCCGTGTTGGGAAGACCCTGGGGGCTTCAGGGAAGGGGAGGCCAGAAGAGACCTGGGACCCAAGAATTGTTTTTCTCTTCTTTCCTCCTCCCTAGCCTGGGCTCCCACCTAGAGTGGGGGAGACAGGCTGGGTCATCACTCTGGGCTGTGCCAATCCTAGCCGGTGGGAAGAACAGCCAGCCAAGGAGGGGAAGGCTTGAGGGCAGTGGGCATGTCTGAGTGTTTGCTACAACCAATGATCACTATTCCTTCCTGCCCTCCCACCACCCTCCAGCCTGGCCTGCCCTCAAGAGGCTGCCAGGGAAGGGTTCCAGCTCCCTGCTGGCTTCTCAGAGGACTCCTGCTTCCCATTCCTCCAGCACTTCCTGCATCCTTCCAAACAAATGTGGAGGGTTTTGAACCCAGACCTTCTATATTCTAGCTGCCGAGGGCAGAGGTGGCTCAAGACCCCTATCTTCTCTGCCTGGAGCTGCCTTCCAGGCCTCTGGGCCCCAGCCTCAGGCTGGTCTTTTCAGGGAGGCTTTTGCTTTGCAAACAGCCAGTTTTAAATGGCTTGTAGTAATTTTAAAAAATGGACTGTCAGACATTCCTCACTGAGATGGAAGACAGTTGGAAAGTAAATAGCACAGTGGCTAAGAGCAAGGCTTTGGAATTAGCAGACTCTGGGTTTGAATCCTAGTTTCACCTGCCTCATAATAGTGTCTGTCCTTGGGCAAAGTTACTTAACCTATCTGAACCTGTCTGCACTTCTCTGAATCTGTTAAAAGGGGCAACACGCCCTATCTAGAAGCCTGCTAGTGGGGATTTAATTAAGATGTTTCACATGGTGTGCCCAGCACTTGGCCTGGTATCTCCACATGCCCCTTTCCTTTTCCTCACGGCTAACGCCCGCCTGTGTGTCCTCTGGCCTCCCTCCACAACGGCACCTTGTAGGAACATATTCACTGGTATTTTGGGGGGTTGGGGGAACCATTTCTGAGTCACAGAGGTAGTCACTTACTGCTGAAAGTGGGGAGACCTGGCCTTGGTGAGTTCCATCTGAGCAGCAGGGGCAGCCTGGAAGCAGGGCCACAGGGCCCAGGGTGGGCGGGCAGCACCCCCCAGCCTGCCCCCACCCCCTCCACTGAAGTGTGTCCAAGCTGCCGCACGTCTCTGTGCCTCCCTGCCTCCCTTTGAGCAGGCAGAGAGGATATGAATTTGACTCTGACCACCAGCTTGGGGCTTCAAATGGAGGCCAGGCACCTGAGGGCCCAGGCCGGCTTTGCCTGGCAGCACTCTGGCTCTGCGGGATCCTGGACTGCCCGGGGAATGGCGGGTTGGCACTTCTTATCTTCCCAGGCCTCACAGTTACGGCCTGGGCTGGGCCATTCGTGCCATGCCTGCCCTGATTTGACTGCTGCGGGCACCCTGCAGCCCTGGAGGCTTTCCCAAGGTTCTTCATCTTCCCCAACAACCCAGAAGGTTGAGGCCAGAGCCAGGGTGGCCTGCTGAACCACCAGGTGTGCCAGGCCAAGAGCAGGCTGTCCCCAGCCCCATCAGGTCCACAGTCCCACAGGGGAGGGCTGGCCCTGGCCTCAGTTTGGGGGAGCAAAGGCCTCTATACACCCGTCTTCTGGTCTGGCCACAGACATCCTCTTTTGTCTCCCCGTGCCTGTGCGCATGCGGTTTCCCCACCGAAACGTCCTTCACCCCAGCCGAACTCCACCTTCCTCTCCTCCAAGAAGCCCCTCTTCCAGACTTTGCTGATCTCTCCATCCATTCACTTCTTTGTTGTTTGTTGCATTTATTCCTCAGCCACTGCTTTACTGAGCATGGACTCTGTGCCATCCCCTGCCCTAACGGCCAGGCATACAAAGATGAAGAAGGCCCAGTCCCTCCCTCTCAGTCCAGTGGGGGCATTAGACCCACAAACGGGGTACTGAGTGCTGGGAAGGAGGGGCTGGTGATGTGCAAGGGAGGGACTTTCTGCCTGGGAGAGGTGACGTCATTCTTACGTAGATTCATTAATTGAGGCCTCTTACATGCCAAGCTCGTGCTAAGCACTGTACATACATTCTTATAACAGCCCTGGGGTGCTGTAGACGTTACTGTCCCTTTTACAGATAAGGAAACTGAGGCAGAGAAAGGTTAAGTGACTCCCAGTGTTAAAGGCACTGGGAGGTGGCGCTCAGAGCTGGGCCTTAAAGAACAGGCGTAGACTGAGCAGGGGAAGGAAGGGGTTCGGGGCATAGAGACCAGCAAGGGCAAAGACCCTGAGGTGGGAAATGCACATAACGTTTCAGCTGACTGGACTCATGGAGAGGGAATGTGGGTGCTGGGGGAGTGGGGAAGCGAGGTTACGGAGGCCACAACTGCTGCAGGGAGGAGACTCACCTACTTGCACAGGCCGTGGGGAGGAGCTGTCATGGCGGACAGGATTGGACCTGTGTTCTAGGAAGACGAGGGTTGGCATGGGGGATGGACTGGAGTGGGAGTGCCCAAGGCAAAGGCGAGGGGGGCCCAGGTGTCTTGCGCTGGGTGAGGGGAGCTGCAGTCTGAGTGAAGATGGACAGAGAGCCCAGGATGTCCGATGCACTCCCGTCCTGCTCTGGGCGGCTCTGCTTACCTCTCCAGTCACCTGTGAGTCCCCCTGTGCTGAGTCCTCCCTGTCTGGCCAGGCCCATGCCTGGGACACCAGGAATGTGGTACTTAAGAAGCTGGGTGGGAATGAGGGGCATTCTACACTTCACTTATTTGCAGATTATAGATTCTTCTAACAGCAACCTCCCCACCATCCCTTTTCCTCTCCCCAGAGAGGCTATAGGTGTGCACGTGTGTGTGTGTGCATGTGCGTGTGCGTGTGCGTGTGTAGCTGATGCCTTTCCTCTCCCTCTTTCTCATGGGCCGGGTAACTGGGACAACTGGGCAGTGATGCTTTAAGGAGCCACACTGGGGCTCGGCAGCATGAGGTCATGCTGAGGATGTAGGGTCTGGAGTGCAGTTCCAAGGCAAGATGGTGCCCCTCGCTCTCTGCTCTTCCCCCAGCCTGCCCCTTCCTCCCATGGGCCACTGCAGCACCACACACTCTTTCTGTTTTCTCTTTCTAAGGTGGGCCTTAATGTCCTGGTTCAGAAAGCCAACAAGTTCACCCCAGCCACCCGCCTTCTCGTCCAGAGATTTGTGCCGTTCCCCGCCGTAGGTAAGCCTTGCACAGTAAGGAGTGTCTGTGCGTGTGTGCACAGGCATGCATGTACCACCTGTGGGCGTGTGGGGTGGCCGGGCTCTGGGGGAGCTGGACGGCCCCTCCACACCTGTCCTGACACTGGGTGGGGGGTGTCTCCTGGCTGGGGCGACTGGAACAAAATGTGTGTAGGTAGAATAAAGGGTGACTGCGGCGCCACTGACCAACTCTGTGCCTGAGATTCTGTTTTTAGCACAGAGATTCTTAACCGAGGATCCCTAGACCCCCAAGGGGTCAGTAGATAGAATGCAGTAGATCTTGTGGACTTGGCTGGGGAAAATATTTATACTAACCTCTAACTGAAATTTAACATTTCCTTCCATCATGAATGTAGGCAGCAAATCACAGTAATAAGCAGGACTTGTGTCTGTCACCAGTAGAAATCACAGATATTTTCATGTCACATTACAGTTGTTACAAAGATCTTAAAATATCATTTATGCTCAACACTAATTCAAAATTATATTTAATAGATCCACCAGTAGATCTTGTCTTTTAATTAGTTTAAAATCACATCTATTACTGTATCACAATTGAAAAAATATTTTGATAACTTATTTCAATATAATCCCTTTGTAATCCTACATATTTTGTTTTATGCACTTAGAGACATTATTTGGGGAGGGTCGCATAGGGCCTCACCAGCCTGCCACAGGGGTTCCTGACACACAGGAAGGTTTAAGCCTCCCGCTAGTCTGGTGCTCCAAGCCCTTGTGTGGTGGGCCCTTTACGTTTCAGGGGCCTCCAATCATATTCAGGTAACTGTGCGTGCACGTGTGTGTGTGTGTGTGTGTGTGTGTGTGTGTGTGTGTGTAGGGGCTTTCGCCTGCTTTCAGCAGAGTCTTTGCTGGTCTTGGAGCCCTGAGCTTACAATAGGTGCCCCAGGCCTGGGCCCTGAGATCCCACAAAGCCCAGCCTGGCTCTTAAGAAGCCTACACCTTATTTGGAGAAAGGGCACAACAGTGAAAAGAATTTTTTTTTTTTTTTTTTTTGTGGTACGCGGGCCTCTCACTGTTGTGGCCTCTCCTGTTGCGGAGCACAGGCTCCGGACGCGCAGGATCAGCGGCCACGGCTCACGGGCCCAGCCGCTCTGCGGCATGTGGGATCTTCCCAGATCAGGGCACGAACCCATGTCCCCTGCATCGGCAGGCGGACTCTCAACCACTGTGCCACCAGGGAAGCCCTGAAAATTTTTTTAAAAACTAAAAAGAAATACACAACACTGACACTGAAAGAAACACAAGGCTGACCACCATTAGTCATCAAAAGAGAAGGAGAAGCAAGTGCTTGAACCATGACACTGAGTTCCCCATCTCATGCCAGAAGACAAAGCTGGAGCAGGCCCAGGAGGGGCATGAGGTCCCATTACCTCCCTGGTACCAAGGCTCAGCCTGAAGAGCCAGGCATGAGACCCAAGCTCATGGTCCCAACCCTGTTCTTCATCTCCAGGGCTCAGCTTCCCCATCTGTAAAATGGGGGCACCAGTACCTACCTTCCTACAGCCTTGAGCTGAGGATCAAATGAGACCACAGACCAGTTCCATTCCTAGGAAAGTGCTTTGAAGCACCTGAAAAGCCCCTGTGAGTAGGTGGGAGATCATTATTGAGCAGCCCCATCTCCTCGTGGGCCCAGAGGCTAATGAACTCCCAGGACCAACCACCTGGCTGATCCTCAGTCGACCCAGATAATTGCTATAGCAACTCCACACTTCTAATGAACTCAGCTATTTCTGGTGTGGGCCATTAATGGAATAACTCTTTAGATCTGACTTTGTTAAGGGGCCTAATTGAGTGAACACAGCTGCTGATCTTGCGTTCCTAGCCATCCTGAGCTGGAGGGTCAGATGCAGCCTGAGGAGGGGGCAGCTCTCAGCTGCACTGGACTGGATTGGTCTCAGCTGAGATGTAATCTGTCCTTGAACCAAATTCAGATAAGGACTCCACCAGGGTACCATTCCAGCCTTGCTTGGCCAGACGTCTTGCTGTGTGACCTTGAAAGTGGTCTTAACCTCTCTGGGGGCTCTCTCAGGAGAAGGGCCCCTGCTTTCAGGTTTGGCCCATACTGCCCCCCCCCCCGCCACCTGCGACTTTCTGAGCTGTCCCTCTTTGGGCTCCAGTCGACTCCTCTCCTGTTTTCTTGTCAGGGGGGAGCTGCAGCCCCTCGCGCTGGCCCAGCCATTGTGGAGGGTCTTGCAATCCTGCATATCCCTAGGCAGTCGCTCAGGGTATACATGGTGTGGTTTGCAACCCTGACAGTCCTTGCTCGCCAGGATCCTGCGAGCAGTAGGCCCTTTCTGGCTGCTTCCTCAGGCCCACTGCCCAAGTCCTGGCTGTGTGCCTGCCTGCCTTCCACCCACTGCCCCTGTCTCTCCTCCTCCACATGCGGGCTTCCATCTCTCTGGCCCCCAGTGTCCATCCCAGGCTCACCTGCAAATGGGCACTTGCCAACCCCCTGGCTGGACACTGACACAGTGGTGTACAGGGGGAACAGGCATGCACCTCACCCCCCAGGGGCTTAAAAGCCCCCTGGTCCTCTCAGGCCACTGACTAGTCCCTGCACTTGGCCTCTCTGCACCTTATCCCCCAGGGCCTCCAGCCGGACAGAGCATCTGTTGGCCCAACAGCACACTGGCAGGGCCTAGGTCCCTCCAGGTGTCCACCTCTGCTTCCCATGGCAGGCGAGACCAGACTGCACCAGGCCACCATTAAGGCCACTGAGAAGCCTGCTCAGGACTTGCCGTACCTTGTAGAGGGTCCTTTGGCCCTCCAGCCCCCTGGCCTGATGGAGAGACAGGACTCACGGAGCCCTGAGCGCACACGGGGAGCAGGTTGATGCAAGTGGAAGGGATCAGATGAAGCCCTGGTAGGTGGGGGTGGGGTGGGGGGGTGGAGCAGAAGGGGGTCTTCAGTTCAGGGGAGAGCAGGTCCTGGAAGGGCCCGTGTGCCCTGTGCTCAGCGGCCACACCCCTCCGCCCTCTCCCCTGGGCAGGCTGGCGCTCAGGATCTGGGGAACGAGGAGGCTTCTGGGGTCAGCTACTTCTTCCCGCTGCTCTGTCCTGTCCTGCTCTAGCTTGAAGTCTGGGAGGTGCCCCACTGCTGCCCAGGAGAGAGGCTCGAGACTTCCGGGCACAGGATGCCTGATTCCTGCACCTGATTCGGCCACTCCGACCGCTCTCTGGCCTCAGACCAGACCCTGTTTCAGCCCTTTCCAACGGGGGCCTCTGTGAGAGTGGCTGCGGGCCTCCCGCGGGTTTGCAGAGCCCGGTGCGTCAGCGGCCCACGGCTCTCCGTGTCTCCCCTGGCAGGCCTCTCTTCCCCCTCAGTTCTCCTCATTCTCTCTCTGGGAGGACCCTCTGGCAGGGCGAGCCATCCCCGTTTTACAGAAGAACAGACAAATTCAGGCTTGCTGAAAGTTACCCTTAGCTGGCCAAAGCCCAGGCCTCCCAGGCTCAGGCCAGGGCTGCTTCAAGTTCACCTGGATACCTCCTTCACCCCTGCAGGGAAAAACTAGCTGAGGGATGTGGTCCAGGGGCAGCTGGGGCGTGGCACCCACCAGGAGCACTCCACCAGTCGGCCCCTGGCTTTCCAGCTGGGGTTGTGTGCACGTGTGTGCGACTGATGTGTGTGCATGTGTGTGTGCTGAGTACCTGGGAAGCCCCGAGGATGCCCACTGCAGCCAATTCTCTCCCTCAAGGTGGTTTCAGAGCCTTGCTGTGCCCTGGTCTAGAACAGCAATCATGTGGGAAATCTCAGTTTCTATTTATACATGGAGATGTTAGGAAAGACGGTGAGCCCAGGAGCATGTGTGCTGGCATTGGAATTGATTGGGGACTGGTAATTAATCTGTTTAGACCTTAATTAATTCTTCAGTTCTTTCTTATTTGTGGACTGTCACGCTTAATTGTGTTCAGGAGTTCGAGCTCCGAGCAGGCCCTCCATTAATTGATGTGTGGTTGCTGTGAGGTGGAAGTTAATGGTTTGGGGAGCTGGGCAAACAGTGTAATTAAAGGTCAATCGAGGAGGCATCGGAAAAATACCCCTGCCCCCAGGCCCAGCCACCAGTCTCCATGAGCGGAGTCCATTCCAGGGCAGGCAAGCTCCACAAACAGCCTTCTCGGGAGGCCTTGAGGTGGGAGCTGGAGGAGTGGCAGGCAGGATGGAGCGGCAGGTCCCAGGTGCCATGATGGGGCACCAGGGAGAGGCACAGACTTATCTTGTGAGGCATGGGCAGGGCGGGGGCTGTGAGCTGGAGCTGAGGGCACGGCTGGGTACCCAGGCCTGTCTGTGCATGTGGCGGTGAGGGCCGGACAGGAAGCTCTGAAGGTTGCCCCCAGGCTGCCTGGCTGGATCCACGTGCAGCAGAGGGCGAGCCACGTGTGTGCTAATAAAGAGCCCCATCTGGGCCTGAGCTCCCGGCAGGGGAGGCCTGAGCTGCAGCACCGCTGGCCAACTCCTTGCACAGGGAATAACCTTCCTTCATGGACCGGAAATGGCAGCCTCATCATCCCTTTGTGGGAAGTGAGTTCACCTGCGCTGTTGGCAGCAGTCCCTTACATTAAATGTCACAGCTCACTTCATCGCCATGAAGGAGTCTCTGTGTCCAGAAGTGAGTCTGCTCCTCGGGGTGTCTGGGCAGTCTTTGGGAGAGGTCTTCTGCTCGTTCACACCAGTGTGTCCCATCTCTGCCCCCATCTCCACGCTTCCCTTCACGCCCTGGCCATGGGTCTTCCTGGCATTGATTCCCCCTTCACTTTACCACTCTTCCCCTGGTGCTCAATCCACCCTGCTTTCTTCACCTGGGAGGTGGCCCCGGCAGTGTGCCTGAGCCTCAAGGGTCAGTCCCCAGGCCTCACCTCCTCCACCCTTCATCCCTGTGGTTGGAAGACAGCAGAGTGCACCTGTGTCCGCTGTGTCCTGGGCCTCGTGATTTATGCTCCTTCTGTCCAGGTCAGTGGTACTTAATGTGGCGTCCACAGCGCTTAGGCCATCCTGGAGGCCCTCAAGCCGCTTCCTGGACCTGGCCTGGCTCTTGCTCATAGCCCATCACACTATGGTCGTAGGGTCAACGTTGTGACCTCCCTCCTGCCCTCTCACTGGGCCCCAGGTCTTTGCACAAGGCCCTGCTTGACTGGAGTGCCCGCTCTTCCCCACTACCTCAGTTCTACACTCTGCCTTCTCTTGGCTGCCAGGCCTTCGTTTCTCACTTCAGACATCACCTCCTCCAGGAAGCCCTCCCTGGTAGCTCCAATCAGGGTTAGACCACAGCACCCTGTGTGCCTATGTCTATCCTGGAACTACCCATTTTGTCTCCAAGTCTCCCTCCCTCATCAGATTCTGAACTCCCCAAGACAGGGACTAGACCTCATTCATCACCAACCCCCAACCCCCCTCTGTGCTTGCCACCCAATGTTCAGTGTGGGTTTGTTCAGTGAACAAATGAATGCTTTAGTAGAAATGGTTTGAAATTGGGCGTCCCGTAGTAAAACCCTACCCTGATGGCACTGGTGACCACATTCTGTGGCTGCTTGGACATTTATTCTGGTTTTTTTTTAAAATTGTTCTTTGAATATTCTGTTTTCTTATACAAGTTTTCACTATCACTGTCATTCACTCAGTCAGCAGGCCTAGGGTGGATGACCAGGTCATCCTGGGCACATTCTTCAGCCTTTCTGGGTTGGATCTGGAAAGGTAGGCTGGACTGGGTGCCAGAATCAGGGGCAGCCCGAGAACTGGCCTGGGGCCCCGGTGTGTGTCAGGCTCCAGGTGGACAGGGCCAGTGGGACCAAGTCAACCAGAGGGAAGTCTCCAGGGGTGTGTCCTAGGGCTCTGCCTTCAGTCTCGTCCCCTTCAGTTATTTTACAACTGCCTTGGTCAGAGGAGGCCTACGGGTCAGACTCAAGGAACAGGGGTAGCAACCTGGCAGTGATTATGAATTCACAGGCAAGAGTACCAGGATCCAAAAAGATCTCACAAGGTTTGATGTAAGGCTTGCTGTTCAAAAAACGCGGCTGCAAAAGTATAGAGGTGCTGAGACCTGATTTGACCAGAGTACTTAGGAAAACGATCCAGAGATTGTGTGGGCTGTATGCTCGGAATAGGTCTGCCATGTGGTGTGTGGCTCTGAGGCTCCCTCTGACCTCAGCTGCATTATTAGAGATAGAGTGGCCAGAACAAAGGAGTCTGTTTAGTTCTGGATCCCACACATCCAGACTAGCACTGATACGTGGAGCCAAACAAGAGTAGCAGGATCTTCTGAAAGACTGACCGTCTGTGAATGGAATGAGCTGCCTGACCCCTGGGTCAGGGAAGTGTCTGAGTAGTATAGCCTGGTCCAAAAATCTGAGAGGGGCACTTATGTGTGAGCAACTCACCTGTTCTGGGCAGCTTGCCCAGGACCTGGCATACACGTAGTAGGTGCTCAGAGAATGCTTACTGAATGAATGGCCTTCCAATTCAGATATCTTATACTTCCTGAAATACAGAAGGCAGAGAAGTCCAGAGTCAGAGGAGGTGGAGAAGGACGAGGCAGGGGAGGAGGGCTGATAAATGTGGAAGGAGCAGGCCTGGTTGGGGTGGGCCGGGCCTGCTGGGGAAGGGGGAGGAGAAAGGGCATGTTGGGGCCTTGAATACCAGCTGAGAGTTAGAGCTTTAGCTTATGATTAATGGGGGACCATTGAAGAATCTCCAGCTAGGGAGTAGCTGTGATAAAAGGGTGCTTTGCAGAAGATGAATGTGTTAGCAGGAATCTTTTATTCGGAGATCCCTCACTTCAGAGTCAGCCTATACCTACATCTACAGGCTGATTTTTCAATCCAGAAATTCCCAGTCCTGAGTTTGTGACACTTCAGTATAGGTTGTGAAACTCCCCCCAGATTCTCAAGCTATTTGAAAGAAAATCTGTGCCCTATACCACTGCCTCTCAGGCAGAATGGTGGAGAACATCATGAAATCAAGGAAATATTAAGGTGTACATCCCCATCTGATAACCATCACGTCCCTAAAGACAGAGGGGCTATATAGTCTGGTGCGATTCGAGTGTGTGTGTGTTTGTGTGTGTGTGTGTGTCTGTAAGGTGATGATGTACATACATGTCAGCTTGTAAATACATAGACCGTGTCTGGCAGGGACATGAGAATCTGGCTAGAGTGGTTGCCTCAGGGAAGGGGAGTGAAACTAAATTGGAAGGAGACTTTTTTTTTAAATAAATTTATTTATTTTATTTATTTATTTTTGGCTGCATTGGGTCTTCGTTGCTGCGTGTGGGCTTTCTCTAGTTGCAGTGAGCGGGGCTACTCTTTGTTGCGGTGCGTGGACTTCTCATTGCTGTGGCTTCTTTTGTTGCAAAGCACGGGCTCCAGGCGCGTAGGCTTCGGTAGTTGTGGCTTGTGGGCTCTAGAGCGCAGGCTCAGTAGTTGTGGTGCATGGGCTTAGTTGCTCTGCGGCATGTGGGATCTTCCTGGACCAGGGCTGGAACCCGTTTCCCCTGCATTGGCAGGCGGATTCTTAACCCCTGCGCCACCAGGGAAGCCCAATCCTAACCTTACTTTTTATTATTTACCCTTTTATGTGATTTGGATTGTTTATCGATGTACTTGTTACCTACAAAATAAAAGAGAGGGAGGAAGTGGAGTCTGTAGAACTATGTTCAATGTCAACCTGGAGGCAAGGTGGGAGCTCAGGTCTCCTGGGGTCCACTAGAGTGTTTTTGTTTTTGTTTTAATAAAAAATCATTCTATTTTTTTTTCTGATAATACATGATTGTGATATAAGTTAAACAATCGCCCTCCTCTCCCCAGAGATTAGTTTGGTATATAACCTTCCAAATTCAAATAAACATCTAAAAGTGTAGAAATCTCTGCCTAGTTATTGTATCTATCTATAATATAAATATGCCTCTATAAATATATATCTAATACAAATGAGATCATACTGTGTATACTGTTTGTAAATCACTTTTTAAGCTCACAGTAAATTTTGGATGTCTTTCCATGACAGTCATAAAATCCCAACTTATCCTTTTAACAGCCACAGTAACTCATTCTGTGGCTGTTTTCTAAAGATTATGAAATATTATTTCAAACACATGGAATATTATAGAAAATAGAGAATACATTATTAGATGTACCCAAAGCCTTCTTTGCCCTCTGCCTTTTTGATTCTGGTTTCCTCCTTCTCTCTTGAGGAAGGCTGTTGACTTGCATCTTCCCCATTTGTGTTTTTATATTGTATATTATGTGTATATACCATAAACCAGAAATTGTATTGTTTGTGTGTTAAGTTTACATTAACTGTGTTGTGTTGTACATATCCTTTTAAAACTTGTTCGTCATTGTAGTTTTGAGATTTATGTGTGTTAATACATATGCATTCATCTCAGCTGCTGTAGGCTGCGTGAGTCTTCCACAGACTAACTGGGGACATCTAGGTTGTTTCCAGTTTCTCACTATTATACGTAGTACTGCACCAGACAGCCTTATACACATGTCCATGTGCACAGGAGTAGGAGCTTCTCCAGGCCAGAGGTTTTCAAACAACCACCTGGGGAGCTTTAAAAAGAAATGCAGACATCTGGGTCCTACCTCAGATTTGGTTCCAGTTGTGCAGCCAGTGTTGAGAATCAACAGTCTAGGGTCTGTACCTAGAAGTGGAATGACCATGTCAACTGGAATGCCCATCTCTACCTTTACCAAATGAGGATACTGGCTTTTACTCTGCCTGCAAGGTTTGGATTTTTGTTTCCCTACATCCTCTTCAACATTTGGTATTATCAATCTTTAAAAAATGTTTGTCTATCTGAAATGGTTCTTTTCTCCTTTTAATTGGCATTTTCCAATTCCCAGTATGGTTGAGAATCTTTTCTTAACTTTATTGGGCATTTGGGTTTCCAAATAGAAGAGAGAGAGAGAGAATAGATTCCTTTTCATACCGTCCACAAAAACAAATTCCAGATAGATTGAAGACCTAAATGTGTAAAGTAAAATGTTAAAGCTTCTAGAAGGAAATATAGATGAACACTGGAGTAGAAACATAGAGTTTCTTTTTTAAAATTAATTATTTATTTATTTTGGCTGCGCCGGGTCTTAACTGTGGCATGTGGAATCTTCATTGCGGCAGGCAGGATCTTTAGTTGCAGCATGTGGACTTCTTAGTGCGGCATGTGGACTCTTACTTGTGGCATGCATTCGGGATCTAGTTCCCCAACCAGGGATCGAATCCAGGCCTCCTGCACTGGCAGTACAGAGTCTTACCCACTGGACCACCAGGGAAGTCCCGGGATAGATGACAAAAAAAGTATATACCAGAGAGGAAAGGATTGCTTATTTGATAATATATGTATATTAAACTGTATGACAGAAGACACCACCAACAGTGAGAAAACAAGCCACATGCTATTTGTAAACCATTAAACCAATAAGGATTAGTCTCCAAAACATATAAAGAACTCCTGCAGATCGATTTTTTTTCTTAGATTCAAATATCAGTCTTTGACTATTAATAAGTTCATGTTCATTGATTTTTAGATATTTTAAAATATTTCTTTTATGAATTTTTACTTGAATATTTTTTGGTGATTTTGATCACTGTATCTTTTTCTTTAATTTTTGTTCTATATTGGAGTATAGTTGATTGACAATGTTGTGTTAGTTTCAGATGTACAGCATAGTGATTCAGTTATACATATACATGTATCTATTCTATTTCAAGTTCTTTTCCCATTTAGGTTATTACGGAATATTGAACAGAGTTCCCTGTGTTATACAGTAGGTCCTTGTTGGTTATCTATTTTATTTTTTTATTTTATTTTATTTTTTAACATCTTTATTGGAGTATAATTGCTTTACAATGGTGTTGGTTATCTATTTTAAATATAGCAGTGTATACATGTCAACTCCAAACTCCCAATCTATCCCTTCCCCCATCCTTCCCCCCCGGTAACCATAAGTTCGTTCTGTAAGTCTGTTGATCACTATATCTTTTTCTTAATAATTGTTAAAACTCTTTATGCATTTTATGATTGTTTTTGGCTGAAAGTAACAGAAACCCTCAACTCAAACTGGCTTAAATAATAAAGCCTCTCTTATTACTTTACAGAGGTCAAGTCTCCAGTGAGGCATCCAGGGCCATTCCTTCCATCTCTATGCTCTTCCAGGGGCTTCATCTTCAGGCTTGCTCCCTTCATGGTTGTAAGATGGCAGCCTCAATTCCACACATCAGATCAGAACCCACCACTGCCCAGAGGAGAGGAGGCTCTGCCTGCCACCTCTGCTTAAGTGGGAGGAGACTTTTCCCAGAAGTCCTGCAGACATCCCTCACTGGCTAGGATCAGTTACATGTCCCTTCCTAAATCAATCACTGGCAAGGGAGGGGTTATTATAATTAGTTTTGACTAATCTTTTGGGGGTAGAATAGCTATTGAGAGTCAGTCACCATGACCCTCCATAGATTAATATTTGTAGCCCTTTGTCATATATAATAAATATATTTTTAAAGCTTCCCATTTCTTATAATATTGTTCATAAATAGGTATCAAATGCCATGTTTCTCAATTCTAAGATACCTCAGTTATGAGGCATTAATGTAATAACCTTTCAGAAGAGGAGAGGACTATATTTCACATTCATTTGAAGGAATAAACAAATGTTCACTACACATTCACTCCAAGTCACTTTTTTCAATACCACAGATTCTGAATCTTAGCCTTTTTCACATTTTACAGTTCTCTTTTGGACTTGATCATTAAACACAGCATCATGGCCATCACTGCTTTTCGTAATCTCTGCCTGTAATCTTGACTGTTTTAGCCCCTTTTAAATTGACAGTATAATTTCAAAACATATGAAAGATTATTGGTATTATTTTCATTTCCTACTTCGTTATACTTGTGGTTTCATTTTATTCTTTACTTGAAGGAAAAAAATATTCTTGAAGTTAATCAGCTTCTTCAGGAAGTTTCTGAAACACATGCCTAAGTGTTTTTGGCTGCATAGGTCACACCAACCCCTCCTGGCTTTAAAATTTTTATGATCTACTTCAAGAAGATTGGCATTTTCTTTTCAACTTTTAGACAAGTAAAGCATGGTTACATTCTCATTGTAAAAATGCAAACAGTCTAGAAAAATTTAGGGTAAAAAAGTGGAAGTTCTTCAATAACCCCTAATTCCCAAATTTGGTTCTCTTCCCCAAGAAGATTACTCGGTGAGGTGTGACCCTTCTAGAACATTACCCAAGGATTTATGCACACACGTGTGTGTACCGGTTGTGGGGTTTTACGTTCAGTAAATCATCCTGTACATACTCAATAACTTTGTTCACATAAGTTTGTTTTGGCGATCTTCCCACGTGAGTTCCCTAATGGTGGACATTTAGGTTGTTTCTAATTATTTGCTGTTACAAACAGTGCTATAATTAACATCCTTGTAAATGTCTCTTTGTGCATATGGGCAAGCATTTCTTTAGGGGAGCTATCTATGGTTTGGCAATTTCTGCTGCCTTTAATTGCATTGCCTGGTATCTGGCAGACGATCTTCTGCATGTACAATAACTTTTCGTGTCCATGCTCCATTATAGTGTAAGTTTTAAAAAGATGTTTTAGGCAACAATTAGGAATCTAAGTTTAAGTTCAAATTCTGTGTGGATTGCTGTGGGCAGCTGAGGTGACAGTTGCATGAACAGATACCTCTACACGTGGCTAGGTTCACCCATGCACAGAGACTTGTGAGGAAGAGCAGGTAAGGTCCCCCTGCAACACGCACTGTAAGGCACATGGTGATTTTTATAATGTTAAAATATGCGTAAATGCCTCTTAGAGCAGATGAGTTATGGTATTTGGTTTTCCCAGATGAATAGCCCATTGCTCCACCCCGTATTTAAATGGCCCTTTCCCTGCAAGTCGATACAACTGCATTAACACAAATTCATTTCCCCTGCAGCTGGGGGTGTTTCTGGACTATTAACTCCATTGATCTATGCCTCTGTTCCGGTGCTAGTTCAAGGGGTAGGCTCCCCTGTAGTCATATTTTTGAGAACTTACTTGCACACTTGTCTTTCTATCTGCTGCTTTTTCTTCCCCCCCACACTGTACTTTTCACACAGGTGCTTCATTAGCTCTTCACAATCTGCATGATTTTGCATCATGATGTGTCTGATGTGAGAACATCTGCAGCAGGCAAGAGCATACTTTCCTCAGGCCTTGACACTGAGTTTACCATCAGCATGAAGCAATCTCTGTCTCTCTTTCTCTCCCTCTCTCTCTCTCTCATCCACTGACATCTCCTAGCATCACTGCTCCAACATCAGTTATGCTTGAGTCTTGAACTCAATCTGAGTTGAAAATGTGCCAGCTTTCTTATCATTATCACTAACAGACTGCTTAATTAACCTGCTGATGTTGTCAATAATGGATCTTGCTGGTGTGCTAGAAAGGAGACCCACAGCCCATGTTTGGTCTCTCTCTCTCTTTTCATTTACTTAGTCTCTCAGTGTCTATGTCTCTGGAGTTGGACTGTCCAGGAGTGAGATGAGAAGGACCTGGGAGGGTTTGAAAGCAATACAGCAGAACTGAAAGTTCTGGAAGAGGTCATGGAAATGAAATCACTAAAACAGGCTGGCATTCTCATTGCTCAATGGCAGGGATGGCTAGCAACCGGTGCATACAGCAAGTGCTTAATAAATGGATAACCACTGTACACAGTCAACAGAAGAGATTACAGGGCATGTGTTGTCTGTGTAAGCAGTAAGAACTGTGGGTGTTCCAAGGGAGGAGCCTGGGGTTGTCATCTTCTGAGGTGGCCTTCAGCGTTTTCTCTTTCTTTCCAGCCAGGGAGCTCAGATGAGAGGGGACATTGTCATCCCCAAAAGCATCCAGGAGGGGAGGGAGGCTGGGTTTTCACTTCCTTTCATGCTTTGTCTTTCATCTCAAGTGGTTTTGTGTTTTGTTTTGTTTTGTTTTTTGCGGTACGCGGGCCTCTCACTGTTGTGGCCTCTCCCATTGCAGAGCACAGGCTCCGGACGCGCAGGCTCAGCGGCCATGGCTCACAGGTCCAGCCGCTCTGCGGCATGTGGGATCTTCCCAGACCGGGACACGAACCCGTGTCCCCTGCATCGGCAGGCGGACTCTCAACCACTGCGCCACCAGGGAAGCCCCCTGTTTTATGTTTGAACCAAAGGCCTGCTCTGTCCTTCTGAGGCCACATCACACATTCGGAAATTTCAGAGAGCAGGAGAGATGCCACCATGAGCCTGGGGCAGCTCCATCACCTCGAAAACCATGCTCTCTCCTGTCTTTGTCTCCATCACATACACACACACACACAGAGTCAGGCTAGATATGTCTCAGCCGCCCCTGGCTTCCCTCTACCTGGAGATCCTGTAAGCTCAGACAGCACCCAGAGATCCCGTGGAGACACTAAATGCAGCCCCTCCTTTTACACTTGGGAAGCTGGGCAGGGGGTGGGGTTTGCGGAGTCAGCTGTTGGCTCCTGGCTTTAAGCAGTTGCTCCTCCCCTGGGCTACATTCCTGTGGCCTTGCCTTTCCTGGCGTGGTGGTGGAAAGGATTCTCAGAGGGCAGAGATTGATGCCTTTCGGGGCAGAAAACCCCAATATTCTCTCCAAAGAGAGACTAATATTGGGTATCCTGGGTACTGAGGGCCTGGCCGTCCCAGGGGTGCGATGGGTGTAGTACATCCTGCCACCACTAGAGGGCGAGTCACTAACACCCAGGCCAGGTGCCCCTTCCCAAGGCCACTCTGGGGGCCCTGGGGGCTGTCAAGAGCTCACCTCTGAGGGCGGGGAGGGGGAGATGCAGAGTCAGGACTGGAACCTAAGCCCAGCTGGCCTGAAACCCAGGCTCCCATTCTCTCTTCCTTTACCTCAGATTCACCTTCCTAACTCTGTCAGTCTGGACGTGTGTTAGGACGAGGGTTTTTCAACGTCAGCACTACGGACACGTTGGGCTGGAAAATTCTTTGTTCTGAGGGCTGTCCTGTGCATTGTAGGATGTTTAGTCATCTTTGGTCTCTAGAGATCACACTAGATGCCAGTAGCAGCCCCCCGTCCCCCAGGTTGTGATCATCAAAAACGTCTCCAAATATTGCCAAATGTCTCATAAAGATGGCCCCAGTTGAGAGCCCGTGTAAGACAGGAGAGCACGCCTGCTGTGGAGACAGGAGGAACTGGTGCCGAAAAGGTCTGCGCATGGTTCCCACTGCTCCTGTGTGTCGTGTGGAAACACGAGCTACTCAGAGATGGCATATGTGCTGTAAATACATTTCGAAACTGTATTTGGTCTCCTGCTTTTCTTCTCCAAAGACTGCAGAGTATCTCAGTCTTCCTCTCTGTTTATTCCACCTCCCCACTTGACTGAAACAGGAGATTGAGGCTCAGAGACCCCCAGGGCCTCAAGCCACCCCTCACCTGCAGAATCCTGTCCCCCAGCTGCAAGCGCCCTGGACCACTCTGCTCCCCAGTGTTGGCTTGGGTACCAGGAGCATCTGTGGTCCTCCTCCACCTGCCCACTAGGCCCTGCCGCCCTCCAGCTCCCCAAACCCTGGTGTCCTCCCCCCCACTGGAGGGAGTGGGGAAGCAGCAGGTGTTGATGCTAATCAGCGTTCACAGCCCAGAACTGCAGTCGCTCCCAGGCTCACACACTCCCCAAAATTAAACACTCATTATACAAAATTAATTGACATTAATTAGCAAAAATTAAAACTTTAAACACAGCAAGGCGCTTTTGGGGGAGGAGTGGAGCAGGCGGGCTCCAAATTTGTCACCCCCCGAACTCCCCACCCTCCCACCACCCCCAAGTCCCCCCACTTCCATCCTGGAACAGGGCCGGAGGAGTTCAGGCGAGGTCAGCACCCACACCCGGCCCTGAGCCCAGGGCCAGCCACGTGGATCCCAGGGGGGAGGAGCTGAAAGAGGCTCCCTGTGCCAGTCACCAGCTGATGGGTGGCCGCCCAAACTCTGACACACAGTGCTGAACTAAGGAGCCAGGAGCCCTCCCCTCAGCCCAGGTCACCGTGATCTCAGCTGACGTGGGGAGGCATGGCCAAAGGAGGAAACCCAAGCACGTGGAGCAGGAACGTAGAAGGTGTGCCTTTAGCCGTGCCTGACCCCCACCACACCCCGCCCCAAACCCTTCCATCTCCTGGGTACCCGAAGGATGAGGCACTGTAGCCTTTCAGCTCTGTCCCGCTTTGTTGTGTGACCTCAGATAAGTCACTCCCCATCTCTGAGCCTCAATTTTCCATCCATATGATGAGGGGGCGGTGCCAGGTTAGCACTGAGGTGCCTGCCTGCTCTGGCACCTGTTGTCGGGGAAGCAAATCTCTGGGAAATTGATTCATTCTGAGGAGTGAGCGAGGGGCTAAACGTGGGGGGCTGGAATTCAAGAGGATGCCCGGAAAGGCAGCCCAAGGGATGGAGGTGCTGATGGTGGAGCATCAGGCACCAGTGTGGGCGATGTGTCTTCAAGCCCGAGAGCCCTCCCAGGTGGGCATCCACTTCGCCTGCCCGTGGGGCCTGCGCCTGAGGACAGGAAAGCAGCGTTCTTGATCCCTGGCCGCTCTCTAAGCCCTAAATAGTTTCCCTTTCCTTCCTGACACTGGTTATTTTCCACCTTTGCTCTCCAGGTTCCCAAGGGCCCCCAAATCCTTCACCAGGCTGATAGGCAGCAGAGCCACACCTTCGCCCACTGTTTGAACAGACGTGGCATTTATTCAGAACCTTTGTTGCTTGGTGCGGGTGGAGCCCAGTGATCTCCTGCGCAGGGTAGAATGCCATCCGCCCCCCTCACGCCGGCTCCCTGCCACCCTCTCTCTCCAGCCAGCGCCAACATCTGCAACGTGGTCCTGATGCGGTACGGGGAGCTGGAGGAGGGGATTGACGTCCTGGATGGTGATGGCAACCTCGTGGGCTCCTCCAAGATCGCAGCCAGACATGTGGGTCGTCTGGGGACTCGGGGGCTGGTAGGGAGGCTGTGGTCGGTTTTCCCTAGACACTTTCATTCCCCAGGGGCTTGTGTCCTCAGCGCCCTTGCCTTGCCCTCTTCAGCTCTCCTTGTCACCCCACTCCCACCCCCACCCCCCATTGGTTTGAGCCCCAGGCCTCAGGTCTGGCCCCAGCCACACCTGCCCACCAGACACCCTTGCTTCTCTCCAGTCGCCTCATCACTACTGGGAAACATCCCCATCTCTTGTCCCAGCCCCTCTGGACGTGCTTTCTCTGACCTCTTACTTGGTAAGGGCAGAGGAGGCCCCCCCAGAGCTTTCTTTCCCTTCCCCAGGACCTAGGGCCTAGGGCCTTCATATCCTCCCGACGCATAGAAGCTGATGGTTTGTGGTTGTGTGCTAATAAGCACTTCTGCAGGTGATAGTCACTAGGGAGAGGCGGAGGGATTTTGGGCTTGCAGGAAGCCACGGGCGTGGTTTGGAGAAGAATGTTTTGTTACAGGAAGGCCCTCTTTCACTTCTGGTTTCACCAGCCTCACCCATCTAGCAATTGCAATTAAAAAAAAAAAATTCCTGTCCACTTGTGTATCTTCCTGTGCTTTCCAGCCTTCATCCTAATGGCAGTTAGTGGCCTGTCCTGCTCTGGCCTCCAAGTGCTGGGTCCCCTCTGCTCCAGCCCTGTCCCTTATGAGCTCCCACATGGCCCCCCACTGCACCCTGTCACTGAGGCCTTCTCCATAAGCCTCTGAGGTAGGAAGACGCTTCTCTTGTCCTGGTCCTTCCCTCCCCACTGACTGATCTCAGGGAAAGTAAGTGTCTGTCCAAGGCTTGTGAAGGGCAAGGGGCTCAGGGGTGCCAGTGCCAACACCGCATCCTCTGCTTCCTGCACAGGCTCTGGGCCCCCTGTCATCCCCACACCTGTTCAGAAGACTGGAGGGACCTCTCCCAGGCCTTCCTGAGGCTGGTCACGAAGAACCCAAGTTCCTGGGAGAAATGTTTAGCCCTGAGCCCATCATCAGAGGGGATTTGGCCTCCATTTCCTACATCACCCTAACCTCCTATCCAGCTCTATCCTTTTCCCTACTTGCTGTGAGGGAGGCCAACTGTGATAACTCCTCCCTGTGGTCCAAACAGCAGGGAACCCCACGCTCTTCTGCAGCCCTGGGCTTCCCTTCTCCTGCCTATATCAGCCCCTTGCCATTTGGGACTCCAGGGACCCGTGGGTTACAAGCATTCCTTGAGCCTTCTCTGAGGGCTGGGAGCCCGTGGGGTTAAAGGAACTCATCACAATGACCATCAGGGTGCAGAACTGCCACTGAGCTGTGCCTTGACCAGCCCCCCACCCCCGGAATCCTGAGGGAGCCCCCAGAGCAAGGCCCCAGGCAGACCCCATATGGGGACAGCAGACACTCAGCAGAAGCTTTTCCCACTTACAAAGCTGACCTCTTGTCATTAAGAAAGACTCTCATCCAGAGCCAGGAAATGGCCAGATCCTCCAAATCTTTGTCTTTAAGGGAAAAGAAAGTAAATCCCAGAATCCCTCTTCTTGGGCACCAGGAGCCTCAACGCGGCTCAGCAGGCCACAGCTGTTTGTTCTGGCCCTTCCAGTGCCTGCTTTGTTTGTAGAACATCTCAGGTCCTCCATATGTTTCCTCCCAGCCGCTGTACCCTGCCACCCGATTCACCTCCCTGGGTGCAGGCCCCTTGTTGGGGCCGCTTCTGGGTTGCCTCCACTCCCCCACATGTGGCAGGTGATGCGGATCTGCTATGGGAAGAGGGGGTGGCTTTTTTCTGTTGTTTGGAATATGGCTTCGTGAGGGATTCCATGAATGATTCCGTTCAGCCAGATGTGCTTAGCAGTGGTACATACACCTAGGGGCTCCAGGGCTGCTGCCCCGAGGCTGTCCCACCCCCGCCCCGCTCACCATGGCCTCTGCTTGCCCCTCAGGCCCTGCTGGAGACGGCGCTGACGCGGGTGGTCCTCCCCATGCCCATCCTGGTGCTACCCCCGATCGTCATGTCCATGCTGGAGAAGTGAGTTGGGGCCCAGGACAGAGGCCATCGTGGCGGAGAGGGTGGGGGAAGGGGGACCTGCTGGCCCAGGGCAAGGTTCCTGGTTTGTTCAAACTCTCCCTGGCAGGGCTGCTGGAATCATCCTGTGAGAATTAATGGACTTTGGCTGCTCAGGACCCTGTGCTAAGTTCTAGGAGGGATGTCCCGATGGACATGGCTGGCCCTGCCCTGGAGCTGGCGGTTCTAGGTTGTGTGTGTGTGTGTGTGTGTGTGTGTGTGTGTGTGTGCACGCACGCGGTCTATTAGTGCACAGCACAGGACCAGTGGTGAAGAGAGTCTGAGGACTATGGTGGGAAGACTAGACTTGGGCCTAGCGCATCCCTTTCCGGCATCTGCCATGAGGCAAGTCACCACCTCACTGAGCCTCAGTTTCTTCATTTAGACAATAATTGTACTAACCTCCCTGCCGCCCTCAGAGGGATATTCTGAGAACACATTTGTCCTGACCATAAAGAAATAAGGAGATACAATAATAAGAACAATGATGGAGTGATTCTATTAATTAATGAATGTAAAATTGAATCACAAAGGCGGGAATGCTGCTGGAAGGAGAGGAGGGAGGAAGCAGGGCTGGTTTGGGCAGGCCCTGAGGGTTGGGGAATATCTAGGAGGATGGCAAGGGGCAGGGAAGGGTTCCAGGTGTGGGGAGCCAGATGAGCAAAGGCCTGGAGGTCTGGTGCAGATAAAAGTGAAGAGGTGATCGCTTCCTCCTTCCCGGGGGCCCAGCCTGGGAGGGGCACCTCAAGGCAGTGGATGGGCTCGGGGGCACTCCCTCTGGGGCTCTGGATCAGGGGCTTCTCCCCAATTTGGGGACCTTCGTAGTCCCACAAAACAAATTACAGTAACAGCTAACACTTAACAGCTAAGCACTGGCTGCATCCCAGCCGGGTCCCTGCCAAATGCCATCTCCTCAACGAGGCCCTCCCTGACCACCCCATCGAGATTACAGCCACCAGGACTTCTTCCCCCACTACACTGCCTTATTTTTACTCACAGCACTTATCGATAGCTGAGATTCTTTATTTAGTTATATGCTATCTGTCTGCTTCATTAGAAGGTCATCTCCATGGAGGCAGGTCAGTTCCTTTGTTTACTGCCCTGCACGGCATCTAGCAGAGTTCCTAGCACATAGTGACGCTCAGTGTTTGTTGGATGAATGAATGATCTCATTTAACCTTCACAACAGTGCAAAGAGGTGAGCATGATGTCCCCATTTTACAGACAAGGAAAGGAAGGCAAAGAGAGTTGTATCATCTGCTTACAGTCACACACTAGGAAGTGGCAGAGCCAGGCAGGGCCCAGGAATACGGCTGCAAAGCTGGGCTCTTCCTACCACACTGGCTGCCTCTTGGATTTTTGGATCACAGCACATAATCAGCCTGTCTTTGGAATCCACCCCGCATGGAGACAGGAGAGGGGCAGATTTGGGGAACTGGCCTCAGAAAGCCTGTGTTTTGATAAGGGCAGGACCCACACGAAGGTCAGCTGCAGGTGGGACCCGGCAGTGTGGGAACAGGGTCAGGGTGACCTTGAGGGGAGGGCTGGTCCAGAGGAAAGAGGCTGCAGCTGGCACTGAGAGTAAGATAGGATTTTGGTGGAAGGGAGGGCTTTCTGGGCAAGGTGTGACCCTGTTGCGTGGACCTTGAAGAGCCCAACCCAACAGAAACAAAGCACGCTCTCTCATTGCGCCTGCTGATAAGGGGCCCTGTGTCCAGCTGAGGGGATGATTTCTTCGTCCCCTGGAAGAGTGGGGGAGGTGCATAGTGGGCGTGGCTACCTGAGCAAGGGATGGTGTGTTGAACACTGAGACTTAAGAATATTAATCTCCTCTGGAAGTTGCAAAAATAAATCATGGGAAGCGATTCCTTCGGTGCCCCTGATCCTCGTATACGCCGCTCTCTGGTGAACTGAGGCTGTTCCCAAATACCAGCGACTGCAAGTGCACACAAGGACACCACTGGGCAAATGAGGAAGGGAGGGTTTCTGTCCTCAAGGCTACTGAATCTTGAACCTGGAATTTGCTGGGGAAAAATGTGGTCTGTGATGCCTTCTGGGTGCCATCTGAGCTAGGTTTGCAGAAAGTGGAGTGACAGTTAGTGTCCCATTGGTTGGGGGCTTAAACTTAGCTTTGGGAGGCTTGGGAGGTGGGGTGGGATTGTTCTAGTTCTGACTGTCCCAGCCTGGAATCAACCTGGACTGCGGGTGCCCTGCATCTGGCTCAGCTCAGGGTCAAAGGAAGCCCCTCGGGTAGGTAGAAGAGGGTTAGCCATTGGTCTCCTGGAAGACTTGTATTTAGTTGGTCCTTCCCTGAAGCTTGTGGGAGGGTCTCTCAGGAGGAGAAAGAGTCTAGCCTGGGTTCCCCCAGGAATATCAAGACGAACAAGACTCAGTTTGCACCCTCAAAGACATAATTAACCTCATATACATGGGGCAGGGGGGGGTGGGAGCTGCCAGACTGTGAGGTGGGGGGCAGGGCAGGGCCGGCACCAACTGAGACTCCTGGCAGGAGTCCCGGGGGGCTGGTCAGTTTCCCACCTGGAGAATGATGTCACTGCCCCCCTCACCACCTTGTCCACTAGAGCTTGGCACTTTGCACCATCCAGCGGGCCCCTGGCTCTTGGCTGGGGCCCCCCTGCCGGGCACCCCACGGCCTTTCCATGCAGGGTGCTAATGGAAGGGCCTCTGCTGAGGAGGCTGATGGGGGAGGCAGCCCTACCCTCAACCCTCGGGAGCCCCTGGTTGGGTGAGGGAGTCAGGACAGCCAGGGAAAAAAGACAAAAGAACACTTACAAAGCAGCCTGCTTGCAAATTAATGGAGCGCAAAAGTAAAACTGCTCCAAGTGCTGAGGGAATGCACGGCAATGGGGAGACAAGCTGTTGTGTGGCAGCGAGGCTGCCTTGGCCCCGGCCTCAGTTTCTCCTCTCTGGGAGGACCCTGGCTTTCCTGCTGGGATAGCAGAGGTGGGCGGCATCTTCAGGTGTCCCTGTCTCTGAGATGAAAGGAAAAGGGTCTGCCGTCAGAAGCCGAGAATCCTCCACTCTGAGGGGTGTACGCCCCACCCCTCACTCTCCACCGGACCTTCCCTCAGGCCCAGGGCTCCCCTCCAGCTCCACTGTCCTGGGGAGGAAGCTGGTTTGGGACTCAGGGCCCGGAGAGTAGCCCCGCCCCCCCAACTCAGAGGCAGCTGTGGGGGGGTCTCTCCCCCAGCTCTGCATCCCTGGCCCTGGCCCGGGCCTGGACTTTTCTGCCCTCCCGGGCTGGGTCTCATCTTGGTCAGGGTTCAGGCCACACCCTCCACGGTAGCTCCTGAGGCCGCTCCCCAGCCTCCCTCATTCCCGGGGATCCGGGTCTTTCCTCTCTCCCAGGCATTCGCACATCTCTCCATCTGCATATTTTAACTCCCCCAGCTGCCTTTCCAATTCCTCCCTGCCATTTCCCTCTCCTCCTCCCCTCCCCCTGTCCTGCTGTGTTCACTCTCCCGCCTGGGCTGGGACTTCAGAGGCTCCTGTTGGCTGCTGTCTGAACCTTTCTCCTTCCTGAGTGGGGAGGACAGGCCTGGGACTTTCTGGATCCCTTTCACAGTGGGGACTTCAGCCAGCCACCCGGAGAGAGGAACCAAGGTCGCAGCCCCACGTAGAAGGGGTCTGTCCAGTGTCCCCACCGAATGAGTCAATGTCCTGCCCCTCACCTGCCAGGGAGGGAACCTCCCTCCCGTGATCCTCCCTCGGGGCGATGCCTCCAGGGACCACACACCCTCCTGTCCCCTCCCCTCTGCTCTGGCCACCCTCAGGGACTGAGGTCCCAGTCGCTGCCACGGGAGCAAGAGTGCCCACCTTCTGGTCCTGCTGGAGAAGTTAATCTGAGTTGAAAACATCTCAGGACCCATCTCAGCCTTATCCCAGCCCTCCGTAACTCCCATGGAAGCCCAGGAGGCCTCAGGCTGAGTCCGTGGGGAAGAGGGGGGTAAGGCTCACTTGGAAGAGAGGGAGAAGATGGGGGCACTGGACCAAGGCAGAGGGGATGCCAGAAGGGCTTGAGTTTGATTTGGGCACCTTTGTCCCCCTGTTCTTAATCCTGTGGAAATTCTCCTCCCCAATAGCTCAGTTCAGGCTTAATTCAACAACTGGACAGATCTTGGAGTCTGGGCCAGTGGGAAGGGCTGGAGGACAACCCAGCCACCAGGATCCTCCCTCCTTCCTGCTGGTAACAAGGGCAGTAACAGCAGCAATACTAACACACCTCACTGAGCGCTTACTGTGTCCAGGTCTTTTACTTGCATAGAATTTACGAGTAATTGGATTGTTATTGGTACCTAAGTAGGAGCATCCTGGGCCAGAGTTTCCCAGAAGTGTGGTCTGGGGATCACCTGTTTTAGACTCAGGGAAGGTTCCCAGGTGTAGTACCAACTGAATCAGGATCTCATGGGGGAGTCTGCATTTTTAACCACTGCCTAGATACTAAAGTTTGAGAACTGCTGCTCCCAGTTTTGCTGTCGCCTTAGAGCCAGCTGCTTTTGGGATTCATGTGCCAGGAGGTGAAGGTGGTGTGGGGTTTGCCTGCCCCGACACTGAGGCGCTGCCCCCAGAAGAGCCTCTCCCCTGCCTGTGGCCACAGCAGCGCTGCTCCAGGAGGGGAGGGCAAGAGCCCTGGTTATAGCTTCTTCACACCAGGAGCCAGTCTCAGTCCGGTGGAGGCTGACGCTGACCCAGGGCAGCATGTGTACCCACCCAACATCCCTTGGCAAGTAATCCATCTTGCTGACACATGCCACCTCAGGCCTCCCCAAGTGGAATGCCTGGTGGATTATACAGAGCGAAATGTTCTGAGGGACAACGCAGTGAAGGTGGACCCGCCAGCTGCTCTGCCCTCCACTCTGTCTGGAGAGGCCGTTTCGTCATGGGGCTGGGGGACCCAGGGCCCTGGAGGGAGGCTTTCGTACCCCTCTCCTGCCCAAGAATCCCAGCTCTTTTGTTCACCGTGGGGAGGGGTGCCAACTGTGAACTGGTGATGCAGCGGGCAAAGGGTCCTTAAGGCAAGAGCCAGAGCAGCTCAGTGACAGCACTTTAGGGAGTCAGAGGAACCCACACAGCAGCCCTGCCTGCCTCCCGCAGACTTGGTCTTGGCCTTGGGCAAGTCACTGTGGCTCTTGGATTGAAGGTGACAAGGTGGTCAGCAGGGTGTGTTCTGTTCCCATACCCAGAAGAGGTCATCCTCTCCTGGCTGCGCGCGCGTGCGTATGCGTGCTTGTGCGTGCTTGTGCGTGCATGTGCGTGAATGCGTGTGTGGTTTTTTCACTATTGCAATATGTGCTGCCTTCAAGGCCCATCTTCCTCCGCTGTGTCCCCACGTGGGCCCCCCACCCCCTGCACAGGAGCAGGGGCCGACAGCCTCCTCTATCGTCTACCCCACACGTGGCCTTCTTTGCGCAGGGCTGGACGCACAGTGGGGTGGGTGCCCCACAGGTGCTCATTTATGATTTATGGTTGAGAATTTAACCAGCAACGTCCTTCAGGGCAGGGCCTGGGGATAGGGCTGCCACCGGCGGACGGTCCCAAAGACAGAATTCCTCCACAGCTACTTAGCTATGGGCTGGGCCTGGCCCTCAGACCCAGCGGGACCCGGCATGGTGGTTAACGGCCAGCTCACCCTGTCTCCGGGTCTCATGGGCGCCCCCCTTCTCTCTCCCCAACAGGACAGCTCTCCTGCAGGCGCGCCCCCGGCTGCTCCTCCCCGTGCAAAGCCTCGTGTGCCTGGCAGCCTTTGGCCTGGCCCTGCCGCTGGCCATCAGCCTCTTCCCCCAGATGTCAGAGGTCAGTGGAGGGAGGGGCTCAAGGGCAGGACAGGGAGGGTTGCCGTTCGGTCACTTATGAACCAATACCTACTCGGTGCTGACACCTTAGCACTGTGCTAGCTAGGTACTGGGGTTAGACGGTGAATGAGACGGGCCCAGGCTCTGACCTCTCAGGGTCAAGGGTCAAGTAGTGAACACAGCGATGAAACGGAATAGCAAGTGAAGGGTGAGCAGTGTTAAGATGGGAGGAGTTTGGCCATGGGAGGAGACAGTAGGGGCCCAAAGAGAGCTTAGAGAGAAGTGGCATTTCATGGGGGCCTGAAGGATGGTCTAGAGTTGGCCAGGTGTGTAAGAGGTGAGGGGACACATAGGCTGAGGTCACCTGGTGTGAAGGGAGGCGGCACACAGCTGAGGAAAGCCTGCCGCTTGGGCAGAGAGTGGGGAAGATGAGGTGGGCCAGGTACGGGGCCCTGACGTCAGCAGGTGCCGGGAACTTGGAAGCCAGCGCAGTGGGTAGACGTTACCAGAAGAGCTGGGCAGAGCAGGACCACAGATTCCTGATTTTGAACGGTCCCCATGGCTGTATGGTGAGGCTGCGTTGGAGCTCTGGAGAAGGAGCCTTCAGGAGGCGGTGGCGGGAGTCCAGCGAGAGATGATGGCGGCTTGGACCAGGCTGCTGGCAGCGGGCATGGAGGGAAGTGGGTCCTTTAAGAGAGAGTTAGGAGGCAGCTTCATCAGGATCTGATGAAGAACTGCGTGTGGTGGGAGGACAGGGAACCGGCAGGATGTGCGCCCGGCTTTCTGGTTTTGAACAACCCGGCAAGACGGAGATGAGGAGGGGCCGGCGTGCAGGAGGACAGCATGTAGAGCTGGATGCATACGTGGGGTTTGAAGAAGAACCTGTGGAACTTGTGAACAGAGGTGCCCTGTGGAAGCTGGCTTTGGGTCTAGAAGCCAGGAGAGAGGCCTGGGCTGGAGGGACAGAAGTAGGAGCCCCCAGCATAAAACAGTGATGGAAGCCAGAATGGTGGGTGGGATCAACCCAGGAGCGTGTGGAGAAAATAGGCCCTGGGGAGGGGAGCTGCCCAAGGACAAGTGGCCAGGGAGGTAAGGACAGAGCCAAGTGAGACTGGAGTTGGGGGGCATCCACAGGGTCAGACCCTCCCGAGAGGTCAAGGTCCGTGGGGTTGAAGAGCGTCCATTGGTGTCTCAGTTCGTGAAGGCAAACCCCATCCCGAGGGGTGGAGCCCAGCTGGGGGGTAAGGAAATGGGTTGGCAGGCTGACCGCTTGGTCTAGAGGCTTGGTACCGGGGGAACAAAGAGAAGCAGACCCGGAGCTGGAATGAGATGTGGGATCAAGAGAGGCGTTTATTTATTTTCACTCTTTTAAAATGGGAGAGACTGGAGCTTGTGTAAATGCAAAGGGAAGGCACCAGGAGAGAAGAAGGACACTGGAGGAGGAGGACAGAGAGCAAAGTCCATGAAGTGGGGGAGTCAGAACGCAGACAAGGGGTTCAAAGGATTCGCCTGGGTGGGGGAGACCCCTCCCCACTTTAGCAGGGGGAGGCAAATGTTGGTTGGGGGGGTGGAGTTCGGGGGTGGGGAGGTTAAGGAAGTTGATCTGATAGCTCCTGTGTTCTCATGACTGAGCAGAGAGGAAGGAGGTGGGTGGGAAGGGGGAGGTCAAAGGTCAGAGGACCATGGAGAAGGCTGGAGACCTTCAGAGGGGAGAACAGGAGAGACAGCGGACTAAGGAAGTCAGAGAGCCTGGTGGGCAGTGCCGGGGGGTCAGAGGAGGGGACGGCTGGGGGTGGACACAGGTCTGTGGGGATGGCCAGGGCCTGTCTACCCAGAGGTGTGGGGCCTGCTCCAGTTTCGTCTGGTTGGGTGAGGCATTCGGGGGGCTGGTAGGAGTTCAGGAGGAGCAAAAGACTCCAGAATCTTAGCTGGGTGGGGGTGAAGAAGCGTGAGCAAGCCGAGTGGGAAAAGCAAGAGGCAGGCCCGAGGAGGGCAAAGAGTGACCATGGTATTTGGAGTTACAGAACTCAAGGGAACACGGGGGCCGCGGCTGCAGATGGGCGCTTCTGAATCTGTGACCGCAGGACTGACCCTGAGGGGCGGGAGGGGTGCAACTTCCTCCAGGGGAGTTGGGGAAGGTGGAAATAAGGGTCCTGGGGTGTTACACTGGGACTGTGAGGACTGGAGACCCAGGGCCTTAGAGTAGGAGGTAGTGACCCAGCCTCCAGGGCCCGAAGAGGGTGAGGACAGGAGTCACTTGCCTCCACTGAGCCCCAGAGTTTCAGGAGGAAACTATAATGGGATGGGGCTCCTATGTTGGGGGCCAGGCCAGTGCACACAGGATGGGAAGCTCAGCAGTATCTTCACACCCACAGGGCCCAGCCTTGCCGTGGAGCAGGGATACGCCTCCCCATCCTTCCCCTCAACCCAAAAGCTGAACAGCTATATCCTGATGCTTGGGGGCTCCAAATAGAGCTGGGAGCTCCAGGTTGCCTGGAAGCTCAGAAGACGAGAGGGCGGGCACTTCTCGGCGGTCCTGGCATCCCTGTCTGGAAGGCCTGGGCCCACCACTCCCCAGAGCCACTGACGGCATCTCTTTGTAACAGCTGGGCTGAGTCTGCAGTTCTGGGCAAGAGTCAGAGGGCCCCAGGTGCTTGCAGGTACCACTGTGTTCAGAAGCTTCAAGTAGCCGGCTCCCATAGCTCTACCTGTCTGCACAGGAGAGGGAGCCAGGGCAGAGAAACCCCATGAGCCTGTCCCACTGGAAGGATTTTCAAGGTCATCCAGTTTACCACCCTCCTGGCTCTGCTGGGGCAAATGGAGACCCAGAGCAGCCAAGGGCCCGGCCCAAAGTCACAGAAGCCATGTGCAAATATGGAAGGACACCCCAGAGGCTCACTCCCAGTCCAGAGCTCCCAGGAGATGTTGCATCTGCTTGTCCTGTAGGATGTTCTCTTCTCACTCTTTTCTCTTCACCTACCCTGAGACAGTGTAGAGAGGAGGAAGCTGGGGCCTCCCTGTGGTGGGGAAGAGTCTAGGAGTGCTACGGGTCTAAGGGCGGGTGTTCCTTTGGGGCAAATAATGGAGAAATGGCCACAGTCCCCCCCCTCGGGCCTCCAGCTCCGGCTGCAGAGAGGTGTTCTAAGTGAGCAGCCCTGGCCTACGTGAGTCAACGTCCAGGCTTCTCCCTTCCCCCATGTCTGCCACAAATAGGCATGGAAGTTAGTTCTTCTGGGTGTCTAACCAAAATCCTTCTCGTTGCAGCCCAAGCCTCCTTCTCTAGTTGGAAAGAATATAGTCATTTTGTAATAAGTCTGTTCTCTGGGAAAGGAGGGTAGGGACGTGACCTTCAGAGCCCCCTCCTCACCTGCATCAACCCCAACAGGATGCGGGCGGGCCTGTGCATAATGGGGTGTTTGGCTGAGAGGACCTCGTTCCCCCATTCTTCCTCCCAATTAATTCTCTCTAACGACGCGCTGCTTCTGCCATGTGGGGATCATGTCTCACATCCCAGAAGCCAATGTGATTTGCCACAATAAGTCTGGACCTGCTTGGGCTGACCCAACCTTGCCAAGAGCCACCAAGGTTGTCAACAGGAGTAATCACTGGAACGCTAATTAATTAATTAGGTGACTTGGAGATGGAATTTAGGAACTGGTTCCTAGAATGGCTGGCCTGCAGTGACTGGTGTGGGGTTTCCAACCCACTAACCCCAGAGGTTGAAGAAAGAACTTCAATCCCCTCTTCAATCCCTGGGAGAGAGTTTTGGGGGTGTTTTTTAAGATTTTTTTTTTTTTTTTTTGATGTGGACCATTTTTTCAAGTCTTTATTGAATTTGTTACAATATTGCTTCTGTTTTATGTTTTGGTTTTTTTGGCCGTGATGCATGTAGGATCTTGGCTCCCCGACCAGGCATCGAACCCGCACCCCCTGCAATGGAAGGCGAAGTCTTAACCACTGGCCCGCCAGGGAAGTCCCCCTGGGAGAGAGTTTTGTCCACGCTTTTCAAATTAGTATTTCTGCCTATTAAAATGGTGCTAATTTTAAAATTAAAATTGCAAATAATAATAATACCTACCATTTGCCAAACATCTGCTAGGCCAGGTCGTATGCCGGGAACTCTGCATGCCTTGTATTAAATCTTCCTAATGCCCCTCAAGTCCAAGGTATTACTGTTTATCAAAGGGTGTTGCCTAGACAGTTAGATGTGTGTGTCTCAGGCTCTGGGGCGAGATTTTGGCTGGGGAACAGGGAACCTTTGATGCATGGTGGGGACTGAAGTCCTGGAAGGGTTGAGGTCTCTGTAGAAGGAAGAAAAGCTGTTAAAAGAGGGCACGAGCAGGCAGGGAAGAACCCTGATGAGCAGTTTCATGGATGCTGAGGACAAGGGCATTTCGAGGAGGAGGGGGCTCCCTGCAAGTGAGCTGCTGCGAGGGCACTGGGAGTTGACAACAATCGGGGGGTGTGGCTGGGCGAGGCAGTCTAGGAGGCAAAACGGCAGTCAGGTTTCTCCCTTTGTTCAGAGAAATGAACTCAGGGATGGGAAGCCATTGGAGCACAGCAAAGATAATTTCACTCATTGGTGTTCTGTGAGATGGGGGGTGGGGGGCCTGGAGAAAAGGCAGTGATGGGGAAGCAATCACACAGCCCAGGGTAGAAAGGCATGGCCTCCAAGAGGTCCTGGGGTCCAGTGAGTACAAGGGCCTGGTTGACTGTGGTGGTAAAACGTGGACCCAGAACATGACAGTCCTGTGAGGTTCGTACCAGTGTTATTCCATGTTTACAAATGAGAGAACTGAGGCACATCAAGGTTAAGGACCTTGCCCGAGGTCCCAAGTTGGTAATGATGGAATAAGCGCTGTGCCCACAAAGGATTCCATAACCCTCCTCAGCCCACCCCCGTCTCGCTATAAAATGAGAAGGCCCAAGTCTGAGCCCCGGATGGCTCCCTGCTCATTTCTCGGTAGGGACATTCCAGTGCCCTCACCCAGCCCTCCTCCTTCATGGGGAATCCATGTTCAGGTTCACAGGGACCTTCTGAAGCAGGTGTTTGTGCCTTTGTTCTCTAACCCAGACTGAGGCAGGAGGCGGGGGTAGGGGGTCTATGGGCCAGCAGTTTGGGTAGGGAGCCTCCTTAGGAACTTGGGTGTGAGGACAGGGGAGCAAGGTCTGGCCTCCCTTCTGAGCCCCGGTCCTGTTGCCGGGAGTGTGGGGTCTGCCCCGGTGGACACTGTGACCTTCAGATTAAGGCTGTAGGGCATTGGCCAAGGCCAGCTCAGCCCAGCATGGACGGGCCCATCTGCACCCAGATACTGGGGGGATTTCCCCTTTTTCTTGTAACTTGGAGGGCCATGTCATAGCCCCCTGCTCTCAGGGAGCCTCTGTTCTGGGGGTGCAGACAGAAGCCAAATAACCGAGGAATGTCAGGTGATGGCGCAGCTATGATGGAAAGGAGAGGGCTGTGTTGGAGCTTGCCCAGGGCTGTGCTGGGTCAGGCGGGCTGCAGAGGCCTCCCTGTGGCATGTGGGGCCTGATTTGTGGTGACCTTTCTGGCCCTGCCCTCTCTGGAGATTGGGGCTCTGGGCCCCAGGCCAACGTGGTCATCTCTGTCCTCCCTCAGACATACACATGCATGCGTGCGCGCACGCGCACACACACACACACACACACACACACACACACACACACACACGTATGCTGGTGTCTCAGCTTCCTCGAGGGAGATGTCCAAGGTCCAGTCTCTGGGCCCATGGGCTTGGCTGCCACAAGAGGCTGGACCTGGGGATGGTGAATGTCCCTCCAATTCTGACAGCCGGTGTTCCCCACCTGGGAGCGCTTCCAATCCCATTTAATGAACCTCGTTAAGGTTCAAGAAGCAGTACCTTGGCCAAGTACCCTGCCCATGGCCCTGCCTGTTTCTCTCTCTCTTTGTGCCTCTCTCCTTCGATTCCTCTGGGCTCTCCCCCACCCCATTCCCCTCTCTTTCCCTCGCGATTCCCCCCGGGAGCTCTGGGAGGGGGGGAGACTGGGGAACTGGGCTGCACATACAAGCCGGTGCCATTGTTCGACAATCTGTTTTTGTCTTCATCTTGTTGGCAGGCGGCAGGAGAGGAGCAAAAGGTTAATGAGACACTGTGCAGCGGGATTACCGACGGCGGGCGGCGGGCGGGCGAGCCAGCCATGGTGACAGGGAACTAATTAGGAGCAGTTTAACAGGAGGAAAAAGTGAAATCTCCTCTTCACCAACTGTCAATAATTAGCTGATTTGGTGAGGTTGAAATGTGCCCACAGGAAAAGTTGGGGCTTTTCTGTGGATGAGTGAGGCTGTGGGTACGGGGGCCCCTGGGGGCTCCGCCCTGTCCCTAGGTGGGGCTCAGGCCGGGGGCCGCCACACATGCCCCAGGTCTGCCCTCCTCCCATCTGGCTGGCACCCCCCCAGCCTCAACTCTCTGTATGACCTTGGTCTTGGCCCTAAGGACCTCAGTTTCCCCTGCCATAAGATAAGGTGTTGTATGTAAGCTTTCTCCTGGTTCCGCCCATGAGGATTCTGGAAGTGAAACCATGAGACCGGCCCCTGGTACTAGAGCAGGGAGAGCCGATGGCGGGCTGTGTGGCCTTAAGTCAGCTGCAGACCCTTGGATGCCTCTCTGGCAGCGTGGCTGTGCCGCCCTCTCGGGCCAGGTGTGGCTTACGAATGGTGCTGAATGCCGAATGGGCAGAACCTTCCTCGGAACATGCCTTCTAGCCCCTGGACCCTCATTCAGCTCCTCTGTCCTCCCAGCAGCAACAGGGTCTGAGGTTGGGGCACAGGCAAGGTGGGGCCGGGCTGCTGCCATAGGGCTGGGGGCTCTTCGAGTGTGTGTGTGTGTGTGTGTATCTCCCCCCGGCACCAGTTTTGCGGGGTCCACGTGAAGCCAAGGAGTCAGGTTCACTGGCAGCGAGGGTGGTTGCCCTGCAGTTGTCTATTGTCGGCTGTTGGTTTGCTGGCCCCTGCCCTTTGGCCTTCCCTGACACCTCAGCAGAGGACCCCCTCCCCACCCTCCCTCTGCCTCTCCAGCTTCTGCCAGACACCTTGACTGGAAGAAAAGGCAGCATCTGAGCCCCCCAGGGCTTGCTGCTCAGAGCCTCCCCTGTCAGCCCTGCTGACCCCCCAACCCCCTCCCTCTCAGCCCAGCCCCTCCTCACCTCAGCCCCGGAGGGTCCAAAGAACCAGAAACCTAGGCCCTCCTTATGTCCTCACACTAGTCACCCTGGCCCCAGAGGTTGGCTCTTAGAGGTCACACGCGTGCTGTAGATGAGGTACCTGAAGGTCCAGCTCAGCCATGCCCCGGCTCACCCCGCTACCTCTTCCAGCTCCCCCTTCCAGCTTCCATAGTTACGAAACAAAGAGGCACATCATCCCTGTAAGGGGAAAGAATGTGGGTACCCCCAGTGGGTACCAGAACCTCCACCATCTCTCTCCCCATCACCAGCCCTGAAGAAAATGGTAGTTTTGATGAACCAGCTTGGCCGGGAGCTGTGACTTAGCAGAAGCAAATGTCTCCCCCAGCTTGCCTCCGTTTCTCTGAGAAAGCATTTGAACCCCCAACCAAGAACAGGGGAGAGTTGGGAATGAGCTCAGGTCCACATTCAAGCTGTTCTAGGAGAGTTCCCTCCTCCAGGAAGTCCTCCGTGATGAGCCCCCCTAGGATCTGTCTCTCCCCACACATGTAGACTCTGGTTGCATGCGTTTCCTGTGTCCCATCTCCCTCCCCAGGACAACAGTCCTTTCTCCATCCCTTGACTCATAGGGTGTCCCGAAGGCTGAGAACTGGCACTATTTATTAACACCTAATACAGAGCGTGGCTCACCTGGGCTCACCTTGACTTCATTGCTTCCTGCTTCTCCCACTCTTCCAAGGCTGATATGAGGCCAGAAGCAATGTCTAGGGGGTAGTGTGTCCCTCTTGAGTCCACAGAGATTCACCATCTCCCAGAGCACGTGCCTCCTCCCCTCCAATCTCAAATCCTTCTCCTACTTTGCTTGGAGATGCTTGTTTGGGGCTTTTCTCCTTTACTGCTTTAATCAGTCCCTATTGAACTCTGAAGCGGGCTATTTTTGCCATCAGAAATCTGCCGCCTCCCTGCCCGCTGCTTTCTTGGAGTTTGCCCACAGGACCCCCCAGGAGGGACGGATGGGAATGGCAAAGCCGCTTGGAGCCCAGGAACGCCAACGCCACCTGTCACGTTGCCTGTTCCACACACCCCCACCCCAAACCTGCGCGTGCACGCAGGCCCACACACGAGCACGTGCACGAACATGCGCACACACGCCCCGGTGACAGGCCTCAGCAGGGCCACCTCTCAGCCCATCCCTCCCCAGTTCTTTCTAGGACCTTCTAAAACACCTAGCTGAATAGAGGACAGGGAGGGAGGAGGCTTGGTTGTGCAAAGCTTCTGCTGAGAGGATTAAATGCATCAGTACGCGTGAAGCATTTAGGACGTGCCTGGCCCACAGCAAGCGCGCGGCCCTGTGCGCCACGAGGAGACACAGGCGAGCAAGACCCGGCCTGGCGGTGGGATAGCCACGGGGTCCTGCCTTCCTTTAGCAGGTTTTCTAAGCCTCCAAAGGGCCTTCTCATCCATTTCTTGGTAATATTCACATCCCAGCCCCAGGAGTAGAAAAGTCTTTCCACCTCACATGTGGGGAAACTGAGATCTTGAGAAGGTGGAGGACAGAGAACGATTCTGAGTTTGGTCCACCAGAGGGCACCCAGGAACAGTGCAAACTCCAAAATGGGAGAAGGGGTGGTCTGAGCGTTCCGTGGGTGCGCACCGCACGGGGGGATAGGAGGTATAAGATGAGGATCCCTGAACTTGGGGAGTGCCGTTCAGTTTGATTCCACTTTTACCGAGGGCCGACTGTGCACATGGCACAGGGTGACTTGAGCTACCCTGAGCGGCTCACGCTGGGGTGGGGTGGCGGGGGGGGGGGCCCTGTATTCACAGCTGGCCTACCTCTGGGGGTGTAATCGGCCAGGGGCACCGGAGGAAGCAGCAATGGATTTGGTCTGAGAAGATCAGGGGAAGCTTCCTGGAGGATTAGGCCTCAAAGCCTACTCGTACAACGTACTGGGCGTGAGAGCAGCCAGTGGGTGAGGAAGCTGGAGGAGGTCGCGGAAGACCTTGAGTGTCCCGCCAAGGAGTCTGACCTTCACTGGGAAGGCAGTGGGAGCCCAGAGCCAGCACCCGAGGCCTGACCCACCGATCTAGGCTCAGGCCTCAGCTGCTCCTGTCCTCCAAGGACACTCAGGACAACACTCAGGCCTGGACGTGTGTATCTGAGCAGGACCCGAGGCCTGCCTAGCCCTGGTGACAGAGGGTGGTATGTGGCCGCCCAGTAGGCAAGTTGGTTCCGGACCTGGCAGAGGCCTCAGGCACACAGGGTCAGCCAGGTGCCGGCCTGGGCTTTGGACCTGTGTCAATGTCGCCACCACCTGCGGACCCTCAGAGGCCCAGACCCCTGGCCAGGAGCAGGAGGCCGCTTTGAGCCATGTCACAGGGTCACGCTGAACACCCCACCCCCCAGCCCAATGCCTTTGAAAAGGAGGCAGAAAAGCCACCAGAAGAAAGGCAAGTAGGAGGAACTTCTTTGTAGTAGGTAAAAGCCCCTGAAAGTGGGGCACAGGCCGGGGATCCAGTTTCCTGTTTATGTCTCGGCACCTTAGCTCCAGGTTCAAATATGTAAACTATCTGCTGGCTGCTGGCTGCAGGTGTGTGTGTGCTCTGGGGCTGCAGAGGCAGAGGTGATCCCAGATGCATTCCTGACTCTGGCCCCCCACCCAGGATGAGCCAGGAGACAGAGGCAAATAGCTCAGGGTTAACCCTTCCAGCGCCACGAAGGAAGCCCTTCAGGCTGCTCTAGGGGGCTCTGGGGCCAGCTGGGCCTGGGGGTGCTCCACAGAGGCTCGTGCTTTGTGTTTGCTGCCTCTGACCTTAGATGCAACCGGAAATCTGGGGCTGTCTGCTGCAAGGGGCAGCAGGCTCTGAGCTGGGTCTGGAGGCTGGGGTTTGGGGCTCTGATAGGGTTAGGGTTAGGGTCTGAGAGGGGAGGGCATCCGGGTGAAGCTGTCTGGGAGCCTGGGAGTCAGGGAGTGCTAGCAGGGCAATACTGCTCATCTCATGGCAAAGCGAGCCGTTTCCAACAGGCCCACGTCTTCTGGGCACCCCCCGTTCTGGGGCTGGAGGGTACCATCAACCAGTGCTGACTGATCACTTCAGCCAGGGCTCTGGCTCCCCATATCAGACCCCGCCTTCCCTCGAGGTCCCCTGCTGACTGGCCGTCGGGCACCTGGGGAGGAGTTCACCAGATGAATGGAGGGACCCACAGGTTCCTGCCGGCCCCCCACTGGCTGCCTGGACTGGGTCACCCCTTTTCCCTGTGGCCACTCCTTGCACAGCCTTCCTTCTCCTTGTCACCTTCTCCCCAGAGGAGGCCCCTCAGAGCTTAGCTGTGGTCAAGCCCCTGCCCTTGGCCTACTACCCTGGGGCTCTAGTCTTTTCTGGGCTGATGATAATGACCCCTCCTTTCTGCATCCGCTCCTCTCACTGGGCCTTGGGACCTCCCTCTGTCCACAACCCACCTCTGAGCCACTGTGGCCACCACACCATTTGTTCTGCTGCTGACACAGAACACGGAGCCGGCTTCTGCTTCTTCCCTTACCCCAAGGAAGCACACACCCTGTCCCTAACTCTGGGACCCTGAAGCTGGTTAGTTGCCCTCACTCAGTACTTGAATCTCATTCATGTACCAGCACAGCCCTGGATGTGATTTCTGTGGAGGGGACTCAGGCCCCCCACACCTCAGAGGGGTGAGCTTCATGGGGTAGGCAGCATGGGGGTCCCTGCCCCAGCTTCCTCCGCTGAGCCCAGTGGTGAGGACCCTCAGTGGTCCCGACATCCGTGAGCCCTCGAGGCGGTGAGCCATTGGCTCAACCCCCAGCTATGGTCAGAGAACTGGAGAGGTCTTAAGGAATGACCGGTTGAATTGGCCCAGGATGGAAGTGAGAGGCGGAGTGAGGGTTAGGAAGTCTGGACTCTAGGGGGTCACCAACTCCCACCAAAATCCCTCTGCCAAGACCAAAGACCAAAGCCTCTCAGCCCCCACCGGGGCCGCATGGCAACTCTGTCTGCCTGGGGTTGCCATGCTGCCCTCCGTCACTGCCACCGCCCCTTGGACTGGTCCCCCAAGGCCGCCATCATGGGCTTGTTCCCTATACCCGCCCCTCAAATGTGCCTGTTCCCCAGGCCTGGCGCCCTCCCCTGCCATCTGCTCTTCTGGGCAACTCCTCACTCTAGGGCTCTGGCTGTGCTCACGTATCCAGGGCTCACTCTTCTGCCCAGGCCCCTGCCCAGACCTCCTCCCCCAAGACCTGTCTGCCTCACTGGCTTCTCAACCCGGGGGACCCAGGCCTACCACCCTCCCACCCTGACCCACCCCCCCATATTCCCCTGCCTCTGAGAATGGCGTCACCAGCCACCCAGGCTCCTGAGCTAGAATTAGGAATCATCCAACGCACAGTCATCCTCGACACCTCCCTCTCACCCCCACATGGAATTGGTCATCAACTCCTGTGGATTTCGTCTTAGAAAGGATCCCCAGCACACCCTCCTGGCAGCCCCCATTGGCAGCATCAGAGGGCAGGACCTGCCACCTCTCTCTGATTCCCTCAGCTGCCCCCTCACTCACCTCTCCAGCCCATCCTCCATGCTCACCACCACCAGCAAGACAGGGATCTTGGACCAACCCTGCTCAGGATCCTTCTGTGACTCCCCATTGCCCTCAAGTAAAATGCTGACACCTTCACGTGGCCTACGGGGACCTGCCTGCCCCGGCCCCACCTCCATTTCCTGCCACATTCCCAGCCTGCCCAGCATTGCCCACACCAAACATGCCATGCTGGCCAGCTTATGCTTTTCTCTTCCCCAGCAGGCTTTTCCTGCCCTCTCTTATCAAAACCTTCTGTTTCTTTCTGGCCTCCCTCCTCTGAGAAGTCTTCCTTCCTTGTTCTTTCATCAATGCATGGTAACCCCCACCCCCTCCCAGTTTCCATGGCACTTGGTTTGTCTCTCTGGGATCCATCTGCTTGCCTTTCTGACTCCTTCCCTAGACTTGAAGCTTCTCAAGGGCACGGGCTGCTCTGGTCCATCTCTGTGTGCCCAGCCCTGGTGTATGGAGTTGGCAGCTATACACATCTGCTGACTTGAGGGCCGATGGAATTGAAACGAGAGGAAAAGGCTTAGATGCCAGCTCTGTCCCTAAACTCCTGCTCCTGAGTGGAGGGCCTCGTCCACTGCCCTCCCCCGCAGCCTTCCCGTTGCCTGCGTCTCCCCACCCTGCTTCCCTCCTACCTGCTGCCCTCAGCACAGTTGGGAGCCTGGGTCTGCAATAGCCCCGCTGGGAGGGGGACGCCTTGGTCTCCACCAGGGCCAGTGCTCTCCAGGGAACGGGCCGAGTAGGCCGTGGCCCTGGCCCGTGGTCCTCCACTGTGGTGGTGAGCAGCCTCTCCGATTTTAATGCGGGCCTCAGTGCTTCAGTGAAAGCCGGCATGGGAAGTTGCTAATAATGGCACTAAAATAAAATATGCTACATCTGTTATGGGTAGCAGAACAAAATTAGCTGCTCACACCTCTGACATCCAAGATGTCTTAACTTAAAATACTCCTTGGCTTACTTTACATCATTTACTGATTATATTTAAAAGAAATACAATTTTGCAATTACTGTTCTTTCCAGCGTGATATCTATGCATCATTTTCCTTTTATGTTTATATATTTCTCCTTCATTAGTGCAGTCTGAAGGGTGATTAGGATTCTTCAAACATTTTACAGAGGTTAAACGTTGATTAAGATTTAATTATTACTGTAAATAGCTTGGAATGACATATGGTGCAAAAGCCTGACATATGTGCATTTGAATAAATGAAGTGCTATTTCCCAGGATGCCTCAGTAGCTGTTTAACAGCTTTCCCGAAGGGTTATGTTACACCTCATGGTAAGATTGCTGGGATGTTATATTTTGTTGGTTTTTGCAGCTGAAAGCTAAGAACAGTTTTCCAGTTTTTTAAAAACATTGAATATTTTAAATACCTAAATTGTTTTGCACAAATTTTTGCTAATTTGTCTAACTAGGTTAAACATTTTCAAAAGCATTTAGATTTTTAAGCGTGGGCGCTGTGCATTGTGTCAGTGGCAGCATGGGGACGAGGAGAGCCGGTGGGGTGGAGGGGACTCGGAGGCCGGCAGGGGTGTGGAGGGAGGAGGTGGTTTGAGGAGAGGGGGTGGGGAAGAGGCCTAGTCCCTGAGCCTCGCTCTTGTCTCTTTGGCCCTCTCAAGTGGCCTGGGTATTGGGGTGCCAGGGACTACAGGAAGAGGGTCCCCCTTCTCCAGGAACTTCACCAGGCCCACCGGCTGTAGCCCACACCGAATCCCCTCTTGTCTGGTCTCGGACATGACCGAGTTCTCTAAAAGCCCGTCCAGTCTATGGCACCTCCCGCCTACTACCCAGAGTTGCCACGTCTTGATGTATAGCAGGTACCTGGGACCAAGCTCAGCGAGCTGAGTTTCAAAGGCCCGGTGCTCCCTTGACTCGGTCCAGGGCAGGTGTCAGGCTGGGGCCCCCCACAGAGGGAGCGCCTCCCTCCCGGCTCCCTCAGGTTTGGGGGCTCAGGTGTCCCCACCAGATCAGTCCCTGGAGCTGCAGATCAACATCTGGGTGGCTGTGGAGCCTCCAGGGGGACCCCAACCTCCCAGTACCCTCTGCCTCTCTTCTTTCCGCTCACTGATTCAACACTTATGAACACCTACTGTCTCCCGGCACTGGGCCTTGAGGATGCAGGATGAACAAGATCACACCCTCGCTGCCTCACAGAGCTCGTGATCTAACGTGGAGAAGCGGGAGATGAGCGATCGGGCAGCCTTGAACCACATGCTACAACGGCTATACAAAGTGCAGGGGAGGGTGGGGCTGGAGAGGTGGCCGTACGCAGCCTGGATGAGGGAAGACGTCTAAAGCTGAGGGAATTGGGGTTGGGGAGGAGAGGAAGCCGCAGAGGGCAGCTCAGGCGAAGACTCGGGGTGGGAATAACCCAGTGTACCTGAGGCATGGTGATAAGCGGGTGTGCCCTGTCTCCAGTCCAAGGGACTGCGTGGTGAGGGGGAGGCAGGGGCTGGATCTTGAGGGATGCAGGGATCCCACTGGGTCCCTGAGGGCAGTGGGGCCAATGAGCCATTTCATAACAAAGAGAGGCATGGCCAGACTTGCAGCTGAGAAGGCTCCCGATGGCTGTGATGGGGGAGGGACTGGAGTGGGTGACACCTGAGGGGAGGGAAGGAGAGTGGAGGTCAGGAGGCCCCAGGGTCTCTGGCCAGAGCACCATTGGGTGGCGGTGTGGTTAGCGGAGGGGGGGGGGGGGTGGGGGGCAGGGGGGGGGAGGAGATGAGGAATTCTGTTCTGCTCTGGATGGGTTGAGTTTAAGTACCTGTGGGGCCATGTGCAGGGAAGAGGAACCCTGAGACCCTGAGAAGTGTCCAGTGGGTGTCACACAAAGGGAGCTGGCAGTAACCTTGGAGAGGAAGATTGTTGTGGAGCGTGGTAGGAGCAGAGGCCAGATTTGCTGTGGGTTGGAGAGTCAGTGGGAGGTGAGGAGATGGTGCTGGCCAGTGTGGAAGACGCCTTGAAAAAATGTGGCCATTGGAGGGGAGAGAGACCCGGTGGTAGCTGGAGCATAACAGGGGGTTAAGGGGAGGTTTTATGGGATGGGAGGTTCTCTGCTGATGAGCAGGAGGCAGTGGGCTGAAAAGGTGGGAAGGAGGGAGGGCAGTCCAGCGGTGGTCTCCAGAGTGGGGTCTTCGGAGGGAGGGATAGCCGCAGCGGGGCAGCTGGAGGGCAGGTCCAGAGCAGAGTGTGGACACAGGTAGGTCGTGGGTTTGACGAGAAGCTGAGGGGTGTCTTCTGATACCTTCTGTTTTCACTCCGAAGTAGGAAGATGAGTGCGGAGCTGAGGGTGGGGATGGCTGAGGACAGCAGAGGAGGTTTAAGGTGGCCTCTGCGGAGAATGGGAGAGGGAGTTGACCGGCCATGTGGCCCAGGGCTGGGGACTGTCTGGCCACTGTGAGGGTCCAGCCAAAGTCAGGGGCAGTGAATGTTGAGTGGTCTCTGCTAGGTGGTCAGGTTTAAGTGGAGAGAAGGTAGATGCATAATTGGGTTCCTCCAAAGCAGGGCTTCTGCCAATCAGGCCAGAAGGGCCTTGCAGCTCGGAGAGGCTGAAGTGGTTGGCCCTTTGCGTCCAGGTTGGAGGGGGAGGTTGTGAAGACTGAGCCGTAGGGAGTCTGGGGCTGGGGTCTTGGTGGTCCGAAAATGGATAGGGAGAGTGAGTGGGGTGCTGGAAGGACGGGATGGTGGGGTCCAAGAGGGTGGGGTTTGGATTTAAGGAGTCCGGATGGAGCAGTCCTGGGGGTGACCAGGCCCAGGGTGTGTCCTGGGAATGGTCTATGCAGCACTGGGGACAAGGTCCTTGGAGATGAGGGAGACAGAGAGCTCAGAGGGTAGGACGTTCCCCAGCATGGATGTGCTGGCAGAGTAAGAGGCATGACCTGGGCTGGAAGGGGTATCGTGAGCCCCTGGGCCGAAGAGCAGTAAAGAAGGAAGATGTATCATTGGGCAGCACACGTGGGCCCTGGCTGGGGTGCCGGGGGCAGAGGGGAGAAGTGTGGGCACCAGGTGGTCCAAACTGCTACTCCCAGCTCCCCACTCACCCCTTCCCTCCCATCCCCCTCACCTTTCCTCTCTCTGTTCTCACTCTCTTCTCAGATCGAAACGACCCAGTTAGAGCCTGAGATTGCCCGGGCCACGAGCAGCCGGACAGTGGTGTACAACAAGGGGCTGTGAGCGGTGGCCAGCCGGCCTGGGGGACGGAGCGTTGTCCAGGCCGGGAGTTGGGGGCAGAGAAGGAGTCCCGTGGGCTGCACCTGCAGGGAGAGGCCAGCTGACCCCCCAGGCCTGGGCTACCTGCGGGAGCCCTCCCCGCACAGTGGTAGGGAGACTAATCTATTCACACTTTAACATAAGGGACAGGAATTCTGACACATTTACTACGAAAAATAATCAAGTGCATTTCTGGGCCTTATGTGGGGTTGTCAGAACTCTACTTAGCACAATTATGTGTGAAGCTGAAAAGTTGTAGAGTGCCCACGGGGTAGGATTAGGATCCTTTTATACTTTGGTTTCTTTTTTCTTTTTCTTTTTTATCAGAATCAAGCCTCGGTTGCAGCTGCCCGGATGCAACAGGTGGTGGGCGGAGTGGGCCTGGTGGCCTTGGTGGCCTGGCTGGTAGATTTAAGATATTACTGTGGCCAGGCCCGATAGCTCCCTGGGCTGTTGCTGGGCTGTGCTGGGCTGGACTAGGGAGGGGAGGGGAGCCAGTCTACACTTCACAGGATGAACCAGCTGTGACTGAGGTCCTCAGGAGGTGGCCCAGGAAGTCAAGGGGCACTGGAGGCCTCTAGAAGTTTCCTTGAGCAGCTGGCTCTGAGTGTGACCAGGCTTCATGCCACACCTACAGAACCAGTTCCTCTGCATGAAGCCCAGTGACACACTGAGGCTGGTGTCACCCTCCACGGAGCCCTGATCCATTTGAGACCCGGAGATGACCCCAGCTCCAGGCAGGAAGTCCTAAGAAAGAATTATGCTTGGTGGGAACCGTGGCCTGCCCTCTGTCCTCTGCGGGAAGATCTTCCTTCCAGGCACAGGCTGGAAGCTGGGCGTTGGGACTGAGGGTAGGGCTGGAGCCAGGCCGACTGCTGTCCTTTCCAGCCACCGGGCCACCTGCCCCAGCCCACCATTTCCTGAGCAGGAGGGTCTCGTGCCTGAGAGTGCAAAGCCCAGATCTCTAGGCATGTACCTGAGAGCATCAACCCAGGAACAGCAGGCCCCAGCTCTGGCACTGATGGGCTGTGTGACCTTGGACGTGTCCACTACCTTCACTGAGTCTCCACTCCCTGTCCGGAACCAGAGGACTGGATTGAGGGGTTCCCACCTGCTCTTCCAGCTAGACTTTGTCTTTGCCTGTCCTGCTCAGATGCTGGGCATCCCAGGCATGTCCCCGGCGTGGACACTGGACTGGGAATGGGGCAGGCTCCCTCGGAAATGGCCAGCTGTTGGCCTCAGAACCTGGACCTCGCCCTTCTGTATGTGAACACACATTCCTGGAGCACTTGACCTTTGCCAAACACTTTACAGGTCTGAGGGAAGAGGCAGCGTGCATGCCTGGGCCTGAGTGTAGGCCCACATGCTCGTGCCGCTGCCTCTCACCCTGCATGGGCCTCCGAGGCCCGTTGCCGCTGGCTCTCATTTGCAGGCCAGGAGAGGGGAGAGTGCTACAGGAGCTTTGCAGAGGAAGCAGGGCCTGAGGTGGGGGTGAACAAGGTAAGCCCCCTGACCCCCATCTGAAAGGCCCAAACAAAGCGGAAGCCTGGGCCTCCATGCATCCCTCACCTGACCCCAGCTTGAATGGAGCCCTTGATATGCAGCCAAAGGGCCTCTGCTTTCCTGGTGACTTCATCTGGGGAGAGACCTGGCTGGAGATGAACACATGCACTTGCAGGAAAAGGCTATTGCAGGACGGCAAGGGCGTGGCCATGGGTGGCTCTTGCCATCTTTAGGGCAGGGTAGTTGTGAGGTGCATTGATACCATGCACTCCTCAGAAGCCCCTGCTGCCCTCACCACCCAGGCAGGCCCTGGTGCCCCCCAGCTAGCTCTGCAGGATGCTTCCCCGAGGGCTCCCCACTCTCCTAAGGAGCAGCCCACCCACTGCCCATCAGGAAAAGGAGACGGCAGAGACAGGCACGGAGGACACAAGAGCAGAGGGGGTGCCACAGTGTTGGAGGGGCAGGTCGTTTTTAGCTAATCCTGCCATAATGTGAATGTGCCAGTGACTGGGGGCTGGGCATGTCTGGGTCCTCTTTTGAAAAGCTCACTTCAAACTCACCTTGCCCCACCTCTCATAGGGTCTTGTTCTTTTGCACTTTATACCTTGGGACCAAAACTGCTCACCCCAGCTCTACTCCCACCCCGTCCAGGGGCCTGGCAGAGATGGGGTCTTTCCAACTCTGCCTCTGTGCTGGTTGCCCCTGCCCAGCCCCACCCCTGCCCAAGCCTTGGGAGCCCTGTGGCCTCGGCATCTCATAACCTACTTACTTTGTCTCCTAGATGCTTTCCGGTCATGCTCCCAATGCAATTTCACATGAGCTAAGGGGGTTTCTCCTGGGGAGTGGGAGGGGCGGGTGGCAAAGAATCCTCGTAGCTCAGGGTAATTGTGACAGAGGTTCAGGCGGCCATGCTGCTAAGTCCTGGTCTGGCTGCAAAAAATACCATGAGGGGAAGCTTTTGGCCAACATCCATCCTCTGCTCTGCTGAGGAAAGAGGAAGGGAGGCCTCGTGGGCAGATTGGTTCATAACTAGGGGTGGTGGGAAGGCTGAGCCAGGATCCACTGAGGGCTGGGCCTGGCCCAGCTGTGCCAGAAGACAGGGCACACCTGCAGCTGGCTCGCTCTCTAGCCCTGTGTACCCTCCTCTGGTCACTTCAAACATTCCCTCAGGCTTGGGGATGCCCTTCTCCTATTCCAGAGAGCGATCTTAGAGCACAGGAACTAAAAGCCCAAGATGTCAAGATAACCAACAGACCCCTTTTCCAATTCCAGACTGTGAGCCAGCTGGTGTCCTGTCCTGGGCCTCTAGCCTGGGAGCAGGGTGACGTCCTGAGAGGACAAGGGCAGTGGACGGAAGCAAGGTGGTTTTCTAGCCCTGGGCCAGTGTGAGTGAGACAGCAGCACACACGCCTTGGCCACTCCCAGGGGACTTTGCAGTGTCTTTTTAACCTTCTCAGAAAATTTCTCAATCTCTGTGATTTATGTAATACTAATGAGCTGTGGGCAATAAATGATGGATTTAAAGCATCAGGGCTTGGCTTTGTGAATTGTGGGTGGGAGAGGTAGGGGTTGGGAAACAGTGGGAACAAGCCAAGTGCTGACTGAGGATTTTGTGAGAAGGGCCCTGAGGAAGGTGCAGACCCAGGCTCCAGGAGGGGTCAAGCCTGCTAGGAGGCCCAAAGGGAAAGAGACAAAAGGACGGTGGGGCATGTGAGGGCAGGAAGCGGGACAGAGCGGGTGAGCTGGAACTCTGCAGAAAGACCCTTTACAGAGTGGTGGCTGAGGGAAGGGCTCACTAAGGGCCCCACTGCAAGGACTGAGTAGAAGAGGGATTTTGGTAGATTCTTGGCTACTGATATCCAGGGGACTGGGGGGAGGCATGGGAGGGGCATTCTGGACTGCCTGGGGGCCCGGAGGGACTTCACAGGGAGAAGAGGTTTGAGCCCGGTGGAAAGGTACCTGATATTGGCAGTGGTGCGTGGCACCATCCCTGGGAACTCTGCCCCTTCCTGACTCCTCCACAGTCCCTCAGGGCCAGGCCTCAGCCACCTCCTGACAGCTTTGCCTCCTCCAACTCCAGGCAGCTCCCAGAGTTCCTGAGGGAGTGAGACCTGGCTTCTTCTCTGGGACCTCCAAGCATCTTCCAAGCCTGCAGGGAGAAGCTGATGGCCTCCTCTGCTAGGAGGATAATGTAGCGGAGGTGGGGTTCATGGCTGGGGTAGGGCAGACCCGGGTTCCAGCCCCAGTTTGGCCCCAGCCCGACTGTGACTTCTAGCCAGTCGCCTCCTTTATTCACCCATTCATTCAGTCAGATGTTTATGGAACATCTCCAGCAGAGCCTTGGTGTCCTTAGCTATAAAACGTAAAGAACAGCATCACTCGCTGGACTGGTGTAAGGATGGAAGAGATGAGGTAAGGAACGAACCCAGACGCTTCTCCCACACCTCCCAGGTGTCGGGGGGCTGCTGCCTCCCTTTACCTGGGCACTGGACCTCCCTAGGAGGGTGGGAGGAGGGAAAGGGATGGGGGAGGGGTCTGTTCTCAAAGTGATACTTTTAGGTCAGGGGGCTTCTGGTCTCAGGGGAATTTCTTTGCTAAGAGCCTCACTGGCCACAGCCCCCATCCGGATGGAAATCCTTGACTCTCAGAAAAGACACAAATCCCTCCTGGGAGCTGTTTGTTGTTTTTAGCTAGTTTGGGGGCTCAGCTTCTGCCTAGCCCGGAGATCATTAACACTCCAGGAATGTGGCTTCCCTTGGCCCCATCCCCATCCGCTGGCCCCTAGGGCCTCCCTCCTCCCATCCAGGCCATGGTTAGAAGGAGAGTCAGAATGCTAGCGGATGAGGGCAGTGATGAGTGACCCTTTCCCAAGGCCCTGGGGAGCCGGCTTCCCCTGTCCTCCAGAACTGCTGCTGCCCCTGCTATCTCACCCATTCCACTGCCATTGGTTAGCCCCCCAAACAGGAAAGTCTCAGCCATTCCCTGAAAGGCCTAACCCCCACATGCTTCCCTGCAGTACCAGGTGTCTCTCTCAGGCAGTGGCCCAGAAGTGTTTGTTCTCCATGTCCCATTCCGAGGTAGGTGCCGGCAGCTTGTCCAGGTCGGAGCTTGGCCCCTTTCCGACAAGGACACCTCCTCAGCCAGAGCAAGAATCTGGAGACCTACCTCACCCTAGTCCCCTGGGCCTTTCAGAAGGGTAGAGAGAAGGAAGGAGAGAACAAAATGGGGAAAGAGAAGGTGTACAAATGGGCAGACATACAGAGATACCAGATGTCCCCGTTAAAGACCTCATGCAAATCCAGCGGGTAAATGAGGGAAGGGGGCTGCCATCAGTCCCCAGCCACCTGAGCTGGTTCTCCTTCTCTTCACATGTGAGCATGGCAGAGGGAGGGACAGTACAGCAGGGCCCTCGCTCTCCAGAAGTGAGCTGCAGGAAGACACTGGAGACATAAGTGAGCCAGGGGCTGCAGCGCCAAGGAGGCTGGGAGCCACTGGAGGCTTTAAGTGGAGAAGTAGATTCATCTGTCAACGGAGTGGAGTGTGGTGGGAAAAGGCAAGACTGCTGGGGAGACCGGGGAAGAGGCCATTGTGGCAGTCAAGGTGAGGGAAGATGGGGCCTGGACCAGGTGGTGGGATGGGGATGGAGAGAAGTGAAGAGATTCAGAACTGCTTAGCTCTTGCCGATCGATTGTGGAAAGGATGGCAGAGAAAAGTCAAAGGTGGCCCCAGGTTCTTGGATTGGGCAGCTGAGGACATAGATGGTGGTGCCATTTCTCAGAGCTTAGGAACAGAGAAGGAAGAACAAATCTGCAGAGAAGATGGTCCATTCTGTTCTGCAAGTTATTAGAGGTTCCTATGAGATAACCAAGTCAAGATGTCAGGAGACAATTGAGTGTGCTTGTCTGGAGTTCAGGAGGCAGGGTGGGACTGGATGTGTAGATTGGCATGTTATCCATTTATTGAGAGTACCTGGAGCTAAAGGAACAGAGGCAACTACCTCTGTGACTCGGGGAGTACGTGGGGGGGAGAAGAGGATGACTGGTTTGGAACCTCAAGGAGTCCCCATCTGTGAGGCCTGCTAAGACGCTCAGCTACAAGAAAGGTGCTGTGGGCTGAATTATGTCCCCCCGGTATGTTGAAGTCCCAACCCCCAGTATCTCGGAATGTGACTCTATTTGGAGGTGCGATCTTTAAAGAGGTAATTAAGTTAAAATGAGATCAATTAGGATGGGCCCTAACCCTACCAATATGACTGGTGTCCTTATAAGAAGGGGAAATTTGGACATAGACAGGCATAGAGGGAGAACACCATGTGAACACGAAGACAGCCACCTGCAAGCCAAGGAGAGAAACCTCAGAAGAAAACAACCCTGCTGGCACTTTGATCTCGGACTTCTAGCCTCTAGAACTGTGAGAAAATAAATTTCTGTTGTTTAAGCCATCCAGTCTGCGGTGCTTGTCATGGCAGCCCTAGCAGATTAATACAAGAGGTGAGAGGAGGATAAGTAGAGTGTGGTATCCCAGAGGACAAGAGATGAGAATGCTTCAAGTGGGAGAGGTTGTCCACATATTTAATAGGTGCTGAGAGTTGAAGGAAGATGAAGACCAGGCTGTGTCTCTTGGAAGGACCTGAAGAGAATGGTCTCAGTGGAGCGTGGTCGAGGCAAAAGCCAGATCTCCATGGGCTGAGAAGTTAGCAGGACTCCCACTGACTGCCAATGCAGAGAATTCTTTTTTTTTTTTTTTTTTGCGGTACGCGGGCCTCTCACTGTTGGGGCCTCTCCCGTTGCGGAGCACAGGCTCCGGACGCGCAGGCTCAGCGGCCATGGCTCATGGGCCCAGCCGCTACGCGGCATGTGGGATCCTCCCAGACCGGGGCACGAACCCGTGTCCCCTGCATTGGCAGGCGGACTCTCAACCACTGCGCCACCAGGGAAGCCCCAGAGAATTCTTTAAAGAGATTTGGTTGTGAGTTGGGCAGAGAGACCTGACGATGCCTACAGCATCACATGGGGCTAAGGGAGGGCTTTAGAAGGGTGGCTCTAAACTCAAAACTCTAAAGGGTGAGAGTGGAAGAGACTGTAAAGGCAGGAAAGAGGAAGAACCACCCAGAAGTGAGGTCCCCAGGCGGGGCAGGGAGGCTCTTGGCTGATAACAGGAGGCAAGTGGAGAGAATGAGTTGGATGCAGGCAGCGTGGGTCTGAGGGTGGGAAGCAGGGGGTGGGGGAGGCTAGCTTCCCTGACCCCTCCAGATCCACTCTGCTACCTTCTCCCCGACTCTCCGTCCCAGGAGGCTGACTCATAGCACTCGCTGTCTGGCTCCCGCCATCGGGAGTGAACGGCAGGAAACTGGAGAGCTGGAGGAGGGTGAGACTGGGGGCTTTATTCCCCCTAGAATCCCCTCTTGCTGTAGACACGAGTCCTGTTTGGGGTCCTCTCCGTCAGCTGTCCTCTCAGGTTCTGTTTGGCACCTGCTCCTGCCCTTGGCCCCTTCAGGGCTAAGGGCCACATGGATTCCCAATGGTTGCTAGTCTTGGGGTCCTGTAGCATCTCGTGTTGGTTTCCCAAAATGTGTTGATTGCCCTTTATTCAACTCTCCTCAAAGCGCTTCCATTTGAAGAGACCATCTCTTTCTACTGGGCCCCTGACTGATATGAAGGTGTTCCCTTCTAGTGCTTCTAGATGGAAGTAAGTTCCTCTGCTGAGGGTAAGGGGGAAAATGAGGTTTGGGGGAGAACCTTGGGGAGAGGTTTGAGACATTCCTGTGGAGAATGGGAGTGGACTTATTAATAAGGGTGAGGCCTCAGCTGAGGGGTGCCATGCAGCCCGCTTGCCTGATGTCCTCACAGACTCAGCTGCAAGGGCAGATGGGGAAAGAGGTTCAAGCAAGTCTGTGATTTCAGGCAGGTGCTACTAAGGAACAGCGGGACAAGGGGATGTCATAGAGAAAATAGAGGGGCCCATGAGGTCAAAGCATGGTTGTAGAGGAAAGCTGTGTGCGTGAGAGGAAAGAACGTGTGGTCTGAGAGGAAAGGACATCTGAACGTGCGATTGGAAAGAAGGCGCAATCCTGGGCTCTGATACACCCTGAGAGTGGGTGGTGATGAGAAAGGAAGGGGGTGAGAGGTTGGGGTGCCGGGTGGGTTATCCATGTAGACCCTCAGGTCTTGGGGAGACAGGAGAACCAGGGGCCGGTAGGCACAGTCTTTGACAAATGAGGGGGCTGACGGGGACCTGCAACCACACACCCACACACGCCCACATGGTCACACTCACATACGCACGCCCACAGCCCTCCCAGACGCTCCCAGACACCCTCACACGCACTCACCCTCACACACGCCCCAGACAGCAGATGGGGCGCTTGGGTAATTGGTTAAACCTGTTCCCGATGTCTGGCTCCGCACTGGCAGTGCCTGTCTGACAAGAAAGCTGGCTGGGCCTGCACCGCTCAGCCTGCTGGCCCCCCTGCCCCTCCCCCTGGGCGGCTGCCCCAGAGCAGGGGCTCCAGAGAGGCCTATGGGTCCGGCCCGGCTCCCTCCTGGGCAGAACACAGTTCACGAGGCGAGGGTTCAACAAAGCTGCACGGGAAGCTATCCCAGCACCAGTGAGGAGGAGCTGATGTAAACCAGGGTGTCAAGATGCTGAGAGCAAGGGCCATGGCTGCAGAGTGCCCACAGGAACCAAGCTCGGAAAGTCCCACGGTCAAGGGGACGTGCAAAGATCATTCCCTGAAAGGAAGGCACGCAGCTTAGGCCACCAGAGCTGAGGATAGCTCCCTGTGATCCCTCCACTTCAGCCACACGCAACGTGGGGTTCTCAAGGTGCTCGTCAACAATAGCTCAGCCGGTGGGGCTCTGCTGGGCCCAGGCCAGCCCCACCGAGGGGCCGTGACCGGGCCGGCTTGCTCAGGGAAGGCCTACTGAGCGCTGCTGTCCACCCGTCCTCGTGCTCACCTCTGCAGGGCCCTGATCTCCGGAGGGAGGAACGGTCGGGGGAAGGAAGGGAGCATCATTCCTCGGCTGCTTCTCCCCTTCCCAGCTGCATCTGTGTCTCTTCGAGAGAGACTTTGGTTTGTTCCCTGGAGAGGGCCCAAAAACTCCCAAATTAGCAAACCTGGCAAGCCCACAGCTCAGAAAATAGTTCATCCTGATTCCATGTTTTTCAGGCTCACAGAAGCCTTTATTAATGAAGTCACAACACCAATATTTACCGTCTGCGGGGAGAGGCACAACATGAGGGCATGGATGGGAGTGCGGCGGGGACTCCCGCCCCACCCCTTGCGGGCCTGGCCTAGGAAGATTGGCAGGTTTCTCTGGGTCTTTTCCAGCCCTTTATCTGGATGACAGGGGTGCTCTGCTGTGATCTTCCTGCACTCCCTCCCCCACCAAGTGAGAGGAACAATTTACCCATTCCTCCGCCCTGGGATGGTGCCAAAAAATGCCTCCTCTTCTTACCTTCACCCCACCTGTGCATACCTGCTCCCCAGAGGCTATCCAACCTGCCTGGCAGTGAGAGTCCACTGTGAGGTTCAACTTGGACTCTCCTGGTTGATGTCTGGGGAGGGCATTGGGATGGGACACAGCCCGTTGGTTTCTAGCATTGACTGGACCCAGGAGAGACACTGACAGTCCCAGCAGCAGGACCTTCTGTGCTTTGATCCCTGCATGTGCCCCAGGCAACAAGGCTTGGCCCTTGACTTCTTTCCAATGACTTCAACATTGATCAACCCCCCCGCCCCCAGGACATTCTAGGCGCCAAGAATAGGATAAGTAAAGGCACAGCACAGGCCAAACACGTGGCTCACCGGGGGATGGGGATGACGTGGGTGAGACTGAAGCAGAGGGCACCAGTAGCAAAGGAGGAGAGGCCAAGGGTGGGAAAGAAGGGAGCAGAGTGGGGGCCTGAGGAAGGGGGTGGCGTGGTCCTCTTTGAGCTTGAGGACGAGAACCCTAGCCTCAGCACGCAGGTCCTCCTTTGAAGTGGGCCTCATGCTTGACATCTGCACAAACCTCATTATGCCTCCCACCCCTGCCCTCCCCTCCCAAACCCCCGGGATCCATGTACACTGTTTCCCAAGGTAGAAGAAACCTTGGCTGTTGGTGAAGGTGGGCAATCCTGGAAGACAGCAAGTGGGGCCGTGAGTCAGCTGTGAACACGTTGGGTTTGAGGTGCTGGGGAGTGTGGAGGGCAGCAGGCAGCCGGCTCATAGGTTTGCAGCTCAGCAGAGGTTGGCTGGAGGCATTGGCTGGGAAGCAAAGAGAAGTCCTGGAGGTGGATGCAAAGGCCCAGGCAGAGGGCACAGTGAGGGAGGCGGGAGGAGCACGGACTGACCCCGAGGTGGACAGAGGCGACGGGACAGGGATAAAACTGGGGAGGACTCAGAAAGGCAGGAAGAGGTGTCAGAGGTACTGAAGTGAAGGCAGGGAGGGGTGGGGGGAGGGAATGGCCAGAAGATGAGGAGCAGTGAAGCCAGACAGGAGGTGTGGAGTCTGGCCACAAGGGTGGCAGTAACTGGTTGGTGGCGGTCATGAGCATCAGCCCAGTGGTGAGACAGAGGAGGGAGAGCAAGGGGTTGGGTAGCACACGGGAGCTGAAGAGGTAGAGGCAGGTCTGGACATCGTAAGGGAAAGGGTGTTAGGAATACAGGTTTTGTTTCTTAGGATGAAGGAAGACATGATGTGTGACAAGCAGGAAAGACAAGTGGACAAACTGGAGGCAGATGAACTAAAGAGATCAGCGGGTCGGGCCTCGAGCTCTTTGCCAGGCTGGGAGGCCCTGAGCCCTCGGGAACCAGGTGCGAGCTCGGCCTCAAGCGGAGGTCCGAAGCTTTCATCTGAAGCTTTCATCTGCTGAGAGGGTGGGGAGGGGGGGCTCTCCAGGGACAGGTGAGCATCCTGGTGGGGCCAGGACCTGCGGCAGGGACTGTCAGCCTCTGTGCATGGCGTGCCCTCAACCCAGCCCCCAACACTCTCCGTTTCCTCTGTTTTCCCCTCAACTGGAGAAGCCACCAGAGCCCTACGCATGGGCGAGTACAGACGCTCTCTCCTCCCTGACCCACCTGGGCCTGATTCCCACTGCTCATTAAGTTTGGAGAGACTTGAGCATAGCCTCCCTCAAGACACAGGGTGGTCCTTCCCTACATCTAGCCTCAGGTTCTCTTGCTGTGGAGTTGAAGCTAGAGACCAGGGTCAACCACCAAGAAAGAGGAGTTCATGGACTGAGTCTCCAAGGCCCCACCCCAGGCTCCCAGGCCCTGAACAAGCTTGCTCTACCAGTTCCCCCAGTGGCCCTCAGAGCCGGAATCCACCATGCCAGGCTTGCAGGCTCTGGGGTTGGAGCTGGATGCCTGTGTCATTAAGAGAGAGACTTTTATTATTCCCATAGGGAAGGGAGACACGAGGGGATCACTAAGAACTACAGCGGGTGCCTGGAAAATAAATTAAAACAGAAACGCATCAAAACAAAAAGGAGATGAGAGAAATGGAGAGTGGCTGGGAGGCTGCAGTGGCCTGCAGCCTGCTCAGGCAGGCAGGCTCTCTGAGGAGAAGGTCGAGCAGTCCCGGGCCTCAGCCAGCCCATTTCTTGTCCCTCTGTCGGTGGTGGCCCCAGGCTCCAAGCCCTCTGGGGCCGTGACTTGAGGCCTCCGCGCAGCCTGGCCAAGGAGTGGCCAGAGTCCTGCCGGGCCCGCCGAGGGGCCTGGCCAGCGGCAAGCAGCACTCCGCCCTCGTGGGTTTGTGACCGCCCACACCCTAGTCATTGGAGGTGACGTCGATGTCCTCCCCGTTGGCCTGCTTCGTGGCGATGCGCCACCGGTTGATGTGGTGGGAGCCCTTCTTCTTCTGCTCCGACTCTGGCCCCTCTTCCTCCAGCTTCTGCCGCTTGTACTTTGTCCTCCGGTTCTGGAACCACACCTTCACCTGGGCCAGGGAGGGAGGGGCACAGGTGAGAAACACCCAGGAGGCCCCCAGAGCAGCCACCAGGGCCTCAGCACTCAGGCTGAGCTGGGAGCCGGAGAGGGAAACCGAGGCCAGGGTTGTCTCCTTTGGCCGGTGCCGCCTCATGCGTCTGGAGGTCTGCCCTTCCAGATGCAAATGAGGGGGGCCAGGGAGAGGGCACAGTGGGCCAGAGAGCGGCCGTTTTCCCGTCCCCTCAACAGAGGGAGAGGAGGGGGTCATGGAACTGCCAAGTATCCTGGTTCCTGGAACAGAGAGACCTGGGTCTCTACCAGTTTTCAGAGAAGAGATTAATAATTACTCCTTCTCAGGGTTGATGTGAACAGTAAATGAGGGAATATACAAGAAGCCGTCACACGGGTTCTGATGGCCTGGAGTGAGCCCCATCCCCCAGGGCAAGCCTGTGCTCTTTGTGGCACAAAGAGGCAGAGTGGACACGGCTACCTAACCAGGAGGTGGTGTCCACACCAAGAGCAGCGCCCAGGACAGCCAGAGCACTCCTAGGGTCACGGACCCTGCTGCTCGAGGCTCTAACTTCTCATGCTGTCTAGGTTAGTCCGTTTCACCAGAGGACCCCGTCTTAGCAACCTCAGGTGGAATTCCAGAGGGTCTCTGGGGAAGGTGGTGCCGAAGGGCAGGGTTAGGAGGCATGGATGGTTTCCTGAAATGACAGCACATTTAAAAAGCAGGTAGGTTTAGCCAACTGCAGTTGGAGTGATCCACGGTGCCCATGCAGGTGGTGAGCGGTAAGTCGTGTGTGTGGCATGAGGATGGGCACCTCGGTTTGGCAGCAGCAGTGACTGCTGAGGGGAGATCCTTGAATCCCGGGCAGGCCTAAAGGCAAACCTCAGAAACACTACCCACTTCGGCCCCTGCTCCCTGAGAACGGGTGAAAAGTACAGGTCGTAGGCTTAAAGCCAAGCGGCGCAAGCCAAAGCAGGCCTGGCATCCGGGCCAGGGAGGAGCTTCGTGCCCAAGATGCCCCACTCTCACATTTCCCAGACACTCCCCTCTGTCCCGTCCATGGAGCCAACCCAACCCAGGGCTCCTCCGACAGCCCACCCCTCCCCAGGGTTTCCATGGTACCATCTGCCTTGCCCGTTGAATTTTGAGCATGAGGATAGGTGTGAGGGCAGCCAGTGGTCAAAGACACACAGAGCAGCCAGCCAGGGACAGGAAGAGATGAGGTACCTGGCCTTGGTGGACGGCGAGGGAAGGCCTTCTTCCCTCATTTCCAGAGCTGGCTTCAAACCCATTGCCTGCACGTCCCAGCTCAGACAGATGGGGAGGATGGCAGATGCTCCAGGCGCAGGGCTTCTGGATTCCATGCCCACCTTTCCTTGGGCACAGGGCTAGCTGGGCCCTGGGTGGTTCCCGGCACAACCATTTGGCAGCCAGCCTGGCCCCTGCCCCCGGCCCTGGAGCCCACTGTGACTGTGCCAGCCTGTAGGCGGGTGAGCTCGCCCAGACTCCTGTGCAAGGCTTGTGTGTGACTCAGGCCTGGGGCGGTGTTCCTGAGAGCCCGAGGGGCTGGCTGAGGGCTAAGCATGGCCAGCCTGGTGATGCGTGATCTGGGGCAGCACGAGGGACACAGGGCCCCTTTCTGCACCTTCTCCCTCCCACACACACTCCCCAGTCTCCTTCCAGAAGGAGACTTGCCTCTAGTGGGATGGACCTAGGCTGCTACTCTTGCCCAGCATCACTGGCCCAAAGAAGGAAAACTTCTTGGGCACAGGGCACAGGGTATGTTTTCACACCAGGGCTGGTTTCCTGGTACTTACAAATGAAAAGCAATTCTGAAGACTTTCTCCATGAAAACTACTAGGGTCAAGGAGGCAGCTCTCTAGAAACAGGGACAAAAACTCTCTCCCCAGGCAGCCTGGCTATCTTCCGGAGAACAGCCTTGGGGTGAGTGTCCAGATGCTGTTTACAAAGACTGTAATAACAAGGGGATGCTTATGACTTAGTAATATCAGTGAAAGCTGCAGGACGCACAGTTTGGGCACAGTGTGATCACAACCATGGAAGAACAAAGCCTGTGCGTGGGGAAAAAAGACTAGAAGGAAATGTACCCAAAGTATGGGTCACTTGTCTTTCTTCTTTCCACTTTTCTGACTTTTCTTTAATGCATTACTGAAAACAATTGCCAGTCATTTTTTATTTGGAAAAAGAAAAGGAACTGGGCTCCGAATGTAGTAAGAGATGAGAGTGACACCCCAGCCAGGCAACACTGAGGTCACCCCAGAACCCCTTCCCTAAAGGACAGAGGACCTAGAAATGAACCAGGTCACATACTGTGGGTACCAGCGCAGTGGGAGCGGCCTTAGGAGGCCTGCTTATTCTGCACTGCCTCCCCTCAACACCAGCATGCTACTCACCTTTCAAGTCCAGGACGTACTTGGGGTACTGGCTGGAGGAACCCCTCACCCATCTCTGAGCCCTCTGGGTTTGGGGAGAGAGAGGTTCCTTGTGGCCGCCCAAGTTCCCACCTCACTCAATGTCTCTCAGTTTTTCTGATAAGCGAGATCCTTCCAAGAGTCTCTACTTTTGTCTGAGTTACACCACCTGGAATACTCTTACTTAGTCTTCGAAACCCTGCTCCCTTGTTCCTAGACTGGATGTGCCCCAACACCTGTCCGTAACTCCTTAGTGCTTTTTTCTGTCTCAGTAACAATGACCCCAGCAACATGTTAATTTATTTGCCCAAACCTCTGTGTCCTCATCAGATGGTACGGGAACCAGGAGAACGAAAGTGGTGTGTTAGCTGGCTTTGGAGGCCCAGTGGGCATGTCCCAGGTATGTTCAGCCAGCGGGGCAGAGGTGAAGTGACCTAGCCCTATGCTCTAGGAAAGAGGCGCTTGGGCCAACCTGGAAAACAGGAGAAAATCAATGGTAGAGGGATTGAGGTCTAATTGGAAAGGGGCTTTTGAAAGTGCTAACTGCTGCAGAGATGGGATCTTTTTTGGGCTTAGTTCAGTGGACACTTCTACAAGAGGGTCAGTTCTTAATTCTTCATACTGTGGAATGGATTAACCACTTCTGGGGGGGGGGGAGGTGGAGAGGAAGATCCACTGTTGAGGGGACAAGGGTCAGCTTGAGTCAGGTAGGATAAAGAAGTTAAAACTGCTGCGGATGAATGAATGAAGGCATTAAGGCATTAGCAGATTGATCACTGGACGTATTAATGAATGAAAACGTGCATGAGTGAATGGACACATGAACTTACAAACAAGCAAACTACAACTCCAGCCAATGTTTCAGACTTTACCTTTGAATGAACCAGGTCTGCATCCCTTCTTTCCCACCCCTCCCCATCTTAGCCCATCCCAAATGGGAGAGTCCGTGGCTCCTGGCCCCTGCATACTTTCAGGTGAATACCTGTCTTCTTATCAAGGAGTTCAAAAACCTCTATCAAGGGACATCTGAGTCTTGTAACTCTGATACAAGAAGTTCCTCCTTATGTCCTACTGTTGTCTCTTCTGTTTTAATTTAAGCCTGTGTCCTCCTATTCTGTCATCCTCAGACACAGAGAAAGTCCTCATACTAGAGAGAAGCTTAGCGACATCAGTCAAGCCACTGCTCAGCCTGCTCACCCCCCTGCCCTCTCCGCTGGGATCCACTTCCTAACATGACCCGCTCTCAGTGTCAAGCCCAATGCCATGCGAAGCTCAGCTCCCACCCCACCAAACCGAGGTCACCTCTGACTCCCCATCAACTAGAGTCTGAACTCTTCCTGAGATTTCTCAGTTCCTCCTCTCTCAGTCCACCCTGGATGCTTGCCCTCACTCTCAGGGAGACATCACGAGATTTGCCTCCTCGCTCAGGACCACACCCTCAGAGAATCATTCCAGTCTCCCTTATCTCCCGTGCCCTCTCCTGCCTCCCACTGGACTCCCTGAGTTTCAGAGGTGTAGAAGTTCTTGGAGAAGAGCCAAGACTTAGAACACACAGTGAGCCAGTAACCTTTCCCTAAAATTCAAGTCCCTAGGATATCTCCCTCTCAGCCATCTCCCAAAAGGCAGATATTCCAGGCAGGAAGTCTTCTTACCATGCCCCTGGGGGGATAATCCCATAGGCAGGTGACCACACACTCCTGCCTCCTAAGACCCCACCACCCATGCTCTCAACTCCCAATCCGTCTTAATCTCAAAGCCTCCCCTTTCTTCCTACCAACCCACACATCCCTCCAAACCTTGCATGTCTGCGGCCTCCCAGGGGATTTCCACCAATGCAGCTCTCCCCTGACTCCCTCAGTCCACAGCTGTGGCTTCAATGGGACTCCAGTCACTCACCCCTCACATGCCCCGGCACTGCATGAGGAATCTCCAAGGCCAAGACACCACGCTTTTCCCTCACAGTTTAGCTCAGCTAAACTGAGCCAGGGAAGGTCAAGAAACACCTCCTGAACTGTTCAGAGCTGGAGGAGCGGCTGGAAACACTAACCAATCAGTCAGCTGAAGCAACCAAAGGCTTTCTCTCACTCCCCCCAAAACTAATGTGCCCCTCCCCACACATGCACAGAAGCTCACAGAGGCACTCCATGCCATGTGTACATAGGATAGCACCTGACCTTTGGGCATTGATCACACTAAGCCCACATGTGCTCCACATTATGGGCATACATATGTTACATACACCCATTACACACACACACACACACACACACACACACACACACACACACACACACACACACGAGGCTCTGATCTGACCCAGGCCCGAGTCTGCCCCAACAGCCACCAGGACTGAAGCTTAGATGGGCTTCACTCCAGTCAGACTCCTGGCCTGCACAACAGTGAGGAACAAATAATTAGAGCCAGAAGGAAGACCTAGCCCTTGCCCAGGGCCCCTCCCTCCACCTCCTGGATTAACCCACGGCCGTCCCAGTACAAATACCCCACACGCAACAAAACTACAGCCCTACCCCAACAAAGCATCTCAGGTTGCCCACCCCCAATATCCCATGCTAGAGCTTTGGGCATACAGACACCCCTGAACTCTGAACTAAGACCCCCACACCAATCTGCTTAACGCTCCCAGAAGTTTTATCCATGAAATGGTAAATAAAACTCGATCATCTAGATCAACAATCAGCTATGAAAGTGTAAGGGAATGATAGAAGGAGAGGGACAGAAAGGGAGCAGTGACGGTAGAGAGTGAGGGAAATGACTGATAAAGTTAACATATGGATAAGTATACAATCAAGAGAAACTTGCCCGTTCATTCAATACGTATTTATGGAGCACCTACTTTTTGCTGGTCACGGAGCTGGGCCCTGGAGCACAGCAAGAAATAGGAAGGCTTGGCCTCTGCCTCCCAGAGCTGAGATGCTCAGGCCTATTGTTTATCAGGATCACCCAGAGAGCTGTTTTAAAATCTTTCCGGGGTCCCATCCTGGAACTCCTAAGAGAATCTCCTGAGCAGGGTCCAGGAATCTGCATTTTAAGATTTCTTTGAGAGACGGATGCAACCAGTGTACAGACTGACATTTGGACATGGAAGATTATTAAACAATAGCAAAGTCCTATAAATATTATGATATGCGGGAGATATGCTGTGAGTTCTGAGAACCTGGAGGAGGGATTATACAGAAACACAGAGAAGTAGAATATAGATGAGCCAGAAGCTCAGGGCTGAAAAGAACCCTGGAGTTCATTTCATTCAATCTTTCAGATCAGCAACTGAGGCCCAGAAAAAAAAGACAAAGTGAGAGCTGATGAGGTGATAACCATTACAGACATATGCATACACTGTCAGCTGCTAAAGATCTATAGAGATGGAAGTTTGAGACGGATGGTAGATATACAGAAGGTAAAACAGAGTAGATGATAAAGAGATAATCAACAGTTGGGTAAATAGGAATTATTGTTAAGAAGAAGATAGAGTTAATAAAAAATAGGAAATATAAATTAACCAGCTTTGCAGAGGCAGTTTAATGAAAGCAGACAGAAGTACATGGCTAGATATAAAATAGCTCTCTGTGAGAGATGAATATAGATATTGACGGTAGAAGTAGATGGCAGGGGGCTGATGGGAGTGACTGATGCTTGACAAATAGCTGATAGCTAGAAATGACAGGTCAGCCTGCCTGGCAAAAACAGAGAGATAAATAGATAATTAGTTATATAGCCTAGGTCTTAATGATAGTTACGAGAGGGACAGAAAGACAGCTCTGGTGATGAAAAAGACTGAATTAAGAGTCAGGAATTCCAGGTTTGGATCTTATTATAACGCTAATTTGACATATTACTTTCAACAAAAGGAAGGGAAGCACTGGGGATGAGAATTAACCTTATTTGAGTTCATATTAGGTGCCTTTAATCCTTAAACAACCTATTTTATGGATGAGGAAAACAGAACTCAGAGAGGTTGAGTAACTGGCCCAAGGTCACACAGTCAGTTAGCAGGGAGGCAGATACTGAAATCCCATCTGCCTGCACGGGGTGCTCTGCCTAATTCATCTCTCCATCTCAAAGGCCTCACCTGGAAAGACAGGACTCTACAAGGAGGTTTCTCAGGCTTAAATCTCCCACAGTTCTATTATTTTGTTTGTTTGTTTCATATGCTTAACCAGCTCATTTATAGACGGAACAAGATTAGCCATGCATTTTGATCGTTAGTGAAGCTGGGTACATTTTATTTTCTATCTGGTTTTGTTTTAAATATATGTTTAAGCACCTTATAATAAAAATGAAAGAGAAAATCATTGGGTTTACTAACTGGCATTGTTAGGAGCAAATATTAACAGGCAGGTAGGTTCAGTTGAAAGAAAGTCAATTAAAAATGCTCTGGCTGAGCTAAAAAATTGGAAGTTTAAAAACAATGACATTATTTCAACAAGTGTTAATCTGTGGGTGGTGAGCTTATAAACGGTTTTGTTTTCTTACACTTCTGCAATTAAAATTTAATAACTAATACTTTTAAAATGAAGTTAACTATAAATACCATTCTTAAACTGACACCTTGTTTTAAACAACAATTTTAAAACACTGTTTGCCAAGAGGGAAAAGGGGGTATTATTTTATTAACTTCTTTTTTAAAAAACATATCTTTCTTTAAAACGTTTTTAAAATTAAGTCCGTTGTTTTGTAAGCTTTATCTCTGCAGTTAGAACAGCCCAGCTAGCAAATCTGAAAAAGCCCGGGTCCTGCCACGGAGATGGGAGCAATGCATTGATGAAATAGGGCATCAGATAGATAGGACAATAGATACCAAAATGCGACGTGAGCGGCAAAGAGTGAGGTCGGGGCTGCAGGATGCTGGGGACGAAGTTTGGGTTTGGACTCCCTCACGACGCCTTCCGTCTATCCTCACTGCTACCCGGGAGACCCCAGGCTGCACACACACCCCACCCCCACCTCCAGTCGGACGCCTTCTCACTGTCCAGGACTAGGGTGGAGGACGGCGGTGTAAGAGGGGCGAGGCGAGCAGAAAGGGGAGCGGAAGATGAAATGCCGGCGGGCGAGAGCTGCTGGGCCTCGCCAGCCGACCTCTCTCTTTGCAAATCTGGGCGCTGTCAGGGACAGAAGAGAGTTAAGGTCTCCCGAAGCCCATTCAGATACTGAAATCCGCCTCCAGGGCAGCAGCCAGCCACCCCCGCACGTTGGACTCCAGGCGGACTAAGAGCTTAGCGGTGCTTCCAGACAGCATTTATTTATGGCAAAGTCTTTACTTACAATAAACCCAAATCTGCCTCCCTATAATTCCCTTCTAGTTCTTTAAATTTTTTTTCTAATTATCAATTACAAAAATACTACGTGGTGATTGTAATTTCACCCAGTTCAAACCCCTTCAACTCCATTGCAGTTTATTCCCTCCCCAACGCAACAGCCCTTCAAGTGATTGGAAACAGGTCCTGAGCACCAGAATCTGCTTTCCCACCGTTCCCAGGCCCCGCCAACGCCCGCGCACACACGCCACAGTTTCAGAGCCCTGCCAGCCGGGCTGGGCAGAGATCAGTGCCCCCCTTGGACCCCCAGCAGGGCTGCGCGCTCCCGCCTAATCCCTCTGCTTCTGATGTTTATAACCTGAGGACACGTGGGCTTTCTCCCCACAGCACACCCGCTGGGGGACAGCGAGGCCTCCGCCGCTTTGCCCCTGCACAGCAGCGAAGCCAGTGCGAGACAGGCCTGGGCACCCCACACACCCCTGAGCGCCCCCGGAACAGTGCGGGAGAAGGGCTGCAGTAACCGCAGGGCTGAGACGGCGCCAGAGGGCCCCGGGTGGGCGCGGAGTGACCGTGGCTTGGGCGCTCAGCGCTCGGCCGGCTCCCGAGGGCGCCAGCCGCCTTCTGGCAACTGGCATCTCCTATGGGCTATGGGAGTGGGGTCGGGATAAGGTTTGATCCCAACCTCCCGGTGGGTCCTTAGTGCTTAATAAAAGTCCTGTGGCCTCTTCGAAGTTGCATACAGTCGGAGGGAAGACAGGCGTGACGGGGGCGCCGCAGGGGTAGCGGGAGAAGCTGGGGAAGGCTGGGGGCGAGGCCGGCCGCTCCGGCCCCCCCTCCACCCGGCCCCCGGCGCAGCGCGGATCATTACCTGCGTCTCGGAGAGGCTGAGGCTGCCGGCCAGCTGCTTCCGCTCGGCGCCCACCACGTAGTGGTTCTTCTCGAAGGCACGCTCCAGTCGCAGAAGCTGCGAGGGCGAGAAGGCCGTGCGGATCCGCTTGGGCTTGCGCGCGAAGGGGCCGTGCAGAAGCAGCCCGTCCTGGGGCACGTCGCTCGCTGCGGCCGCGCCGCCGACGGCAACACACGCAGATACAGACAGAGAGAAGGGCGCCGTGAGCCGCAGTCCGGCCAACGGGCCGCCCGCGGGAGCCGGCCAAGCTACTCATCGCACCGCGCTCTCGCACACGCCCCGGAGTGCTCCGATGCCCTCTCTAACCCTTGACACACGCATTTCTCTTTCTCTTTTGCCGCCCCTTCTGTAAGTCCACTCCCTTTCCCAACACCTCCCGGCTGAGGGGGCCTCGCAGAATCGCAGCGCTGCGGATCACTGTTAGGCCAGGAGGTGGGCCCAGGCCTGGTGAGGCCCAAATCCACAGTGCCTGGAGCAACCTAAGAGGCCAAGGAGTGGGAAGCTCTTTTTGTCGGCTCGCCCCGTCATGTCTCCCTCAAAGTGGACCAAGAGCAGAGATGGGGCTGGGTGTCAGGACAGTGGTAAGGGGAACAGCCAGGTTGTTAGGCATCCCCCTACCAAATACAGATGCAAGAACTGGAGGGTATCCCAGGAACTCTCCCTTCACACCTGCTTAAACCAGCCTTGCAACTAAATGCTCAGGCTACTAGCCCATAGAAAATTCCTTCCAACAAGCCAAGGCTCTGCCTTGCAAGTGGTAAAAATAGGCTAGGGGCTAAGTCAACATCCAGGCAGCACCTGGAGGTCTAAAGTTAGGTTTCTTCTTCCCGGCTTTCCCACCTTTCTCCCGTCAGGCCTTCAGGTAAAATCCTCTTCCCACAGGAGACTTACTGCTCTCTGGTGGAAAAAGGCCTTGCTTCATCCCTGAATAATCCGCTGCTGAAGAAACATGTGTATAAATATCTAGACGTCATTTTTCTCTCTAATATATATAGATATAGATATATTGGTTTCTGCATGGGCGTGTGTAAATACATGCTCCAGCCTCCCTACTGTCTTCTTCTCCTATCTACCATACAGGATTTTCAAAGAGGGCAACTGTCCCTGGGCAAATGTTGGCCATCATGGGGACTCAGCTCGTACGTGCAGGAGGAGGGGCTGACATTGGGCTGGATGGGGCTGAGGTGGTGGGGTCAGGAACTACAAAAGTGAAACTAGCTTCCACCCACAGCCCCAGTCTCAGTGAACCCCCCCCCCCCCCCACTAGGCCTTCACACCACCTCTGGTTTGGTTGCACATGCCAACAAGACTGGAAACAGGCCCTGACATCATCCACGGAGCCTCATGCAGTGGCACATAACAGTACCCTGACCCACCAACAATGCAGAGCACTAGATGAAATGTTTTGACAGTTAGTTGTTGAGATTGACTGATCCAATTAATTTCTTCAGAAACGGCCACTTGTTTGACTCAATTTGATTTGTTGTTTCATTTTTTAAGACAATTGTTTGGATAATTCGGTTGAGATCTCCCATCTCTGGAAATATCTCTGTAAGTGAATCAAGGGCACATAATTGAGATACTATGGCTAAAACTCTCCAGGTAACTGTTCATATCCCTCTGCTGGTGGAAACTGCCGGACATGACTTTCTCCACGTCCATGGGCTTTGGACATCTACACAGGCGAACTTTATTGTTGGGGTTTTCTGTGGAACAGCATTGCCTAGGAATGAGGGGCTAGTGCCTGGGGGGAGACAGAGTTGCCTGAGAGGGAGAAGCCACTAACTTCCAGTCACCTTATCCATTTCAAGTGGCTGGATCTGTGCTGCTGTAAAAGTGAGTGGGATCACATCATAGGAAGATGGAAGGAGGACACCCTGCCCATTGGGCCCTTCAAGGAGGGGGCAGATCCAGGGCTCTCAGGCCTGACAGAAGGAAGAGAAGTTTAGCTTGTGGTGGTGGAGGGGACAGATGATCAGGGGAGGTGGTCTGGCAGAGAGGGGTAAGAGGGAGAGAAAGGAGAAGAATGATCCAGTTGGGCATAAGAAGGATTAAGGCCTCAAGTGAGGGCCAGTGTGATAGGCCAGAGATAGAGAGGTGGGTGGGAAGCAAACACTTCTTCCTGATGTTAAAATAAATTGCCTCAAAAAAACAGCAGCATTCTGAGCTCAAGTCAAATACCAACAGTGGTTTCCTCTGGACAAATGAGCTGAAGAGGGAGAGAAAGCCCAGCCCTGTGATCGCAGGGTTTGGCCTCAGCAGCGTGACTGGCCCAGATTGGTCAGAAGTGAAGTGGCAGCGTGGAGAGACCAGGGAGTTGTGAGTGAATGGGATGCAGAAGTGTGGGGCTGAGAAAGCAGGACTGCAGCCTGCCTCAGTGTGTGTGATTTGATGGCTATTTTGTAATTTCGTGGTGTGTGTTGGTCACTTGTGTGGTAGAGTTCTCTATGTTTGTCTTTATAAACCCAAAGTGGAGGATGGAAGCAACAAGCTCCTCCTGACATACACGTCTCTTTGCTTCAAGTCAGGCTATTTTAGGGGAAAGGTAGGTTGCTTGAGGTCTCCATCAACTAGAGAGAGAATAGCCCCAGTTCACTGTAATGCCCTAAAGGGACAGAGAGCATGTATCCTGTAGTCTGTGTTGCATGTGCAGAAACACAGGGGTCCTTCTGACCCAACCAAGAAGCAGCAGAGGCCAGAAAAAAGTATTCAAGATGTTGATTAGTGATGACAGATTTGATTTCAAAAGAATCAGGGCTCTTTCCTGTAAGGAAGAGTATGTTTAGTACAAAACTGAGAAACTCACCAATAGCTGCATGTTTGTGTAAGAACTAGGGTGGTGCCTATGAGCCTGGGCCACTCTCACTCTGACCTATGGAGAGGGGGCCTCAAACGTCCCTACCAAGGCTTCAGTTTCCCTTAATTGGATCACAAGGGCAGAACAAGCTTGGGACTGGGTTGCCGTGTGGCCTGTTTAGATGCAGTAATTCTGGGCTCTGAGAGTGGGCTGTCAGTTTCAGACAAGGACAGGTGGAAAAGTGGAAAGGGGCTGGCTTAGTCTTTCCTGGAGCTAGTAACTGTACCCCACCCGCCCGCTTTCCTCCAGTCTTCTCTGCGGGCCCCTTTAAGGCACTGGCTGGGACCTAGCAACGGAGGTTCCCAGGAGTGAGGCGGCAGGAGGTGGGAGCTAGGGGTTCTAAGGCCCGGGGCTCGAGCTCCAGCTGCCTCCTGGAGAGGCCGAGGCAGACTGGGGGCTCTGGGCCGGATGGCGGGGCGGAGGGGCCTGGGGCTACGAGACGGAGAGGCCCGCACGGCAACGGAGATAACCTCTTTCCCCCTCCTCCGGCCGGAACAAAGGCGCCCTTTGAAGCACCGGCCCATTACCACCACCAGTCCCAGAGGGCCTTGTCTCCCACGGCCCCCTCCCGACGCTGCTCCTCGGCCTGGAAAGTTCCTGCTGTCCGGGGGAAATAGCACCGAAGTGCGGCTAACTCGTCGTCTCCACCAGCTCCTCCCCTTAAGGTCTCGAAAGCCGCCCCCGTCTTCGGCGTCCCGCCGCCTGGTCCCGACCATCCCGCGCTGGCTTTTCCTCTCCCACCGCCTCGCTCAGCGAAGAAGCCGCTTCCCTGCGCGCCGGGACCGCGCTGCTGGAGAGCGCTGCGCACTGAGCGCAGACGTGTTCCTTTTCGTTCGTGTAGGGTTTCGCTTCTTGCATTAAAACGGGGCTGAAATGAGCATCGCAGAGACCCGGTTCTCTAGAAAACGCGGCGCCGGAGGGTCTGAAATGGCTCGGCTCGTAGCCCCGAGGGCCCGCGGGATCGCAGGACTCAAGGGTGCCCGGGCCGCAGGGGTCTGCCCCGACGATGACCGGCCCTGAAGCCATAACTTCTTAGGATTCGAAAAGTCCTTCAGTGCCCAACGGATTCCGTGTTCACCAATGCGACCACATTTGGCTCCATCTCCGCGTCCAGACACAGTTCTTGGGAGAAAAATGCAACCGTTTTTGCAACTCGACAACGTGCCCGCCGGGACTGACGGCTCAGGGAGAGGCGGCAAATTCCGAGAGGGTTTTGCGGAGGATTTATTCGGCCTCGTCTGACTGGGGATGCTCAGAGCTGGAGCCGGATCTCTCGCAAGGCGCCCCCGACGCTTGGCGCCCCCGGCCCTCGCACCCTAAGCCCGCGCGGGCGAGGCCAGAGGCGGGAAAGGTAGCACGGAGGGCGTGGAGCGCCGGGTCCAAAGCCGAGGGCGTCGCCGGGAGGCCATCTCCGAGTGAGCAGAGACTACAGGTGTCAGGACCAGCTCTGCCCTCTTCTCCGAGCCCCTGTCTCTGTACTAGCCTCTTAAACGCTGGTCCCTCCGCCGCCCCGGGCCCGAAGGTTCACAAACAGCCGCGACTCTCAAATTGGCCCGCGGTCGCGAGGTTTAGAGACCCAGGCTGGGGACCCAGTCCATGGAGGACCGAAGTGGTTTGCTCAATTTTAAACAATACTTCATTTTACCAGTAAACATATATTTTAATTGACAGGTTTCTTTCCCATAGCGGCTGACACCATAGGCTTCTCCCTCCCCGCCCAATGATTTGGGCAAATCTTTGAAATCCCCTGGGCAGACAAAACTGCCCACAAAGATTCTTGTTCAAATAATTACATTATCTTATTTTGTGGGATCTGTTGGGTCAGTATCCTTTGACCAGATAGGACTGAGAAAACTGTCTGACAAATCGGGGCCCGGGAAAGCGGCTTTCCGTGAAAACAGTTAAGCAGCTATAGCGAAAGCTTCCAGAGATCATTTTTCTTCTGTTAGCTAGATAATTGTACCCAATATCCAGTTTATTTTGACTGTGTACACCCAGTTTACCCTCGGATTAGCTCCAGGAGCCAAAGCTCTAGCCACATCCTTTTCATTTGTTTTGCTAAAATCAGGGTTACCTAGCTCTGAGTCATGGAACCTCATAAGACTGAGGTCCGGTCTACACTAACAAAATAAAACCAGAAACTAAACCAATTACTGCACAAATTAAGGACACTCCAAAAAAAAAAGAAGAAGAAGAAGAAAGAAAAGAAAAACTCCAACAAATTCAAAGAAGCAAACGAACTCCAACTAATGGAACTCTTTCTTTTGGGAAAGTCAGATCATTGAAACCTGTGTGTGTGTGTGTGTGTGTGTGAGAGAGAGAGAGAGAGAGAGAGAGAGAGAGACCGAGACCAGTGGGGGATCTTCTTTAGCAAACCCACTGCCCAGTGCAGACTAGGGGGCTCAGACTGTCTAGGACCTTAAAAGCCCTCTGCCCCCGCCCCCTGCCTGGGAGGATTGCTGTTGGTCCCCCAGCAGCCGGTGGGTTCCCGGAGTCGGCGAGCGGCGGAGGAAGCCAGTTTGCTATTTCAAACCTTCCCACCCTAGGTCCGAGAAGCACGTGTGACTTGAAGAAGTCGGGTCGAGGTTGCTGACAAACATCCCAAGACAGCAGAGCACTCACCACTGAACATTAACTCTCCAGTTTGCCCTCCCCTCTGCCCCTTCTTCCCACAGACCCGGGGCACGCAGGTGGACTTTCCCCTGCCTCCAAGCGCCGGTGAAGGCGGATCCCTGGGAGTTGGTGGTGGAAATGCGAAGCATGGTCCCAGGTCCAGCTGGGTCACAGGCAGGGCGGCGGGCGCTGCGCTGTCTGGGATGGGACTGGCTCAGCCAGGAGAGATTAAGGCAGGCCGCAGAGAGGAACAGGAGAGGCTCCAAGGATGAGCCCGGGCTTGGCGTCCGGACCGGCATCGTTCTTGGGAAAGCCTAGAGGTCCCAACCTGGTTCTCTGGGAGGTAACCCAACGCGGCAGAAGCGCGGATGGATCTGGCGTGGCTCGTCCCTGCTTAAGAATCGGCCTTTGCAGACCCGCAGCCTCATCGGCAACAACTTCTGAACGGCCCCGCACGCCCCCGAGCCTCCCCGCGCCACCTCAGCACGGGCGCCGGCCGGCCGCCGAGGCGGGCACAACGTGGGCACTCACCCTGAAAGCGGTGGCCGAAGAAGCGGTTTCGCAGCACCCAGGGATAGAAGTGCAGAGGGTCCCGGTGCTGGGCGCCGAAGAAGGAGTGCGGGGGCTGCAGCGGCGAGGCGCCCAGCTGGTGCGCCGGGTGCACGGTCAGCGCAGGGTGGTTCATGGCCTCGGGGAACACGAGCTCGGGCCCGCCGTAGAGCGAGCGGCCGGCGCCCGCGGCGGCGGGGAAGCCGCTCACGAAGGCCGCTTCGGCCGCGCCGGGGTGAGGGTAATTGAGCGCCGTGGGCCGGAGCGGCTCCTCCGAGGCGGCCGCCGCCAGGGGATGGGAGCCTGCACCCCCGCCGCCAGTGCCCCCGCCGGTGCCGCCGTCCTTGGCCACCAAAGACTCGATGGTAAAGCCGCGCTTGGCTGTGGGCTGGAACATGGTCGCGGCCGCCAGAGCCGAGCGAGGCAGCCGGGCGCTGGGGAGCGCTCCGCGTCCTGGCGCCGCCGCCGTGCGGGGTGTGCACCCAGCCAGGCACATGCACACACACCAGCACCCCTCACCTCCCCCGCCCGCCCGCCCGCGCTCAGCCCCTGCCCACGAGCCAGGCGCGGAGCGGCGAGGGGTGTGCGAGCCAGTGAACGGAGAGTCGGGCCACGGCGCGCAGCTAGGCTCGCCGGCCTCTGCGGCCGAGCGGGCAGCTCCCGGCGCCTGCACTGGCGCGGGCTCCGTGCGATGCTGCGAGCTGCCTCTACGGCCTGGGGGCTGAGCCCGGCCCCCTCCCTCCCGAGTCCAGCCAGGACCGACCCCCGCCCCCGGTCCTCCCAGCACTGTCCAGCCCTGGCTTGGCCACCGCGATGCGAGGCGAGAGTTAGCGGGCACCTGCCCCGAGCCCGCCCATTGGCCGCGGCTCACCTGCCCCAAGGTGGGGGGCGGGGCGGGGCGGGGCGAGGGACAGCGGGTGGGGACGGAGCAAGCAGTCGGAGGCAAAAACCGGACTGGAGCTTGTGCGGGGCGATCTAGGCCTCCTCCCCATCTCGCGTCTTCTCTCATCTTCGCCCTTTTAGCAGAGTCTGGCTGCCGCCGCCGCAACCGTCTCAACCCGCGCGGGAGCCGAAGGTGGCGTATAAGGGACCTGGGGCTTGGGAGAAACTCCAACCCCAGTCCCCAGTGTGTAAATCAGTTGAACCCTCTCCAGTTCGTCCCGGGATGTCGTTTCAGTTCTCAGATAACTTGGATCCGAGTGGAATGTGGGTGTTTGGAGTCCAACAAATAGGTTCTCCCGAGAACCAGCTCCCTGCTCCCCTGGCCTCCAGGACCCTCGGGATCACCCACCATCCGTCTCCTGGGCCGCAGTCTGAAGCCGCGGCCTTGGTCGTGAGGTTTCGCGTTTTCTGGGTGTTATGGGTGACAGCTCCGGAAAGGGGTCGCGCAATTCTTTTCACAAGGGCCCCCCGGGCCGGGGACAGCGCTGGAGAAGATAGCGGAGCGGTCCCCCTGCAGTCATCAAGCTGCAGTTCTCAGGGCTTGGAAGGAGCTCCTTGGCCCAGCCACAGACACCGCGGCCGGCTCGTACCGGGACGCAGGGCGATCTGCTTTCCTCCTCTTCTCTGGTCGTGGGGCTCAGGTGCAGGTGGGCCAGGCCAGGCCGGGGCCTTGAAGACACTGTCTTAAATTGGAGGTGGCCGAGCAGTCTAAAGCCATCCCCAAGAAGACATACCGGCTGTCCCGGGAACATAGCGGCCGCCTGGCCTCCCCCGACCCCCACCTTCACCCCACGCCCGCGGAGCAGCGGACTACTCCAGCCAGTTTCCATTTCGTGCACTAATTCTCCGGGGATAAGAGGGCAGTTGGGAAGGAGAACCAATACTCAGAAAACTTTTTCATCCGGGCCTTCCAGGCCGCAGGAAAACACCGCATTCAGGCCTAGGAAGGCGTTAGGCGGTGATAGGGAGGCTGGGACGCGGACCCTGACAGCGCACTACGAGAAGGGGACTGCAGGCCGATCCGCTTCCTCGCTCCTGCCCGGGTCAGTCAGAGCGGCCTGACCGCAGCCTGGGTGCGCGGATCCGGGCCGGGACTCCCGGCGCCCCGAGGCCAGGAGGTCCTCGTTCCGCGAGACTCTACAAGAACTCCAGGCCGGGTCTTGGGAGTGGCCCGCCTGAGCGCCCGGAGCCCCGGCCCAGGAGAGAGCTCCGGGCGCCCTTGTTGCCACAAAGCGGGTTAAAGTCTATTTTCCAGTCGACTGCTCCGAAAAGCCCCCGCGCCGAAACCGTTCCGGCCCCCTTGGGCTAGGTGGGGAGGGGACAGCGAGGGGGTGGGGGTGGGACTGCCGCACCCTGCAGCCTTTCGCGACCTGAGCAGACCCGGGCCGAGCACCTCGGAGGCGCCCCAGAAACGCCTGAGGAAGGAATCATTAAGGAATTCGTGGCGAGAGCCTGTGTCTCTTTTGCTGGCCTCTCCGGATCTCTCTGGCTCACTGTGCTGGTCTCTCCCTCTCTCCCGTTCCTGTCTCAGGCTCTCTGTCACTTTACCCCTTTCCTGCTTCCCAACCGTCCCCCCCCCTTTTCCTCTATTTCTCCCCCCTCTCCCTTTGCCCCATCCTCAGTCCTAGATAAGGAGAAGCTCCCCAGAGTGGGGACAGGGACCTAACCAGGCCATATCGCTGGGGTGGCGAGGGTGCGGAGCTGGGCAAAGACATAGAGCGAGATTTTCGTTCTATATGGAAGGAGACAACGGGGATTTTGTTGGACAAGCAAGGTCCCCACAGGGGCGCGGGTTTAGTTGGATAAGTATTGCCTGGGCCTGTGCTCTGGTGGCGACAGACCGAGTGCTTGGGCCTGTGACCGAGAAGACAGGAGCCAGATCTAGTTAAACTCGGCTCCAGGGCCTTGTGCCCCTAGTGGGAGGTGAACCTCACCTGTCTAGCTGCAGGCCCCCACCTCCTACCCCACCTCAAGGCTGGACATTGACTCACTAAATTGGGCAGGTAGAGGAGCTTGGAATCTCCTGGGCCATTTCTAGACATATGTACACTGCACATCTACTTTCATCGTCTGGCTCTGGGTATACATCTCCTTATGTAAATCCATGGACCTTTATAATAACAACTCCTTCCCTTGTTGTGGTGCTTTCCAAATACTTTGACATCAGCTGTCTGTCGTTAACCCTGTTTACAGATGAAGAAACAGGCTGCACAGGACCAAAGACTGAAGTTGGTCATGGTCTGGGTTGAGGTGGGAGAGCTCAATGGTCCTGCCCTGGCTCAGGTTCCACCCCCATTCTACCCCCAAGCCCGCCACTGCAGCGTACTCTCACAGGATTAGTGATGGGGTACCCCGGTGCCCTGGGTGATGGGAGTTCTACGCCATTTTTCCTCTCCTTACCCACTCCCAACGCCCCTTTCTCTCACGTTCCTTTCCTGTAATTCCATAATTTCTCTCCTCCCCTTCCCTCCCTCTGCAGATATTCACCCTTTACCTGATTTCCTCTATTTCTGCTCCTCTTAGGGCCTCTTTCCCCGTTGTCCCTCTCCTTGCAGTAGGTTAAGAGAAGAATCTGTCAGCCTCAGGAGGTCTCTAAGTCTCCCACTGTGTTCTGGATCCAGCATCAATGACCCCCACCATGCCCCAATCTTTTCTTGTGCCGGATCCCCTGCTCAGTCCCCGCCAAGCTCTCAGACGTTTCCCATTTCGATCTCTCCCCCAAACAGCTGACCGTGTACATGCCTCCTCTCTTCACCAGTGGACAGCCGCCCATCTTAACCAAACACCTGAGGCCCCTCCCCCACTTCTGTTCCCCAGCCCTTCCTCTCCACCTCCCTGTCCTCCCTTTCAGGCTGCTGAGTTCTGCGGAAGACCCCAGGTTGATCGTGCCTCCCTCATGCTGGAGCGCCCTAAAGTCCCACACATCTGCAGGCTGCTTACCTTTCACTCTGCACCTGCCTGAAGCCCAGCCCCTTCCCTGGGTTCCCATCTCCCCAAACCCAGCACTTTGGCTTTCTGCAGAGGAGCCTGATGCTTACTTAGAGTATAAGACCTGGACCATGTGTCCTGGTTCTAGCCCCACATCAACTTTTCTCCTCCCTCCATCTCTGGAATAGCCTGGGCTCAAACCCTGACTCATCCATTTACTAGGGGTGAGACCTGGGGCCAACAGTCTTGCCTCAGCTTGCACATTCATGAAATGGGACCTCTGTGGGGATTAAATGAGATCTAAGTTTGTGATGCGCAGGACCAGTGCCTGACTCCAGAGAGGCACTCAGTAAATATTACACTCTCTGCCTTTGTAGGAAACCTGGGAATCATCCTCAAATCCTCATTCTCTCTTATCCTCCTCACCCTTCAGGTCACCAAGTCTTGAGGTCAAGCACTTCTCAAATCTGTATCCTCTCCCTTTGTGCTTCTTTGCTGGGTAACTTCATTCTTCACAACTCAGTCCAGCTCCTCCCAGAGCCACCACCCAAACCCTCACCACCTCTCACCACTCTGTCATAGCTTTCACCTGTGGGGTGGAGCATCTTGTGGAGAGATTGGTCCAAAACATCCCCAGCCATCTCCCTTTTACCTTCCATCTCTCTCTTTCCTCTTCAGCCGACTTCATCTTCATGCCTCCCTGTCCTCATGTTTTCCTCACTCTGTTAACTTTTCTTCTTCACCACCAAGTTTCTTGAACAACTTTCGTCTCTCTTCAGATCCCTTATTTCCCCCTTGACTCAGTAAGCCTTTGCAACCTGGCTTCCATCCCATCGAATTAGGAAAATGGCTTGCAAAACTCCAAAACTTTTATTATGGTGCTGTTACAACAGAAACATGTGCTTATGGAGACGATAATAAGCACAACCTTGTGGCATTATTGTCAGACTGAATGAGTTATAAACCCCACCCAGTGGCCTTAGAGCAATGCCTAACATGTAGTAAGCGCTTGATAAATGTTAGCTATTATTTTATAGAGCTGTTCTGTCCAATATGGAAGCCATGTGGCTGTTGAGTGCTTGAAATGTGGATGGCCCAAATTGAGATATTCTTTTTTTTTTGAGATATTCTATAAATGTAAAATACACACCAGATTTGGAAGGCTGAGTGTTGAAAAGTGTTATCGTTGTTATCAATATTTTTATCATTAATATTTTCTATGTTGATTACATGTTACAATAATAATATTTGGGGGTTAAATAAAATATATTATTTTTTATCAGTTTATTTTTACTTTTTAAATGCAGCTACTAGAACATTTAAAATTACTTATGTGTCTCACATTATATTTCTATTGGACAGAGTTGCTATAGAAAATACAAGTAATCCAAAAGAGAGAGGGATGGTAAATGGATGTGGGGGAAGGGAAAACAGAGGTCTTATAATTGTCAAATCCTCCGACCCAGAAACAGCTCATGGAATTCTTATAGTATATCCTTCCAGTTCTGTCTATATGTACCTCCCTTAAAAGCGGGGCAGGGGGAGTCATACTGTACACAGTTTTGTAATCTGCTTCTTTATAACCATCACAAGCATCTTTGTATCCATTAAATATTCTCTATTGTTGACATTTATGCTGTTTACAAATTTTAAACAAAATTTTGACCAACAGCTCCACGGCTGTACCTCACTATATGTCCCTGAGTATTACTTTTCTATACAAATTTCTAGAAGTAATTTCTAGAAGAGTAATTTCCAGATATGCAATATTTTAATTCTTTTGATCCACATTGCCAGTTTGGCTCTGGAAATGTTGTACCCATTTATTCTCCTATGAGAGAGTTTAAAGGTTTCTCTTCATCCTCTGAAATGCTCATCAGGACTCCTTATTTCCAAATCCCAGTCTTTCTAGTTATAATTGTCCGTGGGCTCCTCACATTTGACTAACTTCAACTCCCTTTTCTTTTGGAAACTCTCTCTTCCCTTCACTTTCCTAACAAGGTACTTGCCTAGATCTGCAGCCTCTGGGACTAGCTCCTTCATGGGCTTCCCTTTCTTCTCCTAACTGTGGGTGTCCATTAGGCTCCCTTGTCTATTGCAGCCATCTTATCTATCTATCTATCATCTACCTATCTACTATCTATCTATCTATCTATCATCTACCTATCATCTATCTATCTACCTATCATCTATCTATCTATCTCTCTCATCTATCTATCATCTATCTACTATCTGTCTGTCATCTATCTACTATGTATCTATCTATCTACTATCTATCTATCATCTACCTATCTATCATCTATCACCTACCTATCTTCATCTATCTATCTATCTATCATCTATCTATCTATCGTCTCTCTATCTACTATATCTATCATCTATCTTTTTCTATCATCTATCTATGTATAATCTACCTATCTATCATCTCTCTATCATCTATCTATCATCTATGTACCTACCTATCTCTCATCTATCTCTCAATCTATCATCTATCTATCTATCTATCATCTATCTACCTAACATTATTTACTCCCACAGCTTCAACCAGTACCTGATACAGACCCCTTTATGTGTTTGTAACACCAACTCTTTATTTTTCCCCAGATCAAGTCACTAATTTTTCAAATGTTTGTGAGATGCCTTCCCACAGGCTCCTTAGACACTCACAATACTCTCGAACTGAGCTCAACATCTTCCCCACCAAATTTGCGGCTCTGGCTTAGCCTCTTCTGAATCGACCCCACCTTTCTCCAAGACACCCAGCAGCTAGGAGGCATCTGTGATATCTTCCTCTCGGTCAGCACCCTGCACATCCAGGCTTTGCATCCATTCTTTCCTTACTGTTTCCTCTGCCACTGACCTACTTCTGGCTCTTGTTACCTTTCCCTGGTGATCCTCTTATGATAACCATTTGTGGTCTCTCCTCTCTACGATTCATCTTACACGTGGCTGCCAGATTTCTACAACACAATTCTATCCCGTTAAAGTATTTTCACACAACTGTGGGACCCAGGCCAGTTTCTTTACCTCTCTGTGACTCAGTTTTTCATCTGCAATCTGCAGATAATAATAGTACCTGGAGAGTTCTTTACAGAATTAAAATGAGGTGATTCATGTATAGCTTTTAACACATAGAGTAAGCACTCAATAAGCATCAACTATTAATGTCACTATCTCCAATAAAGTTCAAACTCCTTAGCTGGGCCTTCAAGGCCCTTCATGAGCGAGTCCCTACTAGATCATGTCCTCTGCTCACCTATGGGTAGCCGCACTGCAGCAATACTGTTGCCACCCAAGGCCTTTATCCAGAGACCTCTTGCTCTCTGTGCACTCCCTACACATTTCCCCTGCTAGCCTTGCTCAAAAATGTTACTCTAGAGCATCTGTCAGTCCATCTTCCGAGAGGAGGAAAATTGTCAAAAGTGCATGAAGTCAACTGTATAGAATGCCAACTTCATGAGAACTTCATTTATTGTGTTCACTGCTGTGTTCCCAATACCCAGCATAATTGCTGGGCATATAATAGACGCTCGTTCAAAACTGTTGACTGAACATATCAATTTGAAAAGCATAATTTAAGATTATGTTTGTTCTGAGACAGTTTAAAACTGTAAATTTTCATCACCGTAGAACATAATGAAGAGATGATCCATGCTCTGTGGGGCCTGTGATGAAAGGAGAGTTGGACCTAGTCCTCTTCTTGGAAGATTTCTTCTTCAGAGCTTCCAACTGATGGGAAAGGAATCCCAGACACTTTGAATTTGAACCCTGCCCACTAATTCCCTAAACTCTTGAGTGTGGAGGACTATAAATTTTCCAGTGTGTCTCTATATTGTAAAATGTGTGAACTTGGAGCAAATATCTCTATCTTCTGGGAAGACCACTTCAATGGCTGCCTTACTTTTGCAAAGACAAACAAAAGACTTAATTCTTAAACAGAGCAATTAGAGATCCCATGACTCAGTGTTCTGCGTAATGATATAAACGTCTTCTCTCTAATAGGATGGTATCTTTGCAGATTACTATTGCTTCAGGGAAATGTTTCTTTTCCACATATGGGTCTAGGCTGCTCTGTCCCTGAAAATTAGAGCTCTTTCTTGGGAGTGTGGATGTGTTCTTATTCAAGCAGTTTTTCCACAGAACTGGAAAATGAAGGGCAGGGAGACCTTATCTTCACCTCCCACTGATAGAGGGGTCTTGACCAGAAGTGCCAAAGCCCACACTGAGCTACTGATTCTGCTGAATACCCACTCAGAATATCAATCCAGAAAGAATATTTTGACTTTTTATTATAAAAACTTGCAAACATACCCCAAAGTAGATGAAATAGTATAGCCCACCCATATTCCCTGTCACTTAGATTTTACAATTACTAACATTTTTCCATTTTGCTTCATCCTTTTTCCTCTGAAGTAGTTTTGAGTAGGTTACAGGTATCATGATGTTTCACCTCTAAATATCTCACTATGAAGCTCTATAGGGAATTCTTTTTGAAAAACCAAGACATTTTATTATGTGAAATTTCAAACACACTTTGTAGAGAGAATGGTATGATGAATCTCCACTTGTTTATCACTCAACTTCAATTATCAATCTTTTGCCAGACTTAAAAACATCTTTCTAAATGATGGCTGAGTTGGCACAAAAATAAGGAAAAATCCTTAATTGCCCAGAAATTATAGAAACTTGAATTGAGACAAGGAAGTGAGTTCTGAAACTGGAGTTTCTGTTGGAACAAATCCCAGTTCACTGGTGGTCCAGAACTTGGGCTTTGAAGGGCTAGAAGTGAGAGGGGGACAAAGAATGGGACAGGAAGTCAGATCAGAGACCTTTGAAAGGCGACATCTTTACTGAGTGAATGAGAAAATATTTCACCTGCCGCAAAAGGAGGTGGTAGACATATGTATCTGGGTTAGCTTTGGCTCTGTGTGGAAGGAAAAAAAAGAAAACATGTTTTCTGGAGAGGTCCTAACCACAGCCCTGGTATACTTGGATTTGGGGCCAAAAATTTTAGGAGGCCCTAAAAGATTCCAAGCTGAAATTTAGTATCCACTGGCAGAGGCAAACAAGCTTCTTTGGAGGAATATACTTGAAAGCCAAACTTTATTTTTTTATTTTTATTTTACATTGGAGTATAGTTGGTTAACAATGTTGTGTTAGTTTCAGGTGTACAGCAAAGTGATTCATTTATACATTTATAAGTATCCATTCTTTTTCAAATTCTTTTCCCATTTAGGTTATTGCAGAGTATTGAGCAGAGTTCCCTGTGCTATACAGTAGGTCCTTGTTGGTTATCTATTTTAAATACAGCAGTGTGTACATGTCAATCCCAAACTCCCAATCTATCCCTCCCCGTTCCCCTTCCCCCCAGTAACCAGAAGTTCATTCTCTAAGTCTGTGAGTCTGTTTCTGTTTGAAAGCCAAACTTTAAATAACTTCCCCAGACAAAGTTCCAAGGAAGCTAAACTCACAGTCAAAAATCACAAAATACACAGGGAAATAAACTACCATGAGAGTTAGCAGATACTACAAACTACAAATCAGACCTGCAGACAGCATATGTTAGAACTCTCAGATATAGAATATAAAAAATTATGCTTAATATGTTTTTAAAATAAAAGAGAGTATTGAAAAGAAACTAAAAATACCTAGCATGGGTGTGGAAAATGATACAACTTTGGAAAATTATTTGGCAGGTTTTCTTTGTTGGGTTTTTTGGCTTTTTTGGTCATGCCATGTGGCTTGCAGAATCTTAGTTCCCTGACCAGGGAGTGAACCCAGGCCCCAGCAATGAGAGCGCTGAGTCCTAACCACTGGACAGCAGGGAATTCCCTTGGCAACTTTAAATAAAATTAAAATGTACCCATTCAGCCATTCTACTCCTGGGTATATACCCAAGAGAAAGGAGTGCATATGTCTACAAAAAGACATTATTCATAATCATCAAAACCTTGAAACAATCTACATGTCCATCAACAGTAGGGTGAACAAATAAATTATTAGATTCATACAATTGAATGCAATAAAAATGAACAACGGATCATGTAACAACATGGATAGATCTCAGATATATTATTGGGTTGATAGAAGTCGGAATAATGGTTACCTCTGAGGGATTCCTGCCTGGAAAGTAGCAGAGTGGAACATTCTGAGGTCCTAGAAACGTTCTGTATTTAAATTTGGGGACTTCCCTGGTGGCGCAGTGGTTAAGAATCCGCCTGTCAATGCAGGGGACACGGGTTCAAGCCCTGGTCCGGAAAGATTCCACATGCTGTGGAGCAACTAAGCCCATGAGCCATAACTACTTAAGCCCGCACGCCTAGAGCCTGTGCCCCATAACAAGACAAGCCACCGCAATGAGAAGCCTGAGCAACACAACGAAGAGGAAAGCCTGCGTGCAGCAGCGAAGACCCAATGCAGTCAAAACTAAATAAATATTTAAAAATAAATAAATAAGTAAATAAATTTTGTGGTGTTTACATGGATACACACATATGTAAAAATTCATCATGAAGTACACTTAAGATTTATGCATTTTACAATATGTAAATTACCTCGGTATAAACAAAAGGGACCTAGTCAATTTGGAAAGGTATAAGGGAGAAATCTAAACTAAAATCACTGAAATTAGGGCTTCCCTGGTGGCGCAGTGGTTGAGAATCTGCCTGCCGATGCAGGGGACACGGGTTCGAGCCCTGGTCTGGGAAGATCCCACATGCCGCGGAGCAGCTGGGCCCATGAGCCACAACTACTGAGCCTGTGCGTCTGGAGCCTGTGCTCCGCAACAAGAGAGGCCACAACAGTGAGAGGCCTGCACACCACAATAAAGAGTGGCCCCCACTCGCCGCAACTAGAGAAAGCCCTTGCACAGAAACGAAGACCCAACACAGCCATAAATAAATTAATTAATTAATTTTAAAAAATCACTGAAATTAGAAACTCAATTTATAGGAAATAAGTAGATTAGACATAGCAGAAGAGAGAAATCATGAACTGAAAGACCTAACGAGTTGAAGAAATACACCACAAAGAGAGGCAAAGATGTAAAAATTATTGAGAGGTTAAGAAATATGTAGGGTGGTCCATGAAGATTATATCTAATCAGGATTCTAGAAGTAGAGGATAGAGGTCATGGGGCAGAGGCATCATTTGAAGAGCTAATGGCTAAGAATTTTTCAAAATCGTTGAGTGACACCAATACTTGCATTAGGGAAGTCCATCAAATTTCTACAAGATAAATAAAAGAAATCCACACATAGACAATGTAATTGCAGAATACATAAGGAAAAGAGATTTTAAAAGTAGCCAGAGGGAAACAACAGATTATTACAAAGCGATGACGATAGCGCTGACAAGCGACTGTCAACAATGGGTGCCAGGAGAGAGTGGAATATATCTTCAAAGTACTGAGAGAAATTAACTTACAATCCAGAAATGTATTGCTAGCAAAAGTGGCCTTTCAAGAAAAGGAGTGAAATAAAGACATATTGGGGCAAATCAAAAATGAAAATTTCTACCAACCGACTTTCACTGAAGGAATTTCAGGCAGAAGGAAAATTATTGCAGAAGGAATGTCTGAGATGAAAGGATGAATGGTGAGTAAAGTTAATATAACAAATACTGACTGATTCAAAAATGGGCAAAGATTTGAACAGACATTTCTCCAAAGAAGACATACAAATGGCCAACGAGCACATGAAAAAATGCTTAACTTCACTAATCATTAGGAAAATGCAAACCAGAACTACAATGAGACAGTACCTCATACCCATTAAGATGGCTACTATCAATAAGACAGAAAATAACAAGTGTTGGCAAAGATGTGAAGAAATTGGAAGGCTTGTGCACTGCTGGTAAGAATGTAAAATGCGGTAGCCTCTGTGGAAGACAGCATAGCAGTTCCTCAAAAACTTAAAAAATAGAAGTATTATACAATCCAGCAAGTCTACTTCTGGGTGTATACCCAAAAGAATTGAAAGCAGAGTTGTGAAGAGATATTTGTACATCCATATTCATTGCAGCATTATTCACAAGAGCTAATACGTAGAAGCAATTCAAGTATCCATCAACAGATGAATGAATAAGCAAAATGTGGTATATACATACAATGGAATATTATTAAGCCTTAAAAATGAAGGAAATTTTGCAATATGCTAGGACATGGATGAACCTTGAGGACAATGTGCTAAATGAAATAAACCAATCACAAAAATTAAACACTGCATGATTCCACTTCTATAAGGTACTTAGAATAGTCAAAATCATAGAGACAGAAAATAGAATGGTGATTGCCAGGGACTGGGGAGAAGGGAAAACAGGGAGTTATTTTTTAATGGGTAGAGAATTTTAGTTTTGCAAGATGAAAAGAGTTTTGGAGATGGATGGTGGTGGTGGTTGAACAACAGTATGAATGTACTTAATACCTTAATGACCTGTACACTTAAAAATGGTTAAGGTGGTAAATGTTATGTTATGTGTATTCTACCATAATAAAAATAATTTTTAAAATAAATAATAAATAAATGATGGCATAGCAAGTAGTGTGTGTATATCCTAAAATATGTCTTTCTGGCAAAATAAAAACTTTGCAACACACCAATCTAAAATATAAATGTTGACTATAAAACCTTAATGTTCCTGTATAATTTGTAGGACTAAAAAAACTCTAAATATTGAACAATAAATAGCACATTAGTTGGGGTGGAGTGGTAACCAATTAAAGCATATTTGGATCATGTATTTTTCTGAAAAAAGGTAAAGAGAGTGATTAACTTTAGATATTTGGAAGTTACATATGCCTGATAAGATGTCTAGGGTAACCACCAAAAGAACAGAAACAGTGTATTATTTCCAAATTAGTAAGAGAGGAAAAAATAGAATTTTCAAAATCTAGGATGAAAGATAATTAAAGAACAATAAAACATCTTCTTAATAAAAACTGTAGTCAGTGGGAAAATCTGAAATCCATGGTTTCTAGGCTATTGCAGTAGAATGCCACTAGGCTGAAAGAGCCCTGCTTTGGGACATTAATCTGGTTAGAAAATAACTGAGAAAACATGGAAAGTGTCATAACAAGAAGTGTTAGAGAATCTGTCACTGGCATTCTCTTCTTGGAGATGGAACACAATCACTGAGCTATTCTAAATAAATACTTAAATCACAGGAAATTAAAACGTGATGTCAAAACAAAAGTTTGAGTTTCTATATTTCACAAAAATTTCTAAGAGTTTACCATCAAATTATGATGCCAATAGTACTGTGAGGAGTAATCACGTATTTCACCATCAAGAGTTAATCAGGGTTGACATGAGGATTGGTATAGAGAGTAACACATTTCAAGCCAAGGTTCTGTACATGGTTTGAAATTTATGAAAGAAAGTAATAAGCCTTTTCAATCTGAAACTACCTTCAAAGTACAAAAACTTCAAGGAGAATTAGAATATTCTTTTAAAACCTTTGTATCCAGACTGCTGATAGATGGGACAGAGCATTGTAAAAGATGTGCTAATTTTTACCCGTTCTATGGAATGGGTATTTTTTTTATTCTGCTAACAAGAATTCAGGAATGAAAAAACTTGAAAAAATTACTGGAAATTTCAGACAACCAGAAACAATGTGGTATAGTTTTTTAGTAAACATCTACTTTTTGGTGACACTGTCTCTTATAAACTTTTATTTGACTAACTGAAGCATAACGAGGAAAGTAGAATGTATCAACAGTTGAAAATGAAAACTGTGTGTATCAAGGGGATAGGGAATCTAATCTTGAACAAAAGGAATTGTTTTGAATTGGAAATCAAAGAGAAATATCAACTAATTTAAGTTGGTTTCTACAAACTGTGCACACTTAATATGAAACTTAGGCAAGTTGCTTAATCTTACAGTGCCAGCTTCCTTTTTTGAAAAATGGGAATAAATCATAGAACCTGCCTTGAGAATATAAACGCAAAGCACATAAAATAGTATCTAGCACATAGCAAGTATTTAGAATTATTAATAAAATAATATAGACATTGTTTCCTTAAATTACTCATGAGATACAATAAGACAACTGATGGTATAATAACACTAAACTCTCAACCTGTGCAAGCTTCCTGCAGAAAATGTCCCAGGCCATCTTAATTAAGCAGATGTTCCTGGGTGCCATGGCTATAGATGACATCACGGGAAGGCTCTTACATGGGATTATTATGGAAGTTGATTTTAATAAAATGCGTGGCTATATCTACATGGGAGCTGCTGACACCAGTGAAAGATTTAATGTTGTTGCCACAACGTTTACGGAGGATGAGCCAAGAGCTTTATGCACATATTGTCATGCACGTCTTGGGGATTTAATGGTGTTGAGGTTTGTTGGGATATGAAAGAAGTCTGCAGTGATCTCAGTACTGTCAATTCTTTGCATGACAGTAGTCATGCATCTCTGAAAAGCTGGCAAATTTTCAAAACATTTGTAAGCGGAGTGAAGGCATAACGTACAGGAAGTTCCAAGGTTGTTGAAAACATGTTGGATTGTTGGTTATGACTGAGGGACTTCTGCAGATTATTCAAACATGGGAAGTTGTATCAAGCTATTCTTGAAATGCGCAGGTGGCTGGTGCGGTGAGGCTGGCTTTGGTTTCCAAATCTGAATTCACCTTTGTTTACAAATTTTAACAAATTTTAAACAAAGGGATAAGCACTGCAGGCATTTTTTTTTTTCCTAAAAAGCGCTTCCAATGAAGCTATAGACATTTTTCTCTGCATCAAAAGCAAAATTTTATGGTTTATCATCTGAGAGAAGTGATAAATATTTCAAAACCATTTGGGATAGAATGGAGAAGTTATGCCAAAAAGTAATCCCCAAAGATTTCAAAGTGGGAAAAATTGTTTTAAGAAAAAAAAGTTCACGGTAATTCAGGTAAGACGTTTCCGCTACTACATAAAAAAGTATAATAAGTGTTTATTTCTAATAAATAGTAGTCATATTGCTAAATTTGTATTTTTAAAAACCAGTAATAGCTGGTTAATAAAATGAAAGAAATTTCAGAAACACTATCTTGTGGAACAGTATATTAAATGAAGCTAAAAATGTGCAAGAATTTTCAGTGTGCCTGCCATGCCTGCCCTTCCATACATCCATACTGTCCTGGGTGAACCACAGGCCCTCCTGCTGGCCACAGCTGATTGGACTCAGGTGGTCACCATAAGCTTGCTCGTGACCTTGATTTGGAGCTGGGCTCAAACAATGAGATTGTCTCTCAGGCATTTGAGTTAAGTGACTCAGAGGGAAATGACACCTGGTAGTGGGCAGAGGGGCAGAGAGTACAGCAATCCGGAAGGTGGGGACAGTGCCTGGAGCCCCTGAAGGCTGGGCCTCCGAGTGAGCCCAGGGTAGCAGCCCATGCAGAAAGGCCATCCTGGCTTCAGGCCGAGGGCCTGTTGTACTTAAGGTCAGGAGCACAGGCGTATCGTGGGACTGCTCCCCCTGTGTCTGTCTCCTTTAGTCTTTGAGAGCACTCATGTTTTGTTATCTCGTGTCCTCCTACTGCAGATGTTCACCAGGCTTCTTGGTAAATGGATTAATTAGGATAAGAGGACAGTTAGGAAATTTGCTGGGTGAGTGATGTGATGAGTGTGATAGATACTTCAGGAGAGGACTCTCGACCTAGTACTGGATCCCCTGGCAGGTGGCCTTGAGTATTGGTGATATCAGTGGCAGGGAGGGGCCTGGAAGAAGACCGTGAGACAGACTTGAGAAGTCTCAGGAACCTGGGGCTGAGGATGGGGGCCTGTTAATGTAGACACTCATCCCCAGGAGAGCAGCCCCGTGTGAGCCCAGTGCCTCAGCCCCAGTGCTTCAAAGACATCGGCCATGTGGCCTCATCCACTCTTAATAGACCATGGGCCACCCAGCTAGCTGGTGTCCCTGTCCTCACACACCATACCCCTCAGTGCTTCTGCCTTCCACCTCCCATCGATGCGAACCCTGCTCAACTTTCAAGGCCTCTTCTAACCTCACTTCTCCCAGGCAGCCTTCCCCACCCTCCTTCCCCTAAATGGTGCCCTTTGGAGTCTTCAGGCCTCCACTCACACTTGAATTTGTTAACTCAGAAAAGGCATGTGGCACAAACCCAGGACTCCCCGGGGCCATAGCATGAAAAGAACAAGGCAGCCACTGCCCTTGATTCCCCAACCAGCCACTTAGGCCCTCCTCAACCCCCTTTTTGCCTCATTCCATGACTCGTCCCCCAACGAGATAGGAGAGCCAGAAGACGTTCTTTTCTCCCACATCCATGTCTGGGTTTCTGGACCTCCACCTCCCATGTCCAGGGGGCCTGTGGTTTGAGGTGTTCTCTCTCCTTCTGCCTCTGCAAAGGCACAGGATGCTTCTCCCAGGCTGCAGCCCATCCACTCACCTCCACCCAGCCCCAGGGACACCCTGTCTCTCCTTGATGCTGCAGCGTCAGCCTGGGTCCACCCCCAGCACCCGGTAGCCAACCACACTTTAACGAGCACATTAGCGCTCAGGTGTGGCGAGCCCACATCTCTCAGTAAGCTGGGGTGAGCCTCTCGTTATCCTAATGAGCTGGCTGGCAGCTCTTCTGGAGACCCCCTCTCTTTCTCAAGGGATCACAGACTTTGTCCTCTCAGTTATACCACTGGGTCTGCATTGCCCTTCCCACCCTGCTGCCACCTGCCGCTCAGGTCTCAACATTGCTGCTCCCATTCCCTGTGTTCTGGGAGGCTGATTCCAGACCTTGACCCGTCTGATGTGCTCAGTGCTGACACTGTGGTTGGTGGAATTTCTGGTTGCTTAGACATGAACCATGAAAAAGGCCAGGACATGCTAAGACAAGCTTTCTCTTGCTGCAGTGGAAGCCCTATCTCACTTCTTTCAGTGCAATGTGCTCTTCCTCCAGGAAGCCTCCCTGATTACTCTAAATCTAACTCAGCCTGGATCTACCACCTCTCTCCAGAGAAGCCTGACGCTCACAAATGATTCTGTAACACGTGTTCGCCTTTTGCATCTCTGTAAGACCTTTATAAATGTATAGAATGGTGTGATTATGCACTTTCCCAATATTCGACAGATATTTACTGATCACCCACTACGTGCCAAGCATTGTACTTGGTGCTGAGAACAAAGCAGTGCGCGAAACAAAGCATGGTTGCCCTGTCATGGAGCTTAACTCGCAGCATGTTGGGTGAAACAGAACAGGCAACCAGACACTGATGGTACGGTGTGAGCCGTGTTGAGTGGGTGGCGGGAGGTGTTTTGGGAGCAACATGGTAGGAGCACAATATCAAAGATGCCAACCATTCCTTGTTCCACCCAAACCCCGATCTGAGGAAACTTTGGTCCAAACAATCATAGTCTGCACTGTGTGAGCCATACAACCCCAAAATGAAGGAGACCCAACAAGACAGGCCCCTAGGCCAAGCTTAAGCAAGGAGTGGGATAGGTCAAGGGAGGCCGCCAGGGATGTGAAGAATCGGGAAGACTTAGTCACCCAGGAGAGGAGAGGGAGGGAGTTTCCTGGAGGTAAGAGTGTTTGTCACGGTGTAAGACCTCCAGGGGTCTTACAACTGCACTCACTGCAGCATGAGCAAAACAGTAGACATTTGATAGAAAAAACAGCAGAGCTGCATTTGTTTTGAACAGTATAAATCCTTCCTTCTTTCTTTCTCTCTCTTTCTGTTTATTCTCTCATTACATTTAATTCATATTGCCAAGGAAATGAATTTTCACTGTGGAAAATTTTTAATATATTGTAAAGCCAAAAGTGCTACATAAAAATTCTTCAAAATTCCACCACTCAGATATCATTATTGTAAAAATCTTACTGTTATTAATACTAATAGTAGCTAATATTTATTGAGCTCTTTCTAGGTACAAGGCCCTATTCTAATAGTTTCCATGCATTATCCTCACGACACGAGTAGATGAGTACTCTTTGTAACTCAACCTAGCAGATAGATGAGGAAACTGAAAGATGGTCTAAGTAGGAGACAAAACTGCGACATGAATCCAGGCAGCCGGTAAGCAACTTGAATGATAAGCAGTGTTAACTTTTTGTTGTACATATTTATGGTCTTTTAAAAAAGATCATAATCAAATATGAACTCCTTTTCTGTTTCTTCTTACAAATATACTTTGAAGAAATTTCAAGTGACATATAGTCATACTTAATATACTTTATATAGATCAAGTCATATATTTGTGTTGGAGAAAGTAAAAAATACAGATGATTGTAACAAGGAAAACAAAAATCATTTGTGATCCTCCCACCCGAAAGACTGCTGTTTACATTTAGGATCTATCCTCCATTCCTGGAATGAATTTAGGATTAGGAACATAGCTGCAGCCTAAACCAGGCAACATCACCCAGGGAGCCTTTTAATGAGCTGGGAGGCCACGTGAGCCTTCGGCAGTCGGGCACGCACTGGAGGATGTGAATTATGTTGGAAACCCTGAAGAACACTTCTGTCTGATGCAGATTAGTATGTCACAGACTGTAAGGTTAAACGCTGCACAAAGTCTTTATAAACACCCTGGTGGCAGCAGAAAGGGAGCTGGGCCAGGGGTCAATAGAGCTGGACTCTCCTCCAGAGATGCACTAGCAGAAGTCATTTCCTGTCTGAGCCTCAGTTTCCTCATCTGTACAATGAGCTGCTACGTTTCGAGGAATGAGTGAATGTCAGCAGAGTTTCATTTCTGGGTTATCTGCTGCGTTTTGGACGATTCCTGACACAGTTCCCACCCAGCCCTGGTACGAAAGAGAAGAGGGCCAGTATTATGAAAGAAGCTGGGGTCAGGGAACACCAAAGGCTTAAGGATGCCCAAAGGAGGGTGTGAGCTCTATTTTCCTGGAGGGCTGGGCCAGCCGAGCCGATTAGGGGCCCGGAGCAGCTGTGGGCAGAGGGAGGCTGCTGGGAGTGAGGGGATTCAAACGGCTCTTTCCCACCCTCTCCCCCACCAGCCTGCTCTGTGTAAAAATTCCAAACTCCCAATCAAACCCCCATCTCTTTTCTTCTTTCATTCACCTGCCCATCTTCCTCTCCTCTTCTCTCCTTTTCTATCCAAACTCATAATTAATCGCTCAAGGCAAAAGTAATGAATGTTAATTGGCCATCTGTAGGAAGACTAATTAAAATCTACCACGCTGGGGTTTCAAACATACCTATAGCAACGGAGTGAATCGGGAATGAGGCGAGGAGGGACTGAGGTAACAGCTGAAAGACTGCAAAACACCATTGGGCTTAGGTGTGAGGGAACAACGCCAGAGAGGGGCTGAGATGCTGGAGAGAGGGAGAGAGAGGAGGGAGAGAAAGAAAGGGAGAGAGAGAGAGAGAGAGAGAGAGAAACTTACTTGATTTATTCTTACCACTGCAGGACCTGGCATTTTGTTGCTTTCTGTTTTGTATTTAACAAACACATTTATACATTTCCTTCTCACTGGACATGGCTTAAGGGGTGGCTGGAGTTTGTCAGCACACAATTGTCCCTCAGTCACAGGCCCGAACACACCCCTTTATTCAAGTACACCTGCATTTGTCAAAATCACACACACACACATGCTGGTTGAATCTCATGCACAGCTTTGCACAGGTTCAGGCTTGCAAGGTCATACCCTGTCTCATGTATACATATGCACACCCAGTTATAAGCTGAGAGCAACCAGGGACGTGTGGTTACACACAATCACACGTAATCACGTCTGCACATTGCTGCATGCATACATGGTTTAAACATACAAACCAACTGTGATGCAAATATAAATGCAGGTGTGCACTCACAGTAGTTTACACTTACACTCAACTTCATACAGTTGCCTTCTAGGTATGTGTAGACAGACACCCAGACCAACATTTGCATGCAAACACTGTTATCTGGCAAGTTTTACATCAAAACTTTTATACACAGGTATACACACGATTACACAAATTCCCCCTCGTCGCATAAGCAGAGCCAAATAGTCAAGCATCCATATAACCAATATTGATACTAAGGTGGCAAACAGCCACACACGTTTGGCTGGGGCCAGGGCAGGCCCGTGTGTCTTCATATGTGTCCATATATGTGCATACAGAGACCCTAGCCCCAGGAAAGAACACACCCTGCATGACGACCACTAACCCTCCTGAGAACACAGGTCTGGAGCCACAGGTGCAAGGGCTTAGGCCTCATGTCCTCTCTCGGAACACCCTGCTCTGAGAAACACAGGCACCTATAGCCTGTCTACAATGTCCCATCCAACCTTTGGGCAGAAAGGGTGGTGGATCTGGGGAAGGAGGGAGAGATAACCTGGGGGTCATGATGGACTTTGATGAGGCAGGTCACGGGTGAGGCTGCCGGCGGGTGGGTTGGGTGGCAGGGCCTTTGGACTCCCCATATCTTGACAGGGTCAGTTCTGTGGGTCTGGGGAGGCTTCCACTAGTGGGTCTGGAACTGTGGGAAGAGCTTTGACCCAGGGGCTGGGTCCCTTTGACCAGGGTTCCTGTTTTCTGAGGCTGAAAATGCTGCTCTCCTTTCTGAATAGTTTCTGAGGCCTCTTCCTCATTGCTGTAAAATCTCTTTACAATAAGTTTAGATGAAAGCAGGAGGGCGTGCAAACACAAAAAAGAACTTCCTGACGTAGCGGGCCGGGGATGAAAACCTGGAAAGGCTCAGCAAAGAGAAGGGAGACAGAGCTCCACCCGGGGGTCCTTACCAGAAAGGGGTAAGCCTCCCCTGGGCCTTATGCCCACTCTCCCTGCTCAGGATCTGAGGTTCTCAGACCTCTGTAGCCCAGAGTCAGTGTCCAAGCACATCCCCGGGCCCAGCAGGGAAATCAGCTGGGAGAAGAGCCAGCCAGAGCAGGGCAATGGCCTCAGTGCTCACAGAGGGAGCTGCATGCTGGGTGCATCCCTGGAGGTCAGGAGTCAGCCACAGAAGGAATCCCCAGCTATAATAAGAGGCTGCAGAGGATCCCTGAGATCCCAGGAGCAACAGACACGCGTGAGGCCAGCACTCATCACCACCCTTGTGGGATCCAGGGAGCTTGGCTACTTTACATCCCCACCTGAAAAGTGAGGACACCCAGCTGCTCCGACTGCCCAGGGCTGTGTGGCTGTAAGAGGCCAAATCAGGCCACAGACGCCAAGTCTGGTGCTGGGCCTCTCCCCGTGCAGGCCAGGAGGGAGTGGGCCTGCTTCCCTGGGTGTGGACTTCCTGGAGAGCCTCCGGGCCCTTGGGATCTCCGAAGACCTCAGCATCCTCTGGGAGGAACAGGCGCACACACATGCACACGCTTTCACACTCACACACACAACCCTATGACAGCTTCTACATTTGGAGCTGACAGATGTGCAAGGTAACAGCTCGGCACCGCCTGTGCAGCTGAGGCCCTGTGTCGGAGTGGGATTATTTCCAGCGAGGCTCAGGGCGGCTGCGTGAGCGCACGACCGGGTGTGTGTGAGTGTGTGTGGCTTCTCTTGCTCTCTCTCCCTCCATCTAAATCTGTCTCACTATGTTTCAAATCTCTCTGTCTCTGTCTGTTTTCCTCCCTGTGTTTCTCCATCTTTCTCTCACTGTCCTGTTCACTCTGCCTCCGTCTTTCACCCTCGCTGTGTGTCCTGGATGCTCCAGAGAGACCTGCCTCCTCTCCGCTCCCTCACTTAGCCTGGTCCCTTTCCTGTCACACCCGGCAGGCCTCAAGGACAGACCCTTAGAGAAAGCCCGCTTTGTTTCAGAGGACAATGCAGCTGTCCCTGCCCTGGGCACAGGGCTCCTGCCCAGGGGGACAGAGTGGTGGAATCTGGAGCCATCCCAAGGCCAAGAGAGCAACTCCTCCCTCCCTGCCTTGGTCACGGTCTTCAGGCTTGGCCTTCTTCTCCTACTGAGCCAGCTTACCCTGCCATTCATCATTTATGTGCAGGCCTCTTTTGCTTCCCGAAGTTGTCAATCTCCCTCTTGTTATTCCCAACTCCCAGCACAAGCTAAGCCTAGCCATGGCCCTGTGCTGATCCCAGATCTGGACTCGCAATGACCCTGACCTTGGCCATACGTTGCTCACTAGTTCTGACCTCAGACTAACCCCAACCCTTAAGCCTGACTCTGTCCCTTGAACTTCCCTTTCTTTGAGGGGCTGGCTCCTTTGATCTCTGCCAATACCACCTGGGTTTGCAAGGTTCACAGCTCACTTTTTAAATTAATTAATGACTTTTCACAGCTCACTTTGTAATGCTGTAGCGCAAGTGGGGACATATCTAGATCCACTGAATTGGAGTCTGCGGTAAAGGAGAAACAATGGGAGAGCGATTTTTCTTAACTCGCTGGGTGATTCTGACACAGGCCAGTCTTACCTATGTCCACAATACATACATGCGGGCTTTCCTTTAGGGATTCCAAGGGGCAATCCAAGGGGGGCTTGAACCCCCGCATGGGATGCCTGGGCTGGGTGGGGGCTTGTCTGCAGGCATCTGACTCCCAGGCACCGGTCATCACACCCAAGCCCTTTCAAATGCTTTACTATACACCTGGCAGTGGGCCACTAGAGCACTGATTTGTTCACTCTCTCATTCATTTTTCATCAAACACTCAACAAGGTCCCAGTGGATTAAGTCTGGGTAAGGTCTGTGGGATACACACAGCCCCTTGAGCCTGAGACCTTGGATCCTCAGGGTCAAGCTGGGCCTTGGAAGGGCAGGGCCTGGCAGGAAAGACCTCTGCAGCAGCTGGACCAAGACCTGAACCAGAGTATGGGCCAGACAGACTCCTGTGGCCCCAAGAGGAGGCACCGGGTCTGGAAAATGGGAGCTAGGCCCCTCTCTTCCCTTGCCCTGGGGGTGGGGATGGGGGACATGGGCCTTGGGCTAACAGACCACTAGACAGCTTGCAGGTCAGTCAGCTGAGGAATCATCTGAGCCCATGGAGTCAGCTGGGGGTGGGCCTGAGAGGTGGATCCCCCAAAGGAAAAAGGAAACTTCCATCTCCCTTCCTTTCTTTTCCTGACCCCTTCCTGAAAATCAAAGGTCAGGGCTCTCCCAGCTCACACTAGGGACAGTTAGGGCTGACGGGATGGGTGAAATGGGAGACAAAGGGGGTGCTAGGGGAGTCTTTCTGTGAGTAACAATAATTTGGGTGGGGCTGGGGAGGTGGGCTTTACTTCAAAAGTCCCAGAGAACGTCCAGCATTAGCCCCATCTCCCAGCACTGCAGGCAGAGGACCTTGGGATCGGGGCAGGGGAGCACGGACGGCTCATTCCCTCCTCTCTCCAGCCACGCTTTGACCCTCCCCATGCTGGTCCCAGAGGCTCAGAGTGAATCCTCAGCTAACGTCCCTGCAAGCTGCCTAGTGGCTTCAGGTCCACACCCCTTCGCTCCTCTACCCCAGATCACTGTGAGTTGCTCTGGGGGCCCCACCCCGGCCACTGGCAGTGCCCTTCGCCCACCTTCCTGTCACCACATAGGACCCCAGTGGTGAGGGCGCATGGCTGGGCACTGTGAGTGGGAATTACTGCACACACATCAGCACAGGGGGCTGTGTTCCGTGGGGAGAGACTGGGGGAGGGGAGGCCAGAAGGCAGTAGCCCAGAGCCCAGCTCTGAGGTGAGACACGGAGAGAGCAGGGTGGAGCACCGCCCCACGGGGTTTTCCTGAGTGGTGAGGTAGGAGCATCTCTGCACCTCCAGCCTCAGCTAACAGTGAACTCAAGCACCAGCCTGCATTTTATTCAGGGGACAAAGGACAGGAATTAGGGGTGGGGAGGGAGCTTCTGACCAGCCCAGTCCCAGCTGGTCATGCTCACAGACAGAGGTGCTGGAGCTCCCTGGGGTGGGCCTGGAATATTCCCCTCACTCTCCTGCTCCCACAGGCCAGCTGCTGGCCTCCAGCTCAGGGATATTAAACACAAAACCGAAAAACTACCAGCTCGTTCACGCCACAGACAAAGAAACCTTGTTTGTCTTTCGGCTAATCCAAGGCCCTGCACGGCAAGCAGCTGAGCTCTGGGCACGTGCAGGCATGTATTGTGTGTGTGTTCGCGTGCACTCCTGTGTGTGGTGGCCAAGGCCAGGCTGTGCACTCTGAGAACACTCGTGGCTTGTCCCTGGAGGCTGGCAAGAAAGTCTCCCTGCCCCAGTGGTGCAGGACCTGGGGAGGCTGAGTCCAGGCTAAGGAGCAAGACCTGGGCCAGAGCCCATGGATCACTTAGGAGGCCTGGGAAGCCTGCCGGGGAGAGTGATCCCAGCTCTTTCTGCCTCCCCAGTTCCCTGGGGGCCCCTGAGAGTCCAGAAGAGAGACAGGTCCAGGGTCTTCTCCAAGGCTCTTAAATCTCTGAGCTCAGAGAGGCTATGTCAGGTGTGGGAGGGCCTCGCCACCTTGTGGGGACATGTGGTACTCCTCATGAAGTCCTGTCCTTACCTCCTCCGAAGTTCTGGCCAACCAGCCCTCTGGAGAGGGAGTCAACCCCACGGGACATCACGTAGGGTTGTGCTTACTTATACCGCCCTTACACTCCCATGGGAGCAAGGGCCAGGTGAGGAAATCTGTCCCACACCCACCAGATAGAAGGGGTAGCCCAGGCTGCACAGCCCCACCTGCAGTGGCAAATCTGATGCCAGCAGATGCAGCCTGACCACACTTAGAAAAAGGTTTGTAGCAAAGAATCTTAGAGCTCATCTGTTCTAGGGAAACCGAAGCCCAGAGATAAGGCCCTGCCCAAGACCCCCAGTATCTCCAACACAGAGCGAAGTGGGGCTAAGGGTTCGACTCCAAGGCTCAAGCGTTTTCCTGAGGGTCTGGTGAATCCAGGACCAGCTGTCCACACTGAACCCCAGTCCCACTGAGGCCCGGCTTAGAGGCGGCGCAGTGAGAGTTCTTGCCACAGGTCAGCAAGGGGGAGGGCATCTGGGCCATGTGGAGATGAGGCTATACAAATGGGGCTCCAGGACGATCTGGATCTTGATATTAAAAAGAAATAAATGAGCATTTACGGGCACTTACTGCAATGCCAGCACTGTGCTAAACATTTACAAACATGAGGTCATTTAATACTCACAATGCCCCTTTGAGGGAGGCACCAATATAATCCACTTTTTTCAGATAAGGAAACTGAAGCAAGGGGAACAACTTGCCCTGGGTGGCAAAGCGGGGACCTGAGAACAGTGATTTTGACTCCACTGAGGGCAAAGGCTCTGCTGGACGAAGAAAGAGCATGAGTTGCTCACTCTCTCCTAGGGAACCTAGCAGGGCACTGCCAGCTCTGGCCCAGGGCCTGCCTCCAGAGATAGGCCCTGCCACTGGTTCTCCAGGAGGCATGGCCTCGGTGCGCCCTCTGCCGTGCGTGAGGAGGAACAGAGAATTCTGTCCTGCTATCTGATGCAGGGCTGAGTCCTGAGATGGCTGGCAAGGACCATGGTCTCTCTTTCCAAATAAGGAACAGGGACAGTGGGCTGGCTGGCTGTAGACCACCACCACTGCAGAGCTCCCAGCCTGGCCCACATCTACTGATCCACAGAAGGATGGGTTTGTTCGCACCCCTGGTTTCTCAGGGCTTCTCCCTCTTAGAATCTTGTCCACCTCCCCCAAAGGCATGTTGGTCCTAAGTCCACCCCACTGAGGACCAGGACAGTGGGCCAGATGGACGTTACCAGGAGGGCCCACGAAAGGCCCCCTTAAGAGCTGGGATCCACTCAGAGCATTGCCACGTGGATAAAGGGCAGAGTTGGGAATCCAAGCGAGCCAGGGAAAGTACCCTTCCCCAAGGGCTGGGGTAGCTGCGAGTCAAGCCCTGAATGCTGGATACTCTTTAAACAGGTGAAGGGTGAGGAAAGGGCAATAAAGACTGGGGTAAGAATAGGCAAAAGCATAAAGGAGGAACAGGTGTCTGGGCAAGTCACCTAGGCCAACTTTGTTTGAACTTGGGCTTACTACTGAGTGGAGCTCAGTGAGAAAAGGCAGATAGCCCCAAGACAATGCTGCAGGACATAAGGGCAGCACCCCAAGTTTGGATTAACTGCTTCAGGAACACCCCTTGGGTCCAGCAAACCAGGGACTTAGTCATGGGACCTGTACCAGAATCGAAAGCAGGCATTAATAAAGGACAATCCAAAAAAAAAATAAAATAAAACAAAATAAAAAATAAAGGACAATCCATGTTTTATTTGTATCTGCCTTTAACATGTACATAAACTCTCGGGACCCTTTCCCCCATCTGGTGGATACATGGTAGGTTCTGGAGGGAGGAAGCATTAGAATTAGGATACAGAGTTCACCTGAAGGTCCTGCTACCCTGAGCAAGGAGCTTCCCTGTGGGCTGAGACTTGCGCTGTCCTCCCTTCCCTCCAGGCCATCTGTGAATCGACATAGGCCCTCCTATTTGGCCCTAGCTCATCCCCTCTTCCCCATGGACTCTTCCCTCCTGCCATGGGCAGAACCATCCTCCTTTTTTCAGTGTTTTAGCTTCTTGTCCTGTTTTTCCCTAAAATTCTATTCCTGTGGAGAGAGAACACCAACAGCCATAACTTGTCTCTCCTAAGCCTACTCCTAACTCAAGGTGGTCAATACAGACTCCTGAGAACTGGGAACTCCAGCCCCCTGGTACCCTCACAGCTGGCTGGATCCGAGGGCAGGACAGTAAGCATGAGTGCTTATCTGCGTAAGGCAGGGTTGGCAGTGCCACTGTGGCAGGATGTGGGGAGGCACAGGACTCCTGGGCATGCCTGAGAGGGGAAAGAAAGTCCTAAGAACCAAGGACGTGGGCTTATTCATCGTAGAAATCGACATGGGCTCCAGACTTGAACTTGTCCTTTTGCAGCAAATTCAGAAGTTTCTGGGCTGATATCCTGCAATCCACAAGTTCCCCTTTTGTCTTCAGATCCTGCAGCCTTTTTCGCAAGTCTGGGTCCACAGAGGTCTCCCGGGCTAACTGCTGCATGTCTGTGTCCAGGGGACCTAGGGGATGAAGAGAAGAAGATGAGGCAGGGGCCCATGATGTATGTGTGGAGTTGGGTGGAGTCAGGTGTGGCCAGAGGCAACGCCTCATCTTGGCTGACACATGGTCAGGATCACCAAGGCTCCACACTGTCACCACTGAGCTCCAGACTCAAATTTCACTGTCCACTAAACATGGTCCCTCTAGACCACCAAATCTACAGATTCACACTACCCTATCACCCCTTCCCCAAGCCCCAGCAGCCAAGTGCAGAGAGAGACACCATCCCCATGGGAGAAGAAGAGTGAAGTGAGCACCCAACCTCCTTGGGGGATCCCGAGTCAGCCTGCTCCAGCACCAGGCCAACTCCCATGGCCCGAGGTGGCCCAGGGCCTGCCTCCAGAGATAGGCCCTGCCTATGAACCCAGGCCTCCAGCTCATCCTGACACCCAGCTCCAGTGGTCCCAGCAGCCCCAGGCAGTTCCCAAAGCCCCAGGCAGCTCCTGGAACTCCAGGCTCCTAGAGGGCCCCTGAGAAGCCAGGCCCCTGATCCACTCCAGCACCAGCTGGCTCCCATGGCCTCAGGTGGTTCCCATGGCGCCAGGCTCCCATGAACCCAGGCTTCTGGCACACCCCAGCACTAGCCAACTCCCGTGGCCCTACATGGCTCCTGTAGGTCACAGTGTCTGTGAACCTAGGCTTTAGGTGGGCACTCTCAAACCAGACTCCCAGATGGTCTAGTGCCAGGATGACTACTGTGGACCCAGGCTTTGTACCCACCCCAGCAACAGGCTGCCTTAGGACTCTAGTGGCAAAACTGCCACGGACATCACCAGATGGCCCACCCAGAATCACTAAAAGAGTTGACTGGTGAAGGGCTCTGCCTACTGAATTCAGTCTATAAAGACTGGAAGAGGTGTCTACTTCCTCAAATGTACAAATACCAACACAAGGCCACAAGATCATGAATAATCAAGGAAACATGGCACCACTGAAGGAAAGTAATACAACTCTGATGACGGACCCTAAAGAAATGAGATGTATGAACTGCCTGACAAAGAATTCAGAATAATCCTCTTAAAGAAATTCTGTGAACTCTAAGAAAACACAGACACCTAAGTGAAATCAGGAAAACAATGCATGAACAAAAAGAGAAGTTCAACAAAGAAACAGAAACCATTTGAAAAAAAACAAACAAAAACAAACCAAAATCTAGAGTTGAAGAATACAATGACTGAACTGAAGACTGATAGAGTTCAACAGCAGACTCAACCAAGCAGGAAAAATGAGTGAACTAGAAAACAGGGCATTTGCAATTATCTAGTCAGAGGAGCAAAAAGGAAAAAGAATGTAAAAGAGTGAAGAAAGACTACATGAACTAAGGATTACCATTAAAAGAAACAATCTCTGTATTATGGAGTCCCAGAGAGAAAAAAGGAACAGAAAGCTTAAAGAAATAATAGTTGAGAACTTCCCAAATCTCTGAGAAGAGATTTGCACATCCAAGTTTATGAAGCTAATATTTCAACCCCAAATTATCTTCTCCATGACACCAGGACTAGATAGTTTCACTGGTAAACTGTGTCTGTTTTTTATGCCAATACCGTAATATTTTGATTACTGTAGCTTTGTAATATAGTTTGAAATCAAGGCGAGTGATGCTGGAGAACTTTGTTCTTCTTTCTCAAGATTGCTTTGGCTCATGAGGTTCCATACAAATTTTAGAACTGTTTGTTCTATTTCTGTGAAAAATGCCATTGGAAATTTGATAGGGATTGCATTAAATCTGTAGATTGGGTTGGATAGTATGGACATTTTAAAAATATTAATTCTTCCAATCCATGAGCATGGCATCTTTCCATTTTGTACCTTCTTCAAATTCTTTCATCAATGTCTTATAGTTTTCAGTTTACAGGTCTTTTACCTCCTTGGTTAAATTTATTCCCAGGTATTTTATTCTGTTTGATGCAATTGTAAACGGGACTATTAATTTTTCTTTCTGATACTTCATTATTAGTGTATAGAAATGCAACTGATTTTTTACATTGTTTTGTATCCTGCAACTTTACTGAATTTGTTTATTAGTTCTAACAATTTTTTGGTGAAGTCTCTAGGGTTTCCTATATATAATATGTCATCTGCAAATAGAGACAGTTTTACCTCTTCCTTTCCAATTTGGATGCCTTTTATTTTTCTTGTCTAATTGCTCTGACTGGGACTTCCAATACTATGTTGAATAGAAGTGGGAAGAATGGCTTCCTTGTCTTGTTCCTGATCTTAGAGGAAAAGCTTTTAGCTTTTCACCATTGAGTATATTAGTTGTGGGCTTGTCAACTTCCTCACAATGTCCAGGGCAGCCCCCTGAAATGTAACCCAGTCACATGGCACTCTAGAGTTTGCTCTGCTCCTGACTATGGTTTCCATTTGCTCTCTGTTGACTGAGTGAGTCCTAGGCTGAGCTCAGGGTGGGTGCTGAGTTGAATATTAGCTGCAAGAATAACTGTATTACATTAGGGAGGGACAGAAGGAGGATTGGGTACTAGAGAGCATAAGGAAGTAGAAACTGCATTAATCATGACCTTGGAGGCAAGGTTTGATCCTGGCTATGCTGCATCTGGACTTTGGTCAGGTTAATCTACCTCTTTGCCGCTAGGGTTCCAAGGGGAATAGACTACTGGATCTCTATCTAAGTTGCTCAGACATCATGCAACAGCTATGTCACCACCTTCTAATTCCAGCAACCTCAAGCTGAAAACAGAAGCCTCACTCTTAACAAAGGTGTACAGTGGCATCATGGTAGGATGATGAGAAACCAGACCAAGTACCACAAGACCCCCTACCCTTTAACTTTCATGAGGATGGGGCTCTATCTTATTTATCTCAGCATTCCCCAGTGTTCCAGCACAGTTCAGCATGGGATGGTCAGCATTCAACAATGTCTGTCTGCTCTTCATTCAGCTAACATTCACTGCAGACTGGCTCAGTGGGGTGCTTTACTAGGTGCTGGGGATATAAAGATGAATAGTACATAATGCCTGCTTTCAAGGCTTTCCTATGCAGAGAGAGAAGTAGAGAAGTATATATAGATATAAAGATAATACAGTGTGATAAGTCCTATCTAACAATTACAAATGCTAACAATTAGATAGCCCTTCACAGTTTGGCATCACTTTTACATGTTTTACCTCATTCAGTCCTACAAACTGCCCTGTGAGACAGGTAGCATCTTCCCCGTTTCACATGAAGAAATGAGGTACAGGCCTGGAATTCAAATCCTAATCATCTCTCAAACTTTAACATCTCAAACTTTCTGGCCCCACCCTCAAGTCCAGGCAGCTGCCCACTCTCAATCCATACCTGATAACTACAGCTCCCTGCCCCTGCCCCTGCCAGCACTAACTTTCTTGCAGCGTATATTTCCCTTAAGGAGTGATGGGTCATGATTCAAGGACAAAATATTCTATGGGTCCTTTCCTGAAGGAGACAGAGAAGGCTCCTTGCCCAGTCTCCAAAGGGTAACCAGCCGGTTCTGGGGACAGGGATGGCAGTAATGCTTCACCTACCTGGGGCATAGCTCAGCACCCTCACACTAGGTTCCTCTGCGGCCAGAACCTGGAACATCATGTTACGGGCAGCCTTCCCCGCACAGTACGGTGCCCAGCCCTTGAAGGGCTGCAGGGCACAGACGGACGAGATATTAACCACAGTCCTACTGAGGCCAGGACTGTCCGGGAAGGCCTTCAGGATGCTGGAAGTCAGGCAGAGCATGGAGGTCAAGTTCAGAGCCCAGTAGTTGTTCACTTCAGCTGGGTCAGCCAGGTCTACGAAGCGTTTGGACACATCTCCAAGACTGCCTGAAAAAACAGACCTTAGGAATCACTCAGTGCAGGCGGGGTTTTCTCTTCTCCCAGCCCTCTTCAAACTCTTCCAGACACCTCCTTCCCATCCAGACCTAAAGGAGGAGTCTCCCTAGTGCTTCTGAAGACACCTCCCTCTTCCCAGCTCTGCAGACACGAATACCTGGGGAACCCACTCACCTGAAGCTTCAAAGTGAGAAAGCGCATGCCCTTCTCTGGGGCTGGGGTTCGGGGGAACTCTGGGGGCCATTTGGAGAAGTGGGGGAATTTACTTCTGCTGGGAGACCCCATGCCCTAACTCACGCCTCCGCCAGAGAGCGCTGAGCAAGACGATCAGAAAAGTTCTTGGCGTTGAGTGAAGGGGGGAAGAAGGGGGAGAGAACGAGCCCCAGACATCACCAGGTCTTCCTCCACACCCCGCTGAAACTAGGGCTTTCAGGCGTCTTTTCAGACTTCTAGGAGTCACCTTTAAAGCTCTAAGAGGCGGGGGTGGTGAAAGGGAGGGAAAACAGAACTGGACGCTAAGCAGTATGCCAGGCGCTCACACGCCGGCGGGCGTCTTACCGGCATTGTTGATGAGCAGCACTCGCTGCAGGCCTTCGGGCCTGGGGAGCTCGCGCAGGGCACCGAGCAGCTGCTGCAAGCCGGCCTCGGCGCTCAGGTCGGCGGTCACCCGCACGAGGCGCAGGCCGGGCCACTCGGCGCCCAGCTCGGCCTCCAGCTGCCGCAGCGCCTCGTCACTGCGGGCGCTTAGGACCAGCACTGAGCCAGGCGACAGCAGCGGGGCCAGGAGATGGGCCAGCGTCCGTCCGAAGCCACGGGAAGCCCCGGTCAGCACGCACAAAGCGCGCCCCAGGCCTCCCACCTTGCCGACGCTGCCCTCCATACCTCCTACCTCGGCAATCTTGAGCCGCGTCCCAAGACCCGGAAGTGGGCGGGGCGGCCTCGGTGGGAGGGGCCGCGGTGGGAGGAGGAGGAGGCCCCGCCCGGTGCGGGCGGGAACCTAAGGCTTCGGGCAGAGACCGGCCGCCCCTACTTTCTTTTGCAGTTGGCAGTGGAAGTGGAGTTGTCTGCAATCTCCGAGAGAGCGCGAAAGCACTAAACCGGAAGGGCGGGAGGCGCGGCCCCCACCGGAAATCCTAGCCCAGTGCTGAGCGCGGGCCTCATCCTTTACCCTGCTAGTCAGTTCAGTACCCCGCTGGGATGCATTCTCCTCCGAAGTCCAGACCCAACTTTCTTGCATAAGTGACTTCCTCCAGGTCAGGCCATCTTGCTCCTTGCTGGGCATCCCTGCACGTGGCACGTGCCAGTTTAGGGACTGGGGACCCTGCTGGACTGGGGAAACTCCCAGTCGCCCCCGGGAGCGACCTTTGGGAGAACACAAGTTTCCCCTCCATCAGATGTAAGAACCTCTTCTCCCTACTTGGCTCTGTGATCGCACTGATTCCCCTGCCTCTCACTCCTTCTGTCCCTAACGGTCTGTGTTCCCAGGGATCCTGCACCCACTCATGCTACGCTCTTCCTAGTAGGCAATTCCATCTACTCCCACATTCGAGTTTCCGCAAATGATCATCTAAGTCTGTACGTCCAGGCCTGTGCTTCAGAAAACGCACATTTCCAGCTTTTTTCAAGGAGAGAGGGAAGATGGGAAAGTTGGCAGACAGCCCCAGATCTCCTTAAAAAAGGAGTCTCTTAAGAGATTAGCAAGGGCAGCAAGCAACCTCCATAGCGCAGCCCAAGTCCTCACAGTGCTGTTCCTGTCCTGGGGACAGACAGCAAAATTGCCTTTCAAGGATCCTAGCAAAATGCATTTTGCTCCCTTGTTCTTTGGGCTGTCATTATAAACACCAGAACAATTTGGGGGAAGCTTTTCACTTTCCACTTAGGTGCCTTTACCACAAACTTTTTGTAAAATGTACAGCCCAGACTGTACATCACTGTGGAACATATTCTAAGAAAAAATGAAACTGCAAAATTTAGTAGATTATTTGTTAACATAGCATAGTATTATTTTGAAACTATTTTATGTAAAATATGACAAAGAAAACAAGTAATTATGCTAACTGATGTTAGGAGCCAAGATTTTCAGTGTTAGAGAAAAGAGACCAAGAATGAATTCAAGGAAGTTAAGGGAACAATCTCTAAGTTTTTGAATTGGAAACCAGAAAATTGTAGAATTTACTTTTACCATTAAATTAAAATTACTTTTAATGTATTACTTACATTAAAATTAATGTATTACATTAATTTAATTTTAATGTATTACTTACATTGTATTACATTGTAAGTAATACATTGTAATTACTTACAATGTATTACTTACATTAAAATTACTTTTACCATTTTCTCTTCTGATGTGTTGGTTCTCCAATACCTACTGTAACAGAGAAAAACAAACCTAACTCCATATTGAATCTTCCTTTAGCTCTGACTTTTGTCCTCTGTTTGTTGCCTGTGCTTTTGTCATGCTGGCTCTGCACCTTTTGTAAAAGAATGTTGCCTATAGCCTGAAATATACAGGATTGCCCATTCTCAAGACTCTGACCTTTAAAGGTATATCACTCTTATTCACATAGAAATAAAAAGCTGCAGAACAGAGAATAACATTTGTCTTGTTGGAGGTTTACAGAAACATTTAGACCAGACCTACTGGACACCCACAAGGACAAAGGATTCCAGCACCAAGAAGTTTGCAACAACCAGCCACACCCCCCACCCCTTTTAGTATAAATGAAACCTGAATTCTAACTCTGGTAAGATGGTTCTTTAGGACACTAGTCCACCATCTTCTCAGTCTGCTGCCTTTTTTCTTTTAAGTTTATTTTTATTTATTATTTTTGGCCGTGTTGGGTCTTCATTGCTGCACGTGGTGGGCTTTCTCTTGTTGTGGCGAGTGGGGGCTACTCTTCATTGAGGTGCATGGGCTTCTCATTGCGGTGGCTTCTCTTGTTGCAGAGCATGGGCTCTAGGCATGTGGGCTTCAGTAGTTGCAGAATGCAGCCTTCAGTAGTTGTGGCATGCAGGTTCAATTGTTGTGGCTCGCAGCTCTAGAGCGCAGTCTCAGTAGTTGTGGAGCACGGGCTTAGTTGCTCCGCAGCGTGGGGGAATCTTCCTGGACCAGGGCTTGAACCGGTGTCCCCTGCATTGGCAGGTGGATTCTTAACCACTGTGCCACCAGGAAAGCGCCCTCTGCTGGCTTTCTGAATAAAGTTGCTATTCCTTGCTCTAACACCTCTACTCTCAATTCATTGGCCTTTTGTGCAGCAAGCAACATGTGCTTGGACTCGGTAACACTATGACAATCCTTTTTAAGAGTTCTCCCTGCAACAGTGGTAGAGATTAAAGTGGTGCTGGATTAAGTCTACAATTGTGTTTTGTTTGGCCAATGGGGCTTTCTTTTTTCTTTTAAAATTTGAGGTGACATTTCTAAAGTGGAAGATTTTACATAGTATCAGAATCTCCAGCTTCTTTTGAGTAATAGGAATGTCTGGCAAACTGGGTTCTGATTGAGGTAAGCAATAGTGCCTCTTGGAAAGGAGACTGTCCTCCAGTTTGCCAAGATTTTCATCACTCATGGGTGTAGGCATTTTTGTTTCCCACTAATGATGCATAGCTGAATTCTTACCCAGTGGTGATGGTCAAAACATTTAACAGCCAGGGCATTGTGCTGGATTGTGGAGAGGTGGGTCTCAGGAGAGGTGAGGAGGCTTTTGATGTTTGAACACAAGTAGGACTATGTATAGCTGTATATCATTTGAGGCGTTCCTGCTTTTCACTTATCTATTAAGGATGGAAGATACAGATTTTAAATTTGATTGCTCCAAAGCTAAACTCTCCTGTACTGCCCCAATGGCCTACTCTTTAAATAAATTTTAATAGCTTTTCCCTGCTCTCAGGCCTCAGAAAATAGGTTGGTGAAAGCACAATCCCATCCATCCATTCATTTGGCATTTATTGAATTTCTACCTTGTGCCAGGCTTTGAAGAAAGGAGGGAACAATGAAGGGATGGCTAAAAGTCAAACCTAGCCTCTTCTAAACCTAGCTGCTTGTAGGAGGAACCATTTGGAAATAGCACCCGAAGAGAGTGTGGTTTGCCTTGACTGGGAGAGAGACTGGAAAATTTTTCTTTTCTGAGAAAGATGATTATCTGCCATACACCTCCTCCCACTGTCAGTCTTATTTCAAGTAATATTTCAGTAATTTGTGAATAATATTTCAGGGGCAACACAACCCATAGAATTCATTTAACAGTAGCACAGTGGTTTCCAGATTTGTCTACACATTGGAGTCACTGGGGAACTTCAAAACACTGATGCTTCTGTCCCACAGGCCTGGATTTGGGAATTTTTTATTCAATTTATTTAAACTAAAAAAACAAACAAACCCAGTTCACCCATTTCTCCCACCTCCACCCCCCGCCTCTTGCAACCACCAATCTGTTCTCTGTATCTCTCAGCTTGGTTTTTGGTTTTGTTTTGTTTTGTTATTAGAGTCCAGATATAAAAGAGATCATATTGTATTTGTCTTTGTCTGACTAATTTCACTTAGTATAATGCCCTTGAGGTCCGTCCATGTTGTTGAAAATGGCAAGATTTCATTCTTTTTTTAATAGCTGAATGATATTCCACTGTATAGATATGCCACAATTTTTGAATCCATCCTTGGACACTTAGGTTGTTTCCATATCTTGACTATTGTAAATAATGCTGCAATGAACACGGGGTGCATATATCTTTTCAAATTAGTATTTTTGTTTTCATTGGATAAATACCCAGAAGTGGAATTGCTGGATCTTATGGTAGTTCTATTTTTAATTTTTTTGAGGAACCTCTATACTGTTTTCTGTAGTGGCTGCACCAATTTGTATTCCCACCAACAGTGCACAAGTGTTCCCTTTTCTCCACATCATCACCAACACGTGTTTCTTATCTTTTTGATAATAGCAATTCTAACAGGTATGAAGTGATATCTCATTGTGGTTTTGATTTGCATTTCCCTGATGATTAGTGATGTTGAGCATCTTTTCATGTGTCTGTTGTCCACCTGTATGTCTTCTTTGGAAAAATGTCTATTCAGATCTTCTGTCCATTTTTTAATTGGATTGTTTGGTTTTTTGCTTCTGAGTTGTGTGATAGTTTGTTTTAGCCCCTTATCAGATATATGATTTGCAATTATTTCTCTCGTTCAGTGGGTTTGTGTTTTTGTTTTGTTGATGGTTTCCTTTGCTGGGCAGAAGCTTTTTTTTTTTTTTTTTTGAGGTATGCGGGCCTCTCACTGTTGTGGCCTCTCCCGTTGCGGAGCACAGGCTCTGGACGCGCAGGCTCAGCAGCCATGGCTCACAGGCCCAGCTGCTCCGCGGCATGTGGGATCTTCCCGGACTGGGGCACGAACCCGCGTCCCCTGCATCGGCAGGCGGACTCTCAACCACTGCGCCACCAGGGAAGCCCCAGAAGCTTTTTTGTTTGATACCATCTCACTTGTTTATTTTTGCTTTTGTTGCCTTTGCTTTTGGTGTCAGATTCAAACAATCATTGCCAAGACCAATGTCAAGGAGCATACAGCTTATGTTTTCTTTTAGAGATCTTATGGTTTCAAGTCTTACATTCAAGTCTTTAATCCATTTTAAGTTCATTTTTTGTGTATGGTGTAAGATAGTGGTTAAGTTTCACTCTTTTGCATATGGCTGTCCAACTTTCCCAACACCAGTTATTGAAGAGATTGTCCTTTCCCTGTTGTGTATTTTTGGCCTGTTTGTCATAACTTAATTAACCAAATTTATGGGTTTATACCTGGGCTCTCTGTTCTGTTCCATTGATCTGTGGGTCTGTTTTTATGCCAATACTATACTGTTTCAATGATGATAGCTTTGTGATATAGTTTGAAATCAGGGAGCATAATGACTTCAGCTTTGTTGTTTTTTCTCAAGAATTTTCTCTAGAAATTTTTAAAAGCTCTCCAGGTGATTCTAATGTGCAAACAAGTTTGGGAACTACTGCAATAGCAATTGGCAGTAACTTTTTTTTAAGGGTACAAATGCCTGAAAGGTAAGAAATATGTTAAAATAAATTTAAAAGCTTAAACCTGATAAAGGCCTTTAGAAGAAAAATTAGTGAAATTTGAATAAGATCTGTAGGTTAGTTACTGATATTGTATCATTTCCTGATTTTGACCATTGAGCTATTGTTATGTAAGAGAATGTCCTTCTTTTTGGAAATATACTAAAGTATTTAGAGGTAAAGGGCCCTTTATATATAACTTAGTCTCAAAAGTTTCAGAACAAAAATAGAATGAATAAAGCAAACGTAGTAAACCATTAACATTTGGGAAACCTGGGTTAAAGGTATATGGTTCTTAATACTATTTTTGCAATTTTTAAAGGTCTGAAATTATTTCTAAATAGAAACTTAAAAAAAATTAACCATACTTACAACTCAATGTTAAAAAGACAAATAAAATTGAAGAATAAATTAACAAAGCAGGAAAATCCAGAATGTGAGACTTTCTGCAGAACATCAGTCAGTTTCTTTGAGTCAATGGCATGAAAAAAAGGTGGTAGAGACAGCTTTATATTAAAAAGACATGACAACTCAATTAAAAATATGGATCTTGTTTGGATTCTGATTCAAGCAAACCAATGTAAAATATATATTTTAAATAATTGAGGACATTTCAATATACTTGGTATTAGATGATGTCAATGATTTACTGTTATTTTTTTAGGTGTAATAATGGCATGTGGTTACATAAGAAAATGATGACATTTTTTGGAAAATGAAGAAAATGATGAAATTTATTTTTATTTCTTCTGTGAGTTGATTACTCATGCTCTTTGCCCATTTTTCTATTAGGCTTTCTACTTCTGGGCTTCTTTGTGTTTTATTTATTTATTTTTAATTTATTTTAAATATTTATTATTTTTAATAATAATTTTTATTTATTTTTAATAATAATTTTTATTATTTTTAATATTTATTATTTATTTATTTATTTTTCTTTGTTCCATTTTTTCCCCTATTGATTTGGAAGTTACAGATTCTGTTTTTAGTCTACCAATAGTTACTTTTGAAATAAAATTGTAAAAGTGTGAACTTTTATTTTTCTATCAGTATTAAAACCAAAACATTATACTTTGGGGAAAACAATGTGACTGAATTTTGGAGGCAAACAGACCTGGTTGGAATCCCGGCTCTATCTCTTACTGTGAAAACTTGGCCAGGTCAAATGACATGTTTAAAGGTCGATTACTTTATAGGCTTGTTTACTCAACATTGCACAAATATTTGTTAAGTGCCTAACATGAACCAGGAAATGGGCTAGGCTCTGGAGATGTAATGATGAGCAACTCAGACAATCTCAGTGTTCATAGTGGGTAGAATAAGGCAGCTAAATATAAGGCACTTAGTCTATTGCTTTATAATACAATAAATAGTAGATATTATTATTATTACATCTCCATATTATGAGAGATTTAACATATTTTAATTCCTCCACACCTTCCCATGCACCAGCTTTTCAAAAACAATTTATATGGCCTTTAGATTCAACTTAATAATATTTATTTCATACATTATGTCCTCTTCGGGAATTATTTTTGATATCTTTACTGTTTTATCAGCATGGAAAAGAAGTATTTAAACACTGACTCTGGCTGAGTCAAGATGGCGGAGTAGGAGGATGCAAAGTTCCCGTCTCCCCACAACTAGGGCACCTAGGAGATGCTGGTGGGGGACCTCGACACCCAAGGGGATGGGAGGAACCCCGAATGACCAGGTAGGATATGGGGGGTGGGGAGCGAGGGGGGAGGAGAAGAGGAGGCCAGATGGGACCAGTGCCCCTGAGGGGTGGCTAGGGGAGGGGTTCCTGCACCAGGCGGGATCCTTGGGGATTGGAGGATCAGGGAGGGAACGCAGCTGTTTCCCCCGCCCATGCAGGCCCTGGGAAGCCTGCTGGGCTCCCGGGCCTGGTCCTCTGCCTTCCGGGGCCCCCTCTGGCCGTGTGGGTCCTAGGGTCATGGTTGAGGGGGGAAAGAAGAGGAGAGGTGGATGGGGAGGGACCCTCTGGAATCAGAGGATCAGGGGAACTGCAGCTAGCATTTCCCTGCCCATGGAGGCCCCGGAAAGCCTGCTGGGGTCCCAGGCCTGGTCCTCCGCCCTCCGAGGCCCCCTCCAGCCGCATGGGTCCTAGGGGCGTGGGAGTGAGGGGGGGAAGAAGAGTAGAGGCAAACAGGGGAAGAACCCTCCAGGACCAGAGGATGGGGGGGGAACATTTCCCCCACCCACTCAGCCCCCAGGGAGTGTGCTGAGGTCCTGGCCTGACCATCTGCACTCAGAGGCTGGAGGCATTCTAGGGCCCCTCTGCCCACACTAAGACTAAGCCCCACCGCCAACCCCCAGGGCCTTAGGTGACCACAAGGGTCCTAAGCCTAGACCCCGCTCCCCGCCTAAACCACCCACCCACCCAAGTCTCTCCCACCCACAGCCAAGGCCTTTTCTGGCCTTTATTTTCCCTTCTTTTTTGCTTTTGTGGCTCTGTTTTACCTTCCAGTTGTTGTTTCATCTATATTTTTATGTTTTTTTTGACATATCTGTTAGTTTTCTAACCTTATTTTATTTTTACTTTTTGTTATTGTTCTGCTCGTTTTTTCTTTTCTCTTTTTTTTTCTTTTTTGCCACCCCTCTCCCCCAAGGCTTGCAGGATCTTGGTTCATGGGCCAGGGGTCGGGCCTGAGCTCCTGTGGTGGGAGGAAACTGGACAGCTACATGTAAAAGAATGAAATTAGAACACCATCTAACACCATACACAAAAATAAACTCAAAATGGATTAAAGACCTAAATGTAAGACCAGACACTATAAAACTCTTAGAGAAAAATAGAGGAAAAACACTCTTTGATATAAACCACAGTGAGATCTTTTTTGACCCACCTCCTAGAGTAATGAAAAGAAAAAGAAAAAGAAACAAATGGGACCTAATTAAACTTAAAAACTTTTGCACAGCAAAGGAAACCATAAACAAGACGAAAAGACAACCCTCAGAATGGGAGAAAATATTTGCAAATGAAGCAGCAGACAACGGATTAATCTCCAAAATATACAAACAGCTCATGGAGCTCAATATTGAAAAAACAAACAACCCAATCAAAAAATGGGCAGAAGACCTAAGTAGACATTTCTCCAAGGAGGATATACAGATGGCCAAGGGGCACATGAAAGGATGCTCAACATCACTAATTATTAGAGACATGAAAATCAAAACTACATTCTGACCTCACACTGGTCAGAATGGCCATCATCAAATGATCTACAAACAATAAATGCTGGAGAGGGTGTGGAGAAAAGGAAGCCCTCTTGCACTGTTGGTGGGAATGTAAATTGGTGCAGCCACTATGGAGAACACTATGGAGTTTCCTTAAAAAACTAAAAATAGAAGTGCCATATGACCCAGCAATCCCACGACTACTATATACATATATATATATACATATATATACATACATATATACTGGGCATATATATACATATATATACATACATATATACTGGGCATATACCCTTAGAAAACCATAATTCAAAAGGACACATGGAGAGGAGCTTCAAGATGGCAGAAGAGTAAGATGCGGAGATCACCTTCCTCCCCACAAATACATCAGAGATACATCTGCATGTGGAACAACTCCTACAGAACACCTACTGAACGCTGGCAGAAGACCTCAGACTTCCCAAAAGGCAAGAAACTCCCCACGTACCTGGGTAGGGCAAAAGAAAAGAGAAAAAAGAGAGACAAAAGAATAGGGACAGGACCTGCACCAGTGGGAGGGAGCTGTGAAGGAGGAAAGGTTTCCACACACTAGAAGCCCCTTCGCGGGCTGAGATTGCGGGTGGCAGAGGTGGAAGCTTCAGAGCCATGGAGGAGAGCACAGCCACCGGGGTGCGGAGGGCAAAGTGGAGAGATTCCTGCACAGAGGATCGGTGCCGACCAGCACTCACCAGCCTGAGAGGATTGTCTGCTCACCCGCCGGTACGGGCTCGGGCTTCAGAGGTCGGATTCCAGGGAGAGGACTGGGGTTGGCTGCGTGAACACAGCCTGAAGGGGTTAGTGCGCCACGGCTAGCCGGGAGGGAGTCCGGGAAAAGTCTGGAGCTGCCGAAGAGACAAGAGACTTTCTCTTGCCTGTTTGTTTCCTGGTGCGCGAAGAGAGGGGATTCAGAGCGCTGTTTAAAGGAGCTCCAGAGACAGGCGTGAGCCGCGGCTCTCAGCGCGGACCCCAGAGACGGGCGTGAAACGCTAAGGCGGTCACTGCCGCGACCAAACAGCCTGTGTGCAAGCACAGATCACTATCCACACCTCCCCTCCCGGGAGCCTGTGCGGACCGCCACTGCCGGGGTCCCGTGATCCAGGGACAACTTCTCTGGGAGAACACATGGCATGCCTCAGGCTGTTGCAACGTCATGCCGGCCTCTGCGGCTGCAGGCTCGAGGCCTCTGCAGGCTCACCCTGCACTCCATACCCCTCCCTACCCCCGGCCTGACTGAGCCAGAGCTCCCGAATTAGCGGCTCCTTTAACCCCGTCCTGTCTGAGCGAAGAACAGACGCCCTCAGGCCACCTACACACAGAGGAGGGTCCAAATCCAAAGCTGAACCCCAGGAGCTGTGCGAATAAAGAAGAGAAAAGGAAATTTCTCCCAGCAGCCTCAGGAGCAGCAGACTAAATCTCCACAATCAACTAGATGTACCCTGCATCTGTGGAATACCTGAAGAGGCAACCAATCATCCCAAATTGAGGAGGTGGACTTTGGGAGCAATGATATATATATTTTTTTCCCCTTTTTCTCTTTTAGTGAGTGTGTATGTGTATGCTTCTCTGTGTGGTTTTGTCTGTATTGCTTTGCTTTTACCAATTGTCCTAGGGTTCTGTCTGTCCGTTTTTTTTTTTTACTTAAAAATTTTTTTTCTTAATGATTATTCTTTTTTTTTTTTTTTTTTTTTTGCGGTACGCTGGCCTCTCATCATTGTGGCCTCTCCCGTTGCAGAGCACAGGCTCCGGACGTGCAGGCTCAGCGGCCATGGCTCACGGGCCCTGCCGCTCCACGGCATGTGGGATCTTCCCGGACCGGGGCACGAACCCGTGTCCCCTGCATCGGCAGGCGGACTCTCAACCACTGCGCCACCAGGGAAGCCCAATGATTATTCTTTATTTTAATGACTTTTTAATTTTATTTTATCATCTTTCTTTCTTTCTTTCTTTCTTTATTTTCTCACTCTTATTCTGCACCGTGTGGATGACAGGCTCTTGGTGCTCCAGCCAGACGTCAGGGTTGTGCCTCTGAGGTGGGAGAGCCAAGTTCAGGACACTGGTCCACAAGAGACCTCCCAGCTCCACGTAATATCAAACGGCAAAAATCTCTCAGAGATCTCCATCTCAACACCAAGACCCAGCTCCACTCAACAACCAGCAAGCTACAGTGCTGGACACCCTATGCCAAACAACTAGCAAGACAGGAATACAACCCCACCCATTAGCAGAGAGGCTGCCTAAAATCATAATAAGGCAACAGACACCCCAAAACACACCACCAGACGTGGACCTGCTCACCAGAAAGACAAGATCCAGCCTCATCCACCAGAACACAGGCACTAGTCCCCTCCACCAGGAAGCCTACACAACCCACTGATCCAACCTTAGCCACTGGGGACAGACACCAATAACAACAGGAACTATGAACTTGCAGCCTGTGAAAAGGAGACCCCAAACACAGTAAGTTAAGCAAAATGAGAAGACAGAGAAACACACAGCAGGTGAAGGAGTAAGGCAAAAACCCACCAGACCTAACAAATGAAGAGGAAATAGGCAGTCTCACTGAAAAAGAATTCAGAATTATGATAGTAAAGATGATCGAAAATCTTGGAAATAGAATGGAGAAAATACAAGAAACATTTAACAAGGACCTAGAAGAACTAAACATGAAAAGATGAAACAAACAACGATGAACAAAACAATAAATGAAATTAAAAATTCTCTAGAAGGGATCAATAGCAGAATAACTGAGGCAGAAGAACGGATAAGTGACCTGGAAGATAAAATAGTGAAAATAACTACTGCAGAGCATAATAAAGAAAAAAGAATGAAAAGAATTGAGGACAGTCTTAGAGAGCTCTGGGATAACATTAAACACACCAACATTCGAATTATAGGGGTGCCAGAAGAAGATGAGCAAAAGAAAGGGACAGAGAAAATATTTGAAGAGATTATAGTTGAAAACTTCACCAATATGGGAAAGGAAATAGTTAATCAAGTCCAGGAAGCACAGAGAGTCCCATATAGGATAAATCCAAGGAAAAACATGCCAAGCCACATATTAATCAAACCATCAAAAATTAATTACAAAGAACAAATATTAAAAGTAACAAGGGAAAAACAACAAATAACATGTAAGGGAATCCCCATAAGGTTAACAGCTGATCTTTCAGCAGAAACTCTGCAAGCCAGAAGGGAGTGGCAGGACATATTTAAAGTAATGAAGGAGAAAAACATACAAAGATTACTCTACCCAGCTAGGATCTCATTCAGATTTGATGGAGAAATTAAAAGCTTTACAGAGAAGCAAAAGCTAAGAGTATTCAGCACCACCAAACCAGCTTTACAACAAGTGCTAAAGGAACTTCTCTAGGCAGGAAACCCAAGAGAAGGAAAAGACCTACAATAGCAAACCCAAAACAGTTAAGAAAATGGTAATAGGAACATACATATTGATAATTACCTTAAATGTAAATGGATTAAATGCTCCAACCAAAAGACATAGACTGGCTGAATGGATACAAAAACAAGACCCACATATATGCTGTCTACAAGAAGCCCACTTCAGACCTAGGGACACATACAAACTGAAAGTGAGGGGATGGAAAAAGATATTCCATGCAAATGGAAATCAAAAGAAAGCTGGAGTAGCAAGTCTCATATCAGACAAAATAGACTTTAAAATAAAGACTATTACAGGACACAAAGAAGGATACTACATAATGATCAAGGGATCAATCCAAGAAGAAGATATAACAATTGTAAATATCTATTCACCCAACATAGGAGCACCTCAATACATAAGGCAAACACTAACAGCCATAAAAGGGGAAACGGACAGTAACACAATCATAGTAGGGGACTTTAACACCGCACTTTAACCAATGGACAGATCATCCAAAATGAAAATAAATAAGGAAAAACAAGCTTTAAATGATACATTAAACAAGATGGACTTAATTGATATTTATAGGACATTCCATCCAAAAACAACGGAATACACATTCTTCTCAAGTGCCCATGGAACATTCTCCAGGACAGATCGTATCTTGGGTCACAAATCAAGCCTTGGTAAATTTAAGAAAATTGAAATCATATCAAGTATCTTTTCTGACCACAACGCTATGAGACTAGGTATCAATTACAGGAAAAAATCTGTAAAAAATGCAAACACATGGAGGCTAAACAACACACTACTTTTTTTCTTTAACATCTTTATTAGAGTATAATTGCTTTACAGTGGTGTGTTGTTTCTGCTTTATAACAAAGTGAATCAGTTATACATATACATATGTTCCCATATCACTTCCCTCTTGCATCTCCCTCCCTCCCACCCTCCCTATCCCACCCCTCTAGGTGGTCACAAAGCACCGAGCTGATCTCCCTGTGCTATGCGGCTGCTTCTCACTAGCTATCTATTTTACGTTTGGTAGTATATATATGTCCATGCCACTCTCTCACTTTGTCCCAGCTTCCCCTTCCCCTTCCCCGTATCCTCAAGTCCAATATCTAGTAGGTCTGCATCTTTATTCCCGTCTTGCCCCTAGATTCTTTGGACCTTTTTTTTTTCTTTTTTTAGATTCCATATATATGTGTTAGCATATGGTATTTGTTTTTCTCTTTCTGACTTACTTCGCTCTGTATGACAGTCTCGAGGTCCATCCACCTCACCACAAATAACTCAGTTTCGTTCCTTTTTATGGCTGAGTAATATTCAATTGTATATATATGCCACATCTTCTTTATCCATTCATCTGTTGATGGACATTTAGGTTGCTTCCATGTCCTGGCTCTTGTAAACAGAGCTGCAGTTAACATTGTGGTACATGACTCTCTTTGAATTATGGTTTTCTCAGGGTATATGCCCAGTAGTGGGATTGCTGGGTTGTATGGTAGTTCTATTTTTAGTTTTTTAAGGAACCTCCATACTGTTCTCCATAGTGGCTGTATCAGTTTACATTCCCACCAACAGTGCAAGAGGGTTCCCTTTTCTTCACATCCTCTCCAGCATTAATTGTTTGTAGACTTTTTGTTGATGGCCATTCTGACTGGTGTGAGATGATATCTCATTGTAGTTTTGATTTGCCTTTCTCTAATGATTAATGATGTTGAGGATTCTTTCATGTGTTTGTTGACAATCTGTATATCTTCTTTAGAGAAATGTCTATTTAGGTCTTCTGCCCATTTTTGCATTGGGTTGTTTGTTTTTTGTTATTGAGCTGCATGAGTTGCTTGTATATTTTGGAGATTAATCCTTTGTCCGTTGCTTCATTTGCAAATATTTTCTCCCATTCTGAGGGTTGTCTTTTCATCCTGTTTATGGTTTCCTTTGCTGTGCAGAAGGTTTTAAGTTTAATTAGGTCCCATTTGTTTATTTTTCTTTTTATTTTCATTACTCTAGGAGGTGGGTCAAAATGGAACTTGCTCTGATTTATGTCATAGAGTGTTCTGCCGATGTTTTCCTCTAAGAGTTTGATGGTGTCTGGCCTTACATTTAGGTCTTTAATCCATTTTGAGTTTATTTTTGTGTATGGTGTTAGGGAATGTTCTAAATTCATTGTTTTACATATAGCTGTCCAGTTTTTCCAGCACCACTTATTGAAGAGGCTGTGTTTTCTCCACTGTATATTCTTGCCTCCTTTATCAAAGATAAGGTGACCATATGTGTGTGGGTTTATCTCTGTGCTTTTTTATCCTGTTCCATTGATCTATATTTCTGTTTTTGTGCCAGTACCATACTGTCTTGATTACCATTGCTTTGTAGTATAGTCTGAAGTCAGGGAACCTGATACCTCCAGCTCTGTTTTTCTTTCTCAAGATTGCTTTGGCTATTCGGGGTCTTTTGTGTTTCCATATGAATTGTGAAATTTTTGTTCTAGTTCTGTGAAAAATGCCAGTGGTAGTTTGATAGGGATTGCACTGAATCTGTACATTGCTTTGGATAGTAGAGTCATTTTCACAATGTTGATTCTTCCAATCCAAGAACATGGTATATCTCTCCATCTGTTTGTATCATATTTAATTTCTTTCATTAATGTCTTATAAATTTCTGCATACAGGTCTTTTGTCTCCGTAGGTAGGTTTATACCTAGATATTTTATTCTTTTTGTTGCAGTGGTAAATGGGAGTGTTTTCTTAATTTCACTTTCAGATTTTTCATCATTAGTGTATAGGAATGCAAGAGATTTCTGTGCATTAATTTTGTATCCTGCTACTTTACCAAATTCATTGATTAGCTCTAGTAGTTTTCTGCTAGCATCTTTAGGATTCTCTATGTATAGTATCATGTCATCTGCAAACAGTGACAGCTTTACTTCTTCTTTTGCAATTTGGATTACTTTTATTTCTTTTTCTTCTCTGATTGCTGTGGCTAAAACTTCCAACACTATGTTGAATAATAGGGGTGAGAGTGGGCAACCATGTCTTGTTCCTGATCTTAGTGGAAATGGTTTCAGTTTTTCAGCATTGAAGATGATGTTGGCTGTGAGTTTGTCATATATGGCCTTTATTATGTTGAGGCAAGTCCCCTCTCTGCCTACATTCTGGAGGGTTTTTATCATAAATGGGTGTTGAATTTTGTCGAAAACTTTCTCTGCATCTTTTGAGATGATCATATGGTTTTTGTCCTTCAATCTGTTAATATGGTGTATCATGCTGATTGATTTGCATATATTGAAGAATCCTTGCATTCCTGGGATAAACCCCACTTGATCGTGGGGTATGATCCTTTTAATGTGCTGTTGGATTCTGTTTGCTAGTATTTTGTTGAGGATTTTTGCATCTATGTTTATCAGTGATATTGGCATACAGTTTTCTTTCTTTGTGACATCTTTGCCTGGTTTTGGTATCAGAGTGATGGTGGCCTCATAGAATGAGTTTGGGACTGTTCCTCCCTCTACTATATTTTGGAAGAGTTTGAGAAGGATAGGTGTTAGCTCTTCTCTAAATGTTTGATGGAATTCACCTGTGAAGCCATCTGGTCCTGGACTTTTGTTTGGTGGAAATTTTTAATCACAGTTTTAATATCAGTGCTTGTGATTGGTCTGTTCATATTTTCTATTTCTTCCTGGTTCAGTCTCGGCAGGTTGTGCATTTCTAAGAATTTGTCCATTTCTTCCAGGTTGTCCAGTTTATTGGCATATAGTTGCTTGTAGTAATGTCTCATGATCCTTTGTATTTCTGCAGTGTCAGTTGTTACTTCTCCTTTTTCATTTCTAATTCTATTGATTTGAGTCTTCTCCCTTTCTTTCTTGATAAGTCTGGCTAATAGTTTATCAAATTTGTTTATCTTCTCAAAGAACCAGTTTTTAGTATTATTGATCTTTGCTATTGTTTCCTTCATTTCTTTTTCATTTATTTGTGATCTGATCTTAATGATTTCTTTCCTTCTGCTAACTATGGGGGTTTTTTGTTCTTCATTCTCTAATTGCTTTACGTGTAAGGTTAGGTTGTTTATTTGAGATGTTTCTTGTTTCTTAAGGTAGGCTTGTATAGCTCTAAACTTCCCTCTTAGAACTGCTTTTGCTGCATCCCATCGGTTTTGGTCGTCGTGTTTTCATTGTCATTTGTTTCTAGGTATTTTTTAATTTCCTCTTTGATATCTTCAGTGATCTCTTGGTTATTAAGTAGTGTGTTGTTTAGCCTCCATGTTTTTGTATTTCTTACAGATTTTTTCTTGTAATTGATATCTAGTCTCATAGCATTGCGGTCGGTAAAGATACTTGATATGATTTCAATTTTCTTAAATTTACCAAGGCTTGATTTGTGACCCAAGATGTGATCTATCCTGGAGAATGTTCCATAAGCACTTGAGAAGAAAGTGTATTCTGTTGTTTTTGGATGGAGTGTCCTATAAATATCAAGTCTGTCTTGTTCTTGTTTAATGTATCATTTAAAGTTTGTGTTCCTTTATGTTCATTTTGGATGATCTGTCCATTGGTTAAAGTGCGGTGTTAAAGTCCCCTACTATTATTGTGCTACTGTCAATTTCCCCTTTTATGGCTGTTAGCATTTGCCTTATGTATTGAGGTGCTCCTATGTTGGGTGAATAAATATTTACAATTGTTATATCTTCTTCTTGGATTGATCCCTTGATCATTATGTAGTGTCCTTCTTTGTCTCTTGTAATAGTCTTTGTTTTAAAGTCTATTTTGTCTGATATGAGAATTGCTACTCCAGCTTTCTTTTGATTTCCATTTGCATGGAATATCTTTTTCCATCCCCTCCCTTTCAGTCTGTATGTGTCCCTAGGTATGAAGTGGGTCTCTTGTAGACAGCATATATATGGGTCTTATTTTTGCATCCATTCAGCCAGTCTATGTCTTTTGGTTGGAGCATTTAATCCATTTACATTTAAGGTAATTATCGATATGTATGTTCCTATTACCATTTTCTTAACTGTTTTGGGTTTGCTATTGTAGGTCTTTTCCTTCTCTTGGGTTTCCTGCCTAGAGAAGTTCTTTTAGCATTTGTTGTAAAGCTGGTTTGGTGGTGCTGAATTCTCTTAGCTTTTGCTTCTCTGTAAAGCTTTTAATTTCTCCATCAAATCTGAATGAGATCCTAGCTGGGTAGAGTAATCTTTGTATGTTTTTCTCCTTCATTACTTTAAATATGTCCTGCCACTCCCTTCTGGCTTGCAGAGTTTCTGCTGAAAGATCAGCTGTTAACCTTATGGGGATTCCCTTACATGTTATTTGTTGTTTTTCCCTTGTTACTTTTAATATTTATTCTTTGTAATTAATTTTTGATGGTTTGATTAATATGTGGCTTGGCATGTTTTTCCTTGGATTTATCCTGTATGGGACTCTCTGTACTTCCTGGACTTGATTAACTATTTCCTTTCCCATATTGGTGAAGTTTTCAACTATAATCTCTTCAAATATTTTCTCTGTCCTTTTCTTTTGCTCTTCTTCTTCTGGGACCCCTATAATTCGAATGTTGTCCCAGAGCTCTCTGAGACTGTCCTCAATTCTTTTCATTCTTTTTTCTTTATTATGCTCTGCAGTAGTTATTTCCACTATTTTATCTTCCAGGTCACTTATCCGTTCTTCTGCCTCAGTTATTCTGCTATTGATCCCTTCTAGAGAATTTTTTTTTTCTTTTTTTGCGGTACACAGGCCTCTCACTGTTGTGGCCCTTCCCGTTGCGGAGCACAGGCTCCGGACATGCAGGCTCAGCGGCCATGGCTCATGGGCCTAGCTGCTCTGCGGCATGTGGGATCTTCCCGGACCGGGGCACAAACCCGCGTCTCCTGCATCGGCAGGTGGACTCTCAACCACTGCGCCACCAGGGAAGCCCCTTCTAGAGAATTTTTAATTTCATTTATTGTGTTGTTCATCATTGTTTGTTTGCTCTTTAGTTCTTCTAGGTCCTTGTTAAATATTTCTTGTATTTTCTCCATTCTTTTGCCAAGATGTTCGATCATCTTTACTATCATTATTCTGAATTCTTTTTCAGGTAGACTGCCTATTTCCTCTTCATTTATTAGGTCTGGTGGGTTTTGGCCTTGCTCCTTCATCAGCTGTGTGTTTCTCTGTCTTCTCATTTTGCTTAACTTACTGTGTTTGGGGTCTCCTTTTCGCAGGCTGCAGGTTCGTCGTTCTCGTTGTTTTTGGTGGCTGCCCCCAGTGACTAAGGCTGGTTCAGTGGGTTGTGTAGGTTTCCTGGTGGAGGGGACTAGTGCCTGTGTTCTGGTGGATGAGACTGTATCTTGTCATTCTCGTGGGCATGTCCACGTTTGATGGTGTGTTTTGGGGTGTCTGTGACCTTATGATTTTAGGCAGCCTCTGTGCTAATGGATGGGTTGTGTTCCTGTCTTGCTAGTTGTTTGGCATAGGGTGTCCAACACTGTAGCTTGCTGGTTGTTGAGTGGAGCTGGGTTTTGGCATTGAGATGGAGATCTCTGGGAAATTTTTTGTCATTTGATATCACGTGCAGCTGGGGGGTCTCTTGTGGACCAGTGTCCTGAACTTGGCTCTCCCACCTCAGTGGCACAGCCCTGACACCTGGCTGGAGCACCAAGAGCCTGTCCTCCACATGGCTCAGAATAAAAGGGAGAAAAAAAGAGAAAGAATGATAGAGGAAGATAAAATAAAATAAAGTTAAATAAAATAAAATAAAGTTACTAAAATAAAAAATAATTATTAGGAAAAAAAAATTTTTACTGTAAGAACACCCCCAAAAAACAAAAAGAAACGGACAGACAGAACACTAGGCCAAATGGTAAAAGCAAAGCTATACAGAGAAAATCACACACAGAAGCATACACATACACACTCACAAAAAGAGAAAAAGGGAATATATATATATATATCGTTGCTCCCAAAGTCCACCTCCTCAATTTGGGGTGATTGGTTGCCTCTTCAGGTATTTCACAGAAACAGGGTACATCTAGTTGATGTGGAGATTTAATCCATTGCTCCTGAGGCTGCTGGGAGAAATTTCCCTTTCTCTTCTTTGTTCGCACAGCTCCCGGGGTTCAGCTTTGGATTGGGACCCGCCTCTGAGTGTAGGTCGCCTGAGGGCGTCTGTTCTTCACTCAGATAGGACGGGGTTAAAGGAGCAGCTGATTCGGGAGCTGTGGCTCACTCAGGCCGGGGGTAGGGAGGGCTACAGATGTGATGCGGGGCAAGCCTGCGGTTTCAGAGGCCGGCATGACATTGCAACAGCCTGGGGAAGTTGTCCCTGGATCACGGGACCCTGGCAGTGGCGGGCTGCACAGGCTCCTGGGAGGGGAGGTGTGGATAGTGACCTGTGTTTGCACACAGGCTTCTACGTGACTGCAGCAGCAGCCTTAATGTCTCATGCCCGTCTCTGGTGTCCGCGCTTTTAGCCACGGCCCGCGCTCGTCTCTGGAGCTCCTTTAAGCAGTTCTCTTAATCCCCTCTCCTCGCTCACCAGGAAACAAAGAGGCAAGAAAAAGTCTCTTGCCTCTTCGGCAGCTCCAGACTTTCACTAACCCCTTCAGGCTGTGTTCATGGCGCCAAGCCCAGTCCTCTCCCTTGGATCCACCCGAAGCCTGACCCTCTCCTCCCAACCCCCACCAGTCCCGGTGGGTGAGCAGACAAGCCTCTTGGGCTGGTGAGTGCTGGTCGACACTGATCGTCTGTGCGGGAATCTCTCTGCTTTGCCCTCTGCACCCCTGTTGCTGTGCTCTCCTCCGTGGCTCTGAAAATTCCCTCCTCCGCCACCTGCAGTCTCCCCCATGAAGAGCCTTCCTAGTGTGTGGAAACGTTTCCTCCTTCACAGCTCCCTCGCACTGGTGCAGATCCCGTCCCTATTCTTTTGTCTCTGTTTTTTTCTTTTTTCTTTTGCCCTATCCAGGTACGTGGGGAGTTTCTTGCCTTTGGGGAAATCTGAGGTCTTCTACCAGCGTTCAGAGGTGTTCTGTTGGAGTTGTTCCACATGTAGATGTATTTCTGATGTATCTGTGGGGAGGAATGTGATCTCTGCATCCTACTCTTCCACTATCTTGAAGCTTCTCTCCCCAACACACTGCTTAATAACCAAGAGATCATTGAAGAAATCAAAGAGGAAATCAAAAAATACCTAGAAACGAATGACAATGAAAACACGACGACCCAAAACCAATGGGATGCAGCAAAAGCAATTCTAAGAGGGAAGTTTATAGCAATACAATCCTGCCTTAAGAAACAAGAGAGGGGGCTTCCCTCGTGGCGCAGTGGTTAAGAATCTGCCTGGCAATGCAGGGGACACGGGTTCGAGCCCTGGTCCAGGAAGATGCTACATGCTGCACAGCAACTAAGCTTGTGCACCACAAATACTGAGCCTGTGCTCTAGATCCCGCAAGCCACAAGTACTGAAGCCTGCGTGCCTAGAGCCCCTGCTCCACAACAAGAGAAGCCACCACAATGAGAAACCCGTGCACCGCAACAGAGAGTAGCCTCCGCTCTCAGCAACTAGAGACAACCCGTGCACAGCAACGAAGACCCAATGCAGCCAAAAATTAAATAAATAAATAAATTAAAATTAAAAAAGAAACGAGAAACATCTCAAATAAACCACCTAACCTTACACCTAAAGCAATTAGAGAAAGAAGAACAAAAAAACCCGGAAGTTATGGACTTCCCTGGTGGCGCAGTGGTTGAGAGTCCGCCTGCCGATGCCGGGGACACGGGTTCATGCCCCGGTCCCGGAAGGTTCCACATGCCGCGGAGCGGCTAGGCCCGTGAGCCATGGCCGCTGAGCCTGCGCATCAGGAGCCTGTGCTCCGCAATGGGAGCAACCACAACAGTGAGAGGCCCATGTACCACACACACAAAATAAAACCCCAAAAGTTCGCAGAAGGAAAGAAATCATTAAGATCAGATCAGAAATAAATGAAAAAGAAATGAAAAAATAGCAGAGATCAATAAACTAAAAGCTGGTTCTTTGAGAAGATAAACAAAATTGATAAACCATTAGCCAGACTCATCAAGAAAAAAAGGGAGAAGACTCAAATCAATAGAATTAGAAATGAAAAAGCAGAAGTAACGGACACTGCAGAAATACAAAGGATTATGAGATTACTACAAGCAACTATATGCCAATAAAATGGACAACCTGGAAGAAATGGACAAATTCTTAGAAAGGCAAACCTTCCGAGACTGAACTAGGAAGAAATAGAAAATATGAACAGACCAATCACAAGCACTGGAATTGAAACTGTGATTAAATATCTTCCATCAAACAAAAGTCCAGGACCAGATGGCTTCACAGGCGAATTCTATCAAACATTTAGAGAAGAGCTAACACCTATCCTTCTCAAACTCTTCCAAAATATAGTAGAGGGAGGAACACTCCCAAACTCATTCTACAAGGCCACCATCACTCTGATACCCAAACCAGGCAAAGATGTCACAAAGAAAGAAAACTATATGCCAATATCACTGATGAACATAGATGCAAAAATCCTCAACAAAATACTAGCAAACAGAATCCTACAGCACATTAAAAGGATCATACACCATGATCAAGTGGGGTTTATCCCAGGAATGCAAGGATTCTTCAATATACACAAATTAATCAATGTGATACACCATATTAACAAATTGAAGGACAAAACCATATAATCATCTCAATAGATGCAGAGAAAGTTTTTGACAAAATTCAACAGACATTTATGATAAAAACCCTGCAGAAAGTAGGCATAGAGGGAACTTACCGCAACATAATAAAGGTCATATATGACAAACCCACAGCCAACATTGTCCTCAATGGTGAAAAACTGAAACCATTTCCATTAAGATCAGGAAGAAGACAAGGTTGCCCACTCTCACCACTATTATTCAACATAGTTTTGGAAGTTTGAACTACAGCAATTAGAGAAGAAAAAGAAATAAAAGTAATCCAAATTGGAAAAGAAGAAGTAAAGCTGTCACTGTTTGCAGATGACATGATACTATACATAGAGAATCCTAAAGATGCTAGCAGAAAACTACTAGAGCTAATCAATGAATTTGGTAAAGTAGCAGGATACAAAATTAATGCACAGAAATCTCTTGCATTCCTATACACTAATGATGAAAAATCTGAAAGTGAAATTAAGAAAACACTCCCATTTACCATTGCAACAAAAAGAATAAAATATCTAGGTATAAACTTACCTAAGGAGACAAAAGACTTGTATGCAGAAAATTATAAGTGATGAAAGAAATTAAATATGATACAAATAGATGGAGAGATATACCATGTTATTGGATTGGCAGAATCAACATTGTGAAAATGACTCTACTACCCAAAGCAATGTACAGATTCAATGCAATCCCTGTCAAACTACCACTGGCATTTTTCACAGAATTAGAACAAAAATTTCACAATTTGTATGGAAACACAAAAGACCCCGAATAGCCAAAGCAATCTTGAGAAAGAAAAACAGAGCTGGAGGAATCAGGCTCCCTGACTCCAGACTATACTACAAAGCTACAGTAATCAAGACAGTGTGGTACTGGCACAAAAGCAGAAGTATAGATCAATGGAACAGGATAGAAAGCCCAGAGATAAACCCATGCACATGTGGTCAGCTTATCTTTGATAAAAGAGGCATGAATATACAGTGGAGAAAACACAGCCTCTTCAATATGTGGTGCTGGGAGAACTGGACAGCTACATGTAAAAGAATGAAATTAGAACACTCGCTAACACCATACACAAAAATAAACTCAAAATGGATTAAAGACCTAAATGTAAGGCCAGACACTATCAAACTCTTAGAGGAAAACATCGGCAGAACACTCTATGACATAAATCACAGCAAGATCCTTTTTGACCCCCCTCCTAGAGAAATGGAAATAAAAACAAAAATAAACAAATGAGACCTAATGCAACTTAAAACTTTTGCACAGCAAAGGAAACCATAAACAAGCTGAAAAGACAACCCTCAGAATGGGAGGAAACATTTGCAAATGAAGCAACTGACAAAGGATTAATCTCCAAAATTTACAAGCAGCTCATGCAACTCAATATCAATAAGACAAACAAATAAGACAACAAACATGCAAGAATGCTCAACATCATTAATCATTAGAGAAATGCAAATCAAAACTACAGTGAGATATCATCTCACACCGGTCAGAATGGCCATCCTTAAAAAATCTACAAACAATAAATGCTGGAGAGGGTGTGGAGAAAAGGGAACCCTCTTGCACTGTTGGTGGGAATATAAATTGATACAGCCACTATGGAGAACAGTATGGAGGTTCCTTAAAAAACTAAAAATAGACTTACCATATGACCCAGCAATCCCACTACTGGGCATATACCCTGAGAAAACCATAATTCAAAAAGAGTCATGTACCACAATGTTAACTGCAGCTCTATTTACAATAGCCAGGACATGGAAGCAACCTAAGTGTCCATCAACACATGAATGGATAAAGAAAATGAGGCACATATATACAATGGAATATTACTCAGCCATAAAAAGAAACAAATTGAGTTATTTTTAGTGAGGTGGATGGACCTAGAGACTGTTATACAGAGTGAAGTAAGTCAGAAAGAGAAAAACAAATACCGTATGGTAACACATGTATATGGAGTCTAAAAAACAAAAACAGAAATGGTCATAAGAACCTTGGGGCAAGATGGGAATAAAGACGTAGACATATTAGAGAGTGGACTTGAGGATACGGGGAGGGGGAAGGGTACGCTGGGACGAAATGAGGGAGTGGCATGGACATACATACACTACCAAATGTAAAATAGATAGCTAGTGGGAAGCAGCTGAATAGCACAGGGAGATCAGCTCAGTGCTTTGTGACCACCTAGAGGGATGGGATAGGGAGGGTGGGAGGGAGGGAGACGCAAGAGGGAAGAGATATGGGAACATATGTTTATGTATAACTGATTTACTTTGTTATAAAGCAAAAACTAACACATCATTGTAAAGCAATTACAGTCCAATAAAGATGTTAAAAAACAAAGAAAAAAAATCATACACATTTACTCTTGCTTCCTCCTGAAATATCACTAAAACTATCATAATGTTTTGTTGTTCTTTTTAAATATACAAACATACTTGGATTAGGAGATGGGAAAGGGGCTCATTACAAAATTTTGGAGACTAGAAATAATATGGATGACTTAGGAGACTCAAGGAAGCCAAATTGTTGGTAGCAGTGGGCAGAGCTGAGATCCAACTTAGTCTACTGGCAGAATTCTAAAAAGGATCTGGAATTGGCAACACCAACTATCTCTAGATTAAAGGTAAGGAGGCAGGCTACAATAACAAGTGGGTAAAAGCTATGTAAAACCCAGTGAGATCCTAAATCCCCTCCCTCACTCCACACCTATAACTGATTAATTCTCCCTTTCCCCAGATGAAGACTTACGGACTGAAAGTTTTTTTCCCCCTAAAATTCATATGTGGAAATCCTAGACACCAATGTGCGATGGGAAGCTAATTAGATCATGAGGGTGGAGCCGTTATGAATGGGATTAGTGCCCTTCTAAGAAGATACTCCAGAGCTTGTTCTTGCTCTCTGCCATGTGAGATACAGTGAGAAGATGGCTGTTTGCAAACCCTCACCAGACACTGGATCTGCTGGCACCTTGATCTTGGATTTCCCAGCCTCCTGAACAGTGAAAAATGAATATTTGTTGTTTAAGCCACCCAGACTATGATAATTTGATATAGCAGCCTGAACTGTCAAAGACAAAGACTAAAGGTTTATTTTCTGGAAAGGGAAAAACATAAGATCTCTGGACTAGAGAATAAGTACAGCTGAGGGCACGAACACCCTAATAAATGGGGAGGAGGGAATGAGGAGGCAAGATTAAGTGGATAAATGAGACTGAAGGCTGGGACCCCCAGGCTTCTTTCCCCACTGAGCCCTGAGAATGATGGCACCCAGACCTTGATACTTCACACTGCAGATTAGAAAAATCTGATCACCCCAGGAGGAAATACCTAACATCAGGAGTTCACCATCAGATGGCCTAGCCAGATCACCTTATGATGAAGTTCAAAGTCAACAAGCCCCATTCAGTTACTCAGGGTTTTCAGATAAATTTTTAGTTCCCTTGCCCCAAATATAAAATATCCTATGAATGAAACAAGAAGAAGATACTAAAAAAGAATATTCAGAAAACAGAGAAGTTGTTGGAAATTAAAAATATGATAGCAGAATTGTTATAAAAATTAACAGACTGTGTTTAACGGACTGTGTGATGAATTGGAAGATTGGGATTGACATATGTACACTAAAATGTATAAAATGGATAACTAAAAAGAACCTGCTGTATAAAAAAATAAAATAAAATTCAAAAAAAAGTTCTATTAAAAAAAATTAACAGACTGGTAGGAAGATAAATTTGAGAATATTTTTCCAGATAGTAGAGCAAAAAAAGATAAAATAAGGCAAAAAGAAAGCAAGAATGTTAGTGGACCAATCCAGGAGATCCAAAATCTGCACGATATTTTATAAAGAGAGACAGAAAGAAAGGAAAAGAGAAAAGGAAATCATTAATGGAATAATTCAAGAAAAATGTTCCGAATTAAAGCACATGAATTTCCAGATCAAAAAGGACATGAATTTTCACTGAGTACTCAGCACAAGGGATGAAAATAGGCTACAACAAGGCTTATCATTATAAATTTTGAACAATGAAGGTAAAGGAAAGATCCTACAAGCTTCTAGAGAGAGAGGTAAAAGCAAAAAAAAAAAATCATATAGAAATAAAGGATGGTAATCCGAAAGTCTTTGGACTTCCAGACAGCCACACCAGAAATTCTGAAGGAAAATGATTTCTAACATGAATTCTATACCAACACAAACCATTAATTGTGCATGAGGGTAGAATAAAATGCCTTTCCAGATACACAGGTCTCAAAATATTTCTCTTACATACTCTTTATCAAGAAGTTCCCTGACGATTATGACACTAAAATAAGATAAACGGCAACAACAAAAAAAGGCATAGGATATAGAAAAGAAGAGATAAAACACAGGAGAGAGGCAATAGGATCCCCCATGATAATGGTTGAATTACTTGACGGCAGATGGAAATGTATTTCTCTCTGTCAGAAGTAGGTGTGTTCTCCTGGGAAGGTAGGTTGCTCTCTCTTCCATAAGATTGTCCAGGGGCCCAAATCCTTCTATCCTGTTGCTTGGGCAACAAGATAGGATGTTGTCCTCATCTACATGGTCCAGTCTGGCTCACCAGCACTTCGTATACATTCCAGCCTTCAGGAAGAAGAGGGAAAACAGCTCTCACTCATATCCCATTAACCAGAATTGATTACATGATATATGTGCTAGGAAGAATGGAAATCACATGCTCTTGAGCTGGGTTATGGAAGTGGACTTTCCTTCCCTATAGCAACATTCCAACTTCATTGCTGTCATTGCCAGACAGCTCCTACCTCTCTTTAGTGGCTTGAGAAAAAGGGAAAGAAATCAGAGCCAGTCCCTCTGCCCTCCTCTCTGCCAAACCATGCTTGTCATTACTCCTCAAAACTCACATTTTCTAGACAAATATCATATGATATTACTTATATGTGGAATCTAAAAAACATGATACAAGTGAACTTATTTACAAAACAGAAACAGACTCACAGGCATAGAAAACAAACTTATGGTTACCAAACCAGAAAGGTGGGGGAGAGGGATAAATTAGGAGTTTGGCATTAACATATACACACTACTATATATAAAATATATAATCAACAAGGACCTGAAGTATAGCACAGGGAACTCTACTCAATATTCTATAATAACCTAAATGGGAAAAGAATCTGAAAAACAATAGATATATGTATACATATAACCGAATCACTCTGCTGTACACCTGAAACTAACACAATGTTGTAAATCAACTATACTCCAATATAAAATAAAAATTTTTTAAAAACTCACCTTTTCTTTATTGCTTTCTTTGACCTGAGATTCCTTAATAGTTTGCCACCTGGTGACAGCTGCTCTATGTGTATTCTTTGGCTTCATTCATTCAGCAACTATTTATAGAGTGCCTATGAAGCATCAGCCTTCCAAGACATCACATCCACCCTGCATTTAGGTGCTGGGGATACATCAGTTTAAAAAATAGGCTGAAACAAATATGACATTGTAAGTCAACTGTACATCAACGATACTTCAATTTTTTTTAAAAAAAGGCAAAAATTACTGTCTTCCCAAAGCTTCCTGTAGGCTGGTAGGGAGAAACACACACACACACACACACACACACACACACACACACACACTCATTCACACAAAGTAAAACCTGTAGTATGTTGGATGGTGATAAGCTTCAAAGAAAAATAAAACAAGGATGGTAAACATCAGTGCTAGGCTGAAAGGAGCTTGCAGTTTAATATAGAGTGACCCCAGAATGCCACACGGAAAGCACAATACTTGAGAAGAGAACTGCAGGAGGTGATAGAGTGATCTGTGCAGAAATCCAGAGGAGGAATATTTCAGGCATATATATTCCTTCATGTAAGTGCAAAGGCTTTGAAGTGGGAGCGTGCCTGGCTTGTATGAAAAACAGAAAACGGTCAGGGTAGTTTTATTAGTGTTAGAAAGACAGAGGGAATCTGGAAGGGAGATCAGAGGAATCATGGAAGGCCAGATTTGTATAGGACTTGTAGACTTTGTAGACTTTTCCTTTTATTAAGAGAGCATTGGAAAAGCACTGCAGGGATCTGAGCAGAAGACACCTGCTTTGACTCAGGATCATTCTTGCTTCAATTTTTAGAATAAACTATAGATTCTAGGAAGAAGCAGGAAGACCATTTAGGAGATTATTTCTGTAATACAGATGAGTGATTGTGGAGTTTTGGACCAGGGTGATTTAGCAGGACGGTGGTGAGATGTGATCTATTTGAGGATATATCTTGAAGATAAAGGCAAAAAGTATTTGCTGAGGAAGTAGATATGGGGCATATGAAAAAGGGGATAATCAACAGTGACCCCAAGGTTTGGAGCCTGAGCAACTGGGAGGATAAAATCTCAGGAGATGGCAAAGGCTGCAAGACGAACAGGATTCTTTGCAGGGAGATCAAGAGTTTGGTTTTGCATATGCTAAGTCTAGATGCCTACTAGACATCCAAGAGGTAGATATTAAGTAGTGGATAATGTTTGGATTAAAGTGGAGAGGTCTGCACTGGTGATATAAATTTGAGAGTATTCAGCAGATAATTTTAAAGCCTCAAGGCAGGATGAGTTTGCATAGAGAGTGAGTACAGATGGAGAAGAGAAGAAGTTGAGGAGATAAGGAGGAACAGCAAAAGGAAACAGAGATGGGGTTGCCAGATGAAATAAAGGACACCCAGTTAAATTTTAATTTCAGATAAAGAACATATAATTTTAGTATATTATTATCTCATGTAATATTTGGCAAATATTTATATAAAAATTATTTGTTGTTTATCTGAAATTCATCTTTAACTGGGGATCCTGTATTTTGTTTGCTAAATCTGACATTTCTAGACCATGTAAGGTAGGAGGGAAATCAGAGTGTGATGTCTTAGTAGCCTGGTTTAAAAAGTACTTCAAAGAGGAATGTGTGATCGACATGTCACAAGCTCCTGATAGGTCAAGTAGATAGAGAATTGGTGACTGGATTTAACAGCATGGAAGTCATTGGCGGCCTTCACATGAGAAGTTTCAGTGGAATGATGGGTACACAGGCTTAATTGAAGTAGGTTCAAGAGAGAACAAATGAGAGGAATTGAAAAATGCCGAGGACAGAATGTAGATTGTCTAAGACCTACTCATCATCCAGTTCTGCTATTGTTGAATCTTCATCTTCCATTTATAGATGAAATGCAACATAAAGTCCTTAGCCCCCAGGATCATCCAGGGTTTCCCTGTTTGTAACAGGCTTTCTCCTTATGGATCTGTTTGATTATGGAGCACCTTATCCTTCTCCCACTGTCTGATTCTATGAATCTATGGAATCTCTGTCCTTACTTACAACACTTTCTGCAGGGATCCCACATCCCAGATTAGAAGATGCCAGTGTTAACCTCCCTGAAAAATGTAGGTCAGCTTGACAAAGTCAATAATACAAATGGAGCACATCATTTAGAACTATTGCAAAATTTAACTTAGAGTGGAAATATCATTCATTATATGCTTTATATGTTAATATTCTCTTACACTTTAAAGTATTATTGCAGGAGTAAAGTTCTGAGGTAATTAACGGTGACTGTAAAAGCTGTTAATTTTAAATATCAAAACAATTGTTATGAGATTTCAAGTAAAAGGGGGAATAGATTGAGTTGGTACAACATTAAGAAAGTGTGGGGCTTCCCTGGTGGCGCAGTGGTTGAGAGTCCGCCTGCCGATGCAGGGGATATGGGTTCGTGCCCCTGTCCGGGAGGATCCCACACGCCACGGAGTGGCTGGGCCCGTGAGCCAAGGCCACTGGGCCTGCACGTCCGGAGCCTGTGCTCCGCAATGGGAGAGGCCACAACAGTAAGAGGCCCGTGTACCGCAAAAAAAAAAAAAAAGAAAGTGTGTAAGATAAACAATTTAGGTATAAAATTGTACCCTTTTTGGTCCAATAAATCTTTATTTAAAATGTAAGTATATACAGGCAAAACAATAGAGATTACAATTGAAAACTGCTAAAAGAATAAGAAAATTTTGTAAGGTTAGTAGTACAAAATAAATTTTCTGAAATCAATGGTTTTCATAGTTAAATGATAATTAGTTAAAAGACATAAATAGGAGACCATATATGATTGGTGCATAAAAGAGAATACATATGTATAAACTTGAACAAGAAATATGGAAAGCATACATAAAGAAAGCTAAAACTTTCCCCCCAAACACAAAAATAGACCAGAATAGAAAAGTATAAATTGTTCTTGAACAGTAAGACATCACAAAGATGTTAATTCTCCCTAAGCTAATAAAATATTTTAATAGAATCTCGATAAAAATACAAAGAAAAAATGTTTTTGAATGAAACAAGCAATACTAGTTAGAAAATAAATGTGTGCCTGATGCTAGACTGGATCTTGTACTGGAAGTGGGAGAAATGGGGGAAAGGGCATCATTAGGTCAAATGGCAAAACTGAAATATGAATGGTAGAACAGGTAAAAGTGTTATATCAATGTACATTTATGAAGTTGGTAATGGTACTGTGTCTATCTAAGAGATTATTCCTATTCTTGGGAAATGCACAGTTAGGGACATCTAGGGCTAAAGAGCCATGGTGTGTGAAACTTGCCCTCAAATGGCTCAGCAAAAAAGATGTGTGAGGGAAAAAAGGTGAAATAATAAAGCAAATGTTAACAATAGGAGATTCTGGGTAAAGGATATATGTTCATTCTTTGTACTATTTTTATTTCTGTAATTATTTGTAAATTTGAATTTATTTACAAATACAGTTTTTTTTGTTTTATTTGTTTGTTTGTTTGTTTTAAGGAAAAGAATGGACAGAAAGATTCTGAAAAAAAGATCAATAGAAGGAACTTGGTCCTACCACAAACACACTACTGAAATTGTGTGCATTGGGTACCTGAATAGACACAGAAGAGGAAGTAGAATACAGCAATCCAGAAAAAGATGAAAAGCATAAGAGAATTTAGTCTATAATAAAGAAGATATCTCAATGTTAATATGTTATGTTAGGACAACCAGATATCTTTCTGGAAAAGATAAATTGGGATCCATATCTCACACTATATACATCAAGACAAGCTCCAAAAAGAGCAAAGATTTATGTGGAAAAAAATAAAACTATTAAAGCAGTAGAAAAAATATGAACAAATTTCTACATTGGTGTGAGAAAGGCCTTTCTATGATTCAAAGTCCAGAAGCCAAATAAGAAGGGATTGATATATTTTATTACCAAAAAAAATCAGATGGCAAAAAGCATAGACAAAGCTACAAGGCAGAGAAATAGGAAATATTTGCAACTCAGAAAACTGACAAAGGGCTAATCTCCTCCATATATGAAGAGTTCCTTGATATCAAGACATAAAAGAACACAATATGAAAATAGGCAAAGCATATGAACAGATGATTATCAGAAAAAAATTATAAATGACTTTAAACACATGAAAGATATTCAATTTCACTTATAATATGAGAATTGGAAATTAAAACAAAATTGACATACCATTTCTCATGTATAAGATTAGCAAAAAAAATCCAAATTTTGATAACACATACTTTTGGCAAGGAACCCTTATGCATTGCTGATTGGGGCCCAAAATATTACAACCCTATGAAACGCAATTCGGAAATATCTCTCAAAATTACAAATGTTAGGGACTTCCCTGGTGGCGCAGTGGTTGGGAGTCTGCCTGCCAGTGCAGGGGACGCGGGTTCCATCCCTGGTCTGGGAAGATCCCGCATGCTGTGGAGTGGCTGAGCCCGTGCGCCACAACTACTGTGCCCACGTGCCACAACTAAAGAAGCCCACACGCCTGGAACCCGTGCTGTGCAGCGGAGGGGACCACCACAATGAGAGGCCCACTCAGTGCATCTTAAAGTGGCCCTCCCTCGCTGCAACTGGAGAGAGCCTGCGCACAGCAGGGAAGACCCAACGCAGCCAAAAAATTACAAAAAAAAAATTACAAATGTTTTTACTCTTTGACCAGTAATCTCACTTATGGAATTTTACTTCAGATAGACTTCCCATGTATTAAATAACTTACGTTAAAGGTTTTGAATGGTAGCATTGCTTATAACAACAAAATATTGGAAAAGATCTAAATGTTATAAACAGAGACCTGGTTAGATACACTATGGTGCATCTGCAAAATGGAATAATATGCAGGTGTAAAAATGAATGAAACTTTCTATATGCACTGATGTGAGAGGATCTCCAGAATATACTGAGTGAAAAACGTAAAGTGAGGAACAGAAAAAAAGTGTATATTATGCTATCTTTTGTGCAATAAAAGGGGAGGATAAAAGTATATGCTTAGATTTTTTTTACAGTTACATATTAAATACTAGAAAGATCCCCAATAAATTATAAAATTGGTTAACTATAGAAGAGGGAGAGGAGACTTGGGGTGGAAGTGAGTATACTCAGAGTGCACCTTTTTGAATTATTTTGATTTTTTAAGCCATGTAAACGTATTCTCTACTCAGAATTAAATTAATTAAATAGATTCTTGAATGAAAACAAACTGTACTAGAAAAAAAGAATAAAGACAGATTATATCATAATTTGAATCTTTATAGATTTGATTGGCATTTTAGCATTCATAACATTAAACAAAATAATCTTTAAGAACTAAATTTAATTCTTAGTTATTCAATTTTATTTAGCTTTAAGTCTTTCAAGAAAATGGACTATTTGGGAATTCTTCACGTCACGTGAGAATGACTCACAAGAAGAACATCAGCTTTGCCACCACAAAACTTTATAAGAAGGAAAACTCTAAAATCCTGTAAAGCAACATCCATGCTGAAACAACTTTGACCCAGATATAACAAAGAATATAGACTATGAATAAAAGGAGAAGGTTTCAGAGAAAAATGTGATATCCCAAGCCCACTCTGCTCTTAACTAATCAAATTTCAAAACAACAGACTTTATAAAAACATTTCAAGAACATAGGTCCTTCTACTTTTGAGTCTATGCAAAACTTTAAACAGAAAGCTTGACAAAAATATTGCTATAGACTGCCCACTATTTTTAGTGCTAAAAGATGAAGAATTTTTGACAATTGATGAAGATAGAAATTCCTTCTATAAAATATGTTACTAAAAACATTTTTTAGAATTAAAGGCTGCTGTGTATAAAAAAGTTAATGATATTATTAAATGTGCTTCTTTTGTATCCTGTACATCAGACATTTGAAAACGCAGAAACAACCAAGTCTTTAAAAAATATAAGATAACACTATGGATTGGAAATAAACAGAGTAGACCTTTTTCTTACTCTTCTCCAGATAAAGCAAACAATGTGATACACAAATACTTGGAATTGCTTTGTCATGTATTTAAGCAAGATGTTCAAACAAGGTGAAATAGCAGTTATTACACATCAAGAGGCTGTTGGACTGAAAGAAAGCCTTGACATTTTCTTTGCAGATAACAGTAGCAACACAGCAGCAATTCTTGGTAGCTTGAAGATAAAGCAGTTCATTTGCTGGAACCCGCCAAAGTAATCAACTCAATTGTCTTGTGAAGGCAATGTTCCTTTCACTGTCTGAAACCTGCTGTTGGAGTGGGAATTTACCAATAAACACAAGCAGGGGGGAAGGCTAGAATGAATCATGTGATAATGGATTGGCATTGGCGGTATCAGTTTGAACTCATATTTAGCATAATATAGACACAGAAGAATAAATAGACAAATAATTATAGATATGTGAGTATACGTGTTTCCAAACTCTCTTTTGAGAGGGTCAAGAAGCAAAGATACCGCAGTAGCAGCGAGTACACCCAGTGTCCAGATCTTGGTTTGTAAAGCCATTCTCCAGTAAAAAGAACGAGAGCTCCTTAGAGGAATGGCTGATTTTAGAACTTGTGCAGAAAATGGTCTGGAGCATCTTGTAGTGCCAGAAAGTAAAAAAAGTGCTTAAAAAAAATAAAAGCACTCACAATGATAGGGGTAGGTCAAAGAGACACAGGAAGCAACTGAAAGTGCTCACAGTGGCCAAAGTAGAACAAATTGAGCAACAAACCCAAGTAGACTGGATTGTGACTCAAAGCATAAAATAATTTTCCATGGGGCTTCCCTGGTGGCGCAGTGGTTGAGAGTTCGCCTGCCGATGCAGGGGACACGGGTTCATGCCCCAGTCCGGGAAGATCCCACATGCCGCAGAGCGGCTGGGCCCGTGAGCCATGGCCGCTGAGCCTGCGCGTCCGCAGCCTGTGCTCCACAATGGGAGAGGCCACAACATTGAGAGGCCCGCGTACCACAAAAGAAAAAAAAAAAAAAAAATCCATGAATCTACATGCTATAAATAAATGATTAAGTAAATAAACAAATGGAGGCGAATAGACAAATTTCTCATACAGAAGAATTCCAAATAATTCATGTAGATACTACCACCGTAAGGAGGTGCATCATAACTCCCCACTTCTTAAATGTGGCTGTGCATAGTGAATTCCTTCCACATTGTATAGTATAGAAAAGGGTTGGGGGAGAAGACGTTACAGTGGCGAAACCTGACAAAAACTATCTCAGCCTGGATATCAAGAGCAACATCAACAGTGATGAGTCATGTTGCTAGCATGTACCCTTGATATGATGTGATGCAAATGTCACTTTACCACTAAGGTCTCCCCCCCCCCAAGCCCATAATCCCAGTATAATCATGAGAAATATATCAGTCAAACCTAAATAGAAGGACATTCTACAAAATACTTGGCCAATACTCCTCAAAAATATCAAGGTTATCAAAAACAAAGAAAGTCTGAGTAACTGTCATTGTCAAAAGGACACTAAGTAGACATGACAACTAAATATAATATGGTATACTGGAAGGGATCTTGGAACAGAAAAAAAATATTAGGTAAAAACTAAGGACATCTGAATAAAGTGTTGATTTTAACTAATAATAATGTATCAGTATTGGTTCATTAGTTGTGAACAAATGTACCACACTAACGTAAAATACTAATAATAGGGGAAGCTGCATGTATGTATATTGTCACAATTTATTTTGTCAATCTAAAATTACTCTTAGGGCCTTCCCTGGTGGTGCTGTGGTTAAGAATTCGCCTGCCAATGCAGGGGACACGGGTTCGAGCCCTGGTCTGGGAATATCCCACGTGCCGTGGAGCAACTAAACCCGTGCGCCACAACTACTGAGCCTGCACTCTAGAGCCCGCAAGCCACAACTACTGAGCCTGTGTACCATAACTACTGAAGCCCCATGTCTAGAGCCCTTGCTCCGCAACAAGAGAAGCCACCACAATTAGAAGCCCGTGCACCACAGTGAAGAGTAGCCCCTGCTCACTGCAACTAGAGAAAGCCCATGCGCAGCAATGAAGACCCAATGCAGCCAAAAAGAAATAAAATAATTTATTTAAAAAAATTACTCTTAGGAAAAAATCCACTCATCAACCCTTCTGTTCTTTTAAAAAATTACTTGAACTTAGGTCCAAGTAATGCATCCAAAAAATTATATGGATTAATGGAAGGATAGAGGGCTAACTAGATAAATAGGCATGTGATAAAAACAACTATAGTAAATTATTAATAATAGAATCTAGGTTGTTGAGCAGCAATTCCACTCCTAGGTATCTACCCAAGAGAAATGAAAACATATGTCTCCACAATGACTTGCATGCAAATGTTCACAGTAGCATTATTCACGATAGCCCCAAACTGGAAACAATTTAAATGTCCATCAACTAGTGAATGGGTAAACAAAATGTGGTATATACATACAATGGAATACCACTCAGCAATAAAAAGGAACAGTCCTGATACATGCTACAACATAGGTGAACCTCATGAAAGAAGCCAGAAATAACTACATATTGTATGATTACATTTATATGAAACTTCTAGAAAGAGCAAAACAATAGAGACAGAAAGCTAATCAATGGTTATCTAAAACTGAAGGTAGAAGCAAGAATTAGTTGCAAATAGACACTAGGGAACTTTTTGGGGTGATTGAAGTGTTCTAAAACTGGATTGTGATGATGGCTGCACAATTGTAAGAGTTTTCTAGTTTTAGTTCTTAAATTTAAGTTTTTGATCCATTTGGAATTGACTTATGTGTATGGTGTGAGGTGATGGTCCAGCTTTGTTTTTTTTTGCCTGTGGGTATCCTGTTTTCCCAAAATACTTTGTTGAGGAGACTGACCTGTCTCCCACAGAATGGTCTTGGTACACTTGTCAAAAATCAATTGACTGCAGATGCGAGAATTTATTTCTGTGCTCTCAACTTTATTCCATTGGTCTATATGTCTATCTTTATGCCAGTACCACACTGTTTCGACAAATGTAGCTTTGTAGGAAGTTTTTGAAATTAGGACCTGTGAGTCCTTCAAGTTTGTTCTTTTCCTTCAAGATTGTTTTGCTTATTGAGGGTCTTTTGAGATTCCATATGAATTTTAGGATGGGCTTTTCCATTCCTGAAAAAAAAGACCAAAAAATGCCATTGGAATTTTGATAGGAATTGCATTGAATCTGTATATCAGCTTTCCAACCCATGAACATGGGATATTTCCATTTATTTAGGTTTTCTTTCAACAAAATGTTGTAATTTTCAGTATATGTCTTATGCCTCCTTAGTTAACTTTATTCCTAAGTATTTTCTTTTTGATGTTACTTTCAATGAAATTGTTTTCTTAATTTCCTTTTTGGACTTTCGCTCCTGGTGTATAGAAATACAACTGATTTTTATGTGTAGATTTTGTATCCTGCAATTTTGCTGAGTTTGTTTATTAAGCTCTAACAGTTATGTATGTGTATGGTATGTGTATTCTTAGGGTTTTCTACAGATAAGATTATACCATCTATGTACAGAGATAACTTCCCTTCTTCTTTTCCAATTTGGATGCCTTTTATTTCATTTTTGTAACAGAGAAGAATGAACCTGACTCAATATTGGATCTATTCCTTTAGCTCTAAACTTTATGCTCTGTTGCCTGTGTTTAGTCATGCTGGCTCTGTTGCCTATAGCCTGAAATATACATGATATCCCATTCTCAAGGCTCTGCCTCCCAGGCTTGAGCTTTAAAGGTATAACACTTTTCCATTCATATAGATGCAGAAAATAACATTTGCCTTGTTGGAGGCTTATAGGAACATTGTGGCCAGACCTACGTGGACAAGTGCAAGAATTCCAGCACCAAGAATTTTGCAAAAACCAGCCGCACTCCATCCAGTTTCAGTGTAAAAGAAGCCTGAATTCTAACTTGGGTAAGATGGTTCTTTGGGACAATAGTCCACCATCTTCTCAGTCTGCTGGCTTTCTAAATAAAGTCACTATTTCTTGCCCCAATACCTCTTCTCTCAATTTATTGGCCTGTTGTGTGGCAGTACAGGCTTGGGCTTGGTAACATTTTCTTGTCTAATTGCTCTAGCTAGAACTTCCAGTACAATATTGAAGAGAAGTGGTAAAAATTGACATCTTTGGTTTTTTCCTGATGTTAGGGAAAAAGCTTTCAATCTTTCACATTGGGTTTTTTGTTTATGGCCATTATCATGTTGAAGAAGTTCCTTTCTATTCCTATTTTGTTGAGTGTTTTTTATCTTGAAAGAAAGTTGGATTTTGTCAAATAATTTTCCTGTTCAATTGAGATGATCATGTTGGATTTTCCCCTTCATTCTATTAATGAGGTATATAACACTGATTAATTTTATATGTGGAACCAACATTTCATTCTTGGGATAAATCCCACTCGGGCATGATTATAAAATCCTTTTATATTCATAAAGGAATATTAGTCTGTAGTTTTCTTGTAGTGTCCTTGGCTTTGGTATCAGGGTAATAGTAAAGGAGATTTGAACAACACAGTTACAAGTTTGACTTAAAAGATATATACTGTGTGTGTGTGTGTAGAGAGTCAGCGAGAGAGAATATTTTGTATCCACAACTAAACAACACCAATCTTTTCTTTCCTTTTTTTTTTTTTTTGCAGTACGCGGGCCTCTCACTGTTGTGGCCTCTCCCGTTGTGGAGCACAGGCTCCAGATGCGCAGGCTCCAGACGCGCAGGCTCAGCGGCCATGGCTCACGGGCCCAGCCACTCCATGGCATGTGGGATCTTCCCGGACCGGGGCACGAACCCATGTCCCCTGCATCGGCAGGCGGACTCTCAACCACTGCGCCACCAGGGAAGCCAAACAACACCAATCTTTTAATTACCCAAAGAACATTTACAAAACTTCATTGTGAACATAGAAATCTCTATAAATCCCCTAAAAGTCTCTTACCACAATGTAACAAAATGAAAAAATAGCAAATGATATTTTAAAAATTCACTTGAATTCCTAAAAACATCTTGCCAGATAACTCATTTCAAAGTAGAAATAGGGCTTCCCTGGTGGCGCAGTGGTTGAGAGTCCACCTGCTGATGCGGGGGACACGGGTTTGTGCCCCGGTCTGGGAGGATCCCACATGTCATGGAGCGGCTGGGCCCATGAGCCATGGCCGCTGAGCCTGTGCGTCCGGAGCCTGTGCTCCGCAACGGGAGAAGCCACAGCAGTGAGAGGCCCGCGTACGGCAAAAAAAAAAAAAAAAAAAAAAAGTAGAAATAAAAATATGTTCATTAAATAATAACAATGAGAACACTTTGTATACTAGCAAACTCTTCTCAGAGGAAACTTTATATTACTAAATATTTTCTATTAGAAAGCAAAACAGACAGAAATGAATGAAGTGAGTTCATTGAGTTAAGGATATTTGTTTGCAAAAAACAGAAATCAAATCAGACAAAATAAAACAAAAAAATAAATTTTGGTTTTGCTCACAGCACTGAAAGAGAAAGCTATAAAAACAGGTCCATAAAGGGCAGAAACCCCAGGTGGCTCTGGGGTTGCTTTCTGAACCAGGAAACAGAAAGCCGTGAACCAGTACAGAATGAATCAGCTACTAGATGAATCAGCTCCAGCTGTTTCCAGTCTTATCATTTTGCTTAAGATTTAGTTGCCATGGAGAGAGCATAAAATTACCCTACATCAGGTTTCATGTCTACTTCTTAACCTAGAAAAGTTCAGTGCATCTTCATTGATAGTTTCACCAAGCAGTATCCAATAGGGAAAAGTTAGTTCCCCATGAAAAATTGGAGTAGTACTATCAGAGGAAGGGGCAATGAATATGGGGTGGCAAAACAACAAATTGTCCATTACACACCCTTTGAGGGTAGATTTTTTGCTAGGATGTTCACTATAGCATTTATTTATAGTACCATAAAGTTTTGAGTTCTCAATATTAACTGAATGGATAAATGAAATATAGTGTTGCGACTTCCCTGGTGGTCCAGTGGTTAAGACTCTGTGCTCCCAGTGAAGAGGGCCCAGGTCTGATCCCTGGTCAGGGAACTAGATCCCACATGCTACAACTAAGAGCCTGCATGCCACAACTAAAAGATCCCACATTCTGGCATAAAGATCCTGCATTCCACAGCTAAGAGCCAGTGCAGCCAAATAAATAAATAAATAAATAAAGAGAGAGAGAGAAATATAGTATGCTTAAGATGGTCTATGATGCATCCACTATAACTATATTTTGGATTAATATTTAAAGAACAAAAACACTCACTATGGAAAAATAGAATAAAATCTGTTTAGAGTCTATGAATTAAATTCAGTTTAAAAGTTTTATTTATGCAGGCAACTAACACCTGAGAAAAATGGGAAATGTGTGTGTGTGTGTGTGTGTTTGTGTGTGTGTGTGTATCCATAACCTAACACCTGAACCTGTGAATATGCCCTTATTTGGGAAAAGGGTCTTTGTAGATGTAAATATAATTAAATTAATAATTTTGAGATGAGATCATCTTGGATTATCCTCATCACTTAAATCCATTGACCAGTGTCCTTAAAAAAGACAGAAGAGAAGACACAGACACAGAGAAGGCCATGACCATGTAAAGACAGTGATTAGAGTAATGCAACTACAAGCAAAGGAATGCCTGGAGCCACCAGAAGCTGGAAGAAGCAAGAAACTATTCTCTTTTATCTTGAAGGGAGTGCAGCCCTGCTATAGACTGAAAGAAAAAATACACAACCTAAAAGTTGCAAGTTATGTTTTTCAGGGACCTTACTACTCAGGACTATAGCGCAGGAATGCAGTTCTCAAACAGCTCCGAGGAATTGTTCCCAAGAGGTAAGGGAGGAGCCAGGATGTACAGGAGTTTTTGCTGAAAAAAAAATGTTGTTGAACATCAAAAGATTACTGCTAATCACAAAAATAGTCTTAAATTAATGATTTTAGTGCTTTTTTATGTATGGGAAGATGCAAGAGTCTAGGCTCATTGAAATTATCCTTTTGATATGCATCTTGACTATTGAGGGCCAGTATCCTGTTTTTTTCTCCACCCTGAATTCCCCTCAGGATGGCTGCAGTGCCCGACAGCCCGATGACTGATGGCTTGATGGCGGACAACATCCTTTGTTTACTGAAATGGCAGGCAACATTTTTTTGTCCACACTGCTGACACCTTGATTTTAGACTTTGGCCTACCACAACTGGGAGAGAATAAATTTCTGTTATTTTAAGCCACCCAGCTTGTGGTAATTTGTTATAACAGCCATAGGAAACATACACACACACACACACACACACACACACACACACACACACACACAAATAAGAGTAATCGCACTAAATAAAGTTAGGTGGATAGATACAGAAAATATACAAAATATTTTCCCCAAATTTTCATATTTTTTTCACAATAAGCTATATTGTTTTAAAATGTAAGTATAAAGAAGGCTAGCAAATTTTACATCAGACAAAATAAATTTTAAGCCAAAAAATTAAATGTGCCTATATTCGCAGGAGCAATTCCCTTTGAAAATGCTAGCCACTGTAAATCAGGGAGCCCCTCCAGCCCTGTCTCCTGTTTGCTGCTTTGAATGCTTGGGCTCTTGTAGGGTCTTCCCACCTCCTTCAGGCATCTGTTTCTCTCTCCCTTCCACTCCTTCCCTTGGGCGTTAGGGTCGGCTGGGTAGACAGACGTGTTGGGGTTGGGTCTTGCTCCTCTGTCTGCTGCCTTGGTTCCTGCCATCCCCACCTGTCTGGGAAGGGGGAATCAGATATTTACAAACAGGGGCTATTACCACTTTTCGGGTGCCTACAGCACATGTGGAGTTGTTAGGGGAAACAGTGACTGAAACCACCCGCAGGGAACAAGCAAGATAGTAGCCACTTGCATGAGTTCTCTCACAGCAGGAGGTCCTGGTAAGGAACACAGAACTAACAAGCTACCACCAACTGGAAGAATTCCAGAAAGGTCAAAAGGAGAAAGGAGACGCCAGTCCACACGTCCTACCAACCTCCTAGAATCCTTCTAGCTGAAATCCATCTTGACTGAGTGCTGCATGCGCCACCAGGAAGAACCCTGAGTCAGAATGATTGGCCAGAGACAACCAGGAAACTAATCTCGTCACCATAAAACCCAAGACTGCAAGCCATGTGGCAGAGCAGGTCTCCTGGATTCCCTTACCCTACTGCTCTCTGCTTGGGCCCCCCTTCCCAATAAAGTCTCTTGCTTTGTCAGGACACGTGTCCTAGGACAATTCATTTCCGAGTGTTAGACAAGAGCCCACTCTCGGGCTCTGGAAGGGGTCCCCCTTCCTGCAACAGAGCGATGATGAGGAAACCCCCACAGTAACACGCTCGCACTACAGTGTGAATTACAATATAGAGCAATGTGGTGAATGTTTGCTACTCTCTAAGGGCCAAGGTGGGGATTAAAGTTATCTTTCTTGGTAGGGTCGGGGAAAGGTCAGGCGGTGAAAACGCAGACCACCTTATTTTGGAAACCGGGAAGTGGAAGGTCGTGTCCTCAGTATTCTTGGTGCCCAGTGTCCCAGATCACCCAACAAAGCAGGGGCCATCTAACTGGGCAGATTCTGGGAAGACCCGTAGCTCTCAGAGATGTCCCAGGCAGGTGGAGGGTCATTTGCAAAAGCGCCATCATCCCAAACAGGGTTTAAGCCCGGCCTGTCACACCACCACTGGGTGGTGCCAAAGCGCAAGCAGACCTGGTGGATTTGGATCCAGCAGCCTCAGACTAGACATGTCAGTAAAGCAGAACCAGACACTGCTGTAGGTCTCTTGAGAAAGGGCCTTCCCTGCCCTCTGCCCGCAACCCCCAGGGTCGGAACTCCCCTTAAGGGGATATGAACACCCCCCCTTTGCAGCCCCCTGTTAGGGATGTGAGATCCAAAAGTGGAGATTCTCTGGGCAGAACAGAGAGGCAGCAAGTCTTGCATAAATGAGTCCAGGTAGCCTGGCAAGGTATCAAGATTGTCAAGGGACTAGAGAACCTGAGAATGCAAAGGTTCCACAAAGGTGGCTGGGAGAGGGCTGGAAGAATGGAAGTGGCCTTGAGGTCTGGGCCAGAAATGTATGTACCAAAACTGCAAAGTGTAGGAAACAGGCCACTAAGCTAATGTCTGCATAGTCTGTGGCAGGTGACAGGCTTGGGAAGGGAAGTCGATGTACATCTCAAGGGATGCCAAAGTGGGCAGGTGATGAACAGAGCATTCAGATGACACTCCCATACTGCTACAAAAGTTCCTCCTGACTTAGATGCAACCTCCTGTAAGAAGGTGGGAAGGGGAAAATTATAATTGATTGGGAAAATCCTGAAAAAGCAGAACTGGCTGAGTTTACCTAGAAATGACAAATATTTATGTGTGGTTGGTGAGTTTTTTTTTTTTTTTTCATGGCCATTAGGAGTAATAGGTAACTCAAAATAGAGGAAAAGTTCTGTAACATAAAAAGTTACATATTGTTTTACCAAACCTGAATCTGCCTGTGAAATGCATATCAGCTACAAATATTCATAAAAGTTGATTGCATAAAAAAACCTTAATACATTCCAAAAGCAGAAATTGTATAGACTGAATTCTGTAGCCACTCTGTAACCAATAAACATGTCAAAACAAAACAAGAAAATCCAGACACTTGGAAATCATAAAAGGGGGAAAATATCCTAAACAGCACTAGAGTCATAGAGAAATCAAGATGACAATATAAGATTTTTTAGAGAAAGAATAAGTAAGAAAGCACAACATAATAAGTCTAAGTATATGGACAAAGTTGTGTTTTCACATATAAATTTGTAGTTTTAAATGCTTTTGTTAGCTGAGAGAGTCAACTAAATATTCCGCTTAGAATTTTAGAAAAACAAAAAATCATTTAAAAAGGAGTAAAGAAATAACTACAGAAATAAATTAATCAGAAAAAAGTACAGAGTTAGGTTAAAAAAAAACTAATAGACAAATTACACTAAGAGAAATGCAAAATACACACCTCCTACTTACCTTGTCCTTCAGAAAACACTAAGCCATCCAAGGGCCCTTTCGTCCCTCCAATTTGCCCACTGTGCCCCTCAAAGGAGAGTCACAATACACCCTTCCTTGTAGGTTAGAGCTTGCTCCCGCAAGGTTTAAAGTAATCTTTAAAATCCCAAAGTTCCCACACCTACAGAGCCCAGCTGAGACAGGGAACAGTCCTCCTGCAGGATGACAGCAGGATGATGGGAGTTTCCAGTTGGAAAGTGCTTACAACTTTGTATGTGTGCACAAGTATGAGTGTGTGTGGTTTACTTTCACTCCTAGAATTATTCTAAATTGTTGAATCCAGATAGTCTCTAACCATACAATCCCAACACAAAAGTACATTTTTTTTTTTTTTTTTTTTTTTGCGATACGCGGGCCTCTCACCGTTGCGGCGTCTCCCGTTGCAGAGCACAGGCTCCGGACGCACAGGCCCAGCCGTCATGGCTCATGGGCCCAGCCGCTCCGCGGGATGTGGGATCTTCCCGGACCGGGGCACGAACCCACATCCCCTGCATCGGCAGGTGGACACTCAACCACTGCGCCACCAGGGAAGCCCAAAAGTACATTTTTTATGTGTCCCATGACCAGTGATGAACATGCATTATAAATCAAGGATTCTGATCAATTCAAATTGTGCACCCAAAATTTTTTTAAAAAGACTCCCAGAAAGGAACTACCATGATTTCCTTGGCTACCTATGATCAATCATCTGTAGCAACTGAGCACCATATACTAAGGACTCAGTGCCAAACAATCATTATCTCAGCTAACCTCTTATCATGCAGGAAATACTGTTATTATTACCATGCAATACACAGGGTTCATGGATGGGTTAAAGTGACTTGCCCTGCATCACATAGCTAGCCCAAAGTCAAGCCTAAATAAGGTTTGTATGGCTCTAAAGATACTGGTCTTATCATTATGCTACGAAAAGTATTATAAGTATTTTTATAATAAAAGTAATTTTAAAGTATTTTTCTCCCATGCTTTTAAAAGTGTTTTTTCTCCATTCTTGTTGTATGCATATACAAAATAATATGTATGTCTGCGTTGGACGTTTTGGCCCTAAAATCAGGAGGCCCAGCACAAGAGCTGGGACAACGTGTTGTGGTCTGACCGCCATAAGGTGGCAGCAGAATCTGAAGCTTTTTCACTGACATGCAGCCCAGCCCCTTCTTGCCCTACAGGAATCTGCCCAGGTAGAGGAGCCCTCCTTGTCCTCATTATCCTTTGATCACTAGTTTGGCTTCAAATTTTGCTTTTCATCATCCCACTGCGCTGCTCCTCACAAGTGAGCAAACACAGAACTGGCTTGCAATAAAACACCACTGTTGGACTTCCCTGGTGGCACAGTGGTTAAGAATCCGCCTGCCAATGCAGGGGACACCAGTTCGAGCCCTGGTCTGGAAAGATCCCACAAGCCGTGGAGCAACTAAGCCTGTGTGCCACAGCTACTGAAGCCTGTGCACCTAGAGCCCGTGCTCTGCAACAAGAAAAGCCACTGCAATGAGAAGCCTGTGCACCGCATGGAAGAGTAAAGCCTGCATGCAGCAACGGAGACCCAATGCAGCCAAAAAAAAAAGACACCACTGTTGCTAACACACTGAATTTTCTGTACTTGAGTCCTATTCAAGATGTAACTTATAGGGCTTCCCTGGTGGTGCAGTGGTTGAGAGTCCGCCTACCGATGCAGGGGACACAGGTTCGTGCCCCGGTCCGGGAGGATCCCACATGCTGTGGAGTGGCTGGGCCCGTGAGCCATGGCCACTGAGCCTGTGCGTTTGGAGCCTGTGCTCCGCAACGGGAGGGCCACAGCAGTTTAGAGGCCCGCATACTGCAAAAAAAAAAAGATGTAACTTATATAAAACCAAGGGACTTGGTTTTACCCTGGGACTTCCCTGGTGGTCCGGTGGTTAAGAATCCACCTTTCAATGCAGGGGGCACAGGTTCAATTCCTAGTCGGGGAACTAAGATCCCATATGCTGCATGGCATGGCCAAAAAATTTAGAAAATAAATAAATAAAAGAAGCTGTATTGAGGACTGCTAGTCAGAACATCCTTTTAACACACAATGAAGCTGAACCTATGACAGTCCTGTGGAACAGCGAGATACTGAATTTGAAGGTTCCTGGAGCTGGCACCAGGGGCAGTGGAATGCTACCCCTCCTCCATCCCTCCCCACTGTGCTCAATTCTCACCATCTTCATGAAGGCAATGAGCTCTGGCTAGATACAAGTGCCTGTGGCTCTGGAAAAGACTCTCGGGAGTGTAGCCCCAGAAGGAAAAAAAGCCAGAAGGGTTATCTAGACTGTTTCAGAAAAATTCTGCCGCTTCTCCTATGTTTGATTAGGGCAGAGGGTGAGTCTCCTTGTGGCCCCTTCTCTCCCATAGTGCTCTTTCTGACCAGGGCTCCTTTGGGTCTCTGCTCCTGACCACGATGCTCTTCCATAGCTGGGTGAAGCCCCACCCTACAAAGGTCCTTGTTGTCAATGCAACCACCCTCTCATGACACCTCAGACAAACATTTGAGAAATTATGCTCTTGCAGTGCGGGATGGACAGAGAGCGGGTGACCCGACTTTGAAGGAGGGGGGCCTCACTGTGGCAGCCCCTCCTACTACCATCATCTCCCCATAGCCCATTGTCCCAGCCCTTGACAAGCTCGAGGGGTTTTTCCCCTCTGAATTTGACTGTTGAGGGAAATGACCCCGCAATGTTACATTCATTTAATAGACCCCTTAGTTGGTCTGAAGGATGAAGGGGAGTGAAGAGATAGGTGTTGCAGTGGAGGGAGAAACACCCCAGGGTAAGGGGCCAGCGTGAGGGACAGCTGAGATGGCTGGAACTTTGACAGTGGGCGCAAGAAGCGCAAGATAAGATCAGGGGTTGATGGGGTTAAAATTTTTGATCTTTGTCATGATAGTGATGGAGAGCCATTCAAGAGTTTGAAACAGATTAGTGATATAACCTGATTTGTGTTCTAAAAGATTATCTGTCTGCAAAATAATGTGGAGCGGGGTAAGCATGTTAGAAGGATATAGCTGTGGCCTAAGTGAGAGATGATGGTGGCATGAGGGTGGTGGCAGCCTGGATGAAGAGAAGACCTATTTAGAATCTGGGGGGAGAGGAGTGAAAGATGCATTTACAACACAAAGATAAGGTTATTTTCCTGTGACCATGCTTACCCTTCCATACACACTCACACCTACATTTATACTTTCTCTCCACCTTGGAGGGAAGATTTTCTCTGTCAATCATCTCAGAGGGAGAACTCAGGGACCTGGTGGACTGGGGTAAGGAGATAAACATACAATAGGTGAGATGAGAAGAGTGAGACCCCAAGGTGTGGGTCACTCTAGGTCAACAAATCTATTCAACTTCATCTCTCCAGGCCCTCCCTCAGAACCCTGGAGAAAAGCCAGCCAGCTGCTTCCCAGGAAACCAAGCAGCTCCCTGAGTCCTGGTCCCTAGAGAAGCTGCACCAGAGTGCCATGGCAACAGCGGTCATGTGACACACATAGGCCCCCACCTCCATGTCCCCAGGACCCGGGGCACCGCAGTTGGAAGGAGGTTTGGGAGTAGGACCCAAACCTCCTCAAGCAGGGCCTCTTAACTATCTTGGTGACAGACACAGCTGAGGTGTGATGTTTTCTGACTTTAGCTCTCCACAAGGGGCTAATCTAGCCCAGCCAGAGGGAAGGGTTTAGGGGGGCTACAGGCCAAAGGACAGGAAAAGCTGGAGGCCATGGAGGAAGAAGCCAGGTGCCAAGAGAGGGAGGTTGGCCACTGGCCTCCAAGCAATAGAATCAAAAGTAAGAAAGTGCTCAAAAAACAACAGGATGGGGGCGTATCAAAAGGACACAGGGGGGCTTCCCTGGTGGTGCAATGGTTGAGAATCTGCCTGCTAATGCAGGGGACACTGGTTCGAGCCCTGGTCTGGGAGGATCCAGACCAGGATCCTCCCAGTACATGAGAACCAACTAGGTCCAAGAAGTTGGAAGATTCAACTTCCAGTAGACCTTGAGCCTCATTCATTGTACGCTCATTGTAATACACTGGCATGCTAAATGACACACACACATGCTCCATGACAGTTTTGAAGGTAACCATAAAAGGTCAAAAAGTGGGCGGTGACCCAGTTCCTGGAAATCTCTGTCCCTTCCCCCAAATAGTTGGAATAATCCTCCCACTCATTAGCCTATGAGATTATCCAGCCCATAAAAACTAACCATGCCATATTTCAAGGCCTCCGAGATGGCCTGCACTCTGCCTGTGGAGTGTTTCTCCCAAGCGCTCTCACCTTCCGAGATGGCACACACTCTGTCTGTGGAGTGTGCTTCTCTCTAAATAAATCTGATTTTTACCTATCACTTTGTCTCCAAATTCTTTTGTGATGAAGAAAGAACCTTAAGTTCACCGGCTGCGTTGGCACTTGTCATTTTGGTCAATACAGTGAAATTGCCTTCTCTAGATGTTGAACCAATTTATACTCCTGCCAGCAATGTAGGAAATGCCTCTTTCCCCACATCCTCCCAACATTGGTTATAATCAAACCAGCTACAGATCAGAGGTTCCCATAAACCCCTCCTCAATTAATTTGCTAGGGCAACTCACAGAACTCAGGAAATAAGTTTACTTACTAGATTACCAGTTTGTTGCAAGGGATATTAAAGGATACAAATGAAGACATACACAGGACCTTCCACCCCAGTGGAGTTTGTGGTGCTCTGCCCTCTTGGCACATGGATGCATTCTGGTTCACTAACCTGGAAGCTTTCCAAACCCCATAGTCCAGGTATTTTTATGGAGGTTTCATTAGGTATGATCGCTGAAATCATTGGCCACTGGTGATTGAACTGTCTCCAGCCTTTCTGTTCTCTCTGGAGGTCAGAGGGTGGGGCTGAAAGTCCTAACCTTGTAATCACACGCTTGGCTCCTCTGGCTACCAGACTTTATCCTCAGGTTGCCTGGAGAGCCTTATAATAGTCACCTTTTAACATGAACTCAGGTGTGGTTAAAAGGGCTTGTTACAAATAATAAGATATCAATTTCACATTTATGTTTCAGGAACTGAAGACAAAAGATCAAATATTGGGCTTCCCTGGTGGTGCAGTGGTTGAGAGTCTGCCTGCCGATGCAGGGGACACGGGTTCGTGCCCCGGTCCGGGAAGATCCCACATGCCGCGGAGCAGCTGGGCCCGGGAGCCATGGCTGCTGAGCCTGCACGTCCGGAGCCTGTGGTCTGCAACGGGAGAGACCACAACAGTTAGAGGCCCGCGTACCTCAAAAACAAACAAAAAAAACAAAAGACCAAATATTATCACAAAAGATGATGTCATTGTTCCAATCATTTAGGAAATTCTAAGGATTTTGGGAGCTGTGAGCCAGGAACCATGGTAGAAGACCAAAATGTATATTTATTATAAATCACAATATTACAGGTTTATAATAGTGTGTGGTATGCAGAATAGTGGCCTCCAAAGATGTCCATGTCCTAATCCCTAGAATCTGTGAATGTTATCTTATGTGACAAAAGGGACTTTGTAGGTGTTATTAAGGATCTTAGATGGGAGATTGCCCAACATGTCCTAGGTGGGACCAATGTGAAGCTGAAACTGAGCAGGACCCTGTGGGGCCTTCCTGGGTACAAAATCCCCTCTGAGTCTCCCATTTCTTGCCTGTAGGAAAAAGGCTTTAGTTTCCTTGGTCTTTTCTGAGTTCCAAAGAGCAGGCACACAGGCAGTTACTAACTAGGGAAGTGAGGGAATGCAGAAACAAAGGAAAAGCAGTTAATCAAGAAAGGTAATGACAATAGTTCAGCAATAAGACAGAGTCCTAGTTTCTCCTCAAGGGATATACATAACAATCTGACACAAATCTTCAAGGTGTTCTGTAGGAATTAAGACTTGCCCCCAACCCATGCAGGTGGAGGATGGTGACCTCATGCTGAGCACAAGCACTAGACCCCAGACTAGCTGGAACGAGAAGGTTGATGATTAAAATTCCTGAAACATTACCCTGTTACCTCACCACCAGCCAACCAGAAGAAAGTCATGTATCCTGCAGCCCTCACCTCAAATGTTGTCTTTAAAAGCCCTTCTCTGAAATCCATCAGGTTGTTTGGGGCTTTTGAGCATGAGCTTCCCATTCTCCTTACTTCGTGCCTGCAATAAACTCTGTACTTTCCTTCACCACAATCTGGTGTCAGTAAATTGGCTTTGCTGCCTGGTGGGTGAGTGGACCTAAGTTCAATTCAGTGACTTGACCCAAGTTCAACACGGTGACTTATAAGGGGCCTTATTGTAACAGGGAAGAGCCAATTCTGACTCCATGTTACATCTGTTTCTTTTACTTTATCCTTTGCTTTTTATTGTTTTTGTTATTATAATCACTGTCTATAGCTTTAAGCATACATAATAGCCTGCCACAGGGAACCCTGCCCCTCTGCCTGACTGTTAAACTAAAAAGCCTTTATTCAGTTTACAGAGAGACATTCTGATCCTGCCCACCTGTGAATGGCTGCAGAAAAGAAGAAATTAACACATTCCCTCCTATTTTGCAAGATAAATGGCCTTTTTTTTTTTTTTTTGGCCTTTTTGCTTTACTTCCTCACCTCCTCCCTGTCTCTGTTCTATAAAAGAAACTGGCATCCAGACCCTGATATGGGGACCCTAGTGCACCATCTTCTTGGTCTGCCTGCTTTCCAAATAAAGTTGCTATTCCTTGCCTCAGCACCTCGTCTCCAAATTTATTGGCCTGTCATGTGGCAAGCAGAGCAAGCTTGGACTCGGTAACAAATTGTGTTTCTACCTTATGACTTTGCACTCTCTGTACCCTTTGCCTGTACTGCTTCCCCTTCACCCACAATCTTTACATGGCTGGCTTTTTCTTGTTATTCAGAGCTCAGCTTAAGCATCACTTCTTCAGAGATGCCTTCTCTAATGATCAATGTAGAAATTACCTGTGTGGCCTCTGCTGTGTCACTCCACTTAAAAACATATTTATTTATTTTTATTGTAGTAAAATATACATAACACAAAATCTACCATTTTAACCATTTTTAAGTGTGTAATTCAGTGACATTAAGCACATTTACACCATTGTGTAACCATCACCGCCATCCATCTCTAGAACTTTTTCATCTTCTTAAACTCTGTGTCCATCATACAAAAGGTCCCCATTCCTCCTGCACCCCCAACCCCTGGCAACCACTATTTAATTTTTGTTTCTATGAATTTGCCTATTTTAGTACCTCATATAAGTGGAATCATACAACGTTTGTCATTTTGTGTCAGCTTATTTCAGTTATCATGTCTTCAAGTTTCAGCCACGTTGTAGAGCATGTGTCAGAATCCCATTCTTTTTTAAGGCTGAATAATATTCATATATATAATGCATATATGTTTTATATATATATATATGTAAAACAGATAAATGGAAAAATAAAATGTGATACATTTTGCTCATCCATTCATCTGTTGATGAACACTTGGGTAGGTTCCATCTTTTGGCTAATGTTAATAATGTGACTATGAACATGGCAAGTATCTGTTTGAGTTCTTGGTTTCAATTCTTTTGGGTATATACCCAGAAGTGGAATTGCTGGATCATATGGTAATTCTATGCTTAATTTTTTAAGGAACTGTTATACTGGTTTCCACAGTGGCTGCACCATTTTCCATTCCCATCAACAGTCACAAGTGTCCCAGTTTCTCTGCAACCACACCAACCCTTGTTATTTTTTGTTTTTTGGTAATAACCATACTAATGTGTGTGAAGTGGTATATTATTCCATTTCAGTTCTCTACATAGCCCTTGTAACTAGCTGAGATTTTATACACACATACATTTTTGCCTCTACCAACTATGTTGTAATCTCCATAAGAACAGGGATCTTGTTTACCACTGTATTACCAGCACCTAAGAGTGCCTGGCAAGTAATATGAGCAACAACAATAATGACAATAACTACAACAAATAAAATAGCCAACATTATTATGTGCCAGGCGCTGTTTTATAACAATATAACAGTTCTATAGGAGAGGTATTATTATTATTATCATGATTTTACAGATAGGAAAATTGAGGCACAGGGAATTAAGCAACTTGCTCAAGGTCACACAGTGTCACTTTAGTTGCTCAAAAAATATTTTTTGAATAGAAGAGTAAAGGAATGAATGATGGGGAAGGAGGATTTTAGGAAAATAAGTTGGTAGACTATTGTCCTGGCACAAGTTGTTAGACCTTGACTTCTGGTACTAGCAGTGGTGATAGACAAAGGGTGGGCGGATTCAGGCCACTGCAGAAGGAGAATAAATGACAAGTTTCATGGTGTAAATGTGTATTCAGGAATGTCTCTTTAATGTACAAGAAAATTAGATTGTCTGGGATAGGCACATAGGTTGTGAGAGGGGGCTTAGAGACAGACCTCAAGGAGGTGAAGGGAAAACTAACCCCAAACACTCCTGATGACGCCATACATTTTAGTACTTGGTTATTTTCAACTTAGCACATTGTTGTATTCTGTCTTTATGAATTTTCCTATTTGATGTAGAGCAGAATAATGTAATTGAGCTTCTACTTTGTCTTTCATTCTTCTGATTTCCTTCTCCCATTCCTAGGGGGCAGTCTAGCTTTGGGTACCATTGCCTCAGAGCCATTTGTATGTCAAGACAGAAATGAAAGTAGTCAGAGGCAAGTTTAAGATCCTTGATGGTTGATACTAGACTACAGAAAGAGGGAGCATGTTAGTGACTGAAGGGATAAGGCTAAAGTGGAGAGGGAAGAGGGGAAGAAAGAGTTCTGCAAGATTTTGGGGCTAACTTAGGGGTTCTTAAACATGTAAGAGCCCTGTCCCATTGGGGCATCCTGAAGAGGTGGTGAAACAGTAGAAAGGAATAGCACACAGTGCACCCCAGACTCCAGGGTTGCCGGCCCTACAGTGCTTCCTAAGGGGAAAAGTGGTCTGGAGGCTGTGGAGCTACTTCACAGGTCCCCCAGGGCTGGAACAATGAGCATCTCAGTGCTGCTCCCAGAAGGCCTCCTGGGCCTTTGCTCAAGACTGGATTGAGATTGAATTTTCACTAACCAGAAGGTTCAGAATTTGGAAGTAGATTTAATTTGACTGAAGGGAATTAAATTAATGCACTATTTCTTGCTTATCCAGTTTGTAAAGCAAAGTTTATGCCTGCTTTAGGTGTGCTGGTCAGCTTCCCCGAATAGAAGAGACACTCTCTAAATGCAAGGATCACTTTTTATCATTCATTTGGCCAAGAAAGATTTATTGAGCACCTTCTATGTGGTAGGCACTGATCTAGGTACTGGGTATACATTAAATTCAGACATGGTCCTTGCCCCCTTGGATTTACAGCCTAGTGAGGGAGAAAGAAAATAAACAAGTATATAAGTATAAATTGGGATGAATTCTGTGAAGGAAAAGAACAGGGTCTTCATCTTAGTAGCAAAGTATCTAACATAGAAGCTGGCCCCGAAGCAGCACTGTCAGGGAGAAGAACTTGATGCAGTAATGTAGCCCATGCGTCAGCTCCTCTGCTGGAGCAGCACCTTGACCGAACCCCAAGTCCTCGGGACTGGTGCTGCTCTTTGCAATGGACAGACCCGCCAGATATTTTAAATTTGAACTTTTAATACTCAAACACCATGCCCAAGTCATCAGTCACATTCTGTTTGCTACTCTCTCTGAGGGGTAAATAACCTAAGACCTACTAACTCTGACTCATCCTGCAAGTCTCAAACATAAATTGCAAACCCTGAAGTGGTCAAGGTTTTGGTGTGTTTGAGGGACTGAAAGATGGCTGATGGCACTGGAGTGGTTGAACACAGGAAGAACAGGGCCAGATAAAGCTGGGGTAGCCAGGGGGGAGGTGTCCCGGGCCATGGTTTAAGTTCGAATTTTTTTCTAAGTGCAATGGAAACAATGTGAGGATTTTAACCTGAGGAGTGCCTATCTAATTTTCCTTTTAAACCATATCCCATAGTGCTAAATATTAGGGGAAATGATTATCTATTTGGTTGTTTGATGATTCCTTGCCAAATTGAATTAAACTAGGGGTTGGTAGATGGAGGGAAAGAATCCCTTTATGGAGATGGCTTCCTTATGGCTAGCAAAGACTGGGAAGTTAAAAACCCAAAAGTTCAGTGTTGAAGCCCTTTTACGTTTCCAAGCCTGTGAGAGTCAGAGCCTGGAAAATTTGACAAGTTGTTCTAATTTTCTCTTCCTCAACTTTTCCATTTTCCAGTCTGAAGAAAACACTGAGGAGTGTTTTGTTGTTGTTGTTGCTGTTTTTGGATAATTCACTGTGGTTCCTGATTTATATTGGTGTGTCAGAGATTCCAGGCAGTGTGTGTGTGTGTGTGTGTGTGTGTGCATAGCAAAGTATTGAGCGAAGCTTACAGTTTTAGGTGCAGGCAAGTTATGGTGAAAAACAAAAAGGAAAACTGTCCATACATAGAAAGAGACTTCTGGGCAAAGAAAAGGATCCCTAAAATCATGGTTAAAAGTTGTCTTAGGCAGGGACGTGTGGGTCTGAGTTCCTAAGAAGCCCCATGGAATCAAGGGTGACGTCAGTGTGATTATGACCTTTGGGGCCTAGCAGAGCAGGAGGCTGACAACACCGCCCAGAGGATCCAGTGAGCTCAGATTCCAGGGAGGCCTCGTCACAGTCCCCAAAGATGCTGGAGCAGCAAACATGACCAAGGGGACCCAGGGGACTGAGCTGCTTTCATCTGCTGTGCAATTATTATCCTTTTCCTTCATGCTTCCACCAGTATAGAAGCCTACCTCAGCACTGGTGAGGGAGAAAGAAGGAAGGAGCATTGATGCTCTGCTCCCTGTAGATTTTAGACCTTATGGGGAGGCGTATTTTTTCCCATAAGAGAGCCATCTGCTGGGACAGGTTCCTGCCCACAAGGAGCTCATGGTATAGGTGATGAGACAGACTTGAAAACTAATAAAAGCAATAAAAGGAAGTGTATGAGCTTTGAGGTTAGGCCTGGCTACTAACCTCAGTCTGTCAATTAGTGATTAGCCATTTGACCTTGGGCAAGTTATTTAACCACACTGGGCTTCAGTTCCTTCATCAATAAAATGGAGACAACAATTTTTGTCCTATAGCAGAGTAACTGTGAAGATGAAATGAGAGAAATTGTATTATGTTCCTGGAACCCAGCAGGTATTAATAAACGATAGCTGTTATTACTGCCACTACTCAAGGTCACACCGTGTGACAGAGACAATATAGAGTCATCTATTAATACAAGATAGAGATGTTGACAAAGGATCCATTGTTCGACTGCCTGTGTTAGGACCCTTCTAACCCTTCTAAGAGAAGGCTTCTCTTCACAGAAGAAGGTCACACAAGCTGGATCTTGAAGAATGATTTCAGCAAGTGAGCAAGGAGGAGGAAGGGGAAGTGTATTTCATATAGAAGGAACAGAACTGCATATACGAAAACTGAAAAAAGCACAAGCAGCTCAGTTCAGTTCAGTTCAGGTCCACTCAAGCTACATGAGCTAAGTGTCTTCTATTCCAAGTACTTAAAAAAAATTTTATTGGAGTATAGTTGATTTACAATGTTGTGTTAGTTTCACGTGTACAGCAAAGTGAATCAGTTATATATATACATATATCCACTCTTTTTTGATTATTTTCCCATACAGGCCATTACACAGTATTGAGTAGAGTTCCCTGTACTATACAGCAGGACCTTATTAGTTATCTATTTTATATATAGTAGTGTGTATATGTAAATCCCAATCTTCCAATTTATCCCACCCCCGCTTACCCCCGGTAACCATAAGTTTGTTTTCTACATCTGTAACTCTATTTCTGTTTTGTAGATAAGTTCATTTGTACCTGTTTTTAAGATTCCACATAGGGCTTCCCTGGTGGCGCAGTGGTTGGGAGTCCGCCTGCCGATGCAGGGGACACGGGATCGTGCCCCGGTCTGGGAGGATCCCACATGCCACGGAGTGGCTGGGCCTGTGAGCCATGGCTGCTGGGGTTGCGCGTCCGGAGCCTGTGCTCCGCAGTGGGAGAGGCCACAACGGTGAGAGGCCCGCATACCACACACACAAAAAAAGATTCCACATATATGCAATATCATATGCTATTTGTCCTTCTCTGTCTGACTTACTTTGCTCAGTATGACAATCTCTAGATCCATCCATGTTGCTATAAATGGCATTATTTCATTCTTTTTGATGGCCGAGTAATAGTCCATTGTATGTATGCACCACATCTTCTTTATCCATTCCTCTCTTGAAGGAGTTTGCTTCCATGTCCTGGCTACTGTAAATAGTGTTGCAATGAACATTGGGATGCATGTATCTTTTCAAATTATGGTTTTCTCTGGATATAAGCCCAGGAGTGGGATTGCTGGATCATATGGTAGCTCTATTTTTAGTTTTTTAATGAACCTCCATACTGTTCGCCATAGTGGCTATACCAGTTTACATTCCCACCAACAGTGTAGGAGGGTTCCCTTTTCTCCACATCCTATCCAGCATTTATTGTTTGTAGATTGTTTTTAAACATCTTTATTGGAGTATAAGTGCTTTACAATGGTATGTTAGTTTCTGCTTTATAACAAAGTGAATCAGCTATACATATATCCCCATATCTCTTCCCTCTTGTGTCTCCCTCCCTCCCACCCTCCCTATCCCACTGCTCTAGGTGGTCACAAAGCACCGAGCTGATCTCCCCGTGCTATGTGGCTGCTTCCCACTAGCTATGTATTTTACGTTTGGTAGTGTATATATGTCCATGCCACTCTCTCACTTTGTCCCAGCTTCCCCTTCCCCTTCCCCGTGTCCCCAAGACCATTCTCTAGTAGGTCTGTGTCTTTATTCCTGTCTTGCCCCTAGGTTCTTCATGACTATTTTTTTTTTTACACGCTATATATATGTTTTAGCATACGGTATTTTGTTTTTCTCTTTCTGACTTACTTCACTCTGTATGACAGACTCTAGGTCCATCTACATCACTACAAATGACTCAATTTCGATTCTTTTCATGGCTGAGTAATATTCCATTGTATGTATGTGCCACATCTTCTTTATCCATTCATCTGTCGATGGACACTTAGGTTGCTTCCATGTCCTGGCTCTTGTAAATAGAGCTGCAATGAACATTGTGGTACATGACTCTTTTTTTTTTTTAACATCTTTATTGCAGTATAATGGCTTTACAATGGTGTGTTAGTTTCTGCTTTATAACAAAGTGAATCAGTTATACATATACATATGTTCCCATATCTCTTCCCTCTCGCGTCTCCCTCCCTCCCACCCTCCCTATCCCACCCCTCCAGGCGGTCACAGAGCACCGAGCTGATCTCCCTGTACTATGCGGCTGCTTCCCACTAGCTATCTACCTTACGTTTGGTAGTGTATATATGTCCATGCTTCTCTCTTGCTTTGTCACAGCTCACCCTTCCCCCTCCCCATATCCTCAAGTCCATTCTCTAGTAGGTCTGTGTCTTTATTCCTGTCTTACCCCTAGGTTCTTCAGGACATTTTTTTTTCTTAAATTCCATATATATGTGTTAGCATATGGTATTTGTCTTTCTCTTTCTGACTTCACTCTGTATGACAGACTCTAGGTCTATCTACCTCATTACAAATAACTCAATTTCATTTCTTTCTATGGCTGAGTAATATTCCATTGTATATATGTACCACATCTTCTTTATCCATTCATCCGATGATGGACACTTAGGTTGTTTCCATCTCCCGACTATTGTAAATAGAGCTTCAATGAACATTTTGGTACTTTTTTTAATGAATTATGGTTTCCTCAGGGTATATGCCCAGTAGTGGGATTGCTGGATCATATGGTAGTTCTATTTTTAGTTTTTTAAGGAACCTCCATAATGTTCTCCATAGTGGCTGTATCAATTTACATTCCCACCAACAGTGCAGGAGGATTCCCTTTTCTCCACACCCTCTCCAGCATTTATTGTTTGTAGATTTTTTTTTTTTTTTTTTTTGCGGTACGCGGGCCTCTCATTGTTGTGGGCTCTCCCATTGCGGAGCACAGGCTCTGGATGCGCAGGCTCAGCGGCCATGGCTCATGGGCCCAGCCGCTCTGTGGCGTGTGGGATCCTCCCAGACCAGGGCATGAACCCGTGTCCCCTGCATCGGCAGGCAGACTCTCAACCCCTGCGCCACCAGGGAAGCCCAGTGTTTGTAGATTTTTTGATGATGGCCATACTGACCAGGGTGAGATAATATCTCATTGTACTTTTGATTTGCATTTCTCTAATGATTAATGATGTTGAGCATTCTTTCATGTGTTTGTTGGCAATCTGTATAGCTTCCTTGGAGAAATGTCTATTTAGGTCTTCTGCCCATTCTTGGATTGGGTTTTTTGTTTTTTTGGTATTGAGTGCATGAGGTGCTTGTAAATGTTGGAGGTTAATCCTTTGTCAGTTACTTCATTTGCAAATATTTTCTCCCATTCTAAGGGTCATCTTTTCATCTTCTTTATGGTTTCCTTTGTAGTGCAAAAGCTTTTAAGTGTCATTAGGTCCCATTTGTTTATTTTGGTTTTTATTTCCCTTTCTCTAGGAGGTGGGTAAAAAAAGATCTTGCTGTGATTTATGTCATAGAGTGTTCTGCCTATGTTTTCCTCTAAGAGTTTGATGGTCTCTGGCCTTACATTTAGGTCTTTAATCCATTTTGAGTTTATTTTTGTGTATGGTGTTAGGAAGTGTTCTAATTTCATTCTTTTACATGTAGCTGTCCAGTTTTCCCAGCACCACTTATTGAAGAGGCTGTCTTTTCTCCATTGTATATTCTTGCCTCCTTTATCAAAGATAAGGTGATCATATTGCGTGGGTTTATCTCTGTGCTTTCTATTCTGTTCCATTGATCTATATTTCTGTTTTTGTGCCAGTACCACACTGTCTTGATTACTGTAGCTTTGTAGTATAGTCTGAAGCCAGGGAGCCTGATTCCTCCAGCTCCATTTTTCTTTCTCAAGATTGCTTTGGCTATTCGGGGTCTTTTGTGTTTCCATACAAATTGTGAAATTTTTGTTCTAGTTCTGTGAAAAATGCCAGTGGTAGTTTGATAGGGATTGAACTGAATCTGTAGATTGCTTGGGGTAGTAGAGTCATTTTCACAATGTTGATTCTTCCAATCCAAGAACATGGTATATCTCTCCATCTATTTGTATCACCTTTAATTTCTTTCATCAGTGTCTTATAATTTTCTGCATACATGTCTTTTGTCTCCTTAGGTATGTTTATTCCCAGGTATTTTATTCTTTTTGTTGAAGTGGTAAATGGGAGTGTTTTCTTAATTTCACTTTCAGATTTTTTCCTCATTAGTGTATAGGAATGCCAGAGATTTCTGTGCATTAATTTTGTGTTCTGCTACTTTACCAAATTAATTGATTAGCTCTGGTAGTTTTCTGGTAGCATCTTTAGGATTCTCTATGGATAGTATCATGTCATCTGCAAACAGTGACAACTTTACTTCTTCTTTTGCAATTTGGATTACTTTTATTTCTTTTTCTTCTCTGATTGCTGTGGCTAAAACTTCCAACACTGTGTTGAATAATAGAGGTGAGAGTGGGCAACCTTTTCTTTTTCCTGATCTTAGTGGAAATGGTTTCAGGTTTTCACAATTGAGGACGATGTTGGCTGTGGGTTTGTCATATATGGCCTTTATTATGTTGAGGAAAGTTTCCTCTATGCCTACTTTCTGGAGGGTTTTCATCTTAAATCGGTGTTGAATTTTGTCAAAAGCTTTCTCCGCATCTATTGAAATATGGTTTTTCTTCCTCAATTTGTTAATATGGTGTATCACGTTGATTGACTTGGGTATATTGAAGAATCTTTGCATTCCTGGGATAAACCCCACTTGATCATGGTGTATGATCCTTTTAATGTGTTGTAGGATTCTGTTTGCTAGTATTTTGTTGAGGATTTTTGCATCTATGTTCGTCAGTGATATTGGCCTGTAGTTTTCTTTCTTTGTGACATTTTTGTCTGGTTTTGGTATCAGGGTGATGGTGAGCTCGTAGAATGAGTTTGGGAGTGTTCCTCCCTCTGCTATATTTTGGAAGAGTTTGAGAAGGATAGGTGTTAATTCTTCTCTAAATGTTTGATAGAATTTTCCTGTGAAGCCAAAGAAAGTGTATTCTGTTGTTTTTGGATAGAATGTCCTATAAATATCAATTTATACTACAAAGACTGTACTACAGACTATACTGCAAAGCTACAGTAATCAAAACAGTATGGTAGTGGCACAAAAACAGAAATATACTACAATGCAACAGGATAGAAAGTCTAGAGATAAACCCACACACCTATGGTCACCTCATCTATAACAAAGGAGGCAAGAATATACAATGGAGAAAAGACAGTGTCTTCAATAAGTGGTGTGGGAAAAGTAGACAGCTACATGTAAAAGAATGAAATTAGAACACTACCTACCACCATACACAAAAATAAATCCAAGTGCTTTGCTGAACTGCTGGAGTCCCAGGGGTGAATAATAGTATGAATATTAATACTTATTTTAAGTGCTTTGTATATATTAATTAATTTTAACTCCATGAGGTAGGTAGTATTATCTTCCCCACGTTATGGATGAGGAAACTGAGGCATAGAAAGATGAATAATTTGCCAATCACATAGCTAGAAACAGGTAGAGTCAGGATTTTCATCTATACTGTCTGACTCTAGAGTGTCCTAATTACTCTGCTATAAGAGACTAAGTTATCCTGAGGGCAATAAATGGTAAAATCATGTGGTAACTCTTGGGACTGACAAATACACAGGAGACTGAGAGCCCAAATGGAGGGATGAGATCATAGAGCAAAGACTCCCCATAGGAGAAGGTGACTCTGGAGTTAAGTCTTAAAGAATGAATGTGTTGTTCCTGGTAGAATGAACAACATTAACAAGAATGGGGGCAATTAGATTGGCTATAATAGTCCTGATATGAGGTACAAGGACCTGAATTATGTAGGGCAGGGATAGATGCAATAAAGAGAAGTGAACAGATGAGTAAAATTAGCAGGGCTTGGTGGCCTATTGGATGTAAGATATGAGGGGAAAGAAGGAATCTAGAATGACTCCTTAGTTTCTGGTGTGAGCACCTACTGCCATTAACTGAGATGGATTTGAGAAGGGAGAGAGTATAAAATCAGTTTTGAACAAATTGAGTTTGAAGTATGTGGGAGATGTTTAAGATCAAATATCTATTCAACAATAATAGTTGGAGGCTTCATTACCCTACTTTCAATAATGGATAGAACAGCTAGAAATAAGGGAAAAGAAAACTTGAACAACAGCAGAATACACATTTTTCTCAAGTGCACATGGAACACCCTATAGGATAGACTATCAATAAATGTAAGAGGAAATAATACAAGGTATGTTTTCTGTACCGCAATGGAATTAAATTAGAAAATCAATTTGGGAATTCACAAATATGTGAAAAGTAGACAGCATATTCTTAATAACCAGTGGGTCAAAAAATCTCATGGGAAATTAGAAAATATTTCAAGATGAATAGAAATGAAAGCACAATTTACCAAAATTTATGGGTGCAGCTAAAACAGCACTAAGAGGGAAATTTATAGCTATAAATGCCTATATTGGAAATGAAGAAAGTTTTAAAATCAATAACTTGAACTTTCACCTTAAGAAACTAGAAAAAAGAAGAGCAGACTAGATCTAAATCAAGCAGAAGGGAGGAAATAAAACAGAGTAGAAATAAATAAATAGAGAATAGAAAAATGATTGAGACAATCAATAAACCAATAGTTGGTTCAAAATTTCAACAAAATTGAAAAACTTTTAGCTAGACTGACCTCTTCCCCAACTGCAAATAAAAGAGAAGACCCAAATAAAAAAAAATACTTAAGAATAAATTTAGTAAAAGAAGTGTAAGACTTGTGCATGAAAACTACAAAACGTTGAAAGAAATTTAGAAAGACCTAAATAAATGGAAAGATATCCCATGTTCATGGGTTAGAAAAGTTGATATTGTTAAGATGGCAATACTCCCCAAACTGTACTATAGATTCACAAAATCCCAGTCAAAAGCCTAGCTTCCTTTTTTTTTTTTTCTGCAGAAGTTGACAAGTTTATCCTAAAATTCAATTAGAAATGTAGGGACTGGAATAGCCAAACAACCTTGAAAAAAACAAAGTGGGAGGACTCACTCACCCTTCCTAATATCAAAATTTATTACAAAGATATAGTAACAAAGACAATGCTGTAGTGTCATAAGCTGGACCTATGGATCAATGGAATATAATTGAGAGTCTAGAAATAATTTATGGTCAATTGATTTTTAAGAAGAGTGCCAATACAATTCAATAGGGAAAGAATGGGTTTTTATATATATGGTTCTGGGACAACTGGATAACCACCGGTAAAAGAATGAAGTTGGAGCCCTACCTCACACCATTTACAAAAATTAACTTAAACTAGATCCAGACCTAAATAAAAGAGCTAATACTATAAAACTCTTAGATGAAAACATAGGATAAGTATTTATTACCTTGGGTTAGGCATGGTTGTTAAATATGATATCAGAAGCATGAATAACAAAAGAAGAAATAGATAAATTGGACATCATTGAAATTAAAAACTTTTGTTCTTCAAAGAACACTATAATGAAAGTGAAAAGACAATCCACAGGATGGGAGAAAATATTTACAAATCGTATGTGATAAAGAATTTATAAAGAACTTTTACAACTCAATAACAACAGAAAAAATGTAAATAAACTAATGGAAATATGGGTAAAGGACATGAATAGACATAGCTTTAAAGAAGATGTATGAATGACCAATAAGCACATGAAAAGATATTCAACAGCACTGGTCATTAGGGAAATGTAAATCAAAACAATAACAAGATGCTACTTCACGCCAACTAGGATTGCTAAAATGAAAAAGATATACAAAAACAAATGTTGGCAAGAATATGGAGAAGTTGGAACCCTCATATACTGCTGGTGGGAATGTAACGTGGTGCAAACACTTTGGAAAATAAACTGACAGTTCCTAAAAATGTTAAACATAGGGTTACCATATGACCCAACAACCCTGCTCCTAGGCATATACCCAAGAGAATTGAAAACATATGTCTGCACAAAAACATTTACATAAATGTTCATAGCAGCATTATTCATAATAGTTTAAAAATGGAAAACATCAGATGTTTATCAACTGATGAATGGATAAACACAAACGGTATGGCTATATAATGGAATATTATTTGGCTAAAAAAGGGACGAAGTGTTGATATACGCTCCAACATAGATGAACCTTGGAAAAATTATGCTAAGTAAAAAAAGCCAGCCACAAAAGACTACATACTGTATGATTCTATTTATATGAAATGTCCCATTAGGCAAATCTGTAGAGGGAGAAAGTAGATTAGTGGTTGCCCAGGGCTGGGGAAGTTTGGTTGAAATGCAGATTATTGCTAACGGGCACAGGGTTTCTGTTTGAGGTGATGAAAATGTTCTAAAATTAATTGTGCTGATTGTTGCACAATTCTTTGAATACACCAAAAACCACTGAATCAAGGAATCTGTGAGAGTAAGAAAACTGTTGCTTTATGCTGTTTTGTAACATAGCAATAGTAAGTGGAACAAAGCAGTTCTAACCTAATAATGTCTTTTATTACCATATTTTTTAATGAAGGGGAGTTGTGGCAATCGTGTGTGTATGTGTGTGTGTGTGTGTGTGTGTGTAGTGGAGTTTTAGGGATTGAGAAGATTATTGAAGTGGCAAATGATTGCTGAGGAAAATGTAGGAATTGACTAAGGATAGGTGAAAGAGAATTGCGGGGTGGGGGGGTAGGCAACTCACAGATCTTTGCTGAGATTGGTACTTTGGGTTGGCAGCAACAACAGTTTGTATGTTTGCACTCTTTTCTCTAGTTGCCCTTGGCACTTCAGGTGTAGGAATGAAGGGTGATTGATTCACAGTTGGGGTTTGTAAGGCAGTACAGTGGACGAACGAGAGCCAGGCATGGAAGAATAGGATGAAAGAATAGGACTGTCAACCTTGCCTCAGGAAGGCTATAAGGAAGGTAGTGTCCTCAGAGGGAAGTCAAAGCTTATTTAAGGCAGGAACTGGCAGGACTGTTCTGGGAAAAATGTGAGGGAGTCTGGCTTAAAGTAGAGGTCAGCACTGGGTAAGAATTCTAGAGCAGTAAGGGAGTGAGACAGTCCGAGGCTTATGCAATTTGAAAAGTAGTCAAGAGTGATTAGGATCGAAAGCAAAGAAGAAATTGTTCTGGTTCTACTCTCTGAATGAAGCTCAGAGGGTAAGCTTCTGGAGGTTGATCTCTGACCCAATCATGCTGGCAGAAGGCATCCAATCTGTGGGTCACCTTAGGTGCAGCTATTCACCCCAGGTGTCCTTGGCTTTGTCAGGACTGAGATGGACCTATACAAGTTTATTGGTATTGATTAAATAGTGGGTGGTTTTGTTATCTGTCAGAGGGAAGGTGGGAAAGAGTAAGAGCTGATTTTATCAAGAACTTTAGAAATTTGTTTAAAATATTGAGTTTGAAGTAGTAGGAGCATATTAAGCAGCAATATCCAGAAGGTAACCATAAATCTGGGTCTGAAGTTTAGAGGAGAGCATTAGGAGTCAATAGCAGAGATTATGTTTGATCCTCGAGGATTAAATGAGATCACTCTGAGAGAGAGAGTGTGAAAGGAGGTTGAGAAGGGTACCAAGAGGATACATAGAATAAAAAAATTGGTGAAGAAGATTAAGAAAATGCAAGGACAGTAAGAGTGAGCCACGAGAGTTAAGTGTCCTACAAACTAACGGAGGAGACACTTTTATGAAGGAAGGTAGGGTGTATTACACAGCTATTGTCTCAATAAAGCTGTGTAACCAGCCAACCCAAAAGGCATGGCACACAACAAAAAGTATTTATTTCTCACTTATGAGTTTGTGGTCAGCTGCAGTGGCTCTGTTTCAGGCTGCAGTGTGTAGATTATCTGGGTAGCTCTGTTCTATATGTCTTTCTTTCTTCCTGGACCAGTGGGCTTTTTAGGCATGATTTTCTCATAGTCATGCCAGAAAGGCAAGAGGGTAAGCCAACCATGTAAGTACATTTTAGGCCTCTGCTTATCACTTGTTTATCCCATTGGCCAAATCAAGTCCCATGGCTGAGCCCAAAGTCAAGGATCAGGGAAACACACTCTACCTGTAGTGGGAGGAATTGCAAAGTTACATGGAAAAGTGAAGCACTGGGAAGAATAATGCAATGAACTACATACAAGTAGTCAACTAGGCCTGCTCCCTAATATTTTGTGAAGACCTGAGATAAGGGTTTGAAAGGAAGTCTACTCTCCTCTCTTCTTATTTCCTGGCTCCACTCAGCACCTGGGGTCAACATTGTCAAATAACGGATAGAGACCAGGTAGGATGAAGGCTGGAAAAAGCCTTTGGATTTGGCAATTAGAAAGTTTACGATTTCCTTTGAAAAGCTATTTTCCAGGAATGATTCAAGACATTAAGGATAAGGGGGAAGTGGAGAGAAAGAGTGAATATAAAATACATTTCCAAGTAGTAAAGGAAATGGAGGAACTGGAGTAGCTCAGGGATGCAGGACTGAAGGGAGAGACTTTCTTTTTAATTTTAATTTTTCTTCCAGCTTTATTGAGATATAACATTGTGTAAGCTTAAGGTGTACAAAGTGATGGTTTGATGCACTTGTATATTACAAAATGATTACCACCATAGATTTAACTAGTAACTGCATCATGTCACATAATTGCCATTTCTTTTTTCCCATGAGAACATTTAAAATTTACTCTCTTTGCAACTTTCAGGTATACAATATAGTACTATTGTTATCAAGTCCAAGCTCTTTCTGCTCGTCACATGACAGGCTGATACATTGGGAGACAAGGTGTTGGAACAAGGAATAACTACTTTATTCGGAAAAGCCAGCAGACTGAGAAGATGCAGACTAATGTCTCAAAGAACCATCTTCCCCCAGTCAGAATTTAGGCTTTTTTAATATAAGAAAGGGGATGGGAGGGGGTGTGGTTGGTTGTTGCAAACTTCTTGGTGCAGAAATCCTTGTTCTTGTAGCTGTTCATGGAGGTCAGGTCATGGTCAGGTCACGATGTTCCTGTAAACCTCCAACAAAATAAATGTTATTCTCTGTTCTGCATTTTTTAATCTGAAAGTGTAATACTTTTAAAGGTCATAGCCTTGAGAATAGGCTATCCTGTATATTGCAAGCTATAGGCAGTATTCTTTTGCAAAAGATACAGAGCCAACAAGACTAAACACAGGTGACAGAGGACAAAGGTTAAAGTAAGGTTAAAATAAAAAGAACAGGTCTAGTGTTGTCAGATTTGTTCTTCCCTATTATATTATTAATTATAATCACCATGCTGTACATACTCAGAACTTATTCATCTTATAAACAGGAACTTTGTACCCTTTCACCAACATCTCCTCATTTTCCCCATCTCCCATCCCATCTCTGTTTCTATGAATTTCTATGAATTTGACTTTTTAGATTCCACATATAAGTGATATCATATAGCATTTGTCTTTCTCTGTCTGACTTATTTCACTTAGCATAATGCCCTCAAATTTTATCCATGTTGCTGCAAGTGGCAGGAGTTCTTTCTTTCTCATGGCTGAATTTTATATATATATATATATATATATATATATCGATAGATAGATATAGGTATATATATAATATATAGATATAGATACATCTTCTTTATCCATTCATCTATTTCCAGACACTTAGGTTGCTGTTTCCATGTCTTGGCTATTGAGAACAATGCTGCAAAGAACATGGGAGTGTAAATATCTCTTTGAGATCCTCTTTTTATTTCCTTTGGATAAATACACAAAAGTGGGATTGCTGTATCATATGGTAGTTTTATTTTTAATTTTTTGAGGAACCTCTGTACTGTTTTCCTTAAAGGTCATACCAATTTCCATACAAACTAAAAGTGCACAAATATTCCCTTTTCACTACATCCTTGCCAACACTTGTTATCCATTGTCTTTTTCTTTTTTGCGGTACGCAGGCCTCTCACTGCTGCGGCCTCTCCCGTTGCGGAGCACAGGCTCCGGACGCTCAGGCTCAGCGGCCATGGCTCACGGGCCCAGCCACTCTGCGGCATGTGGGATCCTCCCGGACTGGGGCACGAACCCGCGTCCCCTGCATCGGCAGGCGGACTCTCAACCACTGCGCCACCAGGGAAGCCCCCATTGTCTTTTTAATGATAGAAATTCTAACAGTGTGAAGTTATATCTCATTGTGGTTTTGATTTGCATTTTCCTGATCATTAGTGATGTTGAGTGCCTTTTCATGTATCTCTTGGTCATTTGTCTGTCTTCTTTGAAAAAAATGTCTATTCAGAGTGGACTGGCCAATATGACACAGTAGGAAGACGCTGAGCTCACCTCCTCCCAGATGAGCACACCAAAATTACAACTATTTATAGAGCAACTATTGATGAGAGAAACTGGAAGACCAGCAGAAAAGATCTTCTACAACAAAAGATACAAAGAAGGAACCACAATGAGATGGGTAGTAGGGGCAGAGTTATGATTTACTTAAGACTCATACTCCTGGGTGGGCGACCCCAAAATGGGAGGATACGTACAATTGCAGAGGTTCTCCCCAAGGAGTGAGGGGTCCAGGCCCCACATTGGGCTCTCCAGCACAGGGGACCTGCTCTAGGAAGACAAACACCCAGAAAGTTTGGCTTTGGAGGCCAGTGGGGTTTAGTTTTCAGAGAGCCATACAACTGAAGGAAACAGAGACTCCATTCCTAAAGGGTGCACACAAAATCTCACATACTCTAGGACCCAGGGCCAAAGCAGTAATTTGAAAGAAGCCTAGGCAAACCCACCTGCTGATCTTAGAGAACCTCCTGGAGAGGTAAGAGGCAACTGGAGCTCACTCTGGGGACATAAACATTGGTGGCAGCCGATTTGGGGAGCTCATTCTATCATGTGGACACTGGTGCTGGCAAGTGCCATTTTTGGACCCTCCCTCTAGCTTATTAGCTCCAAGGGCCCAGCCCCGCCCACCAACCTGTCACCACCAGTATTGGGATGCCTCAGACCAAGCAACTAGCAGGCAGGAGACACAGCCCCATCCACTAGCAGGTCAGCTGCCTTAAGTCTCCCTGAGCTGACCACCAGCCCAGGACTGGGTCCTGTCCACCAGAGGTCCCAGGACCTGTCCCCACACAACAGTGTGCTTTCACTAGCCCCAGAACCCCCAGGGCCCTGTAGCCAGAGACCCTGGGACCCATCTCCACCAACCAATGGGCCAGCACTAACCCCAGGACCAGCCTCACCCACCAGCCTCAGGACCCCTGGGCCTTAGCCCCACCCACCAGTGTGCAGGCACAAACCCCAGGACCCCTGGGCCCTGGCTCTGCACACCAGCAGGCCAATGCCAGCTCTGGGACATTTTGGGTCCCTCAGCCAGCTGCCACAGGATCCAGTCCCAACCACCCACCAGTGGGGCTGACACCAGCTTTGGGACACACTAGACCCCACAGCCAGACATGTTAGGAATTGGCCCTGCCCACCAGCGGGATCTGGGATTTCTAGGGAACTGTAGCCAGAGACCTGGAAACATAGATCTACCCACCAGTGAGCTGGCTGGAGCCTCCAGATGTCCTTGTCCCTGGCCATGCCTACCAGCAGGCCAACACCAGCCCTGGGACCTCCCCACATCCTAAGCCCTGCCCACCAGCCTGCTGAAACCAGCTCTGAGACACTTTGGACCACTCAGTTGGCCAACATCAGATTTGGGAAATACCAGACCCCACAGCCAACCATGACAGGAACCAGCTATGCCCACCAGCATGCTGACACTAGATCTGGGACCACCAGTCACGCAACTACCCACTCCAGAACCCAGCTCTGCCTATCCGTGGGTCACCAGCACTGGCGCTGGGACACCTGGGGCCCTTCAGCCAGCAGCCTTATGACCCAGCACTGCCTACCAGTGGCCACCAGCTTCAGCATGATGCAAGGTTTGGCAACCAACTGGACTGGGAACTAACCACACCTACCAGACCACTCATAGTAGTCAGCCTACCACAACAGAAACCACACAACTCAAATAGGGGTCACCCCTAGAGCATATAGCTCTGGTGACCAGAGGAGAGTGCACTGCTGGGACACACAGGACATTTCCTACAAAAGACTACTGTTCCAAGGTTGGGAAACATAACCAACTTACCACATATATAGAGTGAAAACAGCAAATTAGGCAAAATGAGGCAACAGAGGAATATGTTCCAAATGAAGGAACAAGAAAAAAAAACCCAGAAGAAAAACTAAGTGAAGTGGAGATATGTAATCTACCTGATAAGAAGTTCAAGGTAATGATCGTGAAGATGTTCAAAGGACTTGGGAAAAGATTGGATGAACAGATTGAGAAGTTAAACGTTTTAAACAAAGAGTTAGAAAACATAAAGAAGAACCAAACAGAGATGAAGAATACAATAACTGAAATGATAAAAGAATCAACTAGAAAGAATCAACAGTAGATTAGATAATACAGAGAAACATATCAGTGAGCTGAAAGACAAGAGTCATAGAAATCACTGAAGCTGAATGGAAAAAAGATAAAGAATAAAAAGAAATGAAGACAGTTTAAGAGACCTCTGAGACAACATCAAGTTTACTAACATTCACATTGCAGGGTCCTAGAAGGGGAAGAGAGAGAGAAAGGGGAAGAGAACATATTTGAAGATATAATAGCTGAAAAATTCCCTAACCTGTGGAAGGGGACAGACATCCAGGTCCAGAAAGTACAGAGAGTCCCAAAAAAATCAACCCAAAGAGGACCAACCAAGACACATTGTAATTAACATGGCAAAAATGAAAGATAAAGAGAGATAAAAGCAGCAAGGGAAAAGCAACAAGTTATGTACTAGGGAACTCCCATAAGGCTATAAGTTAAATTTTCAGCAGAAATTCTGCACGTCAGAAGGGAATAGTATGATATATTTAAAACGATGAAAGGGAAAAAATCTATAATCAAGAATTCTCCACCTGGCAAGAATTCCATTCAGATTCAATGGAAAGATAAAAAGTTTTACAGATGAGCAAAAACTAAGAGAGTTCAGCACCACCAAACCAGACTTACCAGAAATGTTAAAGGGACTTCTCTAAACAAAAAAGAAAATGCACCAACTAGAAAAATGAAAAGTATGAAAGGTAAAATCTCATTGTAAAGGCAAATACACAGTAAAGTAGCAAGTCAACCATGTATAAAGGTAGTAGGTAGGTTAAAAGACAAAAGTAGTAAAATCATTTATATCTGCAATAAGTAGTTAAGGGATATACAAAACAAAAAGATGTAAAATACAGTGTCAAAGACAATAAACATGGGGGAAGTAAAAATGAAAGCTTGTTAAAATATATTTGAAATTAAGAGATCAATAACTCAAAATAATCATGTAGATAGATAAATAGATATGGATATAGATACAGATAAATAGATAGGAGGATAGCTATGTATAAACCTCATGGTAACCACAAACTAAAAATCTATAATAGATACACACACAGGGCTTCTCTGGTGGCGCAGTGACTGGGAATCCACCTGCCAATGCAGGGAACACAGGTTCGGGCCCTGGTCTGGGAAGATCCCACATGCCACGGAGCAACAAAGCCTGCGAGCCACAACTACTGAAGTCCAGGTGCCTAGAGCTTGTGCTCCACAACAAAGAGAAGATACCGCGATGAGAAACCTGTGCACCACAACAAAGAGTAGCCCACTCGTTGCAACTAGAGAAAGCCCACGTGCAACAATGAAGACACAACACAGCCAAAAATAAAATAAATAAATTTTAAAAAATAGATACACACACAGATAAAAGAAAGGAATCCAAACATAGCACTAAAGATAGTCATCAAATCACCAGGGAAGAGAACAAAAGGAACAAAAAAGGAACTACAAAAACAACCCCAAAACAAGGAAAAAAATGACAATGAGAACATACTTATCAATAATTACTTCAAATGTAAATGGATTAAATGCTCCAATCAGAAGACATAGAGTGGCTGAAGAGATATAAAAACAAGACCCATATATATGCTGCCTACAAAAGGCTCACTTCACATCTAAAGATACATACAGACTGAAAGTGAGTTGCTGGAAAAAGGTATTTCATGAAAATGGAAATGAAAAGAAAGCTTGGGTAGTAATACTTATACCAGACAAAATAGACTTTAGCACAAAGACTATAATGAGAGACAAATAAGGACATTACATAATGATCAAGGGATCAATTCAATAAGAAGATGTAGTAATTGTAAACATATATGCACCAAACATAGGAGCACCTAAATACATAAGGCAAATATTACGAAACATAAAAGGAGAAATTGACCATAATACAATAATAGTAAGGGATGTTAACACCTCACTTACATTAATGGACAGATAATCCAGACGGAAAATCAGTAAGGAAGCACTGGCTTTAAATGACATATTAGACCATGTTGCTTAGTAGATATATATAGAACATTCCATCCAAAAGCAGCAGAATAAACATTCTTTTCAAGCGCTATGGAACATTCTCCAGGATAGATCACATGCTGGGCCACAAAACAAGTCTCAATAAATTTAAGAAAATTGAAATCATATCAAGCATCTTTTGTGACTACAAAGCTATGAGACTAGAAATCAACCATAAGAAAAAAAAGGGGACTTCTCTGATGGCACAGTGGCTAAGAATCTGTCGGCCAATGCAGGGGACATGGGTTAGATCCCTGGTCTGGGAAGATCCCACATGCTGCAGAGCAAATAAACCCATGTACCACAGCTACTGAGCCTGCACTCTAGAACCCACAAGCCACAATTACTGAGCCCGCGTGCCACAACTACTGAAGCCCACGTGTCTAGAGCCTGTGCTCCGCAACAGGAGAAGCCACCTCAATGAGAAGGCTGTGCACTGCAATGAAGAGTAGCCCTTGCTGGCTGCAACTAGAGAAAGCTTGTGCACAACAATGAAGACCCAGCACAGCCAAAAATAAATTAATTAATTTATTAAAAAAAAAAGAAAAGAAAAACACAGAAAAACACAAAGATGTGGAGGCTAAACACTATGCTACAACCAATGAATCACTGAGGAAATCAAATAGGAAATAAAAAAATACCTGGAGACAAATGAAAATGAAAATGTAATGTTCCAAAATCTATGGGATGCAGCAAAAGCAGTGCTAAGGGGGAAGTTTATAGTGATACAAGCCTACCAAAGGAAACAAGAAAAATTTCAGATGAATAACCTAACCTTACACCTAAAAGAACTAGAAAGAGAAGGACAAATAAAACCTAATGTTAGTAGCAGGAAAGAAATCATAAAGATCAGAGCAGAAATAAAAGAAACAGAGACTAAAAAAAAAAAAATAGAAAAGGTTAATGAACCAGACAAAGATATCAAAAAAAAGAAAATTACAGGTCACTATCACTGATGAACATACACTAAAAGATCCTCAACAAAATACTAGCAAACCAAATTAAACAATACATTAAAAGGATCATACCATGATCCAGTGGGATTTTTCCCAGGGATGCAAGGATGGTTCAATATCTGCAATGTTAATATGATATACCACATTAACTATTTGAAAATAAAAATTGTGTATCATCTCAATAGGTGGAGAAAAAGCTTTTGACAAAATTCAACTTGCATTTATGATAAAAATTCTCAACAAAGTGAGTATAGAGGGAACATACCTCAACATAATAAAGGCCGTATATGATAAGCCCACAGCTAACATCATGCTCAATGGTGAAAAGTTGAAAGAATTTCCTCTAAGATCAGGAACAAGACTAGGAGGCCCCGTCTCACCACTTCTATTCAACTTAGTATTGGAAGTCTTAGCCATAGCAATCACTGTTTGCAGACAACATGATACTATACATAGAACATTCTTAAAACAGTACCAACAAACTACTAGAGCTCATCTATGAATTTGGTAAAGTTGCAGGATAGAAAGTTAATATACAGAAATCTTGTGTTGTGTTTCTATACAATAACAACAAACTATTGGAAAGGAAAATTAAGAAAGCAGTCTCTTCTACAATTGCATCACAAAGAATAAAATACCTAGGAATAAATCTAAGGTAGTAAAAGACCTGCACTCAAAAAACTGTAAGACACTGGTGAAAGAAATTGAAGACAACACAAACTGATAAAAAGATATATCATGTTCATGGATTGGAATACTTAATAAGGTTAAAATGACTGTACTACCCAAGGCAATCTACAGATTCAATGCAATCCCTATCAAAATACCAACAGCATTTTTCACAGAACTAGAAATAATTCTAAAATTTGTATGGAAACACAAAGGACCCCAAATAGCCAAAACAATCTTGAGAAAGAAGAACAAAACTGGAGATATCATGCTCCCTGGTTTCAAACTATACTACAAAGCTCCAGTCACCAAAACCATATGGTACTGGCACAAAAGCAAGCACACAGATCAATGGAACTGAATAGAGAGCCCAGAAATGAGCCCAAAGTTATATGGGCAATTAACCTACAATCGAGGATGAAAGAATATACAATGGGTAAATGACATCCTCTTTAATAAATGGTTTTGGGAAAACTGGACAGCTACATGCAAAAGAATCAAACTGGACTACTCTCTCATACCATGAACAAAAATAAATTCAAAATGGATTAAAGACTTAAATGTAAGACCTGAAACCATAACACATCTAGAAGAAAAAACATAGGCAGTACTCCCTTTGACAGCTTACTAATATTTTTTTGATATGTCTCTTCAGGCAAGAGACTCAAAGCCAAAAAAAAAAAAAAAAATCAAAAAAGAAAAAAACAAGTGGGACTAGAAAGCTTTTGCATAGCAAAGAAAACTATCAAAAAAACCAAAAGGCCACCTACTGAATGGGAGAAGATATTTGCAAAAGGTATATTAAATAAGGGGTTAATATCCAAAATATACAAGGAACTCATATAAGTCAACATCAAAAGAACAAACAACTGGATTAAAAAATGTGCAGAGGATCTGAAGAGACGTTTTTCCAAAGAAGATATACAGATGGCACGTGGCCAATAGGCACATGAAAAAATGGTGAACATCACTAGTCATCAAGGAAATCCAAATCAAAACCACAAATGAAATATCACTTCACACTTGTCAGAATGGCTATTATCAAAAAGACAAGAAATAACATGTGTTGTCAATGATGTGGAGAAAAGAGAAACATTGTACACTCTGGTGGGAATGTAAATTGGTACAGCCACTGTGCAAAACAGTATGGAGATTCCTCAAAAAATAGCAATTTCACTCCTGGGTATTTATCTGGAGAAAACAAAAACAGTGATTAGAAAAGTTATATGCACACCTATGTTCATTACAGCATTATTTACAATAGCCAAGATGTGGCAGAAACCCATGTGCCCATGAATGGATGAATGGATAAGAAGATGTGGTGTATATATATATATATATATATATATATATATATATATATATGAAAAATAAAAAAGACATACACATATATATAATAAACACACACATATATATCTTGCTATTTGTGACAGCATGGATGGACCTAGAGTATTATGCTAAGTGACATAGGTCAGACAAAGACAAATACTGTATTATTTTACTTATATGTGGAATCTGAAAAATAAAACAGAGGAACAAATATAAGAAAACAGAAACAGGGCTTCCCTGGTGGCGCAGTGGTTGAGAGTCTGCCTGCCGATGCAGGGGACACGGGTTCGTGCCCTGGTCCGGGAGGATCACACATGCCACGGAGCGGCTGGGCCCGTGAGCCATGGCTGCTGAGCCTGCACGTCTGGAGCCTGTGCTCCGCAACGGGAGAGGCCACAACAGTGAGAGGCCCGCGTACCGCCAAAAAAAAAAAAAAAAAAAACAAAAACCAGAAACAGACTCATAGATACAGATAGATACAGAGAAGAAACATGGTGCTACCAGAGGGGAGAGGTATGGGGGAGGAAAGAAATAGGTGAGGGAGATTAAGAGGTACAAACTTCCAGCTGCAAAATAAGTGAGCCACAGGTATAAAATGTACAGTGTGGGGAATATAGCCAATAATTTTAGTATGTTTTTATAATGACGTAGTGCAACTAGACTTACTGTTGTGATCATTTTGAAAAGTATAAAAACACCAAATCACTATGTCATTAATCAGGAACTAATATAGTGTTGTAAATCAATTATACTTCAAAACCTACCAACCAAACAAACTCATATTAAAGGGGATCAGATATGCGGTTACCAGAAACAGGGGATAGGGGGAGGGGGAATTGGATGAAGGTTGTCAAATAGTACAAACTTCCAGTTATAAGATAAAGATAAGTAAAAGATATGTAATGTAAAACATAATAAATGTAATTAACATTGTTGTATGCTATATATGAAAGTAAATCCAAGAGTAAATCCAAGAGTTCTCATCATAAGAAAAAAGTTTTTTTCTTATGTCTTTAATTTTGTATCTATATGGTATGATAGATATTCACTAATCTTATCATTTCATGATGAATGTAAATTAAATCATTGTGCTGTACACCTTCAACTTATACAGTGTTGTACGTCCATTATATCTCAATAAAACTGGAAGAAAAAATGTCTATTCAGATCTGCCCATTTTTCAATTGGTTTTTTTATTGTTTGTTTTGTTTTGTTATTGAGTTGTATGAGTTCTTTATTTTGGATATTAACCCCTTATCAGATATATGATTTGCAAATATTTTCTACCATTGGTATGTTACCTTTTCATTTCAATGATAGTTTTGTTTTTGTTCTGCTTTTTTTTTTTTTTTCTGGGCAGAGAAAAAAATCATTAGTTTGATGTAGTCCCACTAGTTCATTTTTGCTTGTTTTGCTTGCACTTTTGGCATCACATCCAAAAAAAATTGTTACGAAGACCAATTACTCTGTGTTTTCTTCTAGTAGTTTTACAGTTTCTAGTCTTACCTTTAGGTCTTTAATCCATCTTGAGTCAATTTTTGTGTCTGATGTAAGATAAAGGTCCAGTTTCCTTCTTCTGCATTTGGTTATCCAGTTTGAAAGGAGAGATTTTTATTTGGAAAGACTCAAGCATATGTATACTGATCAAGGTAAAGAAAAGAAGGAACATCTGAAGCTGTAAGAGGGAACTTTTCCCAGAGGAGAAGTTGACTTCAGCAGGTGACAGTGATCCCCATTTCTCTTACACAGGAGATGAGGAAGAGTTGGATGAAAAGATGGTGAACAGTAGGGAAGTTGAAGTTTTCATAATGAATGGTGGTCATTTCAGTGAAGTGGGAGGCAAATGCCTTTTCTAAGAGCAAGAAGGATAGAAGCAGGTCTAGGATTTTAAGTAGAGAGGAAAGGATTATAAATGGGTGCTGTGAGCGGAAATAGAAGTCAAAGGATGGTTGAACAGCCTTGAGGGTCCAAATGATACTGAGCAACACAAATGTGCTGTGGTGCTAGTTGCCATGGTCACAACCTTTTGTCCCCATGACAGTAGAAGGGGGAGGAATTGGCAGTGTTGGTATGATGAAGATCAAGATGTTAAAGGAAGCTAAAGATTTAGAAATGGTTTAGTCAAATTGGTGGCTCATGGAAGTATGGAAACATGAGGTGAGTAGCTTCTAACATTTATTCTGCCAAGCCCTGTTTTGGGCCCCTTACATTAAGTATTCTTAATACTTACAAATGCCTAAGGTAGATATTATAAACTCCATTTTATACCTGAGAAAACTGTAGCTTACGGAAGCCACATAACTTACTCAAACTCACCTGCTGATTAATGGAGAAGCCAGGGATCAAACTCAGATCTCTCTGAATTGGAAGCTTGGATAGAAGAAAATTCAGGATAGAAGGGGAAAATGCCAACAGATTTTATAAAAATCAGAAATGAAGACAAGGATTAGAGTAATGTGTAGGCCCCATGGAAATTAAGCAGAGGAAGAGGTGGATAGAAAGGGGGCACAGAGAGGAATTTCAGAGCTTGTAGTCTTGCCAATAGAGTAATGTTAATAGAACGTAAAGGAAAAAGTGAGGCTGTGAATGCATTGCCTATGTGGCATGAGGAACATGGTTGGCAGAGTTGGGATCTTGAAGTCAAGGTATTGGGTGGGTTATCCATGTTGATGTTGAAGTGTCTCAGGATGATGACAGAGAATGAGGTGGATAGGGAATCTGTGAGCCAAGTGGTTAAATTTCTGAGGAGCATGACCACAGCTCAATCTGGTGCCCTACTTCATCAGGAAGGCTGAGAAATTAGGGGGTCAGAAGAACAGTTTAAACATGGCAGTGAAGAGTATTGAGAGGCTGTAAATCTACTAAGGCAGGAGACGAAAAATCGGTTCATTTACAGTGAATGAGGAGAAAGAGGTAGTTCTTTGAAGAGGGCTTCAAAGTGATCAGGAAGGGGTCTGAGAAATGATACAATCCATTATACTAATGTGGAAGCAGATGCGGAGAGGCAGAATGATTTGCTTAAGTTCACACAATAAATGCGTGGCAATGGAGGGGGTAGATGGGACAGTATGGTTGAATGGTCAGGAAATAGAGTTTGGAATGAGATTGACTTGAGTTTGAATATCAGTGTGATCACTTACACTGTGAGGCTTGAGGTATTACCTAATCTCTCAGCTTTCTCATGTGTAAAATGAGATATATAATATCTATAGCAAAGGATTGTTGTAAGGACTTAACGGTGAATATGAAGTGCTTACTTTCTGTATTGTGCTTGGCACCAGAAAGTGCCCAATACATTTTAACTGCTAAACTGGAACTGACCTAAAGGGCCCCAAGTCTTAGTCTAGTACTCTTCTGGTCATTCCACACTGACCTGACATTCTATTTAGAGGGCATTCATGTTAGGCCATCTTCATTCGAGCTTCCTCTACTAGTCACTCCAAACTCACACACCCTTGCTGGTAAGAACTCATGTGAGATCTCTGGCTTCTGAGGGGGCTAAAAAAAAACCCCTGCTGACAGTGGCAGAAGCTAGTTTAACCACTACTATACATTTCTGGTCTACATACTCGTCTTCTTCCTGTGATGTACATACAAAAAGCTTTTTGCCGAGTGAGACGCTAAAATTGGTGATTGAAGGGATCTTCTTTCATATATTTCAAGAGGACTTTAAAAATACGGAAGGCTCCATACTCTCCCTACCTCTCCTACATCTGTCTGAGATTGTTTAAGCATGAGTAATGAAACAAGGTGAGGACAGCCAGAGATTATCTAGAAACAGACAGGTTTAGCCACTTGCTCAGTTCCTTGCAAACCAGGACTTGTAACCCATTCTCCTCACTACTGGTTTATTTTTAAAATGTATTTTTAATTAATAACTACAATTTTTTTAAAAAAAAGCAGTACATACATGAGGGAAAGAATTCCAAAAGTGCATACATAGTAAAAATTATCTTCCTCCTACTTCAGGACCCTTCCTCCCAATCTCTCTCCTGGCTGCCACTACTGTTGACAGTTCCTTGGATATCCTTTCAGAAATATTCTATCTGTGTAGTATTTTATGTATATATAGACATATATATGAATTTTTTCTTTGTGATTTAAAAAAAAATTATTTATTTATTTGGCTGCCCTGGGTCTTAGTTGTGGCACTTGGGATCTTCATTGTGGCGAGTGGGATCTTTAATTGTGGCATGCAGGATCTTTAGTTGCGGCATGCGGGCTCTTAGTTGAGGCATGCGGGATCTAGTTCCCTGACCAGGGATCGAACCCGGGCCCCCTGCATTGGGAGTGTGGAGTCTTAACCTCTGGGCCACCAGGGAAGTCCCGTGATTTTTTAATTGAGGTATAAATGACTTACAACATTAGTAATTTCTGGTGTACACATAATGATTTGATATTTGTATATGTTGTGAAATAAGTGTAGTTAATATCCGTCACCATACGTAGTTACAGAACTTTTTTTTTTCTTGTGGTGAGAATTTTTAAGATCTAGTCAATTAGCTACTTTCAATTATGCGATACAGTATTCTTTTTGGTTTTTTCCTTTTTTTTTTCAACAAATATATCTGTTCAGTTTTTTATTCAACCAAACAAAAAGATTCTACAATCAATTCCACTTGCATTTTTTCCTTGAAATATAGTTGATTTACAATGATGTGTTAATTACTGCTGTACAGCATATATACATTCTTTTTTTTAAAAAAATAGATTTATTTATTTATTTATGGCTGTGTTGGGTACTCGTTGCTGTGCGTGGGCTTCCTCTAGTTGTGGCGAGTGGGGGCCACTCTTCGTTGTGGTGCGCGGGCCTCTCACTGTTGTGGCCTCTCCTGCTGTGGAGCACAGGCCCCAGGCGTGCAGGCTTCAGTAGTTGTGGCACATGGGCTCAGCAGTCGTGGCTCGCGGGCTCTAGAGTGGAGGCTCAGTAGCTGTGGCACACGGGCTCAGCTGCTCCGCAGCATGTGGGATCCTCCCGGGCCAGGGCTCGAACCCATGTCCCCTGCATTGGCAGGCAGACTCCCAACCACTGAGCCACCAGGGAAGCTCCTACATTCTTTTTTTAAATATTCTTTTCCATTATGGTTTATCATAGGATATTGAATATAGTCCTCTGTGCTATACAGTATGACCTTGCTGTTTATCTCCTTTTCTCTTTTTCCTGAAATATAGTTGATGTACAATATTATATAAGTTTCAGGTGTACAACAAAGTGATTCACAATTTTTAAAGGTTATATCCCATTTATAGTTATAAAATATTGGTTATATTCCCTGTGCTGTACAATATATCCTTGTATCTTATTCATTTTATACATAGTAGTTTGTACCTCTTAATCCCCTCCCCCATCTTGCCCCTCCCCACTTCCCTCTCCCAACTTGTAACCACTAGTTTGTTCTCTATATCTGTGAGTCTGTTTCTTTTTTCTTGTATTCACTAGTTATTTTATTTTTTTAGATTCCACACATAAGTGGTATCATACAATATTTGTCTTTCTCTGTCTGACTTATTGCACTTAGCATAATACCCTACAGGTCCATCATCCATGCTGTTGCTAATGGCAACATTTCATTCTTTTTTATGGCTGAGTAGTATTCCATTATGTGTGTGTGTGTGTGTGTGTGTGTGTGTGTGTGTGTGTGTATACCACATCTTCTTTATCCATTCATCTGCTGATGGACACTTAGGTTGCTTGAATTTTTTTTTTAAATGAAAACATGCTCTATATACTGTTTCATGCATTTTTTTCACTCTACCCTACAATTTGAAGACAGTTTCATATCTGAATATAGAGTCTTTTCTCTTTCTCCTTGATGATTGCATAATTATCCGTGGCATAAATTATTTAGCCTCAACTTCCAGTTTGGTTCTCACATGCCTTTTTTTTGTTGATGGCACCATTCTCCCGGTTACTCTGCTCCAAACCTTGGAGTAATACCAAACATCCTCCTTCCCCATACCTAGTAAATCATGCCAATTCTGCTTTTACAATGCTTTTCCTACTTGTCCATTCTTTTTCATTCTCATTGCCACTTCCCTGGTTTAGGCCTTACCATTTTCTATAGCATTTTCCTGTCTCCAAATTTTCTATTTCTGTCCACCTTGCACACTTGCTTTAGATCAAGTTTCCTAAGGCCAAAATTTGGTTTGTGTCACTACTCTTCTTAAAAACCTTCAGTGGATTCCCAGTCATTGTGTTATATTTTAAAACTCAAGCAGTGATCAATAAATATGATTTAAAAATTCTAATCTGGTGAATTTATGAAATGCAGATGCCTGGATAAGAATGTCCATATGTAGGACCTTTGGTCTGTATTAAAAAAAAGGATCCAAGGTGCTTTTGATGCAGTTGGTTGTTGGACCAGTGGAGCCATTAGAATAAAGTACAAATTTCTCTTCCCAGTATTCCTTTTCCAAGATGCTTTTCCAGCCCCATCTCTTGCTACTACTAATCTACACACCAGTGCAAATGAAGTTTTTGTTGGCCTTCTGGGTGCTCCTCACACCTTCCAATCACATCTTTAAAAAATGTTCAGGCTTAGTCTCTCAATGAATCCTTCGCAGCCAGAAGTGATCACTGTGCTCGATTCTCTGAACTGGCTTACAGGTACATTATGCCTTATCTCTTAGTTTTGGGTTTCTTAGTTTTGAGCTTTTCCTCCCTGTTAACTTGTAAGATCGCTGTCCGCAGAAACCTAGTTCGTCCTTTCTTAATATTCGTGCCTATAGAGGCTTTTGCACTTTGAGGCATGGGTCTTAAGAATTTGTAGGTTTAGTGCCATTGCCGGACTTAATCTCCGTTGCATATGAAGTCCTTAACTGTTCCTGCCTTAGAGCGGAGCTTTTAACACGTTTGCCGATTCAATGAATAACGTGTGGAACCCCATCTCCCAGAGAACTACAATCCCAGCGGGCATTGCGCGGAACGTCTGCGGACGCGGGGACGCTAGGGGGCGTGCCGCATGTGAGGGAGGGGTCGTCCTGCGGGTAGCAGGAGGCTCAGGAGGCTCTGGAGACTGGGGTGAGAGAGAGGAGGGAGAGAGAGAGAGAGAGAGAGCGAGAGAGAGGGAGAGAGGGAGAGAGAGAGAGCGCGAGCGAGCGAAAGGTGAGCCGAGCTGAAGGAGGGCACGCGCTGCCGGGCACCCCCAGTCTATGGAGCGGGGTAAGATGGCGGAGGCGGAGAGCCTGGAGACAGCGGCGGAGCACGAGCGGATCCTCCGAGAGATCGAGAGCACCGACACGGCCTGCATCGGGCCCACGCTCAGGTACCCTGGGTACCGGGGCCACAGATGGGCGGGCACGGGCGGGATCCGGGGGCAGGCTTCCTCCGGGCTGTGCGCCGGGCCGGCCACCCGCAGGGCCAGCGCCGGCCCCTCCCTTCGGAGAGCCAGGCGAGCGACCTCCACCCTCGGTGAGGCGGGTCCCCCTCCGCAGTCCCGCCGGGGGGTCCCTTCCCGACCGTCGGCGCCGGCAGCCCCGTTACTCTGTAGGCTCCTGCCTCCCTTGGGGCTGGGGAGGCCGTCGTTCTCCCTCCGAGGCTAGACCGGCGCGGGCAGCGGGAGCGCGCCCGGCAGGTGGTGGCTTTTAGCAGAGCTTTCCCACTGAGGACATCACCCTTCTGTCTCCGACTCAAACCTCGTCCTGCCCTAGACCCAAGACCTGCTCTTTAGGCAAAACAGAATTCACCCCACGGTCTCTTGCTCGGAAATTAAACTCTTGCCTCAGAATCACAACCACTTCTCAGAATCGAGTTCTTGAAAATCCTAGGCCTGGAAGGAGGGAAGTTTCCTTCAGCGTCTCCTGTGAGCGGGTGCTTGCTGAGCCCTGTCAGGAGGACGACCTCCCCAAGTGTGCAGCCTCCTGGTACTCCTCACCGAAGAGACGTTATCTCCCCTCCGTTCCCTGTGACCATTACTTTGCCCACACACCCCCATTTTATTTGGAGTTGTCAAAACAAGCCGCCACCCACCTCAACTTATTTAACAAAACTTAGGTACCACTTACTATGTAAAGTGCAAGACATTTATTAAGCGATTTACAAGTATAACTTATTCAAACTGCACAACAGCCCTATTAGGAAGGTACTATTATTGCCCTCCTTTTACAGATGAAGCACAGAGAGGTTAAGTGACTTGCCCAAGGTCACAGAGAAAATAAATTGGGAGAGTCGTGATTCCTGCTCACGCATTCTGGATCCAGAGTCTGCATTCTTAATCTCTGTTTTTCTGCCTCAGTTGGGGATCACCATCTACCAGTACTTTATGTTAATTACTCACCAAGCGCAATTTCAAACTACCTTTTTCTTTCCCCTCAGTTTATTGGTGCCCTAGAACTAGCTTATCTTCGTCCTTCCTGTGGCACCTTCTGGTCTCCATGCAGCCAACAGAGAGAATTATCTTACCCACCTTGTACAGTCTTGGGTCGCTGTTCCTCCCCTCAAAAAAGTTATTACTCACTGCTTTGTTTTTTCACGGGGAGAGTTGCCTCATGAAAGTGTTTGAAGGAGGGGCAGGCTGGAGACTAGACTCCTCATTTCCACCCGCACAGCTTCCTTCTCCAGGGCATATTGTTAGCACAGTTTTACCAGTGCCATCCCTGGACATGGGACATGACCATCCTTAGTAGTTTGCTTTTTGTCCCTTACTGCATTATGATCATGACCGTCATGCTCCTCTCTTTTTACATTTTCTTGAGTTCTTAGGGGTGAATGACCCTCATTTCATTATCTTTACTTTTATAAAAACTAAGGACTACTTACTGATATTCTATGTACATTATTAATGGTTGTTAATATTTGGTTTTCATGAAACAAAATGTTATTAGAGTTACTGAGGATGCTGTTTCAGTGTTCTACTAAGAAATTTGGTTGCTGAGCTATATAGTTGGCAGCCAAGCAAAGCTCCTGCTGGAACAGTTGGGATTACCAGAGTTTTGAGGAAGGATTCTTCATCAGAACACCATTAATGTTGTCTTGAGTTGGTTGCGGTTTTTAATTGCTGTCGTTCTTGGTTTATAGGATAAATGACTTAATTTAGTGTTATCAGTTTAGTTTGTTGTGATTTGTTACGTTAGCTCTCCACTGAATAGTAATGCATATTTGTTCAACTGAATTTTGGCCTGTAATTTTCCATTATCTTGTCTGAAGAGTATACATATTATGTTTAAAATATGTTACCCATTCTCCCGCAGATTTGCCTCATTGTTATCACTGAGTTCTTTTTTCACTGGAAAGTCAGGTTTTGTTGGGGTATATGGATTAGGGATCTTTTGTCCTAAGGGGACATGGTAAAAAAAAAAAAGTTTTGAAAACCGCTGCACTATCCTACTACTTTTAGTTGCTTTTCCTGACTCCCTTTTATCATTATTAGGGGCTTTTCATTTTTGGTCTCATCTGGTCTTTGGTGGATAACCCTAAATCTTACTATCGGACCCAAGATTCAATTACTAGAACATCCTATAATACAAGTAATATACACTGTCTTTGTCTTTAGTCTAGCTTGTTCTTCCCATATTCACAGGGGATGATCTCATCTTTCTTATTCCATTCAGAGGCAGCAGCATGCACAGACTTGATGTTTCACATCTCATGCTTTACCCTGGGTGCACTTCCATAATCATTATCTCCTGGTTTTCCATCACAGTTATTAAACAGGTTTGATAAAGGCAGTAGGCTCTCTTCCCTAACTTTACTCTTAACTGTAAATCTCAAACTCTATCCCTCTTCATAGTCTTTCCTGTTTCTTCTGAGGTAGCATTTTTAAGGCACCGGGTTCTTAGCTGTTCCTGAGAAAGGTTTTGTAAGTGAAGAGGAACTAGATAATAATAATTTGTGGTACCAAATTATTCTTCCAGTTTTATCCCTTTTTGTTTGAGGATCCACAGTGGCTTGACTTTTTCATTATATAACTAACCTTATTTAAGCTTGAACAGTAAATGCAATGTTAGTTGATTCCCATGTATCATAAGGAGTGTCTTTCCTTACTTACTGTAATTCTGAAAGTCCCAAGCTTATCCATGCATATAAAGGCTGTTGCCTAGCAAATTCTTTTGGGAAAGCAGCCATCTCTTTCTTCTCTGTCTTCATCTCAAAAATTATTTTGTTAACTACAAGTCCTGATTTTGCAGATGAGGAAAGAGGCCCATAAGATGTTAGGGCATGTCTTGTTTTTAAAATAATATTGATTCTTGCCTTGTAGTGCTAATACTAAAATAGTGATCACAAATCACTCATGAACAATAGCTTCATATTTTCATTTTTCAAATCACGTTTACATATCTCTAGTCTTCTTTCACATCAGTTATTCAGAATAAGCCATTTCCTCACTTTGCTCTCTGGGTGCTAGCAATTAACATTCAGTTTTAATTGCTATTTAAGATTTTAAAACAGACTTTTAAATTTAACAGTGAAATACATTGCCTTTAAAACAGTAGCTTTATTGGGATATAATTCATAACCCGTACAGTTCACCCATTTAAACTATACAATTCATTGTTTTTTTAGTGTATTCACAGAGTTGTGTAACAGTCACCACAGTCTAATTTTAGAACATTTTCATCACCCCCAAAAGAAACCCCATACCCATTAGCACTCACTCTTCATTCTGTCCCCCTTCCCAAGGTAGTCACTACTTTCTGTCCTTATGGGTTTGCCTGTTCTGTTCACTTTGTATAAATGGAATCATACAACATTTTGAGGAACTGCCAAACTGTTTAACAAAATGTCTGTACCATTTTGCATTCCTGCCAGCAGTGTGTAAGTGTTCCAGTTTCTTCATATCGTTGTCAGCACTTGTTAGTATCTTTTTTTATTTTAGCCATCCTAGTGGATACGAAGTTGCGTCTCACTGTCGTTTTGATTTGCATTTCCCTAATGGTTAATGTTTTCATGTGCTTATTATTATTATTTTTGCGGTATGCGGCCTCTCACTGTTGTGGCCTGTCCCGTTGCGGAGCACAGGCTCTGGACGCGCAGGCCCAGCAGCCATGGCTCACGGGCCCAGCCGCTCCGCGGCACGTGGGATCCTCCAGGACCGGGGCACGAACCTGTGTCCCCTGCACTGGCAGGCGGACTCTCAACCACTGCGCCACCAGGGAAGCCCATGTGCTTATTATTTATTTATCTTTTTTGGAGCAATGTCTATTGAGATCCTTTGCTCAGTTTTTACTTGGGTTGTCTTTTTATTATTGAGTTGTAAGAGTTCTTTATATATTCTGGATATAAGTCTCTTACCAGGAATAGGATTTGCAAATACTTTCTTCCATTCTTTTGGTTTGTTTTTTCATTTTTCTTGTTGCACAAAAGTTAAATTTTGATGTAAGTCCAGTATATCTAGTTTTTATTTTTTTGCTTGTGCTTTTGGTGTTGTATCTAGGAAGCCTTTGCTTTACCCAAGATTATGAAGATTTCCTCTTTTTTTTTCCTGAGTTGTATAATTTTATCTTTACATTAAGGTCTGTGATCCATTTTGAGTTAATTTTTGCCTATAGTGTAAGGAAGGGTGTTCATTTTCATTCTTTTACATGTTGATATGCAGTTCTAGCATCATTTGTTGATTGCCATTTTTCTAACCCAGATATATTTCTGGTTGATTTATCTTGGTCTTTTTGCCATTAAATTTATATTCCTTATTTGTAGCAGAAATGTAACCTTCAAGACCCTGTCATTGTGTTTGTTTGACTTTGCTGTTCAGCTTGACCTCCCTTTTTGAGTGCTCTCACCTGGGAAGAAGTTTGCTCTAATGTTTTCAGGTAAAGGTTTTCTCTTTTTTAGCTTAGTTGCTGCCTTCCATTTCTGAGGTTCTTGTGTTATAAGAATGATGTGATTGCTATATTTGATCTTGGTAAAGCACTTTACTTTAGGGACTGATTCTTGTCTTACCTCATGGAATGGTTTTGTGTTATACTGCTCAGCTTTAAGATTAACATAAGGTGTATTAATGATAGAATCTTATCTATTTGATCTTTTTCATTGTTGAAACATTAAAAAAGCTATTATGTCAACATTTAAAAAATTTTGGAAGCTATATTAAGAATTACACTCCTATAACACTGCTGCTGTTGTTTTGGTGCATTTCCTTTTAGACCTTTGCTTTATGTATTTTGTTGTTAAAAAGCTGTATTCTTGGTGCAGTAACAATTTTCTCTCTTGCTTATTTAATTAAGTTGTGTGTAAAGCTGCCTCTTACAGAAAAGAAATATGGGGAATATTTTCAAAAGTTGTTTAGCTCAGTGTCATTTGATAATTAAATATGGGGAACTGGCTTCCCCACTTACTACTTCTGTGCCTTTGGCCACATGGCTTTGTTTTCCATCCTCTGCCCTCCCCTGTTACCTAAGTTGTACAGAAATCAGTTAATCATAATCCTTGGTTTATGACACTCTCTCATTATTGGTCACCACATGGACCTCTTTAAACAATTAATTGTTTTTATAAGCAATTTACCACCCTAGTAGACAAATTTTTCTCATCTTTAAAATGGGGATTATACCACCTACATTGCAGGAACAGTATCAAAAAAAAAAAAAAAGGAGGTAAAGCGTTCTTCACTGTACCTGCTAGGTAGTAGTAACTCCGATAATGTGAATCATCTGCCTTTTACCCTTGAGTTTGCCATGTGGACTTAGGTATTTCTGTTTCTGGAGTTACGTTAATTACAAAACTTAGTGTTTGGAGTGGTTCTTGACTTTTTTTTTCCCTTCCACTCATACAGCTGAGGGATATAATATTCATCAATAATCAGACCCTGGAAGTGGTTACTTTGATATAGACTGGAGAATGGAGGAGGAGATGGGAAACAATTTTATAAAGGCAGTTCCGGTGACTGATATACTCCGTCCTTGACAATCAATGAGGGGAAAGAAATGATCTCCCATTGCTAATTGCTTATTTTTTAGTAGTAGCTCCCTTCTAAAAATAAAATTTTTATATTTTAATTTATAAATGTAAGGTAATGACTTGTAAAAAGAAGAAACAGACAACAAAAAACTTAATCCTACCACCCTGTCACAATCTTATATTTGTATATTTCTTTTAAGCTTTTTCCATATTTATTACATTAGAAGAATATTATCATGTTGTGTCTTGCTTTTTCAGTTAACATATTATATACAGTTTTATACATTGTTATATATCTATATTATTTTGGTGGCTTCATTCATGAATTAATTTATGCATTCATTCTACAAATATTTATGGAACAACTTCTATGTGCCAGGTACTCTTCCAGGCTCTGGGGTACAACAGGGAACAAAATAGACATGTCCCTGCCCTTTTGGACCTTACATTCTAGTGGAGCACTCACAGAATAAACAAACACATGGATACATAAAATAATAGTGTTATTTAGTTGTTAGTGCTACATATGATGGGGTATTATTTTTGATTAGGTGATTAGAAAAAGTTATTCTGGCAAAGGTTTGAAAAGAGTGAAGGAGCAAGCCATATGGCTCTCTGGGGGAAGTACCTTCCAGACAGCAGGCACAGTGTGAAGACTCAGGAGAAGCATAATGGGAGGTGATGGTAGGAAATTAGTGAGGGTCCAGATAGTGTAGACAAAGAAAGAGACTGATTTTATTTCTAAGTGTTATGGCAAGGTACAAGAGAGTTTTGAGCAGGAAAGTGACATGCTGTAACTTAAGTTAAACAAAGAACATTCTGGCTGCTGTGTGAAGATTGGAGTAAGAGAAGAAACAGGAAAACCAGTCAAGGGATATTTGCAGTAATAAGAACTAAGAGATGGTTGTAGCATGCAGTAAGATGTTGGGGAGGAGATGATGAGAAGTAGTTGGATTTAGAATATATTTTGAAAGCAGAGCCAAAATATTGGATTAGTTATAGGGGTTAAAGAAAGAGAGGAATCAAGCATGATTCCAAGGCTCTTGGCCTAAGTAAATGGGTGAATGGTGGTGCCATTTATTAGAATAGAGAATAAAGGGGGAGGAATTTTATTTTTCTTTGTGGCACTTACTATTGCCTGACATACATAATTTTTAATTGTCTCCTTCATTAGAATGTGTATTCCAGGAGGGGAGGAATTTTGTTTCTTTTGTTTGCTGCTGTATCCTGGAAACCTGAAAGAGTGCCTGGCATACAGTTGGTACTCAATAAATATTTGTTGAATGAATAGAAGAATAAAATAATTGTACCATGAACTGTTAATTATTTGGGGGTTAATTAAATGATTTGTAGATTAACTGTCTTAAAAAATATGACTAGGCTTTTGAGGAAAAAATAAAACTGCTGAAAATCTTGAAAACCTCGGCGTGTTGGAAGTGTTTATTTTTTGGAATTACGTATGATTTTAGAGTTCCTCTTTCTCTTCAACAAAAGCGTAATCTAAAATAATTGGCCTGTAATGCCTGTGAATCTTAAATATTTTTGCAGTATTGTTAAAATTTTTCAAATATAAGTATGATAACTTTAGTGACTAAAATGTTATGATCTAAGTACACATTGTATAAATAAAGCTTAACATTTGGTAATAAGTTAAAATCTTTGTACATTTGGGAAAAAGGGGGTGGACAGTGTTAAATAAGTTTCAATTACAATATGGAATAGGATAATGAATTTTTTGTGGTTTAATAAAGAAAAGTTAGGTTTTATTTTAATAACTTCATTGACTTGTCAAGCAAATTGAAAAATGAAAAACTGAAAAAGCCCTCTTGTAGCTGATAAGACAGTGCTGGTTTGGTTCAATCAGCATTGGGCTCCAAGTCTGATTTTATTCGAGCTAAATAAACAAAAATTTTCATTGAAGCTCTTCCAGTGGAAGGTTATTCTGGTGTGTTATCTGATCAATTAGATTCAAGCCATAGAAAAATTAGTCACAGAGGGAAATTAAATGGGAGAGTAGCATTTGGCAATCATTCCTATGTTGAATTTGAAGAATTTATTAGTTATCATTAGATCAAATATATAGTGCTGGTGAAACTCATCTGGAAATTTTACCTAGTGTAATTCTGAAAATAAAATATGAATGGGTAAATTATCTTTATTTGTATGGGTTTGAAATATTTAAAAAGTGGAAAGAAAATGATATGAACCATAAATCTAGTATTTTTCCCATTCCCTCTATTCCTCATTTTATTAGTTTGTTGTTTATTCTTCCATTGTATTTTTAGTGCAAATATAGGCATATATGATTTTATTTTCTCCTCCCCTTTTACAAAAGAAGCAGTGTACTGTATATGCAGTTCTGTAGCTTAGTGTTTTATATTATTTCATCAGTATATTTTGGAGATCTGTCCATATCAGTATGCAGAGATTTCCCTTATTCTTTTTTACAGCTACATAGTGTAAATATACTATGGTTTATTCAGCCAGTTCCCTATTTCTGTATACTTGGGTTATGTCCAGTCTTTTGTTGGACAGAATAATGCAGCAGTGAATAATCTTGAATGTCTGTAATTTCTTATTGTACATTTCCTACTGTATCTGTAGGATCGATTCCCAGAAGTGGGATTGCTGGGTAAAATAATGAGTGTACCTGTACTTTGGTAGGTATTACTTTCTACAGGGGTTGTACCATTTTGTTCTCCTTCTAGCCGTCTATGAGATTGCTCGTTTCTCCATAGCATTTTCAGCAAAGTGTGTTTTAGACTTTTGAGTTTTTGCTAATATGATAATGACAAATGGTATTTCAGCGTTTTTATTTGTACTGTATGAGTGAGGCTGAACATCTCTTCATATGTGTAAAGACTGTGTGTGTGTGTGTGTGTACTGTCTGTCCCTGTCCTTTGATTATTTTTCTATAGGGTTGGTATTTTTCTCTTTGATTTGGGAGCACCAGTAAAGAACCTTTGATAATTATGCTTTGCTTAAATGCATCAGGAGTGTACAAACGAAAACGGGTTGTGATTACTAAAACAAAGAAACTATTGTTTTTTATGGAATGAAAGTTTCAAACCTGCCTTTCTGTTGTTTTAGTTATAAAGGAACATGAATAAACAGACATTTTAAAAGAATTAAAAAAAATCTTATACCAAGAGGCTATGATAATTTGAAATCAGAAGGTTTTTTTGGGGGAATGCAGTAACATTATTAGATAATGCTGCTTCACATACAAATACAGTTCTTAGCAAATCAGAGGATGTCAATATTTTAATAAATTCTTTACTTAAAATGTTCTTTACTTTAAAATGTATTCACATGTTTACATAATTTCCAGCATTTACCTAATTAGTATATGAATTAGTTGCAAAAAATTATTGATAAGGACAATTATTTAATATGGTTTTGGAAGCAGTTTAGAGTTTTAGAGGACATTTATGACGTAGCTTTAGTTTGGAATATGATATGTATGAATATTGATTAGGTCATTGAGGAAAATAAAGATATTTTGATTCTTTACATCGTTGGATTTGATAGTTTTTAGTATTTGCTAATGATGTAGTAATTTATTTAATCACATACAAAATCAAGCTTCCAGCTGAAAACAACTTGAAGAAATAAAATTAGTGAGTAGCTTCTCTATGAAACATGTTAATCTGGGTTGAGATGCTGAGCAACTATGACATTTAATATTTGCTTGGGGGAGATAGCAAAAATAATGAGGGGGGGAGGAGTTAGTAAAAACTGAGTTAAAAATAAAGCTGAGCTTAAACCTGATGTGACTAATAGCTTATTTCTTAGAGATGTCTGCTGTGGCTGTGGAAAAAAGAGTAAAGCCTTTTTTTGCAGTGTAGTAGTATCTGCTGGAGTATTTAGAAAACAAGACAGTTTGCTGACTAGCTGATGTTACATGGACTTTGTTTGAATATTTGAAGTAAGGAGAGGTCAGTTAAGAGATAGTGATAATGAAATATTTTATTATTTTGGCTATTTTAGAAAGCAATTTGTGATGTGTATCTGTAAGTTATATTTATGTTATATTTTACGTTCCTCGATGTCCTTGGAATGTTAAATGTTTTCTTTCAAATTGCGGGTAACTGTGCATTAATATTTCCTTCACATTTTGACTGATTTTTTTGAAGGGTGATTAATTTTGTCTTAACTCTGTTTTGGGGTTATTCTCAGTCTCCTTCCCCTCTTATTCTGGTTGACAATTGACTGTTTTCTCTTTCTCTCTCTTTTTCTCTGATTTTCCCCTTGCCTTGTAGAAAGGAATTAGATGGTTTCCAAAAATCTACATGATTTAAAAAAATATTGTAATAGATACATCAAAGGTGGTGAGCAAATTGGGGAGAGGGAAAACAAAGGTAGGAAAGAGAATATGAAGTCAAGAGTGAGAGCTGTTAAAAGATTATGTTTGTTAAGGTAGGCCATCAGTTTGGCTCTAGGCTTTCCGGCAGCTAGTGCAAAAACGAGATATGCTTTGTTGTTTGAGTTATGGTGTAAACTTAAAAAGTAGTTACTTTGGAGAAGCACAGCTATTCTTGGTTCTGAGAACTGTTTCTCCCATATGTCCTCACAAAGAAGGCCCTGTATAATGTAACTTTAATAGCCATATAGTAAATGCAGCAATATGTGACAGGCTGTTTCTTATATTGTCCTTTAGTGAAAGCATATGGCATAACCAAAGTACAATTTAGTAAAAGCAGTTCTGCAGGGAGTCAAGGGAATGCAGTTGTCTGCTTGTCTTGGCTTAATCAAGGCATAGATTTTATAATACCTACGGTGGAAGTTGATGGTGCATTATCCCGCTTACCCCCTTTTTTGGATTATTGATCACTTTGAGAATCTTTTGAATGCTATACACCCTTTCCTTAGTAAAATGCATGTGACCAGTCTTCATAATTTCTAGTCTAGAAGAGTGTATGCCTTGCATGTACGTTAAGTCTTCATAAATACTGCTTTTAGTAGTCAAAGTTTTTGATAACTGACAAGTATCAGTGAGTTCAAGATTATATTTTTTTGCCTTTCTTTGTGAATGTATCACTTGCATATGTTCTAGGTTAAGTAAGACCTGTATGTGCTTTAAAAGTAAACCAGCTGTGGGTTGGAATATTATTTTTTTATGAAAGTTGAAGAACCTGGATAAGCCACTCTATTCCTTCAAAAGAAGTAGAGTGAGAGAGAGTACTTAAGGATAGGGCCAAGGTTCTTTAGAAGTTATTTGGGTTGTGTTCTAGAAAGAAAGAAATGCCGTTAAAGCCACCATAATTTTATTCCTAACAGTCTTAAATTTGATGTTAAAGACCAACCCACCTTGGCCATTTAAAAAACTGCCAACAAATAAAGTAACCATAGATGTTTTGTCTGTGTAATTTAGAGTATACTTCCTGGAAAATGTATGCCTTATTAAGGAGGTTATTTACCTGGAATGTCTGGAACCTACCCTGTTCTGGATTTATAATTAAAAAAAAATTGAGATGTATAAGTCTCAAGAGCACAGAGATTGATAAAATAAAATTTAAGCGTGTAATATATATTTGCATAAAAAAACTTTAAAACATGCATCGCCCGGTTAAACATCTAAGTGAGCAAGAATTATCACAGTGCAACCAGCTAGGTTACCTTAATGTGATTTGTGATGATGCATATGGACTAGGACTCTGTTAAAATACATGCCTCCCATTCACAGTCTTGGAGATCATCAGATTGACATGTATCTTGCACTGTAGTGAATTTACTTTCAGGTACTACTGTGATTTGATAAAAGCAAAAGCAAAAACAATGACAATAGCAAACTTTTTAAAAGAACAATTCTGTCATTTTTTGGGTATTTAGATGTTTCCAGTGTTTAGGAAGCTGGACAAATGTTCTGTTGTATATTAGATAAGTGACAAGGCCATTTGCCAAAAATGATGATTTGGATTAAAATAAGGCTCTTTTGCATATTTGTTTTTGATTAAAAAGCTGTGGAGTAACACAGGCTTTCAATTTTGATTGTGTTTTTATATACTTGGAACGTGACAAACTGGGACGAAAGTGTATCTTTTGGCATTGTTATTTTGTATAGTGGAGCACTAACGTCTTGTTGCGTGTCAGAACCTTTGCTTTTATTGTTCTCAATATCTCTATATTTAAAAAGTGCTTCTTTATGTTTTTTTCCTTTGAAAATTGTGGCTTTGTTTCTTCCCTCATATTTGTGCTTGCTTTTTGTATCTCCCTTCTGCTTTCTGTGAAACATCTAAGCAAGCAAGAATCATTGCAGTGCGACTAACTTTCACTTTCTAGGGAAGCTCTGGTGCCAATAAACAATAACATTTAAGGGTATTGATATGAAATGTGATCTTACCAAGAAATATGAATGAATAAAAACAGCAGACATTGAGCTTGACTGAATCCATGTTATGAAACATTTTTGGTATGGAGTTTGATGTTAGGAAAGACATGTTTGTATAACACATTAAAAAAAAAAAAGGAAAGAAATAAGGGAGCTAGCCAAACATTTTGTTTTTGATGAGGTAAAAGAATTACTTGACATTTGTAAGGGAAAAGTGTACAACAAAGATCTTTTGGCATTGGAATAGCAAAAGAAAGAGGAAAATGAAATGAGAAGAGCTCTGGAAATAGAAAAATAGGCTATTGGAAGCATTTTTAAATGGTAAATATGGATCTGACTCTATACATTTATTATTTGATTTTTTTAAAATGAAACTTTGCATTTTGAAGTAATTGGAAATTCACTTGTAAGAAATTATACAGAGATCCCCTGTACCCTTTACACAGTTTCCTCCACTAGTAGCATCATGAGAAACTGTAGTACAATATATCAGGACTAAGATATTGCCATTGTGACAGTCAAAGTACAGAATATTTTCATCATCACAAGCATCCCTCATGTTGCCCTCTTACAACTACAACTATTTTCCTTCTGTCCCTATCTGCTCTTTAGCCCCTGAAAACCACTAAACTGTTCTCCATTTCTATAATTTTATCATCTCAAGAATGTTATATAAATGGAATCATACAGTATGTAACATTTTGGAATTGGCTTCACGCAATGTAATTTCCTGGAGATTCATCCGAATTGTTGTGGTGTATCCATAGTTTGTTCCTTTTTATTGCAGAATGGTATTCCATGGTATAGCTGTACCACAGTTTTTTAATCATTCACCCATTAAAGGACATCTGGCTTATTTCCGGATTTTGGCTATTAAAATGAAACTGCTATAAATACTTCTGTAAAGGTTTTTGTGTGAACAAACATTTTCACTTCTCTAGGGTATATAGCTAGTGGTGGAATTGCTGGGTCATATGGTAACTCTATTTAACTTTTTGAAGAACTACTAAACTTGTTTTCTGAAGTGGTGGTACCATTTTACGTTCCCACCAGCAATGTAGGCGGGTTCGTTTTTCCAGATCCTTGCTAGCATTTGGTGTCACTATTTTTTATTTTAGCCGTTCTGATACAGGTGTAGTAGTATCTTATTGTGGTTTTAACTTTTTTAACTTATTGTGGTTTGTATTTTTCTAACTGCTAATGATGCTGAATATCTTTTCATGTACTTACTTGCCATATGTATATCTACTTTGTTGAATTGCTTCTTCATGTGTTTTGCCCAGTTTCTAATTGGATTTTTTTAACTGTTGAATTTTGAAAATTCTTTATATTTCTAGATACTAGTCCTTTATTGGATGTGTGGCTTGTAGACATTTTCTTCCACTCTGTGGCTTGTCTTTTCACCCTCTTAACAGAGGTCCGTTACAGATCAGAAGTTTTTTATTTTGATGAAGTCCAAGTTAGCAATTTTTCTTTGTATGGAACATGTTTTTGGCGTCAATTCTAAGAACTCTGCCTAGCCCTAGATCTTGAGGATTTTCCCTGGTGATTTTTTTTTATCCTAAAAGTTTATAGTTTTACAAAAATGAAAAGTCTGTGATTCATTTTTTTAAAAAAATTCATTTATTTAATTTATTTTATTTTTGGCTGTGTTGGGTTTTCGTTGCTGCGAGCGGGCTTTCTCTAGTTGTGGCGAGAGGGGGCTACTCTTCGTTGCGGTGCGCGGGCTTCTCATTGCGGTGGCTTCCTTTGTTGCGGAGCACAGGCTCTAGGCACGCGTGCTTCAATAATTGCAGCACGCAGGCTCGGTAGTTGTGGCTCACGGGCTCTAGAGCGCAGGCTCGGTAGTTGTGGCGCATGGGCTTAGTTGCTGCGTGGCATGTGGGATCTTCCCGGACCAGGGCTTGAACCCATGTGCCGTGCATTGGCAGGTGGATTCTTAACCACTGAGCCACCCGGGAGGCCCCTGTGATTCATTTTGAAATGATTTTTGTAATTTTGTAATTTTTGTATAAGCAATGAGACTTCAAAATTTCTCCCTCCTTTTTTTTTGGCCTATGGATATCCAATTGTTCCACCACCATTTATTGAAAAGGCTGTTTTTCCTCTAACGAACTGCTTTTGCACCTTCGCCAAAAGCCACTTGGGCATATTTGTGTTGGTCTGTTCTGGGGTCTCTCTTTTCTGTTGATCTATATGTCTATCCCTCTGCCAGTATCACAGTCTTGATTACTGTAACTATATAGAATAAGTCTTGATAATGGGTAGACTGATTCCTTCCACTTTAATCTTCTTTATCAAAATAGTTTTAGCTCATTTAGTTCCATTGCCTTTCCATATAAATTTTAGAATAATTTTGTTTATATCTACAAAAGTATCTTGCTGAGATTTTGATAGGAGTTGTATTAAACCTGTATATCAGTTTGTGGAGAATTGACTTCTTTACTTCATGAGTCTTCCAGTCACAAATATGGTATGTTTATCAATTTGTTTAGCTCCCTTTTGATCTCTTTTTATCAGCACTGTGCAGTTTTTTGCATACAAACTCAGTCCATATTTTGTTAGATTTACACCTCAGTATTTCTTTTTTAAAAAGTGATTGTAAATGGTACTGTATTTTAAATTTTGGTGTCATTATGTTCATTGCTAATATGTAGAAATACAATTAATTTTTGGATGTCTATCTTGTATCTTTGTAACTTTCTTTATTAGTCTAGGACTTTTTTGTAGATTCCTTGGAGTTTTCTATGTTGATAATAGTGTCATGTGCAATAGGGACAGTTTTAGTTTTTCTTTTCCAATCTGTATGCCTTTTCTTTAACTTTGTTTCACTGGCTAGAACTTTCAGGACTATGTTGAATAAGACTGGAAAATGTGGACATCTTTACCTTGTTCCGAGTCCCAGAGAAAGCATTCAGTCTTTCCCCCATTAAGTATAGTGTTAAGTTATAGAATTTTTGCAAATGCTGTTTATCAAGTTGAGGAAGTTTCCTTATATTCCTATTTTCTGAGAGTTTTTATCATGAAAAAGTGTTGAATTTTGTCCAGTGCTTTTAGTGCATTGATTGATATGATCATGTGATTTTTCTTCTTTAGTCGTGTGGATTACATTGATTGATTTTGAATATTGAATGAGCCTGCCTTCCTGGAATAAAGCTAACTTAGTCATTGTGTATATTTCTTTTCATACCTTGAATTCTCCTTGCCCATATTTTCTTAGGGATTTTTGTGTTTATTTTTATGAGGGATATTGTTCTGTAGTTTTATTTATTTATTTGCTGTCTTTGTCTGGTTTTGACCTTAGGGTTGCTTCAGAAAAATGAATTGGAAGGTGTTTCCTCCCTCTTCTATTTTTTTCCCTCTTCTATTTTCAAGAAGAGACTTTAGAATTAATTCGTAATTAGATTAATTCTGCTTTAAACATTTTGTAGAATTCTCCAATTAAACCATGTAGGCCTGGAGATTTATTTTTTGGGAGATCTTACAAATTCAGTTTCCTTCATAGTTCTGGGGCTATATAAATTACTATTTTCTAGTGGGTGAATTGTGATAATTTGTGATTTTTGAAGAATTGGTTTATTTCATCTAAGTTGTCAAATTTATGTCAAAAGAGTTTATAGTTCTCTTTTATTATACTTTTTTTTTTTTTTTTTTTTGCGGTACGCGGGCCTCTCACTGCTGTGGCTTCTCCCGTTTCGGAGCACAGGCTCCGGACGCGCAGGCTCAGCGGCCATGGCTCACGGGCCCAGCCGCTCCGCGGCATGTGGGATCCTCCCGGACCGGGGCACGCACCCGTGTCCCCTGCATCGGCAGGCGGACTCTCAACCACTGCGCCACCAGGGAAGCCCTATTATCCTTTTGATGGCTACAGGGTGTGTAGTGATGTCTGTGCTTTCATTCCTTATCTTGATAATTTGTTAGATATCTGTCAATTTTATTGGTATTTTCAAAGAATCAGACTTTTCATTGATTTTATGTATTGTTTTTCTGTTTTCTATTATACTGAATTCTACCCTCATATTTATTATTTCCCTCCTACTGTTTGTTTTTGCTCTGTAGTTTCTTGAGGTGTATGGGGGCTTCAAAGATTGATTTGAGGTTTTTTTCTCTTTTCTAATGCTATAAAATATCTCTAATGCTACATATCTCTATATTTATAATGCTGTAAAATATCTCTAGTGCTATAAATATCTCTCCCAGCACTGATTTACCTGTGTCCTATAAGTTTTGATATGTTGTATTTTCATATTCATTCAGTTTAGTGTATTTTTGGATTTCCCTTTAGATTTCCTGTTTGACCCATGAATTATTTAGAAGTGTGTTGTTTAGTTTCCAAGTGTTTGAATATTTCCTGTTATCAATTTCTAGGTTGATTCCATTGTGGTTGGAGAGCATACTGTGTATTATTTCAGTTCTTTTGAATTTGTTTAGGTTTGTGTTATGGCCCACAGTATGGTCTTTCTTGATATATGTTCTGTGGACTCTTGAAAAGTATGTATATTCTGTTGGGTAGAGTGTTTTATGAATGTCGATTAGATTTCCATTGGTTGATGGTGTTGTATTTTTTCTGTATCGTTGCTGACTTTCTGTCTCAATTGTTGAAAGAGAGGTGTTGAAGTCTCTTAAGTATAACTGTGGAATTGTCTATTTCTCCTTTCAGATCTGTCCACTTTTGCTTCACATGTTTAGCAACTCTGTTGTTTGGTACATATACATTTAGAATTACTATGTCTTCTTAGTGGATTGAGTATTTCATTATATAATGACCTATGTTGTCTCTGGTAATTTGCTATGAAATCTACTTTATCTGATGATAATATAGTTACCCCTGTTTTCCTTTGATTACTGTTTACATGATACATCATTTTCCATTCTTTTATTTTTAACCTGCCTATATCATTATATATTCATTTGAAGTGACTTTCTTACTCATAGCATACAGGTGTGTTTTTTCATCTATGTTGTCAGTCTCTGTCTGGTGTGATTAGAACATTTGCATTTAATGTAATTATTGATATGCTAAGTCTTAATTCTATTGTTTCATTTGTTGTTTTCTGTTTATTCTCTCTTATGTTTTTCTATTTTCTTTGTCAAAGTAATTCTTTGAATTACATGAACATTTTTAGAGAATTCCATTTTGATTCATCTAATGTTTTTGAGTGTACCCTTTTTGGTGGTTTCTCTAGCGTTAGCGTTGTTTTTATTTAACTTCCTGCATTTTACTAGTGTCATCATTTTTCACTTTGAGTGAAGTATAGAAAACTTACTCTCCTTGGGACTTCCCTGGTGGCGCAGTGGTTAAGAATCCGCCTCCCAATGCAGGGGACATGGGTTCGAGCCCTGGTCCAGAAAGATCCCACATGCCGTGGAGTAACTAAGCCCGTGTGCCACAACTACTGAGCCTGCGTGCCACAGCTACTGAAACTCGTGTGCCTAGAGCCTGTGCTCCGCAACAAGAGAAGCCACCACAATAAGAAGCCTGTGCACTGTAACGGAGAGTAGCCCCCGCTCACCGCAACTAGAGAAAGCCTGCGTGCAGCAACGAAGACCCAACGCAGCCAAAAATAAATAAATAAATAGATAAAATGTTAATTGTAAAAAAAAAGAAACCTTACCTCCCTTCATATCCCTTTATTTATCCACATTTTTGCTTACTGTGTCCTTTTTTTCCTTTCCGATGTTCCAAGCTTTTCTTTTCTATCTGTCTCCTTTTTTTAAAAAAATCATTTCCTTTCCATTTAGAAAACATCCTACAGCCATTCTTTTAGAGTAGGCGTACTGGCAACACATTTTCTTTACATGGGAATGGCTTAGTTTTCCTTTATGTGAGAATGTTTTGATTTCCCCTTCATTCCTAAAGGGTATTTCTCCTGGGTGTAGGATTCTGGTTGAAAAGTGCTGTGCTACTTCTTTTTGGCCTCCATGGTTTCTGATGAGAAATTTGCTGTCATTCAAATTATTTTTTCCTTATAGGAAAGATGTCATTTTCCTCTGGCTACTTTCAAGATTTTTTCTGTCTTTAGTTTTCAGGAATTTAATTATGATGTGTCTTGGCATGGATTTCTTTGGGTTTTTCCTGTTTGGGATTTGCTGATCTTTTTGAATCTGTAGGTTTATATCCTTTGCCAAATTTGGGAAGTTTTTAGCCATTATTTCTTCAAGTACTTTCTTGCCTCACCCTCTTTCTACTCTCCTGGGACTTGGGTAACATGAATGTTAGATTTTTTGTTATAGTCCAACAGCCCTTGAGGCTCTGTTCATTTCTTTCAGTTTATTTTCTCATGTTGTTCTGATAATGTAATTTCTCCTGTTCTGTCTTTCATTCACTTGAGTTTTTCCTCTGTCCCTTCCACTCTGTTCTTGGGTCCATCCACTGAGTTTTTAATTTCAGTTATTGTATTTTTCAGTTCTGAACTCTACATTTGGTTATCATTTCCTGAATTTCTTTGCTGAGGCTCTTTTTTTGTTTCAAGCATGTTCATAATTGTTTGTTGAATCATTTTTATAATGACCACTTTAAAATCTTCATCAGATAATTCTAACTTCTCTGTTGTCTCAGTCTTGGCACCTAGTGATTATCTTTTTTTCATTAGTTTGGCAACTTCTTGGTTCTTGGTATGAAGAATGATTTTTAATTGAAATCTGTACATTTTTGTATTATGTTATGCGACTCTGGCTCTCATTTAAATCTATTCTTTTAGCTGGCTTTCTCTGACACCACTTTGGCAGGAGAAGATGTGGGTTACTGCTTCATTACTGCTCGGCGGAGGTAGGTGTCCACTTGGTGTGTGTTGACACCTGAGAGGGGCCCCTCATTACTGCTGGAGATAGCAGTTCTGATTCCATACTTGGTCTTTGCTGACACTGTGGTGTGGGTTGTAAACATCTGGTGGGGATGCAAGTCCCAGATCGCTTCTTGGCCTTCTCTGACACCCTGACTGAGGTGTTGGGTGCTTTGTTATTACCTGTGAGGGTGGAAGTCTAGGTTTTCTTTCTGCCTGTGGTGATGTGGGTATGGGCGGGGCACAGTTCCCCCCCCACCTCCCGCCCACTGTGGTGTTTATCTTGAATGGAAGGGTGATTGTATAAATATTTTCTGTCTTAGGCTGCCTCTTCTGTCATCTTTTGACTAGAGAGAGCAAGCTTTTGTTGGGGCTTTTTTTTATTTGCACCAGTTCGTGTTTCTGGGTTGCCAGCCTCTTCAGTTCCAAGTCTGGGATATGAGGCAAAAAGAAAACAGAGGAAACTCACCATTGTGTCATTCTTTTCGTCGTGAGGTCCCAAGCCAGTTAGTTTGCTGCCTTCTTTCCACCTTTCAGACTTTTTAATTTTTGTTTTACATATAATGTCTAGAGTTTTTAGTTATACTTATTGGGAGGAATAGGAAAAACTATGTCGCTGCATCTTTCCAGAAGTGGAAGTCTTATTATAAGCCTTTTAATTTTCAAATTATTTTTCTTTCTATAAGTATGCTGCATGCTTATTAGTAAAAATAAAATCAAGCAGTACAGAAGAGTATAAAGAAGACACAAGTACATATCTGGCAGAAATCTGTTTCTGAGAAATAACCATCATTAACTTTAGGTGATCATCATTCCAGATCAACATCACGTCACACAAATATACAAACAGAAGGATGAGAAGAAGAAAATAATTTTCATGAAAATTGGATATACTATAATGCTATTTCTAATAAAAAGTATTACATTTAATTTTACTTGAAAAGGAAACTGAAATGAAACTTATATAATTATTGAATTTCAGGTAAATGTATTTTCATCACAAATAATGTTCCTTTTTAAAAGATCTTTTAAACTTAGAGTAAAAAGTCAGCTTCTATATTTGTGATTAAAAAATTACATTCAATTTTAGGCAGTATTAATTGATTTCCCATTATGGAAGAAAAGGAAAATTAGTGCTTTTTCTTTTTTCACAAGAGCTTTATTGAGATATAGTTCACATACTATACAATTTACTCGTTTAAACTGTACAATTCAGTGGTTTTAAATATATTCTCAGGCTACATAATTTCTCCAGAGAAAAATCCCCTGATACCTTTTCAGGTGTTTGGCTGCTGGAATACCCATGTATGGGGTGCATGTGTAGGGGTCTGACTGTTCTGTATTAAGTCTTTCATTTAATCTGTTTGTTTTCAGTGCTTCCATTATTCTTGGCATTCTAAATCCTGACCTTCTCCATGGTTATGGCTGGTACCCAGACTCCCTTTTGGATTTCATTCCCTTGGCAAATACTCTAGGCTCTTTTTTGTACTATTCTGCTTCATCCTTACTGCCTTTGGACAGCTTTTCTTCCAGAAATTTGTTGCTATATCTTGTTAGCTACAGGTTCTTTTCTTGTCCTTTTCCTTTAATGGGGTCTCAGAAGGGAGGAAGATAAATGCATGTGGTTGTTTCATCAAACTGAAATAGAATTCTGGAAGCCAGAGTTAACTCATGCTGGCTCAAGTTGTTATCCTCTAGGCTGAAGCCAGTATATGTTAAATAGTGGATATTCACTAGAGTTTTAAAAATGAAGGAAAAGTCTAAAGAAGATTTTCCATAGCTACTAACTGCCCTGTCCTGTCCTCCATCCCTCATTTTTCAATATTGTTTTCATACGATGTGGTGACCCTCTCCCATTTATGGAACTCTTTCACTATCTCCTAATTTTCCTTCCACATATTTTCTGTCTTTTTTCCCTCTTCCCTTGTTTTTCACTGCTAGTCATTTCCTATCCAGTGTACCTCAGTTTTCTCTATCCATGATTATCCTGTAGAAGTCTTATTCATATATGTGTCCCAGTGTTTGCATTTCTTCTTTTTCTTTCATATTTTTGAAACAAACTTTTCAAAAGTTTATTGGTTTAAATGGTTTTCCTTTAAACTTTATTATTTCTATTTTATGTGAAACTATTTTGTCATATCTGTGAGTGTGTGACAGTCCCTAGGCAATTCTTTTAAAATTTTCTCTCATTAATTGAGTAACTTTTATGTTCCAGGTACTTTATTTTTAAACTGTAATGGCTTTTTTTTTGGCTGCATTGGGTCTTCGTTGCTGCATGCGGGCTTTGTCTAGTTGCGGCGAGCGGGGGCTACTCTTCGTTGCAGTGAGCGGGCTTCTCATTGCAGTGGCTTCTCTTGTTGTGGAGCATGGGCTCTAGGCACGTGGGTTTCAGTTGTTGCAGCACGCAGGCTCAGCAGTTGTGGCACGCGGGCCCTAGAGCGTGCGGGCTTCAGTAGTTGTGGTGCATGGGCTCGGTAGTTGTAGCTCATGGGCTCTGGAGCACAGGTTCAGTAATTGTAATGCACAGGCTTAGTTGTTCCGCGGCATGTAGGATCTTCCCGGACCAGGGCTCGAGCCTGTGTCCCCTGCACTGGCAGGCGGATTCTTAACCACCATGCCACCAGGGAAGTCTTGTAATGGCCTTTAAATATTTTACAATTTTATAAGTTTATTATAAAAAAGTAACAATTTAGAAGTATATAAGTAAACTTTCCTCTCTTCCCCATTTTAAAGTTACCCCTTCAAAGCATATTAGTAGTTTGATGGGTAGTATTCTAGACTTTTTTCTATGCTTATATAAGCATGTGTATATACATACATTTATATATACATACATAGTCTTATAGTTTTTCTTTTTAGCTGGGAATTACCATATACATTTTGATACACATTTATTTTTTTCTACTTAACAACATATAAATATGTCAGGTATCTTTATGAATTGAAACTTCTAGCTCTACTTTTGTTCTTTTTAATGACTGCAGAATATTCTGTTGTAGGAATTACATACTCCTCTCTTGATGGACATTTAGATGGTCTCCTTTTCCCTCCCCACATTGTTCTTACAGAAAATTTTGTATTCTCATAAATATCTGTTTACATATTGATACTGGTATTTCTGTAGGATAGATTCTTAAATGTGGGCTTGTTGAATATAAGCTTTGTAAATTTAAAACTTTGATAGGTACAGTCAATTCTTGCCCTATTCTTTTTTCTTTCCAAATTAATTTACTGTGGAAAATTTAAAATAAAATTGAGACAATAGTACAATAAATTCCTGTGTACCCTTCTCACAGTCTTAACAGTTATCAACACATAACAATCTTGTTTCATCTAATTCTGTCACTGCCTACCCCTTCTCCCCATGGCAACCTTGGCTAATTTTGAAGTAAATCCTAGACATCATATCAATTCATCCATAAACATTCAGAATCAGCTGTATTACTTCTGGAAATTATTGCTTTAATTTACAAATATTTGCTTCATACATACGCTCCCAGGAACTTATTTATTAAGTGAATCAGGGACTGCCTGTAGTTGGTCTGAAATTATCCTTTCTGGAAATAATTAGGCAGCAAGGTCAGTTTTCTGAGGTCACACCTAAAACTGTATAAGCATATAAGATATAGCTTTTGTTTCCATTCTCTTTGGGGGTGGGGATGGGGAAGGAAAGAAAGAGGAAGAAAGGCATACATTCAGCTCAACCAAGAGAGTTTTCAAATTTTTAGGGTATAAGACTAAATAACAATAAAAGAAGTCCTTATTTATCTCACTGAAAATTATCATCTGATGTTTCAGAAGACTTTGCCTATAGTTCCCAGCTCCTGTGCCAAATTTTAGGAATAGACTCTAAGTACTTTGTTTTTGAGCTCATAAAGTTTTTACCGAGAGTCTTAAGTAAGGGTCCATAAAAGCCTCATGCAATTGATATTCTTTCTTATGATTCATTGCATTCATTGAGGATGCTGGCATGTAATTGTAATGAATTATTTAGTGTGTATAATACTAATGGATTATTTAGTAATGTACTGCTTTTTTTTTTTTCTTTACTGAGGATGATCAAAATGTTGTTCTTTAAAATAGTGACTCAGGCCCTACTGTCCAATCAGAAAGACCATTGTGTGGAGGAGGTAAATTGGCAAAGTGGTTCTTAGATAATTCTGGAGGAAGAAAATCTTTCTAAGGCTTTATTTAGCTTGAAGTTTTAAATCAGTTGTACAGTATGGGGGCATGTGACCAGTACTTTGAAGTGGCCTCATTTCAGTACACAAAGTTCTGAGAATTTATAAAGCTGGGAGAACAACCTCCCAAAGGTATACCAGATTTAAACTGTCATTGTCTCCATTATCAAATTTGGACAGCATGACCCAGAATTTGCCCTTGTTAACCAGACTTGTTAAAAAAAAGTCAGAACTTTATAATAAATTAATTCTTAAAAAAGTTCCCAGGTATCCTTTTTGTGGTTTTATTTCCTATGTCATTACGTAAACTTGGTCAGAAATTTTACATTTTGCTATCTGGCAGTCTTTGACAAAGTAGGAGGACAAATTCCATGTCACTTCCAGTTAGTATTATTATTATTTTTTGGCCGCACCCTGCGGCATGCGAGATCTTAGTTCCCCAACCAGGGATAGAACCTGCGCCTCCTTCCTTGAGAGTGTGGAGTCTTAACCACTGGACCGCCAGGGAAGTCCCTCAGTCAGTTTTAAATAACCACAGTTTGTTGATCGAAGAAGCAGGGAGAAATTTCTCAAGATACTTGAGGTAGAGTTGTAAAAGTATCATTACATTACAAGTTGCTAGAAAGACTTTGAAAGACTCCCTTGATCCTTTTGGTTTTCCTCAGTTTGCTAGTCTTCTAAGGCCAATCATTCATGGAGATGGCTCTGGAATAGCTCTTTTAAGAGTTAAATGAAGAAGAAATGCTCATCTGTCTGGTCTGGAGTAAAGTGGGGCTGCAGAATACTGCAAATTGCTGTATACCTGAGCAGATTTACTTCTGGTATTACGGTTTTGCACCATTAGGTTCTGTTCATCATATAAAAAATTTAAAGAATATTTCATTCAAGTTAGTATATTGTCACTAAAATAGCTAGTTGCTAGCAATCAGACCATTCATTTCTCTGTGGCCTTAGGATGGGCTGTATCAGACCTTTGTCTATTGTGGTATTCTTGTTTTTAGAGATATAACAGACAAAATAGGCAGCCAGACCTATTAAAAAAAAGTAAATAAAAATTAAATAGATTCAGAAGCAGATGAAGAATATGAATCTGCAGCAGAATTCTCAAACTAATTTTGCTTTTCTATGTACTAGAATCCATAGTCAAAGCAGCATCATCCTGTTTGTTGGAAAAGCAAAGCGTCAGAGAACTACCTGCTGTTCTTTATCGGCTTGAGGCTGGAACCCCAGAGCTATATCGTTTTATCATTAGTTACTTGGAAAGATGAGGTTATAGGTTATGTATGTAGTGGGGAGACTCCTGTCAGTCTGTCCTCTGTCAGCTTTATGGTCAGACCTCTTAAAGATTTCTGATTCACTGTGGAGGTTCAGATATGGTCTAAATTAGGCTAATTCTTAAGCGTGTTTGCTTTGCGCACTTGTGCAGGTTGTATAGTGCATAGCTGGGCCATATCAACGATGATACCATTTATAGCATATATAATGTAGGTTTATACATTCATTAGGACAGTTTTCCAGCAGATGGCAGGCAAGTATCTTGAAGAGGGGAAAGATACCATATGGACAAATGTAGACCCTATTTTTAAGTATATAAAAATTTCTTGCAAAACTGTAAATGAGAACTCTTTTTTTAAGTTGTATTTATAGATGCAATAATTTTAAGTGCACTGTCCATATATTTAACCCCTCTTTGCTGTATTTATTATTTCTCCCACATTTTCCTTATTTTAATACTGATGGTGTTTTTTTCCCCCCCCTTCTGCTGGAGAAATGAGCTCTTAAGTGAATTTACTGTGAAAGTGTTTCAGACTTATTTTTGATGTGTTTAGTTTGTTCATAATTAAGTAACTCTGAAGCCTTAATATGGACGTTCTTGACATTTTGAGATGACTTAATGCTTGGATCCTGTTAATAGCTACATTGTATGTTGAATAAACCTTATATCTTTGCCAGAGGGCTGGGTATTAGTTGTGATTCTATCAGTGTGTGGTCAGTTAGGATTCCAAGTCCGTTTGTTATTGCTTAGAGTTTTCAGAAGGTTGCCCTGGGTAGCACTAGGCTTTTGATAGTATTCACCATCTGGAGCTGTTGTTTCTAATGTTGGGCTTGGAAGTTTTGTTCTGTTTGCAACAGGATTAGTCATAGCTCAGGTGGGATTGCTGCTTCATTTCTGATATTTAGAGTATTTTTCAGGTCTTTATTCCCAAATTTTATCAGCAAGAAGGCTCTCCTGGGGGCTTCCCTGGTGGCGCAGTGGTCGAGAGTCCGCCTGCCGATGCAGGGGACACGGGTTCGTGCCCCGGTCCGGGAAGATCCCACATGCAGCGGAGCGGCTAGGCCCGTGAGCCATGGCCGCTGAGCCTGTGCATCCCGAGCCTGTGCTCTGCAACGGGAGAGGCCACAACAGTGAGAGGCCCGTGTACCGCAAAAAAAAAAAAAAAAAAAAAGGCTCTCCTGATGGAGACATCACCTCCATTTGTTTGGATTTATGTGGCACTAACAATACCAAGAGGTGTTTAAATTGGCCTTTCAGATCGCCAGGTTTTGAGTTCATCTTAAACATTGGTTCTCAAACTGGAGAATGGATCAGAACCAACTGGATACAGATGTGGGCTCCACCCCCAGATTTTCTAGTTCAGTATGTCTGGAGTGGGGCCTGAGATTTTGCATTTCTAACTAGTTTTAGGTGATGCTGATCAGCTGCTAGTCACTTTGAGAACCACCGCTCTAAGATAAAATTGTCTTATTCTTCTCTAAATTTATAGTACTTAGCATCTGTTATGAAAAGAAATAGGTTCAGGTCTTTGAAAAAAGTATCCAGATCTTAGAATTCTTTCTTTATAAGATGAAAAGGGATTTTTTTCTCTGATTTTGAAAATAATATATGTATATAGTAAAAAATTCAAACTAAAAAGAAACGTTTAAAGATAAAAGTAAAAAATACTTAAAATCCCATTATCAATACAGTAAACTAATTTTGGTATACTTCATTCCAGATGTTTTTCAATCCATTCATATACATTTATAATCTCACTTAAAATGATTCAGTTTATACCTGGTATTTTGTAATCTATTTCTAAAATTCAGCAATATACATAGACACAGATGTACATCAAATTAGTATTCCATTATATAGATTGCACAATTTATTTAATCAATGATAGTGGTAAGCATTTAGATTGTTTCCAATTTTCTAGCAGTTATAAGTTTTTATATTACATCTTTGTACATATGTCTAATCATCTTATGAATTATAAGAAATGGTATTGCTAGGTCAAAGGAGATGTACATTTAAAATTTTGATACATATTGCCAAATTGCCCTTCAGTAAGGTAGTGAATTAACACTTCCAACAAGCTTCCACAGGTTTTGCCTGGAAACTGAAATGGTTTTAAAGATAGTAACTTACTTTATTCCATTCTTCGTATGGTAGAAAATGTTTTTTCTAAGATGGACAATGTCTATTCTTGGAGCAAATAAAAATTCTAATAGTTCTGGGATTGAGAGTCTTTAGTTTTCTATCCCTTCAAATTTCATCATAGTTCTGATAAGATTACTTAATCTTGGTGAGTGGCAGAACACTGTCCCAGATGTACCTTTATATTCATGATACCTTTATATTCATCCCCTTCTGGGATGACAACTGCATTATTTGTCCTTCATTCAAGTTTTGTTGAAAGTTTCTGAGAAGGACCTTTATTGCAGGGTAGGGACAGTCAACATGGTGCTTTAGGAATTCATCTGGTGACCAGTTAAACAACTAAAAATATCCTGAAACTTTAGGGTGTAAAAGGAAACCTTTAAAATAAAAGTCAAACCATCTTTACAGTGATGTAAAAAAAAATTTTTTTTGCTAGTTGTCTATTTTTTGACCATGTATTCCTATCAGTAAACAATAAGCACACTTACCCTCTTTAAGTATATTTATTTATAAATTATATGCAAGTACTAAAATATTGTATGTATATATTTTGTAAAACATACACAGAAAAATAGAAATTTAAAAGGATGAGATTAGGATATTGATAGTAAGGATGCTAATGTTTTTTTTCTGTACTTCTATAGAAACTGCTGCTCTATGCAGGGTTTATTTCTTAAGCATCATTTTCTACAGAGAACAAGGGGCTTCCTGATTTGAGGCATATACCTGAACTGAATTTTTATACCTATCATAGTCCTACCAAGCCCAAATACCTATTTTGATATTTTATTCCTGAACCTTATAATGCAATTTATGTTTCTTTAGCTACTTCTGAAAAACTGCAGTTACTTGTAATCACCACAGTGGAGAATGAGAAGGAAGAGGATTTTATTTGTTCCGTTAGGTAGATGGATTTAAAGTCATTGATAAAGCATATGTTACTTTTTTTTGTTTGTTTTTGGTATGCAGGCCTCTCACTGTTGTGGCCTCTCCCGTTGCGGAGCGCAGGCTCCGGATGCGCAGGCGCAGTGGCCATGGCTCACGGGCCCAGCCGCTGCGCGGCATGTGGGATCTTCCCAGACCGGGGCACGAACCTGTGTCCCCTGCATCGGTAGGCGGACTCTCAACCACTGCGCCACCAAGGAAGCCCAGAGCATATGTTACTTTGACTTTAGATCCAGTTCTATTCAAAACCATAGAGTTTATAAAAGTATTGTAGAAATCATCTCTTCTCATTTCTCTTTATTACCTGAGTTTTAGTGTGGTGGTTTAGAACCCAGTCCCAGACTCTGGAGTTAGACTAGTTGGATTCCATTTCTAGCTCTGTTGCTTATTCACTGTGTGATCTTGGGTGAGTTACTTTCCCTTTTTGTGCCTTACTTTCCTTACCTGTAAAATGGGGCTATAAGAGCATTCATCTTATGAGGGCTATTGTGAGAAATAATGTCTATCTTGTAGTCAGGGCTTCTATTAAATGTTTGCTATTGTTACTACTATTGATTCATTATTATTAAATTAACTTCAAAGTAATAATGAAAAGGAATATTTAACTTAAAATTAAAACTTGACAAATTCACTTATAAATCTCCCACCAGATATTTTGGTATTTTATGACAGGCAGAATGGCATATCTTTCTGGAGTTCTGCTTGGGTTTGAACCCTGGCTTTATTACTTACTAGCTATATCACCTTGGTCAAATCAACTTGTGTTTGCCTCTGGTTATTTATCATTTAAGTGAGTGATAATGATAGTGCCTTAAAGTTGTCATAAGAATTAAATGAACTGTTACATGTATAGAGGTTAGAAGAATGCCTGGGTATGATGAGAGATCAATGAAATCTATATATTTTATTCTTTGCAGTTACTTGAAAGCATATTTGTAAATTTCAATTTTTTTTTTTGTGGTACACGGGCCTCTCACTGTTGTGGCCTCTCCCGTTGTGGAGCACAGGCTCCAGACGCGCAGGCTCAGCGGCCATGGCTCACGGGCGCAGCCACTCCATGGCATGTGGGATCTTCCCAGACCGGGGCACAAACCCGTGTCCCCTGCATCGGCAGGCGGACTCTCAACCACTGAGCCACCAGGGAAGCCCTGTAAATTTTAATTTTTAAAGCAAATTATTTCATAAATTCTTTTAATGTTTTTATTTTGTTATATTTATAATTTTTAATGTCTATGTAGTATTCTATAATTTTGAGATACTATGAACCCTAAACAATAATTATTTTACTTCTTTGTTAGAAGTAAGTTGTTTTTTTTTTTAATTTATTTATTTTTGGCTGTGTTGGGTCTTCGTTTTTGTGCGAGGGCTTTCTCTAGTTGCGGCGAGCAGGGGCCACTCTTCATCGCAGTGCGCGGGCCTCTCACTGTCGCGGCCTCTCTTGTGGAGCACAGGCTCCAGACGCGCAGGCTCAGCAGTTGTGGCTCACGGGCCCAGTTGCCCTGTGGCATGTGGGATCCTCCCAGACCAGGTCTCGAGCCTGCGTCCCCTCCATTGGCAGGCAGACTCTCAACCACTGCGCCACCAGGGAAGCCCAGTTGTTTTGTTTTGCTTGTCCCATTTCTTCAAAAAGAAAAAATTCTTTGTTTTTTGCTGTGCCACGTGGCTTGCAGGCTCTTAGTTCACTGACCAGGGATTGAACCCATGCCCCCTGCAGTAGAAGCGCGGAGTTCGGAGTTCTAATCACTGGACCACCAGGGAATTCCCAAGATTATTCTTCTTGTAAACATTTCAAAAATAGTTTCTTTTAGACTTCCCTGGTGGCACAGGGGTTAAGAATGTGCCTTCCAATGCAGGGAACACGGGTTCAATCCCTGGTCCAGGAAAATCCCACATGCCACGGAGCAACTAAGTCCGTGCACCACAGCTACTGAGCCATCGTTCTAGAGCCCGTGAGGCACGTCTACTGAGCCCACGCACCACAACTACTGAAGCCCGCGCACACTGGGGCTCGTGTGCTGCAACTACGGGGCTTGCGTACTGCAACTACTGAGCCCGTGTGCTGCAACTACTGAAGCCCACGCACCTAGAGCCCATGCTCCGCAACAAGAGAAGCCACTGCAATGAGAAGCCTGCGCACTGCAACGAAGAGTAGCTCCCGCTTGCCACAACTAGAGGAAGCCCATGCACAGCAACGAAGACCCAAAGCAGCCAAAAAAACAACAAAAGAAGTTTCTTTTACATACATTTTGACATTAAAATGCAATTTTAAACCTTAATTTAGAACACATTTCAAATGATATTGAATGTTAGGCCAAATGACTACATAAAATAATACTTGGAAATAAATTCATTGCTGTTTTTATATTACTGTCAACTTTTTCTCATTTACCTAGTTGCATAGGCTTTTATGGCAACATTTCATTCTTTTTTTATGGCTGAGTAGTATCCTATTGTATATATATGCCACATCTTCTTTATCCATTCATCTGTTGATGGACACTTAGGTTGCTTCCATATCTTGGCAATCGTAAATACAGTAAGTCCCCTACATAAAAATGAGTTCTGCTCCAAGAGCGTGTTTGTAAGTCCAGTTTGTTTATAAGTCCAACAAAGTTAGCCTAGGTACCCAACTAACACAATAGGCTATATAGTAGTGTACTGTAATAGGTTTATAATACTTTTCACACAAATAATACATTAAAAAAACAAAAAATAAAGAAAACATTTTTGATCTTACAGCACAGTACCTTGAAAAGTACAGTAGTACAGTACAACAACTGGCATACGGGGCTGGCATCAGGTGAACAGGCAAGAAGAGTTACTGACTGGAGGAGGGAGAGGAGGGGGGAGATGGTAGAGCTGAAGGATCATCAGCAATAGACAGAGGGCAAGCTGCAATTTCACTCACGCCTTATGTTGATGGCACAGGTTCTGGTTCCTTGCTGAAATCAGTTCTATCTGCCCTCTTGAAAAAATGATCTAGTGATATCTGGGTAGTAGCTGTTTTTTTCTTGTCATAGATGACATGGTAGCACTGGATTGCATTCTGAACGGCTGCTGCAACCTTCGTGTACTGTTCTACGTTCAGGTCCTGTGCCTCAAAAACTAACAGTGCCTCCTCAAATAGAACTAACTTAGTGATTGGACATGCGAACACACGTTCGTGTCTTTGAAAGTTCACAACTTGAAGGTTCGTATGTAGGGGACTTATTGTAATGCTGCTATGAACATTAGGGTGCATGTATCTTTTTGAATTAGTGTTTTTGTTTTTTTCAGATATATACTCAGGAATGGAGTTGTTGGGTTGTATGGTAGTTCTATTTTTAGTTTTTTGAGCAACCTCCATACTGTTTTCCCTAGTGGCTGAACCAATTTACATTCCTACCAACAGTGTACAAGGGTTCCTTTTTCCTCAAATTCTCGCCAACATTTGTTATTTGTAGCACGTTGTTATTTTAAGTCAATGTGCTACAGATCTGAGTTTAACTTTTTAAAAGTTAAAAGTATTCAATTTTTATACGCTTTTTTTCTTTTGAATTTATGTAAGGTGAATTGATTCATAAATTAAATTTGTGATAAAGTTAAGAATTGTAAAAATCATATATACTTATTTTTCTTTGTTCCATAGAGTTACACAAAATGGGATTCTAATCTTTTATGTTTGTCTTTTCCAACAGGTAAATTTTTGGGGTGGAAAATGGCAAAGTTTACTAAGTTTACATCTCTAGAAGTGTTCTTTTAAATTTAATTGTTTGGCTTATAAATGTTTCTTAAATGTCTACTCTGTCAATTACTGTTAGTCCCAAGGGACATGAAGATTAAAAATTAGAGAACATAGTTTATTGGGAATTTCTTTGGCAGATTCTTAAGTTGAAAAATTACGTTTGAGTAATTTTTTTATAATGTCAGAATTTTTTTTTCATGGAAAACAACTGTTCACAAAATATAAATATGGGAAGTAAAATTAGTTTTATCATCCTTTTTGTGGTTAGTTTTTTTCTGTTGGGGTGGGAATAAGGATGAAACAAAATTCTCCATATGCTGAAAATTAACTGAAGCTGGATGATAGGTACATGGTGAGAGATTCAGTTAATCTAGAACTTGAATCAAATGAAATATTGTTTTGACAGATATAGTATTTTGATCTAGTTTAGTACTTCTAGAAAATGTATTGGTCTAATTTGTGGTAAATTTATTCTTTGTGATTTAGCATTTGACTCAGTTTGTGTTTTGGTAAAATTAATATTTAGTTCTGAATTAACTGAATAATGAGATGAGAAAATAGATTATTAAAAATGAACATGGAAATAATATGTTACTTAACATTAAGCATGTTTTCCTTTTTCTTTTCAATACACAGAATATATTAAGAATTCTTCTGGTGTTTTCTAGGTAATTTTGCATTATGGAAAATTTCAAACATGCACAAAAGTAGAGAGTCTGGTGTAATACTTATCTGTTTAGCTAGTAAAGGAAGGTTGAAGGGGGTTTGTCTTAATTTTGCTGGACTGTGTACAAATGTAAGGGGAGGCAATGCAGGCTATCAACTTGATGGCCTTATCCATAGATAATAAAAGGTAAGATGATAGTTTTAAAATCACTATATAGAGCCAGTTTTACATTTAATAAAGGCAGTGGTGGACTGTCGTATCCTTGAAGCTCATTTTAAACTCTGCGTTTCATGTAAGAGAGTAAACTGAGACCCAAAGAGGTGAAGTAAATTGCTTAAGGTCCCAGAGTTTAGTAAGCTGGAGAGTTTGGATTTAAGTTTCTAGTTTCTCTAACCCAAATCTGGTGACTTTTCTTCTTAACTTTGGCTATTGGCAAAGTATATTGTTTTAGCTATACTTTGTATAGCCTTGAGTTTATGATAATTTTTCCTAGTGGTGCTATGTTGGAATGACTCCTTGAGAGAGTTCTTAAATTTCTGTTTTTTAACTTAGTCTTTTCCCTCCAAATTCATCTCAAACTAAGTCCCGCCTCCTCCTCTAATAAAATATTCAAATTCTAGACCATTTACCCTTCCTCTGCTTTTGTATTCTTCTATATAGAGACCTTCTCTTATCTTTTCTTGTCTATTACCCACATTGAGCTAAACAATTTTGGGAAGTTCTTTATGTCTAGCTAGAGTTTCTTCCTTTAATGAGGGAATCAGAGAAAAAAGGGACATTTTTGTCAGGACCAGGTATAGCAAGAAACTGAGATATATAAACAGCTCTTCCCTTGTCCCTTCAGATAAACCACCCTTGCTGAGGAAGAGGACCAGACTAATGCTGCTTGATTAGTATGGGAAAGGATGTACCAAAGAAAATGATGGCGTGATCAGTGGTGCTGGTGGCGTCAGGCATGATGATACCAGTTTTGGGATTTCCAGAGGAAGCCATTCCTTTGACTCAGTTCATTCCTCCCATTGTTTATGTCTAAAGTCCCCTCCTACAATTAATTTATCCTCCCAGAAGCTTAATTTATCTACTCTATACCTCTTCTCCTTAGAAGTACTGTAGCCTGAGGTATATTTGTACATTATTAGACATGCTTTTTTGGGAAGTTTACTCTGCAGTGTAGCCTTATTCCCTTTTGGTAAATTATCTCCTCTTTATGGGTGCTCTCCTCCTGTGGTCTAAGTGAAATTGCTTCTGGTTGCAAATTGAGCTAGTTGTGTCCTCTGGCAATAAGAGACCAGTGGGGATGCCTGGGAGACTTCTTCCTCCAAATCTTGACCACGTAGAGTAGCATAGGGATTGTCCTGGTAGAAGGCCTATATGTACTGGTAGGGGAAGGAAGAGGAATACAGAGACATGAAAGTAGGGGTGAAGAGAGAGATTCATTTGTTAAACAAATAATTATTTAGTGCCTAATATGTGTTCAGGATGGAGAGATGAATAAAATAGGTCCCTGTTCTTGAAGAGCACATTGTCTAGTGGGGAAGAGGATTATGTAAACATCTAATTATGATATAAGTATATGTATTTATAAGGGAGGACAGATAAAATAGTAATTAATTCTTTGAAGTAGAGGTACTTTTGGGCTGCACCTGAGATAATGAACTCAAATTATTTTTAAATAAGGAAGCATATTAATTTCCTATGGCTGCTGTAACAAATTACCACAAATTTAAAACAGCACACGTTTATTATCTTATAGTTCTGTAGTTCAGAAGTGTGACATGAGTCTCACTGAGCTGAAATCAAGGTGTCAGCAGTTCCTTTCTGGGGGCTCCAGGGGAGAATTCGTTTCCTTGCCTTTTCCTTCTTTTGGAGGCCATCTACATTCCCTGGCTTGTGGCCCCCTTCCTCTGTATTCAAAGTCAGCAACAGAGCCCCTCTCTCTGACCCTGCTTCCATCCTCATACCTCTCTCTCAGAGTCTCATCTTCTTTCTCCCTCTTCCACTTTTCAAAACCCTTATAATTACTTTGGGTCCACCTGGATAATACAGGTTAATCACCCTATCTCACAGCTGACTAGCAACTTCAATTCCTCCTTAGTTCCCTTTTGACATGTAGCCTAGTGTATTCATGGGCCTCTTTGGGGGGGCCATTACACTGCTTACCACAGGAAAGGGTAGTGGTTTTTTTTTTGTTTTTTGTGGTACGCGGGCCTCTCACCACTGTGGCCTCTCCCGTTGTGGAGCACAGGCTCCGGACGCGCAGGCTCAGTGGCCATGGCTCACGGGCCCAGCCACTCCGCGGAATGTGGAATCTTCCCGGACCAGGGCACGAACCCGTGTCCCCTGCAGCGGCAGGCGGACTCTCAAACGCTGCGCCACCAGGGAAGCCCGGAAAGGATAGTTTTTATGTCATTCCTCTGTTTAAAAACTTGGTTAACTTATTGCTAACAAAAGAGATTTTTTTGGGGGGGCAGAATCCAAATGCGATGAAATGTATGATTCCTTTCACTATAATAATGATCACGTAGAAATTTTGTAATAGTTTTGGGATGGCCTCTTAGAGGGCTAGTTTGGCTTTGAAGGCCTTTTCAGTCTAGCCCTAGTCTAACTCTAGCTCTCCCCTTCCTTCGACCCTATCTCCCAACCCAAGTAATCTTTCTAGCTTAGTGCTTCTCAAACCTGGCTGTACCTCAGAAACATCTGTGAAATGGTATAAAATTATATATCCAAGACTCAGTCCCTTTCCAGCCAGGGTTGAGAATCACTGATTCAGCCGCACTGGATTGTTAGTCCTGGAGGATTTCATCTTTTTCCTTTATTCCCCTCACCTCCACTGGATAAATTCCCAGTATTTTTTCGAGGCCCAAGTGAGATGGCGCCTCTTCTGTGATGTTTCCCTTACTTAGATCCTATTAGAACTTCTCTGTTATTTCTTTTCACTTAGATTTCACACTTTTTATTATTTGTTATAGCAATTAGCTCATTATGTTTAGTTCACATTTGTTTCCTGAGCAGGTTATGAATTCCTTGTTTCTAGCACCTACTACAGTAAATGAGTCATGTTAGGTACTCAGTGTTTATTTTGATCATTTGTCAAATAAAAGTCACTGAACTCATTCATCTGCTTATGTTTAGGTCATAACATAGCAGTACCTTCTCTAGGAAGTGAATAAAGCAAAGAGATTTATAAAGTGGTAGGAAATGATTAAATTGTTTTTGATTATTGGTGTACTTTAAATGAATAAACTTTCTTTTTCTGTTTGTAGCTCCGCATCTCATCAAAGTATCTGGGTGACATTCACCAAATTTCAAAATTACCTTTGGTATTGTTTGACATTGACTTTGGGGAGCTCTGGAGGGAGGATCACCTGAAAACTAGATAATCATTGCAGAGCAGCTGATACTGAGTTAGGTTAAGAGGCCCATGTGACTGCCAGTTTGGAGAGTCATGTCATACATATTTAAGATGCCATACACAGAGAAACAATAGTTTCAAATATGAGCTCCAAATCAAAGGTCAAATGATGGGTTATCTATGTTTTATCAAAATTCAGCTGCTCCTAACAAGGGCGGATGTATATAGCATGAGACAGGATTTCTCTGTTTATATCACGGCTAATGAGTATACTGAGCAACATGGCAGTGGTCAGTGGGAGGGCAATTAGTTGTTCATAAATTAGTATTCATCTCTCATCCGTAATACCAAGGAACACCTCCCTTTTGGAGTGAGATTTAGAGCAGTTTCTGCTGGTACACCATGGCTCCAGTGCAGAGACTGAGGCTGAATTTAGTTTTCTCAGTGTTCCTTCTCTTCCATTTTATTAATATGCCTTACATACTATCTACCAACTTTTTGTCCATGTCATATTTGTTGTTCTAGGTACAAATTATTCAGGCATCTTGTTTTCTAGTGTACCTTTTTGTTTCTAGTAGATCTTTATCTTCCCAGTGGCAAAAGGGGCTCATCTACCAGTTGAATTATCCGCCTTTAAAATAGTTTTTCCTGATGCTCTACCTAATGACTTCCTCTTACATCTCATTGACTTGTTTGTAAGGGTTGTCCTTTCAACCATTTTCTACCTCAAAACCATACCTACTCTTCAAGGCCCATTTCAGGTGTGTCATCTCTTTTTTCCTGACTCCTTTAGGTAGTTAAGTAGTTCATTTTCTTTGCTTCTAAAGAACATTGTTCGTATCTCTGTTGTGGAATTTATAACATTATTCTAACCCGTCAATTCTTTCTTCCCTTCAAGACTAAACATTTTACCCTTCTGTGAGTTTTATATTTGGAACCAATGCATCATAGTAATATGTGGGATGGGTGAGGAGTAAGCCTTTATTTTCTAAGGTTACTGTATTATAAATGTAGCCTGTTATTAGGCAGATCGGTTTTAGGAAATAGCATATATGGGTGTTAGGGTCTGAGTTGGATTCTTGAGAAACAGTATGCCCATTTACTATTTGGAAAGTTTTTGTGTGTTCTTTGTGTACTCTTTGTGTAGGTATGTGTCTGTTTGAAGGTCACTGCATAAAAGAAAATCTTTTGCATTTACATCAGGTTACATGTCAAGGAAATGGTTGCAGCATCAATGTATATAATAACTAAAACATGGAAATGATCCAGATGTACAAAAACAATAGGGTTGTTTGGTAGAACATTATATAGTAATGAAAATTGATGACTCACTGGTAAGGTAGAACAACATGGATTCAGCTCATTATTTATGTAATATTGAAAGAAGTGGCACAAAAGAATAGTCTTATATTCCATTTGTATAATATTCAAGAATAAGCAAAACTAACCAATATTGTTTATAGTGCATATGTATATGGTAAAATATAAAGGAAAACAAGGAAATGATTATCACAAACTCAGGGTAATGGTTACCTTCGGGGCAAGGAATGTGAGGTAGTGATTAGGGAGGGATTCTCAGTAGGGCAAAAGTAATGATTCTAGTGACCAAGTGAATTGGGGCAAATTATCTAACCTTTTAACCTCAGTTTCTTTAACTGTAAACTGGAATAATATAACTACTTTATGAAAGTTGCAAGGATTAAGAGAGATAAACTATATAAAGCAGTTAGCTCAGTGTCTGGCTAATAGTTAACAGTAAGTAAATGATAATATTTTCCTTATTATATTTCTCTCACCATGACTTGAAGTAGATGCTATAGGCTTTTGGTAGGGAGGATAAAGTTCAAAAAAAATGGATGGAATTGAAATAAGAAAATCTAGAAATAATGATAAGGACAAGGAAACTACATTTAGGTGCTACTGCTGCTTTGTGTCATATGTCTTGCTAGTTGGGTACATTATTTAATCTTCAAAATAATCCTGAGACCAAAGATTCAGTTTTAACAGCCAGAGTTACCCCATATCTTGTGGCTTTAGGTGTCATTATTACCATTTTATGTCAGATTGGTTAGGTAACTCAGGGTTCTACAACTAATAAGTGGTAGAGCTGGGATTTGAATCAAGATTTTTTTCCACTGTGCTGTTATTAATGATTAAATTTGACTTGAAAGTTGCCAGAAAATAGTTGGTAGTCTACATTCACTGTACATGTAAATGCTTGCCGAAGTATTTAATGGAGATATATCCTGAGAAAGTTCTATTGAAGAACATTAGATTATATCCGTTTCCAGGGAGGGACTCCATTTTTCTATGGCTATGTGGCAGAGTCTGGTTAACTACTGTAGTTTATTCTGGACCTCCAGGATTAATTATCATTTAACAGGGTCCATTCTGGAATGCCAAAACTGGGATTTAAGGAAATTATTTGGAATTTTCAGTGAGTTCAGGATTACAAAGCAAAAACTTACAGGGTTGGTTGCTGAAGACCGTCTCATGTTGAATTATTGTGTGCCTCACTGTCTTAGGTGTTTACTGCAGTGAAGCCAGATGTGATGGTGTGCAATCAGGTTTACAGTATACTCCAAGGATTGAAAAGATGACTTCATCAAGAATTGCTTATCCTCCACTATGTACATATCCTTTGAGTATTGACTCCTTCCCAGCTGTGTTTGTTCTCTCATCATTATTATTTCTTAATAAGCATTTATTTAGCCCTTGGTTTTAAATTTATTTTTAATTGGCCTATTTTCAGTTCAGAAAGTATGGTTAGTATTGCTTTCAATTTAAGCAGACAGATAAAGTGGCTTTTAAAAACGACCCAGAGAGGTTGCAGTGATATCAATATGTACATCCCAAGCTCCAGATTGCTTTTAGTGCCAATAGTAATCCTCTGATTTTCTAGACTCTTATTTTGTTTTCTACTGAGAAGTTTTGGATTAAAATGGGCCACTTTTGTCTTGCCTCCTACATTACTTAAGAAAGGAGCTATGAACAGTTTGTTCCCTATATTCAGTTTAAAGAATTCTGGAGACCAGAGTAAGCTGAAAGCATAGCTTTTGGTGGGACTGCTTTGGGTCCCAGAAACTATTTGACAGACCTTTTTTTGTTTTGTTTTTTGTTTTGTTTTTTTTTTTTTTTAGTACGCGGGCCTCTCACTGTGTGGCCTCTCCCGTTGCCTCTCCCGTTTGCGCAGCCACTGCGCCACCAGGGAAGCCCTGACAGACCTTTTTAAAAAAAAATTTCTTTATTTATTTTTGGCTGTGTTGGGTCTTTTTTTTTTTTAAACATCTTTATTGGAGTATAACTGCTTTACAATTGTGTGTTAGTTTCTGCTTTATAACAAAGTGAATCAGCTGTACATATACGTATATCCCCATATCTCCTCCCTCTTGTGTCTCCCTCCCACCCTCCCTATCCCACCCCTCTAGGTGGTCACAAAGCACCGAGGTGATCTCCCTGTGCTATGCGGCTGCTTCCCACTATCTATTTTACATTTGGTAGTATATATCAGTCCATGCCACTCTCTCACTTCGTCCCAGCTTACCCTTCTCCCTCCCTGTGTCCTCAAGTCCATTCTCTACATCTGTGTCATTATTCCTGTCCTGCCTGGTAGGTTCTTTATAACCATTTTCTTTGTTTTTAGATTTAATTTATTTTTTTATTTTTTAGTGAATAGGCCCCAAAAATCTCTCTTTTTATTTGGAAATCAAGTTGAACAAATGTTTTTGAAATACTTTTCAAATACTCTAAGGTACCTAATACTGTTTTTTCCCTTATATTTAATTTTATTATTTTTTTATATGGCAGGTTCTTATTAGTCATCCATTTAATACACATCAGTGTATACATGTCAATCCCAATCTCCCAATTCATCACCCCCCCCCCCACCGCTTTCCCCCCTTGGTGTCCATACGTTTTTTCTCTACATCTGTGTTGCAATTTCTGCCCTGCAAACCAGTTCATCTGTACCATTTCCTAGGTTCCATATATATGTGTTAGCATATGGTATTTGTTTTTCTCTTTCTGACTTACTTCACTCTGTATGACAGATTCTAAGTCCATCCACCTCACTATAAATAACTCAGTTTCGTTTCTTTTTATGGCTGAGTAATATTCCATTGTATATATGTACCACATCTTCTTTATCCATTCATCTGTCGATGGACACTTAGGTTGCTTCCATGTCCTGGCTATTGTACATAGAGCTGCAATGAACATTGTGGTACATGACTCTTTTTGAATTATGGTTTTCTCAGGGTATATGCCCAGTTGTCGGATTGCTGGGTCATATGATAATTCTGTTTTTAGTTTTTTAAGGAACCTCCATACTGTTCTCCATAGTGGCTCTATCAATTTACATTCCCACCAACAGTGCAAGAGGGTTCCCTTTTCTCCACACCCTCTCCAGCATTGGTTGTTTGTAGATTTTCTAATGATGCCCATTCTAACTGGTGTGAGCTGATACCTCATTGTAGTTTTGATTTGCATTTCTCTAATAATTAGTGATGTTGAGCAGCTTTTCATGTGCTGCTTGGCCATCTGTATGTCTTCTTTGGAGAAATGTCTGTTTAGGTCTTCTGCCCATTTTTGGATTGGGTTTTTTTTTTTAATATTGAGCTGCATGAGCTATTTATATATTTTGGAGGTTAATCCTTTGTCCGTTGATTTGTTTGCAAATATTTTCTTCCATTCCGAGGGTTGTCTTTCGTCTTGTTTGTAGTTTCCTTTGCTGTGCAAAAACTTTTAAGTGTCATTAGGTCCCATTTGTTTATTTTTGTTTTTATGTCCATTACTCTAGGAGATGGATCAAAAAAGATCTTGCTGTGATTTATGTCAAAGAGTGTTCTTTCTATGTTTTCCTCTAAGAGTTTTATAGTGTCCGATCTTACCTTTAGGTCTTTAATCCATTTTGAGTTTATTTTTGTGTATGGTGTTAGGGAGTATTCTAATTTCATTCTTTTACAAGTAGCTGTCCAGTTCTCCCAGCACCACTTATTGAAGAGACTGTCTTTTCTCCATTGTATATCTTTGCCTCCTTTGTCATAGATTAGTTGACCATAGGTGCGTGGGTTTATCTCTGGGCTTTCTATCCTGTTCCATTGATCTATATTTCTGTTTTTGTGCCAGTAACATATTGTCTTGATTACTGTAGTTTTGTAGTATAGTCTGAAGTCCGGGAGCCTGATTCCTCCAGCTCTGTTATTTTCCCTCAAGACTGCTTTGGCTATTCAGGGTCTTTTGTGCATCCATACAAATTTTAAGATTTTTTGTTCTAGTTCTGTAAAAACTGCCATTGGTAATTTGATAGGGATTGAACTGAATCTGTAGATTGCTTTGAGTAGTATAGTCATTTCCACAATGTTGATTCTTCCAATCCAAGAAAATGGTATATCTCTCCATCTATTTGTGTCATCTTTAATTTCTTTCATCAGTGTCTTATAATTTTCTGCATACAGGTCTTTTGTCTCCCTAGGTAGGTTTATTCCTAGGTATTTTATTCTTTTGGTTGCAATGGTAAATGGGAGTGTTTCCTTAATTTCTTTTTCAGATTTTTCATCATTAGTGTACAGGAATGCAAGAGATTTCTGTGCATTAATTTTGTATCCTGCAACTTTACCAAATTCATTGATTAGCTCTAGTAGTTTCCTGATGGCATCTTTAGGATTCTCTACATATAGTATCATGTCATCTGCAAACAGTGACAGTTGTACTACTTCTTTTCCAATTTGTATTCCTTTTATTTCTTTTTCTTCTCTGATTGCTGTGGCTAGGACTTCCAAAACTATGTTGAATAATAGTGGTGAGAGGGGGCAACCTTGTCTTGTTCCTGATCTTAGTGGAAATGGTTTCAGGTTTTCACCATTGAGGACAATGTTGGCTGTGGGTTTGTCATATATGGCCTTCATTATGTTGAGGTAAGTTCCTCTATGCCTACTTTCTGCAGGGTTTTTATCATGAATGGGTGTTGAATTTTGTCAAAAGCTTTCTCTTCATCTATTGAAATGATCATATGGTTTTTGTCCATCAATTTGTTAATATGGTGTATTACGTTGATTGATTTGCGTGTATTGAAAAATCCTTTCATTCCTGGAATAAACCCCACTTGATCATGGTGTATGATCCTTTTAATGTGCTGCTGGATTCTGTTTGCTAGTATTTTGTTGAGGATTTTTATATGTGTGTTCATCAGTGATATCGGCCTGTAGTTTTCTTTCTTTGTGACATCTTTGTCTGGCTTTGGTATCAGGGTGATGGTGCCTTCGTAGAATGTGTTTGGGAGTGTTCCTCCCTCTCCTATATTTTGGAAGAGTTTGAGATGGATAGGTGTTAGCTGTTCTCTAAATGTTTAATAGAATTCTCCTGTGACCCATCTGGTCCTGGGCTTTTGTTTGTTGGAAGATTTTTAATCACAGTCTCAAGTTCAGTGCTTGTGATTGGTCTGTTTATATTTTCTGTTTCTTCCTGGTTCAGTCGCGGAAGGTTGTGCTTTTCTAGAAATGTTTCCATTTCTTCCAGGTTGTCCATATTATTGGCATAGAGTTGCTTGTAGTAATCTCTCATGATCCTTTGTATTTCTGCAGTGTCCATTGTTACTTTTCCTTTTTCATTTCTAATTCTAATGATTTGAGTCTTCTCCCTTTTTTCATGATGAGTCTGGCTAATGGTCTGGCTAATCAATTTTGTTTATCTTCTCAAAGAACCAGCTTTTAGTTTTATTGATCTTTGCTATTTCCTTCATTTCTGTTTCATTTATTTCTGCTCTGATCTTTATGATTTCTTTCCTTCTGCTAACTTTGGGGTTTTTTTGTTTTGTTTTGTTTTTCTTTCTCTAATTGCTTTAGGTGTAAGGTTAGGTTGTTTATTTGAGATGTTTTTTGTTTCTTGAGGTAGGATTGTATTGCTTTAAACTTCCCTCTTAGAACTGCTTTTCCTGCATCCCGTAAGTTTTGTGTTTTCATTGTCATTTGTTTCTAGATATTTTTTTGACTTCCTCTTTGATTTCTTCGGTGATCTCTTGGTCATTAAGTAGTGGATTGTTTACCTCCATGTGTTTGTAGTTTGTACAGATGTTTTTCCTGTGATTGATATCTAGTCTCATAGCGTTTTGGTCAGAAAAGATGCTTGATACGATTTCAGTGTTCTTAAATTTACCAAGGCTTGATTTGTGACTCCAGATATGATCTATCCTGGAGAATGTTCCATGAGCACTTGAGAAGAAAGTGTATTCTGTTGTTTTTGGATGGAATGTCCTATAAATATCAATTAAGTCCATCTTGCTTAATGTGTCATTTAAAGCTTTTGTTTCCTTATTTATTTTCATTTTGGATGATCTGTCCATTGGAGAAAGTGGGGTGTTAAAGTCCCCTACTATGATTGTGTTACTGTCGATTTCCCCTTTTATGGCTATTAGCATTTGACTTATGTATTGAGGTGCTCCTACGTTCGTTGCGTAAATACTTAAAATTGTTATATCTTCTTTGATTTGTCCCTTGATCATTATGTAGTGTCCTTCTTTGTCTCTTGTAATAGTCTTTATTTTAAAGTCTGTTTTGTCTGATATGAGAATTACTACTCCAGCTTTCTTTTGCTTTTCATTTGCATGGAGTATCTTTTTCCATCGCCACACTTTCAGTCTGTATGGGTCCCTAGGTCTGAAGTGGGTCTGTTGTAGACAGCATATATACAGGCCTTGTTTCTGTATCCATTCAGCCAGGCTGTCTTTTGGTTGGAGCATTTAATCTATTTACATTTAAGGTAATTATCGATATGTATGTTCCTATTACCAGTTTCTTAATTGTTTTGGGTTAATTATTGTACGTCTTTTCCTTCTGTTGTGTTTCCTGCCTAGAGAAGTTCCTTTAGCATTTGTTGTAAAGCTGGTTTGGTGGTGCTGAATTCTCTTAGCTTTTCCTTGTGCGTAAAGGTTTTAATTTCCCAGTTGAATCTGAATGAGATCCTTGCTGGATAGAGTAATCTTGGTTGTAGGCTTTTCCCTTTCATCACTTTAAGTATGTCCTGCCACTCCCTTCTGGCTTGCAGAGTTTCTGCTGAAAGATCCACTGTTAACCTTATGGGGATTCCCTTGTATGTTATTTGTTGTTTTTCCCTGCTGCTTTTAATATTTTTTCTTTGTATTTAATTTTTGAAAGTTTGATTAATATATGTCTTGGTGTGTTTCTCCTTGGATTTATCCTGTATGGGACTGCCTGTGCTTCCTGGACTTGATTTACTATTTCCTTTCCCATATTAGGGAAGTTTTCAACTATAATCTCTTCAGATATTTTCTCAGTCCCTTTCTTTTTCTCTTCTTCTTTTGGGACCCCTATAATTCGAATGTTGGTGCATGTAATGTCCTGGAGGTCTCTAAGACTGTCCTCAATTCTTGTCATTCTTTTTTCTTTATTCTGCTCTGAAGTAGTTATTTCCACTCTTTTATCTTCCAGGTCAATTATCCGTTCTTCTGCCCCAGTTATTCTGCTATTGATCCCTTCTAGAGAATTTAAAATTTCATTTATTGTGTTGTTCATCATTGTTTGTTTGCTCTTTATTTCTTCTAGGTGCTTGTTAAACATTTCTTGTATTTTCTCCATTCTATTTCCAAGATTTTGGATCATCTTTACTATTATTACTCTGAATCCTTATTCAGGTAGAGTACCTGTGTCCTCTTCATTTGTTTGGTCTGGTGGGTTTTTACCTTGCTCCTTCATATGCTGTGTGTTTCTCTGTCTTCTCATTTTGCTTCACTTACTGTGTGTGGGGCTTCCTTTTCACAGGCGGCAGGTGTGTAGTTCCCGTTGTTTTTGTTGCCTGCCCCCAGTGGCTAAGGTTGATTCAGTGGGTTGTGTAGGCTTCCTGGTGGAGGGGACTAGTGCCTGTGTTCTGGAGGATGAGGCCGGATCTTATCTTTCTGGTGGGCAGGACTGCGTCCGGTGGTGTGTTTTGGGGGGTCTGTGACCTTACTATGATTTTAGGTAGCCTCTCTGCTAATGGGTGGGATTGTGTTCCTGTCTTGCTAGTTGTTTGGCATAGGGTGTCCAGCACTGTAGCTTGCTGGTCGTTGATTGGAGCTGGGTCTTAGTGTTGAGATGGAGATCTCTGGGAGACCTTTTGCCATTATATGGAGCTGGGGGTCTCTGGTGGACCAATGTCTTGAATTCGGCTCTCCCACCTCAGAGGCACAGGCCTGACACCTGGCCCAAGTACCACACTGCTCAGAAGAAAAGGGAGAAAAAAAGAAAGAAAGAAAGAAAAAGGAAGTTATTAAATTAAAAAATAAAAAATAATTATTCACAATAAAGAAAAGGACTTCCCTGGTGGCTCAGTGGTTGGGAATCCGCCTGCTAGTGCAGGGGACACGGGTTCAAGCCCTGGTCCGGGAAGATCCCACATGCTGCAGAGCAACTGGGCCCATGCGCCACAACTACTGAGCCTGCGCTCTGGAGCCTGCGAGCCACGGCTGCTGAGGCCCGCATGCCTGGAGCCCGTGCTCTGCAATGGGAGAGGCCACTGTGGTGGGGGACCCGTGCACTGCAGCGAGGAGTAGCCCCCGCTCGCCTCAAATGGAGAGGGCCCGCACAGCAACGGAGACCCAAAGCAACTAAAAATAAATAATAATAAATTAATTTAAAAAATAAAGAAGATAGAAAAAAGAAAGAAGAGAGCAACCAAACCAAATCCACTAATGATAACAAGTGCTAAAAAATATACTAAAAAAAAAACAAATCCCAAAAAACAAAAAAAAAACGGACAGACAGAAGAACCCTAGGACAAATGGTAAAAGCAAAGATATACAGACAAAATCACACAAAGAATCATACACATACACACTCACAAAAAAAGAAAAAGGAAAAAAAAATATATATCGTTGCTCCCAAAGTCCACTGCCTCAATTTTGGGATGATTCGTTGTCTATTCAGGTATTCCAGAGATGCAGGGTACATCAAGTTGATTGTGGAGATTTAATCCGCTGCTTCTGAGGCTGCTGGGAGAAATTTCTGTTTCTCTTTTCATTCACACAGCTCCCGGGGTTCAGCTTTGGATTTGGCCCCGCCTCTGCGTGTAGGTGGCCTGAGGGCATCTGTTCTTCACTGAGACAGGACGGGGGTTAAAGTAGCAGCTGATTAGGGGCCTCTGGCTCACTCAGGCTGGGGGGAAGGAGGGGTATGGATGTGGTGCGAGCCTGCGGCAGCAGAGGCCAGCATGGCGTTGCACCAGACTGAGGCACGCCATGCGTTCTCCTGGGGAAGTTGTCCCTGGATCACGGGACCCTGGCAGTGGTGGGGGCTGCACAGGCTCCGGGAAGGGGAGGTGTGGATAGTGACCTGTGCTTGCGCACAGGCTTTTTGGTGGCTACAGCAGCATCCTCAGCGTTTCTTTCCTGTCTCTGGGGTCCACGCTGACAGCCGCGGCTTGCACCCGTCTCTGGAGCTCCTTTAAGCAGCGCTCTTAATCCCCTCTCCTTGCGCACCCCGAAACAACGGTGTCTTGCCTCTTAGGCAGTTCCAGACTTTTTCCCGGACTCCCTCCCGCCTAGCTGTGGCGCACTAGCATCCTTCAGTCTGTGTTTGCGCAGCCAACCCGGATCTGATCTCCCAGCCCCCACCCGTCCCAGCTGGCGTGTGAGCAGACAAGGGGCTGGTGAGTGCTGGTCGGCATCGATCCTCTGTGTGGGAATCTCTCCACTTTGCCCTCTGCACCCCTGTTGCTGCGCTCTCCTCCATGGCTCCGAAGCTTCCCCCCTACGCCACCCGCAGTCTCCGCCCGTGAAGGGGCTTCCTAGTGTGTGGAAACCTTTCCTCCTTCACAGCTCCCTCCCACTGGTGCGGGTCCCGTCCCTATTCTTTTGTCTGTTTTTTCTTTTGCCCTACCCAGGTGTGTGGGGGAGTTTCTTGCCTTTTGGGAAGTCTGAGGTCTTCTGCCAGCGTTCAGTACGTGTTCTATAGGAGTGGTTCCACATGTAGATGTATTTCTGATGTATATGTGGGGAGGAAAGCGATCTCCCCGTCTCACTCCTCTGTCATCTTGAAGGTCTCCCTGCGTTGGGTCTTTGTTGCCGCGCACGCGGGCTTTCTTTAGTCGTGTTGATCAGGGGCTACTCTTTGTTGCGGTGCGCAGCTTTATCATTGCGGCAGCTTCTCTTGTTGCAGAGCATGGGCTCTAGGCGCACGGGCTCTCGAGCGCAGGCTCAGTAGTTGTGGCACACGGGCTTAGCTGCTGCACGGCATGTGGGATCTTCCCGGACCAGGGCTTGAACCCGTGTCCCCTGCATTGGCAGGTGGATTCTTAACCAGTGTGCCACCAGGGAAGCCCAATGAGAGACCTTTTAATAAGCTAATTATCAAGTTTTAAATAAAGTTCCCATTTTCACATTATTTTTAGTTTGTTCCCTGTTTAAGAGCATAACGTGGATTAGGTCTCCTTTGAAGTTGAGGTATTGATGGGTACTAAATACACAGTTCTTTTCTTATTTCTATTTAATGGAAAAAAATCGCTCTTTTGCTACTTACAACCTACTTTGTACTTACTTTTTCTACTTACTTTTGCTGCTTACAACTTACTTTTTGTACTCTACAACCATAGAAACTCACTACTTCCTGCTTTTCCGTAACTGCTTTTTCTTAGGTTTATTTGATTGTACTCAGCATTTTCATTCTTGGATTTAAAAATTAAAAAAATTGTCTCAGTAAAGGTTTCTAGTGCTACCTTGGAGTGGAGATGTTATTCATGGTAGAAGCTTGGGAATACACTCACCAGACCAGTCCATTTCAACTGACTGTTAGAACAGATTTATGGCTGCCAGGTGGAAACTCCTTGTTCTAATTAGCCTTCTGCTGTTCCTCTGAGTGTGGCACTCTTAAGGGGGTCTGTGAACATCTAGGTAGATTGATATAAGAGTTAATCAGGAAAAAATCAGAGAGATTTTGCTTTCTATTAATTAGATGCTATAAAAAGTAATTTTTTTTTCTCCCCTGAACTTTGGGAGTGTTAGTGTATGAGTGTGTCAAGTACTGCCCCTCTGTCCTCTGCTGTCCCAGCTTTTTATTCAGCAAAATTCCTAACTTACAGAAAAATAGGCCAATCACCTAGATTCAATAATTAACATTTGCCATTTTTACTTTATCTATACACATTTTCCTTTTTGGCTTTTTATTACATAGTTGAGAGAAAATTCAGGTTGATGTCCACCAGTTAGTAGTTCTGATTTTCACATTATTCCTGAAATGTAGAACATTTTGATTTCTGAGTCAGAAAATGGAGTCAGAAAGTGAAGTTTTCTTCTTGATGTTAATCATGATACAAACATTAAACATGTAACCACACCTACCTTTTAGGAACTTGGGAGGCACACCTAAAATGAGGAAGTAGGAGATTGATATCATTAATTTACATTCAGCCCAGAAGATGTTGAGTTGTTGTCAAGAACCCCAGTGTCTCCAAGCTGTGCCTCAGCAAATTAACCATGCACACCCATGCTAGTCTGTCCTCCAAACTTTTTCACTGTATACTCCCTGGAGGTGGGGATTAAGTAGGGAAAAGGATAGAAAGAAACTAGCATTTATTGATTGGAGCTAGATATATATCTTAGCTCATTTAATAATAATAGCAATGTTCTTATAGATATTACTATCCGCATTTTATAGCTGAGGAGACTAGGTTCAGAGAAGTTAAATAATTTGCCCAGAGTCACATACTGCTAGTAAGTAGAGGAGGAGTATTTTTGAATTAAAAAAAAAAACACCTGTTATTTTTAGGTCACTGTGATGACAGTATATCAGGTACATTTAAATTAGGGATCTCAGGTGAAAAATGGTTCTTTTAACATCTTGTAGTTGGATAAATTATTTGTCTCACATGATTGGCAGTCTGGGTGGGACTTAATACTGCTTCTTAGGAGATAGTTGATAAAGGTCATAGTTCCTTTGGGATTTCAGGGGACTTGATAGTGCTAAGTGAAGAACTTGTAGTCATGTTTTGTGCTTTTCCTCACCCTGATAAAGAAATAGTGGATCAAAAGTACAATGAGGAATCACCTCACACCAGTCAGAATGGCCATCATCAAAAAATCTACAAATAATAAATGCTGGAGAGGGTGTGGAGAAAAGGGGGCCCTCTTGCACTGTTGGTGGGAATGTAAATTGATATAGCCACTATGGAGAACGATACGGAGATTCCTTAAAAAACTAAAAATAGAATTACCATATGACCCAGCAATCTGACAACTGGGCATATACCCAGAGAAAACCGTAATTTAAAAAGACACATGCACCCCAGTGTTCATTGCAGCACTATTTACAATAGCCAGAACATGGAAGTAACCTAAATGTCCATCAACAGAGGAATGAGTAAAGAAGATGTGCTTTAACATAGTAAATTTAACATAGTAACAATTCCATATATACAATGGAATATTACTCATTTGTAATAAAAAGGAACAAAATTGGGTCATTTGTAGAGACATGGATGGACCTAGAGTCTGTCATACAGAGTGAAGTAAGTCAGAAAGAGAAAAAGCAAATATTGTATATTAATGCATATATGTGGACTCTAAAAAAATGGTATAGAAGATCTAATTTGCAAAGTAGAAATGAAATAGAGACACAGACGTAGAGAACAAAGGGTGCGGATACCAAGGGGGAAGGGGGGTGGGATGTATTGGGAGAGGAGGATTAACATATGTACACTGTTGATACTATGTATAAAATAGGTAACTAACGAGGAACTACTGTATAGCGCAGGGAACTCTACTCAATGCTCTGTGGTGACCTAAATGGGAAGGAAATCCAAAAAAGAGGAGATGTATGTATACATGTAGCTGAATCAATTTGCTGTATGGTTGAACACAATATTGTAAAGCAACTATACTCCAATAAAAATTTTAAAAAATTAAGTAATTAATAAGGGCCTACATGTAAACCATAGTATGCAATTTAAAATCTTTGCTTATAATAAAGTCCAATAATTTCTCAAAAAAAAAACCAGTGAAAAATTACAAGCTAAACCAGCCTAAATACAGCTGAATTCCACCACATCAGCATTCTTAGAAGAGATGATGCCAAACATGGCACCACACCCAGAATCAGCCCGGCACACCCCTTAATATTAAAGAGTCTAAATCAGGAATTCAGTGGAGAGGTTGTGACTCATCCCAGGATCCTAGCGAAAAAGCTGACGTTAAGATCTAAGGAAGATGGATGGACCTAGAGTCTGTCATACAGAGTGAAGTAAGTCAGAAAGAGAAAAACAAATACCGTATGCTAACACATGTATATGGAATCTAAAAAAAACAAAAAAAAGTCATGAAGAACCTAGGGGCAAGACGGGAATAAAGACACAGACCTACTAGAGAATGGACTTGAGGACACAGGGAGGGGGAAGGGTAAGCTGGGACAAAGTGAGAGAGTGGCATGTACATATATATACACTACTGAACGTAAAATAGATAGCTAGTGGGAAGCAGCCGCATAGCACAGGGAGATCAGCTCGGTGCTTTGTGACCACCTAGAGGGGTGGGATAGGGAGGGTGGGAGGGAGGGAGATGCAAGAGGGAAGAGATATGGGGATATATGTATTCACTTTGAATTTATATTATATTTGAATTTATATTCACTTTGTTTCAAAGCAGACACTAACACACCATTGTAAAGCAATTATACTCCAATAAAGATGTTTTAAAAAAAAATGATCTAAGGAAGAAGCTCAGGCCAAGAATGTGGTTCTTGCTCAGGGCTTTGCCGGTGGTAGCATTAGTAATGTGTGACACTCTTGATATTCCTGAAGGATATATGTTGTTAAGAGTCACCAGTTCCAGAACACTGCTGATATAAATGTTGATGTAAGATAGTTTGCTAGGCTCATACACAGGCTAAATGACTAGCCTTCACATTCATCTTAATACCTACATTTGTATTAGATATTTTAGATAATAAGAGCAGTTAACATTTATTGAGTACTTACTTTGTGCGGGCCCTATCCTAAGCAGTTTTACACATATTAACTCATTTAATACAACAACCCTATGAGGTAGATAAGGAAACAACTCAGAGAGTAATGCAGAGATCATGGTTAGGCCAAGGAACGGAAATTTGAATCTAAGGAGTCTAGGTGTAGTGTTTTTGCTTTTGACTGCTGTGCTGTATCCAAACCATTGTGCTATATTAGAAAAACACTGTAAGGTAGGTATTATCTCATTTTTCTAATAAATTATTTTTTAAGGTCAAACTTGAATAGGAAAAATGTGAATATCAAGTATTAAGAAATTCTTTTAGTCATGTCTCTCTCTTTTTTTTTTTTTTTTTGACTTTTGGGCACGCCGCGCAGCATGTGGGATCTTAGTTCCCCGGCCAGGGATCGAACCTTTTCCCCTGCATTGGAAGCACAGAGTCTTAACCACTGGACCGTCAGGGAAGTCCCTAGTCATGTCTCTCTTATCTAGCTCAGATGGCTTGATGAGTCTTCCTTTTAGTCTTTTGAACTTGTAGTGCCAAATCTTAGAAATTAGACTAGTAGTCTCTTTCTGGATCTAAGCTAAAACCTTCTTGAAGTTTGTGTTATAATTAAAAGTAAATTAAAATCTTGAATTGCCCTTAAAACTGTTATGGAAAATAAGAAAGAAGAAAACCTTAGAGATTGAGGCATGAAGGCTTTTTAAAGATCTTCTGAGATGAATTCGCAGTCGGTGCTAGTTGAGAGAATCGCTTTCTAATAACATGTAATACATTGTCAGGTAGTTGTTCCTAGAGTTCTTTGTGAGGTATCTTTGTGACCAGATTGCTTCTTTAGTCTCTATAGCTGTTTTCTCTAAGTTCCTATAGTTCATAGGACATAGAACTTAGCATTTAAATAAAGACTAACTCAGTGTTGATGTTATACCTACCTCCCCCTGTCATTGGCCTAATTCAGGCCCTTATGTTTTTCTTGGACAACAGTTTCCTTACTGTTTCTCTGCTGCATGCTTTTTTATTTTTTCAACAAATATATACTTAATAATGTCTGCTAAGTGTGAGACGCTGTGCTCAGCACTGGGTATATCAGCAGTAAACAAGACAGACATTGTCTTGCCCTAGCAGAATGTATAGTCTACTAATTGGTCAGTCTGTTTTCCATACCATTGCCATAAACGTTTTCGAAAATTCAGGTCTGATTTTTGCTGGTTCTCTTTTGCCTACCTCAGGCTTTTCATAGTCAAGTTGTAGCATACCATAACGGTTCAAATGACTTGTCCAATGAAGCCATCCTTGATCACTCCTAGAAGCAGAAATAATTATTTTCTTATCCTGGTTCCCATAGCCCTTTATAAAAATCCTTATCAGAGTATTTATTATATTTTATTATAGTTGTTTATATCAGTTTCCTCTAATTGTTTGTGAATTTCTTGAGACCAGCGATAGTATTTTATTTATTATTGTTTTATCCTCAGTGTCGGATATAGAATCTGGAATGTAAGTGCTCCATAAAAGTTTAAAGTATAGTATAGTCTTAGTACTTTCTATATCATGTCATGTATGTATGTTTTGTTCCTCCAACTATTAGGTTACAGACTGTCTTATAATTTCTTTGTATTCCTTCTGTTATCCAGGCTGATGCAAAGGACATCCTTAAAAAATATTTACTGATTATTATTAGCCTTTCAGTATCTTCTGCATGGTAGTTCTTTTTTAGAAAAGCATTTATTGGTCCCTTGTTTTACAGAATGTCTCAGTATATTTAAAAAAATCCAAATATTTTATTTAAAGGGGCCTTATTTCTATGATACGCCTATCTTAAGCAACAGCTCATTGATACTGTGACTGGTAAGATGGATCTTGCTTGCTTTCTTCTGTTTGTCTACTAGAATACTTAAAGGTAAATTTGTGGTTCACCTTCAGAAAAGATATGATATGCATCTTGTGTATCATCTTCACTTCTGGTCTTACGTTGCTGCCCTTTGTATCGATTATTGCTCTCCTGTTTTTAATTTTATTTAATGTTGTATTGTTTATGTCTTTATATGCCACTTTAGATCCTTAAACTAACTAAAAACCAGACAAAAACCTAGAAACCAGTGGTACTTTCATTTATCCTCCAAGTACTTATTGAATCCTAAGTCCTATGCCTTAAGAGATAAATAATACATAATACCTATCCCAAGAAACTGGAATTTGTTAATGTAGAAAACACTTGATGTAAGAAAGGTTAGACAAGAGGGCTTTGGGAGGTGAAGGGAGGCATAGGGTTTGGAGATTTAGGTGCTTCTGGAGAAGGTGACATTTGAACTGAATCTTGAGAAATGGCTAGTATTTTGATTGGTAAAAAAGGAGAGATTGGGCATTCTAGTAGGTGGAAACAGTAAGTGACCAAGAAAATATAATTTGTGTTATTCATTAGGGTTATCCACCCAAAATTTCTGTTTCTCTTCCCAGTCACATGTTATGATTGCATGTCCTTGCCCCTTGGAAGTTAGGTGTGGCCATGTAAGTTGCTTTGACCAATGATGTGTGAGCTGAAGTGACCTGAGTCATTTCCATATAGAAGATTTAAGAATCCGTGCATTCACTATGCTTTCTTTTCCTCTGCAGTGCTCTGATTAGCCTGTGGGCCAAATATGGTCTGCCTGTATTTGTAAATAAAGTTTTATTGGAACATAGCCATCGTGATTTGTTTATGTATTGTCTATGGCTGCTTTTGCACTACAACAGCAAAGTTGCATAGTTGTTACAGAGAGCGTATATCCCATAAAGCTGAATATATTTACTATCTGGCCATTTATAGAAAAGTCTTGCTGACAGCTGCTCTGGATATTGGCTGCTTAGAATGAGGATTTTGTAGAGCAGAGACTCGTGCTGACCCACAGTGGACATATGCATATGCCATCAGAAAGAAATAAATCTGTATTCACTGATATTTTGGGGTTGTTTGTTATAGTAGTATAATCCAGCCCATCCTGACAGTCAGGCTCTTTATAGGAAAAATATTTCAGTTGCTCACAGAGGAAGAAACCTTATGGACAGGAGTAGTGTGGAACAAAGATGGATAGGAATGTTAGGGTATTGTTGTGAAAGTAGGAGACTGTTAAGCTCAGGTGTTTAGATTTTATTTAGAATCCTCAATATGGAATCAGGACTTAACAATTTTTTTTGAGGGACTGAAGAATAGTATGGTGGGAGCTTTATGGTAAAAAGTTTAATCTGCCAATAGTTATAGAAAGGCTGGAGCATTCGTTGAGTCAGGAATTTGATCTCTGTAAAACAAAAGTCCCTGGAAACTGGACTGACAGTGGTTTAAATGGAGTTTTTTTTTTTTTCTTAGTAAGTTTCAGTGACTTAATTTCTTGTGCCATTAATGCTTAATAGCAACCTCAGATTTTGTGTAATTTGAGCTGTTTATACAAGTGAGGAAACATCATTGTAAAGGGAGTTGTGATAGTTGAGGGCCAGTTTTTTTATTTCCTTCTTTTTTTCTTTGATTTCCTCTTTTTTAGGTAAAGCAAACACATCAGACACTACCATCAACTCAGTGAAATTTGTTGTCAGGTAGCCTAAGGTAGTTTAAAGTGGAAAAATGGTCACTTTAGAATTCGGTCTTACTGCATCTCCTGTTACTTCATCTGCTATATATCTGCTGAAGGAAACCTTTGTCAGTTTGCCAAGTTACATGAATGCAGCTGAGAGTATATAGCAGTTCCTCAAGGTTAAAATATAATATTTTAGGGTACTGAATCCTTCAGGTTTCCTAAAGCAGTTTCATCCTGCATATATGATGTTTTGAAGATACATAGAAGGAAAAGAAGAACGATAATAACAACGAAAAATGCTGTAGAAAATTCCTGTATAATCAGGTTATTTTGTAAAGTGATGGACAAACTTGTTCTTCTAATCCTTTTTGGCTTTAGTGAAAGAATGTTCTTTTTTACTTGTTTTGATTTTACTGGCATAGCGGCCTTTAGAAATTTGGAAAATTCATTGCATTGCAGGCCTGTTTTGTTATTTATTAAGCTGTTAATTATTCCTTTTCTCTTGGAGTTTATATTTTAATAATACAACATCTCACATATAGACCATTTCTTTAAAAGAAATAAACAGTACAGAAATTTTTTTTGCCTTTTTATTGATTATGAAAATAATATATGTTTATATTGCTTGGGACTCTGGTTGCAAGTTATAGAAACTTATGTGAATTAACTTTAGCAGAACAGTTTAATATATTAGCTTACTGTGAGCAGGCATCTGCAGACACAGGGTGAGCTGGTATTAGGTAAGACTGCAACATGGGACTCTTGTGTTTTTCTCTTGGCAATGTGTTTTACATTTTTAGTAAATGTTTTCTGTGTAGTTGAAAAATGCATACAATGTGTTTATATAACGTGTATATTTATAAAGTTATGTATATTTTGTATTGGGGGAGCAAGTTATATGTACATTTCATATATGTATATTATATATATTTTTTTTAAAAAATTATTTATTTATCTTCAGCTGCGTTGGGTCTTCGTTGCTGCACGTGGGCTCTCTCTAGTTGTGTGAGCGGGGGCTACTCTTCGTTGCGGTGCACGGGCTTCTAGTTGCAGTGGCATCTCTTGTTGCAGAGCACTGGCTCTAGGTGTGCGAGCTTCAGTAGTTGTGGCACGCGGGCTCAATAGTTGTGGCTCGCGGGCTCTAGAGCGGAGGCTCAGTAGTTGTGACGCACAGGCTTATTTACTCCGCGGCATGTGGGATCTTCCCGGAGCAGGGCTTGAACCCGTATCCTCTGCATTGGCAGGCAGATTCTTAACCACTGCACCACCAGGGAAGTATCTATATATTCTTTTTTTATGGACAGATAGAGAAATAGATGAGTGTGGGATTCCGTGTCAGTATAATGTGACTGGGCAAATAATTTATCTTATCTGTGAGTCAGTTTCTTTGTATGTAAAATGAAAATAATACTGTTACTCTATATCATGGGATGGCTTTGAAATTAAGCAAGATAGTACATACAGAGTGTTTAGAACAGTCCTTTATAAGTAGTGAACATGGACTAAATGTTATTATAAATACTGTAATGTTTTTATTATATTATTAATGTACACGTGTACTATATATATATATATTGTGTTAATATATGGATAGATACTTATGGACTTTGTATCTTACTTTCTTCACTAAACTGTTTGTTTTCTTTATTATATTTTTGAACTTTAACACCTTTTAGAAAACTCACAAACCTAAAGGAAATAAACTTTGGAGTTCATTGGTGATCTTAACTTTCCTCTGAAACATGGCGTTTTTGGAAAACCTTTGCTTGAGCATGCTAGCCTTTAACCCAAAGATGTGATGTGTTCAGAAGGAATAGGAGATGACTAATACCCATGAATGGCTGAACGTGTTGGTTAGTGAAATTTGTATATCCCTTTCCTGAATTGAAAAGATGACTTTTTGGTATAAACAGACTAAAGATCAACCAGGGACTCTTTATCAATATATAAAATGACAGTTTTTTCATTACTAGTATGAATCATATTATGACTAGATTTTAAGTCTGTTTTTATTATTGTGCTCTGCAGAATGACCGATTTGTTATTTGCACTACTTGTGTGGAATTTACTATTGCTACCTGTTTATATTTTCAGATGTAGCCTGTCTCCCTCCTAAAGATTGCCAGTACTTATAAACTTTTCTTATGGGACTGAGTGGTGATATAATGAATGTGATTTTTTGAATTGTATAATGAAATATATCAACATTTGCAAAACCTGCGAAACCCAGCGAACCAGTATTTTTCAAATGAACAACACCTGATGTTACAAAATCATACGTGGGTAAAAGATTCATTTGAAGTATAAGATAGACCAATGAATTTTAATCTAGAACTCATCAAGTTTTGAGGTTGTATCATAAATTTGTGTGTGTGTGTGTGTGTATATATATAAAGTTTTCTGAAAAGGCTTAAAAATACTTTCTTCCCTTTCCAACTACATATGTGCAAGGCTGGGTTTTCTTTATGTACTGTAACCAAAACCCCACATTTTAATAGATTTAATGTAGAAGTGGTTATAGAGTCCAGATATCTTCTGCAGACATTAAAGATATTTGCACAAATGCAAAAGAGTCTTCCAACTATTTTTTATTTGTTTATTTCAGAATATAAAATTATTTTTCATAAAATGTATTCTTTAACATGTAAATATTATTGGGTTTTAATATTAATGAATTAATATTTTCTAATTTTCAGTTTTAATTTCTAATATAGTAAATATTGATATATATATAAATCAATGTAAACAAAAGTTCTTTAGGGTTCTTAATATTTAATAGTATAAAAATTAAAAATTGTGTTTAAAATGCTGGAGAGCTGATAGTTTGGATGAAAGGAAACTGAAGAAACATGACAGTTGAATGTAATACATGGTACTGGGCCGGATACTCTCCAGGAGGAAATGAAAACACTCTAAAGAACATTATTGGGACAGTTGACAGGACTGGAATATGGACTATGGATTAGATTATAATTGTATCAATGTAAATTTTTTGAATTTGATAATTGTATTATAGTTAGGTAAGATAGGAAATACACATTGTAGTTTTAAGGGTATAATACATGCAACATATTCTAAACATACATGTACATATATGTAGAAGAGAAAGTGTTAAAACAAATGTGGCAAAAACATTACAAATTGGTGAATTCTGTATAACGGCTAAATAGGAGTTCTCTATTATTTGTACAATGTGAAGTTATTTCAAAATAAAAATTAAAAAATTATGAAGTAATATAATGAATCTCTTAGAAGTGGATTTTACAGATTAATTGGTGAGTGTCTTTTTGTGCTTGTGAATGACTGAGAGGTTTTGAGCAGTGGATAACTGGCTATGTAAGTCCTTTGGAGTTTTCACTGCTTTTCAGAGGACACTCCTTGTGCTCTGCTGCCCCCTAGTGACTTTTATGCTCATAAGCAGTTTATTCTGCAAGTACAAGTTGGGAATTTGGATCACTGTAGTCATCATTTAAAAATAATTTAGTATCAACTAAAAGGATTGTTTTGGGGGGTGGAGGAAGATACTACTGTGAAGATCTCATGATCTGTTTTGTCTTATAATTTTTTAAAAATTATATTTTTGTTCTTGTGGTTCCTTTGAATTGTATCCTCAGTCTCCCCTTCCCACCCCTTTTTTTTGAAGATAGTATTTATTGGTTCCTCATCTGACAGAAACAGTAGAATTTCCTGTATTTTCTTTCCCTCTCTTTTCTGTGACCACAAATATTAGTCAATAATATTATGTTAGTGTTTTACTTTATAGTCTTAAAATGTTTAGAACTCTGCTAGCCCATAATCTCTCATTTGCAATATGAAAATTCCAAAGGCTCTGAAACCATTTGTCGTCAAAAGCTGTCTGAATTCATTTGGCAACAAAACTTGATGTGAGTTGCTGTGAGATAGTGATAGTCTTTATATTTACCACTTGTGTGAATATTCCTACATTTGCTGCAGAGTTACTAATGTTACTAAACTAAACCCCAAGGGTTTTAGATTAGGAATTGTAGACTTGTACCTGATTTGCTTAGCTTTGACTCCCAGTTATGAGGTATGAAGCATCACCAGCTTATACTACTTTCTATCTTTTCTCTCTTCTTTTTATTAGTTGTATAATTTTTACATACTATTGAAAACATTTTTATTAGAGTATAGTTGATTTACAATGTTGTGTTATCACATACTATTTTTTTTTTTTTTTTTTTGCGGTACGCGGGCCTCTCACTGTTGTGGCCTCTCCCGTTGCGGAGGCTCCGGACGCGCAGGCTCAGCGGCCATGGCTCACGGGCCCAGCTGCTCCACGGCATGTGGGATCTTCCTGGACCGGGACACGAACCCGTGTCCCCTGCATCAGCAGGTGGACTCTCAACCACTGCACCACCAGGGAAGCCCACATACTATTCTTATATACCATATTTTGTCACTCTTAATCTGATCTTTTTGTCTTAGAGTTGCAGTTAAATATGTTCCTTTATTACTTCCAGTCTTTTTTGTTGAAGTTTTTCTTGTTATTTAGTTTGGTTGGAGTTTTTCTCTACCAGTTACCTTCAGACGGACTTATATAAACAATAATTTTTGAGTTATTGTATATTCAGAATGGCTGCTCTGTAGACTGTACATTCAAAGGACAGCTTCATTGAACTTAAAACTTTGACTCATATTTTGTTTCCCTGAGTATTGTCTTCTGGTGTTCGGTGTTGTAGAAAGGTCTGATGGCTGCTGGATTTTCTTTTCCTGATTATTGACTGTTTTTTTTCTTTTGCTGTCTTTTGGTTTTTCTTTTTCTAATTTATATGAATTACTCTAAGGATTACCACATGCATCTTTGACTCATTAAAGTATAATATAAATTAATTCTTTTATCATTTCCTTGACACTATTAGGACCATATAACACTTCATTTTCATTTACCCTTTCCCATCTGTTAATCTATTGCTGTCATGAATTTTAATTTTACATGTCATTTAGTGCCCCCAAGACATTATTATTTTGTAGAGTCAGCATTCATTTATGTTTACCCCTTTTTGGTTTCCTACATTTCTGTGCTTTATTCTGAGATTACTTTCTTTTTGCATGAAGAACTCTCTTTAGCATTTCTTTGAATGCAAGCCTAATACTGACACATTCTCTCATTTTTTTGCTTGTTTGTATGAAAAGTGTCTTTATTTTACCTTAATTTTTTGAAATTGTGGTAAAATATACATAACAAAATTTACCATTTTAACCGTCTTTAAGTGTATAGTTTAATGGCATTAAGTATATTCACATTATTGTGCAATCATCACCATCATCCATCTTCAGAATTTTCGTCATGTTCCCAAACTGAAATTCTGTGCCCATTAAACAATAACTCCTCATTCTCCCCTTTCCCTTCTCCTGGCAGCCACTATTCTACTTCCTGTCTCTATAAATCTGACGCTTCTGAGTACTTCATATATGTGAAGTCATACAGTATTTGTCCTTTTGTGACTGGCTTATTTCACTTAGGATAATGTCTTCAGGGTTCATCCATGTTGTAGCATGTGTCACAATTCCCTTCTTTTTTAAGGCTGAATAATATTCCATTGTATGTGTACCACATATTGTTTATCCATTCATCCTTCGATGAACATTTGAATTGCTTCCTCCTTTTGGCTGTTGTGAATAATGCTGCTATGAACATAGATGTGTAAATATTTCTTTGAGTCCCTGATTTTACTTTTTTTGGGTATGTACCCAGAAGTTGAATTGCTGGATTATATGGTAAATTATTTTTAATTTTTTGAGGAACTGCCAAATTGTTTTCTGTAGTGGATGTACCATTTTACATTGCCTGCCTTAATTTTTAAGGGACTTTTTTTTTTTAAACTAGTTTTAGGATTCTAGGCTGGCAGTTTATTTTTTTTCAGCACTTTACTGTATATAATTCAATTGTTATTTGACATATATTTCCTGTTAAAAAGTTAGCTCTTAATCTTAATGTTGTTCCTTTAATATTTTTTACTATGGTTTTGTTTTTCTGCAGTTTTACTATGAGGTGCTTACGTATAGTTTTCTTTGTATTTATCCTGTCGGGTTTGTAGAGCTTGAAACTGTGGATTGATGTCTTTCATTAGTTTTGGGAAATAGTTGACTCTAATGTTTTAAATATTGCCATTTCCCCGTTATAGAAAGACTAGACCTCTTTCTGCAGAGTCACAAATTTAAAACTATTTTCCTAGTAACACTAAGATATTGCTTTCTTCTTTTACTCACATTCTTGCAGGAGAATATAGTGAAGTACCCCAGAGGCTATATGATATGTGAAGACAGTCGTTGTTTTAATGGCTAATGTAATATATGCTTGTGTATTCTTATGTTTAAATTTTTATTCAGCTTTAATTTTTAATGTGATAAATGTCAATAAATATAACCACATATACAAAAGTTCTTGGGGAGATCCATATTTTTTAAGAGTATGAAAATATCCTTAAGCCAAACAGTTTGAGAACGGCTGGGGTAGGCATTTTGACTCTATCCCATATATTTCATATTTTTTATAGTCTTCTGTATTTTATATATTTTTATTTTCCTCTTTATGCTTTTTTTTTAAATGGGAAGAGTATTCATTTTAATTATGCTCCAAGGTGTTACAGAGCTAGATTAACAAATTTCAGTCAGTATAAAATAGACTTATTGTCAATATTCAGTCATAATACAACCCAGGTAAATGAATCATTACTTTATACAAGGCTCAGATGTTTAAAATCTATCTTAACTTTACACATGTACTATAAAATGATAAATACTTAAAATGACAATGCAAGGGAAATATTATAAAAATACAATTGTTGTAGACCCTTGTATGAAAGTTCTTTAAAGTTCTGCCTTAAGGAATAATACCATGCTGCATATCAGAACCAAAAATAAAGCATTTTCCTTGAGGTTACAATGCTCAGCGATATACTAGATGCACTCTAAAGTACCATGCCTGACAAGAATCAGAAGAGACAAGGCCTTCAATAATGTTGAGAGAAGAAAAAAGAGAGAGGAGTAATCAATTGTCATATGCTGATTTCTGCTGGAATGGCCTCTTTAAACAATTATAGCACTGTGGAAGAACTGAAGAAGGGGACCAGTCTCGGCTTTATATAAAGGATTTCCAAGTCAGCACAAACTCAGACAGTGTTAAAAGGTACTGTTCCCAGTACTCTCCACTCTTCAACCCTTTACATGGACTCCTCGTCCTAAGTCCCTGTTTTTTCTCTAATTTCTTCCTAAGGGCTTACCAAACACACTTTCTGTTTTCTATTATCCAACACACAAACCAAAAGGCATTAAGCAAAACAATATCTGTCAGTCAAGTCAGTTCTAAAGACACCAATTTTGGTTTAAGTATTAATCTTGAGATTTACACATAACCATCCTTCTTTCACAGACACTCCCACCTCCCCTTACATATTGGCTCCATCCAAAACTGTGAAGCAATATGAAGTCTTAAGATTTTTTTTTTTTTCCTTCATCAATGATTTGCCTGTTGCCAAGCTGCTTGGTTGGCAGCAATATCAGGAGCTGTTTGGAATGCTTGGTCAGAATATATAAGAAGGATGTGATCAGTGAATTACTGTAACCTATCAAAGTGAGCTTCTACAGGCAGACATGAAGAATTTACCTTTAGACTTCTCGCACTCATTTCAGAAGGGAGAAAATGTGTCTTAAAAGGGAAAGGAAAAAAATTAGATAAGGAAATACAGCAAAATATTAATACTGTAGTAATAGGAAAGGGAATGCTACCTACATTGTGGGGAAGTTTCTGGCATAAAAATCAAACTTTCTCTCCCATTACTCTTTGCACAAGATTAACAGTTGATTTACATCAAGAGGGGCAGAAAGCCACTAAACACTTTCTTCAAAGGTAGGGAATTTCTTTTTGAAATGAGCATTAGAGAAGGGAGGAAAAGGTAGGGAAAACTCAGTCAAAGAGGTCCTCAAACATGCGTTGTCTCATTGCTATGTATGCTTCCTTTTCATCTGGTGTCATTTGGGCCACCAGCTCTGGCTTCTGGCTCACTTCGCTGTAGGAGAACGGACGGCCAGCCACCATGACAATGGGGTCATCTGCTCCTTCCTCAAATTCATCCTCCTCCTCATCCTCTTCCCCATGATGTGCAGCCACAGCTGCCGCACAGGGTGGAGAGTCATTGTCTCACTGGTCTCACTCTCAGAGTCACTGCCATTGGCAGTGGTCACAGGAGCAGCTGCCCCCACTGAGCCTGCTGTGGCAGAGGGGGTCTTCTTCTCATGAATGAGCAGTGCTCGCATGACCTCCTTGTTATCATCTGGCCCCGCACAGCCTTCCTCACGCTTCTGAAACGAGTCTATATCTAAGCCACCTTCCTTCATCTCTTCAGAACTATGTGCTCCTTCGATAGTGCTCTCTCTTAACCAAATAGTTCTCTCTTTGGCAGATTTTCCCTCCAGTGAGGCTCGATGAAGATCGTCTTGGTCATCCATGTTAATGACAACATTCTGAGTGTATAAGTACTCATAAGACAGACCTTGGTGGCCCATGCTTCCTGGTGGTGCCCACCTGCCAGGCCAGCAGCTGCAGCCGCAGTTGCTGCACGGTCCTTGCTCTGTTTCAGGGCTGGTATTTCTGTGGGTTCTGGCTCAAGTATTTCATAGTCCAAGTTCACATCCTCTGTCTCTCAAAGCAAAGCATAAATGGGCTCAGTTTGTTCATTAAACCTTGCCAAAAGTGTGTGTGCATCTTTTTTGGGCATTGCTGATTCATCTTCTTCGACCTCTGTGTGGCAGAAAATATAGCGGAAAGTTCCTGTCATGGGATCAAAGAGCTGATTATCTTCTAAATCTGTAAAAGTACCACTGCAGATGGGACATTTGAAGGAGGCCCGGTTGGTGGAATCTCTCTCATCAGTTTCAATCCTCCTTCTCATGTGGTCCAATTTATATTTTACCACATTAACAAGAGTACAATAATTGATAAAGTAGTAGTTGTGATGAGTGGTTTTCCCATCTGCAGCAGTCTCCACCCTCATTCTGCACTTGATGAATTTGTCTCCCTTTAAATTATTCAAGAGTGATCGAAGTTGCTTCTGATCAAACTTGAGCAGCTCCAGCATGTCCTCCTCTTTCACACAGAGGTTTCGGATCAAGATGTCCAAGGCCAAAGCATGCTCAATGCCATAAAACCCCCGGATCACATACTTGGCTAACTGCTTCAATGCTGCAGGAACCTCGGTGAGGACATCTGGATCTGCCATCTTTAGCAGCAAACTTCAACTTTAAATGTACTGACCAAAGCACATCCTGCATGGGGAGGGCCCTGTGCCACATCATTTAGCCTGTTACCTTTGCCTGAAACACCTTAGGGGACCCAGAGTGAATCCTTGAACACTCCCACTGCAGCTTCCCTCAGTGCCTCCACTACTGGCTTAAATGAGCCGTGCGTGCCACTTGTGCGACAAAGAGAACGCCCTATTCCTGCGACCAGCTTTAGAAACCACGTGCCACTTTCCTCTTTATGCTTTAATCTGGATATTTTCTATTAATTTATCTTCACTAATCTCCTCTTGGTGATAAACTATCTATGGAGCTCTTAATTTTAAAAATAACATTTTCACTTCTGAATTTTCTCAATTTTTAAATAGCATAGATTTCAAGGCTCTGGTGAATTTTCCATCTTTCTATTTTGTTCTTTTTCCTTTTATTTTTTTTATCATATTAATCATAGACATTTCAAAGTCCTTTTCTCATAATTTCAATATCTGTATCATCTGTGGATCTTGATTTTCAGTTATATGGTCCTCTCCCTTGGCATGCTTGGTAATTTTGGACTGCACGGAGATAAAAAACTCCTGGAGGTTCTGGGTAACCTTCTCTTCCGTAAGAGAAGGTTAAACTCCCCCCAACCCCGTCTTTTTCGGTAAGGTGGATAGAGTGGCAGTGATCTGAATCCAGTCAGGGTCAGAGCTATGGCTATCTCTGGTTCAGTACTGCCTTTTGCTATAGTCCTTCACATTTTCCAAACAGCCTTGGAGTGATGATTAGGGCCCCTTTCCTCAGGTGGACACTGCATTCTAATCTTTACTCCATACCTCAAGACTACCTAAAACTCTGTTCTGCTTCTCTGCTTGTCGTCTTAGCCTCTTGCCCGCTGTAGGTTAAGAATTCAGCGCATGTATTGAGGGAAAAACAGAAGAGTGTTGTGTTTTTTACCATTTTTCCTCTCTAGGATCTTTACCTCTTGTCTCTAATTTATGTCACTTCAGTGCCACAAAACTGTCAAAAGCTGATTTCTCTACCTCTTCTGCTTGATTCCTACACTGGAAACTTAGCCTCTTGTGTGCAGACTTGGCAAATATCTTGGGAAAAAGTGACTAAAGAATGTTGGCACACCCCTTCTCATTCTTCCCCTGGTCTCCAGCATTTTGTTCCCTTAATTTCTGATCATCTTAGCAGCTCTGTAAGTCAACCAAGAAAGAACATCAAAAATAGATATGCAGAAAGCCTGGATAGGTGTCAGTTCAGATTGGAGCAGGGGAAATGGGAGCATCAAGAGAGAGTTTTCCAGAAAAAGGGGGGGAGATTCCCATAAGAAAGGAATGGTAATCTTAGTATACAACCTGGCTTAAAAGTGAATATTTATATAGTTAAACTAATACAAATGTTGTTTTTTGGTTTTCAAGACAAAGTACTGGTAAACCATAAAAGACAATTATGATTCTGGAACAGAATATATATGTTATTAACCCAACCCAGTCAATGTAAAATTCACTTCAACAGTTGGAAGAAAGTGAGGAAAAGAAATGAAGAGAAAGTAAGGGGGAGCTAATGCCTCACTTTGCACAATTAGGGGGTCAAGGTAGTCATAGATAATGATGAAAGAAATAAAAGCATAAGTATATTATTAAGAAATAAAAGTACAATATTAAGCATAGTATATTAAATTACAAAAATAACCTTTAGAAAAACTAAAAGTGGTATAAGTATGTTGAGAGGAGAGGGAGGGGGAATGATATGGTATGATGAGGTAAATCTGCTCTGATTATAGCAGAAAGACAATATCTAAACTGATTTAAAAAAAAGCAATATTATTATATGTTTTACAGATATGGGCTTACCTTCACAAAATTAAGACCAGAAACATTTTTAAAAGCTCCAAGTGGTTTTCTCTGGAATATTAAAATGGAAATCCAAGAAGCTTAAAGATACTCAAGCAGGGTAAACACAAGCAACAAAACTACACCAAGGCACCACAAAAGGAATCACAATAATAGCTCAAAAGATGGGAAGGGGGAAATGGAATTATACTTAATTAATTAAAAAGAAAGCAGGAAAAGAGGAAATCATTTACATTAATATAATTACCTATTTGACTAGGTTTAAGTCTGTTATCTTGTTATTTATTATTCATTTGTCCCATCTGTTCTTTGTCCCTTTTTTTCTCTTTTCTTACTTTCCTTAACTAAATTAGATTAACTGAATATATTTTAGGATTCAATTTTCCCCCACTATTGTCTTATTTAGTATACCTTTTTGTTATATATATATTTTAGTGGTTGCTGTAGGGTTTACAATATGCATCTTTAACTTATTACATTTGCTATTGCCTGAATGTTTTGTGTCCCTTCAAAATTCATATGTTGATACCTTACCCTTCCCCCCCACTCCCCCTGCCAATGTGATGATATTAGGAGGTGGGGCCTTTGGGAGTTAATTAATTCATGAGGAAGTCATGAGAGTGGAGCCCTCTTGAAAGGGATTTGTGCCCTTGTAAGAAGAGACATGAGAGCTTGCTCGCTCTCTCTCTGTTCTCTGCAGTGTGAGGATACAGTGAGAAGATGACTGTCTGGTAAACCAGGAAGCTGGCCCTCACCAGACACTGGATATGCTGTGCTTTGATCTTAGACTTCTCAGCCTACTGAACTGTGAGAAATAAATTTTTATGAAGCCACTCAGTCTATGTAATTTGTTATAGCAGCCTGAACTGATTAAGACAACAGTTTGCCTTCAAATGATATTATACCTATTCATATATAACATAAGATCCTTGTAAGAGTATACTTTTATTTCCCCCATTGACCTTTGAGTTATAGTTAGCATGTATTTTACTTCTACATATGTTATGAATTCCACAATTCATTGCTATTAGTTTTGCTTTAAACTTTCAGTTATCTTTTAGATAAATTTAAAAAATGATAAAAAATCTTTATATTTATCATTTCCTATGCTCTTTATTCCCTTGTATATATCCATATTTTGACCTGATTTTATTTCTTTTCACCTAAGGAACTTACTTTAATATTTCTTGTAGTGCAGGTATGCTGGAAACAACTTCTCTAAGATTTTGTCTGAAAAAAAAAAAATCTTTGTCCTTAGGTTTTGGAGAATATGTTTGCTGGCTATAGAATTCTAGGTCTACAATTTTTCCTTCAGCACTTTGGAGATATCTTTCCATTGTCTTCTTGCTTACATAATTTGGATGACAAATCTGCAGTCATTTTGTTTGTTTGTTTGTGTTCTTTTTTCCCTCCTCTGTATCCTTTTAGGTTTTTTTTTTCCCCTCTTTTTTTTTTTTTACTGGTTTTCAGCAACTCCAAGAAGCCTTTTCTGATTAATCCAGTTCCACAGCAAACATTACGTTTTTATAATGCTGTACAGATTTAGGTGTACAGATTTAAACATTATATTAATTTCTATACAGATTTATAATTACCTTCAATTGTGTTTCCTTGTGCGTTTCTTATTATAGTATGTGCTTCCTCAAAGGGAAACATTCTTGTCTTCATTTTAGTAAATTCTCAATAAATGCTTACTAAGTGAGCCTATGATGATAAAATGTCCAAACCACCTGGTATAGCCAGTTTTCTTAAGTTTCTGAGAAAACAGTTTTTTTTTTTTTTTTTTTTTTTGTGGTACGCAGGCCTCTCACTGTTGTGGCCTCTCCCGTTGCGGGGCACAGGCTCCGGACGTGCAGGCTCAGTGGCCATGGCTCACGGGCCTAGCCGCTCTGCGGCATGTGGGATCTTCCCGGACCGGGGCACGAACCCGTGTCCCCTGCATTGGCAGGTGGACTCTCAACCACTGCGCCACCAGGGAAGCCTGAGAAAACAGTTTTTGTTTAACTTGCTGTGGTCATTTTATTTTATTATTTGGTTATTTTATTACTTAGTAGTCATATTTCTCTTGCCTTTTAAAAGTTTATTTCTTCTGGTTTAGTGTATCATGAACATTTAAGAAAATTACTCCCATTTCCCCTCATTAAGTAAACAATCAAGTTACTCCTTAGATTGGAGAACTGAAGTGTGATAATCATATTCCATAGCTTTTGGAGAGTGACCTAAACATAACCCTACAGAGAAGTAATTTACTGGTAAGCAATATTTGTTTCTTCAGTGATGTTTGGGGCCATATTAGATTGTCATTTTGTTGACTGAGAATTGACCTGTGTAGGGTGTCAGATTCTCCAAAGAAGTTATATGATCTAGGCCAGATTAACTGATAATATATAATTGATGATAGATAAGTAATGAAAATATGCATTAGGCCTCAGGTAGATATCTAACGAATTATATAACAAACTTTAATCATAGGGTCATTTCTGAAAGGCAGGCAATTAATTTTTCCCAGTTACCCATTGTAAATTACTTAATTCCTTGTATTGAACCAATCATTTGGCTTTAGTGACCTCTGTTTTCAGAAAAATGTCTCTTAACATGTTAAGCTAGTCTGTCTCCAGTCTTTTTTTTTTATCGTGTGAGTTTTGGTATCACTCATTGTGTTAAATTTTGATTGTTTTAGAACCATTTTTCCATATAAGTCCATATAGATCAAGGTTGTTTCAGATCTTTTATTATCTTTCAAAGTATTAAAAATAAGATCATTTGGGGCTTCCCTGGTGGTGCAGTGGTTGAGAGTCCGCCTGCCGGTGCAGGGGACACGGGTTCGTGCCCTGGTCCGGGAGGATCCTACATGCCGCGCAGCGGCTGGGCCCGTGAGCCATGGCAGCTGGGCCTGCGCGTCCGGAGCCTGTGCTCTGCGGCGGGAGGGGCCACGGCAGTGGGAGGCCCGCGTACCGCAAAAAAAAAAAACAAAAGATCATTTTAGTGTCATTTATGTAGTTGAACATATATTTTATTTCTTGGTCTAGGCATAAAGTAAATTTATTGACTAGAGTGGATACTAAAATGACTCTATGTAGAGAGAGTTAATGACAGAAGTAAAGTCTTAATCAAAGACAGTGACCAGCATTTCTAGTCCTATCTTGGAACACAAAGGACTGTATAGCAAGGCTGACTGTGATATGCCAGGGCAATGTTTTGGGAGTATGATCCAGATCATTGGTTCTGGATGCTGACATTTGAAAATGATTTCTTGGTGGTGCATATGTGACCTTGGAATTATGAATTGTCTTAGAATTTCTTTTCAAGGGAAGGAAGCATATAAACGGGAGGGTAAACAAATATTTTGTTAATAATTTGCTGTAAAGATGGTTTATTACAGTTTAATATTAAACAGCTCAGGAGCCCTAAAATTTATCTCACTTGGTTCTAACTGGTGTTTCTTGCTGACACATGGTGTGAATCAACTGTTCTTCCAACTTGAAAAAGCAGAGAGCTCGCTGACACAACTCCTTTGTTCTAGGGAATTGTTTCCACTGTGCCTTCAAAAAAGAGGGACATTAAAAGCTTTGGCTCATAGCAAGTTCTCTCCAAGTTGGACACAGTTGGGGGGCTGAATCTTGGCTAAAGAAAGTGGGGTTGGTGATTTCTTTTGGATTTTTTTTTTTTGAAATTGAACATTTACTTTTTCAAGCTCTCTACTTGACCTTATGTGATTAACAGTTCTTCCTTCCCCCTTAAAATGGAACCAGAAAATCTCCCATATGCTGGTGTTTTCCAGGGTTCTCCTTTCTTAGGTCCTAGAGTTGCTTGGGTTTCTGCCCTTCCTCATAGTTGAGTTTTCTTTTGTGAAAATATTCATGTACCTACTTAACAAAGCAAAACATGAACATGGAAGGTTTAATGACAAAATTATGTCTCAAAAGATCTCAGGGCTTCCCTGGTGGCACAGTGGTTGAGAGTCTGCCTGCCGATGCAGGGGACATGGGTTCGTGCCCCGGTCCGGGAAGATCCCATATGCCGCGGAGCGGCTGGGCCCGTGAGCCGTGGCCACTGAGCCTGCGCGTCCGGGGCCTGTGCTCCACAACGGGAGAGGCCACAACAGTGAGAGGCCTGCGTACCGCGAAAAAAAAAAAAATCTCAGAAGACTGGAAAAAGGATTATAATTGTAATAGGTAGTAAGTAGTAGATTCAGACTATCAACTGAATGAATATAGCAATGTATTATAAAAACAAATTAAAAGATTTTATGTGACTTTAAGCTCAATGTACAGTATAACTGCCAGAAACACTAAAGCATTAGACTGTTTTAATAAGGCCGAGTAACAAAGTTAAAGGAGATGAGTCTTATTTTCCTAGTTTGACCATGTTTGATCTGAAAATTGCTTATATTTATAGCGTGCTTTCTGTGTGCCATGTACTGTTTTGAATGCTTTACTTACATTATGCCATTTAATCTTTACACAGCAACTGTATGAAATGGTTTTTATTATTATCTACATTTTATAGACGTGGAAACTAAACTATAGAGAAGTTTAATAACTTTCCCAAGGTCACAAAATTAATAACCAAGACGAATCCAGGAAGTTTGACTTTGAAGCCTGTGCTCTTGACTACTGTACTACACTGCCTGTTTTGTGGCATTTTAAGAATGTTGACTACTAGAATGTGTCCAGAGGGTAAAAGCCTGAATTGAAAGGCTGTATGTAGAATAGTTGAATAATTTGGATTGTTGAGTCTGGAGAAGGGAAAGGAGGGACCACGGACTCGTTTTTGGTGGTCCTTTGAGGGCAAAAATAAGATAATTGGTGAAAATTATAGGAAGGCAAATTTTATTTTTTATAAGAACTTTGCAACAGCTATTGAAATGGGATTGGTTGCCTTGTAATGAACTTCCCCTTACTAGAGATGTTTCAGTGGAAGCTAGACAAGTATGTGATAGAGATGTTTTAAAAAAATTGAACTTGTATCTGTGAATTAAGGCCAATCATTTCTGAGGTTCCTTTTTTTGGTACAGTTCTATATTTCCATATTAAAGAGAGATCTTTAAAATGGCCTAGTGTATACTGCCCTTAAGCAAATGCTTCTGTGAAAAAAAGGCACAGTATTGATTCCTAATGGAAACATGGTGTGAGAGGAGGGGGTGTGTCCTCATTTATTTTCATCTAAAACATGAAGGGTTTTTTGTAAATAGCTTTATGATATTGGTAGGGAGTTCTTTGCATATCATGTTAGTGGTATAGGAAACAACAGAAAATAGCTTACTTTTCCAATTCACAAATCAAGTTACTTAAATTGAGTAATAGATCAGAGGTTCTATGGTAATAACCATTGAGGCCCCCCTCTTCCCCTCCCATTTGAAGGATCATGAAAGAACATTAATTGGTGAGGTTCATAGTTGCTATGGAAGGGCTCTAGGAAACTGCTGTGTGAGTTTTCGAACAAAAAATTTCAGTGTGTCAAATATATGTATGTTTTAAATACATTTTGAAGTTATGATCAGTAATGAGAAGGTTAGAATATAGAAGAGATACTGAATTTTTAAAATTCCAGAATTCCCTGGCAGTCCATTGCTTAGGACTCCATGCTTCCATTGCAGAGGGGCATGGGTTCGATCCCTGGTCGGGGAACTTAGATCCCACAAGCTGCGGCAGCGTGACCAAAAATAAAACACAAATTCTGATCAGTGGTGATTGCTTCTTGGGTTTGTAGGTGATAGATTGTGAGAAGAAATTCTTCTCTATTTTTTTACATAATTGTTTTTGAATAATTATTAAAAACTAGGCCCCAGGTTACTCTGAAGTGTTTGTTCTTGTTTGGTTTTTAATTTTAATTAATATTTTATTGAGCATCTACTATGAACCAGGTACTATTGTAGACTTTTAAGAATGCACTTCCTTTTCTCAATTATAAAAGCAATACATGTTTAAGAAAATAAAAAGTTAGAGAAGTAGAAAGAAGAAAGTCACAATTGCCTTATTCAAACCATTTGAACCATTCAAACCATTTTGCCATTTGTATTATTTGTATTATTTTGGTGATTTTCTCCTCTGCCTCCTCCCTCTTGTGCTCATCTTCCTCTGTCCATTTTCCTTTTCTTCCCTCTCATCCTTTTTCTTTCATCTTTTCCTTGATATAACTGTAGCAACCTGGGGAAGGTGTATGTTTTTGTGTACTGGCAATGTCAGAAAGGTTGCTTCATGCGTGAAATGATGATATTGGTAACTACTCCAGTAGGATTATTTTTGAGCAGTAAGTGAGTTAGTGTATGTAAAATGTTCAACAGAGGGCTTGGTACATTATTTTTAAAATGCTTTTGTTTACTGTTGTAATTTTGAGCTGGATTTATCCTTTAATGTTCTGGGTGATATCGGTATAGTAAGATTTCCTAGACTGAGTTGCTGGGTGGTTGAATGGCCTCTAATTTTCTTTGCTTTTCTTACGAATTGGTACTATACGTAACTTTCCCCCTCTTGTTCTTGAGCCATCATTACAAACTCAGACTTGCACCTCAGAATTTTTTCAAAACCATGATCAGGTATAAATCAACTTACCTGTTCCATATGATGTGTGGTAGGATTTCTCTGCATACCCCTGTGATAACCATTTAATAGAACACTTGATCCAGGTCAAAATAGAATAATGAAAAGTTGCTAAATAGCAGGGCATTTAGCATTGCCCTTTGTTCAGCTCTCCGTGACTGTACATTATGGTGTCTAGTCTGGGTATGAGACTAATGTTTATCATTATGGTACAGAATTCTTGACTACTTTTATGTTCTACCAAATAAAAATCTTTAACAGACTCCACCCTGCCCTCCCCCTTAAATAAAGAAAGACTTTGCCAACAAATTTTTTTCTCTCCTTTGAGAGTTAGCTTGGTAATTTGGAGCATATAACCATGATGTTTGGGAGCTGTTTCCATTGTTGCAGTCTGATTGTCCATGGTTTAATCATCAGTAGTTAAGAAAGAAAGCAAAAAATGGCTCCAGGCTGCAGAGTACCATAAAAACTTTCCACCTGGAAGCAATTTTTTTCTAAAAGCCCTTAGGGACTGCTGTCACCCTTCCCCTTCTATTGGCAACAAGGGCCAGAAATACCAGTTCCCTTCAGAGCCAGGTCTTGTTGCAATTTAATCATCTTCCTTTTCCTAGCTTCCAGAGAAGGTTTGAGGAGAGCTAGGGAAATAAATTATTCCCAGACACTTCTACAGTAGATTTCCTTGAACCTTCTAAGTCCCTTCTTCCTCTAATTCCTTCCTTTCCTATTTAGCATTTTAGCTGAAGTACAAATTATTTGCACTGCTAGAACTTGAATATACTTTTGAAGCAAGAATGTTTATTATTAACTGTAGTGCTTGTCTTTGGAGAAAGTCTAAATGTTGAAACATTTTTGGGCACTGCTTTAGGCCCTTTGTCACTTTGTCTTCTCTGTGGGAGGTGGGCATTGTTCCAGGTGTAAACCCTCAAGGAACTCATGGTCCTGTAGGGGATATAGACATGTAAATAAATCATTACTGTGTAGAGTGCTCAGTGTAGTACCCTTTCAACAATATGAACAAATAAACATTTCAAAACAAAAGAGTATCAATTCAGCTTTCCATCAGTGAATGTCAATAGTGGTGGTGCCCATTAATTTCTAGGATATTATCATGCATTTGTTCAAGAACTTTAAGGCAAAACAGGATGATAGTACTTCTGGTGAAATTTACCTCAAATTACACATGGTTTCATAGGTTCAAGGATGGTGTCACAGTGTCAAAATGAGAGACAGGTGGTAAATGAGGATACTGTGACTGTAAAGGGGTACCATTTATCTTATATGACTTATCAAGGATAGATCTAGGTGTTTTAACAGAATTTGTTTCTTCATCTTTTTAAAATAGAATTTTAAATATATTTCTTAAAAATAGGCTATTACATGCTGTAACAGGTTTTTTTAATAAACATCTTTATTGGAGTATAATTGCTTTACAATGGTGTGTTAGTTTCTGCTTTATAACAAAGTGAATCAGTTATACATATACATATATCCCCATATCCCTTCCCTCTTGCATCTCCCTCCCTCCCACCCTCCCTATCCCACCCCTCTAGGTGGTCACAAAGCACGGAGCTGATCTCCCTGTGCTATGCGGCTGCTTCCCACTAGCTATCTACGTTTGGTAGTGTATATATGTCCATGCCACTCTCACTTTGTCACAGCTTACCCTTCCCCCTCCCCGTGTCCTCAAGTCCATTCCCTAGTAGGTCTGTGTCTTTATTCCCATCTTGCCCCTAGGTTCTTCATGACCATTTTTTTTTCTCTTAGATTCCATATATATGTGTTAGCATACGGTATTTGTTTTTCTCTTTCTGACTTACTTCACTCTGTATGACAGACTCTAGGTCCATCCACCTCACTACAAATAACTCAATTTCGTTTCTTTTTATGGCTGAGTAATATTCCATTGTATATATGTGCCACATCTTCTTTATCCATTCATCTGTTGATGGACACTTAGGTTGTTTCCATGTCCTGGCTATTGTAAATAGAGCTGCAATGAACATTTTGGTACATGACTCTTTTTGAATTATGGTTTTCTCTGGGTATATGCCCAGTAGTGGGATTGCTGGGTCATATGGTAATTCTATTTTTAGTTTTTTGAGGAACCTCCATACTGTTCTCCATAGTGGCTGTATCAATTTACATTCTCACCAACAGTGCAAGAGGGTTCCTTTTTCTCCACACCCTCTCCAGCATTTATTGTTTGTAGATTTTTTGATGTAACGGGTTTTTAATGTAGTTGAAGTTGGCTTCTTTTGGGAAAAAATGCCTAATATCAGCATATCATTAAGCAGGAGAAAAGTAGCCTTCAGTATGAATCTTCAAAGAATGGACTCACAGTCCTATTTGGTGTAAATGTCTCCAGAGTGTGCAAGCTTAAATTCTTGCTGGTTTTATGAACAGCTTCTTAGGTTCTGCCTAGTTTGTAAGGAGGGGAGTTTCTATATTAGGGTATAGTAGTTGTAGTAGGAAGGGAGGTTTTATAATAGGTGTGTGTTATGAGCTGAATCTTGAAGGATGAGGAGGAATTTCCCAGATAAAGTGATAATAAGGAGATTCTAGGCAGAGGGACTACATAGCACACTCAGGGAACTTCAGGCAGAGTTGTAGAGTGAGTGTGGGGAGTATTCAGAGATAAATCTGTACATGGATGGGGTCTTACATACTATGCTAGGGACTTTGGACTTGATCCTGAGGCAGGACTTAATCCTAAATTGTGGTGTGCGTGTGTGTTTGTGTGTGTATGTGGTGTGTGTGTTTCATGATCATATTTCATTTAAAGAAGATTACTGTGAGAGAAGTATCGAACATGGATTTTTAGGAAAGTAAGGAGAGGGAGGTGAAAACAGTTGCTTGGAGGAGAGATAATGACGCAGGGCAAGGCAGTAGCAGAGGAGGATAGAGAGGAAGAAAAACATAGAAAAGCTATTATGGAATTAGATTGGGAGGCCTTAGTGATTGATTGATTAGTTGGAGGGAGGTGTGAGGTTGAGTGAGGCGTCAAGGTTAATTTATGTATTTCTAGTGTCGGTAACTGGGTGGCTCTGGTTGTTTCAATTGAGATGGTGAATATAGGAGGGATGTGCAGGTTTGGGTAGAAGAGTTAATGATTTTAACTTTTGACATGCACTGTTTGAGATGTATTTGAGGATGAATGGTGGTTGAATATTCAGGTTTACAGGATTTGAAAGATACGCCTTGTTACTGATTTGGGAACCAAAGATGTTTAATTAACAGTGAAAGCTGAAGTATTGGTGATATCTCCGAGGGAATATGAAGAATGAGAAGAGATGAAGTCCAAGAGGTATTGAGGGCCAGAAGGACGAAGAATTATTGGAGACTGAGAAGGGGAATGTAATAGAAACCCTGGGAGTAGATATTTAAGAAAGAGGAGGTGGTTAGCGATGGCACATATAAAAGAGGAGTCAAGTAAATGATTTGATTTGACAATTAGTAGGCTTTTATTGACCTTAGCAAGAATAGGTTCATTGGGGGGATGTGGGTAAGAAACAGGTTACACTGGATCGAAGAGCAAATCCAATTTGAGGAAATGGAGGAAGTGAGTATAGACTGCTCTTTTAAGAATCTTAACTGTGAAAGGAGAAAGAGGGAAAGAGAAAGGATACCAGATTAAAATTATTGGAAGAGAGATTTTAATTTAATAGTACTTCATTTAAAAAACACAAAAAAGCGCCAAGTTATTTTGTTAAGAGGGGACATGTTTTGTTAAGAAAAAGAAAGTAGAGCTAAAACATGAAAAGTACAGACATTTAAAAAAGTATTGATGGGGTACAGGGGAAAGGAGATTTTTAGAACATAGGATTAGTCTTATAAGTAAGGTAAGTTGTCTGTTTTATTGAGATAGGAATGCACAAATGTAAGGGTAGATAGAGATATAGATAGACTTGTATATTGGAATGCAGGGAATTAAGATTCATGCCTAATAAGCTTGTATTTTCTTTATGAAATTAGGTGGCAAAAGTAAGTTGCTGGATCAAGGTTGGACTCTTAAAGAGAATGGCAATAGTTTGGAATAAATGTTCTAGTCGTGGAAGAATGAGTTGGTAAAAGACACACCAGATGTTTGGATGCTGCTAACGGTTCATGTATTTGTATAATTAGCTCCATCAGTATAAGGTTCTACACACAACTGTAGTTGAGTCATAAAGAGAATGGCAGCCAGTTCTAAATGTTGGTAGATAGAGCTGAATAGAGAAGAGTGCTCTTCCTCTGTTGGGGGACTTCTTTTGGTGAGGCTAATAGGTTTGTCTTTTTACTTTGAGGATAACAACTTCCTGTATCTTTCATCAATTCTGGGAAATCCTCAGCTATTTCTCCGAATATTACATGTTTTTTGTTTAAAAAAAATTTATTTATTTATTTAATTTTTGGCTGTATTGGGTCTTCATTGCTGCATGTGGGCTTTCTCTAGTTGCGGCGAGCGGGACTACTATTCGTTGCGGTGCTCGGGCTTCTCACTGCAGTCGCTTCTCCTTGTTGTGGAGCACGGGCTCTAGGTGCACGGACTTCAGTAGTTGTGGCTCGCGGGCTCTAGAGTGCAGGCTCACTAGTTGTGGCACACGGGCTTTGTTGCTCTGAGTCATGTGGGATCTTCCTGCACCAGGGATTGAACCCGTATTCCCTGCAGGCAGATGTCAGGCAGATTCTTAACCACTGCGCCACCAGGGAAGCTGTTTGTTATTTTTTACTAGAGCTCCCATTAAACCCATCCTATTCTCCATGTTCTTAACCTTTCTTTACTGTTTCCTGCTATAGGTTGAGTGTTTTGTGTCCCATCAATATTCATATGTTGAAATTCTAACCCCCAAGGTGATGGTATTAAGAGGATTAAGAGGTGGGACCTTTGGGGGTGATTATGTCAAGAGAGTGGAGGCTTCATGGACAGGATGTTTTCTGGGCCATTATAAAGAGGCCCCAGAGAGTTTGCTTGCCCTTTCTGCCCTGTGAGGATACAAGTTAGCTGCCCAGAAGAGGGCCCTCACCTGACCATGCTGGCACCCTGATCTCAGACTTCCAGCTCCAGAACTGTGAGAGAGAAATTTTTGTTGTTTATGTTACCCAATCTGTGGTATTTTGTTATAGCAGCCTGACAGACTAAGACATTTTACATCTTTTGTCTCTGTGCTGCATTTTGTATAAGTTTTACGCATTCTTGCTAGTTAAATATTGTCCCTTCCCATTTATTAAATTTTTAAATATCAGTAATTATAGTTTTTATTCAGAAAGTTCTATCTTTTCCAGTGTGTCTGTTTTTGTTTTGGTAATTCCCTCATGTTTCTTTAAATATATTACACATTTATTTTTAATTTATACATATTTATTTTCAAGCAGGTCTGATTCTGTTGTTTTTGTTGATTCTTGTTTATATGCTTTGTTTCCTTGTGTGTTTCATGGTTTTTGATACTTGAGTTCAGCTCAAAGGAATGTTATTATTTGTGAAAATAATTAGAACTATTGTTAAGATGTATTCCTCTAGAGAAGCTTTTCCTTTTCTTCAGTCAGTTTTCTGGGGGTACTAACAACCAGACTTTTAAAATAAATTCTCAATTTGAGATATCTCAGACCACACAGGTAATATTAAGTATGAACATGGGCCCTCACTTTGGGTGAGAAGGCCAGGTTGTGGCTTCAAATTATCCCAGGAGTACGTCTCCCCGCTTCCCTACCCAAAACAAGGAAGTTTCCTTTCAGCCACCTTTTATGGGGAAGAATTTTTCTACATCTTTCACTAAGGGTGTAGCCCTTGGGTGTCTTGGCTTTATTCACTTGGAGGCCTCTCATTGGACTCCCCGTCTCTTGTGGGCCCTAGGTTTTGTCTCTTGTTCTCTATATAGCTATAAAATAGAAGCATTAGGGGCTTCCCTGGTGGTGCAGTGGTTGAGAAGTCCGCCTGCCGATGCAGGGGACACGGGTTCGTGCCCTGATCTGGGAAGATCCCACATGCCGCAGAGTGGCTAGGCCCGTGAGCCATGGCCGCTGAGCCTGCGTGTCCGGAGCCTGTGCTCCGCAACGGGAGAGGCCACAACAGTGAGAGGCCCGTGTATAGCAAAAAAAAAAAAAAAAAAAAAAAAAAAAAGAAGTATTAGGTTATAAGGGATTGGTAGAATCTGGAGTCCTGTTCTAGTTTTGTTTTAGCCTCTGGTAATTTTCCTTATTTTCTTTTTTGCTTAGCCATGCACTAAAAAAGATTTAGAAACTTAATGCAGCAGTTTTAGAAGTTTAGTAGTAGAAAGGTTTTTCATGGTATATCCAGTCTTACGTATTGTCCATGGAACTTTATCCTGTTTTGCCTACTTAGTTCTCCATCATGTTTTAGGATGGAAACTATTCTCATACCTTTTATCCATCCTCCTTTCAGGGTCTTCATTGCTTATAGACTTAAGGTGTCTTAAATTGTGATCATTTATGGCCATGGGGTGTGAAATTAGACCAGGAATTGAATGTGATGTTGGCAAGTCTGGTTCTTTCTCAGAAAATCAGAAAAGTATGTGTGTGTGTGTTTGTTTCATGCATGTGTGTGTGTATCACAGATGCATACATATAGCGTACACACTATATAACATACATATATGTGTATATAATGTGTACTTATGTAGGTACATACATACTATACACAACATACACATTTACAAATGACGTCACATTTATTAGAGTTTGATTTAGTGATTCTGGGAAACTTGGCTGGTCTAATTTTGTTAGACCCACATTAAATCTACATGCATAAGGAGACCAGGACTATTCACTTAAGTGTTTCTAATACCTGTCCCCCATTGGTTTGTTTTTCTGTATGAATACCTTTATGATCGCTGTCACTGGAACCATAATGATAATTTTAAGTGTGGAGAATCTGAAGCATTTCTTCAATTAATAGGCAGTCTTTTACAATATTTTCATAGCTCTTCAGAGCAATTATTTAAATTAAATACTTAAATCTTTTGTAAAGGATCTTGAAGAGTTCTACTAACATACACTAGATTCAGACACATTATGATGGTGGTAGATAGTAAGTGAATCAGTAGTTTCATTTTGTTCCAGCTTTACCTGTTTAAGTGTTAAACTTGACACTTTGAATTCCATGCAGTGAAACTGGAGCTAATCTACCAGTGTTAATTATAACCCTGTATATACTAACCGTATTAGATTCAATCAGTATCACCAGGCTGTAGATGGAGTATTTCTTTTATTTGGCAGTAGCATCTGAAACCCAACTTTTAGCTGTCAGATTTTATGACCACCACTGAAAGCTGCAATGAAATAAATCTTATTGCACTTAATGCAAATTGATACAGAGGCCAAGATGAAGCCACTAACATATCTTGTAGTGCTTTTGTGTCTTCAGTTGCTTATGCTGATTAATTGTTCTAACAGTGCGACATTATCATGGTAGTAGTTAGAGCAGTCTTCATATCCTTAATTTGGAGTTTTCTTGCTTTCATTAGTTTATTTCCTAATAGTCTGTTGTTGATTTGACTGATGTTTTGTGACAAGGTCCCCTTCTCCACTTTCCTGTGCTATTTAACCAATACCTGGGTTTTAGTAGGCTCTTTGGCTAGGTGCCATTTGAAACTTCTCTACCCTGTTTTTATCCCTTTGAAAATAGCCATCATGGAAGTGTGGGGTTCCCTTCCTGCCTTGAGGGAGAGTTCCATCACAACTTCTTTTGGTTGCGTGGGCTATCTTAGTGAAGCCAGTTGGATACCTTGGTATTTGCAAAGTGGGAAAAGGATTTGAATGTATTTGGTCTCCTGTGGCAGTACAAAAACATTTGGGTGTAGTCTTCAGCTTAGACTTCATCAATTAGTATATGCTTCCCCTGTCATGGATGGTGATATACAGTGATCTACTTTCACATTTTGCACTCAGAGCATCCAAATTACCATAGTAAGGTCTGAATTAAATTGATAGACAAACTGAAGTAAGGAAGGGAAGGGGACTTTAAAATCCTCTTGACCTCCTGCAGTTTCTCTTTCAACATCCTGCTGAAATCTGTTTTTCCACTTTATTTTTAACTTTTGGAATAAACAGAAATACTAATGATGCTTTTATGGAGCTTAATAAGAAGAAAATGTTTCAGGACTAAAACCATGACAGAAGTTAAAAAACATATATATGAAAAAGAAAAGAACAAAAATTCTGGAATTTTTTCTTGGACTAATCAAAAACAAAAGCAAAATGTTCAATCTTTTGTGTCTTGAAGTTCTCCTTGGTTCTGAAAACATCTCAACAGATAAACTTTGTTTGATATGATACTCTTTTGCATCCATCTTTGAGGCAGTCAGAAACCCACATGTTAGTTTCCTACCCTTACTTCTCTTTCTCTATCTTTAGCATACATGGAGGATCTCCTCTGTGCCAGGCTCTGTGCTATAAGCTGGAGATAAAATGGGTAAGACACAGTCTCAACATACAGGAGATTAACATTTTGGTGTGGGGAAACTGACAAGTGAATGGGTAATCAGAATATAGTTAACTAGATTCTGTGATGGCATTAATAACAAAGGAGGAACACATAACAGAGTCTATGTGATTAGAGAAGGTTTCCAGAAAAAGTAAGGTGCAAGCTGAGATTTGAAGAGTGGATTGGGAGTTAACTCTTAACTAAGAAGAAAACCAGAAAGAGCAGTCTAGGTCCTGGAAACAGGATTCCTTAGCCATGTTTAGACTTTGACTGGTTGCTGGTTGTTTCTTTGATTTGCCTGCTACCTTTGAAGAATGAACAGTGTTGTGCATTTAGGATACTTTGTTTTGAAAGTAGCAGACTATTGAGACAAAGTGGAAATAGGAAGTTTCCCTTAAAATAGGAAATTTATTAATGCACATAACATGAAGGCTGGAGATAGGACTGTTTCAGGATTGGCTCATCATCAAGGACCCAGTTGTTTTCCATCTTTCCCCTTTGCAATCCTCAAATTATTGGCAATATCTCCTCTCTTCTCAGGATGGTTGCTTCATCCCTAAGCATTGTATAGGACAATGTCCAAAGTAGGAAAAGCAGTTTCTTTTCCTGCATCCTTCAGGAAAGAAACCTTTCCTTGGATCCTCACTTCCAAAATTCCCTTTAGTTCCATCAGTGAGTTGTGTCATCTGTTAACTGGTCACTGACAAGGGGAATGGAATTACCATGATTGGTCTAAATTAGTATTTACCCCTTGCGGTAGGATGGAAAGGTGAAATACCGGAACAAATTGGAACTCTTCCAGCAGGAAGAATGGAATAGCTGTTGTGTAGGCACAACTAATAGGCAGCAAACTCATCATAAAGTGTGTGTGTGTGTGTGTGTGTGTGTGTGTGTGTGTGTGTGTGTCTTTTAAAAAACCACTTAGCTTTGTGTCAGGCTTCATATTGCATTAGTTTTTCCTGTTTTCTTTGGGAGTCAGGCCCAGGTGTATCAGTAACAAGCAATATAATTTTGATTAAGGCATTTAACTTTTCTTGGCTTCAGTTTCCTCCATTGTACAATAAAAGCTTTGTATTCCATCCCCGAGACCTCTTTCAACTCTAACGTTTTAGGGGTCCATGTGACTTTCTTACTTTCCTTTGCTCTAAAAGGAGACAGACTGATGTACTACAGAGAACACTTTCTAGCTGTGTGGATTTGGCAAATTACTTCATCTTCTTGGGTTTTAAGTTCCTCAGTTATAAAATGGGAATAATGTCTAATTTATAAGGTGCCTAGGATTTAAATGAGATAACACATGCTCATTACATTATTTATTTATTTTCTCTTTTGACAGATTGGAGCTGATGTTAAGTTCTTGCAAGTGATATAATCCTGTAATGATTCAGTACTTGGGAATCATAAATATTTTTGTTGAATAGAATTCCTGAAGTGTTTTATAAATTAAAATCTCTCTCTTAATCTAGGTGGAATGTTTAGAAGTATGTGTCAGATATGGACACTAGGGTAAAACATTTTACTTTTTGCAAAAACCTGTGGTTTACTTGGGATTTTTTGGAAATTAGACTCCACAAGGCAGCATTTATGTAGTTGAGTAAAAATTTAGGCTATTAAAAGTTTCTAGTTTCCAAACATATCTTATTGTTTACATTTCACTAGGTACCAGAATATTCTTTGGATTATCACAAATAATTAAACCAGTGGTGCAGTTTATTTTGTAGTCTTGTTTAATTGTGACATACCTATGGCACACATGTCAAAAGCATATGACTGTTTTCAAGATCCTGCTTTCTATTAGAAACGGATGTTTAAACATTAGAGTACTTTATATAAAATATCATTTAATAACAAGTTATAAGACTTTGGCTAGCAAGTATTATAGAATATAGTTTTTAGATTTTTAAGCAGCCTCTCTTTGTTTGGTCACATCAAATTTAAGTTTCAAAGCATGTTGGAAATGGGCCATCACTAGATGGCAGTCTTTCTCCAGTTTAATCCATTTATTGTGGGGGAGGGAGATAACTGTTCAGGTGCAATGTTGATTACCAATATTAGGTTAATTTCAGGAGATCTATGACTTTTCCAGAATTTAAGACTTGTTTATTTTTGTTTTTAGCATTTTATATCTGATAGCTGGTTAGCACTAAGTCTGAGATACAGGTGAAATGCTGATGTGAGTTGAACTGTTAGGTACTAATTATAGTTGCCTTTTCCTGTTAGGCAGTTTGAAACAAAACCTTTAAATCAGTGGTTTTTAACCCTTTGATAACCAGATGAAAACTGTGGATGTTTTCCTTAAAAATTACACATATGTGCTTCTGCTTATACACATAAAATCTGGAAATTGTGGTTTTCCAGATGCATACTCATGGAACACAGGTTAATTAAATATAGTCCAAAACTCCTGTTTTAGATGTGTGGGTTTTACATTTTATTCTAACTTTTAAAATTCTCAAGATATTCAGGAGATTCACTATAAATCTTTCATGTTATTCAACATTATTATAATTGAAGAGACTATTAGAATCATAAAGACCCTAAAATAGGAGAAACAGGTGGGGCCTAGTGATAAGGATGTAGAAAATTCATTAACTTGTTTTGAACTACCTCTTTACACTGTTCTGAAAAATGTATGATCTTTACATTATTGCTGACTGGACTTGAAAGTGGAAGTGAATTGCAGAAATTTAGAGCTAGGCTGATGCTAAAGAGGATTTCTAATTGATTGCTTCCTATTTTCTAATGAGAAAGCTGAGGGTGAGAGAGATTAACTGAATTGACCAAAGACTCATAGCTAGTTAATTACATTGCTAAACACCAAGGCCATGCAGTCAGGCAGCAAAAATCCTCTCTTCCTTTCTTTGATTTATACTTTTTTTTTATAGAAAGTTCAGGGAGCTAGGATAAATTATGAATTTCTTAGCTATGAGATTTTCTTCTCCTTGAGGTTATCTTTTGTCATATTAATGTAGATCTTTGGAGGGAGAAAAATAAAAAGTTTTACATTGTAGAAGGAAGTACACTTACTACCTAACTTAAAAGTATTAATGGGTCAAGATATAACTGAATTTGAAACCAAGAGGCTTGTCTCAGTATTGAATAATAATCTTCTTATGCCATTTAGACTGATGAATTTTCCGTGGTTATTCCTCTTCTTCAAATGGCAAGGAATACTGGTGCCTTTACATGGAAATCTTTCTTTTCCTTTCCTTTGGAAGGGGAAAAGTTATGCTCTTTTTGAGGTTAGTTGAAATGTCAATAGTAGATTCTGTCTTGTGTTTCCCAATAGCTCTTCTAGGCAAGTGGTTATGCTATAGTATGTCTTAGTTGTCAAAGCCGGGATTGTTTATAATTTATTTGAAGATCTTGTCCCTTTATTTGAAATGAAGGAGAATGAATCTGGATTGCTCTGGTTTTTCTGAAGTAAGTGTTCAGAATTCTTACCGGAATCCAAACTTGTATATATATTTTCTATGGTTACTGCTTGAGTTCTGGGTAGTGGAAGTGATCTGCTGAGGAGTGGGTGCTCTCTTATCCACAGGACCAGGGTGGTGATCTGGTACCTACAAATGATTATAGAACCAGAAAATGTTGGTAATGAGCAAATGTGTATTTGTTGAATAAATATCAGAGATCAAAGTGTTCTTAGAGATAATGTTATTTATTTACTCAATGAACGTTTACTCACTGCCTATTACCTGTCTGGCACTGTTGTAGAGGTACAGTGGTGAATTGGCAGACAAAGTTCTTGCCCCGGAGTTTACAATCTAATTGGGATGGGTTGGGGGGAAGATAGATAACAAACTATGGATGATGAGAAGGAGAAAGTTGCTTGAAGATATAGGGGGTGAGTGTTACTAGCCTAAGAACAGTAAAAACAAAATTCTTGAGGCAGGAAGAGGCTAAAAAAAAAATCCTCTGTAGCAGGAGCATAGAGGATGGAGGAAGGCAAGGCTAGGGGGTGGGACCTAGAGAGAAGCAAGGTTAGAGAGCTAATCAGAGGTTAGATTATGTGGTATGTTATAGGCCATGGTAAGGATTTGTGATTTTTATTCCTTTTGTAAAGAGAACGAATTGGAGCGATTTAAGCATGAGGCTACATCTGAACTATTGCTTCATAAAGACCATTTTTACTGCTGTGTGGAGAGTATCTGCATTGGGACAGGGAGTAGAGGGGATGAAGAGTGCAGAACGGAGACTTTTACTTTTAGGAGGCTATTGCATTGATCCAGTGTGCCAATGATACAGGTTTAGACTAGGGTTTTAGTGGAAATGGAGGGATGGTGGTCAATTTTAAGATATGTTTTGGAGGTTGAGTTGTCAGGACTTACTAATGGATTGGATGGGGTGTATGATGGAAAGAGGTACATGAGGAGTGATTCCTGGATTTGCATTTTTGACTTGGGCAACTGGATAGTACCATTAGCTGAGATGGGGTAGCTGAGTGGTGGGGAGCATCAGGTTTGGGAGTGGAGATAGTTTGGTGATAGATGATTTTTTTGTTTTTCTATGTTAAAATTTGAGATGGCTTTTGAAAATCCAATTGGAGTTGTTAAATTATAGCTGGGTATTTGAGTCTAGTGCTCAGAATTGAAGGTACAGATTAGGAAGTCTACCACTGTAATAGATAGTATTATAAAGACATGGGATTAGCTGGCATTTCTTGGTGAGAGGGCATAGGTAGGGAAGAGAAGAGCTTTTACGAATATTTAGAAAAAGAATAGAGGAGGAGGAGCCCAGGACGGAGATTGAGAAGGCATGTCAGTAAAAGGATGAAAATCACTTAGTGTGGTATCATTGAAGTCTAGAGAAAATGGTGTTTTAAGAAGGAAGGTATATTTAAACCATAACAAATGCTGCCTTTAGGTACAGTAGGATGGATGCTAACTAATGGGGGCTGAGGAAGTAGAAAGAAGTTTTGCTGGGAAGGGGAGCAGAGAAATGAGATGGTAGCTGGAGGGAAATGTGTAGGTAAGGACAGGTTTCCTAAAGTCATGTTTAAATAGCCATGAGAATGACTTAGTGGAGTGGGAGAAATATATAATACAGGATAGGGATAAAAGGGAATAACTGCAGGAGTAAAGTTCTTAGAGACAACAAGAATGACTGTAGATAAGAGCTTGAAATACTTTTTCCATTGTTATAGGAGGGTGGACAGAATAGGAGTTTCAGATGTAAGTAGGTTGGTTGAGGAGAGGAATTTTTTTTTCCTGTGAAGTGCAGCTGAGAGCCAGAGAGAGGGTAGACATTTGAGGAGAGGAGAAGTAAGGTTTTCACACATTTTGGAGACTACAAAGTGATTTTTTGGTGGTGGTATTTGGCGGGATAATTTCATTATTTTTAACTGGTGTCTGGCTGCCCAATTTAAATTTGTCGTAAGATAGCTAAACTGAGTCTAGCAGCACAGTTACGTAATTTCTCTCCAGCAGTGTCAGGTTCTTGGGTATAATCTTGGAGTAAATGTATAGTTGGGTTTATCCAAAATTAAGTTTTTCTAGATTAGTTTAATTGAGAAAGAAAGGTACGGAGGAATTGTAATTCAGTCCTTTCATTTTACGATGAGAATTCTGTGATGAATACTGTCAAACACTTACATATTTTTCAGTAAATAAGGAAACAAAATTTTGGATTTTCCTAAAAAAAATACTCATCTAGCATTGGGGCAACATTAATACAATTGGATTACTCTGTGGTTTATGTAACTTAAATACCTGATTTCCAAATAAATTTGCTTCTGGGTTTGTAATTCTGTTTCTCTTTCTTAGATGTAAATCTGGTATAATCTCCATGCCATTTTTTTAAAAGGTCTGTCTATGATGGTGAGGAACATGGACGATTCATGGAGAAGCTTGAAACTCGCATCCGCAATCATGACCGAGAAATTGAGAAAATGTGTAACTTTCATTACCAGGGCTTTGTGGACTCTATAACGGAACTGCTGAAAGTAAGAGGAGAAGCCCAGAAACTCAAAGTAAGGAGACTCTAAGACTTGTTTCTCTCTGTCTTGGGGTTTTGATGAACATTAAGAGTGGGGAATACATTGCAGGTGACATATTTGTACTAAACATTTTTGAATAGTAAGAAAGGAGTTTATACTGCAACATAGATAACTGGGATTATGGCTTTTAGCTGGAAAGGATGCTGTTTTAAGTTAAAATTTATTTGGGATAACTATGTGTGGATGAGAACCAATGACAAGAATCAGTTTCTTTCACACAGAAACTCGGTTGACTCTTCATGTCATCTGTCTGCTTCCTTGCTAGATGAAAGCCATCACTATTGGATGACAGAATTGCAAGGCATGGCTGTAGAAGTCTTTGCAGCAAGGCAATCTGAGCCAAAGGAAATATAAAATTAGTGTTAGTTGGGGAATGTCTTCTACCAAAGCATGAAGGTTCTTTCTTGATATGACAGATTTTTTTTTTTTTTTTTCCTCAATACGCGGGCCTCTCACTGTTGTGGCGTCTTCCGTTGCGGAGCACAGGCTCCAGACGCGCAGGCTCAGCGGCCATGGCTCACAGGCCCAGCCGCTCCGCGGCATGCGGGATCTTCCCGGACCGGGGCACGAACCCGTGTCCCCTGCATCAGCAGGCGGACTCTCAACCACTGCGCCACCAGGGATGCCCGATATGACAGATTTAAGTTCAGGAAAGAGGCTAGCTATATTGGTTTTGTCCCTGGCATAGCAAATTCACGTATCTTGGGTAACTGACTTTGATACAGAAATATTACTGTATTTGATTATGGGATGCTGTCCTAGTGCCCATTGTTACATAATAAACAATATATACCATATTATCTTTATAAAATTTCCAAAATTTTGAAGTCCAAAACACATTGGGTCCCAAGATTTCAGATAAGAGTTTATGGACCTGTACAACAACTATCCAATCATCATAAGAAATATAATATTGCCAACAAAATTAAATCTCTCTTTTTTATCCTTCTCAGTGACTCTCTCCACCCTCCCCTCCAAAAGTAACAACTCTTCTGATTTGTTGTTAATGTTCTTTAATGCTTAACTATTTTAATTGAAATTAACTTAGATTCCTTTCTCAGTCAATGTACCAAATTTAATTTCAGATGAACTAAAGAGATAAATGTAAAAAAACCATAAAGGAACTAGTAGAAAATATAGATGAATATTTATGTGATTTTTAGGAGTGAGGGATACATTTCTAAACACAGTTCCTAAGCCAGAAAGAAAATATTGATAGGTACGACAACATTAAAATGAAAGAACTTTCTACGTAGAAGTTAAAAATGTAAAGGTAAATAATAAATAAAAATATTTACAAATACACATGACAAATGATTGATATCCTAACATAGAAAAAGCCTACAAATTAATAGGAAAAATATGAACACTCTAATAGAAAACTGAGAAATACATGTTAATATACAGTTTACGTAAGAAGAAATATAAGGGGACTCTACAATTTAGAATTAAAGGAATACAAATTTAAACTATAAAGTGCCACCTAATAAAATGACAAAAATGAAACAAATATTAAGATTGGAGATGATACCTATCAACCTGGGAATGCCTGGTTGGAATGTAGACTGTTACAACTTTTAAGGAGAGCAATTTTATTTATCAATACTAAAAACACCACATAGTTTTAAGATTTATTCTACAGCTACAGGTGCATGTACAGAGATGTTCATGTGTTTTTTTTTTAATGACTAAAACTTTAAGATGTCCCTGAAAGTGATGTACTAGAGGATTAGTAAAATAAATCATGGTATATCCATTTAAAAGAGTAATAAACTACAATATATTGTAGAAGGATATCTGACATGGGAAAACATTAGAAATGTTTGCTTAATGTATAAAGCAGATTAAAAAGTATGAACAATTTGATTCCATTTAAAAAGTTATACTGAGTTTTGGGGGGCTGAAAAGCGTCAAATGGACAGAAGTATCTGAAATATGTGAAAACAAAGATACGGGGCTTCTGCCAGGAGCTGTGTGTGCTGTTTGTTCTCACTCAGCCATCCCAGCTTCCCATCCATCTTCACCTTGGGCTGTTCTTGATGCCTGTATTCCAAAACCTCTCCCTCTGCTCCTTGGGCTCTTTGTCCATGATGGGCAACGGGGTGCTCTGTGTCTGCTTACTGAAGTAGTCATGTGGTTAAGTACCTGAATATTGCCCATAATGCTCACCATTAACACCTGGGAGACTCTGCTCTAGGGGACATCCATTCAACCTGTGTTAAGAGCCTATGGAACTTAGAAATTCTTGAACTTGAGAAAAGAGTTTAGAAAATGGAAAAGGTTAAGTATTACCTACTGTCAGTACTATTTGAACATAACAATGAAAAATCCTACTCTCTCTAGGATGTCCATTATTTCTTTTGATTCACAGTATGTATGTTGGTACGTGTGTGTGTATATATACACACATACATATATATGTTCTCTGAAGCAACAAGTAGCATCCTAGACAGGCAGTATAGATTTCCTCCCATTGTTATGTTCAAATAGTATTGAAATAGTAATTACCTTTCTTATCAGAAGCTTTGGTTAGGCTCCTATGGATGTTTTAGAACTCTGGTTTGCATGAAATCAGTTTAGTGGGCCATGATCAGTATTTTTAATAAAAATTGAAATAGAATAAAAAAGGAAGCAACGAAGTGTATTACATGCAGTAAGTCCAAACATTGTTTCTTAAAAATTTTGTTTCTCTGTGTGTGTGCACGCGTCTGCATTCCCTATACTTGTGTACTGAGTTGCAATGTAAAATATATTTCTTACAATGAGTTTGAGGTAAAAAAAATTTCAGAAATGGTAAACAAGTTATTTTAGTAGAAACAGCAATGCTGAATTTAGTAGTATTTATGGAAGGTTGAATTTTTTGAAATCTGTTTATGTGAAAAAAAATCTATTCTTGAACAATGATCACTCAAGGCAACCCACCCCATTTTTATTCACATCGCTTAAAAGCTTTTTCTTGTATTGAGCTGATATTAATCCCATTTTTGAATAACATTCATTTATTGGTTTGAATAATAAACTTTTCAATCTCACTTATTCTAGACCAAGGATCAACAAGCTGTATCTTGCAGGCCAAATCCAGCTTGCCTCCTAATTTTGTAATAAAGTTTTATTGGAACACAGCAATGCCCATTCATTTATGTTATGTTTATGGCTGCATTTTTGCTACAATGGCAGTGCATGTGGTAATCTGCTCAGAAAGTGATAGTCCAGGTATAGTGTATAGTGTATAGTTTAGGGCAAAGTTTTCAAAGGTGTGTTCCTGAAAAACTAGTTTCTTAAGATGATCCTCAATAAAAGGATGTTACATAAAATAAGTTGGAAAACACTGTATGATATCTCCTTGGGCTTCAGGAAGTCCTGAATAAACTAACCTGTTTAGTGGTATTTCCCATACATATTGATGTGTGTGTGTGTGTGTGTGTGTGTGTGTGTGTGTGTGTGTGTGTGTGTACAGAGTGCAGAGTACCTTTTAACTACCATTTCTTGGTGTTCCAAGAGACATAATAGGAAATGCTGGGTTAAGGTAGTGTCTTAAAAGCGTAAGGAGTTGCAGTTATTGGTGGAAGTATGGAAAGCTTCTATTAAAGAAAGCTTTAGAAGTTAATGTTGCTCATATTTTGATAATGTTTAAGAAAGTGAGGAAATTACTATTCTATATACTTAATTTTTTTATATCAGTTGATTCTTCAAAAGTGGCTACCAAAATAAGTGGTGCCAGTTCCTTTAAATTATGAACTGTACCTAATTTTAAAGCTTGTTCACCTGATTTTGACTGTGTGATCAAGAGATTAATTTAGAAAAATGGGAATGTGGAAGTGTTAGAAACTATTAAGAACTAATAATCCAAAAAATTAAGATAAAAGGTTTTCTAAAATTAGATAAGTAGAAATATTTGACCTGAGTTAAAAAGTTCAATTTATACTCAAGTTTTCCAGGAATACATTGGTGAAGTGAGGGCTATCTATGAAAAAATTTGTTCTTTGTACACATAGTAGAGATGGTAAGGTTCTTTGTGGGTTATTTTTTCTATTATATTTTTTCTTTCCTTTCCAAATGAAAGTGTGATCTTTAGTTATGTTATTTTAGTTTGTAATATTTCAAACTGAACATATTTTTTAGTAATTTTTTTTATTGTTCAAAAGGTCATACAAATGTTCAGTAGAAAAGTTGATATAATTTCATCCCAAGAGAACACCACTAAACCAAAATGTGGTGGAATATGGAAACAATCTGAATACCTATTCTTAGTCTTTTCATTTAAAATTTTGATCTTATCCAACTATTATCTAAGTGTTTTTTATGAGTTTAAATTGTCTTCTCTCCACAGAATCAAGTGACGGATACTAATAGAAAACTACAACATGAGGGAAAGGAAGTAAGGCCAGTTTACCTTTTGAAAAAATCTTTTCTGTTTCCTGTCATTCTCTTTGATAACTGTGTTCTTGATTTAGTGGCTTGTAAGACCATAAGCAGCATGTTGGAGGAACTTGGACATTATCTTTGCTTCTCCTAATGTTTATCTGAAGTAAATGAATATAGCACTAGAAAGCTTAATGAGAGTATGTAGCCGCCTTCCTTAGCTGTGTTTTTAAATCACTTGAGTAGTCATAATATGGCCAATGCTGTTTCCTCTGCCTGGAATGTTCTTTCCCACATGTTTACCTACTTCAGACTTTTGCTCCTCACATGTTACCTCCTTCATGAGGCCTTTTCTAACCACCTTATTTAGAATTGCAGTCTCACGTTCACGCCATGTATTCTTTTTATCTTTCCTGCTTTATTTTTCTCCATTGCACCTATCATGCTTTGGTATTATACAGTTTTCCTTATATGTTTGTTTTTTGTTTGTCTCTTTCCATTAGAAATTAAGCTCCATGAGGTCAGGATTTGTTTTTTTTTTTTTTTAACTGCATTGCCATATCCCCTCTACCTGCCTAAACAGTGACTGGCACAACATGAATATGCATAAGTATTTGTTTAAAAAAAAAAAAGAATCTTTGATTCTGTTAATTGATATACTCACCATTTAAATCATCATAGTTTATAAGATTATTTTACATCCATTTTCTCACTTAATCCTCATGACAGACCTATGACAAGGTCAGGACTGGTATTATCACTACTTTATTGATTAGGAAACTAAAACAGATGATTTGCTAAAGTTTACATAGTAATTGGAAGGCTGGGACTAAAATCCAAGTTTTCTGACTTACAGTCTATTACCGTTCTCTGTATCATATACCTTCCTCATTGCCTAATACTTACTTAATGTTTAATTTTAATAATCTTTAAGATTAGCCTTTGATTGTCTTATCAGTAACTTACTCAGGACCATTCCCTTTTTTCTTTTTTGTGTAGTATCTAAGTAGATGACTTTTAGGAAAGGGTATGGGATAAATACTATAAGAGGCCATGTAGATTATTGCTTTTTAAAAGTTTGTCTCACATATTTTAAGTTTTTGCAAAGAATGCAGTTTCTTCTAGTTTTATTGTGGTATGACTTCAGATGGAAGACTTTAAAATGTTGTGAGAAGAAAAGTGAGTTACTCTTCATTAAACTGGAACTCTTGGAAAAGCCACAACTTCTAACTGTGTGGTTTATTTGTTGAAATACAGATTTAGTTGCAGATTATTTTCAAGATTCATTTGAAGCTGTATAGGAAGAACTGTTTTCCTCTAGGAGTCTAGCACTGATGACAGAAATATAGGATCTTCTTAGAAGATTGATGAAATATAAATCATGAAGAGTCTGAAGAGGGCGTGGAGCAAATATGCATGCTTTTTCTTTTCTCCTGGATAGCCCCTGAATTTTAAGATTTCATTTCACCTAGCCTTTTCTAATGTAGTATGTATGCATCTTGGGGAGAAAGTGGGAAACCATACAGGGATGTTTTACTGGTTGAGAAAGGCAGTTCCGTAGTCCACTTGGCAGATCTTACTATGAAACTGTCTGGGATTTTCTGATGAATTGAACATAGGGTGGAAAAATGTGACTGAAAGCTTTTTATTTACAGCTGTTGGCATAATTCAGTTTTTTCCCCTCTTGCTAAGCTGGTAATAGCAATGGAAGAGCTGAAGCAGTGTCGACTACAACAGAGAAATATTTCTGCCACTGTTGATAAATTAATGCTGTGTCTTCCAGGTGAGGAACTGGAAATAGAGTAGAATTCTTGATGCAATTCCTTTAGCTTTAATTAGTCTTTTCACTTTCTCTAAATAATGCTTGTGTGCTCTTTTTCCCTTTCTCTTTCAAGTCCTGGAGATGTATAGCAAACTGAGGGACCAGATGAAAACTAAAAGGTAAGATATTTTTTTGTTGAATACTTTGTATTATCTAAAATTTCTGTTATTTAGAATTTTTTTAAAAGTCCATATTTAGCATAACCTTTCAAAAAATAATTAAGTCCATATAACATCTTCACTTGCCTTTTGTATATCTATTGATTCATCCTGAGAGTTATTTACATATGCTGATGTATTTTGTCATGTATTATGTTTAATAAAAAACACTACACGTAGTTTGTTTAGAAGACCCAGCTTTTTAGGGGAAAAGCATGTAACTGTTTTAGTGATAGTTAATTTGAGAAACATGCTTTGGTTTAGTATTATAGTAGAAAAAATAGTTACTGGTTTTGCTGGGGTGGATCAGTCAGGGTTCTCCGTTGAAATAGAACCAGTGGTGTGTGTGTGTGTGTGTGTGCAGAGAGAGAGAGAGAGAGTGATTTTTTTAGCAAATTGGTTCACATGATTATGGAGGTCCAAATCTGCATAGTAGGCTGATAGGCTAGTGTCAGGGAAGAGTAAATATTGTTGCCTGAGTCTGAAGGCAGTCTGCTGGCAGAATTCCGTCTTCCTCTGGGGAGTTTAGTCTTTTTCCTATCAAGGCCTTTAACTGATTTAACGAGGCCCACCCACATTATGGAGAATGTTCATCTTTACTCAGTCTACTGATTTAAGTGCTAATAATCTCATGTAAAAAAATAACTTCACAGAAATATCCAGAATAATATTTGACCAAATCTCTGGGTACAATGACCTAACCAAGTTGATATATAAAATTAACCATCACAAGGTCAAGGTCAAGGTTAAGTTCAGAGGAGTCTTTTCCTGTGTGTTATTTTCATCTGGTTTTATTCCACAGGAAACTTGATAGTGACTCTTTGGCTCTTCTTCCCAAACTAGAGTAAGCATCTCCACCCTCTCTGCCCTGGAGTACCCTGTGGTATGATGGGGGTATGTGAAGCTATAAGATAAACAGGACACATCTTCCTGGAATGTTAATTTTACCTAGTTTTGAGGGGAAAAGTATGGAATTAAAATGTATTTAATACTGAAATAAGATTAAAAATATTGTGAATAAAAATGATAAATTCTCAAGAATTTTAACATTAAAGCATGAGGCATCAATATTTTTTGAATTTCTTAAGATTATTTCCCAGACTGCCTTCTCCCTGGGAGGATACATTCATATAAGAGAACATAGGTTGAACAGTATGAGAAATTCTGTTCAGTGAGATAGAAAGTAATATTATTTCCCTGATAACCTTTTTGTGAAGTTCTAAAATTATAGAAAATTACAGAGATTAAAAAAAAGCTTCAGTATCAACTTCTCTGAATTAACAGATAGCAACAATTCCAGTTTTGATTCATATATATGTAAATATTTATGACATATATATAAACACATATGGACAGAAAGAGGTAAAATGTACATTTTAAAAAATTATAGATAAAACTCATATCCCCTTCCTCAGTCCTATCCCTTTCCCTACTCTGTTGGGGAAACTAGTATCATAAATTTGGTGTGTCCTTCTAGTCCATGTTTTTAATACCCATAAATCATATGTTGTATTTTGTGTTTTTAGAAACATTTACATGAATAGTTCTCAGTCCTTGTTTTTTTGAGAATCATTCATTCAATAAAAATGAATTGAGTACTTACTGTGTTGTTAGGCATTGCTCTTAGTGCTGGGAATATAGCTCTGAACAAAATAGACAAAAATATCTGCTGCTGTGGGGCTTACGTATTAGTGGAGAGCTTTTAAATTTATGTATAGAGATCTAGTTCACTTATTTTAATTGCTGTATAGTAGTCCCATTATATGAACAACCCACATTTCTCCTCTTAATTTGAGTGGCTGTCATAAGTACTGTTCACCAGTATTTCTAGCTCAACCTTTTTCTGGCACAAAGAGTAGGTTTATATGTCTTGGGCTCCTTTGAGCTGTATCAACACTGCACACTGAGTTGCCCTCCTATATTGTATCCTCCTTACTCTACTTGGGCTCTCATACCCTGTGTTATGCTTCTGTCTTCCCTGAATGCCCTCCTTATCCCTCTTTGGCTCTGACATTCCATGCAATGCTGCCTTCCTATACAGACAGTCTTACCTCACTAGGTCTCTTGTATCCCATGCTGGTCCATCTTACCCCTCACCCACCAGTATGAATGCTCTCATTTATTTAGGTCTTCTTTAATTTTTTTCAGCAATGTTTTTAGTTTTTAGTGAATAAGTCTTACATATCTTTTGTCATATTTATCCCTATTATTTTGTATTTTTTGATGCTTATTTTAAATGGTATTGCTGGGGCTTCCCTGGTGGCCCAGTGGTTAAGACTCTGCCCTTCCAATGCAGGGGGCATGTGTTTGAATTCTGTTCAGGGAACTAAGATCTCACATGCTGCAGCGGTGCAGCCAAAAAAATTTTAAAAAAATGCTGTTGCTTTTTAAATTTCAATTTTCAGTCATTAATTACTAGTATACTATTAAATTTGTATATTTATCTTGTATTCTGCAACCTTACTAAATCACTTACTAATTCTAGTAGCATTTTTGTGTATTCCATTGGATTTTCTATGTAGCTGATTATCTTGTCTACAAATAAAGACAGGTATATTTCTTTCTTTCCAATTGGGATGCTTTCTTTTTGGTTTGGTTTTCTTGTTTTATTGAACTGGCTAGAGCCTCCAGTACAATGTTGAATAGAAGTAGTGAGAGTAGATATCTTTGCCCTGTTCCTGATCTTAGGGGGAAAGCATTTAACCATTAAGTCATATATGTTAGATATAGTCTTTTTGTACATGCCATTTAGAAGGCTGAAGAAGTTCCCTTCTAATTCTAGTTGTTGAAAGTTTCTATCAGGAATGAATATTGTTTTTGTCAAATGCTTTTTCTATGTCAGTGAGATGATCATATGTTTTTTTTTATATTTCTTTTTTAGTTTATTAATATGATAAATTATATTGAATGTTAAACCAAACTTGCATTCATGGAATAAATCCCACTTGGTCATGGTAAATTATCCTTTTTAATATGATGTGGTATTTGATTTGCTAAAATTTTGTTGAGGAGTTTTGTATCTATGTTCATGAGAAATACTTGTCTGTAGTTTTCTTTTTTGTAATATCTTTGTTTTTGGTATCAGATTAATGCTGGCCTCATGAATAACTTGGAAAGTTTTCCCTCTTTGGTTTTCCAGAAGAATTTGTGCAGTGTTGGCAATTACCTTCCTTAAATATTTGGTAGAATCTAACAGTGGAACCACTTGGCCTTGGAGATTTGTTTGTTTTTGGTGAGAAAGTTGTTAACTAAAAATTTAATTATAAAAATAAATACATGGCTGCTTGCATTTTGTGTTTCTTGAGTAAATTTTGCTTATTTGTATCTTTCAAATAATTTGTCCATGTCATCCAAGTTTTTGAATTCCTTAACAAAAGTTATTCATGATATTCCTGTATTATTTTAACAGTGTAGGATCTATAGTGATACTTTCTCTTTCATTGCTTATGTTGATAATTTGTCTTTTCTCTCTTTGTTTCTGTCTCTGTCTCTCTGATTATTTTGGCTAGAGGTTTGTCAATTTTATGATTTTTTTGAAAATAGTAATTTAGGTTTTATTGAGTTTTTTTTCCTTGTTTTTCTATTTTACTGATTTTCACTGGTATCTTTAGTATTTCCTTTCTCCTGCTTACTTGGGGTTTAATTTGCTCTTACAAATTGAAGTATAGTTGATTTACAATGTTGTGTTAGTTTCAGGTGTACATCAAAGTGATTCAGTTATATATATATATATCTATATATATATCTATCTATCTCATAATATATATCTCATATTTTCTTTATCCATTCATCCCTTGATGGACAGTTGGGTTGCTTCCATGTCTTGGCTATTGTAAATAATTTGCTCTTTTTGTAGCTTTATTAGGTGGAGGCCTAGGGCATTGATTTTGGTTCTGTTTTCTAATGTAGCCGTATAAAGCTGTACATTTCTCTCTAAGCAGTGTTTTGACTGCATCTTACATGTTTTCTGATGTTGTGGGTTTTTTTTTTACATTTATTTCAAATATTTTCTAATTTCTTTTGTAATTTTTAGAATTTATTTCACCAACTTATTTAGAAGTTCATTGGTTAATTTCTAAATATTAGGGGATTTTCCAGATCTATCAAAATTGATTTGTAATTTCACTTCATTGTGTTCATAAATGTGAAACGTATGATTGCAACCTTTTATATATTTTGAGACTTGTTTTACGCCCCAGCATATGGTCTGTTTTGGTGAAAATTACATACACACTTCAAAATAATATATATTGTTATTGAGGAGAGCATTCTTTAACTGTCATTTAGATATACTTGGTGTTGTGCAGGTTTTCTCTATCCTTATGATTTTGTATTTGTTATTTGTTGACAGAGGAGTGTTGAAGTTGCCTATTATAACTGGCTTTGCATATGTCTTCTTTCTGTTCTTTCAGTTTTTGCTATGTGTATTTTGAAGCTCTCTTATTGGATGCATATACATTAAGCATTGTTGTATCTTCTTGACGAAAGGACCCATTTGTAATTATGGAAGGTTCCTCTTTATCCCTGAAATATGTGTTGTTTTTCTTTTTTTCTGAAATATGTGTTGTTTGGTATTAATGCAGCCAGCCACTGCTGCTTTCTTTTTAATTTTTACATTGTCTGTTTTTAATATCCTTTTTTCTAAAATATTCTTAACAGCTTCATTGAGACACAGGTTACCTACTTTTCACTTCATTCATTTAATGTATACAATTCAGTGGCTTTTAGTGTAGTCAGAGTTCTGTGACCATCACCACAATCAATTGTAGAATGTTTTTATTCTTCACAAAAGAAACTCTGAGCCCCCTGGCCATCAGCACACAATTTTCTCCTGTCCCCTGCCCCCCTTGCCAGCTACTGGGAACTACTGATTTATTTTCTGTTTCTTCAGATTTGCCTATTCTGGACATTTCATATAAATGGAATCATATAATATATCGTTCTTTGTGATTGGCTTCTTTCATTTAACATGATGTTTCCAACGTTAATCCATGTTGTACCATATATCAGTACTTCATTTCTTTTTTAAATTAATTAATTAATTAATTTTGGGCTGCGTTGGGTCTTCATTGCTGCACACGGGCTTTCTCTAGTTGCGGTGAGCGGGGCCTACTCTTCGTTGTGGTGTGCGGGCTTCTCATTGCGATGGCTTCTCTGGTTGCGGAGCACGGGCTCTAGGCACGTGGGCTTCAATAGTTGTGGCACGTGGGCTCAGTAGTTGTGGCTTGTGGGCTCTAGAGTACAGAGTAGTTGTGGCGCACGGGCTTAGTTGCTCTGTGGCATGTGGGATCTTCCCAGACCAGGGCTAAAACCCATGTTCCCTGCACTGGCAGGCGGATTCTTAACCGCTGCACCACCAGGGAAGTCCCCATCTCTTTAATTGCTGAATATTCCACTGTATGGATTTACCACATTTTATTTATCCATTCATTAGTTGATGAGCATTTGGGTTGTTTACAATTTTGGGTTTTTACAAATAATGCTGCTATGCATTTTTGTTTACAGGTTGTTGTATGGACATATGTTTTCATTTCTCTTGGCTATATACACCTAGGAATGAAATTTTGCTGGATCATGGTAACTCTGTTTATCCATTTGAGGAACTGCCAGCCTGTTTTCCAAAGCAGCTGTGCCATTTTACCTTCCCCCAGCAGCATATGAGGATTCGATTTTCTGTACATCCTAGCCAATACTTATTACTGTCTGTCTTTTGATTATGGCCATCTTGGTGGGTGTGAAATGCTATCTCGTTGTTCACCTTCATTTTGAAATATATTTTTGGTGGGAATATAATTCTAGGTTTATAGATTCATTAGTTCTTAAGATATCATTTTTTTGTCTTCTGGCTTATGTAGTTTCTGAGGGAGAAGTATATGAACAGCCTTAACTTTTTTGTCACTCTACTTAATGTGTCTTTTCTCCAGCTGTTTAAAAACTTTTGTCTGTATAATTTGTTCTCAGCAATTTGATTTTGATATGCTTTGGTGTAAATATGTTTGTATGCATGAATGTGTGTGTATATTTATACTGCTTGTGGTTTGTTTAGTTGCTTGTTTTTTTTTGAAATTTTCATAAAATCTGGAAGATGTTCAGATATTATTTTTCCAAACATTTTTTTTGTCCTTTTTCCATCCTCATTCTGAGACTTCAGTTATATCTATGTTGGACAACTTCACATAATCCCACAGGTGACTTGAGGATCTTCTTTTTCTCCAGTCTTTTTTCTTTGTGCTTTATATGGGATAGATTTTATTGCTGTGTTCTTTCTTTTTCATTGTCTAATCTTTTAATCTTATCCAGTGAAATTTTCATTTCAGATGATATATTTTTCATCGTTAGGAGTTCCATTTAGTTTTTTATGTTTAATTTCTTTTGTTAGTTTTGCATCTTTAAAAAATACCTGTAACAGAGCTCTAATTTCTGTTTTTATGTACTTCTTTGCTAGTTCTGTCACTTCTGGTATTTTGGATTTCTCTGAAGATTATTTTGTTTTTCCTAGTTACATGTCATTTTTTTGGTTCTTATCATGTCTTATAAGTTTTGATTGGATAATTGTCATTATATTATGTTGTTGAGTGTCTGGATTTTGGGGAGCTTTTTTTTCTTAGTGGGTGTTGGTCTTTGTTTTGGCAAATAGTTTAGTTGTTTTCAGATCCACTTGATCCCAATCCCATCAGACCCCATTTTTAAGCTTTGGTAGGCCCTCCTTCATTCCAGGGGTTGCTGTGGGTAGTATTCATCTACTTTGAAAAACTCAGAAACCCCCAGGGACTCTTCACTTTGGCTGTTCAGAGTTCAGATGTTTCTCTGTCCTGTCTGAGTTCCTTGAAGTGTTTTTCTTACATCTTGCTGCTGTCTGTCTGTCTCTCCTTCCTTGCCTTCTCTCCCTCCCTTCTCTTCCTTCTCTTCCTTCCCTCCCTTCTTTATGCCTGTTCATGCAGAATTTCACTTTTCCTATGCCTGGCCTAGTACTTAGCAAAGACTCAAGGGAACCCTTATGTAAATTTCTGCATCTTTTTTCTGCATTGCTTCCTTTTTTTTTTTTTTTTTTTTTTTTGGAATTCTGCTGCACAACCTTAAGGTGCACAAGCTTTCCTGAACTCCTGTCTCTGATGCTAACTCTGCTAAGTTGTTGGGCTCTGTTTGGGTTTTCTCTGACTGTGTCCATGATCTAGAAATCACATTCAGTCAGATAACCCAGATGACTATTTTTTATTTTACTTATTTATTTTTTGGCTGTGTTGGGTCTTTGTTACTGCGCCTGGGCTTTTTCTAGTTGTGGCAAGCGGGGGCTACTCAACGTTGCGGTGTACGGGCTTCTCATTGCAGTGGCTTCTCTTGTTGCGGAGCACGGGCTTTAGACGCATGGGCTTCAGTATTTGTGGCACATGGGCTCAGTAGTTGTGGCTCACGGGCTCTAGAGTGCCGACTCAGTAGTTGTGGAGCACGGGCTTTGTTGCTCAGAGACATGTGGGATCTTCCTGGACCAGGGCTCGAACCCATGTCCCCTGCTTTGGCAGGCGGATTCTTAACCACTGTGCCACCAGGGAAGCCCCCCAGATAACTATTAAATTCACCTTGTTTGTTTCTCTTTTTTCAGAGATCACAGTTCTGTGTTACTTGATGTTCACTATGTGAAAGCAGTTGTTTTATGTATTTTAGCCAGTATTTTACTTCTTAAGAGTGAGAGTTCGTGTCTGTTCTTTGTTATTCCTTAATGGCTGGAAGCCTAGTTATTTTTTTTTTAAGCTATAAATACTCATTATACTACTAGGTTTTATGTTCCCTGAGGAAAGATATCTGACCATCTTTCTAGCTCTAGCACATAGAAGGGATTAAATATTTCTTAATGATGCTCTTTAATTAGGAAAGACACTAATATTTTCTGTGCAGAAAGATTTTGTTTTATATTCTTATCATACTCTGAATTTTAAGAAATTTCTCATGGGTAGTTGTAATCCACTTTGAAAGATTACTTATTAGAATTTTAAAAACCATCATTGTGAACGAGTTCCATACCATGACAAAAAAGTTCCAAAATTTAATTTGCCTAGAATCAACATTTCTCTTCTCAGGATAGCATTCAACCATGTCTAAGTTATTCTGACCTTAAGTTATCCAATTTTTAGGATTATTTAGACATCTTTTCCTGCCTTATTTTAAAAAATTTCTTGCTTTTATTTCATTTACTTTCTTTCTGCTCACATCTCTATTAGGGAGCCTGCATGCGGTGGGGGGAGGGGGAGAGCTAGCACATTTGGCTTTTGATTCAGTTTTAATGTTTAGAGGTTGTCAAAAGTAATGTCAAAATCTTGTTTTAGATTTCCATGGCCCCTGGAAATAGAATTCTTTTCTTTTGGTGTCTGCTATAGAGGTGTTTAATTGGCTGTCATTCTTTAACCTGTCACTGATATTGAAGTACACTAGAAATTTGAATGAATCTTATTGATCTGTTACAGTTGGAGTATGAGTGTGTTAGGGAAAGGACAATGGGGAAATAAAGTAACATTCTTTATTGCCAGAAATCACTGGGTTTTGTACTAATTAGCCTTGAAAAATGTGGAGTTATTTGACAGACCAGATGTTTTCACTGTGCAGCCATGTGTCTCATCAGTGAATGTGCCTTGTGTCTGCAGGCAACATTGTTAGATTTTTCTCATTCTATAAACAATGTTCCAAAATATAACTAAACCCTAAAGTGTGTTTATCTTTTTGGCTTAATTTCTAGGTTTATATCCATTCTAAAGTTTCTCTCTAGAGGAAATGCATTTTATTGCACATAGCTCTTCGTACCTAATTGTAGTATAAACACCATTCTGTTTATACTAAACCATGTGAATTGTATTGTTTGTGAGTCTGTAAAATTTTAATAAAAGCAACCATTTCAGATTAAACTATATTTGTAATTTTATTTCTTAATTTAGGGGAAATAATTCTTTCTTCCCTTCATTTATTTGGACTAAGATTTTGATTTTTGGAACACAGAAGGGAAAAACATAAGCAAAGAAAACAAGTAAATCCAACCTCTAATCTTTAGTGTTTGTGGTATTACGTGCATTGGAGTAAGAAGAGTTTAAGTATCTCCCATGGAATTCATTCTTAAAACCTGAAATAGAACTATAAGTCTTTTACTTACAGGATCAAAACTGAGTTTTTCCTATACTAAATATGGGAAATGTAGAAATTAAAAACGTGAAGACGAAAACTATTACCCATAATGTTCCTATCCAAAGGAAAGAAAAATCATGGTTAACATTTTTGTACATATTTTCTTAGTCATTTTCTATGTACTTATATTTGTGTGTGTGTTTATATTCAGTACTGTGTAGCTCATACATACATATGTATACATAATTTACACATGTATAATATTTGTAATTTTGAAAAACATTATCATACTTGTAAGTTCAATTTTTTTGAAATAATTTTCACTCAACAATATTGTAAACACTTCGCTGTTTTATTATTCTTTGAATATACATATATACTACATGGATATATCATAATGCGTTTAACCAATTCCTTGTTAATAGACTTCTAGATTAGTTTTTTATTTGTTAATATAAATAACTACAGTTCAAGAGGCTTATACATATTTTTGTACATGTAATTTTTTTGTGGGGGAGAATGCAACTGCTTAGAATACTTGTTTGGTGAAATTTTTCATTGAAAACGTGAATCATTAATATAAATATGTTTATCAGCAGGCTGTGAATTCTCATTTATTAAAACCCCTGATAATAATATCCATTATTTTTTAAGAAATTGTTGGCAGTTTGAGTGACAAAATTTTATTTTTTATTTTCATTTCTTCACATCAGTTCAACTTTTTTTTTTTCGTGTTTGCCATTTTGGGGGCTCTTTTGTGGCTTTTCTTTGTTCATTGCTTAAAAAAAAATCCCTCAAAAAAAATCTAATGTGTCTGATATTAATATAGCCATTCAAGCACTTTTATGGTTACTTTTGGGGTATATCTTATTCTAGCTTTTACTTCAGTCTGTTTGTATCTGTGATTCTAAAGTGGGTTTCTTGTAAGCAACGTATAGTGCTTTTTTTTTTTTTTTTTGCGGTACGCGGGCCTCTCACTGTTGTGGCTTCTCCCGTTGCGGAGCACAGGCTCCGGACGCGCAGGCTCAGCAGCCATGGCTCACAGGCCTAGATGCTCTGCGGCATGTGGGATCTTCCCGGGCTGGGGCACGAACCCGTGTCCCCTGCATCGGCAGGCGGACTCTCAACCACTGCGCCACCAGGGAAGCCCAGGATCATGCTTTTTATATTATTTACTTATTTTTAATTTTTATTTACTTTTTTGAAGATGTTGGGGATAGGAGTTTATTAATTAATTTATTTATTTTTGCTGTGTTGGGTCTTCGTTTCTGTGCGAGGGCTTTCTCTAGTTCTGGCAAGCGGGGGCCACGCTTCATCGCGGTGCGCGGGCCTCTCACTATCGTGGCCTCTCTTGTTGCGGAGCACAGGCTCCAGACTCGCAGGCTCAGTAGTTGTGGCTCACGGGCCTAGTTGCTCCGCGGCATGTGGGATCCTCCCAGACCAGGGTTCGAACCTGTGTCCCCTGCATTAGCAGGCAGATTCTCAACCACTGCGCCACCAGGGAAGCCCTATTTTTTATTTTATTTTAGCCGCATTGTGCGGCATGCGGGATCTTAGTTCCCCAACCAGGGATTGAACCCATGTCCCGTGCGGTGGAAGCATGGAGCCTTAACCGCTGGAACGCCAGGGAAGTCCCTGGATCATGCTTTTTAAATCCTGTCTGACAGTGTCTGCCTTTCGAACATGTATTTTTTTTTTTAATTTTATTTATTTATTTATGGCTGTGTTGGGCCTTCTCTGCTGCATGCAGGCTTTCTCTAGCTATGGCAAGCAGAAGCCACTGTTCGTTGCTAGGGCATGTGGGATCTTCCCAGGCCAGGGCTCGAACCTGTGTCCCCTGCATTGGCAGGCAGACTCTCAACCTTCACGCCACCGGGGAAGTCCCTGAACATGTATTTTTAATTTTTTTATTTTTTTGCGGTACACGGGCCTCTCACTGTTTTGGCCTCTTCCGTTGCGGAGCACAGGCTCCGGATGCGCAGGCCCAGCGGCCATGGCTCACGGGCCCAGCTGCTCCGCGGCATGTGGGATCTTCCCGGACCGGGGCACAAACCCGTGTCCCCTGTATCGGCAGGTGGACTCTCAACCACTGCGCCACCAGGGAAGCCCCAGTGTCTGCCTTTTGATTTGCGTGCTTATTAGTCCATTTGCATTTAATATAATTATTAATATGGTTGGGTTTTGCTCTTTACTTTCTATGTTTTTCATGTCTTTTTTGTTCTTATTTATCTTTTACTCCTTTTTTGTATTAAATATTTTGTAGTATACTATTTTAATTCTTCCGTAAACCTTTTAATGTATTTTTTGAGGTTTTTTTTTTTTAGAGGTTACTCTGTGGATTATAATCTTCTTCTTCATTTGTCACAGTCTACTTTAGGTCATTGCTCGTGTAGTTTTGATATAATATATAGAAGTAGTTTTGCTTCAACTTAGCTCCATTTCTTCCCTCTTCTTTTGTGCTATTATTGTCATTTATATTATATCTATATATTTTATAAACCCAACAATACAGTGTTATAATCATTGCTTTAAAAACTATTGTCTTTTACTGATAGTAAAAGAAGAAAAGAGAAAAAACCCCACATTTATTCAGTCTTTTATATTTAGCATATATTTACTCTTTCCTATATTCTTCATTTTTTTTCCTCTGAATTCAAGTTACTATCTGCTATCATTTCCTTTCTGGCTTTCTTTAGTATTTCTTGTAAGGCAGATCTGCTAGCAAGGAATTCTATTAGTCTTTGTTTATCTGGGAATATAATTGATTTTCATTTTTAAAGGCTAGTCATCAGCTAATGGTTGGTCCTGGGTGCTCAAAGAAACTTGAGCTGAGAAAGGTGTCTACCCTTTGTTAGTGGACTTGTATGTGGGTTAGGGAGTGCGTTCAAAATTCAGGCAAGTTTTCAAGTCTGCTGAGCTTTTATATTCTGCCAAGCCTTCTCCTATGTGCAGGCCTGCAGTCTCCTAGTCAGCTAAGGATGTGTGGAGTGCTTAGGCCCTTTTAGGTGTCCCCTGCATTTGTGCACAGCTTCTCAGTCAGCTAGGGATATTCAGAGAGCTATCAGGTTATTCTATGGGTCTCTTATTTCCAGGACTTCCCTGTTAAGTTTTTGGTTAGTCCTCCAGTCTGCTCTTTGTTCCAACCTAGACGAACTTCAGCCCATTAGAGCTGGAGGTTCCCCCCACTCTCTTCCTTTTTTAAAATGAGTTTGCTACTTTTCCTAACAACACCACTCCATATAAGATTTTCACCCTCTGCTCCAAATCATGTCAGCCCCTAACTGAAGAGAAGCTGCTGATTTTCCTGACAAGCCATAACCAGTGATGGGGTGAGGGGAGGTGGAGAGGGTGATGGAGGTAGCCCCAGGCAAGAATACCACAAAGTCCCTCTCTATTTAGCAGTTTTCATGAATAAACCCTTCTCAATTTGTTGTTCTCCTCTGCAGAGTCCTTTCCAATTTCCGGAGTCTTGAAATGGTTGTTTGGGACAGTTTTGTCTAGTTTATATTTGCTTTTTGGGTAGAAGATTTGCTAAGCTCTTCTGTGTGCCATAGTTGGAAGTCTATCCTTGGGTACTTTATTTTATGGGATGATTTTTGTGGCATTGATATGATCATTTTATATTTCCCTTTATTTATTTTTTCCTAGCAATGGCCTTTATTCTTTATGTAATGAGTTTCATTGGTGGATTTTCAAAGTTTTCTGTATTCTTGGGAAAAATCTTTTTTTGATTATAATTTATTAAGTCCTGTAATATATATATTGATTTTTAATAATTTTACATTAATTTTTCCATTCATGTTTTTATTGAAACTTAATCCTGGATTTGTCTTAATGTACAGTGAAAACTAATTCAGGCTAGAAATTTTGCCTGAGGAATATATCTGTGGCCCTAAAGAAGACTGAGTTGAGCTAAAGGTGATGCAATTCCTTTTATAGGCATTATCCTGCACTGAAAACTCTGGAACATCTAGAGCATACCTATCTGCCTCAAGTAAGCCATTATCGATTCTGCAAGGTGATGGTGGACAATATCCCCAAGCTTCGAGAAGAAATTAAGGATGTTTCTATGTCTGATCTCAAAGACTTTCTGGAGAGTATCCGCAAACATTCAGACAAAATTGGAGAGACTGCCATGAAGCAAGTAGGTCTTGGGTTTATGATAGGTTGGCCAATGACTTTGCAAGTATTCTGTTAAACACAGATTTCTTTTTGCTAAATGTCTTAATTGTTTCTTGTCATTTTAGGGAAGTCCTTCATCTTTATGGGAACACATGATTTTAAAATATCTTTTATTTTCTTAGCAGAGCAGTGAATTATTTACTAGTATATTGTTTTGCTCTGTGAATATTCAGTACATACTGATTGATTGTGATGGTTTATATTGGTGCTTTGAAGAGGCTTTTCTATTTTTTGAATACTTTTCTTGACTTTGGGTATGATTTGAAGCCCAAGATTTCTTTTCCCCCCAAGATTTTTAAAAGTTCTTTCTAGTTAATGAGCTAAATTGTGCTGCAGGTACCTTTGGTTGATTATTTACTATGTAATTAAGCAAGATGTCATGTTATATATGAATATTTCTATAACTGTTATTTCTGATATCAATGGGTATCAATGAAAAAAGACCTTTTGGGAAATGCTGGGAATTATGATCACAGAAAGGAATTTGTTTATAGCTTATAAATTAACAATGTGTTGAAAGTGTTTTGATTTTTTTCTTTCAATAACTTCATCTCTAAGTTATGAAAGCCACAAGGAACGTCCAGAAGTACTTTGTCGTTATGAATAAAGAACAGTAATAATTTGCAGTATTACTTGCTCTTTTGAAATTTAAGTCACACTGCTTTTATTAAAATTTCTCAGTATACCTTATGATGTAACCTATAACAATAAGTAGAAGATCCAGCTGTTTATGGAAAGTCTTTTTTGGTTCTATAAACAACTGTGTTCTTGAATAAGTCATTTGTAGTTCTTAATTCTGTGAGGAATGAGGGAGTAGGTCATATTTTGGGTCATATTTTTGGTCTCAACTAGCCTTGGTAATCTTTTAGATATGTCTTTGATTCTGCAAAAGAGATCTGCCTCTTTGGAAATCCCTTTCCTAAGGGAATACACATATTCTTTTCCCAATTCTTCTTTTAATTTCCTTATTGTTATACTTTACGAAGTGGAAAGCTTAAAACTAGTTGATGATAAACCCTGATGGAAATAATCATATCATGTCATTTTTTTTAGTGGTGAAGAAACAAAATTAATCATTGAAAATACACTTTTGCCTTGCTGTGTATATTTTGAGTACAGGAATGAAGGTATCTTGTAAGACAAGTCTTTATTGTGGTTGACAAATTTTTACTAATTTTTCAAAATATACAAGAGTATAGTACAAAGTTGCTTTTTCTAGGCCTTTGCTTGAGAAATTACTTCCTTTTTGGTGAAAGAGAGGATTCCATGAAGAATATTGTTATTTCATTTAATGTGAGATATCTGGTCTCTCCCCTAATTATCTGAAGAAATTAAGGTCTAGGCCAGGGAAGTGATTTGCTCCAGTTCAGACAGCTTGTAAAGGTCAGATTCTGTAGTAGAATTCAGATTAGACTGAGATGAATTTGTCTGCTATGGCACTCAAAATGTGTAAACTGTTAGCTGTTGGCTGTATTTTTGTCATTTAAAGAAATGGTGAAGAAACCTTTCGTGAATTCAGGACTTTTTAATTAACTGATAACCCTTTATTCCTCCTATAGCATTTTTCATCTCAAGTATAGCTCTTATTGCATGTATTACTATCCTATGCTACGGGATATATAAGATCATTGAATAAAGATATCTTACACATTTTAAAATCTTGTAGTACCTAAAAAGTAAGGAAAGTAGGAGGGAGAGAAACTACCATATACTTTGTACGTAGTAGGTGTTCAGTAGATATTTGTTTGAATTCATGGATGTTAGAAAAGAGGGAGAGATCTGGTTTATTTCTCACTTATGTCAAGCCCAAAATGATGTTTCTGATTTGTGATGGTTTTCTTTGCAATGGTGATTTAAGGAAAGTTTCCATTATATGGGTCTGTCATTTTTAATATGGTTTTGAAGATTGCTGCAAAAGGGGAAAGACCAAAGAGTATTGCATGTGGTAGGGTTTTTAAGGACTAGGCATGGATGTGACACATCATCACTTCTCTGATTTCACTGGCCAGAACTTAATAACATGGCCATAGCAACCTGTAAGAGATGCTGGGGAATATAATCTCACTCTGTCTAAGAGAAGAACACAGTTTTGGTGCATAGTAGCTAGTCTCTGGCACAGTTCTACCCTTTTGGTCATCAAATATTTCTTCACTCCTTTTTTTTTAAAAAATAAATTTATTTATTTATGGCTGTGTTGGGTCTTTGTTGCTGCGCGTGAGCTTTTTCTAGTTGTGGCAAGTGAGGGCTACTCTTCATTGTGGTGTGTGGGCTTCTCGTTGTGGTGGCTTCTCTTGTTGTAGAGCATGGGCTCTAGGTGTACAGGCTCAGTAGTTGTGGCTCGTAGGCTCAGTAGTTGTGGCACACGGGCTTAGTTGCTCCGCTGCATGTGGGATCTTCCCGGACCAGGGCTCAAACCCGTGTCCCCTGCAGTGGCAGGGGGATTCTTAACCACTGCGCCGTCAGGGAATTCCATATCTGTTCACTCTTCCTCTCATCCATAGAACATACTTGTCCCTTCCCTAAGGAATACAACCCAATATCCCATCTAGTTACTACATCCATCTCAAAGTACGATATCTTCCAGGGATGCTCAGTACTCTCCATCAGATCCAGATGTGGCTCTTCAGTGGGCTGATGACCAGGAACTAAGATAGGTTATCTGCACCTGTGGCCCTCCCACCCTCAGTATACCATGGAGAAGCTAGAACAGAATAGCTACAACAAAAACTTCCATTTAGAAAAGGGAAGAACAGGAGATGTGCAGTATTACCTGCTTCATAGCAAATCATGTAATCCTTTTGGGCCATCATTGGGAAATCTTTCTGCCTTAGTAGTAGGGGAACTTCCTTGTCTAGATGTTGATTCTGTGGAAAGAACTCCTTTGCCCATTGTTCTCCTGGGCTCTTGGCTGCATCTTAGTTTTTCTTTCCCTATTTTTTTCTGTGTGCATTTCTGAAGTGTGTGCTGGGGAATATACCTTCATTTGAAGATTTTTTCTCTCTCTCTGTAGATATACACATACATCTACATTTACACTTATATCTACAACCACATTTATATCTCTATCTTTCAGTGCTTACTTTCTGCTTCTACAAGTTTAGGAGCCCAAGGGTTGTTTTAAGGTTCTGAACAAAGTTTTATTTAGTCCAGATTTGTGGGGTTTTGACATTACAGTTAACTCAAAACTTAGTAGACCTCTGATCTGTCTCTTTCCAATAGGTTCTATTTAGATACCATACCCACTGTTCTTTTCTAAATATAATTTTCAGGAATGATTTTTTTTCTTCTTCCCTGTTTGGGGAGGTAGTAGAGTTGGGGGAGCATAACCCTTGCCTCATGTCTCTTTCTTACTTAGGCCCTACTTGGAGGCTATATGAAATAACGGGTAAGAAAACCATACCTGAATCTAATTTTTGCCTCAGGATTAAGTCACTTTGTTCAAGGAGGTCTTCTTTGGACTTAATTGCTCAAAATTTACCATCTTTTTCTTTTACTATTTGGGATCTATATGTGTTCAGCTTTCTAACCCTCTGAGGCCCAAGTTTCTGGCCTTGTGCTATTCCCTGTAATTTCAGTTTTCAAAGTAGGAAATTCTGTGCTCATCGTTTTTGTGTAAAACCTTGGTAAAAGCAGAAAGCAAATGCCAATATACACTATAACTCTCTCTCTACATTCACATATAGAGCTACAGACCCAATAGACATGCGGTGTGCCTTTTCATTTATTACAGGTTCCAGTTTTGCCAGTTGTTTTGCCACAATATCACAGGGCTTTTCAGGCCTTTGACTTGCTAAATATATATTCTTGTGGCCTACTGCCTGACCTCTAAACTGATGTCATTTATTTTAGGTTTTTTTGTTATGGCAACACCATTCTTCCAGTGCCAGTGCCTGTTTCTTTAAATAACAATGCCTGTTGTAATAGCTAAGCTCTAAAACCTCACCGTAGAAATTTTATTTTTCGCTCATGTGACGTCCAAAGTGGATGTTCCTGGTTGGGTAGCTCTTCTTTAAGTGACTGTGAAGGGATCCAGGACTCTTCCAACTTGTGGCTCTATCACTTCAACATGTGGCTTTCAATGTTACAGCAGTAGAGAAAAAAGTAAATAATGCCTGGAGATTTTTTTTTTTTAATTGACCAGGCTTGTAAGTGATACATATGACTGCTGCCAACATTACATCAGCAGAAGCTCATACACTGCAAGCGAGGATTAGAAATATAGTCTATCTGTGTGACCAGGAGAAAGAGGAAATACGTTTGGTGAATACCTAGCTAGTCTGCTACAACCTGCTATTACAGAGCTTAGAAAAATACATATTTCCGTGTCTCTTTTTCTTCACAATTTCATCTCTTTGACATTTCTCCCCCATATGTTTGCTTTCTAATTTACTAATCCAGTTTTTAGCATTGTCTATGCCACTATTCAGAACTTTATCATCATCATCAGTTTTAGTTCAGCAACTGCAGTTTTGGCCTTAAAAATGTGTTCTTTTCCTTAAAAAAAATTCTAAGTGGCCTTTAGAATCATACAAGAAAACAGATTTGAAAATATCACTTAATATTGATAGTTGGTCTGGGAGCTTCTGGAAATTATGTAGATGATTGTGCTTTTTCTTGGTGGACATCTCCCGTTTTCTTCTTCCACTTACCCTATCCTGAGTTGCTGCATTGACCCATGGGTGGGGCTTTGTCCTTAGTACAATGAAATGATGGAGGCAGTTGGTAGATTGGCTTATCTTTGGGATATACCAGTTAAACTACCAGAAGGACTCCACCCTAATTAGGGTTTAATGAGCAAATTTGGCTCCAGACTTTTACCTGAGATTATAATCTCAAACTGTTAGTTGTCCAATTTTATCAAGAGATATGATGCAAAAAATACTATTTGAGGATGATGCAAAAATACTGTTTGAGGATGACCTGAAGGATATGTAGTTTATACATTTCTCTGTATTCCAACTATTATATTGTCTCTGGATAAAGCTTTATCTGTAGGAAGCTTTTTGCTTTGATTACATGTGGTAGGCAGAATTCTAAGATGGTCCCCAGGACTCCTGCCCCCTGGTCTGTGCATCCTGTAAAATCCTCTCCCTTGAGCGTGTGAACCTAATATGTAAGGTGAGAACCTTTAAAAGAGGGTCTAGAGGTCAGATATAAAGTTAGAGAGATTAAAAACTGCAGCAGATGCTTTACTATTGGTCTTGAAGAAACAGAATGCCATGTTTTGGAGGGGGCCACACGGCAGGGAACTGTAGGCAGCCTTGAGTTGCTGAGAGCTATCCCCAGCCGACAGTCAGCAAGAAAATGGGGACCTGAGTTCTACAACCACAAGGAACTGGATTCTGCCAACAATATGAGTGAACTTAGAAGACTGTGAGCTCCAGATGAAACCACAGACCTGACTGACATCATGATTTCAGCCTGTCAAGACCCTGAGCAGAAGGCCCAGCAAAAACATGTTGAACTCCTGACCCATGGAAACTTAGATAATAATTGTGTGTAGTTTCAAGTCACTAAGTTTATAGTAGTATGTTACACAGCAGTAGAAAACTAATACTCTCTGTTACTTTGGTCTTGAATAGAATTACTTTTTACTAAACTGTACATTTTTTTTTTTAAATTTTGCCTTTGGGTCTAGGAAACAATGGTATAGTCAGTCTGGTTTAAAAGGTGTCAAGCTAGAAGTTTCTGAGTCTTTCACTTGTCTTCCAATATACAATACCTGGGAAGCTGCAGAAAAGTAAGAAAAATGTGTAAGTATGAAAACTAGGATAGAAGTTCAATCATATAGCAGAATCTGAGGAGGAATTTAAAAATTGTCCATTCTACTGTGTATTACCATATCGAATTTTAAGTCAAGCGGTCTTTTTTTACAAAAAAAAAACGTTTCATGTTCCTGTATATATCTTTTTAACATGGTATTGTAATGAAAGCATTTAATGGACCCACCTATGAGTCTGCCATGGGAAGTAGAGCCATAGTTAAAGCAAGTAGAAAAACCCTCCCTTTTATCCTATTCCATTTTCTGTGTTGATATTCTTACAGTGTGCTTCCAAAATACTGTGTATGTCTTATTTTTGAATAATCAACTTAGCTTGAACTATTTTATAAAAAATGTCTAAAGTAGTTCTTCGTTAATTGTCTGCTGTTTTTTAGTTCTCCTTTTGAAATTGATTTCTGTAATTCACTTGTTATGGAATTGATTTGTGCAGGAGGGAAGTTCTGTATTTGTTATTTTGGTTAGTTTGCCTTAGGCTTTGTGGGACTAAATAACATATTGTAAGGTAAACATTCTTGGCTAGGTTGATTTCTATGTGGGGCCCTTTAACAAAGGGAAGGATTTACTTACTTCTAAAATTCTAACTTGGCTTTGCCAAATTATATAGGTTATATGACTGATGCTTAGAAAAGGAACTGCTTGCTTATAAAAGAAATGGAAGGCTCCCCAGGCATTCTTCCTTTAGTAACTAGTTTTAAAGAAACTGCTCCTTGGGTGAGATTAACTGTCACCGTGGTTCTTTCAGCCCTTGACTTTCTTTGATTAAGTCTTGACTAGAGCAAAATGTGTTGTTTTATTTATTGTGTAGAACATCTTTGACTTAGATCAGGCATAGTACTACCAACTGAGTTCACATAGGCCATGCAATGACTGCCAAGTAAAAGCATTATTGCTGTTGAAATCTCTTTTGTGCTGGATGCTATGCAAAACTTCCACAGAATATGGCCTTTGGAGTCAAAGAAGTTGGTGCTCACTTGGTTTGGTGTTCCTGGATTTACTTTTTCTTTTCTTTTCTTCTTGATTTTGGTATTTTTGTGTTTGTACTAATTCTTGCTCTTTATTCTTTGATGATATGGATGGCCTGCGGGTAAGGTGGGGGAATGTGAGAGCTGTGTTATATGGGATTCTTGAAGTAGGCAACAATCAGAGTAGCTTATGATAGATAGTACAATTTTAGAATCTGAGCTTATGATAGATAGTACAATTTTAGAATCTGAGCTTATGATAGTACAATTTTAGAATCTGAGCTTATGATAGATAGTACAATTTTAGAATCTGAAGAGGATAGTAGGGATTTAGTTTACTGTTCAGTAATATGATAGTTAACAGAATAGACTTTGGAGTTTGGATTAAACTCCTAGATTTGTCATTTGCTAGCTGTATGACAGTGGGCAAGTTACTAAACATCACATTCAGTCTTCACAACTGTACAGTTGGAATTTTTAATCTTCTTTGAAAAGATGTGGAAATATTTAGGGAAATCAAGTACTTAGCTTAGTCCCAGGCTTATAATACATGTTAAATTAAAAGAAAGAAAAAAAAAGAACCATCCTAGATGAATGGTGAACGTAAATAGATTCTAAGAGTATGGAGAAGGAGAAGATTAAAATTAGAGTTAAACTTGATGATTGAACTACTTTTAATTTTATTCCTAAAATTCAATTTTCGGTGACAATTTTCAGCCTTGAATTAGATCTCATTTTTAATCAGTTTTTTTCTCCTTACCATAAAAATTATTTCTATTGTATACACTTCTAAAATATTTTGAACCTGAGTTCAGTTAAAAAGATGACAATTAAATTTAAAAGATCAATGACCCTTGATTCATGTTGAGTGAAAGAAGAAAGAGAATTTATTCCTTAAATCTAATTTGATGGCAATATTACAGTTTGCTTTTGAGTTTTCTTCAGGATGAAAAGGAAACTATATGGTGTGTGTATATATAATAAACATATTATTTATTTGCTTTGGCTAAGCAAAGCATACCAGCTTATCAGGAGAAATTTTCTTGTTATTAAATTTTAAGAGAAAATTGTCATATGGGTTCTCAGTATAATTTGTGAACATGGATTTTTAGTGTGCTCATCCTAAAATAGACCATTACTTTAGAGGAACAGCAGCTATTGCAATACTTACACCATCTCTCACAAATATACTACATATATGCATATATATATATATATGTTTCAGTTATTTTAAGATTAAATTCTTTTGAGAATATTCCTTTTACTGAGCCTTGGCTTGTACTAGAAAGCAGTAATACTTAATTTAAAACAATATGGTATCATAAGAATAAACTGCTGAGTAGAACAGAATACAAGTTCAGAAATTGACCCAAATGTATAGTATAAGAATTTAATAAGTGATAAAGGTAGTGTTATACAAGAGGCATAGACACACACACATTAGTATTATGCCATATAGGTATAAAGTAACTTTTCCTCAGTAAACCTTATAGGCAGAAAGGTCAGAACAGTGCCTGAGAATACCATCTTCCTGTCATTTTGTGGAGGGACCTGATGGGTTCAACTTTGCTGTATAAACAGTGGGACATGCCTCAGGAGAAGGACCCTGCTCTTGTAATATTGATAGGGAAGCTGGGAGAAGGGCAAGAACATCTAGTCAATATGTACTAGGTGGATCCTTGCTGGTCAGAGAAATGACTTGGCTAGGGGAATTCTATCAATGCCTCTTAGATTAGCTAAAGAGACTTAGTATTCTTCAGATGAGCTGACTCAGTCTATTGAGTTAGTAACTAGTTTTACCAGTTCATTGCTAAGCTTTGAGAATGGGGAAGGTAGAGAGCCACTAGGGCCCTCCAAGGTAGCATCTCATGGCACTAGGGAATGCTGTTAGCATGACTGCTGATTTACTTATCTGTCTTCCCAACCAGTTTATGGTCTCTGTAAGGACAGAGGTATGTTTTTTACCTTTATATCTTCAGCACCTTGCTTGGTCATAGTAGATAGTTAATAAATCAATTAATTACTCTTAATTGTGTATTTAATTAAATTTAATGTACCTACACCTTAACATTTTTCAGGAAAAGCCATCCTTTTTTTTAATATTCTAAGGTATATCCGCTTATTCCAATTATATTCTTAAGTATATGAAAACATTAAAATTGCACTTTGAATGGATTTTGAAACTATCTGAAAATACTGTGGAGGTACTAAGAAGTGATCAAATTAACTTCTTGTTAAAGATAGTGGGTCGAACACATATATTTCTATCTTCCACCTCTCCAAACTCATAAAAACAACAGATAAGGGAATTTTTTTAAAAAACACGAGCTCCCAAACATAAAGACTCTAGGAGAGCAGGTGATAGCAACATTTTTTGGAAATTGGAAAGTAAAAAGATGTGTGATAATTGTCCTAACATATCCAAGAAAACTCAGTCCTAAACCAGTAGTAGAAGAAAATGAGAACAACCCAATTTTTAGTGTTTTGCAGAACCCCTATGTTTAAGAAATTGCTGGCATCAGGGAAAGGGGGTAAAATTGATGGCCAAACAGGAAGATTGGTTGAATGTCTATTTCAGAACCAGTTAGACATCTGGATTCCTTACCCAGCTTTTTCCTATCAGTTAACTACCTGATCTCAACTCTAGCTGAAGATCAGAGAACAATAGACACAAACTGAAAACAGTGAAAGTTTATATACTAAATACTGAGATTTATCCTAAATCTCACAGCCCTCTTTTCTGATTTGGTTCCCAGAACCAGGCTTATACCCTTCAGGTGTGAGATAGGAAGATAATCTGAATACTCTGAACAATATGATTAGCCCAAGAGAAGTATCCTAAAGATATGTCCACTGAGTAGTCCCTAGTAAAAAGGGCAAGTCAGATCACTTTGAAGGCCACAGTAGACTAGACTGATGTACATTCAGTCAGCTTTTTAGTTTCCCAATTTAAAATTTGAACAGATGGCTAAGGATCAGCAGATATTTGAGAAAAGATTCTAACATGAAAGTAGAGTCAGAACAAACACATACAAAGAAGCAACTTGGAGAAGATAGGGACTATGCAAGAAGAGGAAAACCTAAAAGGCAAAAAAACCCAAACTATCGTCAGTAGCATTAGAAAGATAATAGAAAATAAATTACATGTAAAAAGCAAGATCAGAATGCTGCATAAAAGGAGAAGTTCAGAGAACAAAAAGAATTTTAGAAATTAAAAATATGATAGCAGAAAACACTTAAAGGAGGGTTTGGAAAATAAAGTTAAAAATATATTCCAGAGAGAAGAGTAAAAAGAAAAAGAGATAGAACATGGGAAATAGAAAAGATATAAGAATATTAAGGGGCAGTCTAGGCGATCCAGCATTTGAATACTAAGCATTTTAGAAAAATAAAGCAAAAATGAAGGGAAGGAATTCATCACAGAAATAATATGGGAAAATTTCCCAAAATTCTAAGACATGAACATGCAGATTAAAGGACCCACCAAGTATCCAACAAAAGGCATGAAAAGAGGCTTATATAAAGGCATATTGTGAATTTTCAGAAGCCAGAGGTCAAAGTGAAAATCCTAAATGTCTTTAGAGGTTAAAAACAATATCTTATATGGCTTGGCTATGTATTGCATTTATACAGTTATAATAATTAAATGCTAAAAGTTAATATAGGTAATTAATCCATTGGTTTATCTCTGTTGTAGAGGGATATGTGAATGGACACTGCACAGTGCTGGTGTGTTAAGAATGTGAAAGAGGGCTTCCCTGGTGGTACAGTGGTTGAGAGTCCGCCTGCCGATGCAGGGGATGCGGGTTCGTGCCCCTGTCCGGGAAGATCCCACATGCTGCGGAGCGGCTAGGCCCGTGAGCCATGGCCGCTGAGCCTGCGTGTCCGGAGCCTGTGCTCCGCAACGGGAGAGGCCACAACAGTGAGAGGCCCGCGTACCGCAAAAAAAAAAGGAATGTGAAAGAGACCTTAAACCCCCGTCTTCCATGGTGGAAAGTCAATAGATAATGCTTAGAACTAAAAAACCCCACAATAACCAAAAGGCAGAAACAATCCTAGTGTCCATTGATGGATGGATAAACAAAATGTGGTATATACATATAATGGAATATTTTTTAGCCTTAAAAAAGGAAATTTGGACACATGCTACAACATGAATGAACCTTGAAGACATTATGCTAAGTGAAATAAGCCAGGCATGAAAGGACAAATATTGTATAGTTCCACTTATCTGAGGTTCTGAAGTAGTCAAATTCATAAAGACAGAAGGTAGAATGATGGTTTCCAGGGGCTAGCAGTAAAAGGGATGAGGAGTTAATGTTTAATGGGTACAGAGTTTCGGTTGGGGAAGATGAAGAAGTTCTGAAGATGGGTGGTGGTGATGGTTGTCCAACAAGGTGAATGTACCTAATGGCACAGAACTGTACAGTTAAAAATGGTTAAAATGGAAAATTTTATGTCATAAATTTTACCACAATTAAAAAAACCTACAGAAATAAGCAGTAGCACACATAAGCATGGTATGTAGAGATAAAGATGTAAGCATCAAAAGAGTGGTTGCTTCTGGGGAGCAGGATTTGGGGAGAAAGAGGAGAGGAGGAAACGGTTGTTTCTCATAATAAACTCTTTATGTATAACTTAACTATGCATAGTTTTGCATGTATAACTTAGGGAAGATATATTGAACACACACAAAAAGAAAAGAAACTTAAGTCAGATTAGGTGTATGTGTATAACATGGGATTTGTTGGTGGACTGGATATGAGGTAGTAAATGTTCCAACTCTCAGGGTACAGAGGAAGCGTTCCCTTATTTAAGGGACTATTTATACCTATCTATGGCATTATTGATTTTCTTTTCTGTTTTATGTGGGTAATTGAGGAGTCTCCAGTCTTCAGATTCATAGCTGTAACAAGGTGGGAAAGGAATTATTTGTTAGTTGTAACTTAAACTGAGGTCCATTCAAATCTCTGTTGTATTGTGTGCCTTATTAAAGAAGTGAACAGATAAATTTGATTTAATAGGCAACAAAGCAAATTAAAAAAACAATACAAAAATCTTGAAAGTGATGATAAAGGTTGCAAATTTGTGATAACCAGAATGTTCTCTTTCCCTTGCCTTGAATTCTTAAGTTAAATATTTACCATTGTTCAGAAGAGAATATGAGTTCTTCAATACCTTCCTTTGGTTGCAAAATGTCACACTACCTCACCCCTGCCACTGTTGCAGGTTCACACTCATTTCATACTTGGGCATGTGTTCTGGTGAGTGAGTAGTCCCTGTGCTGCTGCAGGAGAAGATGGGGAAAGAGGGAGTTAAAAGAGCAGTGAAGGAAAGTAGTGCTGATAGGCTAGCTTACATATAATTTGACTTGACCTCAGAGTTTTGTGGGAGAGAGCCAGTGTTAACTTTCTGTTAAATTTACAATAAAGGAAAATGACCTACACTATGAAGTTTTTCTTCGGTAGTTCGTACAATAACTGAACTTCATTCCGTTACAATATTCCTGGGACTTCCTGCAGCCTCCAAGTATCATGAAAAATTGTACCACACTAATGTGGAAATGAAATTCAGGTCACTGAACTCACTTTTTTTTTTTTTTTTTTGCGGTATGCAGGCCTCTCACTGTTGTGGCCTCTCCCGTTGCAGAGCACAGGCTCCGGCCGCGCAGGCTCAGCGGCCATGGCTCACGGGCCCAGCCGCTCCGTGGCATGTGGGATCTTCCCAGACCGGGGCACAAACCTGCGTCCCCTGCATCGGCAGGCGGACTCTCAACCACTGCGCCACCAGGGAAGCTCCCTGAACTCACTTTTGACTTGAACTTGAGACCAGCACTTTCAGTCTAACTTATCAGGTGGAAATGAATTGATCTTATTGACATAAATAAGATGCTACCTGTTTGTGTTTTTATTATATAATTTAGCCTCTGAAATATGCAATGATATGAAAGGTTATTTAAAATGATGCCTTAAATATAATATGTAAATATACAGCCTAAGTGCTGTTAAATATTACTGTACAGGGGGCCAAGAACAACCACTTTATTGTCTTTATTATCAGATTAAGTTTATTATTATTTTTTAAAAAGCCTTTATTTTCAAATTTTATTTATTTATTTATTTTTGGCTGTGTTGGGTCTTTGTTGCTGCGCGCGGGCTTTCTCTAGTTGGGGTGAGCGGGTGCTACTCTTTGTTGTGGTGAGCGGGCTTCTCATTGCGGTGGCTTCTCTAGTTGCGGAGCAGGGCTCCAGGCATGTGGGCTTCAGTAGTTGTGGTGCGTGGGCTCAGCAGTTGTGGTTTGCGGGCTCTAGAGCGCAGGCTCAGTAGTTGTGGCGCATGGGCTTAGTTGTTCCGTGGCATGTGGGATCTTCCTAGACCAGGGCTTGAACCCGTGTCCCCTGTATTGGCAGGCAGATTCTTAACCACTGCACCACCAGGGAAGCCCCAAGCCTTTATTTATTTGCTTATTTATTTTTGGCCGCACAGCGCAGCTTGCCCGGGCCCTTGGCAGTAGAAGCACGGAGTCGTAACCACTGGACCACCAGGGAATTCCCATTATCAGATGAAGTTTAGATCTGTTCAGACACAGCCTCTCTCTGCCTTTCTAAATGATGAATGGAAGCAAGATGTATTTTCATCTCATTGGAATGAACTATTAAAGTTTATGTTTAATAGGTAGTGATCTCTCACTACAGGTCTGAACGAACTAGTATTCTTTCTTTTTTTTGCTTTGTAATCAGTATATTAAGGAGACATTCATACATTTCAAGAATTGCTTAATTCTGATATCCAGATTTAAGCTTGTGAGAATATGACTTTAAACATACAATTAAAGCTATTCATAGTTTGCTATACTACCAACATTAAATTACGGTTTCTTTGGAGCATAAGTTAAATGGTTTAAAGTAAGCCTGTAATATACCTGCAAAACACCTTCCTAACTCATACATGCAAATTACTTCTTCATGTAAAGGTCTTACCACTCCAGCCTCTAAGTTACCCTGCTCCAGAAGTCACTACTCTTAAGGCTTACTGTGGTCAAAAGAGAAGGAAAAAAAAAAAAGTAACCAGGACCAATAACTAGATATATTAAAAAAAGATGGCCCAGCAGAAGGGAATGCAGTTCAACAAATGCAAGCCCTCAAGAAGCAGCATGTTATATGATAAACCTCTTCTTTAGAAAGGTATCATTTCTATCACTGATACCACAGGCTAAATTAAATTATATAGCATGCCATCTTCAAGTAACAGTTGAGGCAACAGAATAAAGGCAGAGGCATCACAATGAATCCCACTTAATACCACTGTACAGACCAACACTTCTCTACAAATTCTCTGACTGCCAGTTAAATCCAGTTTTAACTTCATAGCTGAACAATTAAGGGTCATACACTGAAGTCAATACATATACCTGGCATTTCAGTCTAAGCTAGTCCATGTACATAGCTGAAATCAGTTACAAAGTATGGCCTAACAAATGCTAGGGGAAATTTTTTAAAGTAGTTTTTACAAGTATTCAACTTATCTTGCACACTGAAGTCATCATACATACAGGGCAAAGTCAGCGCTTTTATATTTGAGTTTATTCTTCATTTAACTTTTAAAACACTACTATAGTTGAATATTAAAACAAACAATAGCAAGTAGTGAGCATATTATGATTATAGTTCTTCACTCAATCACTACTGCAAATAAAATGCCAGCAGTGAGTGTTATTCACTGGCCCCATTAGGAGGTCTGACACTGAACACCACCCTGAGGATGATGTTCATCATCCTCATATGCTTCTCCATTGTAGTGGCACTGTCTTTCCTGATTTGGATCAAAGTCCACTAGTTCTGCCTGGTCCATTTCATCAGTCTCTTCCACTTCCTTCCTCTCAGGTTGGAGTTTTTCCAGCAAAGAGAGTTTATCAGGGGAGAGAAAGCCATTCTCAGGAAAGTTTACCTTAAATTCATCGATGATGCGACTCTTTTAATGTGGTCTACAATAAATTGGCATGCCTTCATTTAGCACACACTTGATATCTCCACGCTCGACAGTCTGACCTGGATGAGAAGTGATGACTGTGGTGCGGTTGTCAAGAGTAGATACTGGCTTTTGGAAGCCACACAATGCCTCAACCAGCTGTATGTCCATACACATGAGAAGGTCTTCTCCTCGTCGAGTAAAAACAGCATGGTCCTCCTGATCTAAAATGATGATAATATCTCCTGGCTCCAGTCCTGGTTCTTGGTGTCTCCTTCACCGTGGAATGTTATCTCCTGGTCATCTTTCATGCCCTTTGTTAATGTGAACTTCTAGAATTTTCTTCTCTCAAACTACCTTCCCTCCATTGCAGCTTTTACATCTATCTTTAGGACTGATCTGCTCCCCATGGCCCTGGCACTCCATGCAGACAGACTGAATTTGCTGGACCATTCCAGGTCCTATTTGATGAATTCTTATTTGCATTCCAGTACCTCGGCAATTGAGACAGCACTTTACTGCTCCTTTCTTAGCATCTCGGCCTTCACATTTGTCACAAATCACATTCTTTTGCAGATCTAGTTTTCTTTTTGCACCATAAATCTTCTAAGGTTACTGTGAGTTGATGCACAACATTTTTACCTCTCCTTTCTCTTTGCATCCTGCCTCTTCCTCCAAAAAACATATCAAAGATGTCCATGGGGGAGCCCAAACCACCACCTGCTCCACCTTCTTTAATTGCCTGCTCTCCTCCTTTGTCATATAATTCCCTTTGCATCAGAGAGCTCTTCGAAAGCTTAAGAAATCTGTTTAAACTTCTCTCCTACATTTGGATTCTTATCAGGGTGGTACTTCAAGGCCAGTTTCCTGTAAGCCTTTTTCAGTTCTTCTTGGGTGGCATTGGGTTTGACCCCCAAAACATCATAAGTGGTTTCTTTCACCGTTTTCTACAGTCGGTGAGATGAGTGGGTCAGTGGGCCGGTGCCGGCGTGGGGGAGCGGGAAGGAGCGCTTTGTGGTGCGCAGCTCGGGCAGCCGCCACTCCTCCGCCTTTTCGAGGAGCGTACTATCTTACTCTGCTTGTGTATGGATGATGTTTTCTCAAGTCAGATATAACAACTGCATGATTGAAATATGGAATAGATATTTTAAAACAAAGACTTGCTTCTCTTTTACTTGCATCTCTTTATATGGTTGGGGTCCCACCCTCCATTTCCTTTCCTTTTTCTTCTCTTATTTTTTCTCTATTTCTCTCTTTTTTATTCTCTCTCTCTCTTTCTCTTTCTCTGTTTGCTTCTCTCTTAGTTCTAGAAATCCTGCTTGTAAGACCTGAGAATTCAGCTTCATCTTGAGCAGCCTTACATGCTGACCACCCCAACTGAGAATCTTTATTTTAAAAAGTCAACCATGATATAAGATCTGAAACCATAATAAAGTTTGAGAATCGTGGTATTTGCTCTCTATTATGTGTATGTTTAGCTGTGTGGATAATGGTTCTTTGGTCTAAAGAACAGTTCCAAGTTTGACATTTTTAAAGGGTTTAAATTCAAGGATAAGAACTCATCAGTTCTGGTTCTTCCCAGATCTCAGATTTTCTTGATGTTCTGATATGCTTTCACTATTAATTCTAATTAGATTCTAATATCTAATCTTATATTAACACAGTGAATGTACAAAGCAAACAAGGACACTAAAGACATGTTTTAAAATGGTTGTTAAGTCTTGCATATTTTTACTTAAATGTGATTAATCCTTGGGCCCTGCCTACAGATAGTAATTTATTCTACTGTTTGAACTGCATCTTAAATTTGGCGAATGCTTTCTCACATTTCGTGCTTCTTTACCCCAAGTTTAGATCTGTTTAATATCATTTTATAAAATAGATCTCATAGAGATCTGGTCATTTGGTCATTTCAACTGTCTTTTATTTTTTAATGCTTTCATTGGGCTAGCAGGGATCATTAATACCCAAGAAAATTGGTCTCATGTCATTGACTATAAAAATTACTGTAACGTTTTATAAGTAGGAGAATTATGAGTTATAAAATGTTATAATCAAAGAGGCATTAGCACCAATCAAAGCTACTTTTACTTTAAAAAGGTTGAGTTTGATTATATTGGTTATAAGAACACTTCGAGATAGTGGTCTTAGAATGTAGACCCTTAAATGGGAGAAAGGAGACTGGATCCATTGCTGACTCTCTCAAGGACCATAGGCATTTACTTATTATCAACTTGGCTTGCACTAATTGCAGACTAGGAGAGGTGGTGCCTTACCTTATCTTTGTCATGCAGTTATAGTGATAATAGAGAATACAGAGCAGCAGTCAACTCTCTTTGTAATAATTTTTAGAGAAAATTAGCTCATATCCATTCCTAGTCAAGTCTTTCTTGTAGAAAATTTCTTTTGTAGTGTCTTCAATATTAAAGAGCATAGGTTTGGAGTCAAGAAAGCTGGGTTGAAACTTCTCACTTATAATGGGCAAAACACTTAATCTAAGCCTTATTTTCCTCTTTTATTAATGTGTCTAATAAGATCATGTATGTAAAGTACTTAGACACACAGTAGGCACTTAATAAATATGGCATTTTTGGATTTTTTTGTTTTGAGATCTATGTGATTTTATCAGGCAATTAGTCTTCAGTTGGGGTAGCTTGGGTATTGATAGCTTAATACCAGCTGTCTTTCTGCCTCTCCATCTTCTTATTAAATGATTGCAACTACATTTTTTTCATAAGTAGTTTTAAACAAACTGATTTGGGAAAGCATGAGCCACTACTTTTAGAGGGAAAAAAATTTTTTTTAACCTGAAGGTTTTCCTTATTTTTTTCAGGATTCAGTGTTAAGAAATGCAGGGTTTTTGTTTGTTTTGTTTTTTGTACTATATTGCAATAATTGCTTTAATGTCAGTGAGAAACCAAACCTTACATCTGCTTAAATGGGCAATTCAGACCGTAGAAATTAGTGAGACTTAAATGGATATCTTTATTTTGTTGATGGAAATTGTATTTTGGGTTCTTAGTCTTTCTACAGTCTCTTGAAGTAACTTCACTATGCATGTGGTGATCGTGTTTCTCAGTTACTAGATTGAGCTATACTCTGAGCTCAGTGTATTTTCTCATCTCCTGTGCTGATACTTCTTGGTATGAACAAGTCAGTTTACTGGTGTGCTGTACTTCCCTTTTGACAATTCTAGATGCCTGCCACGTGTGCAGAGTGTAGTGGAGCCAAGTTTGAGGTTTGGGTTTAGAGCCCTCCCCAAATCCCCGTGGTGTGCCCTTTGACCTGGGGGATAGTTCTTACTGGCCCTGGAGAAATCCAGTTGAGAATTCCTAGGATTGTTGTGCTCTCAGTGAGTGCTTTATTCTTGTCCTCTGCCAGATGTTTTCTTTACTGAGCAAAAAAACTCCATCAAAATAATGGTAAGGGAACTGGTATGTGAGGAAATAAAAAGAAAGGAAGAAAAAGAAATATTCAAATATATTCAGGAGGGCCAGAGATGTGGACCTAAGGATGTTCTAGAACAAGAGGAATCTATTTTCTCACATCCTACTAGATCTCCCTGCTAAAAAGTTTTAGCAAGTAACCCTAGAGTAGCTTCAAAATTAAAAATATTTACATACAATATATCTTTTTTTTGGTGTCCATAACTTTTTAAACATGCATAGATTCACGTAAACACCACCACAAACAGAACAATTCCATCACCTCCCCAAATTCCTTTGTGCTACCCCTTTGTAGTCAAACCATCTCTCTATTCCTAACCCCTTGGCCATTGGTCATGAAGTTTATCAAAAGTATAGGTTGGGAAGCATATTGAACAGGTAATGAGGACTACCAGAAACTTCAGTTAATTAATTATTGCTAATTATTATCTCACTGATTGAGAATGTGACATTTCTCTTATTCCCTCTTGTTTAGGATCTCAACAGAGAAATGAACCCCAAACTAAGAACGCAGAAAAATTAAATTTTTGCAATTGAATAGTGACAGATGACCACCTAAGTTGCTGCTTTTTTAGGTCTATGTGATTCTAAGCTTTAGAGGCTTTATGACCTTTGAACCTGACTGTACTGGGATGAATTCTTTCTGTCTTCATTAGGAGGTGAATGGATAAATGCCTGCACCAAGATGGCTAGGGAATAAAACTCTGGACTGGGAAGTATGGGAAGTGGTTAGATCATTAGAGGTGAATTTTTCACTCATAGACTCTTTTGTTCTTTGTTCTTTGTGAGAGGCTATTGAACAAAGCAGTGGCAAGAGTTTATACTGTGAGCCGGAAGTTTTCAACCGACTACATTTTATTTGTTTTGAAAGCTTGCAAAAAAGTTGTTTTGTTGACAAGTTCAGGCTACTTTACCTTCCTGACATAATTTTCTAATTGCACATCTACAGCAGATTTAGAACAGCTTTCAATTATTACTTTGTGTGTGCATGCAGAGGAGAAAATGCTCTGCAGATTGGGGCAGTTGTCTGGGGGGAAAGAAAAGGCCTTGTCATGTTGTAGTGCCTACTTGCATGTGTGTGTTTGCTTAAACTCAGAAGTCAGCCAACCATTGAGGCCTCTAGTGTGGTTAGCTATTAAAACAGAACAGTGATAATGGATCTTTATATAAATGTTTAAGTATTTGGAAATTTTTAAAATTGAGAAAATTCTGTTTTACAAATCAGGGTGGGCTGTCAGGGGAGATGATTACCCTATACCAGTTGAGATGTTAATGAGATTGGGAAGGAAGTAGGGAATTTAAGAGCCCTTATTTTTAAAGTCTTGCAATGCCAGTGCTTAAGATGTGTTCTGTGGCACACCACCATAAATCACAGAGGACTCACTTGTAGAATACTAGGTAATAAAAGGGATCTGGGACACTTGTTTGGAGGAGGGGAACCTATAGCTAGGATAGAGTTCAGGAAGTGGAACTAAGATGATAATCATTTACTGGCATTTTCTCGAGGGCATATGTCTGAATTGGCTTCATCTTATTGTTCGCATAGAACCTAGCACACTGCTTTGTACAAACTAGGCATTCAGCAAATTTTTGTTATATTATACATACATACACTTTTTTTTCCTTTGGCAGGGCATTTATGCATTTAAGGACAGAGAATTTCCATGGATATTGTAAGAGTTTTAATATTTTCCTGGTCTTCTTAGGCTCTTAATTTGCTGATGAAACCTGTAACTGTTATGTTCAATTTTGATATCTCGAGTTGCAAATTATCTTTGAAGAACCAGCTGAAACTTTTTCACTTAGGTATAATTTTATCTTGATCCTCCTCCAGTGAAACTTTCTCACTTCTGTATACCAGTGCTTTTTTTTTCTTGGTAAAATATTCATAACATAAAATTTACCTTCTTAAATCATTTTAAAACGTACGGTTTTGTGGCATTAATCAGTACATTCACACTGTTGTACAATCATCACCACCATCCATCTTCAGGACTTTTTCATCTTCTAAAACTGAAACCCTGTAACCAGTGAATTAAAAGCTTATGATTTGTGCTCCAGTACTGACTGAACAAATAAAATCTTTTATATATGTGTTGAGGAACTTGCGATCTCTTTCCAGGGAAGAAAAAAAGGCGAAAAGCAAAACCGGAATTCACACAATAGCTTTTTAATTTAATAAGAAATAGATTGTAGTTCTTGAATTTTATAGATAGGTTTTTCTCTTCTTTAGTTTCCTTGAGAAATTTGTTCAGAAGCAACAACTGGAGTAGCCCTTATTCTCTGAAAGTATTTCTAGTCTGTGTGTGTGTGTGTGTGTGTGTGTGTGTGTGTGTGTGTGTGTGTGTGTGTATTTTTGTAGTCTTTGTAACTAACAAGACAAATAGAAAGCTATATTTTTACCTTAGGTTTTGTTTTTAGTGTAATTACTTGCTGGCTTGAACCATGGTGGTCTTAATCTTCTTTTGAGGGTTGTGCCCTTGAGTATGGTGATTTTATTCTGGTGTCAAAGAATTTAAGGATAAGGAGTATCTTTTTTTTCGGTACTATAATCTTATTTTTTGACTTCGGCTGAAGTCTGTTATTAATTTGTACCTTTCCCTTACTTCCCATATAAGAAAACAAGCAAATGTCAAAAAACAGTATGGCCTACTTTCCAACAGAATGACTTCAGCTCTCCTCAGTTTGTTAAACATATGAATCTCTTAGCTGCCCTGATGAAGAGGCTGTGGTCTATCTGGGCATGTGTTATGTTTGTCTTTCTTGGTAAGTCTTTAAAGCAGAGTTGGTCTTTTAACAGTGGAGAGGAGAGATATCTATAGCAGTAGTTCTTAAACATTTTAGGGACGTAAACCTTTTGAGAATCCAATGAAAGTCATGAACCCTCTCCTCAGAAAAATTATTGTGTGGACACAAATTTTTCATAAAATGTCAGAGGATTTGAGTACTCTGTGAAATATATCCTTGTGGGAGCCATCTGGACTGTTAAGATCCAGTATGAGTATTAGATTCAGTAGTGTATTCTGAGATGCTCCTTTTCTAGTTTCATCATGGTTTGTGAAGAATACATAGTGGAAAAGCTTGAATAAAATTATAACAGTCTCACAGTTCAATTTTACATCATTAGTGAAAATGGGTGCTATTTTTACTAACACACTGACAGGTAGATTCAAGATGTTGGTAAATTTTTCTGACTTGCCCAGTTTAGATAGTAGATAGGTGTCTGAGAATACGTTGACCTATATTGTATACTGTGAAAGTTGGGTAAGGTTGTATTTCCAAACTTTGGTTTGCCTGTGATTTCTCCTGTGCTTTTGTTACTTCTTTTTTCTTCTTACTTCTGTTGTATAGGTACTACAGAAGAAATAGAGAAGGGCAAAATAACAATGAAAATAAATTTTAACTTGAAATAGCTAGTGATAGCATAATATGAGTAAACTTAAAATGGCATATTCAGTATGACTTACACTTAAAATTGGTCATATCCAGTAGACATAAAAAGGCATTTTATAATACTTCGGTGAAGATTCACCTTTTTCTTCATAGAGAAAATACTCCTTTTTTCTGTACCTTAACCGATGTCCTAGAGAAACAGGACTTTTAAGCAGAAATTTGCTTGGCTTTCAGTACTCTTACTGCTTAATTATATGTTTCCACCATTCTTTATTGCTTCAATTCCAGTTTCAGAGGAAGAGGCTATTCCTCCTGTTTAAGACTGTTTCTTCCACTTGTGCGCAGTCTTATTTCTTTGTTCTGTCAAATGTTCCATCTTTCTCTTCCTTCCTTTTTTCTTCAACCTTTCCCTTTCACTGACTCCTTCCACTTTACAGTTGACATGCTCAGGTCTCCCTTTCATTGGCTTTACCACTGTAATCCCTCTCCCTGTCACCAAACCATCCAATGCTTTTCTTCCATATTTCCTGTCTTATTGAAAGATATCACTGTTCATCCAAGATAGAAATCTGCGATGCTAAGGAATTTGATAGTTGGGTGGTAATCTAAGTGTAGTAAGTAGCATAGTAAGTAAAATATTGTGGGATGGGGGGAGGATTCATAATATTGTAAAGTAAAAATGCATTGTATTAGTAAAAGCAGAATATTAGAACCATGGAGATTCTTACTTCCTGGGATAGTTTGGAGCTTGTAATGTCTGGAAATAGAGGTGGACTAAATAGCTTGATGAGGCTCTTTTTTCAACTTTTACTACATGTACTAGAGCATGACAGCTCACTGAAACTTTTCCAAAAAATTTGACACCCTTATCTTCAAACGAAATTGAACATTTATACCCAGTAGCTGTATATTTGTATTTAAAAATTATATATGTATATTAATTTCAGTAGTAATACACATATGGTTCTAAACTTTTTTGATTATGGACTGCCTTCAGTAAAACATTTTTGTGCATATATACCTTATATATGTATATGTTATTTATTTATAAGTGGTATACATATGTACTACTCTTATTAGCTACTGTCTCTGGGCAGGATGTATATTTAGGGAGAGAGTCATTGTTAATAATGCATTTAAATTCCCCTTTCAAATAGTCATTTTTATATTTCAAATTTGGGGTGTTATTTTCGGTCAGATCTGCTTTGATCATCCTTATATTTGCCACATGATATATTTGACAGGGGGCTCTTACCAGGTGTATCAGCTATCAATTGCTCTTAACAAACTACCTCAAAACTTAATGGCTTAAAGATAATATTGATATATTTTTTCTTTTTAAAAAATATTTATTGAGTGGCATAGCTGAGGCTTAAAAAAGAGGTTTGTTCATGTTAATTCTCGGCTTTTTTTTTTTTTTTTTTTTTGGCTGTGCCATGTGGCTTGTAGGATCTTAGTTCCCCAACCAGGGATTGAACTCGCACCCTTGGCAGTGAAGGCGTGGAATCCTAACCACTGGACCACCAGGGAATTCCCTGATGTATTTTTTCTTATGATTCCATGCATTTGTCTGCTGTCCTCACCTGGAAGTCACTCATGTGGTTAGCTGACAGTTGGTGCCAGCTGTTGTCTTGGTTCTGTACCTGAACTCTCACCCCATAGTAGGCTAAACTGAGCTTCCTCATAGCATGGTGGTCTTCCTCATAGCATTCCTCATAGCATGGGCTCAGACAGAGAAAGAGAGCTGAAGCTGCTGGGCCTCTTAGGACCCAGAGTCCAGAATTTGGCAATGTCCATCACCTTCTGCTAGCCAAAAGCAAGTAACAAAGCCAGTCCAGATTGAAGAGCATGGAGAAATGGTCTTTACCTCTTCATAGAAGCAGCGGAGTCACATTGCTAAGGGGCATGCACACAGGGAGGCTTGATTCTTGGGGACCAATATTATAATGGTCTTACCACACCAGGATGAAGACAGGTGTTAACCCTATTTATTAGTATTATTTCAAACCACAGTGTATATCTGGGGAAACATTAAAACCATTTGCCCATTTTCTACAAGTTTAACTAAAACTAGATAGTATAATCTAATTTTATTTAACTGAGCACATGTAGTCTGCAACACATCACAATAAACTGAAAGAAAATCAACAAATGAGTGTATTACTATCAACCACTCTGCACTGTTTTTCCTCAGTATATATATTGTGAATTCCATATCTGGTACTTGACTCTTTGTCAGAGAGTGAGGGTGTCAGTGTCATTTCTTAAATCAAATATTAGTAACTTAGTTTCTTTGTTTTTTTAAGATGAAAACAAATATAAGTACTAATGTATTGTTCTTGCATAACCTTCCAGGTAGACACTGCCCCACTCTGGAGACGATCAGTCTAACTGATGTGGAACAGTTATGTGCCACAAATCTGTGCCTGTTAGTGTCCACTCTGATAGAAATCAGTGATTCAGCATGGCAGTCTTGCCACGGTACTAGACTAAGTTAGAGTCCTTCTCAGTGGACTAAGCCAGCAGTGATCTAGGCCATCTTTCACAAATGGATCATAGATGGCACATGGGATAAAATGTGGCTGTTATTCTGGTTATAAGAGATTAATTGTACTTGTGGAAGAGGTAGAATATTCTTATATTTTGTAGTTGGCATTTGGGGAAGATCTTATCAACAGTATGTGTGTGTTTTGGGGGTTTGTATGAGGAACGTGGGGAGATAATGGCCTTCCATCTCTGTTTTAGTAATTGTCTTTTTTGTTTAATCATCAGTGGTAACTTTCCTTTGGTTTCCATATTCAAAGAAACTTTAATAATGTTTTAATATATTGAATATTTTAAACTTACGTTTAGATAGGAGATGAAAACAAGTGTTTATGTCTAATATATGAGGTTTGTTTTAATCCTTTGTTTCTACAAAACTCAGTTCACAGTTGAAGTTTCCTGATGTATGAGAGTTTGCTGATGTGAGTTCTTTAGCTTTTGATATATGATTGTCCTATTGTACTGCTGGAGTTTTGTGCTTTTACTAAAGAGTTTACTGCTTGAAAAGCGTTGTTAAAATTCTGGTGCACTCACAGCTACTTCTCTTATAGTGTGCTTTTCTGTGTCTTGGTGACTATGGGGAGTGCTTCTTCCATGCAGCCAGCAGGATTAACAAATAGCCAAGCTGAACCTAAAGCATTCAACCTTCTTTCCTGCTTTGACCCCATAACCTCTCTTCTGGTTGGCAGTGTGCTGGTGTTGACAGTTCTCCTGGTTCAGCCAAAGGTGAAAGATAATTGCTTGTGGAGTAGCGGCTGGGATGGTATGTGTTTTTGCAGCAAGCACCCCCACCCCCGTCCCCAGGCAAAGCTTTGGATCTGGTGCACATTTCAAAGCATGTGTTAAACTTTATGTGATACTGATTAAAATAGAGGGCTCCAGGGTGAATTGGCAGAGCCCCACAACTGCATCTGCCAAATGACATACAGAGAAATGTCTTGCTACAAATGGAAGGGCTGAATTCTATCTCAGCAATATGTAAGCCCGCAGAAGGAAAGGTGACTCTGGGCACGAATACATACACAGCCTGTGGAGCATCCAGGATTCTTTAGTAACTTCTTTGTTCCTATGGCATTTTAACAGGAACGAAAGCCTTTTTATTTTCCTTCTCCTTTAAACAACAACAGCAAAATCCACATGGAAATAATAGTTCATATTACCATGTCCTTCACTTCGCCATTCCCGTTGAACATTTATTAAAAACCTAACTTGGACTAAAGACAGAGGTGGAAGAACTATCTACCTTCTGAAGCTAGATTTATGGGTCTTTGGGATGAGATTTATGAATGTCATTGTTGAAGGAAGCAAACTTTTACAAAGCAGGTAAGTTTGTGTCCAGAGATTTTTAGGTTCAAGATCTCCTCAGGATTTCTTTCTAAAAAGAAGTATGTATTTTTATCTTATGTGTAGATCAGCACTTCCCCAGAGGGAACATAAACAACATTAGTATCTCAGGTCACATTTCCTTAGACATCTTGCCCTACTTTTATGAGTTAGGATAGAGAGACCATCAGTTCTTTCAAGAGATTTAGACATTTTGTTAGGAAAAGGTAAGGAATTTAGAGGAGTAAGAAGGGTAAGTGGCACACATGCAGGAATAAAAAACGAAGAAGGAGAAAGAATTGAAGAAATCGGTAGAAAGAGGAAGGTGAATAAAGAGATCAGTCAGGCTTCTAATTCATGGGTGAATCAGAGGGAACAAATATTAGGGATTACAAAAGGTGGAGTGGGTATGAAATATCAACAAAAAGTAGCCACAATTATATCGATTTATGGATTTAAATAACCCCACTAGACATTGATGTATTTCATCACATTCATTCCCTGCTCTAGAGAATGAAGAATTGTTTGATCCTTTGCAGTATCCTTTTGTTTCTCAGAATGGCCCAAAAGATGGCTTTGGGGACTTAGTATAGGACTTTGTTACCACCCAGGTTATATTTGAGGTGGGGAAGCATAAGTTGAACAACTTCACAGGCAAAGAAAAGCACTGTGTAGAGCAGATCCTGGGTTGGGAAAACAAATACATTTTATTGTTCAGAACTTGCTTTTATAAACTCTCTATAAAAAACAAACACAAAAAAAGCAAACACTATACATATGGATATATTTCAGTTTTCCAGGTGAGACCATCAGATCTGTTTTGCTTTTAAGTGTTTTCTATCATGTATCCTATTTCTTTGTTAAATTTTGTCCTCCCCTCCTCCTCATGCTTCTCCTCCTTTGTACTCTTTTGAAACAAGGGTGGAGAATATGCAGGGAACAGAAAGAAAATGCTGGCTGTTTGCCTACTATTTTGGAGCTTTTGTTGAATTTCATACAGTTTCTTTGTTTTCCTCTGGTATTAAAGCTCACTGTTTCAGTCATGAAGATACTTATTTCTAAAGGATATTTTCCACAGAACTTTTATTTAAGAGTGGTTTGGGGTTGGGAGATTGATAATCTGTTTTTCTCCCTGCTAGAGTTTTGGTAGGGTCAAATAGGATTTGCCCTGAGGATATTAGTATTGACTTCATGTAAAAGAAGTGTGAAACCTAAGATTCCACTTAACTTCCTCTCCTGGGCTTTTGTAGCATATTTTGCACAGGGAGAAAAATGCAACTGGAATGTAGTTAGCCACCAATCTTAGTGAATGCCGTTTCTTTCCAAGGATCATCTTAGAGTTTCACTGAGTCAGTTACTAAATGGAAGGTTCATTTTATGTAAAGTAATCTTAATTGATAAAGAATTCTATGAAAACAGAAGAGGAAGATTCTACACGCTTCTTTGTGTAGTCAGAGTTGTAAAACAGAAGGAAGAATAATAGAAAAGGAATATGGAACTTGTTAGTAATCACGTAGTATTCTCCTTATATAACACATTCATTTCACTATTTTATGTCAAAGATTATCCTTATTTAGAAATATCTCAGAATTTGAATAGTTTTAAAGAAGTCAAGATTAATATCGAGTGCTTACCCAGTTCCCACAGTTGTATAACGTCAAGATTAATAGCTTTACACTTCATTTATTATTTCAGTCAATAAATACCTATTGAGTGTGTATTAAAAACAAGTCAGTTTAGTTTGTCAAATAGTGATATTTGCTATGCTGAGAAATCAAGCGGGGAAGGGGGAAGGTTTAGCTGTTTATTTTGAGATTGGATAAGGTGTTCTGTCCTTTAGTGTTCTATAGCTACTTAAAAATTAAATTTTGTATTTTCAAGATTCATTGCCTCTTCACATCAGCCAAAACTCATTATCTTGTTAGAGTTTAGGCTATCTTTGGGGGGCAGCACTTAATGCTTCTGCTTCTTCAGTAGCCCAGATTCTGACTATAAGCAACTATTTTTAAGTAAATTGGTATAAAATTTTGTATTTGTCCGTGTTTTTCATAGTACCTTTGGCTAGTGTAAAGCCAAATACGACAGCAGGTCACCAAATAATAATATCCAATTTTTAAAAAAGAAGTACTTGAAACTTTAAAGAAGTTCTTATGCATTATAAATTTATATATTAGGTGAAAAGTGGATTTGGATGTATTTCCTCTTTTTGTTGTAGTTTTTAGATGGTTGGTAGACACGTTTATGTTGTACTATTTTATTTCAGGGCTGAAAAGTTTCAAACCAGTCAGTCTTTTGGTTGATACTTGCAGTTTTTACTTTTCTACTCTGTAATAGGGTTTTTGAGATGGATTTGTTGAACCCCTTGAAGTGCCTTCAATATTTTGTCCTTGTGTGTGTATGTGCATTATCTTGGTTCCTAACTTTCATATCCTCTCAAAGCCGTCTATGTATCAGTCCAGGTTTAGTCAGAGGAGTAGAACCACTAGGAGAGTACTTACCCAGTTCCCACAATTGCATAAATCAGTCCCTAAGCAGAGCTGTTATCTTTGTGTCTGATGCTGGAGTTTGAAATCCAAAGGGAAGGTAGTCAGGAAGGGAAAGAAGATATAAAATAGGGGAGAGCAAAGACAAGCTGGAACTCACAGGTACGAGCTGGAACCCAGGAGAATGGACTGAAACCCATTAATTCTGGCTGCTTTTGATTTTGATGATCTGCATATACTGCAGGAGAAATGGTGCCCTTCATCTTGGAGCTAAACACACCTGGCCTAGGAGGAGCCGAAGGCAGGTCGGGGGGAAAGTGGAGTAACTGGCAGGTTTGGCTGCTGTCCTGTGCCAACAAGCTTTTAACTAGCAGATAAGTGTAACATGTGGGAGCTACAAAATGGCTGCTGCTCCCTTTCCACTCCCTACATCTTGCACAGGAATATCTTTTGTGCCTCACCTTAACTAGAAACACATAGGGAGGGCAACTGGGGGACATGTAGTTTGGCCTAGCCAAGTCGACTCATTACAACTATGTGTCTGTTTCCAGGACAATTAAAAACCATTACTCTGTAGCAAGGGTTGGGACTACAGCATATGGGTGGACCACCTGTTTTTTTAAGTAGAGCTTAATTGGAACACAGCCTTGCTAATTTGTTTACATGTTGCCTACTTTTGTGTTGCCAAGGCAAAGTTGAATAGTTGCAGTAGCCACTGTATGGCCTGCAAAGCCTAAACTATTTACTATCTGGCTATTTAGGAGCAAGTTTACTGACCCTCCTTCTGTGGGAACTAAGGGATTCTTTGGATCCCAGAGGACTCCTATCTAGAAATGCTTCTCAGAAGCTCTAGAACATTTGTATTTATCCCTAGGAAGCCTTGCTAGTTTATATTTTCTTTTTGCAAGCATTCCTGTTAAAATTTTGTTTATCTTTACCCTTGCATTTTAAAGTTGTCTGAAATGTTAATCCGAAATAGAATAAAAGTTATTTATAACATATTATCAATTGACATTCTTTTTAGAGCTCTGTACATTCAACTGCATATTCATCATAGTTTTTCTATAAGTTTTATAGCTAAACTGTATTGTGTGTTAATTTTTTTTTTTCTTTTTAGTGTGATCCCTCAGTTTATAGTTAAATTTCTTAAGGTAGGTGTATTAGTTTCCTAGGGCTGTTGTAACAAAGTAACACAAATAAGGTGGCTTTAAAAAAAACAGAAATTCATTCTCTCACAGTTCTGGAGGCTAGACATCTGAAATCAAGGTGTGGGCAGGGTTGGTTAATTCCTTCTTGGGGCCTTAGAGAGTCTGTTTCATGCCTCTCCTAGTTTTTGGTAGTTGCCAGAAATCCTCGGCATTCCTTGGCTTGTGGCAGTATAACTCCAGTTTCTGCATCCTTCATCACATGGCATTCTCCCTGTGTGTCTGTGTCCCTTTTCCTTTTCTTATAAGGACACCAGTCATATTAGATTAAGGCCCACCCTGATGGTCTCATCTTAACTTGATTATGTCTGCAAAGAGACACTTTACAAATAAGATCATATTTACAGGTTGGCAGTTAGGACTTCAACATGTATTTTGGGGGGGACACAATTTAACCCACAAAAGTAGAATTTAAGTTGATTGAGTGCCTGGCATGCCCTTCTTAGCAGCTTTCTCTGTATTGTCATGCCACAAGGAATGAGCTCTAAACACACCAGAAATTTTTAGCATAAGAAACTTTGTACTTTATGAAAAATGGATAAAAACTAAGTAGGTATAACAGGCTCTATATTAAGAAACTCAGGCTAATACAGTGTACACAAACATGTCAAATTGATTAAAAAGACTGATTCATGATTTGTTACTAGTGTTCATCAACAAGCTGTGCCTAACTTCAGTCAACAAATCAGTAGTAGTCATTGACATTTTTTGTGTGACCATTAAGTACAAGGACTTACATTAGGTATTGTCAAAAGGCTCAAAAGAAAGAATCCCTTGAGAACCTTTTCAGGGAAGATGAATTGATGTATGATCAACTAATAAAACTATTGAGGCAACTTGGGAATAAAGGAATGATTAGGTTAGTTTAATTTAGAAAATAAGATACTCCTCTTTATTTCTTGTCTCATGGAAATGAAATTATTGGAATATGCATGGGGATATGAAGAAAGCCATTTGTTAACTTGTCATTAGTTAATTATAATGTTGCTCTTCTTGGCTATCATGTACCCAGATGGTACTCAAATGATGAAAAGTTTACTGATGATATGAAACATCTGTTTAGAGGTTACTGTTGGCTATTTTTGTGAAGTAGGTCAGTGTTTTTTCCTTCTCTGCCTTAGGCTGTGGGGAAAAGCAACTTATCTGGGCAGGCTGGCTATAGAACTTGATAATAAACTGATTTGAATTGAAGGTTTAATTCCTGGGTTTCAATAAACCACCTCTGCCCCCCTGGCGCGAAGATTTCAAACTTGTATAACAGGTTGTCTTGGCAGAGTCAGAGCTAGAATGAGAAGTTAGGCAATATTCCCTTGGATGTCTTATATGTGTTTTGGGCAGACAGTCTGTTTAAGACTGTCCCAGAAATCTCAGGGACACTTAAGCAGCACCTAGCTATGTCCCCTATTTGTCTGGTACATTATGGACCACATGTGCACAATTGTGCGTACTTAAACTGGGATAAGGTGATCAGATTGCAAGGAGAGACATTGGAGCCCCTAGGAGAAACAAGCATGTGCATAAGGATCCTGGCACAGTGAGCCAGACTTTGGTACAGGACCTGAATATTAGAAAGGAGCATTGATCCAACCATTCTGACCTAGTCTTCTTCCTAACCTTGCTCTAGAGCCAAGCAGTTGTATACCTTAGGATATGAAACTTCAAGATTATATCATTAGGATTCCCAGTTCTTCTACTGTGAGGTACCCATCTTTAAACAAACTAGATATTAAAAGAGAAGGCATTTCTATAAAGAATAGAGAGACTCCTACAAAGTGGACTGTGAGTGAGAGTATGAGTGGCAACTGAAGTCTAGCCACTTTGATAAGTGAAGTTTTTGAGCCATTGGGTTTAGAGATATAATATCTTTAGAATAGCCTAGTAGGATACTTCAGTTAATGGGCTTAGGGGACATTCAGGTTGCATTTACCTTTCAGAGTTTTTTTTTTTTATTTTATTTTTTTAATCCTTTTATTATTCTTTTTAAACAAACAGCCCCAGGGATAGGGGACCAGGGGAGGGGGGAGGAGGGGAAGCGAGGCCCCAGCCCCACAACCCCTCCCCACCCGCCCCTTTACCTTTCAGAGTTTTAATGTTGCAGCCAGGTATACGTTTTAGTTTTTGTTACTTAATTGTGAAATAAAGTAATGGACCTTTCTGGCCAGCTAGCTGCTCTGGGCTAAAATTCTTAGAGCTGGGAATTGGCGTAATGTGAATGTGAAAGTTAGCAGGCAGTATGTTTTGAAAGTTTAAAATGGGTGCCATATGAGAGAGAAGCATGGACATATATACACTAACAAACGTAAGGTAGATAGCTAGTGGGAAGCAGCCGCATGGCGCAGGGAGATCAGCTCGGTGCTTTGTGACCGCCTGGAGGGGTAGGATAGGGAGGGTGGGAGGGAGACGCAAGAGGGAAGAGATATGGGAACATATGTATATGTATAACTGATTCACTTTGTTATAAAGCAGAAACTAACACACCATTGTAAAGCAATTATACCCCAATTAAGATGTTAAAAAAATAAAATAAAATGGGTGCCATGAGTTTAACTTTTAATTTCACCTTAATTTACTTTTGGACCTTAATTTAAATTTGGACCTTAAATTTCACCTTAATTTACTTTTCGACCTAATGTATCACATTGTTGATTTAGACTCATTTTCTCGTTGGTGAAGTAGGGGTGGTTAATGATTACCATACAGAGTGATGAGGTTAGTATCATTAACCAAAATAATGTACAGCTTTGACTAGATATTTTGTAAAAGTGCTTGATAATTTTGGGACCCCTGTCACTTACTACTAAGTTATTAGCTTTCTAAAAGACAGTTAAGAAAAGGATTCAAGAGTGAACTTCCAAGAGACAGTGTTTTACATTGGATAAGATAGTGACACAAATAAGCTCAGTTATCATGATGGATGTAGCAAATACAGTTGTGCCCTGTTTATATCCCTTTAGACCTTATGCTTTCAGTGTGTGCCTACTGAACCTCCAGTTTCAGCACCTGCATTTCTTTGCCTAAGGGTTTTCTTTGGATGCCAGAGACAGGGAATTAATGCCACTCCTCCCACCCCAATGTCCCTGGTCCCAGTAGCCCTCAATCAATAACTGATGGAAGTTGGTGTGTAAATACGTCAGCTCCCTTGACCATCAGGTGGGAGGATGGTATAGAATACTTCTGAGGTAAGTATTCTATATCTGAGTACTCCACAGAATTAAGTTTCAGTTGACCTAACTTGCTTGATAATAGACCCTTTATTGGCTTCTTTCTTTTCATTGTCTCACTTCTTCATGTCCCTACTAATCCTTCCTGGTGTCTTCTCCCAGATAAATTCCTTGGACTGAAAAGCTTGTCTCTGGGGGATCTTAAAATAAGACAATAATCAATAGCAATGAGAAGTCTGGACCCTGTTTCTATACATACTCAGCAATAAATGTGAGTTTCTAGTAGATCCAAGACAAAGCATACTTACATAGCCACTTAACTCCAACTCCCTTTGAAGTTGTTCCCTCTTCTGTTCCCCCCACCTGTAGGGTGATCTGGATGGACAATTTCTCTGGGGAGAAACTTCCTTTGTCAGTATCTTTTGGTGATTTTTTTCTTTGGGGGGGGGCGGCTGGTCAAATTATCCCAAGTAGGAGCTTCTAGAATCCTTCTTGATTGCCAGCATTTTAAGGAGTCTAAGTGGGAGGAAAAGATTGGGGATCTCAACATTTAGTAAGTAAACTCTCATGCTTAATCTCCCATTTTCAGAATGATTCTTATGTTCTCAATTGTGACAGCTATTCCGCAGTCCAGAGACTTTCTAGCCTTTTGCTGTGATGAGGGAAGGATAGGTGATGCCCAGATGAATTTAGAAAGGGGAATCTGAGAGTCTAATTGCTTCTTAAGCATACTTTCAACTAAGCCTATTCAAGCTTCATTTTCTACTCTCCCTTCCAGAGATACCTAGTGCTACTGATATGGTGCAAGTCAGGCTGCCACTTGGTTTTCCCCATTACTTACTTTGTCTGGTTACCAACTGGGCCCTCTACTTTCCAGCTTCCAGCATTTTGTTGCTGTTTGTTCTTCTGTACTCTTTGATTTTTGTACGTTTGTGCCTTTTAAAAAAAAGGCTGTTCAGTTTTATTTTAGTGGAGTTTTGAGGAAGGAGTTTAGCTCAGTGCATGCTCAATCTGCCATCATAGAAGTAGTTTTCACTAAAGAAAATATAATAAAAGAAGGCTGTATAGCCAGCAGTATTGAATAAAATGGTAGGTTGTGTATAGTGCCCCAGTAGTTAACAAATTATATATTTCTGAGCATCTGAGGGAAAACATTCCAAGCGATTATTTCTTTTCGGACTATTCATAAAATGCTCTTGAGTAAGAAAAACACAGAAGTGAAAGCTGGGGAAGAAACTAAGATCTTACAGTTTTAGTGGCATGGGATATGTGTTCTCTATTTGTGTAGGATATTTGTGCTGAGTTTCATTGTTTGGGATGTACTTACGTATATTGTACAGGGCCTCTTCTGTAGTCGGAAGAAAGGACTATAGCAGTAGTACTTATTTACTGTTACGTATATGAGAAATTCAAAGTCTTTAAACATAAATAACTTAGAAAGTTTGGTTAATTTTATTGATGGGGTGAATAAAGAATTCAGAATCTTGCTTTGGTTACACAGAAGTCTCCAAACAGATTACACAGAAGTCTCTAATCCTTCATTTCTGAAACCTGGACTTTTTCAGATACTATTCCTTGGCAAAAAAATCTGTGCCATATGCATAAATTGTTTTACTTTAGTAGAATTATCAGATCATAATTGTATTTTCTAAGATACCTGTTGATTAGTAATTTTTCCCTAAGAGAATATCTTTCTTCCATCACCCATGGTATTGTGTGTTTTATTCTATTTTAGACTGTATTAACTCAGTGAATTTTGTATGTGGCATATTTGTTAAGTTACAGAATTCTGTGGGTGGTTTTTCTATCGTGACTCTTTTGTCTCTTAGACTTAAAAGCCTGAGCCTTCCTCAGGAAACCCACTTTCCAAAACTCTAGCTTCAAGTGTGATGGAACTTAAAGAAAAACTCTTGGCTGAGTTTGAATGCTGAGAACCAGCTAAGTGGTTTTCTCTGTCTGGAGAAAATTGGAAAAAGGGAATTATTAAGCCCAGCAAATGTAGTTATTAATGGAAATGCTGACAGACTGGTCCTGCTTGGTGCCACTGTTGTAAGAAGTCAATCAATATTAGATGTATTGTAAGAGCTGCTGCTTATGTACAAGTTGTGTCTTGTAGACCTTGACACACATAAATAAACCCCTTCAAAAAATGTTAAGTGATCTCTATAAAAAACATTTATTTTGTTCTCCGTCTTAAGCCAAATTCTTGTTGTTTATGGCTTCCTGTACCCAACAGTTCCTGATTGTCTCAAAAAGCAAAACATGTCCTGCGTGGATTAAGCTGCTGAAATGCCTTTCAGGCATTGTTTATGAGTCTGTGCTCTTTATTTTCAGAGAGAAAGTGAATACTTTAATGTCTTCCATATTCCATAAATCTGTCCCATGCTGCAATTCAAAGCTGTGTGTGTTTTTGTTAGAAGGTACTTCTGGTTGTACTTAGGGAAGAAAAGCTGCCTAAGAACGTTAGTGAATATTTGGGTGGTGGTGGCAGACTCCCCTAAAGAGGATTTGTACTGGTTGAAAGTGCTCTTGATTTTTTAGCGCAAGAAAGAAGTCACCAAAGGTGCTGTTACAGTTAGTAGTAGTGTAGAAGCTCTTTGATTGCTTTGCACCAGTGAGTTTCCTGTTTGGCTCATCCTTTGGGACTGGTCTTCCCTCCAGGCATGCTTGCTGATTTACCACTTTGACTCCACTACTAAGTAGCATATTGAGTGTGCCTGTCTAATGGTCTCAGTAGAGGGAAATTGGACTTTACTTGCCCCCAAATAAGGCTATCTCTGGAGACTGAGCAAAAAGTAATTTGAGTTGCAGGTCAAAGTTTACTTTTTTCTTAACATTTTATTTTGAAAAATTTCACACATGCAGAAAAGCTGGAAGAATTGTACAGTTGTACAGTTAACACCCATATTTAGATTCTACAGTTAACATTCTACAATACTTGTTTTGTCATCTATCTATTATTCCTCAACCCATCACATCTTTTTTTATGCATTTCAAAGTAAGTGTGAAACATCAGTACACTTAATCTCTAAATACTTCAGGATGCATAACATTAGCTAGAGTTCAGTATTCATTTGATTATTCTTTTTGAGGTAAATTTAAAATACCATAATATGCACAAATTTGAAGTGAGTTTTTGATAAGTATATCCACTTGTTTAACCTAACCCCTGTCAAGATATAGGACATTACCATCTCCCTAGAAAGTTCTCTCATGCTTCTTTCTGTTCGGTCCTCTACTCTTTTCTCCCCAGAGACAACCACTTTTTCCACTATAGATTAATTTTGCCTGTTGTAGAACTTGATATAAATGGATTCATACAATATGTACTCTTTTATATAAGGCTTCTTTCACATATAATGATTTTGAGATGCGTTTATATTGTTACATGTTTAAGTAGTTCATTCTTTTTCATTGCTGAATTTTATTCTTTTACATCAGTTGAACAGTGTTTATTCATTCTCCTATGGATGGACGCTCAAGATGTTTCTGGTTTTGGCTATTATGAATAAAGGTACTCTGAACACTCTTATAAGTCTTTTGTGGACATGTTTCATTTCCCAGGGTAAATATACCTGGGAGTGGACTTCTGGGTCACAATTTTGTGAGAGACTGCCAAACCTTTTTGCAAAGTGGTTGTTCCATTTTACATTCTATTAATATGTGAAAGTTTCAATTGCTCTACCTCCTTGCTAACATTCGTTGTGGCCAGCCTTTTTAATTTTTGTCATTCTGATGGGTGTATAGTATTCTCATTGTGTTCAACATTTATTTTTGTTTTAATGTGGGAATGATAAATAAGAGATGGAAGGGACATAAAACCAAATTGTAACAGCTTACCTAGTGAATTTTCTGCCCTGCTGTTGGATGTGGATGGAGCTGTGAGTAAAGAAAACACAAAGCACAGTAAGACAGAAAGGTAGAGTGATAAGGCAGGTGACAAAGGACCTGAGGGCTACCAGGGCTGAAGTCACTTCAGGGATTTGGGAAAAAGAATAGTAGTTAGCTTAGAGAGATAAATTTGGTTGACTTTTTTTTCCAACATAAAAACATTTAAATTGTTTTGATATCCATGGGAGGGATTAATATTTGTTATTTAAAAATTTCATATACTCTATAATGATGTATGTGACCAGGAATGTGAGAATCATTCAAAAATCCCACTACTCACAGAAAATCTTTTGGTGAAAAGATTTTATATTTTTAATCTATGGATAAATGAGAATCATTTGTATAATACATATACATGTGAGTATATACATATTTGCAAAAATGAACTTAAGCTATATATACAAACTATATAGCCTTTTATTCACATCTTAGACATAATGTCCATAAGTATACCAAATCATTTAAAATATTTTATATAGTATTTATATAATTATATAATAACTATACAGTTAAATAGTTATTATATAATTATATAAATAGCATAATATAACTTTTCCTCTGTTTCTGGACATTGCATTGTTTCTAATATTTTTAAAGTAGCGTTTTTTTTCTTAATATGCAAAGCTTTATACTAGGCACTGGGTGGGCAAGGTTAAGGAAGGCAGAGAATCTAAAATGAAAAAGACATAGTTCTGCCTTCTAGGAACTCATAAGCCAGTGAAACTGAATCAGATGCTAAAAGCTTTCAAAGTAAGTGTTTTTCTTACTTTGAGTGTGTGGTGGTTTGTGCAAAAACTCTTTAAGTCAGGTTTAATATGACTCAATTGCTTTTCAGTCCTTTGTTGATATACCTGGGCAGAAAGATTGCCAAATTTTGATAGAGTTTGGTATTCTAAGAAGTATTGTAAAAACTAGTTGCAGTTAGGAGTAAAAAACTGTTCCTGCGATTTTCATATGTGGTTCCACAGAACCCTAGAACTGCATGAGAACTTTATGGGGGTTCATTGAAAGAAAGAACAATTTTAGAGGGTGTGTCTTTTCCCGTGTTTACATATAATCCCACGATAGTATTTGAAGATCTAGGTTATAAAACAATACCACAGAATAGCTTCATAGCCTTTCTACTTTAATGTGGGATCAAGATGGATTTCTTCCTTATAGTTTTCTTCTTAGTTATGTTTATAAAGTCAGAACAAAACCAGTTCAAATATTACTATTTGGTAACTTTGTTACCAGATCACATAAGTCTTTTAAAATCATTGAATAAGTGAACAGTTGGTTTTCTCCTGTGCTTTCTCCTTATCTCTTACGGTTACCCTGTGGTTTATTTTCGGGTCCATCATCTCTCCTTTCAAAAGTACTCCAAAACATGTTTTCTTTCAAGAATCTTCTTACAGAGTTTTCTTACAGAAGGGATAGCAAAGGAGGTGGAGAAAATAATATAAATAGAAAAAAGATAAAATATGTCTAGGAGTTTGTACACTTCTAATCTTACTACTGTCTGAATTTTATCTGGTTTAAATTGTGATCTTCAACTCCAGGGATCTTGTTTCTTGAATGGAATAAATAATGTCAGCCTGTCCATTTGTGAAAAAGGAATCTTAGGAAGAAAGAGCAGATGGTTGGAGCCATTGTGTTTCTTACCCAGCTGGGAAGAATACTATTTTCAAATGTTATTTCCATTGTGTTTAATACAGCTCAAGGGCCTATTTCCAGCACCTTTTTTATTTGGCCATGTGTTTTTCCCAACTCATTGTGCAAAAAGAACTCTGGTCAAGACTTTGATTATAGGAATTAACCAGGCATTGTGACTAGCAAGATTAAAAGGCTTCACAGACAAATTGTGTTAGTTCTCTTTTTTTAGATACTCTAGTTTTAGAAATAACTTTATGAACTGAAATTAGGCCATCCTGTTTCACTGCTAGTGGAGAGAAGGAACTTAGAAAGTTGTCATCTCATATGGTGTATGCCTCTGGCAGCAAAAGTATTTTCAATTATTAATATTGTTTTTAATAAATTAAGAACTCAATATTGTTTTACTGGTGTATATTAGGAAATCAATGAACATGTTTTTAGGGGAAATGCCCTTTCTTACCAAACTACACTGCCATCTACTTTTCCTGAGATCTTGAGGCATGTAGCTGGTTTTTAAAGATGAAAACTTGCGTGGCTAACATTTTATATACTTGGTTAAAAGTGTAGATTTTACTTAAACATTAGTCCTCTGCCTTGGACAAATGCTTTCATATGCTACTCAATAGATTATCCTTTGTCTACTGACATACTGGAATTTCTTGTCAAGATTCTTATCAAGAGATTAATTCACTCAACACTAATTGAAAGCCTATATTATATCAGGTTTTGTGCCTGGAATTAAAAAACTTAAAATACATAGCTCTTGCCCCTAAGAAGCTTAAATTTTTTTTTTTTTTTGGCCATGCTATGGCTTGTGGGATCTTAGTTCCCCAACCAGGTATCGAACCTGGGCCCCCTACAATGGAAGCACAGAGTCCTAACCTCGGGACTGCCAGGGAATTCCCACCCCTAAGAAGCTTAGAACCTGATGAGCATGATAGACTAATCAGTGATTATAGTATGATACCGTGGTGGAGGTGTGCATGTAGGGTTTTGCGTGCTCAGAGAGGCATTTACATCATACTGAGATAAGTTTTGAGAGAGAATATGAGTTGGCTAGATGAATAAGGGTGAGGTCCTCTTCTAGGCAGAAAAAAATCATCTGTTTTAGGGATTGAAGGTTTGTATTCAGAGAACTACGCTGAGGCCTGAGTGAAGGGTATATTTGTGGAAGTGTGTTGAGAGATGAGAACAAAGAGGTATGCTGTAACTAAATCATTATGGGCTTTATATAATAAGTTAAAAGAGTTACAATTTTATTTAAAGCTAATATTGAAGATTTTAAGGATGGTATCAACTTATCAGATTGTATGTATAAAGAATTATATGTATAAAAATCCCGCTTGACAGCCATCAGAGAATAGGTTAAAGAATGACCAGCCTGGAGACAGGGAGCCCACACAAAGGATCAATAACCTTGAAGCTAAAGATGAAAAACCATGACTTTTCCCAGTTTGTTTCTTTTTTTCTGTAATTAGCTTAGTCTAAGGCAGAGAGTGGTGGGCTGAAATGGGGCAGGAATAAGAATGATGTTTGGAAAGGAATGATAACAATAGTGATTAAGATTTGAGTGCTTCTTATTTGTCAGATACTGTTTTAATAAACACTTTACATGAATTATTTCATTATCATTTTATTCTTTACAACAACTTGAGGTAGTATTATATTAATCCCTACTTTACAAATGAGGAAACAGAAGCAGAGACAAAGTTAAAAAACTTATTTGTCTAATGTCACATAGTGAGTGGCAGAGCCAGAATTTGAACCTAGACAGCCACGCTCAGAGCACATATTTTTAAATACTTTTTAAAGTAATTTCAGACTTGAAAAGTTACAGAAGTTGTACAAATAAGTATATATACACTTTATCCAGATTGCCCAAATGTTTTCGTTTTACCATATTTGCTTTACCCATCTCTCTCTACATATAATTACACATATTATTAGTTTTTTCCAAACGATTAGTTGCAGACATAACTCCTCCTCTAAAAATGCATTCTCTTATATAATATATATATATATCTTATATATATTCTCTTTTAAAATCACATTATCAAAATCAGGGAATTAATATTCATATTATCCAATCTACAAACCTTATTCAATTAAAAAATTTTAAAGATCTTATTGGCTTTATTCAGCGATTCATGAATCAGGCAGCATCCAATCTAGCAGATAGACAGGAGCTCTCTAAAATTTTATAAAAGAAAAACATTTGTTTTGGCCCCAAATCCAGTCCACGATCACCTGTTCAGAGTTTGTGCTCTTAATCTCTATACTGTACAGCCTTCCCACGGGCTGTTCACCATTGCTAATACTATCAGAATCATTGTCTCCAGCCAAATATTGATTCTATTCGATTTTTCTTTTGAAATCTTCTGTCACCATTTATATCAATTCAAAGATTTAATAATTTCAAGGTTCTGTTTTTCTCTTTTTCAGAATTTTTTCTCCAATTATAAATGTAAACTTTACCTTTTCCATCCTTTTCTCCCACATTTTATATACCATCAGTGAAGTCCCATGAAATTACCATTTTTTTTTTTTTTTTTTTCCTCGGTACGCAGGCCTCTCACCTCTGTGGCCTCTCCTGTTGCGGAGCACAGGCTCCGGATGCGCAGCCTCAGCGGCCATGGCTCACGGGCCCAGCCGCTCCGCGGCATGTGGGATCTTCCCGGACCGGGGCACGAACGCGTGTCCCCTGCATCGGAAGGCGGACTCTCAACCACTGCGCCACCAGGGAAGCCCCACCAATGTTTTAATGTTAGAAATTTTATTCTTTCTCCTGAACTTCCTTTCTTCTCTCCTGGAAAATACACTTCTAAAAACATAATCTTGACAGATTACAACGAAGAGACCCACATTTCCTTTGTTTACCTTAAAATGTCCTTTTTTAGAACTGGAATTCTTTTTTTTTTTAATTGAAGTATAGTTAATTTACAGTGTTTTGCCAATCTCTGCTGTACAGCAAATTGACTAAGTTATACACATATATACATTTTTTATATTCTTTTCCATTATGGTTTATCACAGGTTATTGAATAAAGTTCCCTGTGCTATACATTAGGACCTTGTTGTTTATCCATTATAAATGTTAACAGCTTGCATCTACTAACCCCAGACTCCCAGTCCATCCCTCTCCGTCCCCTCCTCCCCCTTGGCAATCACAAGTTTGTTCTCTATGTCTGTGAGTCTGTTTTTGTCTTGTAGACAGGTTCATTTGTGCCATATTTTAGATTCCACATATAAGTGACATCATACAGTGTTTATCTTTCTCTTTCTGACTTCACTTACTATGATAATCTCTAGTTGCATCCATGTTGCTGCAAATGGCATTATGTTGTTCTTTTTCATGGCTGAGTAGTATTCCATTATATACACACACACGCATGCATGCATGCACACGTGTGCGCACACACACACACACACACAACACATCTTCTTTATCCGTTCATCTGTCAATGGACATTTAAATAGTTTCCATGTTTTGGCTATTGTGAATAGTGCTGCTATGAACATAGAGGTGCATGTATCTTTTTGAATGATAGTTTTGTCCAGATATATTCCCAGGAGTGGGATTGCTGGATCATATGATAATTCTATTTTTAGTTTCCTGAGGAACCTCCGTGCTGTCTTCCATAGTGGCTGTACCAAGTTACATTCCCAACCAACAGTGTAGGAGGGTTCCCTTTTCTCCACAGCCTCTCCAGCATTTGTTATTTGTAGACTTTTTAATGATGGCCATTCTGACTGGTGGTACCTCGTTGTTTTGATTTGCATTCTTTGAAAATTAGTGATGTTGAGCATCTTTTCATGTGCCTACTGGAATTTTAGTCTGTGGTCCATGATCTGTAGGTCCATTAACCCTCTGCAATATTATATGTATTTGCAAATAATTTCTGGACAGAGTGATCTTACCTTCCATTGGGGTTTTAAAGTAGTTGATAGCCCAGAATGATTTTAAGAATTTTCCTGTTAGTTTGTTAACTTCTGGAGGAGAGAAATTACATCTTTGGGGTTTTTTTTTGTGTGTGTGTGTGTCTTATGAAATCCTAGTAGACAACAAAACAGTAGGTCCTAGCAAATTTTAATCAAGTGCACTTTTTGAGAATTCATACTGCATGTCAATTTGATAGGTACACATGTACATGTTAGTATTTCTATGTTCCTAATTGAAACAGACTGCTATTGTGTATGTTTTAGCTGTTAGCCTGCTTCAGTTCCTTAATAAGCAGCACTGTCTCCTTCTCATTGCCACCTCTTCTAGGGAACCAGTGCCCAACCAGCCACACTGTTTTACTACTGGGCAGTGAAATCAGATTGTACACTAGTGGCAGCAGCATTTATAAGCATTGAAACAGAAATTGGTGATTGTGTTACAAATGTTCAGCAAGCCACATTTCATGACCAGCTTTACAAGAAAAAGTTGAAAGTGTAAACAGCTGTTGGTGCATTGCATTTGCATTTCTAAAATTTCAAGTGAAGATAAAACATTAGCAGCTGTGATAGATAGATTCCTGCATTTGACCTAGCGCCTCAGGGTGTATAATACATTGATGTCATCAGGCTGTCAGGGTCCTGGTGAGAAGTATGGAGAGAGGGAGAATCTAAGAGATGAAAATAGGTTTGTTGTTCCTTTAAGTTTTTTTTTTTTTTTAAATCTAGATAGACCTACTGGAATCTAGCAATTCCCATAGTCAGTGAAAGAGCTTTTGATATAGAAATTCCAATAGTTGATTGTTCTCAGACCATGTATGCCTTAAAAATATTAAAGCAGTTATCTCTCTCATGGATTGCCCATTTTAAAATTTTGTCTATTCTGGATTGTATGCCTTTATGAGATTTTAATTCTCCTTTGAATGTGTTTGGGTTTCCTCCTCTGTCTTCACTTAAGGCACTGTTGAACTCTTTTATGAGATCCAAATGCTTGAGGGCAGAATGAAACTTTATTGATGAAATTACTTTAAGCCCACTTCTCATAATATTTATTAATAAATTATATTTTCTTTCTCCTCTAGGAATTATGAAGTAAACTGTCAAGGAATATACCACTGTTTGACTTTCGGGCCCACTGAAGCTCAATGTGTAATGCTTTGGAGAGGGTCCAGATAAAACTGTTAAACAGGATTAAAAGTGTGAAGAGTAGGCTTGAAGGTGTTGAGTGCCTGAAGCTGTAAAAGAAAGAATTGGGGAGGGGCTGGAAAGGATCAGTTATCAGTGTTATAAGGATCTATTTCTTATAAGTTTGAAGGTACTTAATTATTCTTTACTCTTGTGCACTCATTGTCTCCACTTTGCTGAACTGCAGAAAGGAAGGTGTAGGGTTTGTGCTCTGATAGTTGAGAATCAGGTTAGAGATTAGGGCTGTATGGATTCTGAAACACTGGAATATATTCCAAAAGTTAGCAGATTTTTGGTCCAGGGATATTAATAAGAAAGATAAATTTAATGTTTTGTCTGGAATGGTTTTATTTTAGAAGATCCTTGAAGATCTTTTAGTCCAAGATTCTATGTATTTTGATATTCTGGTACTAAGACTTAGTGGACCTTATGGTAAGAACAGTAAGTCATTTGAATTTTTTTGGTTTGTTTGTTTCTGGCTCATTTGGATCCAAAGCAAAACTCTGATGTGTCATCATGTGGGCTAACTCAGAACTTCTTTGTTTTGGGGTTATGTTTTGTTTTGTTTTGGGTGTTTTTTTTTTGTATAGTTCTTTCCCTGTTTGAGAACCACGATAGTTTTGTAGTCAGTGGTATTATCTTTTTCAGTTGTCTAGGAGGCAGAAGATCTTGTGATCTGATTGTTTCTCTGAATACAGTTGACATCTGATTAGATAAAGATGCTTTTTCTTGCCTTCTTTTAGTTAGAGCTATTGCCTCTGTTTTGGAAATAGCATTTGGTGGTTCCCCTTTTACTCTCAACCACTAGACCTGTTAATCTTATTGAAGACTTGAGATTTTATGTGCAGCCTGTGCAGGTAGCCAGATGCCATATGCTGTTAATTTCTGATTCCATGAAGGCCAGATCATACAGCTGGAAATGATCGAAAGGAAAAGCCTGTTCTTTTGTTTAACAAGACAAAGCCTATTGTGTACTCTGCTTCTGATGCATAAAAGATGTATTTTTTTCTTAATGCATAGTACGTAGGGCTAAAAGTTTTGAACTCTTCACTTCAGAAATTACTTTTCCAGACAAAAGAGCAAAACAATGTTTGTTTAAATTGTTCTCTGGAACATGACTGATAGTGTTTACAACATTTCTATGACATTTTGATCCAGTGGGGAGTACTTGGAGAGGTATTTAAAGTGCTTTTCACTAAATCAGATGCTTTGTAGTGTTTGAACCTTTAAAAAAAATTATTTGAAAGGTTGAGTTGAGAGACAGAAAATGGCCAGGGCATTCTCTAAAGACTAAGAATGGCTTATCATAAGCAAAGCTAATTTTTTCCCTCAAAAATAGAAAACCTACTTCTTTTTTAATTAGAATGAGATGAATACATATTGGTTCAGAGCTTTGTTTATTCATGTCAGCCCTTTCATAAGGGTTGTTTTCCAGAGTCTACCTTCTAGTCAATGAGAATTTCTTTGGAAAAAGCCATTGAGGGTGTGTGTGTTTGTGTGTGTGTTTGTGTTTAAATTCTACTGCAGAGGAAGTTATAGCTTGATTCAGGTACTAGGGACATACTAGTAGAACATAGAGGAAAGCACTATGTAGGTGTCTGTACTGAGCCAAAGATAGAGTATACGTAGAGAAGTTTGTGTTTTGCACATTGTTTTTTCTGATCCTCATGTTTGACATGTGAGTTGAAGGCATTTAGCTGCTTGAAACTGCCTCAGGGGAGCTTATGAGCTATAAGAATTCCACAACATAAGTATTTAAGTAATTGACTCATTTTGCATAATCAGTTACTTATAGAGAATCCCAGCTTTTTTTAGAATCCCAGCTTTTAATGGTGGATTTTTTAGGACATCAGACTAGTGGAATGTTTAAATGCTATCTTTAAACTGGGAGAGATCATGTTCAGCTTTTATTTTTTTTTATTCTATTCTATTCTATCTATTTAACTTTTTAATCAGCTATAGAAATTTTGCATTATGGAATTCCAGGTATGAAAGTCAAAACAAAGTTCAAAGAACCAGTTAGTGATATGCCCTGATCATATGACATTTATCAATAACACTCCTCAGGATTGGACTATGCTCTGTACATATCTATAAATTATGGCAGAGCAAGATATTTTAGTTTTGCCTGTTTTGAGTGGTATATAAAGAAACATGGTCAACCTGATTTTGTAGATGGGATATACAGCTGAAGTGGCTGTTAACCTAAAGATATGAAAGGAATATATTTAAGAAGCATTCAAGTATCATTATTAAACACACTTATTGTTGTGTATTGGGCAATTTAGATAGTTAAATTGACACTATCTGTTTTCTAGGCCTTTGTAAGCTAAAACAGATAAACATTGTTTAATGTTGGTTTTCAGTCAGATGCACAGCCATTTTAAAGGTACATGAATCATTACTATTGGATAGATATAAATGATTGAAATAAATGGGCATCTGTAGAAATGCATCTTTGTGTGTACAAGAGTGTGAAAAGTAAGTGGAGAACGTTGGAAGTTGAGATAGCACTGGTTCCAAGACTATTAATTAATGAAATGCTTTGGGACTCTGCATTTGAAAGAATATTGAAGGTGGAGAGCTTGATCGTCTATAAGAGACAGGACTTTCCTAATTATATAACAAGATCTGAGAGAAATCTCAGAAGAAGGGTGATGTTGTTGAAGGGAGATTGGGAATATGCTTGATTGATAGAGGTACAAAGGACCAAACTCGGGAAATAGGGAATTGGGGTAACTGGGACTTCCTAGTGAAACTCACTGAAATAAAGAAGTCATAGTTTCATAAAATCAAAGTGGTAAAGGATATCTTTTAAGTCATATAATCTAAACTTTCTGCCAATGCAAAAGTCCTTCTTCAGTATTACTAATGATTGAAGGGAAGTTTTAAATGTTTAAAAAAAAAGAACTCTTTTGGTCAGTCAATAAAGACTTATTGTCTGCTATGTGTCAGACACTGTATTATTAATGTAGTTGTGAAGGAAATACAGTCTTCTGCTCATGAATTTTACTGTGTAATTGGGTGTTGATGGTGTAGAAAGAATAATCTTTAGGAACTTAAAAACTAAATACATGCTTATAATTTTGTGATAAGAATTATTTTCTTTTTTTCTTAAATTTATTTATTTTATTTATTTACTTTTGGCTGTGTTGTGTCTTCATTGCTGCGCGCGGGCTTCCTCTAGTTGCGGCGAGTGAGGATTACTCTGAGTTGTGGTGTGCAGGCTTCTCATTGCGGTGGCTTCTCTTGTTGCAGAGCACGGGCTGTAGGTGCACAGGCTTCAGTAGTTGTGGCACGCAGGTTCAGTAGTTGTGGCTCACAGGCTCTAGAGTGCAGGCTCAGTAGTTGTGGTGCATGGGCTTAGTTGCTCCACGACATGTGGGATCTTCCCAGACCAGGGCTCGAATCCCTGTCCCCTGCATTGTCAGGCGGATTCTTAACCACTGCGCCACCAGGGAAGTCCCAAGAACTATTTTCTTTCCAGTAATAGAGAACTAACTCTAATTACCTTCACAAAAAAAAGGCCGGTGGGGAGGAATTTACTGGTGTACATAGTTGAAAGTTCCAGGAATGGATCCACAGATGGATCTAATGTGCTAATTATATCTGCTTTTCTTTGTGATGACTTAGGGAGATTTTTTTCTACCAGGTGGCAAAGATGGCTGCCAGCAGCTCTAGGCTTATATAATATTAAACAGCCAATACTTCTCCAGATAACTTCAATAAAAGCTCAGAAAATGACTCAGCTTGAGTCATATGCTCAGTCTTAAACTATTACCAGAAGAATGGGGTACTCTGGCTAGCCCGTGTCATATGGGCACCATTGGGGTGGAGCATATCACTGACAGTCACTTCATTCATTCCATAAATACCAATACCCTACACTCCAGACCAGCTGAACCTGAATCACTGAGGATGGGGCCTGGGCAATGGTATATTTTAAAAGCTTCTCAACTGATTCTAAGTATCCAGTCTTGATTAATGCTGATGTAGGCCTTGAAAGTTAGTATAAAGACTTACTTTTGAGTGAGAAGGAAGCCCCTGGAGGGTTTTGACCAGGAAAGAATTGATCACTTTTTAAAATTTATTTTATTTTAATTTATTTATTTTTGGCTGTGTTGGGTCTTCATTGCTGCACGCGGACTTTCTCTAGTTGCAGTGAGCTGGGGCTACTCTCTGTTGTGGTGCGCGGGCTTCCCGTTGCGGTGGCTTCTCTTGTTGCAGAGCACGGGCTCTAGGCACGTGGGCTCAGCAGTTGTGGCTCGTGGGCTCTAGAGCGCAGGCTCAGTAGTTGTGGTGCACGGGCTTAGTTGCCCCGCGGCATGTGGGATCTTCCTGGGCCAGGGCTCGAACCTGTGTCTCCTGCATTGGCAGGCAGATTCTTAACCAGTGTGCCACCAAGGGAAGCCCTGATCACTTTTTTGACCGTTGGGTACATCACTCTCACTGCTGTGTGGAATATAGACAGAGAGGGTAAAAGTAGAATAAGAAGACCAGGTAGGAGGCAATTTCAATAATGAAGGCATGAGAGGACTGTAGCTTAGATAAGACTGTAGTGGTGGAGAAGGCTTATACTCTGGATTTAATATATTTTGAGTGTAGAACCAGTAGGTGGATTAAGTAGGGTTGTAGCATAGAGAGATATCAAGAATGACTGTAAGGCTTTTGTTTTGAATAGCTCCAAGAATGGAATCGCTGTTTACCAAGATGGAGAAGAATGTGGGTGGAGCAGGTTTTTGGTGGGGGAGGAGGAGTTGGGAGAGGGAGTCAAGAGTTTGATTTTGGGTATGTTAAGTTTGAGATGCCTGTAAGACTTATGAGTACACATGTTGAGTAGGGAGATTGGATTTATGAGTCTGCGGTTCAGGAGAGAGGCCTCAGCTTGTAATATAATTTTGAGACTCATCACAGAACTGGATGGAATCACCTGAAGGGAAAGTGTTGATAAAGAAGATGTCTAAGGACTAAGCACAGGAACTTCTCCAAAATGGAGAGGATGAGGAAAGGAGGTGAAGCTAGCAAAACAGATTAACTATAGCATTCAATAAAGAAGTAGGAGAGCCAGAAGAGAGAGGTGTTTTAGGTTCTTTTATAATGAAGAAAGTTTTCAGTATGAGGGGAGAGAGAGAAAGTTCCTAAAAAGAAATATTGTTGAGCAAATAATAGTATCATATTATATAGGGTCTTGAATGCCATTTTGAGGAATTTGGGCTTTTTCCTTTAGCTCTGTAAAATGTTTATAAGCATCAGATGGGCATGACCACGTTTGTGTTTTGGGTAGGCTTGCTGGTAAGCAGTGTGATGGCCAGGTTAAACGAAAAAGGAGAGACTTGAAGAATTTCAAGGGAGAGGTGGTATAGTTTAATATACTGGTTCAACTCTGTCAGAGCTAATGCTACCTTTTTATAAGGAATATTTTGTAATGCCCCCTTTACAGTTCTTAATAAAATAAGTAGATAATGTAATCTACCTCTGTACATAATTCAAAAATTAATATAATACCTAACTGTAATATAAAGGAGAAATAAAAGGAAAGTAACATAATAAAATATTATCATAACATAAAAATTGTATTATAACTTACTGACTTGTAAAGTGTTTTTTTTACAACCCATCCAGGTGTGCATGAGTGACTCTGGAGCAGGCACCATTAAGACTGTATAATTCCTACAGATGTGAATCTGAGCCTGTGTATTTAAAAAAATGTTTATTAAGCAGTTTACTCCAGTGGGGCTCCTACCAAGACATCTCTCCATTTTGTCTCTTCTGACACTACAACCTTGAGGAAACAATTAGTAATTGGGAGTTGAGTGTTTACAAAATGAGGGTAGGAAGTATTACTATGGTGGATCCTGCTCCTCCCTCTGTGAGGTCTTTGCTTCAGGGATGGGGGTCTTATTTTTATCCCAGCAATCTGAAGCTGTTTCCTTTTCTTAGGTCTGTTATATATTGTTTCTATAAAATATTATGAATTCTGGACATGTTTGTAAAAGAATTGCTTAAGATTTGTATAAAATGTTGTTTATGGATCTTCTAATGAATAAACACAAAAAGTTCCATAGGTGAAAAATTATGTATTTTTATCTAAAAATGCTTGAAGACATAGTGGAATATATTGAAGGCATAATGAAATGGTTAGATACTTGTTAACCTTGTATGTTATATCTATAAATGCAGACTCATACCAGCACACTGTGTGTGCAACTTAAATACCATAAGCAGCATTACTATTGATGCTTAATTTTCTGAATTGGAGAACAACTCTTTGTGAGGTTCTGGACAAACCACAGAACACAGTTTTCCCTTAATTTACATGGTCATTGCATTTGTGAAAGTTCAGTGTATGTTAAAGCTGTTTAAAACCTTCAAGTTATGGGTTCTGATAACTAATTACAGTTTTTGCTTACGTGAATGTGATTGGGACCGCAGACATTGCTTTTGTAGGACTATTGGACACATTCAGAATGTCTAGCATCTCTGACCCTGCTCACTGATGGCCAGTAGTGTCTGGATATAGTGATAACCAGACCTCCTCCACAGATTTCTTAAATGCCTCATCCTCAACACTCACACAGCATGGAGATCCCTAGTTTAAGGCATAATAGCATGTTTGATTTCTTTGTGTCTGGTGCTCTTTCTTTTTTTATAGAACTTTGAGGAGAAAGTTATGGTGAATTATAGTGTCATGTTGGAACTTCTTATGAATCATCAGGAAATGGTACTGTTTGGTTTGGTGTTTCTATAATTGTATAGATATACATTTAAATAGTTTCTGATCCCAGGGTTAATGATATATTTATTGTAGTATTAATTCCTCATATTTTGTTTTGAGCTCTGAAACATGTAAAAACAAATTGATGAAAACAGTACCCACTCTCTTTATAAATCAGAATCATTTCTTTGACTTAGTTTTTATCTCTTATTTTATTAAAAATTGAATGGTCTTTATCTTAGATTGCAGTTACATTTGGGTAAGAGAAGCTTGACAGTGAACCTTCCACTTGTTTTTTGAGAGTTGTGAGGATTTCTTGGCCTCTTGAAGTGGTTGGAACTTTTGCCTGCTGCATTGTTCTTGATCACTCATGTTCCCAGGATTTATAACTGTTTTTCTGTATTCGAATAATGGGTGGCTTCTTCTCTTTTTTCTTTTTTAAAATAAATTAATAGACTTTATTTTTAAGAGCAGTTTTAGGTTTACTGAAAATTTGAACAGAAAATACAGAGAGTTCCCATATACTCCGTAAATTCCATCATGCATTAGTGTGGTACTTTTTTTTTTTTTTTATACAATTGATGAGCCAAATTTATACATTATTATTAACTAAAGTCCATAGTTTACATTAGTGTCACTCTTTGTGTTGTATATTCTATGGCTTTTGTCTTCAACAGTATAAATAACACATATATAATGACATGTATCCACCATTCACTATCGTACAGAAGAGTTTCACTGCCCTAACAATCTCTTGTGCGCCACCTATTCATCCCTCCTTCACTCCCTCTTCCAGCCTCTGGTAACCACTGATCTGTTTACTGTCCCCATAATTTTGCCTTTTCCATAATGTCATGAATTTGGAATCATATAGAAATAAACTTCCCTGTAAGCACTACTTTTTCTGCAGCATACACATTTTTTTTTTTTTTTTTTTTTTTTGCGGTATGCGGGCCTCTCACTGTTATGGCCTCTCCCGTAGTGGAGCACAGGCTCCGGACGCGCAGGCTCAGCGGCCATGGCTCACGGGCCCAGCCGCTCCGCAGCATGTGGGATCTTCCCAGACCGGGGCACGAACCCGTGTCCCCTGCATCGGCAGGCGGACTCTCAACCACTGCGCCACCAGGGAAGCCCTGCAGCATACAAATTTTGATAAGTTATATTTTCATTTTCATTTAGTACAAAATATTTTTAAATTTCTCTTGAGAGTTCCTCTTTGACCCATATGTTATTTAGACGTGTGTTTTTTAATCTCCAATTATTTTGGGATTTTTCCATCTATCTTTCTGTTACTGATTTTTAAAACTCCCTTGTGATGTTCTTTTATAGTCCTCCCCCCTGAGAGCACTATAGTTTCATCTCTTTGAGAATGTCATATAAATGGTATCATACATATGTACACTTTTGAGACTGGCATATTTCATTCAGCATAATGTCTTTGATATTCATCCAAATTGTTGCATGTGTCAGTAGTTCACTCCTATTTATTGTTGAATATTACCCCATTGTATGGATATACCACAAGTTGTTTAGTCAACTTTTGAAAGAATTTGGGTTGTTTTCATTTTTTAAATAGAGCTGCTATAAACAGTTACGTACAGGATTTTATATGAACATAAGTTTTCTAGGATAAATCTAGGAAAAATGCTATAGAATGAGATTGCTGGATTATAGGGTAGGTGTATGTTTAACTGTTTAAGAAACGGTCAAACTGTTTTTAGAATATGCCCCACCAGCAATGTCTGAAAATTCCATTTTCTCTACATCCTCCACAGTACTTGGTATTGTCAGCTCCCCCTGCACCCCACCCCCACCCTCACAAGTCTTAGATATATAGTGATATGTTATGGTTAAATTTGCCTGTCTGTACTGGCTAATGATCTTGAATATCTTTTCATGACATCCAGGTGATTTTTGTTTGGTTTGGTTTGGTTTGGTGAAGTGTCTGCTCAAATATTTTGCCCATTTTTAAATTGGGTTGGTTGTTTTCTTATTTTGGATTTTGGGAGTTCTTTACGTATTCTGGAAACAAGGCCTTTGTCAGATACGTGACTTGCAGATATCTTCTCCCAGTCTGTAGCTCATTTAAAAGTTTTTTTTTTTAACAGTGTGTTTCACACAGCAAAAGTTTTTAATATTGATGAAGTTCAGTTTTTCAGATTAAACAAATGGATCATGATTTTGGTGTCATGTCTAAGAACTCTAGGCTGTGAATATTTTCTTCTATGAAACATTTCATAGTTTTAGGTTTTGCAATTAGGACTATGATTCATTTTTAATTTTTGTATAAGGTAAAAAGTTAAGTTCAAAGCTTTTTTTTGGGAGGGGGGGCGGGGTACATATGAATGTCCAGGAGTTCCAGCACCAGTTGATGAAAAGACTATGTTTTTCTCCAGTGAATTGTTTCTGCACCTTTTTCAAAAGTCAAATGGCCATATTGATATGAGTCTATTTCTGTCATTTCTGATCATTGATGTATGTGTCTATCCCTTCACCGATAATATACTGTCTTGATTACTGTAGCTTTAAAGTAAGTCTTAAAAACCAGGTAGTATAGTTCTTCTCACTTTTCTTTTTCCAAAATAAAAAAATATTTTAGTTCCTTTGCCTTTCTACATAAATTTTAGAATCAGCTTGTCCAATAGCTACAAAAAAATCCCACTGGGATTTTAATTGTAATTGCATTAAATCTGTGGTTCAGTTTGGGAAGGATTGACGTCTTTATATTGTTGGCTCTTTTAATAATACATGGATATGGTATGTCTCTCCATTTATGTAGGTCTCCTTTGATTTCTTTCATTAGCATTTTGTAGTTTTCAGCATGCAGAGCCTGTATATATTTTGTTAGATTTATACCAGTTACTTCATATTTCAGTTACTTTAAGCTATTGTAAGTGATATTAAACTTTTTGTTTTCCAATTATTTATTGATAGTTTATAGAAGTACAGTTGATGTTTGTGTGTTGATAGTACATTCTCCAAGCTTGCCAAACTCACTTTTTTGTCGTAGGATTTTTCTTTTTTAAGGATTCTTTTTTTTTTTTTCGGTATGTGGGCCTCTCACTGTTGCGGCCTCTCCTGTTGCAGAGCACAGGCTCCGGACACGCAGGCTCAGTGGCCATGGCTCACGAGCCCAGCCACTCTGCAGCATGTGGGATCTTCCCGGACCGGGGCATGAACCCGTGTCCTCTGAATCGGCAGGCGGACCCTCAACCACTGCACCACCAGGGAAGCCCTTTAAGGATTCTTTGATGTTTTCTAGGTAGATAATCATGTCACCTGTGAATAGCAACAGTTTTTTTTTTTTCTTTCTAATCTGTATGCTTTTAATTTCCCATTCTTGTTTTATTGCATTGACTAGCTATTTTTCAGTTCCCTGGCTTTTGTTTTTAATCCTCTAGCTAGAAAGCTGGGGCTTTTCTTGTGGGACTTCCCCACCTGCCCTCTCATCCTGAGCCAAACAGTGGGAAGACAGAGAGAAAGAAAAAAGCGCTTGGTTTGGCCCCACCCTCTAAGAACCACAGCTCCACTGTATGGAGGGAAAGGTTCTTCTCGCTTAAGGGTTTTAGCTCCTGTAGGATCTCATTAGTGACCAGTGCCACTGTTGTTTAGAAATTGCTTATAGGCTATGGTGGGATGGAGAAAAGAAAGAGAAAAAAGATGGGATATTTCTGTACTCTCTGAACTTTAGGTAGTCCCTTTCCTGTTTCTTGGGCCAAAATCAGAGGGCAGATCCTGAAGCTTCGTGGCCCACTTCCAAGTTTATGGTACATTGAGTTCAGGCTAGGAGATACCAGAAGGGAAAAAAAAAAAAGTACAGCCTGCTACTATTTACTTGTCAAAGTCCTCAAATAGCTGCTGTATGCCTTCTGTCCATATTTTATAGCTATATGCAAGTAGGAGAGATAGGTTTGAATATGTTTACTCCATTCTACCTGGAACTGGACTCCATTAATGGAATTTTACAGAGATTGAGCTAAGCCATCTCTCTTGTGTACAGACTAAATAATCAAGAATGAACAAACTCATGATGTTGCCATAGTTATAACAAAATATTCTGTGATAGATCAATTAATAGGCAAATACATTGATGGAGACAAAGTTGTTGTTAGAAGACATTGGATCAGAATAGCATTTGTACATTGCTCCTGAGGGGAATTTCAAGGATACTGTAGATAATTCATCTTTGTTGTGCCATTAGAAAGAGCTACGTTTCTGTAATTTTTAAAAAAGATTTATTTATTTATTTTATTTATTTTTGGCTGCATTGGGTCTTAGTTGTGGCACACAGGATCTTCGTTGAGGCTTGTGGGATCTTTTGCTGCAGCATGTGGGCTTTTCGTTGTGACGCGCGGACTTCTCTCTAGTTGTGGCTTGCGGGTTTTCTGTTCTTCTCTAATTGTGGCGCACAGGCTCCAGTGCGTGTGGGCTCTGTAGTTGTGGCGCGTGGGCTTAGTTGCCCCACGTCATGTGGGATCTTAGTTCCCTGACCAGGGATTGAACCTGCGTCCCCTGCATTGTAAGGCGGATTCTTTACCACTGGACCACCAGTGAAGTCCCCATAATTTTTTTTTACTAATTAAAGAGAATAGAAAAAGCCTAATTGTCAAAAGGCTGAGAAAGGAGAGTGTTTTCTGAATACCAGTCTACAAATGTCCCTGGAAGTATGTGCAATAAGTATGTATTGTTAACTATATTTAAGATAATTAAATTATTTCAGGCTTTTTCCTCCCAGCATTTTGATTAGATTAGTCATAGTTTTTTTTGTGTGAATTTTAGAATTTTATTTATTTTTTTATACAGCATGGTCTTATTAGTTATCCATTTCATACATATTAGTGAATATATGTCAATCACAATCTACGAATTCATCACGCCCCCCCCCCCCCAACTTTTCCCCCTTGGTGTCCATACGTTTGTTCTCTACATCTGTGTCTCTATTTCTGCTCTGAAGACTGGTTCATCTGTACCATTTTTCTACGTTCCACATATATGCATTAATACATGACATTTGTTTTTCTCTTTCTGACTTACTTCACTCTGTATGACAGTCTCTAGATCCATCCACGTCTCTACAATTGACCCAATCTCATTCCTTTTTATGGCTGAGTAGTATCCCATTGTAAATATGTACCACATCTTCTTTATCCATTCGTCTGTCGATGGACATTTAGGTTGCTCCATGACCTGGCTATTGTAAATAGTGCTGCAATGAACATTGGGGTGCATGTGTCTTTTTGAAGTATGGTTTTCTCTGGGTATATGCCCAGTAGTGGGATTGCTCGGTCATATGGTAATTCTATTTTTAGTTTTTTAAGGAACCTCCATACAGTTGATACAGTGACTGTATCAATTTACATTCCCACCAACAGTGCAAGAGGGTTCCCTTTTCTCCACACCCTCTCCGGCATTGGTCGTCTGTAGATTTTCTGATGATGCCCATTCTAACCAGTGAGAGGTGATACCTCATTGTAGTTTTGATTTGCATTTCTCTAATAATTAGTGATGTTGAGCAGCTTTTCATATGCTGCTTGGCCATCTGTATGTCTTCTTTGGAGAAATGTCTGTTTAGGTCTTCTGCCCATTTTTTGGTTGGGTTGTTTGTTTCTGTAACATTGAGCTGCATGAGCTGTTTATATATTTTGGAGATGAATCCTTTTCTGTTGATTCGTTTGCAAATATTTTCTCCCATTCTGAGGGCTGTCTTTTCACCTTGTTTGTAGTTTCCTTTGCTTTGCAAAAGCCTTTAAGTTTCATTAGGTCCCATTTGTTTATTTTGTTTTTATTTCCATTACTCTAGGAGGTGGATCAAAAAAGATCTTGCTGTGATTTATGTGAAAGAGTGTTCTCCCTATGTTTTCCTCTAAGAGTTTTATAGTGTCTGGTCTTACATTTAGGTCTCTAATTCATTTTGACTTTATTTTTGTGTATGGTGTTAAGGAGTGTTCTAATTTCATTCTTTTACATGTAGCTGTCCAGTTTTCCCAGCACCACTTATTGAAGAGACTGTCTTTTCTCCATTGTATATCCTTGCCTCCTCTATCATAGATTAGTTGACCATAGGTGCGTGGGTTTATCTCTGGGCTTTCTGTCCTGTTCCATTGATCTGTATTTCTGTTTTTGTGCCTGTACCATATTGTCTTGATTACTGTAGCTTTGTAGTATAGTCTGAAGTCAGGGAGTCTGATTCCTCCAGCTCTGTTTTTTCCCCTCAAGACTGCTTTGGCTATTCCAGGTCTTTTGTGTCTCCATGCAAATTTTAAGATGTTTTTGTTCTAGTTCTGTAAAAAATGCCATTGGTAATTTGATAGGGATTGCATTGAATCTGTAGATTGCTCTAGGTAGTATAGTCATTTTCACAATATTGATTCTTCCAATCCAAGAACATGGTATATGTTTAAAAATATTTATTTATTTATTTATTTTTGGCTGTATCGGGTCATAGTTGTGGCATGCAGGATCTTTCATTGTGGCGTGCGGTCTTCTCTCTAATTGTGGTGCATGGGCTCTGTAGTTGTGGTGCACGTGGGCTCTATAGTTGCAGCACACTGGCTCTCTAGTTGTGCCTCACGTGCTCAGTAGTTGCGGCCCGTGGACTTAGTTGCCATGCGGCGTGTGGGATATTAGTTCTCTGACCAGGGATTTAACCTCTGTCCCCTGCATTGGAAGGCAGATTCTTAACCACTGGACCACCAGGGAAGTCCCAGTCATAGTTTTAAAGAATTAGGATAGTACTGCCTATCGGCAGACTGAGTTTTAAAAGCTAATCCTTCACTCTTACTCTAAAAAATGTTTACTAAAAGGAGAGGGTGAGATAGTGTTTAGTAAAGGAGACCACTGTACCAGTTTATGCTGTGATTGCTCATTTTGGGGTTTGTCCAGACTGATCTACATGGGATAGACCTTTTGCTGTTTTCAGATTGCCCTTTAGTAAGCTGAGGCTTTTAAGAGTTTAACATTACAAATACCTTAGGTTCATGGGCATATGCAGAACAAATGTGAATCAAACACAAAATTGATTCTTTCAAGAATTTTATTTATTGATGTGGTAGTGAAATACTACACTGTTTACAATAGAGAACTAAGTGGGATTTTGGGTATGCTGAGAAGTTGACAGCTTGTGGGTCTTGAACAAAATACTTTCTTTTGTGGGATAAAAGAAGAAAAGATTATGTTCTTGAAATGATTATTTATAAATTATTTGAAATCTTGTTCTGCTTCCAGCTCAAGAGGCTTTTGCCAGCATTGTGGTCACTGCAATAGAGAAATTTTGGATGCAAAAAAAATCTTCACAGAATCTGTTTGCATTTGAGTAACAAGTTAAAGAACCCTTATGTAGGCTCAGGGCAGTAAAATATAGTTGTGCTCACAGTTCTTTCACTTTCTTTTTTATGGTAAAATAATTAGGAATTGGAATTAAAAATTGTAGCAATTCAGTGAAAAGTGAATCATGGGTATGTGGAAAGGATTTTGCTTGTTATACAGTGGGTAAGAGATTAGCAGTTGCTTCATTGAGGGGATAGAGATCCCATGGAGAGATTTGCTTCTTGTGTGACTTTATCTTCTTTAGATGGGAAGATAATATCTCATTTTAGGTTGTTTTTTTGGAATTTGGGCTATAGTCAAAAGACTGCATTTTTTCATATTGTGTATGTTCCAGTTTGTTTATTAATTTATTGTATGTTTCTGCCTACTTTCAAAAATACTTGAGGTACGTTTGGGAAAAGGCATAGACCTACAAATACTGGGGTTAAATGAACAGTAATATAGTAATGAAAATGGTGGTGGATAGGGGGCATAATGAAAAGGAAGAGGAAATAATTATACCACGAAATTGATCTACAGGATCAGCTAAGGTTAAAAAAGTCAACATGGGCTGCATAATTTTCATCATTATCAGATAAAAAGTATAACTTTTTCCCCTGGAAGTTTCTAAGAGAATGGAGAGGGTTTTTTTTTTGTTTGTTTGTTTTTAAACTCTATATTACTCTTGATCATTGGGGGAAGGGTACACAATAACAGTGGTTAAAAATAGTAAAGGTATATTTGTGAAAAGAATGAAAATTACTAACTCTTAATAAAAATATATACATTTATTAGAAAGTGTTTTTTTTTCCTCGATCTCTCTCTTTCTTGCCCATCAGAATTGTAACCATCAAGTGGCCATTCATATACGAAAGGCAAGCAAAAGCTCTTTCTTGGCTCTAGTACCGCAGTGCCAGGGCTATGAAGGCCAAGGGATTAGGTGATGGGAGAAAGGCAGTGGGAGGGAGGGAACATTGCAACTGGAACTGAGTCTTTGCTTTTCCCTGAATCCATTATAATATTTGAAAAAAGAAGAGCTCAGCTATGAAACTAACAATTACAAATTATTTTAAAAGACAGAAACAATTTGTTGCACTTTGCCAACAGTTTTTTTTTTTGGTCCTTCTATATTGTTGAACATTTATTGGTTTAAAAATTTTCAGTTGATTTTGTATTTTTTTTAAAAACTAGTTTTGCTTTTACTGTGATATCTTTGATTTTGTCTGTCTGCTGCTCCTTCCCTTCAGTTATCTCAGGGTACATTGATTTTTTTAAAGGTCAAGAACATATCTGTATTGGTTCCTGGAAGATGTTTTTGTGTGACCTTCAGTATAGTGAAGGTGGCCTTCACCTTTATTTTTTATAGAGAAAGTTAGAACTAAAGAGCAGGACCGGATAGTTAACCTGCTCTTTAGATATTTTCCAATACTTACTGCCTTATTTTAATTGTACATATTTTTTTTCAGATTATGAAAGTAATACTTGTTTAGTGCAGGACATCTGGGAAGTAAATAAAATAAAAATTGCATATAATTAATACTTAGATGTTACCACTGATAATATTCTCATAGTGTTCTTATGATTCTTTATACGTCCACCTTTTAAAATCTAGTAGTGTGAACATTTTTTAATGTAAGAAAATATTCTTCTGTAAAAATAATAGCTAATATTTCTTGAGTGCTTTATTTTTCTCATGTAAAATTCTTATGGTAGGCTTTCCAAGACTAATGTAATGACTTTAGCCCACAAAATCATCAGAGACCCAGTCTTTTTCTAGCTTGCTGCTCTGTCATCTGTCAGTACTACCTCAGGTTGAAGATGACTATCTGAATTTTATTTGTCTTAGCCATATTCCAGCCAGGAGGAGAATTGTTGAAAATGGCAAAAGAAAAAAAGGAAAGACCTAATGTTGAACAGTCATGGTAATATGGCTAAATAGTTAATAAAATAGATATTGATGTATATTGTTAATTAAAAAATAACAGGTTATAAAATAATGCGTGTATGTACAGTTGGCCTTCTGATTCAACCAAATTGCAGTTCGAAAGATTTGGGGGCAACAACCACAGAAAGTTTCAAAAAAAACCCTTGAATTTGCTGTACTCTAGCAACTATTTATATAGCTAGTGTTTACACTGTATTAGGTGTTATAAGTAACCTAGAGGTGATTTAAAGTATGGGCATATCTCAGAGATATTGTGAGTTTGGTTCCAGACCACCACAATAAAGGGAGTATCACAATAAAGCAAGCCACACGAATTTCTTGGTTTCCCAGTGCATATAAAAGTTATGTTTACACTATACTGTAGTCTAGTAAGTGTGCAAATAGCACTGTCTAAAAAAATGTACATACCTGAATTAAAAATACTTTGTTGCTAAAAATGCTAACTATCATCTGAGCCTTCAGTGAGTCATAATCTTTTTGCTGGTGGAGGGTCTTGCCTTGATGTTGATGGCTGCTGACTGATCATGGTAGTGGTTGCTGAATGTTGGGGTGGCTCTGGCAATTTCTTAATGTAAGACAACAATGAAGTTGGCTGCATTGATTGATTTTTCCTTTCACCAACAATTTCTCTGTAGCATGCAGTGCTATTTGATAGCAGTTTACCCACAGTAGAACTTCTTTCAAAATTGGACTCAGTTCCCTCAAAGCTGCTGTTGCTTTATCAATCAACTAAGTTTATGTAATATTCTAAATCCTTTGAGGTCATTTCAACAATTTACACAACATCTTCACCAGGAGTAGATTCTATCTCAAGAAACTACTTTCTTTACTCATCTATAAGAACAACTCTTCATCCATTAAAGTTTTATCATGAGATTACAGTAATTCAGTCGCATCTTCAGGCTCCACTTCTCATTTTAGTTCTCTTGCTATTTCTACCACATCTGCAGTTCCTTCCTCCCTTCAAAGTTATCCATGAGGGTTGGAATCAACTTCTTCTAAATTCCTGTTAGTGTTGATATTTTGACCTTTTTCCATGAATCAAGAATGTTCTTAATGACATGGAGAATGGTGAACCCTTTCTAGAAAGTTTCAGTTTACTTTGCCCAGATTCATTCTAGGAATCATTATCTGTGGCAGCTATAGCCTTACAAAATGTTTCTTAAATAATAAGACTTGAACGTTGAAATTACTCCTTGATCCATGGACAGCAGAGTGGATATTATGTTAGCAGGCATGAAAATAATGTGAATGTCGTTGTCCATCTCCATCAGGCCCGTGGATGACCAGGTGCATTGTAAATGAGCAGTAACATTTTGAAGGAGTCTTTTTTTTCTGAGCAGTAGGTCTCAACAGTGGGCTAAAAATATTCAGTAAACCACGTTGTAAACAGATGTGCTGTCATCCAGGCTTTGTTGTTCCATTTATAGAGCACAGGCAGAGCAGATTTATCATAATTCTTAAGGATCCTAGGATTTTCAGAATCCTAGGTAAATGAGTATTGGCTTCAACTTAAAGTCACCAACTGCATTAACCCCTAAGAGAGTCAGCTTGTTCTTTGAAGGTTTGAAGCAGGCACTGACTTCTCCTCTTGAACTATGAAAGTCCTAGATGGCATCTTCTTCAATTATATCTATCCAGACCAGTAAAACTTTCTCCATATCAGCAGTGAGGTTGTTTTGCTTCCTTATCATTTGTGTGTTCACTGGAATAGCACTTTTAATTTCCTTTAAGAACTTATCCTTTGCATTCACAACTTAGCTAACTGGCACAAGAGGCCTAGCTTTTGGCCTGTTTCAGCTTGTGAGATGCCTTCCTGACTAAGCTTAATCATTTCTAGTTTTTGATTTAAAGTGAGAGACATGCGACTCTTCCTTTTACTTGAACACTTAGAGGTCACTGTAAGGTTATTAATTGGCTTACTTTCAATATTGTTGCGTCCCAGGGAATAGGAAGCCCTAAGAAAAGGGAGAAAGACAGGGAATGGCTGATGAGTAGAGCAGCCAGAACACACAGAATTATTAAGTCTATTATGGGCGCAGTCCGTGGTGTCCCCAAACAGTTACAATAGTAATATTATGGATCTCTGACCACAGATCAGCATAACAAATTTAATAATAATGAAAAGTTTGAAATATTGCTGGAATTACCAAAATGTGATACAGAGACACAAAGTGAGCAAATACTACTGGAAAATGGCACCCATAACCTCACTTTGATGCAGGGTTTGCCACAAACCTTCAGTTTGTAAAAAACATATTATCTGCGAAGCACAATAAAGGCATAGCTCAATAAAATGAGGTATGCCTGTATACGGAAGGACGTACATAGGTTTTATGCAAATACTACATCATTTTATATAAGAGACCTGAGCATCCATGAATTGTAGTATATGTAGGGGGTCTTGGAACCAATTCCTCACAGATACCAAGGGACGATTAAATTAGTATATGTATGTATGCAACTGTATTTGTGCGCGCGCGCGCGCGCACACACACACACACACACACACACAGATTAAAAAGGTCTGGAAGGACATACACCAAAGTGATAGTAGTACTCATCTCTGGGTGGCAGTTTTATATATTAAAAAAATTTAAAAACAGTTCTATGATGAACATCCTTGAATGAAGATTTTTTAGTTTCATCAGTAGTGAATGAATGTGGCTGTTTATCTACACTGTTGGCAGACTTTTTTTTTTTGCTGAACTATAGTTGATTTACAATGTCGTATTAATTTTTGCTGTACAGCAAAGTAATTCAGCTATACATATATATACATTTTAAAATATTCTTTTCCATTATGGTTTATCCCAGGACATTGAATATAGTTCCCTGTGCTATACAGTAGGACTTTGTTGTCCTGTATGTAATAGTACATATTCTATATGTAATAGTAACCCCAAGCTCCTAGGCCATCCCCACCCCCAACCACCCTCCCTCCCCCTTGGCAGCCACAAGTCTGTTCTCTGTGTCTTTGAGTCTGTTTCTGCTTTGTAGACAGGTTCGTGTCATATTTTAGATTCCACATATAAGTGATATCATATGGTATTTGTCTTTCTCTTTCTGACTTACTTCACTTAGTATGATAATCTCTAGTTGCATCCATGTTGCAGCAAATGGCATTGTTTTGTTCTTTTTTATGGCTGAGTAGTATTCCATTGTATATACATACCACATCTTCTTTAGCCATTCATCTGTCGATGGACATTTAGGTTGTTTCCATGTTTTGGCTATTGTGAATAGTCATGTTGTGGCATACTGTGAATAGTCATTCTATGAATGTAGGGATGCATGTATCTTTTTGAATTAGAGTTATGTCCAGATATATGCCTAGGAGTGGGATTGCTGGAGCATATGGTAATTCTGTTTTTAGTTTTCTGAGGAACCTCTGTACTGTTTTCCATAGTGGCTGCACCAACTTACATCCCTACCAACAGTGTAGGAGGGTTCCTTTTTCTCCATACCCTCTCCAGCATTTGTTATTTGTAGACTTTTTAAATTTTGATCTCTATTTTTTAAAAACTTATTTATTTAATTAATTTATTTTTGGCTGCGTTGGGTCTTTGTTGCTGCACGTGGGCTTTCTCTAGTCGTGGTGAGCTGGGGGGCTGCTCTTCGTTGCTGTGCACGGGCTTCTTATTGCAGTGGCTTCTCTTGTTGCGGAGCACAGGCTCTAGGCACGTGGGCTTCAGTAGTTGTGGTGCACAGGCTTCAGTAGTTGTGGCTCACGGGCTCTAGAGTGCAGGCTCAGTAGTTGTGGCACACAGGCTTAGTTGCTCCGCCAAATGTGGGATCTTCCTGGACCAGGGCTCGAACCCGTGTCCCCTGCATTAGCAGGTGGATTCTTAACCACTGTGCCACCAGGGAAGCCCCTATTTGTAGACTTTTTAATGATGGCCATTCTGACTGGTGTGAGGTGGTATCTCACTATAGTTTTGATTTGCATTTCTCTAATAATTAGTGATGTTGAGCATCTTTTCATGTGTCTATTGGCCATTTGTGTGTCTTCTTTGGAGAAATATCTATTTAGGTCCTCTGTCTGTTTTTCGATTGCATTGTTTTTGTTTTTTTAAATAAACGTTTTTGTGATATAAGAAGGAAAAATTGATATCTTATTTTTTGACTCGCAATTTTTTGACTATTTTATTTCTTCTTTTGTGAATTGCCTTTTTTTGGTCCCTTAAATTTATTTGTAGATGTTTTAGTTTTACGTAATCATATTTGATGAGCTTTTCCTTTGTTTTCTCTTGTGAAATCTTTCTCCATTATGAGATGAAAAAGTTATTCTCTTTTTTTTATGGTATGTTTGTTTTAGTATGAGATAGAAACCTGGCATTGTATATTTTCACCAACGTTTATTCATTTATTCCATTTATTAAATAATTAACCTTTTCTTCACTGATTTGAGATACTACCTTTATAATTTTAGGCTGTTTTTGGACTTTCTAGTCTATTCATTTTTTTCTCCTGTCTATTGCACACTATTTTAACTATTATCGCTTTACGTATACTCTAACATCTGATATTTTAGCTTCCCTCTCATTATTATTCAGTTCAAGATGATTTTGAGCATTTTCATCTATTTATTTCTTCATTTCCAACATTGTCTTAGAAAACATTGTCATGTTTCATTAGGACTTTGTTAGAAGTTTGAAAAGAATTACCTTATATTTCTAATTTAACTTGTGGATGAACAGACTTTTTGCAGTAGTGGCATCACATCCAAGAATATGTATCTTCATTTATTCTGGACTTTTTATGTCTATTAAGTTTTATAGACCAAGATATTATCAGGAAATATGTAAGTTTAAACTGGGAGCCTTTGCAAAATATCTCAGGGATAGTTAACTAGCTCAGTATTACTAAATTAGAAAGGCACTTTATACATAAAAAGAAATTTGTAATTTTGGTCATCATGCTTTCAATAATTTTTTGGAATCTATTTTGTTAAATATTTTGGTGTTCATATTCAGACGTTGGATACTAGAGTTTCTCCACATTGGGGTTCTTATTTTGATTAGTTTTTATATATGGGAGGGCATCTTTGAATACTTTTTCATTAAGTGTACATGGAATGGAATTTACATGGATGAAAATCTTTTGGAACTATTGTATAGCTGTATAATTTTTTTTACCCCTTTTTCTTTCTCTCACAAATAACAACTTTCTTGAAAACAGAATTTTTGTGTCACATGTTTTTTCCACCTCAGAAGGTATTTATTTTCCTCCATTGTCTCATTGCATTTATGGTAGAAGGCTTATATCTGCTTGATTTTTCCTTTTAGCTTGTCTTTAAAAATATCTATAAATGTAAAGAATTAAGAAAAGAAAAGACCCTGGTTAGTTTTGAATAAGTTAGCATACAGTTATTTGTAATATGTACTTCTAAATTTTTTATTGACCTTCATATTTCCCAGCTACTGAGGTGATCATAGTTACAGTTATTTCTGCATAAACTTCACTGCTCCTAGTAGTGCTTTGTGTAGAGCAGTTACTAAAATCTGCTTAGTTGTTTGAATCATTGATCCAGTAATTCTGGATACTGAGTCAGTAAGAAAACCAGATTTGTTTTTCAAAAGATAAATATACTTGTAAGTAAAAAAAATGAAGTAATTATTTCTTACTACTTATATGTGGTACTATTTATTTTCAATCAGTATATTCCTGTTCTTTTTTGGAAAGTGTTTAAGGTAGTTCATGTAGAGTAAAACCCAAGAAAACATGTTCAACCTGTTTTCTGCTCAATTAACCTATAAAATCATACAGCCTGCTAACTTGCTGAGAGAGTTTTGTGGTTGGAGCATTTGTGGCTATATTGATATGTGGGTGATAACAGCTGTTGAGAATTATATTTGAGGGCTTTGAATTTAAAATAATCCTGGCATAAAGTTGTGTGGTCAAGAAAGGTTAAAAAAAAAAAAAGGAAGAAAGAAAACGACAGAAAGCGAAAGAAAAAGAAATTACTCATCCTTGTGTTCAGCATGTAAATATTTCATGTATTCAGAAAGGAAGAAAGGCACCTAGTTGTTTAATTTTCATCTCTGGAGGAGTCAAAAATAATAAGACAAAATCAGACAAACTCTATATGTCAGTTTAAAAATCTTATCTCCCCCTCAACCCAAATGATTGTTGTTAAATCCTTTGGGTTTTTTTCTTCGTTAACCTAGCTAATTATAAACATGAGAGAAATTTGGAAACTGACTTCAGTTATATGCGATATATGAACCCTTTGGGAATAAGATAAGACTTGTTAGAAGACAGTTGTTAAAGACTTCTATGTAGATTGAAAGCTGGAAGAAAATCTGATGTCTAAAAGTGTTTTCTAAAAATTAAATGCAGGATGTTGTGCAGTGGTATGTTTTCAAAGATAGCCTTGCAATCCTTTCAATGTTATTAATACTTAATATCCTTTTAGATTCATTTCTAACAATGCTACGACCATTGTTTATAGAAGCTTGGAATATCGCACTGAAGCACATATATAGGAAGATTTATATTTGATAAAGCCTCTGCCAAATATTAGGCTCAAATGTTAAGTATCAAATTAATAACTTTGCTCAGCCCATTAACGTTATTCCTTCTTTAGACAGTATTTATATATTCAGGATTAGGGAGTAAAATTAGGTGATTTTTAAAGTGTCTTTCAACTCAGTGTCAGTTGAAAGGTATTGCTCTCACATTGCTTTCTAGAAAAAAGCAGATTATAAAAGAGTAAGTAATTTTTCCTTTTCTCTATAGAATTACATACACTTATATGAAATGTTTTATAATTATATATGATATATACATAATATATGTATATACAGGTTCCCCCTACTATCTGAAAATACAGCGTTCCTATGAAACCTTTGTGAGCCTAAATGTTATAAAGTGAAGAATATGTACTCTGCTTTCTGAAAGTTCACATTATACCACTTTGCTTTTAGGAATGTATGGTAATGGCTTTTTTCCATAAAAGTGAAAATCTTCCGGTTTCTTTTGGTTAGCGAAAGTGGGCCCTCCCCTCCCCCATCCCCACCGTCCCTCTGTACACACACACACACACACACACACACACACACACACACACTACCCTTTTTCCTTCTCTCACAAATAACAACTTTCTTGAAAATAGAAATTTTGTGTCACATGTTTCTACCACCTCATAATGTATTTATTTTCCTCCATTGTCTTCTTGCATTTATGGTAGAAGTCTTATGTCTGCTTGATTTTTCCTTTTAGCTTATCTTTAAAAAACCTATAAATTTAAAGAATTAAAAATTTAAAGAATATGTATACATATATATATATATAGATTGTTTTTGTGGAATTTTTTTCACTTAGGTAAGCAATAGAGATTATAATTAGCTTATTTGGTGTAGCAACAAATAAGAAAAATTTTATCATTAGGTCGTTGCTGATAATTGCAAAGTTTCACTTGATTAATCAGGAAAAATTATAGGTAGGAAGAATTCTTTTTCTATAGAAACTGTCACTCTGTGTTATAATTTCCCTTAGTTTTCTAACTTTAATATTTGCAGAACAAGCAGTAGCAAGGAGTTGGTAATCGTTGTGTGGTTGGTCGGTAATTTTGTTACTGAGCTAAATAAATGTAAGTATGATATCACATTGAAGAGGCTGGCAGGTCCATCACTGGATAATAGGATTTGAACTTATTATAAAGTCAGAACAAACTAGAAAGACACGTAGATGCAAACTTAATAAGAATAGAGAGAAAGGAAATGTGTATAGGTTAGGCATAAGCTATATACAAATTCAATGGTTTATTAAAAGATGATTTCATTAAAACTACGTAGGGTTTGTTATAGAATACAAATCCTTAATTTTATGAAATAAGACTGTGTACCCTTTTTCTCTTTTTGTTAACATCTTTATTGGAGTATAATTGCTTTTACAATGGTGTGTTAGTTTCTGCTGTATAACAAAGTGAATCAGCTATACATATACATACATCCCCAATCTCCTCCCTCTTGCGTCTCCCTCCCACCCTCCCTATCCCACCCCTCTAGGTGGACACAAAGCGCTGAGCTGATCTCCCTGTGCTATGTGGCTGCTTCCCACTAGCTATCTATTTTACACTTGGTAGTGTATATATGTCCATGCCACTCTCTCACTTTGTCCCAGCTTACCCTTCCCCCTCCCCATGTCCTCAAGTCCATTCTCTATAAGACAGTGTACTCTTTATCATTACCACTGTTCAACATTTAATAGAAATTCGATCACTGCAATAAAAGAATAATATGAAATGAGTTGTGTAAAAAATGAAGAAGGAACAGGATGTTTTAAACTTGCAGTGTAATGCCATTTATGGGATAGACCCAAGAAAATCAGTTGGAAAATGATTTGAACTAGTAATACAGAGTAGTAACTAGCTGTAAATATATAAAATTCTATGCTTTACCATATGCAAGAAATAACAGAAAAATAAAATGGGAAAAAAGATGCCATTTACAAGTGCACTGACAAGAACTATGTGTACTCAAGTATATATTTCCTTGGAAAAAATGAGACACAATTAAACAAATTAAACTAACAAAGAAGATGCAGAATCTATGTGAAGAAGAGAATAAAACACTATTAAGGGACATAAAATAAGACTTTAATAAATGAAGAGACCATGTTGATGGATGGGAAATCATAAATTAACATAGTTATAATGAAGATTGCAGTGAAATGTGAAATTCTTTTGGATAAAATGAAAAAGTGATTTCAGAACTCACTTGGTGGAGTAACTACAGTCATATTACTGGAATCACATTACTGAATAAGGATGTATGGCTTTTGTGGTATGTATTTGTGATTTGGTGCTAACATATGAAAATATATAATGCTATAACATACAGTAATGACAGAACATAAGACTAGAATAGAAAGTACATAAACAAACCTTAGTACGTGTAAGAAGTTGATATATGATAGGAAGCATTTTAAATTACTAGTAGGAAGACTGAAGGAGTTCACTGTGGCACACAGACACTACAAGTGGATTGAAAAAGTAAATATAAAATCCACCAAAGTGGACTTCCCTTGGTGGCACAGTGGTTAAAAATCTGCCTGCCAATGCAGGGGATATGGGTTCGAGCCCTGGTCCGGGAAGATCCTGCATGCCGCGGAGCAACTAAGCCTGTGCACCACAGCTACTGAGCCTGCGCTCTGGAGCCCACGAGCCACAACTACTGAGCCTGTGCACCACAGCTACTGAAGCCTGCATGCCTAGAACCCATGCTCCTCAACAAAGAGAAGCCACCGCAATGAGAAGCTTGCGCACCACAACGAAGAGTAGCCCCCAGCTCACTGCAACTAGAGAAGGCCCGCACACAGCAATGCAGACCCAACGTGGCCAAAAAAAAATTAAATAAATACATAAATAAATAAATTTATATAAAAAGAAGTCCACCAAAGTAACAGACAATATGATTTATTATTAGTCTTGGGGTCAGGAGGGGCTTCTAAACTTGATACCAGAGAAAGTATAACAACGTTTGGGGAAAATTTAGTAAATTTCATTATAAAATTAAAAACCTGTGTCTTATTTATTAAAATCAAAAGTGAAAGACAAAACACATACCAGGAGAGAATATTTCATATCCAATGAAGGACTTGTATCCATAATATACAAAGAACTCTTAAAACTCAACAGTAAAACAACTCAAAAAACTGGCAAAAGAGCTGAACAGACACCTCACTAAAGAAGACATTCACACAGGAAAATTAGCATATGAAAAGATCCTCTACATCGTATGTCATTAGGGAATTGCAAAGTAAGACAACAATGAGACACCACTACACACCTAACAGAATGGCCAACATCCAGAACACTGACAGCACCAAATGATGTTGGTGATGTCAAGCAACAGGAGTTCTCATTCATTGCTGGTAGGAATACAAAATGGTACAGCCACTTTGGGAGACAGTTTGGCAGTTTCCTATAAAGCTACACATACTCTTACCATATGATCCAGCAATCATGTGCCTGGGTGTTTACCCAAATGAGTTGAAAACTTGTGTTCGCACAAAAAAACCTGCATGCAAATGTTTATGGCAGCTTTATTCATCCTTGCCAAAAATTGGAAGCAACCAAGTTGTCCTTCAATTGATGAATGGATAAATAAACTGTGGTACATCCAGACAGTGGAAAACTATTTAGCACCAAAAAGAAATGAACTGTCAAGCCATGAACAGACATGGAGGAACCTTAAATGCATATTGCTAAGGGAATGAAGCCAGTCTGAAAAGGCTACATACATATGGCTACATACATCAACTATATTTTATTCTGGACAAGGCAAAACTATGAGGGACAATAAAAAAGATCAGGGATTGGAGCTGGGGGAGAGGATGAATAGGTGGAGCATAGGGGACTTTTAGGATAATGAAACTACTCTGTATGATACTATAATAATGGATACATGACATTATACATTTGTCAAAGCCTACAGAACTGTACAACACAGAGAGTGAAACTTAATGTAATCTTTGGACTTTAGTTAATAATAATTTATCATTATTGGTTCATCAGTTGTAACAAGTGTACCACACCAATGCAAAATGTTAGTTTTAAAAAAAATGCCTCAGAACGCTCTTTGACATAAATCACAGCAATATCTTTTTGGACCCGTCTCCTAGAGTAATGGAAATAAAAACAAAAACAAACAAATGGGACCTAATTAAACTTAAAAGCTTTTGCACAGCAAAGGAAGCCATAAACAAAATGAAAAGACAACCTACAGAATGGGAGAAAATATTTGGAAATGATGTGACTGACAAGGGATTAATCTCCAAAATATACAAACAGCTCATACAGTTCAATACCAAAAAAGCAACCCAATCAAAAAATGGGCAGAAGATCTAAATAGACATTTCTCCAAGGAAGACATACAGATGGCCAAAAGGCATATGAAAAGATGCTCAACATCACTAATTATTAGAGAAATGCAATTCAGAACTACAGTGAAATATCACCTCACACTGGTCAGAATGACTATTATAAAAAGTCTACACATAATAAATGCTGGAGAGGGTGTGGAGAAAAAGGAACCCTCCTACACTGTTGGTGGGAATTTAAATTGGTATAGCTACTATGGAGAACAGTATGGAGGTTCCTTAAAAGACTAAAAGTAGAGTTGCCATATGATCCAGCAGTCCCATTCCTGGGCATATACCCGGAGAAAATAATAATTCGAAAAGATGTATGCACCTCAGTGTTCATTGCACCACTGTTTACAATAGCCAGGACATGGAAGCAACCTAAATGTCCATCGACAGAGGAATGGATAAAGAAGATGTGGTACATATATACAATGGAATATTACTCAGCCATAAAAAAGAATGAGATAATGCCATTTGCAGCAACATGGATGGACCTAGAGATTATTATACTGAGTAAAGTAAGCCAGAGAAAGATAAATATCATATGGTATCACCTATATGTGAAATCTAAAAAAAAGGAGATACAAATTAACTAATATACAAAACAGAAATAGACCCACAGACACAGAAAACAAATTTATGGTTACCAAAGGGGAAAGGGGGGTGAGGGATAAATTAGGAGTTTGGGATTAACAGATACACACTACTGTATGTAAAACAGATAACCAACAAGGACCTACTCTATAGCACAGGGAAATATACTTAATATTTTGTAATAACCTATAAGGGAAAAGAATCTGAAAAAAATAGATGTATATGTATGTATAACCGAATCACTTAGCTGTCCACCTGAAACTAACACAACACTGTAAATCAATTAACTTCAATTAAAAAAATGCCTAAAAAAATGAAAGGCAGAACAACTGGAATACATTTATATTGTAGAATGTAAAAAAAATAGTTAATATCTTTAGTTTTAGAGAACTCTATAGACAAAGAGCCTCATAAAATGGGCAAAGAATATGAACAAAAGAAGGCAAGTTCAGTAGAAATAATGGAAATGTACTTTAAAGTTCTAATATGATGTTATTTGCCGCCTGTGGAGTTGGCAGAGATATTCAAAAAGTGATAATGTACTGTGACCAAAATATAGAGAAACAACCTTTTTTTTACATATTTCTGATTGGAGGAAGTATCAATATTAGTGAGTAAAAGAAAATTTGAGGACACACATCAACGCTTTAAAGCCTTTGTCTAGAATTTAAAGGTTGACAGATTATCCCAGTTAAAATGATCAAGGGTGTGTGCAAAGATCTGGTTATAAGGTTATACTCTGCCCTATGTCACTAAAAATTGGAAACCACCTAAATGTCCCACCATTAAATAAATTATTGTATGTTTATACACTAGAAAAATATGCTGAAATGGTTTTCTAGACCAGTGATTTTCAAACTTGAATGTACTTCAGAATTACTAGATCCCCGGAACGCCATCTTCAGAAATTCTGTTTTGGCAGGTCTGGAGTGGGGGCCATGAGTTTGCAGTTGATCAGCATCTGCTGGTCTGGGGACCATATTTTGAGAACCACTTTTTAAGAGAAATATTTAAGGAAAGAATACAGATTATAAAAGTGTTTATAATGTGATTCCACTCTTATAAGTGAAATAAGTAACATTCATTTGTAAAACTGTTGAAATAATATACAGCAAAATGCTTGCTGTGGTTGTTTTGTATGACGGAGATATGGGTGATTATTCTTCTTTTGTTAATGTGTTTTTAAAACTTTACATAATGAAATTTTTAAATAAAGGAAAAAATTGAAACAACTTAAAAAACAAAAAGGTAAGGTAGAAGAAGACTTAAATTCTTTTCAGGTTCAACATGAGAACTAAAAGCTTAAGCTATGGGTGATTCCTTTCTCCTCTGTCATCTCCCACATGCTATCAGTTGTAAAGATGTATCAATTTTACTTTCTAAATGTTTCTTTAATCTTTCCTTTGTTTGCCATTCCTTCAGCCATTACTTCAATTTGGTCTGTTATAATCTCACTGTTCCGTTTCTGGAATAGACTCCTAATCTGGTTCCCCTCCAATCCATTCTTTACTCAACAGGCAGAATAATCTTTATAAAATTAAAAATTGAATCATTAAGCACTTAATGTGTCCTTAGCTGCCAGAGTAAAATCCAGACTCTTACCTCTCTTGCTTATCTTTCATAGTTCTCCACTTCTACTTTTCCAGACATTCTGAGCTCCTTTTATTTTAAATCATGTAAGATGTATTTTAGTTTCACCATTCAGGTCTGAATACTTTTTTTTCCCCCCATGATTTTTGGGGCTTATCCTTCCACTTCACCCCTGACCTAACTAACTCCTAGTGACTTCAGCATAAATGTTTCCTCTGGGGAGCTTTTTCTAAGGTGCTTCCTCCCCTACTACTTCCTAATTCTACATTAAGCACTCTTTTCTGTGTACTTACATGGCATTCTTATCATAGGACCTTCCGCACTGCATTTTAGTTGCCTCTTGTCTGTATTACCCATTTGACTATAAACCTTCAGAGGGTAGGGATCAGTGCCTGGTATAGAGTGGGAGCTTCAGAAATAATTGTTGATGACTGAGTGAATGAATGAATGGATGAAAAATGAAACATGAAGATGAGATGTAGAGATGCATTGATGTATGGTCCATTAAGTATAACTCATGTAACCTGCTCTGGTTAGACTAGAATTCTCTTTACTTCTTTGTGCTACCAGAAGTTAAACTTGGAAAGAATTTGGAGAATTACCCTGATATTTAAAGAGCTAGAAAGTAGAAACAATGAGGCAAAATTAAAGGAATTAGAAAATTATGAGTAGCCTGAATGTTAGCAGTATGGTCTAAAGCTGTATTTAAGTACATGCATGCACAATTAATTTTCTAAGAATATTGATCAACTATTCGCCACCATTTCATGAGGAAAAATAATTTGATTGATTCTGTAGCAGAATTTAAATTCAATATATGGGGGAAAACTTAATGACTGCTAGCAAATCCTGGAATTATTTACTATGTGAAGCAATGGGAAGTGCCAACTTTTGTTTTAATTTGTAAAAATCCTTGTAAGTAGAGAAGTATTGTAAAATACTTGTAAACGTGGTTTCTGGTATTTATTTTGTCAGTCAATAAAATACAGATAATCATAGTGCCTCAGATACTATGGAAATTTAAAACTAAAATTTCTCCTCCAAAAAAGCTGTTCAGACTTGAATATTGTTGATACCGAATAGTTTTCTGACTAATCTCTAAGGTAGCCTCACCAATTTCCTCTCAAGATTCAAGAAATTTTAGTCTTAAATCTATGGAGAAAATTCTGTCAAAATCTGAGATGTTAATAATCAATATATAGAGAGCTATTCTGGGGGTAACATGAGCCTAGCAGTGTTGACTTGAATGTGAGTGAGTGATGTGTATCCTATATAATCAGCAGAATGTAAGGTTTAGCTTTCTCTGCAGCTGCAGGAGACATATTTAATTAATACTGAAGCAATTATCTTGACAAGTAAATCAAACTCAATTATATCTCAATTAGAACATTAACATTTTCTCAAATATTGTATGGTTGCCAGATGGTTACACTTTTTTTTACCCCCCCCACTCCCCTTTTCTTCTTTTAAATATTGACTTTCCCACTACTGTGTTTATTAGGTATAATCGTTTTGTTTTCTTATTTTGGGGAACAGATTTGAAATTTAATATAAGTGTATATCAAAATTCTCTTCCTAGCAATGCGTGGTTTTGTTTTATAGAAATTTGCAAAAGTAACAAATATTTACTTATTTATAAAATTAACAAATTCTAATTATAGATTTTGGATCGCTTAGGAAGAGAGATTTTTAGAAGGTATTTAATTCATAACCTTGCCAGATGCAGCCCAAATTACAACTGGATCTATGTATCACTGTGTCATAGTTATATTTTGTCTTCGAGTAGAATGGAATCATAGTTTTTTAAGACTTAATAAGCATAGGCGTCTGATTACAAACTGTAATGTAATGCCCACTAAATAAGAAATTACTGTAACATCTTCTACTAACCAGTTAGTTATACTTATGACAACTGTATCTTCAGAGGTTTTCCTTTCTAGTTCCTTTTCAAAGGTCAACTAAATTTATATCAATTCAGGTCCAGCTATTTTACCTCAGTCTTAAATTTAATTTCTTGCATCTTACTTGGTTGTTCACTCCCAGATAAAAGTGGAAGGTAGTATAGTAGAGGTAGTATTGAATCATGGAACAGAACTGCAGGTTTTGTGATCAGACTACATGAATTCTGAGTACTGGCTTTCCCACTTCTTAGTAGTGAGGCTTTGGGCAAGTGACTTAACTTCTGTGATCCACAGTTTAAGGTAAAAAACCTAATTTAAAAGGATAGTTGAAGGTTTAAAGCAGATAGACAGTGTTTAGTGTAATTCCTTGTGCATAGTAACACTGAGTAAAAATTGGCTGCTGTTGTTATTATTCATTTACTTAATCATTGGTTTGATTCATTCACTAATACTTGGGTAATACTAGTCTTTAGATAACATTAATTCTTAAATTTAAGGATTCTGGATTTTATTGCTTAGCATATATGTAAGATTTTCAAGAAAGATGAAATACTCTCCTAAATTATTTTCTTGTTTCTGTTTTTGTCACTCTTCTATCCATTCTCCAAATATCCTACATCAGGTGTGGGCAAATATTTTGTTTCAAGGGCAAGAGAGTAAATACTAATAGTAAATATTTTAGGCTTTGGGGGCCACACAGTGTCTGTCATAAATATATATATTTCTAACTTTTTACTTTGAAATAAATATAGATTTACAGAAAGTTGTAAAGATAATACAGAGAGGTCTCATATACCTTTCACATACTTTCTACAGTGGTTACATCTTACATAATTATATTAATTTCACATTGTAATTCACCACTTCATATATTGGTGACATTGGTATGTGTGTGTAGAGTTCTGTGTTATTGTATCACATCTGTAGATTCCTGTACCTACCACCTCAATCTGCGATCAAGATACAGAATTATCTGATCAGTTGCAAAGAACTCCCTCATGCTACTCCTTTATAGTCATGCCTACCTCCTCATCTCAGTATCCCTAACCCCTGGAAGTCTCTAATCTGTTTATATTTTTGTCATTTTGAGAATTTTATATGAATAGAATGATATAGCATGTGATTTTTTGGGATTGATTTTTTCCCTTGTTCTTGAGATATAGTGTTTTATGTTATGATACACCACAGTTTGTTTATTGTGTGTAGTTTTCGAGGAATTGGTCCATTTCATCTTAGTTTCACCTTAGTTGTGTAGAGTTGTTTGTAGTATGGCCTGCATAGTGTGTGGTGATATCCCCCGGTTCCTTCGTGATTTACGCCTTTTCTGTTTCATTGTCAGTATTGTTAGAAGTTTGTCAGTTTTACTGATATTTTCAAAGAACCACCTTTTTGTTTCATTGACTTTTCTCTATTATTGTCCTGTTCTCAATTTAGTTGATTTGTGCATTTATCATTATTTTCTTCCTTCTGCTTGTTTTGGGTTTATTTTGCTCTTTTTGTTTCTTGAGTTTAATTTATTTGAGACTTTTCCTCTTTTCTGATGTATACATTTAGTACTATGGATTTCCCCACTACTTTATCCCACAAATTTTGATGCACTTTATTTACACTTTCATTCAGCTCAGTATATTTTTGAATTTCCTTTGAGACTTTCTCTTGACTCTTGTGTTGTTTAGAAGTGTTTTGCTTAGTTTCCAAGGTGTGGGAGATTGATTATTTTCAGAGATTACACCCTGTTTCAGTTCTTTTAAAATTGTTGACATGCGTTTTATGGCCCAGAATATGGTCTGTCTTAGTATGTGTTCTGTGAGTACTTGAAAAGAGTGGGTATTCTGCTGTTACTGTGAGGAGTGTTCTATGAATGTCAGATCTTGTGGGTTGATGACATTTTGAATTCTTCTATATCCTTGCTTATTTCCTGTCTACTTGTTCTATCACTTGTTGAGATAGGGGTGTTGAATCTCTAGCTATAACTGTGAATTTGTCTGTTTCTCTTTTCCATTCTATCACATGGTCTCCATTGGCACCGTGCAGGGGTTCCTTATTACTGCCCTGGCTCCCTACTCTGCCTTTTCTGACAGCATCCTTAAATGAGGGAGGAGTTAGAGCACCTCATTATAGTCTGGAGGGGTGGGAGTCTTGGCTCCTCACTAGGCCTTTGATGAGGCAGTGATGAGTGGGACTGCAGTTTTTTCTGCGGTGTTTGGCTAGGGTAGAGTGGTTACTGTGTAAGTTTTCTTTTTCTGTCTTGGTAGACTGCTCCTTTCCTAGTCCTTTGGCTAGAGACAGGGAACTTTTTGGACTTCTTTTGATCAGCTTTCATTGGCTTTTCCAGGTTGCTGGCTTCCCTAGTATCCAGTATGGTATATGTGAGTCAAAATAAAACCCAGGGAACCCACTGCCATGTTGTTTGTTGGCTCCCTAGATGGTCTGCTGCTTTCTTTCCTCCTCTCAGAATCTGTATGTAATGTCTAGAATTTATAGCTGTACTTAGTAGCAAAAGTAGGAAAAATACATTTATTTTATCTTACTGGAAGTGGAAGCCTGTTTTTTTTTTTTTTTGGCGGTATGCGGGCCTCTCACCGCTGTGGCCTCTCCCGTCGCGGAGCACAGGCTCCGGACGCGCAGGCCCAGAGGTCATGGCCCACGGGCCCAGCTGCTCCGCGGCATGCGGGACCCCCCCGGACCAGGGCACGAACCCATGTCCCCTGCATCGGCAGGCGGACCCTCAACCACTGCGCCACCAGGGAAGCCCGGAAGCCTGTTTTTTGTTTTGGTTTTTTTATTAATTTTTTTAAGACTTTTTTGGGGGGCAGTTTTATGTTCACAGCAAAACTGAGAGAAAGCTACAGAGATTCCCCATATATGGCGCTGTCACATATGTGTAGCCACCTCCATTATCAGCATCCTCCGCCAGAGTGCACATTTGTTTCAATTGATGGACATGTATTAACACATCATAATCACTCAATAGTAGTTCAGTAATCACTTTGAACTGCTATTACATTATAGTCCACTGTTGCTATTGTACATTCTGTGGATTTGGACAAATGTATAATGATATATATCTACTCTTATAGTATCATACAGGATATTTTCACTGCCCTGGAAATCCTCTGTGCTTTGTCTATTCTCCACTCACCCCTGCAAACCTTGGCAACCACTGATCTTTTTATTAACTTCATAACTTTGCTTTTTCCAGAAGAATGTCATATAGTTGTTATTGTAAAGTATGTAGTCTTTTCAGATTGGCTTCTTTCACTTAATAATATAAATTTAAGTTTCCTTCATGATTTTTCATGGCGTGATAGCCCACTTCTTTTTACTGCTGAATAGTGTTCCACTGTCTGGTTGTATCACAGTTTATCCATTCACCTAATGAAGGACATCATGGTTGCTTTCATGTTTTGGCAGTGATAAATAAAGCTGCTGTAAACACTTATGTATGTTTTTGTGTGGACATAAGTTTTCAGCTCTGTTGGATAGAAACCAAGGAGTGCAATTGCTGGATTGTATGGTAAGGGTATGTTTAGTCTTGTAAGAAACTGCCACACTGTCTTCCAAAGTGGCTGTACCATTTTGTATTCCCATCAGTAATGAATGAAAGTTCCTGTTGCTCCACACCCTTCTCAATATTTGGTGTTGCCAGAGTTCAGGATTTTGGCCATTCTAATAGGTGGGTAGTGGTATCTCATTGTTTTATAGTGTTTTTTTGTACAATCCTTAAAAAGTTAAAAAACATTCTCAGCTCTAGGACTATATGAAAGACTATGGAGTGAATTTGGGTCATGGGTTGTAGTTTGCCAATATGATAGCTGCCTCTGTTTTTAAAGTCTCATCTTGAGTCTTCCTCCTGGTGACTCAGTATATTGCAGCCACTGGATTTTTTTTTTTAAACCTGCCAATTCTTTCCTGTCTTTGGACCTTCAAATATGCACTTTCTTAATGGGTCTCATTCTTACCTCCATTGTTCCCCTCCATATCTCCTGTTTATCCTTTAGACTTCAGCTTAAATATCACCTTTTAATAGCAATCTTTTTTGACCCTTAGCAGTCTAAGTTAGATTCCCTACACTACTTCATAAAACTTTTCTTTTATAGTGCTTATGACGATTCTTAACTTTTATAGTGCTTATGATGATTATTCTAAACTTTTCTTTTATAGTGCTTATGACAGTATTCTAAACTTTTATAGTGCTTATGATGATATCTTATTCTAAATTTTGTAAGTGTGACTGTTTGTTTAAACCTTGTTTTTATTTTTACAAAATTGTACGTTCTTCGGGGGAACTGAACCCCCCCCCCCCACCCACCCACCGCCGCCAATCTGTTTTATTCACCACCTTACACTGCCCTTAGAACAATATTTCAGTGCTTAACCCGGTAGTTGACACTTCAGCAGTTTATTAAGGGGAAGTTGAAATTTTCATTTGACTCAGCTCCAAGATACTGTTTTAGGTGTTTTACCTATGTTTGCTAATTTACTATTTATATAAATCTGTAAGGCAAACATTGTTATTCCTTTTTATAAGTGAGGATGCTGAACCTCTACGAGCTAAAGACATTTAAGGTTGGAGAGGTAGAACCAACCAGAGTTGGGTGGTAGCCTGAATCCAGACTTATTTTGTTTTTAATTACACCAGCGGTTCTCACTGAGGCCTCAGAATCTTGATGGCAATAGGAAATGGAGAAGTGATATTAAAATAACAACAACAGCAAAACCAAACGCTATATGATCCTATTTCCTTCCCCAGTTTGGGGGCAGGAAGACAGGTGGCCAGGAATGTGCTCCTGTGTTTAGAATCCCTGCACCTCCACCTGCTGGCAGACAGAGTACTTTTTGTTAAGCGGCTTAATACTTGGTCTGAGAGACAAATTTTGTGTTTTATAATTTGCTAATGAGGCAGAGTTAAATAAATGCTAAAATAAAAAAGGATATATCAATGGATATACCGAGGAGGGTACAATTCATTCTAGCTGGACAGTTTAAAGAAGTTTGTTCACATCCCATTTCCTTCATTGGGAAGCTAGGGTGTAAATTCAGAAGGTGGTGTCTGGGATTTACTTCCTGGGGGCCGGTTAGTGTAGTCTCTTACTAGATGTAACATTGGGTACTAAGAAGTAGGGGGTAAACTAATAATGTAAGAGACTACTGTTACTGAATTTTTGCTTATTTTCCTCTAGAATTTTTGTCTCCATGGCTGCGCTTTTAAAAGCATATTCTCAATCATACTGTATATGCAGTTGTGTATCTTATTTTATACATTTACTTATAAGTATTTTCACATTGTTTATTCCATGCAAACTTCACTTTCCATGAATGTTTTGTAGTCATCTAGAGAGTCATTATGCTATATATTAATTATTTTTACTAAATGATGGATATTTAGATTATTTTTTGTTTTTTTGAATATTAAAATATCAACGATGTGCCCTAGCCTTTTCCATATTAAGATCATTTCATTAAGATAGATTCTGAGAAATGGAATTATTGAGTTAAACAATATAAATATCTTCAAGGTTCTTGCTACATATTAAAGAATTGTGTTCTAAATTGATTTTTCTCATTTTATTGATATTTTCAGAGAGTTTCTGTTTCCTTGTACTCTTGTCGGTAGAGTGTATTATTATTTTTTCAGTATTTTAAAATTTAATAGGCATTGTTTTACTTTGCACTTCTCTAATCACTAGTAAGACTAAACATTTTAACATGTGTTTATCCACTAGTTATATTTCTCTTTTGTGAATTGTGTATTCATTTCCCTTGCTCATTCTTCTATTCTGTTGGGACATAGTACCTAGGTTTTTTGTTTTTGTTTTTTTAAAATCATCAATTTATGTTTACTCCATGTAGTATCTTCTATTCTTTTTTCTTTGGGATTTCTTATTGTTTTTATGTTTGGATATTTATATTTGATCCTATTTTTTAAAATAGTTTTGAGTGTTTTTCTCCCTTAATTTAACTGTTTAATCCATTTGGAATTTATTTTGTTGTGCGGTTAAAGTAAAAATTATTGGATTATCCTTACATTCTATTATGAATTTGACTCCTGTACATGCCCATGTGTTTGTGCATTAACTTTTACTGGTTTGATGTCAGGAGTTAGAGTAGAGCAGTAGGGTTCTATATAATGGTGATGTGGGATTATGGATAATTCACCTTTACTCATTTACCTTACATTGTTTTACACAACACAGATATACATATATGCACATACATCCATAAACACACACACATAATTTTATGCTTTAGAACTCTGAAGGAATATTAACCGTGCTATATTACCTTTTCACACGGTGATATATTTTCCATTATAAATAAAAGTTAATTTTTGTCGGATGTTCTGATTAGTGATAGTAATGCAAAGTCATGATGAATGTGCTGTTATGTAGTTTGCTATGTTAGGACACCACTTTGGGATTATTTAGTTTCGTTTGGTGATTAGATACGGTGCCAGCATTTCTCCTTTAGGGTTGACTAGTGTAGCATTATTAGTCATATTGCTACCTCCTCCTGAGATTTTCACTTGAGCATTAGAAATTTTTTTCCAGTGCAAAAATACAGTTAATATGCTTTAGGATTGCCATTTCTCCTACTGTAATTGTTTAATTAGCTAGCTTGGGAGTTCCTTCCTCTCTTATTTAGCTTGAGAAGTAATCCTATATTTCCTAACTTCTGACAGCATTATTATTTTCAAAAATGTAAAATGTTTTATTTATTTATTTTTTCTGTTTGGAAAAACATACACACATTTATTGTGCAATGCAGAAGAGTATGTAAGAGTTTGGTGATCTCAGAATAAGATTTCAGAGGTCACAGTGGAAGGGTTGGGGGAAGAGGTCATGGACATGGATAGGACTAGATTGTACCAGGACAGATATTGCATATTCAGTTAACTCCAGGAATTAAGCAGGTGTGTAAATGAGTATGGTGAGGATTGTGTGGTTCTAAGGGGATTAGCTACTATTAGCTCTAGCTGATTGTTTCAGTGGGGCTCAATGTTACCAGATGTTGTGTGAATTCTCTTAATTTCTAAATATTGGCAGGTCATACATTTGTGATCTTTCAGGAGATCTAGAGAGCGTTTGGGGATGACAGTCTAGAGGGAGATGAATGATTAAAGAAGGTTAGGCTTCATTACTGAGGTAAATAGATGTGAGGCATGATAGAATTTGTACATGAAGCCTATGAAATGATGGTGGGTAATTAGATTTCTTGCTCTGGTCTGGAATCTTTCTTTCTGAATTTGTTGGCTCTTTGAGGCTTGGCCTGATGTAATGATACCATAGCTAAAAGTGCTTCCAAATAAAGGCTTGCAGTCTGGTGAGTATGAAACACAAGTAAAGAAGAAATTATAACAAAGTACAGTGAATGTTGTAATAGGGGAAGTGCAGGATGTTTCTGAATCTCAGAAGAGGGATAACTAACCTAGATTTGGGTGATCAAGGAAGACCTCCCATAAAAAGAGGTGTATTCACTGAGACAAAGAAGTCTGATGAAGGTGGGGTGGTAGGTAGGGCCTGTTGTGTGTAGAGGACGGAGTTTATAAAGGCCTGAAGGCTAGAGAAGATGGTGCATTTAGAAACTGGAAAGTAGTTCACTTTTGTAACTATCCCTCATTTTTAACATTGCTTTATATCATTGGCAGTTTAGTTACTGTTTATACACAGTGAACTATGAGTTGCGTAAAAAGACCAATAAATAGATAACTGGTTGAATAAAAAGTGCAGTGATAAATGAATCTGTACAAATAGAAGACGGCTGCTATTGTATAGTAGGGTCCTTTGTGTTGAGTATTGGCTTTTTCATCAGAATAAAGATGTAATGAATAGAATGAATATGAGAAACAAGATTCTGAAGGCTCTTTATAGGGTGATGAATCTGCCTTCATCCAGTAGAGTAAAATTTTGTCTTGAGTTGAAATTTTATCTTGAGTACGTTGCACTGCTCTTAAATCTATAATAATTAACTGTTAAGAAAAGTATGAGAAAATTTTGTAAGCAATGTGTGTGTGTGTAGCAATCTGGTCATTCAGAAAAGCCAAGGATGCATGAGTAGTTTATTAATGAATGAGGGTATTCTGTTTGGAATACATCTGGAATGTTATATTCAGCTTTTGGTGCAGCACTCTAATAGGCTACAAGTGAAGTAGAACATCTTCAGGGAAATGGAAAGAGAGTAGCTATCCAACAAAACACTGTTGGATATGATGAGTAGTTAAAGGACTAAAAGGTGTTTTTAATTTGGAAAACAGAAAACTTTGGGGGCCATCGATATGGCTTTGTATTTTGAAAGGGTTAATCATGGAAAATTAATTAGAATCGTAATGTTTTGGCACCGATAATGGCATCATATCAGATGGATAGAAGCTTTGGGTTTGGGGAAAGATTAGGGTGCAGGAAGAAAGCGAAAGGATAGGAACTGACATTTCATACTTTAAATGTATTACATCATATAATCCTTATAACAGCCTATACGTTAAATATTACTTTAAGAATAATTTTGTGTATAAACATTTTTATAATATAAAATATTTTTACAAATTTGCTAATTCCACATTTGCATAAAATTACATTTAAAAGCTAATCCTCTACATCAAATGGCTTCTACATCCTGCTTTTACAAAACTAGCAAAGAACAAAAAATGCATTACAGGAATACATTTATCACAAAAATACCACAACAAGAAATAAGAAACCGAGGAAGCTCAACCTTCTATACACTACATCTTTGTGTTTCTTGTGAGCAGATTTTCCAATCTTGGCGTTTTCTGATTACAAGGACCTAAAGTACCAGGGATATGCTATATCATTTTCTTTCAAAAAAAAAAAAGACTTCTGCCAGGCCTTTGCAGAGCACATGCTTCCAAGGTAGCCAAATTATGCATGGCAATTGAATAACAGAAGCAGAAGCAACCAGTGCTTTTCATTAACAGCTCATGTAAGAGCTTTTATTAGTAACTTTAATGATTTTTTTCTTTGAATATAAAAACATAACATATTCTAAATACTTGAAGCTAGCTCCATCCAAAAGCTTTTCTACCTCAGGAATGTTTTTTGTGGATGGAGCACTGGTTGCATAAGAGTGTACAGCATAGTCTGTTAAATTACAAAGGTTCTGTTCTATGAGTGGCGAGTTATTATACAATTGGGCAGTGATCTCTAATGTGGCACCAGTAAAGGAAGCACTGCTGAAAAGGAGAGTGTTTTTAATATGTGCATTCGTAGGGTCTTAGGCTCAATTAGAGAAGGAATTTAGTTTGTAGTTTGCCCTGACTTTTAGTAACCTGAGAAGCAGAGATGAAGAAAGGAACAATTTTGCATGCAGAACAGCTAAAGAGAAATAATAAGACTCTAACTTTTCATTTTGCTTACTAAAAGCCTGTGCATGAATTCTGTCCCCACCCTATCTTCATAATAGCTGAGAGCACAGTCTCTTCTTACTCAACTACAAAACATATGATATTCGTCTGATACTGCTCTCTTCCTTAAATCTTCAATCAGCCCACCCTGTGCAGTAGAATACTCCATCAGCCTCATTAAATAGAAATTAAAATTGCTTCTGAATATTAATAAGGCATAGATCAGAATCATCTTAATTAAGATCATTGCCCAGAAGGGAGCAAACGTTAGCCCACGTATTTAAAATAAACATATTTAAGGCTTCCCTGGTGGCGCAGTGGTTGAGAGTCCGCCTGCCGATGCAGGGGACACGGGTTCGTGCCCCGGTCCGGGAAGATCCCACATGCCGCGGAGCGGCTGGGCCCGTGAGCCATGGCTGCTGAGCCTGTGCGTCTGGAGCCTGTGCTCCGCAACAGGAGAGGCCACAGCAGGGAGAGGCCCGCGTACCGCAAAAAAACAAAAATAAAAACAAACATATTTAAAAATAATATAAAAGCAAAAAGAGGTTTTCTCTCATTTAAGTAGATTATAGGGTATCAGGAAGAGAAAAAGCTCCTCCTCATACTTAGCATGTTTAATAGTATGTGTAAAGTATTGTGCAAGTTAGATGCCAAAAAATTTATTAAAAGGTCATGATGTTGTCTTTAATATTATTATAGTCTATGTGGGAAGACAAAACTATTATACATAGAAAGAAACTAAAATGGTAGTATATAAATAGCAAATAAATGTTATAGGCAATGTGTAGTAAAGGTTATCAGTACAGGGAGAGATCACTGTTAGATCTCTCTAACAGTGTTGGTGGAATGGTCAAGGAAAGCTAAATCAGAGAATTCACAGTCTCATAGTTTGAAAGGACCCCAAAAATCATTTTGTCTAATAACCCACTTAAGCGTTGACCATACAGTCAGATACCTCTAAAGATTGGAAACTTACCTCTTTGGATGAGGCTAAATCATAAAATATTCCTCAAAATAGATTTCAGAGCTATTATGCCACCTATTTATTATCTTAAGAGGAACTATATACTATGAAGAGTCTTTGGTATTCTCTTTTTTATAACCATTTAGTGTTTATTCTCTTCTTCTCAGCTAGATAAATGCTGAAAAACCCAAGCATTTCTATTGTTGAATATGAATGAGTTCATCTATAAGAATGAACTTAGGATATTTTCATATTCCATCATGCCTTATTCTTTTAAAGTGAAAAAACATGTGTTTTGGAATTTTAAATTATTTTTTTCTACATTTGGTGAGGTGTTCTGGGAGATGGAGAGAAGTATATCTTTAAATTACTTGATTTATGCAGTAGTCCTGATGTAGGAAAGGAAGGGCTACTGTTTAAATTCTGAATGAAGGTGAATTCAGAAGGGAGGGATAGATTAGTAGAAACTTTAGAGAGTAGCCAGAACATGTAAGTTTAGTCTCTGAAACCATGGAAGAGTTATAATTTTGTAAAATCCACAGTAAATTCATTTGAAACCATTGTTTACTGTAAATGATGACCAAATGTGAATTGGAGATGAGGGTATTCCTGAAGTTAGATTTGTAATGGATCTGCTCTGGTGGTCTTGAAGCAACGGAAGGAGAATAGGAATACCCACTGATATTTATACAATTCAGTAAGACTAAGAATCCCAAGAGAATGCATGACGTTTGGGATCTTTAACAAGACTGCAGGAATTTGGAGGTAATTGGTATGGCCTGGTGCCTTTCTTGGCATATGTTAGCAAATTATGGGGAAAAAAAAGTCCTTTTTCCAGATGTGTTACATGGGAGAGTTTTTCATGAGCTGCTGGAATGAGGACAATAGGAGAAACAAGAAACTGACGTTTCCTTGCCCTCCTTTGATGGTTAGGAGAGGGGGCCAGTCCCTCTTCGGAATCTGGAAATAAATTTTGTGTGAGAGATAACTGAAATTAGTGAACCTAGCAGAGCTATATTCAGGGTTCTGGACATGTACTTGACTATATAATTACAGACAAATATGAAAAGACTGTCTCATTTGAAATTTCATAAGTGAACGAATGTTAAAACAGTCTTTTTTTTAATGTCTCTTTTTATAGAAAAGAAAAACTTTATATGTTCCTGAGCATGGAAAAAGATATGGAAAGACAGACCACCAGGCTGTTATCATTGATTAGGAGGTAGAAGAGTGTAGTGGTTAATGTTGTATGGACTCTGCAGCCAGACAAGCTGTTTCAAATCCTTACTCTGCCACTTACATTATGTGTGACCTTGGGGAAGGTGCCTAACCTCTTGGTGTCTGTTTCTTCTTTCATAGGGTTGATATGAAAATTAAATAAGGTAATACTGTAAAGTACTTAGAATGGTGCCTTGCAAATGGTCAGTACTATATATAAATGCTTTTTAAAGTAAAATACAGTAAATAAGATTTTCTGACCTTGTTCTAAGGGGAGAAAATATAGAGTTACTCTTTATATCTTCAGTCTTCATTCTACTGAGGACTGAACACAGTATATTTGTAAGTGATTGTGTCATCATATTAATAATGTGTCACAATTTATTGAACCATTTCTCTACTATTGGGCATTTAAATTATTTCCAATCTAAATATTAGGGTCAAATGGCTCTTTCAAAGATCTTATAAATATATTACAAAGTTGTAAAAAACAGGATCTTAATCTGACTTAAATATTCATACAGATATGCTTTTAATTTAAAAGGGGTGGGGTGGGAGGAATTGGGAGATTGGGATTGACACATATACACTATTGATACTGTGTATAAAATAGACAACTGATGGGAACATACAGTATAGCACAGGGAACTCTACTTAATGCACTGTGGTGACCTAAAAGGGAGGGAAATCCAAAAGGGAAGGGGATATATGTATATGTATGGCTGATTCATTTTGCTGAGCAGTAGAAGCTAACACAACATTGTAAAGCAACTATACTCCAATAAAAATTAATTTTAAAAAGTATCTCTGATGGTTTTAATTGAGATTGAGTAAACAAAATCAATTTTTTTAACCTTAAGAATATCGCATTTTATATTCTATCCTATTGAACTTTATTCCCAGAAATGAACTGTGGTTTTTGAAAGAGCCAGTGAATTGCAAAATTAAGAAAAAATTATAGTTATTTCCTGTGGAAAGTTTTTTTACCTTTTTTGATTCAAAGACTAATGAAGAGGATATATATGAAACTGTAGTGTTGTGCCTCCTTTCTGGACTGTATCCAAATATTTAAGCAGATCATATTTAAATAGTACATTATCACTGTTTCCATTCCTATAAATGAGACAGTAAGATTAGAGCTTTTCCCCAAATTTTGATTTTCTATTTATGAGTCTAGGTGCAAGCGAAAGATAATTTGGTACACAAAACTCAGCCCATAGAATTTGGTTACCCTGAATAATGTTTGCATCTTTATATTAATTAACATTTATTAAACATCAACAGATAACGCCATCTTTATTGATATCTAGCTTAGACCTCTTTTGACCTTTGGCTTTTTTGACCATTTAAAAAAAATCACCCTAATTTCTTTTAGTTAACAAAGAATTTTCACTTTATTTCTTTTGTCCTTTAAAAATTTTATGGAGTTTATATTCATATGCCCCTTAGAGTTTTTAAAACCTGAGTCATAAAAACATAAAGTATGCAGATGAAAAATAATACAGGCACTGAATTATTTAATTCCTTCTATGTGTTTGTTGCTTTCCACATAATTTCATTAACTTCACAGTGACTCTGTGAGGTTGATATTATCTCATTTTTATAAAGGTGAAAACTGAGGCTTTGAAAGTTAAACATTACTTGATCTAAGTCACATACCTGGTAGTTAGTACAGCAAGAATTCAGACCCATCTTAAACTGGTATCACATACTTCTTTCATCATACTAGGTTCTCTAAATATCTAGTATTTTCACTGTTATAATTATTTAAAAATATTTCTTGTTTTTTGATCTTTCTTCTTTGAGATTCTTATTATTTGGACACATATGTAGAAGAGACATAGGGAAAAGAAAAGGTTAATGCTACCTACTTTCTAGGGATATTACTGCTTTTATAGTAGAACAGGGTACTGCTTTATCACATTGTGAGTGTTCCTCAGATTTTCTCAGGCTGGAGTCCTTGCTTCTCTCAATCTTCAGTACTTACTGAAATTTGCCTAAAATTTGATACTCTGATATGTTTTTTAGCCACATCATTTATATTTCCTATATTTAGTGGTATTTTGCTTTGTTTTAAATCTTAGTTTTGCCATACTGTTAATGAAACTTTATTCATAAGTGTTTGAACTTATTCCTAAGATTCCTATTGATTATAGAATAGTTACATATTACATAGACCAGCCATCAATGCTGTCCACAGCTTGTCACAGCCTCTCTCTCTTATCTCATTGTCCTTTTTTCCTTTATTCAAACATTCTCTTCCCGCCCAGATTGTCCTGTGAACATCTCAGGACCTCAGTTGGCCTCCTAAATCCTTTGCTTGTAAGTAAAACCTAGCACTATATTCAGATCCCAGTCAATTGCTACCTTCTTCATATAGGTTTCTTGGTATCTTCAGTTAACTTTCTTAAAATTTTTAAACTTTAAAATAATTATAGAATTACAAAGGTTGCAGGGATAGTTTGAAGAAGTCCTGTGTACCCTTTACCCATTTTCTCCCATTGGTCACATCTTACATAATTATAGCACAGTATTAAAACCAGCGAACTGACAGTGGTACAGTGAGTATGTATGGATGTGTATGTGTCATTTTATCATTTGTGTAGGATATAGAACTATTCCATCACCACAGAGATCTCCTGGTATCAGTGTTTTACCAATTAAAGTGTAGAAATCTCTCCTCTCCATGTCTCTTTACTCTCCCTTGAAGATAGTATAGTTGTCTTAAAATTTTCCTCTCTATGTGTTGAAATCCCTACCAGACAATACCATATTATATTTTTGCTTTGATCATTGAATATAATTTAGAAAACTCAAGAGGAGTAGGAAAGTCTATTGTACTTATTCATGTTTTTTCTCTTTCTCTTTTTTCTCCTTCCTTCTTTCCTGATGTTCCAAGATTCATTCATTTATCATTTCCTTTCTATTTAAGAACATCCTTTAGGCATTTTTTAGGGTAGGTCTGTGGTGACAGATTCTCTTAGTTTTCCTTCATCTTTATGTTTTGAGACATTCTGATGACAATATCTGACATGATTTTCCCTTGACTTTTTTTTTGCTATTTATTTATCTATTTATTTTTTATTGAGATGTAGTTGATTTACAGTATAAAGTTTCAGGTGTACCACATAGTGATTCACAATTTTTAAATTTTATATTCCATTTAGTTATTATAAAATATTGGCTGTATTCCCTGTGCTGTACAATATATCCTGTAACTTACTTATTTTCTACATAATAGTTTGTACCTCTTAATCCCCTTCCCCTATCTTGCCCTTCTCCACCTTCCCTCTCCCAGCTGGTAACCACTAGATTGTTCTTGATATCTTTAATTTTGTTTTTAAATATTCACTAGTTTATTTTTTAGATTCCACATGTAAGTGTTAGCATATAGTGTTTGTCTTTCTCTGACTTATTTCACTAAGCATAATACCCTCCAAGTTCATCCATGTTGTTGCACATAGCAAAATTTCATTCATTTTTATGGCTGAGTAGTATTCCACTGTGTGTGTGTGTGTGTGTGTGTGTGTGTGTGTGTGTGAGAGAGAGAGAGAGAGAGAGAGAGAGAGAGAGAGAGAGAGAGAGACATCTTTTTCCATTCATCTGTTGATGGACACTTAGGTTGCTTCCATATCTTGGCTATTGTAAATAATGCTTCAGTGAACTTTGGGTGCATATATCTTTTCATTTCCCCTTTACTCTTAAAGGATAATTTCACTGGATATAAAATTTGAGGTTGGCTGTTCTTTTTTTTCAGCACTTGGAAGATATTGTATCATTTCCTTTGTCCTCCATAGTTTCTGATATACAGTAGTATTATTTGAATTGCATTTTGTGTCTCCTGCCACATATGGGAAGTTTTTAGTCATTATTTCTTTAAATACTTTTCAGCCCCACTGTCTTTCTCCTTTCCTCTGGGATTCCAATGCTAAGAATATATTTCCAGGTGTCCCAGGGGCTCTATTTATTTGTTTATAGTCTATTTTCTCTCTGTTGTATATATTGTTTTCTTCTCAAGTTAACTAATTGCTTTTTCCTCTGTCTTCTCCAGTTAGCCATTGAGCCTATCCATTGAGACTTTTAAATTTCTTGGTTATTGTAGTTTTTAGTTCTAAAAATGTTTTTAGCTCTCCGTAGTGAGAGGAATGAGGAGAAGTGCATCCTTTTCATGAGTTAGCTTTTGGGTAGTACTTTACAGTTGACAGTCCATTTGTTTCAAGCATGTTTATAATTGTTTGTTGAAGCATTTTTACGGCTGCTTCAGAATCCTTGTCAGATAGTTCCAACATCTGTGTCATCTTACTTTTTTTTTTTTTTTTTTTGTGGTACGTGAGCCTCTCACTGCTGTGGCCTCTCCTGTTGGGAGCACAGGCTCTGGACGCGCAGGCTCAGCGGCCATGGCTCACGGACCCAGACGCTCTGTGGCATGTGGGATCCTCCTGGACCGGGGCATGAACCCATGTCCCCTGAATCGGCTGGCGGACCCTCAACCACTGCGCCACCAGGGAAGCCCTGTGTCATCTTACTTTTGGTGTCTATTGGTTGTCCTTTTTTTTTTTTTTTTTAAGTTCAAGTTAAAAGCTTCCTGATTCTTGATATTATGCATGATTTTTTATTTATTATGTGTGTTTTACATATTATGAGGTTAGATCTTATTTAAATTTTCAATTTTAGCAGATATTTTTAGCTGTGCTGGACTGTTTCAACAGAGAAGTTGGTTACATTTTGCTGCCAGTTGTAGTAGAAATTTGGGTTCCCCACTTGGCCTCCTTTGACACCCTGGGAGGAAGAGTGCTTTGTTACTAATAGAAGAAGGTAGGATTTCAGGTTTCCCCCAGGCTTTCACTGACACTTTCTTGGCTGAGAAGGGGAGAGACACCTTGATAATGTTCCTCAAGTGGCCTGTACTGACCCTGCAGTGGGAGAAGGATTTGTTACCACTGGATGATGGTAAAAGTTCTGACTTTCCCCACTGGGCCTCCTTTGACACTACCTTGTTGGGGTGCGGGAGAGGAATACCTCACTATTACTTTATTGGGGTTGAAATCTAGGATCCCCTCATAACCTCCACTGACACCATGGGGAGGGGCCTTGTTACTACCTGATGAGGGTGGGAGTCTCTTCCCAACTTGGCCTTTTCTGTTGGGGTGGGAGTGGAATTTGCATTTTTCCCCCAGGGTGTTTGGCTGGAGTGGGATTCTTACTTTCTAAAAGTGTACTATCTTGCTAGATTGACCCTTTCCTAGTCCTTTGGCTAGAGAGAAGGGGCTTTTCTTTGACTTTGTCTGCTTTGGTTGGTTTTTCTTGATTGTTAGTTTCTCTTATACCTGCTCTGGGATATATGAGACCAAAACAAAACAAAAACAAAAATAATAACAAAAAACCCCAGGGAACTTAACCTCTGTGATGTTCCTCAGTTTCTGTGGTCCCTAGGCAGTCTTTCTCCTTCTCTGTACCTTTCAGAATCTTCATGTTTGTTTTATACATAATATCCAAAATTTTTAGCTCTACTTATTTGAAGGAATAGGGAGAAGCATGGTCAACTTAATCTTCCGTTAGTTAACTTTTGTACATTACTTGCAGTTGGCAAAATACTTTTATATATATCATCTCACTTGATTTCTCATAAGAATTTTATGGGGTATAGCTGTTGGTATTATTTTCTACTTTTAATAGGTTTAGATTTGGGCTCAGAGGTTTAAAAAGAAATTGAGGAACAGAGCTCAGATTAGAAACTCAGCAATTCTTGTTCTACATTTCTTTTTCCTCCACTCTACTAGTTTGCTTCCCCGTCACTCCAGTCTATAGTAATCCTCCTTCATTTGAATGAGAATAGCATTTACTCTCTGATCATTAATTTGGTAATCTTCATGTGATTTTTTAAAAATTGAATCTTATTTCTTTATGTATTTGCCTTGACTCTATAATGAGGTTTTAAATTCTTTAAATGAATGATTATCCTCCTGAGCCTCATTTCATCTTTGGTTTCTTGTCCAATGTCTTGATCATAATTGGTATTTAAAAACGTTGCATTAAATGAATAGCTTGTGTCTCCTTCTTATGTTACTGCTTCAGATTGGCTATATCAGTGTCAGTGAGTAGTACATTTTGATTCTTTTGTAGGAGGTGTTGGCAGGAAAGATGGAAGGAGTAAAATGATGTTTTTGATAAGGGCAGTTGAATGGAAACACAGAGTTATGGGCAGAAGTGGGCTTCCTTCTTTTCATCTCCATCTCTATCTTCATCTCTATCTATTCCTCCTTTCTTTTTTCCTCTGTCTCTGTCTATTTCTCTCTTTCTTCCTCTTTCCATAACCAGCTTGGTTTGGCATTGTATATTGTTCTTAATAGTCTTGTGCTAGGTACTGCTTAGGGTTTCCTAGTCTCTCTCCCACTTATGCCCCTCTGGCTGCCATGTTTTCTATTCCCCCTTTTCATTGCCTTTCCCGTCTTTCCATTATTTTCTCCATGATTTCCTAGTGGTTTAAGCTATTTTAAGAACATTTAAAAAAATATATAGGGCACTTGTCCCCCAAAGGGCTCTACAACCTGGTTTGATGCACTTGTAATAATGTCCAGGTTTTGTCCTTGGCCACTTTTTTGGTTTGTACTGTAGGCTTTCTGCCTAAGGAAACATGAAAACTGTCAGGACTTCAACTATTATCTATGTATCATTGACTCCTAAATATCTTTGTCTGCTCTGAACTCTTACCTGAATTCCACTCCTGTTTTTTGACTGCAGGACAGCTTCATCTTGATGAAACTCAAAACTCAAAATGGTGCCTAAGACTCAAATTGTCTGAAATTAAACTCATATTCATTCACCCTGTACGGCTGAACAAAGTTTTCTCTTCTCTTTTCTTTCTCATTTGGTAGCTGCACTAACTAGTCTTTCAAGTTAGCGACCTAGACATTCATCTTTCTCTCTTCCTCTTTTTACATGCACTTCATTATTACAGTCTGCCCCACCATTACTACTGCTGCTACTGCCACAGTTGCCAAACCATTTTTCAGTATTCATGCTTTGGCATGCACTATTCTGAGCTCTTTACATGTGTTAACTCATTTAATACTCACAGTACACCTATGAAGTAGGTGCATCCCTATTTTACAGATGAAGAAATTGCCCAAGATCATACAGCTAGAGAGTGGAGGAGCTTGGCAGGTTTTAAGAGCAGGTGTCTGCTCTTACCAAGTCTTGAAGATATTTTTTGAATCTTCCACCTCATATCCACCTATACTACTAATGCCCCAGTTTAGACTAGGTTATTATCCTAGGTTAACAAACTTTACAGCCTTCTGTTGTTTCCTCCTTCAGGTCCATTCTCTACATAGTCATTAGGATGACAGCACTAAAGAGCAACGTTTTTCAAATAGCAGTAGTTCCCAACACTTGGGAATAATATCCAGGCTCTTAACCCAGTATCCAAGGCTGTCCATTACTGTCTGGTTCCTGTCTAGTTCCTGTTCTTCTCCTGTCACTTCTTGTGCCTCTTTTCATTCTAGCACCTGTAAAGTTGATGGTTTCTGAAGTTATTTAGACAGAAACTGGTTATGTGAGCATTCGTTTTTTTAACTCCTTCATGGGCTCCTTTGTCATCCACTTTTGGTGTCCTGCCTTAGCCCATGAATCTTCTTTTTCTGTGTTCTTGCCATTGTACCTTTCCTCATATTCTCTCTTGTGCTTGGTATATTCTTCCCTTTTGGCTGAACAAACCTAGAAGATTCAGTTCCAGGTCACCTTATCTTAGAAACCTTCCCAGAATTCTTTCTCCCATTTCCTCCCTTTGTGGGCTAGTGTGGTACCCGGTACATACCTCTGTCATTGCACTTAGTCTTCAGTGCACTGATTCGTTTTTGTTGGTCTTGCCCAGTCAGTTGGACTATTTGAGGGTAAGACCATGTCAGTGATATTGGCATATAGCATTGACAGGGTGCCTCACACACAGTAGGTATTTAATAGACGTTTGTGTGTTTGAGCTGAATTGTTATATTCACTTTTATATTTCTAGTATTAGCCACTGTATGTGTCATATACTTGTTGCTGTCTTGGTAGGTGTTATATGAATTCAATTTGTTGATATGAAGCTGTGAGTTTTTTCACTGCACACAGAAATGAAACTAAACAGAAGTACATGTGGACAAGTTCATTGCTAAAATAGCCCATTTTGAAATGTTTCATTTATTCTTCTAAATATGGAATCAGTAATTTTAAGGTAAGTAAAATACTTTTTATAGTATTTTACTGGAAGCATGGTATATTGGATGTGGTGGTTCACATCTTGTTTCTGCTTTTCTAAGTGATAGTGGACCAGTAATATGTATCTTTTAACTTTGGTTTTCTCATCTGGAAATGCTGGCAATTAATGCGGAGAGTCTCCATGGACCAATGTAAATACATGTTATTGGAAATTGCTAGGCCATCATCAATACTTTTATAAATATTTACCTTTTGTCCTGATCTGTTCTTCGTGTATTCTCTCATACTTTGCTTTTTCTTATGATCACCTGTTCATACCACTGGGTTTCATTAAGGTTTCTTGGGAATTCATTTAGCCTATGTTTTCTTTGGTGATTCTTTCTATTTTCTATACAGGCTAATTCTTGCCCCTGCCCTTGTATTTTTGTTGTTGCTGTTGTTGTTGTCAGTTTTCTCCCTTTGACATTGATGACGTCAGGACTTTATTCCTGTAGTCTAACAATATCCCTACCATATCCTGCCAAATTGTTTTACAGCTCTTTGAATCTGATCAAATATACCCCCTGGGGCTTCCCTGGTGGCGCAGTGGTTGAGAGTCCGCCTGCCAATGCAGGGGACACGGGTTCGTGCCTCGGTCTGGGAGGATCCCACATGCTGCGGAGTGGCTGGGCCCGTGAGCCATGGCCGCTGGGCCTGCGCGTCTGGAGCCCGTGCTCCGCAATGGGAGAGGCCACAACAGTGAGAGGCCCGCATACTGCAAAAAAAAAAAAAAAAAAAGAAAAAAGAAAAATACCCCCTGCATTTTTGGACACTTGGCATGTAGAACTCTGAAAACAACCCTACACATTTGTTACACAGCTGTAATCTACTAGTGTTCGAAGTGCTTTGCATTGACAGTTTAATCCCTGTCACATCTTTATGATTTATATTGGATAGGATGAAAAAATGACAGGATTAGCCTTGTGCTTACCAAATTTGTCAGTAAGAAGAAAAAAAAGTGTTTAGCTTTCCATTCTGTGCTTACTCTGCCTTCTTTGAGAGTGTTATTATCCAAGAGTGAAATTTTTACCATATTAATTTTACCATATTAATTTTTGTTTGCAGTCATTTCCAATTTTACTCACATGAGAATATGTGTGAGTCAGTATATAATAGAGATTGTGTGTAGATCCTAAGCAGTTTGCACTAACATGTGAAGAAGAATGTTATGAGTGTATTAGGTTCTAGTTTTGCCCTAGTCTTGCTTGTGACTTTAGTGAAGTCATTTAAACTTCTTCAATGTGTTTTCCCAACCATCACGTGATGTGGTTACCTTCTAGAATAGATCAAAATTATGAGAACTGCCAGCAGAATCAGCAATTCTGAGAATACTTGCTAAATACTTTGAGAGTGAGAGCCCTGACCTTTTAGATCTTTTAACAGTAGATTCTAGTATAAACCTTTAGGCTCAGTCTTCACTGTCACTTGACTTTGTATTCTATTTAAATTTGTCCTTCTTATTCTTTACATGTACCTGCATTTTCTTAACATGATTTTTCTTAGCCGCAGTCTTCTTCTTATGATAACTGACACTAAAATTATTGCTTCTGTGATTTTATCCCCTTCCATGACTATGAGAATATAACATACTCCAGGGGATAAAAAGAAGGAAGACAGGAAGATGTCAACCTCTGTTTCACCTTTTATCTCTTGAGAATACCTTAGTTTTAGTAAGTTGCCTACCTGTTTTTTGACCTTTGTTGGTCTTGCATGGAAATGATAAATGCTATGTAACATCTGTAGACAGTTAATTATAAATTTGCACAATATGTTCTTTGGGGTCATGTGTTTTTGGCTTTATAAAAGAAGTAAAATTTTTTTTACATCTAATTTTTTTCTACATCCAGTTTCAGTTGTGGGTGTTTGGAATAGTTTGTTACCCACATCTTTTGGTTTTTTATGGGGCTCTTGGCCTAAGAACATTGTGACCATTTCAGTATTCCACTATTTTTTAAAGTGTTCCAAAGGCTACATTATTGGAACTTCCCTTATGTAGAACATAAAAGTGTCATTGTTGTTGTTTTTAAAATTGCAACCATATTTTTTTTATTAAAATCAGTTGCAATTCCAGTGAACAATAAGTCAGAAAATTTTCCAAACATTTGCCTTGAGCTGTTGTTTCTATTTTTAATTTTATGGAAACTAACTTTTTTTCTGATTATAAAAGTAATATATGTTCATTCTAGAGAACTTGGAAAATGTTAAGAGGTACAATGAATAAATACACATCAATAATGATGTATCAGCCAGAAAGAGATTGTTAGCATTTTAACAGATTATACTTTTTTGAGAGATATATAAAGACACATATTTATTAAAAACAGACATCATATTTTTAAATAGACTATTGGATGTCTAGACTATATTTTTCATTTGTTATAAAATATATAATGCATTAAAGTATATAATATATGAAAATATATAATAAATGTATAATATATGAAAATTATAAAACATAAAAGTAAGATAAACATCTTTGTCCTGTTCTCCAGCTTAAGATAGATATTATCAGCAAGTTTGAAGCCCTCTGAGTAGATCAATTTCATCATATCCCTGCTTCTTCCTCTACAAGATATAACTAGTATGCTACATTTTGTGTACATCATTTACTTCTGTTTTTTGTAGTTATGTGTCTAACCATATATACTGTATTATTTACTTTTCCTTGCTTTTGATCCCTACGAAAAGGGTAACATATTTGAGGCTTGTATTTTATACTCAATATTATGTTGCTACAAATCGTCTGTGTCTTTGTGGCTCATTTATTTTTTTTGCTCTATCAAAATATCATGAGGTACTTCACCATTCATCTGAAGGTGGACATTTGAGGATGGCTCAAGTTTGATAACCTCAAAGTAGTATAGTATGGTTTGGTATATAAAATTATATATATAAAGGTTATGTGTGTGTGTGTATTATATTATAGTGCTTACTATCACTTTTTGTTTTATTTAGTTTGAAGCTGTGTTATTAGGTGTCCAAATCTCATTGTAATATTATTTTTATCTCTCGTAATGATTTTGCCTGATATTTTGTGTGATATTAAAAGAACTATGCTAGTATATATGTAAGTGTGGTTAGTATTTTTATTATTTTCAGTTTTTTTGAAAATAAGTTTTTAGGTGTGTCTCTTGTGAATAGCATATGGCTGGACTTTTAAAACAATCCAGTTTGATCTATTATCAGTGCTATTTATATTTATTAACAGAGGTATTCAGTCCTGTTAGGTCTATATTTATTAACAGAGGCATTCAGTTTACATTTAGTCTACTACTAGTACATTCAAAATTTTATCTATCATTTTAATTTGTGTTTTCTGTTTTTTGGCTCTTCTCTGTTTCTTTCTCACCTTTTCTTGCCTCTTTTTGGATTGATTTTTTAAAATCCTTTATTCACTGTCCCTCAATTATCTCTCCCTCTTTGAAAGTTATACACACTTTCTGTTCTTTCAGTGGTTACCCTAGAAATTACAACATACATCCTTAACTTACGAAAATCTAAAGTTAATTAAACTTTTACTTTCCTCCTGGGTAAGGACTTCAGAACACCTAAATTCCGTTTACCTTCCACCTGATTTGTGGTATCATTGTTCTATATTTTAATTTTCTTTTTATTCCTGCTTGACATTATTATAATTTCATAAAATAAATGTTAGTTTATATTAGCCTTCCATTTGAGATCACTTACCTTCTGCCTGAAGAATGTCCTTTATAATTTCCATTGATGGAAGTCTGTCTGCAACTAACATTTTTAGTTTTGTTTTCTGCTATTTGGCTTGAAATTTATTTCACCCTTATTTTTTTTTTAACATCTTTATTGGAGTATAATTGCTTTACAGTGTTGTTAGTTTCTGCTGTATAACAAAGTAAATCAGCTATATGCATACGTATATCTGCATATCCCTTCCCTCTTGCATCTCCCTCCCACCCTCCTTTTCCCACCCCTCTAGGTGGTTGCAAAGCACTGAGCTGATCATGGCACCCTTATTCTTAAAAGTAGGAATGTAATTCTGAGATTGCAGTTATTTTCCTTTAGTACTTATCATATGGTAGCGCACTGTCTTCTAGCTTCTTTTTTTGATGGTTTTAAATTAGCTGTCAGTCTGACTCCCACTTTGAATGTAATTTTTCTTTTTTCCCCTTGTCTTCTTTAAAATTTTCTTCACGTCTTTGGTTTTCAGCTGCTTCATTGTGAAATGTTTGTGAGTAAATTCCTTTTTATTTATACTGTTTTGATTTTATTGCATGTTTGATTAGTGTCTTTCATCAGTTCTGGAAAATTCTCAGCTGTTCTTTTTAAAAATATTTTCCTTGCCTCAATCTCTCTGTTTTCTCTTTCTGGAATTTTAATTAAACGCATATTAGATTAATTTCACTCTAAACTCCATGTTTGTTATTTCCTGCTCTATATTTTTCATCATTTTTCTCTGACTTGATTCTCTATAATTTCTTCTGACCTTTCTTCCAGTTAATTAATTCTTTCTTCTGCTGTGTCTTATTACCAGTGATATACACTGAATTTAAAATTTGTGTTTTTTTCCCATTTCTAGGATTTCTATTGTTTCCCCAAATGTGGAATCTCCCCTCCTAACAGTTTTCTATTAAAATTTTTTTTTAATTGAAGTATAGTTGAATTACAATGTTGTTAATTACTGCTGTACAGAAAAGTGACTCAGTTATACATATATATGTACATTCTTTTTCATATTCTTTTCCATTATGGTTTATCACAGGATATTGAATACAGTTCCCTGTGCTATATAGTAGGACCTTGTTATTTATCCATTCTGTATATACCAGTTTAATAGTTTTCTATTTTTATAAGATATTGTCAACAATTTTATTTTCTTAAAACAGATAAAGAATAGCTGTAATATCTGTGCCTATTAATTCTAATACCTGAAGTCTTTGTGGGTATTTTTCTGCTTGTTCATACTCATGGATCTTGATTTTCTTTTTTGCCTAGTTTCCTTTGACTCTGTCATGACTATTACCATTGGAAAAATGTGTGTGTGTGTGTGTATTCCTTGAGGTCTGTCAGGTACCTAGTAGCACTGCCAATAAGGGAGTTTCTTAAACCAAACTCACGTGATCCATCAAGGTATGGGCTTCAAATTCTTGTGAGGCTTTGGCTATGATTACACCTTCCTCAGCATCTTGTTTTTGTTTTCCTCCTCTACTCCCTGACCTAACTCCCTGCCTTATTTTTGTTGTTGTTGTTGTTAATATTGTGTTCTGCTCTGCACCAAGGTATCTTGCCTTTGACTCCCCTCTGGATGGTAAGGATTTAGTGATCTATCCTTACTTCTAGGGTGTAGTTGTCCTTTGAAGCTCTTTGTGGGGAGAATCTTGGATTCTTGGATGGATTTGAGTCATTCTGCCTTCCTTGCCCTTTCAGGCTCCCAAGATGAACCTCAAGTTTCTAGAATTGTAATTGGGAAATGTCTTCAGTTCAAAATCAGTTTGGTGCTCTGGTATTCTCCTTACTTCTCTGGGTATCAGGTTTCTTCTGGAATTTGTCCTGGTGTTTTCACAGTAGCTTATTAACACTTCATTGCTTTTTTACGTGATGTTTTAAATGTTTTAGCTAACATTTACTTGTTTAAGAAGAAATGTTGGTTTGAGTAACCAAGCTCTCTGGTACTAAAAATAGAATTTCTGTTGTGATTTGTTGTTGTTGTTAGTGCTAACTCAGTTTCTTTGGACCTTTATTTATGGATGCTATAGTCCTTATGAGAAAATTGTATTAGCAGCTGCTCGTGGGGTGAGGGACATTGATTATTTAATTCCAATGTAAATTAAATTTTCAACTTGGTATTTTTTGAGCCCCAGATCTATATGCAGGCTGTGTAGTGGCCACAAATGCTCAGGGAAAGTCCTCTTCTTATTCCCTGGTCCCCTGTCCATGAATAGTTATTGTGGAAGCAGGCATGTGTCCATGCTATATGATTTTGTGGGATATATATTTCTCTAGTTCACTTGTGATTAAGTGTGTAGCCCTTTGTTGTTACTGCCTTTTTACCACATCTCCAGTTTAGTTCCTTGCCCTGTGTGAGCCAGAGGCTTTCTTTCCTGTCCCCTTTGTGTATTTATTAAAAATGAAGCTCTTGGCCAAGGGTTGGCAAACTTTTTCTGTAAAGGGCCAGATAGAAGATATTTTAGGCTTTGCAGGTCATACAGTCTCTGCTGTTGTGATATGAAAGCAGCTGTAGACAATACTTAAATGAATGAGCATAGGTGTGTTGTAAAAAACTTCATTTATGGACACTGAAATTTGAGTTTCATAAATTTTGTTAAGATTTCTTCTTTTTTATTTTCAACTATTAAAAAATTTAAAAACTATTCTTAGCTTATGACTATAAGCTGGATTTGGCTTGTGGGCCATAGTTTTCCAACCCCTGCTTTAGGCCATTAAGATAGCTTTCCTCTCTGCTGCTCTCATTCCTGGCTCTTTTAGAATTTTTCTCACTTCCAGGAAAGCTTAATATTCATTTTAATATGAAATTTAAAAAGTACATTTTCTGTTTTATCCAGCATTTTAGGTGTTTTGCAGTAGGAACATTTCAGAGTATATATATATATGGCCAGATTCATGTTTATTTTATCATTTCATATTTAGTAATACATAGTGAAATATGAACAAAAAGGCAAAACATTCCCTCTTTGAGATTTTATGACCCTTTCTGATCCTTATTTTACATTATTCACAATCTCCGTACTTATTATTTAATGAATATATAATATTCTTTGTCTTACTGTACTACAGTTTCTTCAGTTAACTTCCTTATTTGGGAATTGGTTTTTTTTCCCCTCAGCTATTTGTTTTTGTTGTTGATTGTAACTGAGTAGTATAGCAAATAAAAAAAGTGGAAATAGTTTCTGTCTCCCATCATGGTTCATTTTGTTAAGACAGTTTAAAGCACTTAAAGGGAGGAGCTTCTTGAAGAGAAAATAAGAGAAGATCTTATTTTATTCTTTTTTCACTCCAAATGACCTCTGCATAACAAATGCCTGCTCAATAAAATGTTTTGTTATATAAACACTACTCATTAAGTTAAAGTAAATTGAGAGGTTTAACTCTGATTTTATTGTCATTGTTTTAATAATAAAACAACTCAAGTTGTTTGTCCTTAGCCTTCCCCCAAACAAGGATGGAACAGTTCCTCTTCTACCTATCCCAGGGAACCTAAGCCAGTATTTATTGTGGCTTGAAAAATACCAAATACTACTGAGCTGAATGACTTTCTTAAAAGTAGATTTTGTTCTCTTTTCAGGACATATAATAAGAAAAATTTGGGTACAGGAATCAGTTCTTTAATGTTTGGATTGTATACATGTGCTCAGAAGAGAAAACTTGAAACAGTGGTGCTTTAAAAAAAGGTGGGGGGGTTATTTTTGTTTTGTAACACAAAGTAGGGAGGTAGGCAGTTCAGGGCTGTTGCAGTTGGGGCCCAGGCTTCTTCTATCTTTCTGCTCAGAAATCCGTAACATGTAGATTTTACCCACATGTTTTCTTCTCGTAATTTCACGATGACTGTTCTGTTACCAGTGTAATGTCAAGAAGAGAAGGGTAAGAGGTAAAGGGGAACACAAACTTAGCTGGGTCTTTACCCTTTTAAAGAGTGTTCCTAGATGATTTTTGTATACAATCAAAATGTAGTTTTTTACTTAAGCACACTGCTATTTTTAATAAAACTGGAAATCTTTTAGAATGGAAGGAGAGAATTGATCGCGGATAGGCAAATGTCAAATCTGCCTCATTTAGGATGATACTTTTGTAGAAACCTCAAAGGAGAGGTCATAGAATTGAAAATTTTACCTTCAGGCATGTGGTGCTCATCATACTTGGTACACCAAGAAGAGAATTTTTTAAAATCTATTATGTGGAAAATATATAGATTTCTTTAATTTACTTTGTTCCTTTTTCTGTGCATTATTGCCAGTGTGTGTGTACATTTTATAAGATTTAGATATTACTTATACAGTTTTTAATCTTGATTTTCACACTTGAAACATTATTTAGTAAGATTTTACCACATTGTTAAAATTCCTTATAAACATTTTTGAAGGTTACACATAGTATCCCATGATATTGGTGTACCATAATTTGTTTACCAGTTCTCTTGCTATTAAACATTTATTTAGTTAGTTTGATTTTTACTAATGTAATTATAATTTTGGGGAAATAGTTTGAGATTTACAGAAAAGTTTCAAAGATAATACAGAGAGCTCTTGTATGCCCCTCACCCAGTTCCCCCATTGTTAGCATCTTACATTTACACTTATCAAAACTAAGAAACCAGCATGGACACATCACTGTTAACTAAATGCCAGAGTTTATTTGTATTTCACCAGTTTTTCCATTAATATCCTCTTTCTGTTCATTGATTCAGTTGAGGGTAGCACATTGTTTAGTTGTCCTGTCTCCCCATATTCCTCTGATCTGTGATAATTTCTCACTCTTTCCTTGGTTTTCATGACCTTGGCAGTCTTGACACTTACTGACTAGGTATCCTGTAGAATGTGCCTCAATCTGGGTTTGTCTGATATTTTTCTTATAGTTAGACTGGGGTTGTGGGTTTGTGGAGAGAATACCACATAAGTCAACTTCCCTTTTTATCTCATCATATCGGGGAATGTGTGGTATCCACATAGCATCACGGGTGATGTGACCCTTCATCACGTGGATAAGGTGATGTTTGCCAGGTTTCTTCACTGAAGAGTTACAGTTTTTCCCTTTCCTTCCTCTTCTTTGGAAGTGAGTCACTAAGTGTAGCTTACACTTAAGGTGGTATTGTGTGGTGGGGTGGGGTGGGGAAGAGCAGATTAAGCTTCACCTTCTGGAAGGAGTATCTACATAAATTATCTGGAATTCTTCTGTAAGGAAGATTTGTCCCTCTCATTCCCCTATCATTAATTTATTGGTTCAATCCTTTATTTATATCAGCATGGACTCATGTATATTTTATACTTTGAACTGTAATCCAAAAGTGTATTATTTATTTAGTTTCTCAAATCATTCTGGTTTAGGTCATTGTAAATTCTTTAAAGGCTGTTTTCTATATCCTGTTGATATACTCCCATTAAAATTTCTTTTTTAGCAGTTTCTTACCTTTTAGTACCACAAGATGCTCCAATCTCATCTTTTATTTTTCCGGTCTTAGTCCTAGAATCATCCATTGCTCTGGGTAGCCCTGGTTCCTTTTTATTGGAGAATGGCATTTAGAAACCAAGATCTGGTTGCTCATTGCTGCTAGGGTATCATTGCTTCTAGTCCCTCGGTAGAAAGAGCTGCACTGTGTATGTGTGGAACCAATGAATACACACATGTAGATTAAGTTTCATTATGTATTTTAATTGGTTTGACCATTTTATTATTATGAAATCTACCACTTTATCTCTGGTAGTAGGCTTTGTCTTGAGATTAATTTTGCCTGATAGTAATATAGACACACTAGTTATTTTTTAGGATTACTGTTTGTGTGTTGTCTTTTTCCATCTTTTTTTTGTTTATTTTTTATTGAGATATAGTTCATTTATAAAATTATATGTTTCAGTTATTTTAAAATATTGGCTATATTCCCTGTGCTGTATAATATATCCTTGCAGCTTATTTATTATACATAGTAGTTTGTATCTCATAATCCTCTAGCCCTATCTTGCCCCTTCCTCCTTCCTTCTTTCCACTGGTAACCACTAGTTTTCTATATAGATCTGTGAGTCTGTTTCCACATATAAGTGATAACATACAGTATTTGTCTTTCTCTGCCTGACTTATTTCACAAGCATAATACCCTCCAAGTCCATCCATGTTGTTGCAAATGGTGAAATTTCATACTTTTATATGACTGAGTGGTATTACATTGTATATATCTACCACATCTTCTTATCCGTTCATCTTGGCTATTGTAAATAATGCTGCTACAAACATTGGGGTGCATGTGTCTTTTCAAATTAGTGTTTTTGTTTTTTTCAGACATATACCCAGGAGTGGAATTGCTGGGTCATTTGGTACTTCTGTTTGTAGTCTCTCTCTCTCTCTCTTTTTTTTATTTTTTTATTTTTTTGGTCGTGCCATGCATCTTGTGGGATCCCAGTTCCCTGACCAGGGATTGAACCAGGGCCCTCAGCAGTGAAAGTGCAGAGTCCCAACCACTGGACCGCCAGGGAATTCCCTTGTAGTCTTCTAAGGAACCTCCATACTGTTTTCCACAGTGGCTGTACCAATTTACATTCCACCAACAGTGTACAAATGTTTCCTTTTCTCCACAGCCTCACCAGCATTTGTTATTTGTGGTCTTTTTGACCACAGCCGTTCTGACACGTGTGAGGTGATACCTCATTGTGATTTTGATTTGCGTTTCTCTGATGATTAACGATGTTGAACACCTTTTCATGTGCCTGTTGGCCATTTGTATATCTTCTTTGGAAAAATGTCTGTTCAGGTCTCCTGCCCATTTTTCAGTCAGGTTGTTTTTTTGGTATTGAGTTGTATGAGGTGCTTTTGTATTTTGGATATTAACCCCTTGTTAGTCATATCATTTACAAATATTTTCTCGCATTCAGTAGGTTGTCTTTTTATTTTGTTGGTGGTTTCCTTTGGTGTGTAAAGGCCTTTAATTTAATTTAATTAGGTCCCATTTGTTTATTTTTGCTTTTGTTTTCTTTACCTTAGGAGAAAGATCCAAAAAAAATTTCTAGGATTTATGTCAATAAAAAAGAAAAGTGTTCTGCCTATGTTTTCTTCTAGGTCTTTCATGGTTTCTGGTCTTACATTTAGGTTTATAATCCATTTCGAGTTTATTTTTGTATATGGGGTAAGAGAATGCTCTAATTTCATTCTCTTGTATGTACCTGTCCAGTTTTCCCAGCACCACTTATTGAAGAAACTGTTTTTTCTCCATTATGTATTCACGCCTCCTTGGTCATAGATTAATTGACCATAAGTGTATGGGTTTATTTCTGGGCTCTCTATTCTGTTCCGTTGGTCTATGTGTCTGTTTTTGTGCCAGTACCACACTGCTTTGATGACTGTGGCTTTGTAGTATAGTCTGAAGTCAGGGAATGTGATACCTCCAGCTCTGTTCTTTCCTAAGATTGTTTTGGTTTCAGGGTATTTTGTGTTTTCATACAAATATTAAAATTATTTATTCTAGTATTGTGAAGAATGCCATTGATATTTTGATAGGGATTGCATTGCACCTGTAGAGTGCCTTTGGTAGTATGGTCATTTAAACAGTATTCTTCTAATTCATGAACATGGTATATCTTTGCATCTGTTTCTGTCCTCTTTGTTTTCTTTCATCAGTGTCTTACAGTTTTCTAGTACAAGTCTTTTACCTCCTTAGGAAGTTTATTCCTAGGTATTTTATTCTTTCTGATGTGATTGTAAGTGGGATTGTATCCTTAATTTATCTTTCTGATAGTTCATTGTTAGTATATAAAAATGCAACAGATTTCTGTATATTAATTTTGTATCCTGCAACTTTACCGAATTCATTGGTGAGCTCTAGTAGTCTTCTGGTAATGTCTTCAGGATTTTCTATGTATAGTTTCATGTAGTTTTCAAACAGTGACAGTTTTACTTCTTCCTTTCCAATTTGAATTCCTTTTACTTCTTTTTATTGTCTGATTGCTTTGGCTTCCAAAACTATGTTGAATAAAAGTGGCGAAAGTTGGCATCCTTGTCTTGTTCCTGATGTTAGAGGAAATGCTTTCAGCTTTTCACCATTGAGCATGATGTTAGCTCTGGGCTTATCATATATGACCTGTATTATGTTGAGATATGTTCCCTCTATACCTACTTTCTGGAGAGTTTTTATCATAAGTGGATGTTGAATGTTGTCAAAAGCATTTCCTGCATCTATTGATATAATTATATGATTTTTATTTTCAGATTGTTAATGTGGTATATCATTAACATTGCAGGTATTTAAAACATTTTTTTAATTTGGGTATAGTTGATTTACAATGTTGTGTTAGTACATAGCAGATATTGAACCATCCTCGCATCTCTGGGATAAATCCCACTTGATCATGATGTATGATCTTTTTAGTGTATTGTTGAATTTGCTTTGTTAATATTTTGTTGAGGATTTTTTTTTGTCTTGTTATCTCATTTTATTTACCTTTTAGAACTCCTCCAAATATTAGAGGAAAGAAATCAATATCAATTTTCACCTGTTACGTTCCACACTTCAATTATTATTATTATTTTTACATCTTTATTGGACTATAATTGCTTTACAATGGTGTGTTAGCTCCTGCTTCATCACAAAGTGAATCAGTTATACATGTACACATGTTCCCATATCTCTTCCCTCTTGCGTCTCCCTCCCTCCCACCCTCCCTATCACACCCCTCCAGGTGGTCACAAAACACCGAGCTGATCTCCCTGTGCCATGCGGCTGCTTCCCACTAGCTATCTACTTTATGTTTGGCAGTGTATATATGTCCATGCCACTCGCTCGCCTCGTCACAGCTTACCCTTCCCCCTCCCCATATCCTCAAGTCCATTCTCTAGTAGGTCTGTGTCTTTATTCCTGTCTTACCCTTAGGTTCTTCATGACATTTTTTTTTCTTAAATTCCATATATATGTGTTAGCATATAGTATTTGTCTTTCTCTTTCTGACTTACTTCACTCTGTATGACAGACTCTAGGTCCATCCACCTCACTATAAATAACTCAATTTCATTTCTTTTTATGGCTGAGTAATATTCCATTGTATATATGTGCCACATCTTCTTTATCCATTCATCTGATGATGGACACTTAGGTTGTTTCCATCTCTGGGCTATTGTAAATAGAGCTGCAATGAACATTTTGGTACATGACTCTTTGAATTATGGTTTTCTCTGGGTATATGCCCAGTAGTGGGATTGCTGGGTCATATGGTAGTTCTATTTGTAGTTTTTTAAGGAACCTCCATACTGTTTTCCATAGTGGCTGTACCAATTCATATTCCAACCAGCAGTGCAAGAGTGTTCCCTTTTCTCCACACCTTCTCCAGCATTTATTGTTTCTAGATTGTTTGATGATGGCCATTCTGACTGGTGTGAGATGATATCCCATTGTAGTTTTGATTTGCATTTCTCAAATGATTAATGATTTTGAGCATTCTTTCATGTGTTTGTTGGCAGTCTGTATATCTTCTTTGGAGAAATGTCTATGTAGGTCTTCTGCCCATTTTTGGATTGGGTTGTTTGTTTTTTTGTTACTGAGCTGCATGAGCTGCTTATAAATTTTGGAGATTAATACTCTGTCAGTTGCTTCATTTGCAAATATTTTCTCCCATTCTGAGTGTTGTCTTTTGGTCTTGTTTATGGTTTCCTTTGCTGTGCAAAAGCTTTGAAGTTTCATTAGGTCCCACTTGTTTATTTTTGTTTTTGTTTCCATTACTCTAGGAGGTGGGTCAAAAAGGATCTTGCTATAATTTATGTCATAGAGTGTTCTGCCTATGTTTTCCTCTAAGAGTTTGATAGTTTCTGGCCTTACGTTTAGGTCTTTAATCCATTTTGAGCTTATTTTTGTGTATGGTGTTAGGGAGTGATCTAATCTCATACTTTTACATGTACCTATACAGTTTTCCCGGCACCACTTATTGAAGAGGCTGTCCTTTCTCCACTGTACGTTCCTTCCTCCTTTATCAAAGGTAAAGTGACCATACGTGCATGGGTTTATCTCTGGGCTTTCTATCCTGTTCCATTGATCTATCTTTCTGTTTCTGTGCCAGTACCATACTGTCTTGATTACTGTAGCTTTGTAGTATAGTCTGAAGTCAGGGAGCCTGATTCCTCCAGCTCCATTTTTCTTTCTCAAGATTGCTTTGGCTATTTGGGGTCTTTTGTGTTTCCATACAAATTGTGAAATTTTTTGTTCTAGTTCTGTGAAAAAGGCCATTGGTAGTTTGATAGGGATTGCATTGAATCTGTAGATTGCTTGGGGTAGTAGAGTCATTTTCACAATGTTGATTCTTCCAATCCAAGAACATGGTATATCTCTCCATCTATTTGTATCATCTTTAATATCTTTCATCAGTGTCTTATAATTTTCTGCATACAGGTCTTTTGTCTCCTTAGGTAGGTTTATTCCTAGATATTTTATTCTTTTTGTTGCAGTGGTAAATGGGAGTGTTTTCTTGATTTCACTTCCAGATTTTTCATCATTAGTGTATAGGAATGCCAGAGATTTCTGTGCATTAATTTTGTATCCTGCTACTTCACCAAATCATTGATTAGCTCTAGTAGTTTTCTGGTAGCATCTTTAGGATTCTCTATGGATAGTATCATGTCATCTGCAAACAGTGACAGCTTTAATTCTTCTTTCCGATTTGGATTCCTTTTATTTCCTTTTCTTCTCCTATTGCTGTGGCTAAAACTTCCAAAACTATGTTGAATAATAGTGGTGAGAGTGGGCAACCTTGTCTTGTTCCTGATCTTAGTGGAAATGGTTTCAGTTTTTCACCATTGAGGACAATGTTGGCTGTGGGTTTGGCATATATGGCTTTTATTATGTTGAGGAAAGTTCCCTCTATGCCTACTTTCTGCAGGGTTTTTATCATAAATGGGTGTTGAATTTTGTCGAAAGCTTTCTCTGCATCTATTGAGATGATCCTATGGTTTTTCTCCTTCAATTTGTTAATATGGTGTATCACATTGATTGATTTGCGTATATTGAAGAATCCTTACATTCCTGGAATAAACCCAACTGGATCATGGTGTATGATCCTTTTAATGTGCTGTTGGATTCTGTTTGCTAGTATTTTGTTGAGGTTTTTTGCATCGGTGTTCATCAGTGATATTGGCCTGTAGTTTTCTTTCTTTGTGACATCCTTGTCTGGTTTTGGTATCAAGGTGATGGTGGCCTCATAGAATGAGTTTAGGAGTGCTCCTCCCTCTGCTATATTTTGGAAGAGTTTGAGCAGGATAGGTGTTAGCTCTTCTCTAAATGTTTGATAAAATTCGCCTGTGAAGCCATCTGGTCCTGGGCTTTTGTTTGTTGGAAGATTTTTAATCACAGTTTCAATTTCAGTGCTTGTGATTGGTCTTTTTATATTTTCTATTTCTTCCTGATTCAGTCTTGGCAGGTTGTGCATTTCTAAGAATTTTTTCATTTCTTCCAGGTTGTCCATTTTATTGGCATAGAGTTGCTTGTAGTAATCTCTCATGATCTTTTGTATTTCTGCAGTGTCAGTTGTTACTTCTCCTTTTTCATTTCTAATTCTATTGATTTGAGTCTTCTCCCTTTTTTTCTTGATGCATCTGGCTAATGGTTTATCAATTTTGTTTATCTTCTCAATCAACCAGCTTGTAGTTTTATTGATCTTTGCTATCGTTTTCTTCATTTCTTTTTCATTTATTACTGATCTGATTTTTATGATTTCTTTCCTTCTGCTAACTTTGGGGTTTTTTTGTTCTTTTTTCTCTAATTGCTTTAGGTGCAAGGTTAGTTTGTTTATTCGAGATGTTTCCTGTTTCTTAAGGTAGGATTGTATTGCTATAAACTTCCCTCTTAGAACTGCTTTTGCTGCATCCCATAGGTTTTGGGTCATCGTGTCTCCATTGTCATTTGTTTCTAGGTATTTTTTGATTTCCTCTTTGATTTCTTCAGTGATCACTTCGTTATTAAGTAGTGTATTGTTTAGCCTCCATTTGTTTGTATTTTTTACAGATCTTTTCCTGTAATTGATATCTAGTCTCATAGCGTTGTGGTCGGAAAAGATACTTGATATGATTTCAATTTTCTTAAATTTACCAAGGCTTGATTTGTGATCCAAGATATGATCTATCCTGGAGAATGTTCCATGAGCACTTGAGAAAAATGTGTATTCTGTTGTTTTTGGATGGACTGTCCTATAAATATCAATTAAGTCCATCTTGTTTAATGTATCATTTAAAGCTTGTGTTTCCTTATTTATTTTCATTTTGGATGATCTGTCCATTGGTGAAAGTGGGGTGTTAAAGTCCCCTACTATGAATGTGTTACTGTCTGTTTCCCGTTTTATGGCTGTTAGTATTTGCCTTATGTATTGAGGTGCTCCTATGTTGGGTGCATAAATATTTACAATTGTTATATCTTCTTCTTGGATCGATCCCTTGATCATTATGTAGAGTCCTTCTTTGTCTCTTCTAATAGTCTTTATTGTAAAGTCTATTTTATCTGATATGAGAATTGCTACTCCAGCTTTCTTTTGATTTCCATTTGCATGGAATATCTTTTTCCATCCCCTTACTTTCAGTCTGTATGTGTCTCTAGGTCTGAAGTGGGTCTCTTGTAGACAGCATATATATGGGTCTTGTTTTTGTATTCATTCAGCCAATCTGTGTCTTTTGGTGGGAGCATTTAGTCCATTTAAATTTAAGGTAATTATTGATATGTATGTTCCTATTCCATTTTCTTAACTGTTTTGGGTTCGTTATTGTAGGTCTTTTCCTTCTCTTGTGTTTCTTGCCTAGAGAAGTTCCTTTAGCATTTGTTGTAAAGCTGGTTTGGTGGTGCTGAACTCTCTCAGCCTTTGCTTGTCTGTAAAGGTTTTAATTTCTCCATCAAATCTGAATGAGATCCTTGCTGAGTAGAATTATCTTGATTGCAGTTTTTTCTCCTTCATCACTTTAAATATGTCCTGCCAGTCCCTTCTGGCTTGCAGCGTTTCTGCTGAAAGATCAGCTGTTAACCTTATGGGGATTCCCTTGTGTGTTACTTGTTGATTTTCCCTTGCTGCTTTTAATATGTTTTCTTTGTATTTAATTTTTGACAGTTTGATTAATATGTGTCTTGGCATATTTCTCCTTGGATTTATCCTGTATGGGACTCTCTGTGCTTCCTGGACTTGATTAACTATTTCCTTTCCCATATTAGGAAAGTTTTCAACCATAATCTCTTCAAATATTTTCTCAGTCCCTTTCTTTTTCTCTTCTTCTTCTGGAACCCCTATAATTTGAATGTTGGTGCATTTAATATTGTCCCAGAGGTCTCTGAGACTGTCCTCAGTTGTTTTCATTCTTTTTTCTTTATTCTGCTCTGCAGTAGTTATTTCCACTATTTTATCTTCCAGGTCACTTCTCTGTTCGTCTGCCTCAGTTATTCTGCTATTGATCCCATCTAGAGTATTTTTAATTTCATTTATTGTGTTGTTCATTGTTGTTTGTTTCATCTTTAGTTCTTCTAGGTCCTTGTTAAATGTTTCTTGCATTTTGTCTATTCTATTTCCAAAACTTTGTGTCATCTTTACTATCATTATTCTGAATTCTTTTTCATGTAGACTGCCTATTTCCTCTTCATTTGTTAGGTCTGGTGGGTTTTTATCTTGCTCCTTTATCTGCTGTGTGTTTTTCTGTCTTCTCATTTTGCTTATCTTACTGTGTTTGGGGTCTCCTTTTTTCAGACTATAGGTTTGTAGTTCCCATTGTTTTTGGTGTCTGTCCCCAGTGGCTAAAGTTGTTTTAGTGGGTTGTGTAGGCTTCCTGGTGGAGCAGACTAGTGCCTGTTTTCTGGTGGATGAGGCTGGATTTGTCTTTCTGGTGGGTAGGTCCACATCTCTTGGTGTGTTTTGGGGTGTCTGTGGACTTATGATTTTTGGCAGCCTCTCTGCTAATGGGTGGAGTTGTGTTCCTGTCTTGCTAGTTGTTTGGCATAGGGTGTCCAGCACTGTAGCTTGCTGGTCGTTGAGTGAAGCTGGGTCCTGGTGTTGAGATGGAGATCTCTGGGAGATTTTTGCCATTTTATATTATGTGGAGGTGGGAGGTGTCTTGTGGACCAGTGTCCTGAAGTTGGCTCTCCCACCTCAGAGGCACAGCACTGACTCCTGGCTGCAGCACCAAGAGCCTTTCATCCACATGGCTCAGAATAAGAGGGAGAAAAGAAAAGAAAGAAAGAAAGAAAGAAAGAAAGAAAGAAAGAAAGAAAGAAAGAAAGGGGGAAGGGAGGGAGGGAGGGAGGGAGGGAGGGAGGGAAAGAAGATAAAATAGTTATTAAAATAAAAAATAATTAAGAAAACAATTTTATTTTCAAAAGAAAAAACAAAACAAAACAAAAACGGATGGATAGAACCCTAGGACAAATGGTGGAAGCAAAGCTATACAGACAAAATCTCACACAGAAGCTTACACATACACACTCACAAAAAGAGGAAAAGGGGAAAAAATAAGAAATCTTGCTCTCAAAAGTCCACCTCCTCAATTTGGGATGATTGGTTGTCTATTCAGGTATTCCACAGATGCAGGTTCATCAAGTTGATTGTGGAGCTTCAATCCTCTGCTTCTGAGGCTGCTGGGAGAGATTTCCCTTTCTCTTCTTTGTTCTCACAGCTCCCAGGGCTCAGCTTTGGATTTGGCCCCGCCTCTGCGTGTAGGTCGCAAGAGGGCGTCTGTTCTTCGCTCAGACAGGACGGGGTTAAAGGAGTAGCTGCTTTGGGGACTCTGGCTCACTCAGGCCGGGTGGAGGGAGGGGTACGGAGTGCGGGGCGAGCATGCGGTGTCCAAGGCCAGCGTGACGTTGCACCAGCCTGAGGTGCGTCGTGCGTTCTCCCGGGGAAGTTGTCCCTGGATCCCGGGACCCTGGCAGTGGGGGGCTGCACAGGCTCCCTAGAAGGGGGGTGTGGATAGTGACCTGTGCTTGTAAACAGGCTTCTTGGTGGCTGCAGCAGCAGCCTTAGCGTCTCATGCCCATCTCTGGGGTCCACGCTTTTAGCCACGGCTTGTACCCGTCTCTGGAGCACCTTTAAGAAGCACTCTTAATCTCCTCTCGTCAGGCACCAGGAAACAAAGAGGGAAGAAAACGTCTCTTGCCTCTTCGGGAGGTCCAGACTTTTCCCCAGACTCCCTCCCGGCTAGCCGTGGTGCGCTAACCCCCTGCAGGCTGTGTTCATGCCGCCAACCCCAGTCCTCTGCCTGTGCTCAGACTGAACCCGAGCCTCAGCTCCCAGCCCCGCCCGCCCCGGCGGGTGAGCAGACAAGCCTCTCAGGCTGGTGAGTGCTGGTCGGCACCGATCATCTGTGCGGGAATCTCTCTGCTTTGCCCTCCGCACCCCTGTTGCTGTGCTCTCCTCCGCGGCTCCGAAGCTTTCCCCCTCTGCCACCCGCAGTCTCCGTCCCGCGAAGGGGCTTCCTAGTGTGTGGAAACCTTTCCTCCTTCACAGCTCCCTCCCACTGGTGCAGGTCCCGTCCCTACGCTTTTGTCTGTGTTTATTCTTTTTTCTTTTGCCCTATCCAGGTACGTGGGGGGTTTCTTGCCTTTTGGGAGGTCTAAGGTCTTCTGCCAGCGTTCAGTAGGTGTTCTGTAGGAGTTGTTCCACGTGTAGATGTATTTCTGGTGTATCTGTGGGGAGGAAGGTGATCTCCGTGTCTTACTCTTCTGCCATCTTGCCTCGTCCGCCTGTTGAGGATTTTTGATGTATGTTCATCAGTGATATTGGCCTATAATTTTTTATTTTTGGTGATATCTTTGTCTAGTTTTGGTGTCAGAGTGATGGTGCCCTTATAGAATGAGTTCAGAAGCATTCCTCCCTCTGCAATTTTCTGGAATAGTTTGAGATGGATAGGTGTTAACCCTTTTTTAAATGTTTGGTAGATGTCATCTCAGAAGTACTGGACTTCTGTTTGTTGGAATTTTTGAAAATTTCCCTTCAGTTTCATTGATGGTAGCTGGTCTGTTCACATTTTCTATTTCTTCCTGTTTCTGTCTTGGGAGACTGTACATTTCTAGGAATTCATTCAGTTCTCTAGGTTGTCCATTTTATTGACATATAGTTGTTCATAGTAATCTCTTATGATCCTTTGTATTTCTGTGATGTCGGTTGTAACTTCTTTTTCATTTCTGATTTTATTGATTTAGGCTCTCTCTCTTTTCTTCTTGGTGAGCCTGGCTATAGGTTTATTGATTTTGTTTATCTTTTTAATGAACCAGCTCTTAGTTTCGTTGATTCTTTTCTATTGGTTTTTTAATTTTTTTTTTTTTAGTAACTTTGAGTTTTCCTTCTTTTTCTAGCTACTTTAGGTGTAATGTTGGACTGTGTATTATAGATTTTTCTTGTTTCCTGAGGTAAGCTTGTATTGCTATAAACTTCCCTATTAGAACTGCTTTTACTGTGTCCTGTAGATTTTGGAGCACTATGTTTTTATTTTCATTTGTCTCAAAGTATTCTTTGGTTTCGTCTTTGATTTTTTTCAGTCATCCATTGATTGTTTAGTAGCAGATTTTTTTAACTGTCATATGTTTGTGTTTTTTGCTTTTTTTTTCTCGTAGTTGGTTTCATCTCATAACATTGTGGTTGAAAAAGTTGCTTGATATGCTTTCAGTTTTCTTAAATTTAAGGAGGCTCATTTTGTGGCCTAGCATGTGACCTATTCTGGAAAAATGTTCCATATGCATGTTGAAAATAATGTGTATTCTGCTACTTTTGGATGCAGTATTCCATATACGTCTATTAAGTTTGTCTGATCCAGTGTGTCACTTAAGGGCAGTATTTCCTTATTGATTTTCTGTTTGTGTGATCTGTCCATTGATGTTAGTGGGGTGTTAAAAGTCCCCTACTATTATTGTGTTACTGTCAGTTTCTCCCTTTATGTCTGTTAATATTTGCTTTATGCATTTAGGTGCCCCTATGTTGGGTGCATATATATTTACAATTGTTATATCTTCTTCTTGAATTGATCCCTTGATTATTATGTAATGGCCCTCTTTGTCTCTTGCAACAGTCTTTGTCTTAAAGTCCATTTTGTCTGATATAAGTATTGCTACACCGGCTTTCTTTTCCTTTCTGTTTTCATGATAAAACCTTTGTCCATTACCCTCACTTTCAGTCTGTGTGTCTTTACATCTGAAATAAGTCTGTTGTGGGTAGCATATATATGGGTCTTGTTTTTGTATCCATTCAGCCACTCTGTGTTTTTTGATTGGAGCATTTAGTCCATTTACATTTAAAATAATTATTGATATGTACCGTTTTACTGCCATTTTTAAAATTGTTTTTGTAGTTCTTTTTGGTTCCTTTTCTTCTTTTTGTTTTTTTCTCTTGGGATTTGATGACTGTCTTTAGTGTTTTGTTCGGATTCCATTCCCTTTGTGTGTGTGTGTGTGTGTGTGTGTGTGTGTGTGTATTATAGATTTTTGGTTTTTGATTACTGTGAGGTTCTAAGTTGCTTATCTCTTAACTTCAAATGCATTTTAACAGTCCTGCATTTGTAGTTTCCTCCCCTCATGACTGCTGTTTTTTGCCATCATATTTTCCATCCAATTGTTTTGTGTTTCCCTTAACTGCTTATTGTGGATATGGATGATCTTACTCCTTTTGCCTTCCTACTAGCTTTGTATGTGGTTGATTTTCTACCTTACTGTATATTTGTGTGTACTGATGAGCTTTGTTCTTTTGCAATTTTCATGTTTCTAGTTTTGGCCTTCTCTTTTTTGCTTAGAGAACTCCTTTTAACATATCTTGTAAAGCTGGTTTGGTGATGCTGAATTCTTTTAGCTTTTCCTGGTCTGTAAAATTTTCATCTCTCCATGAAATCTGAATGAGAGCGTTGCTGGGTAGAGTATTCCTGGTTGTAGATTTTTTCATTTCATCAATTTAAATATATTGTGCCACTCTCTTCTGATCTGCAGAGTTTCTGCTGAAAAGTCAGTTGATAGCCTAATGGGAGTTACCTTATCCATAACTTGTTGTTTTTCCCTTGCTGCTTTTAATAATCTCTTTATCTTTTACTTTTGCCATTTTAATTAAAATGTGTCTAGGTGTTCTTCCTGGACTTGAATGTCTGTTTCCTTTCCCAGGTTAGGGAAGTTTTCAGCTATTATGTCTTCAAATATGTTGTCTGCTCCCCCCCCCACCCCGTTTTTGTCTTTTCTTTCAGGGACTCCTATAAAGCATTAGTATGCTTGATATTGTCCCAGAGATCTCTTAAACTGTCCTCATTTCTTTTTATTTTTTTTCGTTCTTTCTGTTCAGCATCAGTGATTTCTGCTGCTCTGTCTTCCAGCTCACTGATTTGCTTCTCTATATTGTTTATTCTACTTTTGATTTCTACTAGTGCATTTTTCATTGCAGTTATTATATTATTCATCTCTGTTTGGTTGCTCTTTATATTTTCCTACTCTTTGTTACAAACTTCTGTCTTCTCACTCTGTGTGTCCACTCTTCTCTCGAATTCTTTGGTCATCTTTATGATCATTACCCTAAACTCTTTCTGCAGTAGTTTGGTTATCTCCACTTCACTTAGTTCTTCTTATGGGGTTTTATCTTGTTCCTTCGTTGGGAACATGTTTCTTTCTTGCATCATTTTTGCCTAACTTGTTGTTTTATTTCTATGTATTTGGTAGGTTGGTCATGTTTCCCAACTGTGGAGGTGTGGTCTTTTGTAGGAGACATCCTATGTTTACCAGCAGCCCACTCCCCATTGGTTACCACAGTTATATGCTCTAGGGATGCCCCCATGTGGTCTGTGTGGGTCCTTCTGTTTTGTGGGACTGACTACTATGGGTGGTCTGGTGGGCTTGGTTGGCTCCCGGTCTGATTGGTTGCCAGGCCCTGCCTTGTGCAGAGGCTGCTGGCAGCTCATTTGCAGGACTGGGTCATACTGCAGCTGGCTGAGGAATCCTGGAGCAACCCAGGGCTAGCACTGGCTTACTGGTGAGTGGAGTTTGTGTCCAGGAGATCCCAGGGCTGGTGCCTGCCCACTGGTGGGTGAAGCCAGGCACTGGGGCTAGTGCTGGCCCACTGGCAGGCAGAGTTGGGTACTGGGGTCTGGCTGCAGGGCCCAGGGGTTCCAGAGCTGGTGTCAGGCTGCTAGTGGGTGGGACTGGGTCCTGACGTAACTGGCTGTGGGGTCCATGGTTCCTGAATCTGGTGTTGGCCTGATGGTTGGTCAGCTGTGTCCTCAGGTTTTGGGGTTGTAGTTGTCCTCTGGCTGGTGTACTCTTGCTGATAGGTGAGACTACTTCTGAGGCTAGAGAAGACATGCTGGTGGGTAGGGCCAGGAATTCTGGGGCTAGTGCCTGCCCACTGGTGTGTGTAGGTGGGTTCTGTGGTCTCTGTCAGCAGGTTCCTGTGGGTCCCAGGTCTAGTGTTTGTACAGTGGTATACAGGGCTGGTCCTGGGCCCTTCTGTTGGGCAGGGGTGGCTGTGGGCTCAGGGAGTCTTAAGGCAGCCTCTCTGCTGGTGGATGGAGCTATGTGCCCACCTGCTCAGTTAATTGCTTGGCCTGAGGTGTCCCAGTACTGGTGTCTATAGGCCATTGGGTGGGCATGGATCTGGATTCTGAGGCTAATAAGCTAGAGGGAGGATTCTAAAATTGTGCTTGCTAACACCAATGTCCACATGGTAGAACAAGCTCCACAGAATGGCTGCTGCCACTCTTTTTCCCCAGGGTAAGCTCCAGTTGCCTTCTACCTGTCTGGGAGACTCTCCAAAATCAGCAGGTAGGTCTTACCCAGGCTCCTTTCAAATTACTGCTTCTGCCTTGGGTACTAGAGCATAGAGATTTTGTATGTGCCTTTTAAGAGTGATGTCTCTTTCCCTAGCATTCTGGGACTCCCAGAAGTAAGCCCTGCTGGCCTTAAAAGCCAAATGTTCTGGAAACTTACCTTCCTGGTGTAGGACCCCTGGGTTGGGAAGCCTGCTGCGGGGCTTAGATCCCTCACTTTTGGGGAGAACATCCGCAATTGTAATTATTCTCCCATTTGTGAGTCACCCACTTCAGGGTATGGGACTTGACTATACTGTGACTCTGCCCCTCCTGCCCATTTTGTTGTGGTTCCTTCTTTATATCTTTAATTATAGAAGATCTCATCTGATAGGTTCCAATCATTTTCATCAGTGGGTTCTGGAAGTAGTTGTAATTTTGGTGTGTCGTTAGAGGAGGTGAGCTCTGGGTCTTTCTACTCTGCCATCTTGACTGATCTCTTCTCCATCTTTTAACTTTGGCCTCTCTGTGTTGTTTTATTTAAAGTGTGTTTCTAGTAGATAGCAAGTTTTAGTCATTCTTTTTTTTGTTTTGTTTTAGTAAATCCATTTTGACAGTAACTTTTACATGGTATTCTTTGTTCATTTGCATTTATCATAAATCCTTATATAGTTGTGTTTAAATCTTTGTTTTTTTCTTTTTTACTTGTCATATCTGTTCTTTATTCATTTTTTCCTCCTTTCTTAACTTCTTTTGGGTCCTTTCAGCATTTTCTAGAAATGCAATTCATCTTCTCAATGGGCTTTCTGGCCGTAGTCTCAATTTTTAGCTATATACCAATTTTTTATTGGTAAGTCTAAAATTTTAATATGTATGTTTCACTTATCATAGCCTATCCCATATAGTACTAGTTAACAATTTTTGTACCTTACAACAGTATAATTCCACTTACCTGCACTCTCATTTTTTTGTACTATAGTTGTGTTTTATTCCTACATATTTTACAAATCCCTTAATATGTTATTGCTATATTTCTTTTAAAGCCAATAATCTCTTAAATAAATTTTACAGGAAGTCTTTTATAGTTATCCGCCTATTTAAACTGTTTGGTGTTTTTTTTTGTCCTTCATAACTGGGTTTCCATCAAAGATCATTTTTCTTCAGCCCAAAGAACTTAGTTTAATATTTATTATTGTGCAGGTCTTCTGGCAAGTTTCTTTCTGTTTTTACTTGTCTAAGTATGCATTTATTTCACCTTCATTTAAAAGTGTATTTTTCACTAGATATAAAATTCTAGGTCAATTTAGTTTTTTTCCCTATCACTTTAATCATGTTATTTCATTGTTTTCTGCTTCCATTGTTTTTGATGAGAAGTCAGTTGTAAACATCATATATGCTTATATGTGGGATCTAGAAAAATGGTACAGATGAATTTATTTGAAAAGCAGAAACAGAGTCACAGATGTAGAGAACAAACTTATGGTTACAAAGGGAGCAAGGAGGGGTGGGATGAATTGGGAGACAAGGATTGACATGTATACACTACTATGTGTAAAATAGCTAACTAATGAGAAACTATTGTATAGCACAGGGAACTCTACTCAGTGCTCTATGGTGACCTAATTGCGAAGGAAATCTAAAAAAGAGTGGATATATGTATACGTATAACTGATTCACTTTGTTGTAGAGCACAAACTAACAGAATGTTGTAAAGCAACTGTATTCCAATAAAAATTAATTTTAAAAAAGTTCTATTCTAATTATTCCTCCCCTGAATGCAGTATGTGTTGTTTTTCTAGCAGTTCTTAATATGTTTTTTATTGTTGAGTTTGTGCAGTGTGCAGGTGAGGGTTTTTGGATGTGTGTGTGTGTGTGTGTGTGTGTGTGTGTGTGTGTGTGTGTGTGTGTGTGTCAGTTTTTTCATTCTTGGGGTTTACTGAGCTTCTTGGATCTCGGGTTTGAAATATTTTTTTAGTTTTGGGAAACTTTTCTACAGCATCTCTTCAGATATTTTTTCTGCTTCATATTTCATTCATGTCTCTTTTCTTTCTGGGAATCCAGTTATACATCTGTCATGCTGTTAGATGTTGATCATTGATCTCTGATCCTTTTTTTCACCTTTGATAGTTTGATTTCATTAGTGCTTTCTTCTGTTTCGTTCTGTCTGCTTTTAAGACCATCTAATACATTCCTCATTTCAGATACTGTATTTTTCATCACTAAAATTTCTGATTCTTTTTTTTTCTTATTGGAGTAAAATTGCTTTAAAATGTTGTGTTAATTTCTGCTGTACAATGAAGTGAATCAGCTGTATGTATACCTATATTCCCTCCCTCTTGGACCTCCCTCCCCCCATTCCACCCATCTAGGTCATCACAGAGAACCAAGCTGAGCTTCCTTTGCTTTATAGCATGTTCCCGCTAGCTATCTATTTTATGCATGGTAGTGTATATATGTTAATCCTAATTCCCAGTTTGTCCCACCCTCCCCTTCCCCCGCTGTGTCCACATGTCCGTTCTCTACGTCTCCGTCTCTATTCCTGCCCTACAAATAGGTTCATCTGTACCAGTTTTCTAGATTCCACATATATGTGTTTTTTGTTTTTCTCTTTCTGGCTTACTTCACTCTGTATAACAGACTCTAGGTCCATCCACATTTCTAAAAATAAACCAACTTTGTTCCTTTTTATGGCTGAGTAATATTCCATTGTATATATGTACCACATCTTCTTTATCCATTCATCTGTTGTTGGACATTTAGGTTGTCCTGGACATTTACATGTCCTGGCCACTGTAAATAGTGCTGCAGTGAACATTGGGGTACATGTGTCCTTTTGAGTTATGGTTTTCGCAGGGTGTATGCCCAGTAGTGGGATTGCTGGGTCATATGGTAGTTCTATTTTTGGTTCTTTAAGGAACCTCCATACTGTTCTCCACAGTGGCTGTATCAATTTACATTCCCACCAACAGTGCAAGAGGGTTCCCTTTTCTCTACACACCCTCCAGCATTTCTTTTTTCTAGATTTTTTGATGATGGCCATTCTGACCAGTGTGAGGTGCTACCTCATTGTAGTTTTGATTTGCATTTCTCTAATAGTTAGTTATGTTGATCATCTTTTCATGTGCCTCTTGGCCATCTGTATGTCTTCTTGACAGCTTTTTCTGTGTCTATTGAGATGATCGTATGGTTTTTATTCCTTAATTTGTTAATATGGTGTATTACAGTGATTGATTTGCATGTATTGACGAATCCTTGCATTCGTGGGATAAATCCCACTTGATTATGGTGTATGATCCTTTTAATGTGTTGTTGGTTTCTGTTTGTTAGTATTTTGTTCAAGATTTTTGTATCTATGTTCATCAGTGATATTGGTCTGTAATTTTCTTTTTTTGTGATATCTTTGTCTGGTTTTGGTATCAGGGTGATGGTGGCTTTGTAGAACAAATTTGGGAGTGTTCCTCCCTCTGCAATTTTTTGGAAGAGTTTGAGGAGTATTGGTGTTAGCTGTTCTCTAAATGTTTGATAGAATTTGCCTGTGAAGCCATCTGGTCCTGGACTTTTGTTTGTTGGAAAATTTTTAATTACAGTTTCTATTTCATTACTTGTGAAAGGTCTGTTTATATTTTCTAATTCTTCCTGGTTCAGTCTTGGAAAATTGTACTTTTCCAAGATTTTTTCCATGTCTTCATGGTTGTCCGTTTTATTGGCATATAGTAGTTTGTAGTAGTCTCTTATAATCCTTTGTATTTCTGTGGTGTCAGTTGTGATTTCTCCTTTTTTATATCTAATTTTATTGATTTGTGTCCTCTCTCTTTATTTCTTGATGAGTCCGGCTAAAGGTTTCTGTCTCATTCTTTGTAGAGTTTTCATTTCTCTGCTGAATTTCTTCCAGTTTTCTAAATTCTTTACATATTCGTAGTACTTATTTTAAAATTTTTGTCTGCTAATTTGGATAATTAAGTTATCTGTGGGTCTTCTATGTGCATTAGTTCTGAATGTGAGGTCCTTTTTTTTTTTTCTTTTTTCGTTATTCCATGTCTCGTAATTTTTGATTCTTTGCTCTTCTAGCAGGGCTCTAGGATGTAAGAACTGTGAGGCTCTAGATTTCCCTGTGTTTTCCAATACCATCCATGTCTTCCCACATGTTGCTTACTTAGTTATGTGAGTAACTCTGTGAGCAGAGGTAGGGTGTGAAGTGGTAATCATATGGGTGAGGATAACTAGCTTTGTGTTTGGAACATCTCTAGGTTCCAACCCCTCATATCAGCCTAAGTGTTAATATTAAAAATTTGAGTGGTTTTTCCTTGTTCCAGCAATGTGCCTCTATCTGTGGTAGGCTTATTCCTCTTCTCACCTGTGACCCAGACTTGACAACTTTCCCTGCTGAGGATAATGGATGCCATTGTTTGCTAACCTTGAGAAGAGCTTGTCTCTTTCTGGTACTTTGTCCATTTAGATGTTTTTCATGCACATCTCCTGTATGTTTTTAAAGAAAAAAATACATATTAACTTTCTGGTATGTGTTTTTACTCTTGTTATTGGCATGGTGAAAGCAGTGGTCTTTTGTGGCCTTCTATAGTATAACTAGAATTGAAACTCCTTTTTTTCTTTGGATTTAGTTTTTAAAAATTTCTTTCAGATTTCACATTGCTTGTAAAAACATTAATGTACAGGGAAAATAGCCCCAAATCTCATGGCTCCTGTGTGTGTGTGTGTGTGTGTGTGTGTGTGTCTATGTATATACAATAAAAAATGAAATTGTAAAGGCTCTTTGGTTCAGTAATGATTTTGAGCATATGTGACTATTTTGGGGAGAAGATATGAGGCTGGGTTTCATAGGAAGAACTAAACCATTAATCTAAGGAATACAAAGATCTTACTCAGTTGTTTCTAATGAGTGAAAATTCATTAGTCAGTAAAACTACTCAATGATTTCTAAGATCAAAGATTTTTTACTCCTTACAAGAAGGACTTTTAGAATTTAATTATCTTTAGTATCTAGAAATCTTGAGACTTTATTGTTTGTCCCTTATTCTCTGCTTTTTACACCTGTTTCCCTTTAATACCTTCTTTGTGATGGTACTGAGTAACTTATTAAGTCCTTAAGGGTTTTAAAAGTTCCTTAAAGCTCTGGACTTTTTTGTACTAAATATTACTGCTCTACTCTGAGATACATGAAACTCAAGATTTCAGGGAGAGAATTTTTAGAATCTTTTATATTGTTTTCTGTTTTCATTTATTTAGCACTGTGCATTCAGGTCTAAATAGCATTGTTTAGTTAATTTAAACTTGTTATTTTTGATGATGCCCTTCTTTCATATTTGCTGAACCTATATAAACTGTCATTTCTTTAAATAATATTCCATTTGTTTTGGCTCTTTTCTGGTAATTAATGTGTTTTGTTCACTTTGAATTAGAAATCTTTTTCTTTCTTTATAGTAAAACTTTCATACTTAGTCTTTTCATTCCATCATCCAACAGTTATGAATATTTCAGTTTTAGGCTTTTGACCGCCCACCAGAAAATCTTACGATAGTTCTATCTGATGTCTTCAAAAATTGGATGTGTTGGATGTGACCTGTCAGCTAGCAGGCTAGCTTTCTAACAGTATTGTAACCAGGTTTTCTTAGGTTGTCACATTGAATACAATCAAATATTTGGCTTATCATGTGTTGGCTCTTTTTTTAAACATATATATTTCTCTCTTCACAAATGGACATTTTTTTCAGCTTTATTGAGGTATAATTGTTAAACAGAATTGTAGGATATTTAACGTGTAAAACACGATGTTTTTATATACGTACACATTGTGAAAGGATTCCTTCCATCAAGTTAATGAACATATCCATAACCTCACATATTTACTTCTTTTTTTTTCTTCTCGTAAGAGCATTTAAATTCTACTGTCTTAGGAATTTCAGTTATACAGTGCAGTGTTGTCAACTATAGACATGTTATAAATTAGATCTTCAGACCTTATTCATCTTACAACTGAAAGTTTGTACCCTTTTAACAACCTCTTCCTATTTCCCCCACCCCCACCATGCAGTCCCTGGCAACCACATTTCTACTGTCTGTTTCTATGAGTATGATTTTTTTTTTGCGGTACGCGGGCCTCCCACTGTTGTGGCCTCTCCCGTTGCGGAGCACAAGTTCCGGACGCGCAGGCTCAGCGGCCATGGCTCACGGGCCCAGCCGCTCCGCGGCATGTGGGATCTTCCTGGACCGGGGCATGAACGTGTGTCCCCTGCATCAGCAGGTGGACTCTCAACCACTGCGCCACCAAGGAAGCCCTTTGTTTGTTTTTTAAGTTACACATATAAGTGATACCAACACATGGGCACTTAATTGACTTAGTATGTTTGAAGAATCTTAGAAAAGTTAACTTATATATACATTTTTATGAAGTTAGAAAAATTTATCATGTTATTAATCATCCAATTACCATGTAAACCTCATTAAAAGGGAAGACTGTTTTTTTTTTCCATCTGTGGACCAGGGAATGACTGACTGCACTCTAAGGTATAACATATTTTTCAAGCATCCACCTGAAGACTTGGATTGAGCATTATAATGTATTTGTAAAAATGTTAGGTCTTGAGAGAGTTTCTAAAACATAGGTGATTTTAAAAATTGGGTGGGGATAGTCATATTTTCAATAAGTTATGAGACACAAGACTGTCCTAATTATTTGGGGAAATAACTTGAGATTTAGAGTTAGATTTGGTTCAAATCTAATGGTATTTGGGAAATAACTTTTTTATACTGTAATTTGTGTTCAGTCTCTTTCCTTAATGCTGTTCTGAGAATGGCAATATGTTTAAAATGACATGAGAAAATAATTTCACTGAAATAAATTCTTGTTTTGTTGTGTTATATGTGTTAGTCAAGAGGGTGATTTTGTTAAGTTTGATACTTGGAATATTTGGTAGATTAAATCTTGGTAACATTAGGTTAAAAGAATGTGAATGTACTGTATTTATATTTTTGGGAAGTGATTATCTTCTAAACTTTATATTACAGAATCATTACTAATATTTGGTTTATTTTGGAAGGAGGGTGGGTGGAAGGTTTTACTAATATGGAGTAGATTTTTAATGTTTAGTCCATAGGCCTGTCCAGTAGTATGTGTGTGTATTTATTTGTGGAATGTGTGTGTATATATGTGTGTGTATATACAGACACACACACACACACACACACACGTAGTATATATAAATCCCTTTATCTTAATAGGACACTGAATTTAGCTTGGTAAATTACCTGATTGAACCCTTGAAAGATTTTGTTTAAAGAGTTGAAAGCACATAGAATGTTTTGTTTGAAATTTATGTAGATTAAAAATGAGAGCAAGAACTGTTGGCCTATCTAGAAAATAAAATTGTACTAATGCATAATAATCTGAAAAATCTTTATTTCTCTTTTTCTGGTTCATCCACTGATGGCCTGTAGAGGGCATTACATGAATAGTAAATACAGCTTTGCGTTTTCAGTTTTAATCTGAAGTCGTTGTACAAGGTGAATAGGTTCTGAGTTATTATTCACATATTCTACGATATAACATAAATGCCAATATTATTGTCTTTAGTGATATTGGATTGAGATAAAAGATAGTTATGAAACTGTGAATTAATTTAATTACCATGAATTTTTGGTTATGGTAATATTTTTCATTAACTGTGATTTCATCTTTTGTGAGGGCTAAATGAAAAAAGTAGGCTTAAAGGAATTTTGAGAACATATAAATAAAGCTTCCTAAGAGATGTTTGCCTGGAATGGGTTAGTTAATGAATCAGGCTTTTTACATAGGTGTACTAGTGTAACCTTTCCTGAAATGCCACCTGAGTGATCCTTCCCACTGAAGAACAACAAGAGTAAAGGTTTTTTCTTATTGCAGACATTTTGTGAACTTAAAATGCAAAGAAAACAGTTTAGTTCTTCTTATTTCTGAGACAAGTTAATATGATATAGTGAGAACTAGTAAAAACTTACAATATGCTTTTCCTGTGTCCTAAGAGAACAATTATGTAATCAAAATAAGAATGGGAAGAGACTATTAGATGGGACTGGAAGTTGTGAAGCCCTCCCCACTTTCTTTTCACAATATAAATTGATTAAGTGACATGCTTTCTTATCTTGGGGTTTTAGTATTCCTCTCTGTGAATTGGAGATTAATTGTAACCTTTATAGGTAGTGTTTTGCTTTCAGATTTTATGAGATTCTTAAGTGCATTAAGAGATGCTTGTGTTTTTATACACATACCACTGAATAATTAAATACATAGGGCTACCACTACTTTTTTTATGGTGTCAATGATTGGGAAATTGAGTAAATGAATGAGTGATTTTGAAGAAATAATTTGTGTAAAGGCTTATCTTTACAGAATGGAAAGACTTTTTTCTTTTTAAATAATTTCTCTCACTCTTTGGTATAATATATGCCAGATTTGGAATTAAATAATTTTAATATAAGATAGCTTGATATGATCAGCAAGAGATGTCCAATTATTATGCACATGAGAATATAGTTGTAATGATTAAGTATACAGCCATTATTGTTAGTTTGCCTTCAAATCTTGGTTGTGCCACTCTCTGGGATTTGTAATCTGTGGTCACTTAAAGAACCTTTCTAACCTTTAGATTCCTCTTCTCCAAAGTGGGAATAACAAAACTATCTACTTTATATAGAGTTGTTTGTGGTTTAAATAAAATTATCCAGGTTATGAGTTTAGTATAATGCCTGGTGTATAAAGAGCATACATAAACATTTTTATTATCATTATAGGATTCCTGTTTGTAATTATTTTTTAAGGCAAAAAATGATGAGATTTTCCTCATTTTAAGGGTAGAGTGAAAATTTTAAAGTATTTTTGAAGGACCCGAAACCAGAGTTTATTCACAAGTTTTTTTGTAGTGAATTTAAGACTATGAATAACACTAACTCTCATGGGAAAATCTCCAGACATCTATGAGATCTATTTCAGTAACACTGATTTTGCATTTTGTATTATACTTCTTCCTAAGAAGGTTAGAGTCAGTAAGTCATTTGGGGAATCTAGAAGATCAGTGTGACAGAAACTTACATCAGCACCAAGTGACCAGATGCTAATAAGCCTAAGATTTTTTTTTTCTGGCACAATTAATAATTGTTCAGAAACTCTCTTGATGGAACATATAAATGTAAAGAAAACATTTTAACATATCAAGAATCCATTCCTGATATTAAGGGGGGAAAATAGTCCAAGACTATAAGGGAAAAATGTAGTGGGTGGGGAAGTCCTTGAAAAGTTGTTAACTTGGGTAAGGGAAATACCAGCATCTCTGTGGTCTTTCAGGAACAAAAAACATCTTTTGCAGAGGGCCTTGTATTTGAGCCAAGATATAAACTGACCTCCATGGCTGGCTGGCTCAACTTCAGGTTTTCCTAGGAGAGTCAGTCAGCATTGCTTTAGTGCTTGACAGTGGGCAGCATATCACTTATCAGTGGGAAGCAAGGAAATGATGGTTGAAGCAGGGAATGACTGTTATTTCTCACCAGCAGATAAGTACACATCACTTGCTGAAATGATTCAGCAGTTTAAAGTTGAGAGCTGTGAGACTTTGTGAGTTGCCACATTGGAAACATAGGACCCAGGAGGGTCAGCTCCATTGGAATACTTCTGGGATTGCTCTGTTCCCTTCTGCTTTGAATCACAGGCTGATGTACAGTTGTAGGCTTTTTCTTCTCACTCCTAACCCTACCCCCAAGGTTCCTTAACTATTTATAACAGAGTATTCTAGCCAGCAGCAGGTAAAACTTTTCAGGTGTGGGGGGACTTAAGGGGGCAGGGGAGGGATGGGAGGAGAAGGAAGTGCTTCATCTATCCCATTGGTGTTTAAGGTACTTCCATCTTTTAAAACTGACATAATTCTGTTCCACACTCACTCCCTGGAAAAAAACAGGCCTCTTGTCTGCATCTTTTCATTTTAATGATTTCCATGAAAAAGCTTTTACCCAGGCTCTGACATGACTGTCAGAACACACATTTAAATAAATGCGAGACTGCTTTAAAGGCTATTGATATTCCCTGGTGGAAAAGAAAGTGCTTAAAAAAAATCCATCTGTCCATGTACAAGTTAACCCTGACTATTTATTATTATTTCCTTTCTCTCATTCTTACTCCTTTTTTCTTTCCTCCCTCCCTCCCTCCCTTCCTTCCTTCCTTCCTCTCTCTCTTTCTCCCCTCCTTTTCTTCTCCTCCCCTCCCACTTTTTTGGTCAAAGACTCAGTTTAAAGCCAGATCCTTGTTCTCACAAAATTCATGTGCCACCATCTCTTAGAAGCTGTCATTTTTATACATTGATGTCTCTGATTAATTTAATCCATATTCATGGATGTTGAATGGGGAGGAAGAATGCTTAATTTTGACCTAAGGCTGCGTTGCTGTTAAGTCTCTGCAGACTGTTCTTTTTGAATATGGGGCTCATTTCTGTTTGTATGTCTCAGATATGTTAGCAGAAATCAGTAATCTGTGTGATAAAAAGATGATATATACAACAGGAATTGTATGTAGTATTTATAATAAAAAACACACTGGGCATTAAAAAAAACCACATTGGGCCTGAATTTACTAAGAGTTAGTAGGAATTAAAGTTCCTATCAGAGTGCTATACTATATAAGCAGTCTTTTATATAGCAAATGGGTTCTGAAGTAACAACCAGTTATTTGATAAGATTTTAATTAATTGACAGGCATGAGAATATGGAGCTGTCAACATGGTTTGTCTGTTCTGTTGGTGAGAGAATGTTCTACTTACTATTAACCACTATGTTCATTGTTGCCCTCTCTTCCTCACATGAGGTATGATGGTTTTATTGAACAAACAAGAGATTTAGGCAGGAAGTTCCATAACAAGAAAAAAATTACTGCTACTGAGAATTTATTCCTGGAAAAGGTAATATAATTATCCAGATTGTATCCATTATAATCATGCTACCTGAACTAACCTAGACATTTATGTCTACTTATAAATACTTATAATTATCTCACAAGTCCTGATTACTTTTCCTGGGGTGACTATTCTAAACTTTTCTCATGTTACTCAACCCCACGACTTTACCTCTATTCTGTATTTCAGCAGGTGAGCTTTTACCTAGAAAAGGGAGGTGATTAGGTAGAAGTTTAAAAGAGATCTAGGCCATTTCTCAAGTTTCTTTTTTTCTATTTCAAATTCCCTCTGGGTCATCACCCTTCCTTTCCTGTTTCAGAGAAAGAAGTGCCTGGCTTCCATAATGAGGCTAATAGCTACAAGCTTTTTGATCTTGCTTCTTCCTGATTTTTCTAAAACATTGTTTCAATAGTATATCCCTCTTCCTTACATTTTCAGTCCCTTAGTTGGCCCTTTTCCCTCTGCCCACAAACTTGGTGGTGTACTCTGTAATAATAATAATTAAAGAATAAAAAAAGAAAATTCTTCTAGTCATGCTTCCCTCTTGAATGAAACTTTAGCGTTATAGTTCTTTTTAATGCTTTAGCAGTGATACTTTTGATGTTTTTCAGTTCAATTCTATATTTACTGAGGCCTGCATACTGTGTGCTCAGCACAAAGGTGAACGAGTTATGGCCTCTGTCTTCTACGAGTTTATGTATATTCCAGTTGGTGAAGAAGAGTACATCTAGTTATAATATTAAGTGATAGATGCTTTAATAGAGATATGTACTCAGTGCTACAGGAGTTTACCCTGGCATTCACAGTGTGCCCACAACTTGGCTTTTCACTTTTCACAACACTCTTATTGTTGAATATTTGATGACTGTCCCAATGCAGGATAAAGAAATTAATGCTCTTATACTATATCCTTTTTCTTTTCATCTCATTTATTCTTACCTTTTTTGTTTTGGAGGGCATAATTTCTGGTTATAATTATAATTAATTGTTCTTTTTATGTAATATGAAGTTTTAAAATATAATCTTTATGTAATATAAAGCTTCTAGATATAGCAGTTTCATGTTGTCTTATCAATGTGTGGTAAATTATTTAGAGCTAATTCAATTTTAAAAGAATTAGTCTTTCTACTACTCCTTTAATAGCCAACTTCTTCAGTCACAAGTACTTTATTTTAAATCAAGATTAGTTGCCTTTCTAACTTCAAGTAGGGTTTTCAAGAAGGACTCATAAAATGTGATTTTTCCCCAGGGATTAAAAAATATGAATACATCCCCCTAATATATGTGATTTTAAAATAACTTCTTGGCTTTTAAAAAAATTGATAGTCTGTATTATTTTGGTAAGTTTTAGGTTTATAGAAAAATTGAGTAAATAGAATGTTCTCATATACCCCTTCTCTCCCCATTACAGTTTCCCCTGTTATTAATATCTTTTATTAGTGGAGTATATTTGTTACAATTGATGAATCAGTATTGATTTTTTGAGATGTAATTGTGTAAGTTTAAGGTGTACAATGTGTGGACTTGATCCATTTATAATATTGCAGTATGATTACCACCATAGCTTTAGCTAACACCTCTGTCATGTCACATAATTATAATTTCTTTTTTTGTGGTGATAACATTTAAGATCTAGTCTCTAAGCACTTTTGAAGTTTATAATACAGTATTGCTGACCATAATCACTGTGCTATGCTCTAGTGATTATGCTACAGTGATTATTTACTAGTTGCAAGTTTGTACTCTTTTCTTAAACAATATCTCCCGAATTTCCCCCACCCCCAGCCCCTGGTAACCACCATTCTATCCTCTGGTTTTATGAATTTAGATTTTGGTTTTTAGATTCCATATATAAGTAATATTATACAGTATTTGTCTTTGTCTGACTTATCTTGCTTAGCAAGGGTTTACCTAAAGGAAATGAAGATATCAAAAAGATAACTGTACTCCCATGTTTATTACATGATTTATTCACAGTAGCCAAGATATGAAAACAACTTAAGTGTCTGTCAGTGGATGAATGGATAAAGAAGATGTGGTATGTATGTATGTGTGTGTGTGTGTGTGTGTGTGTGTGTGTGTGTGTGTGTATAAATAAAGTGGAATATTATTCAGCCACGAGAAAGAAGGAGATCCTACCATTTGTGACAATGTGATATGTTATTATTAAATAAGATTTATAATTTGAATTAGGGCTTATTCTTTGTGTTGTACAGTTCTATAAGTTTTGAGACATGCGTAATGTCACATATTCATAATTGTAATATCATACAGAATAGTTTCACCAGGCTAAAAATTTTCTGTGCTTCACAACTATTTATCCCTTCCTCCACCTCCAAATCTCTGCAACCACTGATTTTTTTATTGCCTCCATAGTCTTGTTTTTTCTAGAATGTCATATAATTAGAATCATATGATATGTGGGCTTTCAGACTGCTTTTTTCACTTGGCAGTATGCCTTTAAGTTTCCTCTGTGTCTTTTCATGGCATGATAGCTCATTACTTTTGATTTTACAATAATATTCCATTGTATGGATGTACCACAGTTTCTTTATCCTTTCACCTATTGAGGGATATCTTGGTTGCTTCCAAGTTTGGGCAGTTATGAATATAGCTGCTATAAACATTTGTGTGTATGTAAATTTTAAACTCTTCTGGGTAAATACCTAGGAGTAAATTCTGGGTGGATCATATGGTAAGACTATATTTACCTTTGTAAGAAACCACTAAACTGTCTTCCAGAGTGGCTGTACCATTTTACATTACCAACAGCAATAGATGAGAGATCCTATTGCTCCCCATCTTCACCAGCATTTGCTATTGTCAGTTTTTTGTTTTTTTAAATTTTAGCCATAATAGGTCTGTAGTGGTATCTTGTTGTTGTTTTAATTAGCAACTCTCCAATAACAGATGATGTTGAGCATCCTTTCAAATGGTTATTTGTTATCTGTATATATTCTTTGGTGAGGTGTCTATTCAGAACATTTGCTCATTTTTAAGTTGGGTTGTTTGTTTTTTTTGTTGAGTTCTAAGAGTTCTTTATGTATTTTGATACCAATCCTTTTATTAGATATGTGTTCTGCAAAGATTTTCTCCTAATCTGCGAGTTGTCTTCTTATTCTCTTAACAGGGCCTTTCACAGAGAAGATGTTTTTAATTTTAATGAACTCCAACTTGCCAATTCTTCTTTCATGGATCATGCTTTTGGTATTGTTATCTAAAAAGTTATTACCAAGCCCAAGGTCACCTGGATTTTTCTCTAATCATCTAGTGGTTTTACATTTTATATTTAGATCTATGATCCATTTTGATTTTTCTTTTCTTTTTTTTTTTTGTGAATGTTATTAAAGTCTGTGTCTATATTCATTCTTTTTGCATGTGGATGTCCAGTAGTTCTAGTACCATTTGTTGAAATGACTCTCCCTTTTCTATTGAATTACCTTTGTTTTTTTGTCAAAGATCAGTTGACTATATTTGTGTGGGTCTATTTCTGGAATTTATTTTCTGTTCTATTGATCTGTTGGGTTGGCCAAAAAGTTCCTCTGGTTTTTAAGTAAAAATAAAAGACGTTTTTTGTTTTCACCAAGAACTTTATTGAACAACATATTCACCATTTTGTTCCACTGCCTTCTGCCATTTTTCAGGGAACTTCGTAATTCCATCTTTTTTTCTTTTAATATTCTCTTTTCCCTGACCATCAATTATACCTTTAATTTTTAAAAATTAATTAATTAATTTTTGACTGTGTTGGGTCTTCATTGCAGTGTGTGGGCTTCTCATTGTGGTGGCTTCTCTTGTTGCGCAGCACAGGCTCTAGGTGCATGGGCTTCAGTAGTTGCGGCATGCGGGATCAGTAGTTATGGCTCACGGGCTCTAGCGCTCAGGCTGAGTAGTTGTGGCACACGGGCTTAGTTGCCCTGCGGCATGTGGGATCTTCCCGGACCAGGGCTCGAACTCGTGTCCCCTGCATTGGCAGGCAGATTCTTAACCAGTGCACCACGAGGGAAGTCCCATAATTCCATCTTCCCAAAACTTTTTATCTTTTTGAGCAAAGAGCTGTTCTAGGTGCCTTTTACAGTCTTCCAAGGAACTGAAATTGTTTCCATTAAGAGAATTTTGTAAAGACCTAAATAAATGGAAATCTGAAGGTGCAATTTCTGGTGAGTATGGCAGATGAATCAGAACTTCCCAGCCAAGCTGTAACAGTTTTTGCCTGGTCATCAAAGAAACATGAGTTCTTGCGTTATTGTAATGGAAGATTACACATTTTCTGTTGACTAATTCCAGACGCTTTTCGTTGAGTGCTGCTTTCAGTTGGTCTAATTGGGAGCAGTACTTGTTGGAATTAATCATTTGGTTTTCTGGTAGGAGCTTATAATAGAGGACTCCCTTCCAGTCCCACCATATGCACAACATCACCTTCTTTGGATGAAGATCAGACTTTGGTGCGGTTGGTGTGCTTCATTTTGCTTGCCCCATGATGTCTTGTGTTCCACATTATTGTACAATATCCACTTTTCATCGCCTGTCACAATTCGTTTTAAAAACGGAACGTTTTCGTTAAGTTTAAGTAGAGAATTGCACGTGGAAATACGGTCAAGCAAGTTTTCTTCTCTTAACTTATGTGGAACCCAAACATCAAAGTGATGATCATAACCAAGCTGGTGCAAATGATTTTCAGCACTTGATTTGGATATTTTGAGTATGTTGGCTATCTCCCACATGGTATAATGTTGATTGTTCTCAATTAATGTCTCGATTTGATCGCTGTCAACTTCAACTGGTCTACCCAACTGTGGAGCATTGTCCAGCAAGAAATCTACAGCATGAAACTTTACAGACCACTTTTGACACATTCGATCAGTCACAGCACCTTCTCCACGCACTGCACAAATCTTTTTTTGCGTTACAGTTGCATTTTCACCTTTCTTGAAATAATAAAGCATAATATGCCAAAAATGTTGCTTTTTTCCTAACATCTTCAATATTAAAATGTCTACACAAAATTTCACTAATTTTGATAAGTTGTTTTTTTTTTTTAATGCACACTGATATGACAGCTGTCACAGTACAATCTAACAAAATTGTTTCGAATGAAGTTAAATACAACTTAAGTGCTACTAGAGCCATCTTACGGAAAAAAACCGAACGAACCTTTTGGCCAACCCAATATTTGTGTGTTCTTTTGCCCATACCACACTGTATTTATCACAGTAGCTTTATACTAAATCTTGAAGTTGGACACTATCAGTTCTCTTATACTGTTCTTTGTCTTCAGTATTATGCTGACTGTTCTGTGTCTTTTGCCTTTCTACAACTTTTAGAACCAGTTTGGTGATATCCACAAAATAACTTACTGGGATTTTTATTGGTATTGCATTGAATCTATAGAACAAGTGGTAAAGAACTGATATCTTAACAGTATTGAATCTTCCTATCAATGAACATGGACTACATCTCCATTTATTTAGATCTTTCATTTCTTTCATCAGAGTTTTGTAGTTTTCCTCCTACAGGTTTTACATAGTTAGATTTATAGCTAAGTATTTCTTTTGGGTGCTAATGTAGGTAGTGTTGTGTTTAAATTTCTAATTCCAATTGTTCATTTCAGGAATTTATGAAGCAATTAATTTTTGTACATTTACTTCTATCCTGCAACTTTTCTGTAATCACTTATCTGTTTTAGGAGGTTTTTTGATTGTTGTTGGTTCTTTGGAAATTTTTACATAGACAATCACGTCATCTTCAAACAAAGACAGTTTTATTTCTTCATTCTTAATTTGTATACATTTTATTTCCTTTTCTTGCCATATTGCATTAGGTAGGACTTCCAATATAGTGTTGAATAAGAGGGAACATCCTTGCCTCCTTCTTGATCTTAGGAGGAAAGCATATAGTTTCTCAACATTAACTATAATGTGCTATGTAAGTTTTTAATAAATGTTCTTTATTAAGTTTAGGAAGTATGTAATTATGTAATACCCTCTTTATTCTTTTCCTTGTTCTGAAGTCAGCTTTAGAACATAATATAGTTATTTCATTTTTCTTTGGATTAGTGTTAGCATGGTATATCTTTCTCCATTTCTTTACTTTTTAACCTGTGACTTTATGTTTTAAGTGGGTTTCTTGTAGGTAACATAAAGTTGGGTCTTGTTTTTTAATCCATTTTTCAGTCTCTGTATTTTAGTTGGTATATTCAGACCATTCACATTTAAAGTGATTATTGATATAGTTGGCTTAATATCCATCGTATTTGTGATTCTTCAATTCATTGCATTTGTTCTTTGTTTTTGAAAAACTTTTTCTAATTCTGCTTTCTATAGTTTTGAGTATTTTATGATTCCATTTTCTCTCTTCTCTCAACAAATAATTATACTTTCTTTAAAATTTTTTTACTGGTTGCTCTAGCACTTTCAATATACATTTATAATTAATCAAATCCACTTTCAAATAACACTTCACAGGTTGGGAAGATATCTTAAAACAGAGTATTCCTAGGTCCTCCTTCTGTCCCATATATCATCATTGCATTTGTACATTTCCCTTACCCATTAACTGTAATAACCTAATACATTTACCTATTATTATAAAATTTTAAAAAATCTTTTTAAAAAATTGAAGTGAAATTCAGATAACAGAATTACCCATTTTAAAGAGAATGATTTAGTGGCATTTAGTACATTCACAATGTTGTGTAACCACCACCTCTGTTTACTTCCAAAACATTTCCATTATCCCAAAAGGAAACCCTGTACCCATTTATTCCTCATTTTACCCTCTCTCTAGCAGACGTGATGTATCATATAATAGGAACTAAGGAAAACAGGATTTTAATGAGTGTTTATGTTTATTTGGGTAGGAGTTAGGCTGTATTTAATGTTTGCTATAACTGTAGTTGTCAGAGGCTTCAATTTTTGTCTTGCTTTTGTTTGACCTTTTGTCTTTGGGTTTCCCTACTTCCTCCTTTTTTTTTTTTTTGCGGTACGCAGGCCTCTCACTGTTGTGGCCTCTCCCGTTGCGGAGCACAGGCTCTGGACGCACAGGCTCTGGACACACAGGCTCAGCGGCCATGGCTCATGGGCCCAGCCGCTCCGCTGCATGTGGGATCCTCCCAGACCGGGGCACGAACCTGTGTCCCCTGCATCAGCAAGCGGACTCTCAACCACTGCGCCACCAGGGAAGCCCCCGACTTCCTTCTTTTAAAATAGAGTCTTTTTCTTGTAGTTCTCTCAGTTGTAATTCACTGTAAGTACACTGGAGCCCTGTTGATGTGGTGGTAAGGTATTGGGGAAGGGAAGTAGTTTGTAGTTTGATGATTAGATCTCCATTTTTGTTTTGTTTTAGATTGGACAAAATCTCTGAGCTGTGACCTTCAGAGTTTCTTACCCTTTCTTTTTAATCCCCTCTGTGATAAAGCAGGGCTAGAGGGGGCATATTTCAAAATGGTTACTTTTCCATTTCCCCTGTCATAAGTATGAGGGAGTTTTTCTTGGATGTTCTCCATGAGAACCTTGGACGGCTTCTGGAGGTAAAACTCATGGATGTGTAGGGGCCCTCCTATCACCGGGTCCCCAGGAGTTTCAACTCTTAAGCTATCTCAAACCCAGCCTCCAGGAATTCAGTTATTATTTAAGTTTTCCTACCAGTTACTGGGTAGGCTTTAGGCACTTCTCCTTCTGATAAGCTGTGATTCTCTGTGTCTACCTCTCTAATTCTTGGGTGGCAGTCTGCCTTGTGACCTCAGTTCGCTAATGGATTTAGAAGAGTAGGTTTGTTTTCTTGTTTTTTAGCTTTTTTCTTGTTATGAGGACGGGAGTGACAACTTCTAAGCTCTTTGCCCTTCAGAGCTGAAACTGGAAGTCTATTCCATTTTGGCTTTTTATATTATCTTTGAACAGGTCCTTCCTGGGCTTTCTCTCTCCTAATGCCCCCTTATCTTTTGTTATTGAGAAGAAGCCTGAGATCCGCTTGACTTCTTTTGACTTGATAATGATAAGATCTTTAGACTTAAACTTTTGGAATCTTACTAAGCTGTATCTTGATATTGATTATTTTGGGGGGAACGTGGTAGTTTTCTTTGACGTAGAAATTTAGAACTTTAAAAATTTTTTATCCTTCAACATTTTTATATTCTACTTGTTTTTTTTCTTAATCTGAAATAGTGCTTACCATTTCGTTAGCGTTTCATTGTTAGTTCTTTATATTTATCATCATTTCACTAATTTTTTCATATCTTTGTTATCTTATGTATATGTGTATTTGTCCTTTAATTTATGTCAGTTCTCTGCTTCTTGCCCCTAACATGGTGTATTGCTTCTGGCTTCTAATATGCTTTCAGTTCTGTAATGCTTTTAATATTTTACTCACTTTCTTCCACTAACACTCATCACTCTTAAAAAAAAATATTCTTCTGACATTTTCCCTTTTTTTGGCATGTTGTTTCTCTTCTTTGAGCACTTGTTTTATAGTACTTATGTTTTCTTAATTTCTCTGTTATTGTTTCTTTTACTACATCAAATTATTTTTTGAAAAAATTTTCTTTTAACAAAATTATTTTTATTTTAAAAATTATATTATTAGCCTGTCTTTTGATTTTATGTCTTTTCTTTGGTTCACTTTAATCCAATTAATGCTTAGTATGAGTCTCTACAAGGGCCTGTCTGATCCTGACTTAACCTTGTCAAAGGGTGCAACATTCAAGGTTTCAGCCATTAAGAAAGGTATACCCAAGGCCATTCCTCCCTGATGGAACTTGACTTTTATTCCTGTTTTCTAATGTTTTGGTATTGCAAAGATTGCCATTTAGCCAGTCTGTTACCCTTTCAGTATTGGTAAATGCTCTCAAAGGAAAAATGGCTGCAGATGTTGGTGTCTCTTCCTCATGCCACTTCCCTTTCCTGGATTCTGGCCTACCTAATAAGTTTTCACCATCATTTAGCTTTCTGAAGTCTTTAAGCAGATGGCTTTTATATTTTGTTTAGTTAATTTTATCTAAATTATCTAGTTTACCATTGTCTGAAGTGGATATTCCTTTACAGTTGTTTATATCCGCATCTGTCTTATAAAATCTTAATATTATATATATAAATTATATATTGATTTTTTTAAGTTAACATAATATTAAGAATATTTCTCGGGGACTTCCCTGGTGGTCAGTGGTTAAGACTCCACACTCCCAATGCAGGGGGCACGGGTTCAATCCCTGGTTGGGGAACTAAGATCCCGCATGCCTCACAGTGTGGCCAAACAAACAAAAAAGAATATTTCTCTGTGTAACTAAATATTCTTTAAAGACATGTCTTTTAAATATTTATTGAGGGGCTTCCCTCAACCACACACAGTGGTTGAGAATCTTCCTGCTAATGCAGGGGACACGGGTTCGAGCCCTGGTCTGGGAAGATCCCACATGCCGTGGAGCAGCTGGGCCCATGAGCCACAACTACTGAGCCTGCGCGTCTGGAGCCTGTGAGACCTGCGCATCGCGATGAAGAGTGGCCCCCGCTTGCCACAATTAGAGAAAGCCCTCCCACAGAATAAAATTTTTTCAAAAAAAAATATTTGTTGAATAATATTTCTTCACATTTGTGCTATATAATTTCCCATTAGTTTTTCTGATCCAGTTCCCTATTAGTAGACATTTTATATTCCTTCTTTTTATTTGCTACATAGTGCTATTTCTAGATTCAAAATTATTTACAGACCCTCTACTTTACACGTTATAAATATAAACTTGGTCATCCTTACTGGGATAGATGTGCTGTGATGTGTGCTGTGATAACAAAATTGAATTTTTGGGGGAGGATGCCTGGGAACCTTTAATATCTTGAGAAACACCTGGCTTTTAAGTTAAAACTGGAAACAGAAGCTTGTGTAAATGTATAGTTTTACACCTAGCAATAAGAGAACACATGTCGGTCTGATCTTAGGAAGATTTCATAAGTTTCAAATGGGTCTTTGGCCCTGAGCCATTCTTGCTGTCATTTTTTATTAACTTTGTTCTCTTTTTCTTCTTATAGAATGCCTGCTTTTTGTACTATTGATATTTAAAAAAAAATACGATTCCATATATATTGTAAAATGGTGTCTTAAAATAGTGTGTCTCAGCCCATTAAAAAGACTCATAAAACATCGTAACACAAAATATGCAGTAATTAGAACCACAGAGTTAATCTTAACCCTCTTCTAGCTATTCATAGTAAATCATCTTGCAATGATCATCACAAAACAGCAAATTAATTTTTTTTTAAACTAGCATTTCTAGCTTCTTTTGTGGGTAAGAATGAGGCATTTAAAATCACATTTGTTAGATGGACAGTCCAAATTGGAAATTTTAATAATGTCATTGAGATTAAATCTTACAGTTTACTACTCAGTTTTTGTGTAACATTTGTATCAGCCTTTAAATTTATTTTCATAAACTAGATCATATTTGTAATGTTTGGTCTTTCATAGATTGGCTAACTTGCAATTATTGCTATTCTTTTTCCTATGGCACTTTCTTAAGAGTAGGAGGTAGAGATACGTTCTCTCCATTCCATAACACTCTGCCTACTGTGGTTTTTCAAAACTAAATGTTGTGGGAAATTGGGTTCAGTTTTTTAATTCGTTTTTATGAACTAGCTCATGGTTGTTACGTTTAACCGTCTTTCTTAGGGTGACTAAATTGCAATTATGCTGCTTCTTTTCCTATGGTACTTCTTAAAGAAGTGGGTAGTAGAGATATGCTCTTGCTGTCCTGATATTCTTCGTACCTGCCTAGTGTGGTTCATGAAAAACGTATCTTCTGTGTTGATAGAAAGCAATTGATAAAGCAAGGAAATGTTATGTTATGGAAGGAAGAAAGAAACTGTTATTTTTCAAATGTCATTTCACATTTTACTGTGTGCCAGTTACAGTGCTAGATGATTTGCTTAGAACCTTTGACATTTTAATGAAAACTTTCAAAGTGGTTGAAGCTTAGCTTTGGAAAGTTAATTTGTACAGTATTTTCTTTGTAATTTTTATTGTTTCCAGCAGATGTGAATCAAGTACAGAATAGTAACTTATGTAATTTTTTGCAAATATTCCCATACTTCATAGATTGGATCTCTTAGTAGCTTTTCTTTAAACAGTCTTTGTGTTAGAAAATGGACTTATGTTTAGTATTTTCATAACTTTCCTATTTATATTATAAACTACATTGTTATCTGTATTATTTTTCCAGATTTGCTTTATTACCAGTCGTTAATACAATGCATAAATTTTAGTAGGACCATAACCAAGTTTTTCCTTCTATGGAGTTTTTCTGTATGGGTAATTGTCCTATATGTATTTGCCTTCCCCCATCCTTGGTCTCATTAGCACTCCACATAGCCAATGAATTATATCCAGTAACTTTACTACAGTCCCAAGATCATGCCCCAAAGTCAAGGTAATTTACAGGATAGGAGAAGCATACCCTGGCTTTCCTAGTAAACCACACTAAAGGTATGGGTTTCCTCTGCTAAAAATTGGCTTCCTTCATCATTCTCCTCTCTTTAGAGGGCAGTTTGGAGTATTGCCCTTCACTTTGATGTGGTCTTTAAATTTCTTCTTTGCATTGGACTTCTTACAGAAGCCTTTATTTGAAACAGAATGTTTAAATCCAAATGTGGGTTTCTAACACATCATTTTTTTTTCATTCAATACCATGTCAAGTAAGTTATGTTGGATCTGCGAAATCATTTTCTTGATGCAAAGCCATGAGGAGAAGAGCATATGTAGGTAGACATGGGGAAGTAATTCTGGTAACTCAGTGCACGTACTTAGAGCAACTTGTTTTTAGACTTCTCTTAATTTTGCTAGGGGAAAATTAATTTTTAGGCAGACAGTATGTCTTACTGGATCTATTGGGTACAAAGTAATTACAGATATACCTTAACATCCTGCTCCTTTCCAAAATTTAAAACTTACTTTTTAAACAAAAGAATAGTTTTCTTCATCTAGACAATGTGCTTAAGTTTTTCAAATTTTCAGTGTATATTATTGAATATTTTCCATTTTGATAATATTTAAGAAACTCAGAGCACTTTGTAATATTTTGTCGAAGAAGATGGAAGGGAGAAAAATTTGCCATTTACTTAGAACTATGGTGACTATTTTTGATTCAGATTTTTTAGATATTAATTATTACAGCAGTTATTAACTTTGTATCTTCTATCTTGTCAGAAAGAGTTACGGTACTTAAAAAAACTGATCCCTTTTAAAATTTTTTTATTTTCAAAGTTGGATAATTATTCTATCCCTTTTTTAATGAGCTTATGTTGTTTCAGGTGTTGAAATAATAAATGTATTTATAATTTTCAAGCTAGAATTATCTTTAGAGACTCAAAATTTTCATTTTCTTTTCAGCAAGCAAACCAAAATCATGTTAGGTCATACAAGTAATGAGTAGTGCTTAGAACTACAAGTTACATCTCATGACTCTGTCCAGTATGTTTTTTTTTTTTGGTCATGCTGTTTTGTTGTTTTGTCTTACTAATTCCTTAATTTTAACTTGTGAAGAAATCTATCATGAAGAATAATTCTTTCTGACAGACAATTAAAAACTGGGGCCTAATTGGATTCTTCTTTTTATGATAGATTACTACAGAGAGAAAACCCTAATGGTACATTTGAAAGGAAGTATTATACTGGATTGGAATCTTCAATATAATGTTGATAGAATGAGAAGCATTTGTCCTTTGGGTTCTATTAGTAGTGATATTAGATTTATTGTTTTTTAGATTTACCTAACATTTCCTCTCCTCCTACTCCCTACCCTTCTCAGCTTCCTTCTTGCTCTCACCTGTACTCAAACAAATAACAAACAATCATTAGAGTTTGGAAGGGATGAAGAAATGTGGTAACAATACTTGCCTTTGAATAAATGACTTGTACCTCAGACATTTTTGAAAAATTGGTATCTCCTCTGTTTCTGAGAGCTCTTGAGACTCTGGATTTTATTACAAATGCATTCCAGAATTTAAAGGTATGGGCAAAAGGCAAGAATTACCTAGTTTCCTAGAAGGAAGACAGTGGATAAAGATTGATAAAGATATATAAAGAATTTTTATTTTTCTGAAAGGTCGAATCAGTAGAAGAGATAATTTTGGAATAATTCTTCCTGTTCAGGAATAGATCTCAAGTTGCTATTGATTTTACTTTCTACCACTACAGTTCTTCATTTTATCCTTGTGTTTTTGTTTTCCTTAAGTGGCTTTTGACTGTAAGTATTGTAAATGGAATAGAAAAAAAGAAGACATTTTTTCCATAAGCCTGTCTAATGTAGAAGAAATGAAAGGTTCATTGAGAATAATAGCTTATTGTCTACTTTGGTGATATACTATGACTGTGCTACCTAGTAACACTTTCTTTCATTGAAATATAATTGACATACAATATTAGTTTCTGGTGTACAACATAGTGATTTGACATTTGTATACATTGCAAAATGAACACCGTAAGTCTGGTTACAATCCAGCACCATAGAAAGTTAATACAATATTAGTGACTATATTCCCCATGCTGTACTTTACATCCCCATAACTTATTTATTTTATAACTGGAAGTTTGTACTTCACGATCCCCCCAACTCTATCCCAGTCCTTCCTCCCTCCCTCGCCATGGTAACCACCAATCTGTTCTCTGTAGCTATGAGTCTGGGTTTTGTTTTGCTTTGCTTGTTTTGTTTTTAGATTCCACATATAAGTGAATTCATGTGGTATTGGTTTTTCTCTGTTTTACTTATTCCACTTAGCATAACTTTATCCTCAAGGTCCATCCATATTGTCACAAATGGAAAGATTTTATTCTTTTGTATGGCTGAGTAGTATTCCATTACACACACACACACACACCCCATATCTTTATCCATTGATGTGTCATCCATCAATGGACACTTAGGTTGTTTCCATATCTTGACTATTGTAAATAATGGTGCAATGAACATAGAGATGCATATATCATTTCAAATTATATTTTTGTTTTCTTTAGATAAATACCCGGAAGTGGAATTGCTAGATCATACATATTTTTTAATTTATGAAGAACCTTCATACTGTTTTCCATAGTGGCTGCACCAATTTACATTCCTACCAACAGTGCACGAGGGTCCCTTTTCTCCACATTCTTGCCAATGCTTGTTATTTCTTGTCTTTTTTATAGTAGCCATTCTGACAGTTGTGAGGTGATATCTCATTGTGGTTTTGCTTTGCATTTCCCTGATGATTAGTGATGTTGAGCATTTTTTCATGCACCTTTTGGCCATCTTTTTGTCTTCTTTGGAAAAATGTCTATTCAGATTCTCTGCCCATTTTTTTATTGGGCTGCTTTTTGTTGTTGTTGAGATATATGAGTTCTTTATATATTTTGGATGTTAACCTCTATTGGATATATGATTTGCAAATATCTTCTCCCATGCAGTAGGTTGCCTTTTCATTTTTTTGATGGTTTCCTTTCCTATGCAGAAGCCTTTTAATAAATGTAGTCCCATTTATTTATTTTTGCTTTTGTTTCCCTTGCCTTTGGAGTCAGATGCAAAAAAAAATCTCTAAGACTGGTGTTAATGAGCTTAGTACTGCCTGTGTTTTCTCCTAGGGGTTTTATAGTTTCAGGTGTTATATTTAAGTCTTTAATCCATTTTGAGTTATTTTTTGTATATGGTATAAGATAGTGGTTCAGTTTCATTTTTTGGTGTGTAGTTGTCCAGTTTTTCCAACACCCTTTATTGAAGGGACTATCCTTTCCCCATTGTATATTCTTGCCTCTTTTGTGTAAATTAATTGACCATATATCCATGGGTGTATTTCTGGGCTCTCTTTTCTGTTCCATTGATCTATGTGTCTGTTTTGTTGCAAATACCATGCTGTTTTTATGATTATAGCTGTGTAGAATAGTTTGAAATCAGGGAGCGTGATACCTCCAGCTTTGTTCTTATGTCCCAAGATTGCTTTGGCTATTCAGGATATTTTATTGTTCCATACAAATTTTGGAATTATTTCTTCTCATTATGTGAAAAATGCCATTGGAGTTTTGATAGGTATTGTGTTAAATATGTAGCTTGCTTTGGGGAGTATGGACATTTTAACAATATTAATTCTTCTAATCCATGACCATAGAATGATTTTTACTTATTTGTGTTTTCTTCAATTTCTTTCGTCAATGTCTTTTAGTTTTCAGATCTTTTACCTTCTTGGTTAAATTCATTTCTTGATATTTTATTCTTTTTGATGCAATTTTAAATGGGGTTGTCTGATTTCTGTTCCTGATAGTTCGTTATTTATGTATAAAGACAACAGAGTGTTGAATATTAATTTTGTATCCTGTAGCTTTAGTGAATTCATTTATTAGTTCAAATAGTTTTTTGGTGGACTCTTTAGGTTTTTTGACATATAATATCATGTCATCTGCAAATAGTGACAATTTTGCTTCTTCCTTTCTAACTTGTATGCCTTTTATTTCTTTTTCTTTCCTAATTGCTGTGGCTAGGAGTTCCAATATTATGTTGAATAAAAGTGGGGAGAGTGGGCATCTTTGTCCTGCTCCTGATCTTAGAGGAAAAGCTTTCAGCTTTTCAATGTTGAACATGATGTTAGTTGTGGGTTTGTCATATATGGCTTTTATTTTGTGAGGCAAGTATTTTAGTACCATGTTGTTTAATTTCCATGTTTTGGTGGTTTTTCCAGTTTTCTTCTTGTAATTTCTATTTTCACACCATTGGGGTCAGAAAAGATACTTGATATGATTTCAGTCTTCTTAAATTTATTGAGACTTGATTTTTGGCCTAACGTGATTGATCCTGGGAAATGTTCTGTGTGCACTTGAGAAGAATGTGTGTTTTGCTGCTTTTGGATGGAGTGTTCTATATAAATCTGTTATGCCCATCTGATCTAATGTGTCATTTAAGGCTGATATTTTCTTACTGATTTTCTGTCTGGGTGATGTATCCATTGCTGTAAGTGGGGTGTTAAACTCCCCTACTATTGTTATATTGCTGTTAATTTTCTCTTGAAGTTCATTAGTATTTGTTTCATATATTTTGGTACTCCTATGTTGGGTGCATACATATTTATAAATGTTATATCTTGCTGGATTAACCCCCTTATTGTTACATAGTGCCTCTCTTTCATTTATTGCAGTCTTTGTTTTAGAGTCCATTTTGTCTCATATGAGAATAGCTATCCCAGCTTTCTTTTCATTCCCATTTGCATGGAATGTGTTTTTCCAACCTTTTGCATTCAGTCTGTTTGTGTCCTTATGTGTGAAGTGAGTCTTTTGTAGGCAGCATATAGATGGGGCTTTTTTTTTTTTTGATTGGAGAATTTAGTCCAATTTATGTTTAAAATAATTATTGATAGGTGTGTACTTATGGCCATTCTGTTATTTGTTTTCTGGCTATTTTTATAGTTTCTCTCAATTCTTTTTCTCTCTTTCCTTGTGGTTGGTGATTTTCTTTAGTGCTTTGTTTAGATACCTTTCTCTCTCTCTCTTTTTTTTTTTTTTGAATAGATCTTTATTGGAGTGTAATTGCTTCACAATACTGTGTTAGTTTCTGTTGCACAACAAAGCGAATCAGCCATATGCATACACATATCCCCATATCCCCTCCCTCTTGAACCTCCCTCCCATCCTCCCTATCCCACCCCTCTAGGTCATTGCAAAGCACAGAGCTGATCTCCCTGTGCTATGCTCCTGCTTCCCACCAGCCAACTATTTTACATTCGGTAGTGTATATATGTCGATGCTACTCTCACTTCGCCCCAGCTTCGCCCTCCCACCCCATGTCATCAAGTCCATTCTCTATGTCTACCTCTTTTTTCCTGCCCTGCAACTAGGTTCATCAGTACCATTTTTTTTTTTCATTTTTGGATTCCATATATATGCATTAGCATACAGTATTTGTTTTGCTCTTTCTAACTTCACTCTGTATGACAGACTCTAGACATCCACCTTACTACAAATAACTCAATTTTGTTTCTTTTTATGGCTGAGTAATATTCCATTGTATATATGTGCCACACTTCTTTATCCATTCATCTGTCGATGGACATTTAGGTTGGTTCCATGTCCTGGCTATTGTAAATAGTGCTGCAGTGAACATTGTTGTGCATGTCTCTTTTTGACTTATGGTTTTCTCAGGGTATATGCCCAGTAGTGGGATTGCTGGGTCATATGGTAGTTCTATTTTTAGTTTTTTAAGGAACCTCCATACTGGTTTCCATAGTGGTTGTATCAATTTACATTCCCACCAACAGTGTAGGAGGGTTCCCTTTTCTCCACATCCTTTCCAGCATTTATTTTTTCTAGCTTTTTTGATAAGGGCCATCTTGACCAGCATGAGGGGATACGTCACTGTAGTTTTGATTTGCATTTCTCTAATAATTAATGATGTTGAGCATCTTTTCATGTGCCTTTTGGCCATCTGTATGTCTTTCTTTGTGAAATGTCTATTTAGGCCTTCCACCCATTTTTTAACTGGATTGTTTGTTTTTTTGATATTGATCTCCATGAGCCATTTGTATATTTTGGAGATTAATCTTTTGTCATTTCATTTGCAAATGTTTTCTCCCATTCTGAGGGTTGTCTTTTGGTCTTGCTTATGGTTTCCTTTGCTGTGCAAAAGCTTTTAAGTTTAATTAGGTCCCATTTGTTTATTTTTGTTTTTATTTCTGTTACTCTAGGAGGTGGGTCAAAAAAGATCTTGCTGTGGTTTATGTCAAAACAAGTGTTTTTCCTAAGTTTTCCTCTAAAAGTTTTATAGTGTCTAGTCTTACATTGAAGTCTTTAATCCATTTGGAGTTTATTTTTGTGTATGGTGTCAGGTAGTGTTCTAATTTCATTCTTTTACATGTAGCTGTCCAGTTTTCCCAGCATCACTTATTACAGAGGCTCTGTTTTCTCCCTTGTATGTTCTTGCCTCCTTTGTCGTAAATTAGGTGCCCATATGTGCATGGGTTTATCTCTGAACATTCTATCCTGTACCATTGGTCTATATTTCTGTTGGTGCCAGTACCACACTGTCTTGATAATTGTAGCTTTGTGGTATAGTTTGAAGTCGGGGAGCCTGATTCCTCCAACTCCTTTTTTCTTTCTCAAGGTTACCTTGGCTATTCGGTGTCTTTTTTGTTTCCATATGAATTGTAAGATTTTTTGTTCTAATTCTGTGAAGAATGCCAGTGGTAGTTTGATAGGGATTGCATTGAATCTGTAGATTGCTTTGGGTAGTATAGTCATTTTCACAATATTGATTCTTCCAATCCAAGAACATGGTACATCTCTCCATCTGTTTATGTCATCTTTGATTTCTTGCATCAGTGTGTTATAGTTTTCTGAGTACAAGTTTTTGCCTCCTTAAGTAGGTTTATTCCTAGGTGTTTTATCCTTTCTGTTGCAATGGTAAATGGGAGTGTTTCCTTAATTTCTGTTTCTGATTTTTCATTGTTTGTTAGTGTATAGAAATGCAAGAGATTTCTGTGCATTAATTTTGTATCCTGCAACCTTACCAAATTCATTGATTAGTTCTAGTAGTTTTCTGGTGGCATCTTTAGGATTTTCTATGTATAGTGTCATATCATCAGCAGACAGTGACAGTTTTACTTCTTTTCCAATTTGGATTCCTTTTATTTTTTTTTCTTCTGTGATTCCTGTTGCTAGGACTTCCAACACTATGTTGAATAAGAGTGGCGAGAGTGGATATCCGTGTCTTGTTCCTGATCCTAGTGGAAATGCTTTCAGTTTTTCACCATTGAGTATGATGCTTGCTGTGGGTTTGTCATATATGGCCTTCATTATGTTGAGGTAGTTTCCCTCTATGTCCATTTTCTGGAGAGTTTTTATCATAAATGTGTGTTGAATTTTGTCAAAAGCTTTTTCTGCATCTATTGAAATGGTCATATGGTTTTTATTAGTTAATTTGTTAATGTGGTGTATCACATTGATTGATTTGTGTATATTGAAGAATCCTTGCATCTCTGGGATAAATCCCACTTGATCATGGTGTATGATCCTTTTAATTTACTGTTGGAGTCTGTTTGCTAGTATTTTGTTGAGGATTTTTGCTTCTATGTTCATCAGTGATATTGGTCTATAATTTTCTTTATTTGTGATATCTTTTTCTGGTTTTGGTATCTTCGTAGAATGAATTTGGGAGTGTTTCTTCCTCTGCAATTTTCCGGAAGAGTTTACAGGGAATTGATTTTAGCTCCTCTCTAAATATTTGATAGAATTCGCCCGTGAAGCCATCTGGTCCTGGACTTTTGTTTGTTGGAAGATTTTTAATTACAGTTTCAATTTCATTACTTGTGATAGGTCTGTTTATATTTTCTAATTCTTTCTGGTTCAGTCTTGGAAAATTGTACCTTTCCAAGAATTTGTGCATTTGTTCATGGTTGTCCATTTTATTGGCATATAGTTTTTTGTGGTAGTGTCTTATAATCTTTTGTATTTCTGCAGTGTCAGTTGTGATATCTCCTTTTTCATTTCTAATTTTATTGATTTGTGTCCTCTCCCTTTTTTTCTTGATGAGTCGGGCTAAGGGTTTGTTAATTTTGTTTATCTATCAAAGAACTAGCTTTTAGTTTTATAGATCTTTGCTATTGTTTTCTTTGTTTCTGTTTTCTTTATTTCTGCTCTGATCTTTATGATTTCTTTCCTTCTACTGACTTTGGGTTTTCTTTGTTCTCTCTCTGGTTGTTTTAAGTGTAGGGTTAGATTGTTTATTTGAGATTTTTCTTGTTTCTAGAGGTGAGATTGAATTGCTATAAAATTCCATCTTATAACTGCTTTTGCTACATCCCATAGGTGTTTTCATTGTCATTTGTTTCTATGTATATTTTTATTTCTCTTTGATTTCTTCAGTGATCTCTTGGTTATTTTAGTAGTGCACAGTTTAGCTTCCATGTGTTTGTGTTTTTTACAGTTTTTTTCCTGTAATTGATTTCCAGTCTCATAGTGTTGTGGTCAGAAGAGATGCTTGATATGATTTCAATTTTCTTAAATTTTTCGAGGCTTGATTTGTGACCCAAGATGTGATCTTTCCTGGAGAATGTTCCATGTGCACTTGAAAAGAAAGTATATTCTGCCACTTTAGGGTGGAATGTTCTGTAAATAGCAATTAGAACTATCTGGTCTATTGTGTCATTTAAAGCTTGTGTTTCCTTATTTATTTTCTGTTTGAATGATCTGTCCATCGTTGTAAGTGGGGTGTTAAAGTCGCCTACTATTATAGTCTTACTGTCAATTTCTCTTTTTGTGGTTGTTAGCATTTGCCTTCTGTATTGAGATGCTCCTATGTTGGGTGCAGAAACATTTGTAATTGTTATATCTTCTTCTTTGATTGATCCGTTGATCATTATGTAGTGTTCCTTCTTATCTCTTGTAACAGTCTTTATTTTAAAGTCTATTTTATCTGATACGAGTATTGCTACTCCAGCTTTCTTTTTCTTTTTTTTTTTTGTGGTACGCGGGCCTCTCACTGTTGTGGCCTCTCCCATTGCGGAGCACAGGCTCCGGACACGCGGGCTCAGTGGCCATAGCTCACGGGCCCAGCCACTCCGCGGCATGTGGGATCTTCCCAGACCAGGGCACAAACCCGTGTCCCCTGCATCGGCAGGTGGACTCTCAACCACTGTGCCACCAGGGAAGCCCTCCAGCCTTCTTTTGGTTTCCATTTGCATGGAATATATTTTTCCATCCCTTCACTTTCAGTCAGCATGTGTCCCTAGGTCTGAAGTGGGTCTCTTGTAGATAGCATGTATATGGGTCTTGTTTTTGTATCCATTCAGTGAGTTTGTTTCTTTCAGTTGGGGCATTTAAACCATTTACATTCAAGGTTATCGATATGTTGTTCCTATTACCATTTTCTTAATTGTTTTCAGTTTGTTTTTGTAGGTCCTTTTCTTCTCTTGTGTTTTTTCTTCTCTTGTATTTCCCCCCTAGAGAAGTTTCTTTACCATTTGTTGTAAAGCCGGTTTGGTGGTGCTGAATTCCCTTAGCTTTTGTTTGTCTGAACAGCTTTTGACTTCTCCATCGAATCTGAATGAGATCCTTGCCGGGTAGAGTAATCTTGGTTGTAGGTTTTTCTCTTTCATCAGTTTAAGTATATCCTGCCACTCCCTTCTAGTCTGCAGATGTTCCACTGAGAAATCAGCTGATAATCTTATGGGGACACCTTTGTATGTTATTTTTTGTTTTTCCTTTGCTGCTTTCAATGCTTTTTCTTTGAATTTAATTTTTGTTAGTTTGATTAATATGTGTCTTGGTATGTTTTTCCTAGGGTTTATCCTGTACGGGACTCTCTGTGCTTCCTGGACTTGGGTGACTATTTCCTTTCCCATGTTAGGGAAGTTTTCCACTATAATTTATATATTTGCTCAGACTCTTTCTTTTTCTCTTCTTCTTCTGGGACCCCTATAATTCAAATGTTGGTGCGTTTCATGTTGTCCCACAGGTCTCTGAGATTGTCTTCAATTGTTTTCATTTTTTTTCCTTTATTCTGCTCCTCGGCAGTTATTTCCACCATTTTGTCTTCCAGCTCACTTATTCGTTCCTCTGCTTCCATTATTTTGTTATTGATTCCTTCTAGTGTATTTTTCATTTCAGTTATTGTGTTGTTCATTTCTGTTTGTTCTTTTTTTTTTTTTTTTGCGGTACACGGGCCTCCCACCACCGCGGCCTCTCCCACTGTGGAGCACAGGCTCCGGATGTGTAGTCTCAGCAGCCATGGCTCATGGGCCCAGCTGCTCTGCGGCATGTGGGACCTTCCCAGACCAGGGCACGAACCCACGTCCCCTGCATCGGCAGGCGGACTCTCAACCACCGCACCACCAGGGAAGCCCTCTGTTTGTTCTTTAGTTCTTCTAGATCTTTGTTAAACATTTCTTCTATTTTCTTCACCCGTGCTTCCATTCTATTTCCGAGATTCTGGATCATCTTTACTATCATTACTCTGAATTCTTTTTCAGGTAGATTGCTTATTTCCTTTCCATTTATTTGGTCTTGTAGGTTTTTACCTTGCTCCTTCATCTGTGACATATTTTTTTTTTGCTGTCTCATTTTTTTTTTTTTTTGAGTGGGATTGTGTTCCTGTTGTACTGTTTGTTTGGCCTGAGGCTTCCAACACTGGAGTTTGTAGGCTATTGGGTAGAGCTGGGTCTTGATGCTGAGATGAGGAACTCTGTGAGACCTTACTCTAATGTCTGTTCCCTGGGGTCTGAGGTTCTCTGTTAGTCCAGTGGTTTGGACTCGGAGCTCCCACTGCAGGAGCTTCCGCTCGACCTCATGCTTGCAAATCGAGATCCCACAAGCCGCATGGGGTGGCAAAAAAAAGATAAAAAACAATAACAAAGTAAAAAATAAAATTAGAGTAGGAAAATAACAGATATGTTAGCAAGAATATAAAAATAAAAATATAGATGAATCAGCAATCAGAAGGTACATCTGTACCACAATAGTTAAAAAGAGGAGGAGGGAAAAAGAAAAAAAAAGAAAAGGAGGTGGGGGAAAAGCCTTGGCTGTGGAGAGTGGGGGCCTAAACAAGGGCAAGGTTTGGGTGGTGGGTGGGGCCGATGCTCAGGACCCACAGGGCTGGAAAAGGCTCTGGGGGCTGTGGGGGGTGGGGCTTAGGCTCAAGGAACAGAAGGGGCCCACACATGCTCTCACCGCCCCCCCCCGCCTCCCCGCCCCCATCTCAGAGGATATGGGACCTCTCCTGGGAGCCAGCAGGCTTTCTGGCCTTGAGTGGGCAGGGCAAACTCCCTCTTTTCCTCTCCTGCTTCTCTGGCCTGGCGTCTGGGAGGGCCCCTCCTGCCTGCCTCTCCTGATCTCCCCAGCCTCCCTGTTATGCCCCCAGGATCCACATGGCCTGGAGGGGGCTTTAGATTGCAGGGTACCAGCCTGGGAGCTCAGCAGGCTCCCCGGGCCCCAGTGAGCAGGGTAATTGCCCTCTGCTCCTCTCCCGCTCCTCCTGGATGGCCCCTTCCACCTGCCACTCCTGATCTCCCTGAACTCCCTCCTATGCCCCCAGGACCCATGTAGCCTGGATAGGGCTTTGTTGGGGGGGTGGGGACTGGCTTGGGAGCTCATCAGGCCTCCTGGCCCCTGTGGGACAGGTGATCACCCTCTGCTCCTCTCCCGCTCTTTCCGGAGAGTCCCTCCCACCTGCCTCTCCTGTTCTCCCCTGCCTCTCCTGTTCTCCCCGGCCTCAGGGACACCAATCTTGTCTGGCCTCCACTTGTCCTCCCCCGTCGGTCCCTCTTCAACCTACCGGTTCACTTGGGGGGGGAGGATCCTCCCATCTCCTTGGGGGTTAGAGTCCTCCACCAGTAGCTGGCAGACGCTCTAGTTGTGGGGAGACACTAACTCCAGGTCTTCCCACACAACCATCTTGACTCCTCTCTCTCTCTCATTTTTATTTGTGTATTTACTATAAGTTTTTTCTTTGTAGTTATCATGAGGTTCACATGTATATCCTATGTATATAACAGCCTATTTTAAGTTGATAGCAACTTAGGTTTGAGTACATTCCACAATTCTACAATTTTTACTACCCTCCACCACATTTTATGTTTCTGATGTCACATTTTACATCTTTTTATTTTGTGTTCCCTTAACACATTAATGTATTTTTAGCTAATTTTACTTCTTTTATCTTTTAAGCTTCATGGTAGCTTTATGAATGGTTGGTCTACCGTCTTATATATTTACCCTTTCCCCCGAGGTTTTTACTTTCATAAGTTTTCTCGATATTAATTAGTGCCTTTTTTTTCAGCTTAGAGAAGTGACATATAACATTTCTTATAAGGCTGGTTTAGTAGAGACCTCTTTTAGCTTTTGCTTATCTGGAAAACTCTTCATCTTTTCTCCATCTCTGAATAATAACTTTGCCAGATAGAGTATTCTTGGTTGTAAGTTTTTTCATTTCAGCACTTTGAATATGTTGTGCCACTCACTTTTGCCCTGCAAAGTTTATTCTCAGAAATCTGCTGATGGTCTTAACTTTTGACATTTTTATTATAATATGTTTTGGTTGGATCTCTTTGGGTTTATCTTATTGGAATTCTCTGGGCTTCCTGGACTTGGATGTCTGTTTCCTTCCCTAAGTTAGGGAAGGGTTCAGCCATTACTTTTTCAAATAGTTTTGCCCTTGCTCTTTCTCTTGTTTTTCTGGGACACCTATATTGCCTATGTTATTTTACTTGATCATGTTCCACAGGTCCCTTATTTTTCTTAAAAACATTTTTTTTTCCATCTTACTGTTCTTTCTGTGTGAGTTCCATTGCTTTGTCTTCCAGTTCACTGATCTGTTCTTCTATTTCATCTAGCCTGCCGTTGAACCCCTTTAGTGTAATTTTCAGTTCATTTATTGTACTCTTCAGCTCTGTGACTTCTGTTTGGCACTTTCCTATATTTACTATCTCCTTGTTTGAAGTTCTCACTGTGTTCATCCATTCTTCTCTTGAGTTAGGTGAGCATGTCTATGACCATTACTTTGAATTATTTTTCAGGTAGATTACTTCTGTATCATTAAAGCTTTTCTCCTGAGGTTTTTGTCTTGTTCTTTCATTTGGAGAATATTTCTCTGCATCCTCATTTTGCCTGACTTTCTGTATTTGTTTCTTTATATTAGGTGAAACAGATAACTCTCTCAGTCTTGAAGGTGTGGACTTGTGGATGTGAGGAACCTTCTTGTTCAACCTTGCCTTAGCTGTTCGTTGTCTTTCAAACCTTTGCAGTTGTCTGAACTGCCTGATTTATTCTTGATGTGTCCTCATTGATGAGAGTGTACCAAGGCCTGTAAGTGTGTGCCCAGGGGAGGAATATCACTTAGCACCTATTTTCAGGCTCATTGGCAACCAAATTTTCAGGCAGCAGCTTTTAAAGTATGCAAATGTATACATTCCTTTGGGGCCAGAATCGTAATCCCTGCTGGCCACCAGTCCAAGAGATCTGGAACATGTTCCCTGGGTGACAGTTGCAAAATTCAGGGCTCCAGATGAGTTTATAATCTCCTTTCTGGGAGGTCTTGTTGAGCTGTATCATGGCCAGAGGGATGCCCAGGGCTTGTGTCTTTCTGCTTACATTACCTGGGAGTGCCTTCTTATCCCTGGATGTATGTGAAATCTGAAACTTGTCCCTCAGACTGAAGCTCCAGGCTAAGTAAATAGACCTTTTTTACAGGAAGACTGGAGTTGTATTTCAGTTTGCTGTCTGTGTAGTGTCCTGAGAGTGGTGACCTGCCAAGAACTGTCTCTCTGATTGTTACTGTTCTGTGGAGCTCTGTAGCTCAAGTCTCTTTGGCCACCAAGGTCAGGTAATCAAGTAGTGTCCCCTGTGTGGATTGCATGCACCCGCTGGCTTTAGCAAAGGCAGCTAATAGCTAAAAGGGCTGAGTCATGCTAACCAGCTTCAGAAAAGCAGTGAGAAAATATCTTGACTGTGTGGTACTTGCATATGTTTCTGCAGTGCTGTGGGAGAATGCCTTGTCTGTGGATGTGTGCCAGTTTTAGGCCAGGAGTGGGAGAATGCCACAATTGCTTCTACTGTCCCATCCGAGCCAGGGAGTAGGGATGTGCTACAACTGCCCATGCTTTTCAGCTTCAGGAAGGCAACAAAATAGTGCTGTGACCGCTTGCCCCTGCCTGTCTTAGCAAGGTGGTGGGAAGGTGCTGTCCAAACTTGCCTGCCTGTGCTAGCAGGGTAGGTGGAGAATACAATAATGGCATCTACCAGTTCCTTTAATTCCAGAGAGAGAGTTTCAAGCATCTCCTGCCCCTCCTGCAGGTGCTTTTAGATTAGTAAATGAGTATCCTTCACATATAGTCCAGGTGCTTTTCAAAGTGCTGTTTTTTTGCTGGGTCTTTGGTGAGTAAGCCCATCTGCTAGCCCTTTAAAAGGGGAATCTTGGTTCCCTACAGCACTTTGTGTCCCTTTGGTTTTCTAAGCAAGATGTTTTTAGTGCTTGTCTCTCTGGTGCAGATCCCAGGGATTAAGGTGCTTGATGTGGGGCACCAACCCCTTCCTCCTCCAGGAGAAGCACTGGACTGGTGAGATCCCTTCATCTTGTGTGTTGCTTCACTGAGCTGTGGTTTTTGCCAAGACTATGTCTCTGCCTTTCCTATCCATCTTGATGTGGTTCTTCTATCCTTTATCGTGGAGAAAAGTTCATCTCATTTTCGGATCTTTTTCATAGGGAAATGATCCATATGTAGCTGAAGATTTGGTGTGTCCACGGGAGGAGGTGAGTTCAGGATCTTCATATGCTGCCAGGTTGGACTCCCTGTAATATATTTATTAGGTGTTTACTTTTTAGATCTCCTTTAGTTTGGGTTGACTGAGAGGAGTTATTTATAAGTTATGTGAGTTGTTAAAATTGACCACAGAATAGGTGTAGAGGGATATATGCCTATAATTTTCTCCCCCAATTTTAGCAGTTGTCTTCTGAACCAAAAATAGGTTCCATAAAAGTAATACTTTTTTGGTATAATTTTATTCTTTGTTGTAATGAAAGCCTAGAAGTCAGATGGAAAATTGGCATCTTTGTTGATACCATAGTTATAATTGAAACTATTGGTTCAGTTGAAAAATGGACTGAACCAGTAGTTTAAATTAGAACTATTTCTGGCCCTTTTCAATTGAGATGGGGTGGTCCGTGGAGGAAACCTTGCTTATATATGACTTATCTTTCTTGGGAGACTCGGTTAATAAAATACTAAGAAGCTAGTACTACTTCCTACCCTAGATTATTTTTCTTCCCAACTTTACTTACATTTTTGATATTTGGGGGTCATTTTTATAATCACCTAAAAATTGACATTGGTAAAGGATGTAAAACTCAAACTGATATGTGGTAAAAAATTGTGGAGAGAAGTTAATGCTATTTTCAAAAATAATGTTAAAGATTATCTTGAAATTTACTTTATCCATTGACCAGCCTATCTTAGAATGATGCATATATGATCTCGAGTGATCTTTTAGTGTGCTAGACATTTAGCAAGCCTACCATAATGCTCCTGTCTTAGGTTATTGGCGTTCTAAAAGAATGTTGTATTTGAAAATGACTGAGGGGTTCTTGAAATATTATTAACATGGTAGATATTGTCCTTCCAGGTATTAGAATATATTATAATGTTTACAATAGTATAAAATCTGTGTAAGAATTCAGGATTAAAATATTAACTACATGTATGTCTCTTAAATCTCTACCAGTATTAAGTAAATAAACACTAATGTCTGAAACACAAATGCCACTTTATGAAAGATACTCTTCTTGATCACTCTGTATTAAAAAAGCAGCTTCTCTTTTCTTCTTTTATAATTGCTAAACTATTTTCCATTTTCGATGCCATTCATTCATTTATTCATTCATTCTTGAGAATCTGAGTTTCCATCTGGAATCATTTCCCTTCAGCCTGAAGAACTTCCTTTAGCACTTTTATAGTGCAGGTGTGTTGGTCTTAAATTCCCTTAGTTTTCTTTTATCTGAAAATGTTTTCCTCTTGCTTTCATTCCTGTATTAGTTTTCTAGGGCTGCCATAACAAAGCACCACAAACTGGGTGGCTTAATAAAAAAAAAAATCTACTATCTCACAGGTCTGGAGGCTACAAGTTCAAAATCAAAGTGTCAGCAGGGTCATGCGCCCTCTGAAACCTGCAGGAGAGAATCCTTCCTTGTGTCTTCCTTTATTCTGGTGTTTTGCTAGCAATCTTAGCATTCCTTGGCTTGCAGTTGCAGCACTTCAGTATATGGCTCCGTTATCACCTGATGTTCTCCTGTATGTCTTCTCCTCTTCTTATAAGGGCACCAGTCATTATTGGATTAAAGGCTCAGCCTGCCGCAGTATAACTTGATCTTGACCCTGTTTCCAAATAATGTCACATTCTAAGATGTTTAGAACTTCAGCATTTCTTTTTAGGGGGCACAGTTCAGCACATAACAATTTCTGAAGGATATTTTCTGGATTTACAATTCTAGGTCGATAATTTTTCAATTTTGTTTTCATTTCTATTGCTTTCTGGCCTCTGTAGTTTCTGATGAGAGATCAATAGTCATTTGTATTGTTTTTCCACAGTATGTAATGGGTGTTTTTCTTTCCCCTATGGCTTTCAAATTTTTCTCTTGATCTTTGATTTTCAATAGTTTGACTATGATGTTCACATTGGGATTCACTGAGCTTCTTGACTCTGGTACTTTATGTCTTTTATAAAATGTGAGAAATTTTCACTCATTGTTCTTTCAGATATTTTTTCTTCACTATGTTATTTCTCCTTTTTTTCTAGGACTCTAGTTCTACTTAGGTTAGACTTTTTGATATTATCCCCCATATTCCTCAGGCTCTGTTTCTCATGTTTGTTTGTTTTTTTTAATCTGATTTTTTCCTAACTGGATAATTTCTGTTCATATATCTTCAGGTTCACTGACTCTTTTCCTTTGTTATCTCTGTTTGACTATTAAGTGCATTAAATGATGAATTCTTTATTTCAGGTAGTACAGTTTTTAGTTCTAGAATCTACATTTGGTTGTTCTACATAGTTTTTATTTCTCTGCTGATATTTACTGTCTTTTCATTAATTCATAATGAGAATGAAGAGGGCATAATAAATCTTTGGCAGAAAGAGAGTGGAGGTGCATCTAATATCAGAGAACCTAAATATGTTAAACAATGCTCACAGCTCTGAAGGGAGAAATAGACAACAATACAATAATAACAGGGGACTTAAATACCCCACTTTCAACAATGAATAGATCATCTAGACAGAAAATCAGTAAGGAACCACAGGACTTGAACTAAACCTTAGACCAAATGGACTTAAAAAAACATATGCAGGTTATTCCGCCCAACAGTGGCAGAATACACATTCTTCTCAAGTGTACACAGAACATTCTCCAGGGTAGATTATACATTAGTTCACAAAAGAAGCCTTAGCAAATGTAAGAAGATTGAGATCATATTAAATATTTTTTCTGGTCACAATGGTATGAAACTAGAAGTCAGTAACAGATGGAAAACTAGAAAATTCATAAATGTGTGGAAAGTAAACAACACACTCCTGGACAACCTAGCCATAATGAAACAGGAAGAAATAGGAAATTTGAAAGGATCATTTATGAGTAAAGAGATTGAAACAGTAATCAAAAACCTCCCAACAAAGAAAACCCCCAGACTGGATGATTTCATCAAACATCTAGAGAAGAATTAACATCAGTTCTTCTCAAATTCCTCTAAAAATTGACGAGGAGGGAACACTCCCAAATTTACTTTACAAGGTGAGTCTTACCCTGATACCAAAGCCAGTTAAGGGCACTACTAGAAAACAGAACTACAGGCCAGTATTCCTGGTAAATAGAGGTGCAACAACTGTCAACAAAGTACGAGCAAGCAGAAATCAACCGTATATTAATAGTATCATGCATCATGATCAAGTGTGATTTATTCCTGGGATGCAAGAATGGTTCAACATACGCAAATCAATTAATGTGCTATACCACATTAGTAGAAGAAAAGATACAAATTATATGGTCATCTCAATAGATTCTGAAAAAGCACTTAACAAAATTTATCATCTTTTCATCAGTAAAACTCTCAGCAAATTAGAATAGAATAAATATATCTCAACATAATAGAGTCCATATATGACAAATCCCCAGCTAACATCATACTCAGTGGGGAAGGCTGAAATCTTTCCCACTAAGATCTGGAAGAAGACAAGAGTACCCACTCTCACCACTCCTATTCAACTGAGTAATGGAAATCCTAGCAAGAGAAATTATTCAAGAAAAAGAAATAAAGTGTATCCAAATTGAAAGAGAATAAGTAAAATATTCTCTATTTACAGATGATATGATCTTATATGTAGAAAATCCTAAAGACTCCGTAAAAAAACCGGAACTAATAAATAAATACAATAATGTTGTAGGAGACAAAATCAATACACAAAATCAGTTGCATTTCTATACACTAACAGTGAACTATCTGTAAAAGAAATAAAACAATCTCATTGATAATAGCATCAAACATAAAAAAATACTTTGGAATAAATGTATCCAAGGAGGTGAAATTATCTGTACACTGAAAATTATAAGACATTGATGAAAGAAATTGAAGAAGCACAAATAAATGGAAAGATATCCCATGTTTATGGATCAGAAGAATTAATATTGTTAAAATGTCTATAATACCCAAAGTGACCTACAGATTATATGAAATTCCTATCAAATTTCCAATGGCATTTTTCCAAAAAATGGGAAAAAACATTCTAAAATCTGTATGGAACCACAAAAAACCCTGGATAGAAAAGTGATTCTAAGAAAGAACAAAGCTGGAGGCTTTATTCACAGTAGCCAAGATACAGAAACAACCTAAGTGTTCATTGACAGATAACCAGATAAAGAATATATATCTATATATACCTATATGTATATATCTATATATCTATGTTTCAGCCATGACACAAGGAAATCCTACCTTTTGCAAAACATGGAATGACCTTGAGGACATTATGCTAAGTTAAGTAAGTCAGATAGAGAAAGACAAAAACTGCATGGTGTCTCTTAGATGTTGAATCGATAAACCCAAACTCATAGAAATAGAGTAGAATGGTGGTTGCCAGGGACTGGGAGGTGGAGGAAATAAGGAAATGTTGGTCAAAGGATATGAACTTACAGCTATAAGATGAGTAAGTTTTGAAGATCTAATATACAGCATGGTCACTATAATTAACAATACTTTATTATATACTTGAAAGTTGTTAAGAGAGTAGGTCATAAATGTTATCACCACATACAAAAATGATAATTATACGAGGGGATAGAGATATAAGGTAACTTACTCTGGTAGTCATTTTGCAATATATACGTGTGTCAAGTCAGCACGTTGTTTAATGTTAACTTCTGTATTAATTACATGTCAGTAATATAGCTGGAAGGTAAAAAAAGAAAGTGGAGGGAAGAGTGGTAAATATACATAGTTACCACTATATATAGCAGGGTGTATTAAGCCACAACTGAAAGTATAAACAGGTTCATTTGGAATGGAGGAAACAGTTCAATACAGACAACTCCAGACAAGCTGAATCTTTGGAGGTGTGAATTATTATAGATGATGTGGGTATAAAGCAGTTAATTCCTCTACTTCTCCTCTCCCTTGCATGGAATATTTGTACTTATATTCTTAAGTGGGAGATTGGAAAATTCTTTTCTAGAGAAATTAATAAAGGACTGCCACAAAGTGCCATTTGGATTTCCCCATCAAAGAGTTGATTACCTTTGTAGAATTCCCTAAAGTGAAGCTTGCTACTTGACAAATCTTCCTATGCCCATAGACCTTCCTGTAAACTCTTAAGTGATTTATTATTAAATATGAATAACTGGCCAAGGATCAATAGATATTTGAGGAAAATATCCAACTGGAAAGAGAGAGATAAAAATACCAATATGAGAAAAGAAGTAACAACAATAAAAAGTACCTAGATGGAGCAAATAATGCAGAAAACAAAATAATATGTCAGAAAAATTCATTGGTATCCTCAAAAATTAAGTTAGTTATAGAAAAATATTACAAAGATCATCAGGAGGTGTACCAATGTTTTCTTAGGTCAGTCTCCCAAGGCAATAGAAATAAAAGCAAAAATAAACAAATGGGACCTTATCAAACTTATAGGCTTTTGCACAGCAAAGGAAACCATAAACAAAACAAAAAAATCCTATGGACTAGGAGACAATGTTTGCACATGATGCAACTGACAAAGGGTTAATTTTCCATATATACAAACAGCTCATACAACTCAATAACAAAAAAACAAACAACCCAATCAAATAATGGGCAGAAGACCTAAATAGCCATTTCTCCAAAGACGACATATAGATGGCCACTAGGCACATGAAAAGATGCTCAACATTGCTAATGATTAGAGAAATGCAGCAAAACTACAACTAAAAGTAGAGTTGCCATATGGTCCAGCAATCCCACTCCTGGGCATATATCTGGAAAAGACGAAAACTACTTTGAAAAGGTACATGCACCCCAATGTTTATAGCAGCACTATTTACAATAGCCAAGGCATGGAAGCAATGTAAATGTCCATCAACAGATGAATGGTTAAAGAAGATGTGGTATATATACACAATGAAATACTACTTAACCATAAAAAAGGAATGAAATAATGCCATTTGCAGCAACAGGATGGACCTAGAGATTATCATACTAAGTGAAGTAAGTCAGAAAGAGAAAGACAAATACTGTATAATATCACTTATATGTGGAATCTAAAATATGACACATATGAACTTATTTACGAAACAGAAACAGACTCACAGACATTGAAAACAAACTTATGGTTAGCAAAGGGGAAAGGGGATTGGGGAGGGAAAATTAGGAGTTTGGGATTAGCAGATACAAACTACTATACATAAAATAGATAAACAAGGTCCTACTGTATAGCACAGGGAAATATATTCAATATCCTATAATAAACCATAATGGAAAAGAATATGAAAACAAATATATATAAATATGTGTAACTGAATCGCTTTGCTGTGTACCAGAAACTAACACAACATTGTAAATCAGCTATACTTCAATTAAAAAAAACAGAGATCATCAGGAGGAGTTATATGAGAATTCAGTATCGATTAGGAGTTCTAGACAAGGGGAGAAAATCATCAGAGCATCAATATAAGAAAATCTCAGGACTTCCACATGTATTGCTTACTGAGTATAATGAATAAGTTAAAGACCTACACCAAGGTACATCCCCTGAGAAACTGAGAACATATACAGTAAAAGGTTTGAAAAGCTTCCAGACAGAAAAAGTAATATATAAAGGAATGAAGATCAATATATCATTGCTTTTTCCACTAGCAATAGGGGGTAATATAGGACAGTAGTGTGAGGAATGCCTTCAATAACCTAAGGGAAAATTATTGTCAACCTTGAACTCTATAGTTTATTTGGAGAAGGATTAAAGTCATTTTTAGAATGGAAGAATTCAAGAAATTTAATTCTTAATTCTTAAGAATTATCTGAAGATGCGTGCCAACAAAATGAGAGTCTGGATTAAGTGAAATATAGATATGGAATTATTGAAACTGAAATGAAAGTAAGTCCCCTCCAGAATGACTATTTATCTGCATAATTGCTAATACATTTATATTGGTATGCCAAAAAGTATCATACTTAAGTTTTTTTTTTTTTTTTTTGCAGTATGCGGGCCTCTCTCACTGTTGTGGCCTCTCCCGTTGCGGAGCACAGCCTCCGGACGCACAGGCTCAGCGGCCATGGCTCACAGGCCTAGCCGCTCCACGGCATGTGGGATCCTCCCGGACCGGGGCACGAACCTGTGTCCCCTGCATTGGCAGGCGGACTCTCAACCACTGCGCCACTAGGGAAGCCCCCATACTTAAGTTTTTAAATCTGCTTTTTGCTCAAAAATATTTCGCAAATATCTTTCTCAACAAATAAAAATACTTAACAATAGTATTTGCATTGTACTACATTTCAAAGAATGGATGTTTATTTGAATATAGACTACTATAGGATTTATAGGACAGTCCTTATAGGACAATCACCCCAAGTTATGCCTTTAGGAATAATAAGGTTTGGATAGAATGTCTATTATGATGAGCTTTTTGGAAAAAATCAAGATTGTTGTAGCTAGAATATTAGAGAATTTTTTGAAAATGTAGGCAATTTGAAACTCCAAGAAAAACAAAAAGCTGTACCAGAAAGGAACTATAATCAACTATGTAATCATTGCATATATACTTGACTCTGTAGTAAGATGGTTTGGTTACATGACATGATGATTAATATTGATTATTGCTTTTACTTAAAATACTTTGTTGAGAATATAATTTAAGAAGCAGTAGTGTAAGGGAGTCTATATTTTTAAATGATCTAAGTTTTTAACAGAAATTAAGGGTATTATTAGAAACGTGGGTATAAAAATATTAACTCTACAGAGCAGGATTGGGGATTGAAAAAGGCATAAGAGGGAGTCTACTGTTTTTTATTACAATATTTTCAGTATTACTAGATTTTTTAAACCATGAAATTATATTCATTTTGCAGACATTTACAGTAAAACAAATTGGGAAAAGATAAATTGTACTGTAAAGTTGGGGTGAATAATCATATGAGGGAGTAGTTTTCTTCCTCTAATAAAATAATTAAGGATATCCACATAATTTTAGCTCTGGAGTTAGTCTTTGCAGCAGTTATTAAATAGCAAAATATTAGAAGCAATATACATGTCCTATAGTAGAATATATTCAAATAAATATCCATTCTTTGAAATGTAGTACAATGCAAATATTATCGTAAGTATTTTTATTTGTCAAGAAAGATATTTGCGAAATATTTTTGAGCAAAAAGCAGATTTAAAAACTTAAGTATGATACTTTTTGGCATACCAATATAAATGTATTAGCAATTATGCAGATAAATAGAAAATACAGATGAGCAAAAAGAGAAATCTTTATATATGTACAGAAAATAGGCTGGGTTGTAATTCATCAAGTAACTGATTATTATTGAATGGAAATTTTAGATTTTTTTTTCCATTTTTTTTCTTTATGTTTATTTTGTAATTTACAGTTAACTACAATTAACATTGTGCTTGTGGTGTATATATGTTGACGAAAGAAAAAGATAGTATTTAAAAAGCTGGGATTATCCTAATTCACAAGAGAATTCTTTTAACTTTTACTATTGCTTTATACAAATTGTAATACACTACGTCTAGTACATCTTGTTGAAATGAATTTTGTTACTGCAAAGACTTTTTCCCCTCTATGAAATATAGGTTTAAATTTATTTATTTATTTAGAGCTGTGTTGGGTCTTCGTTTCTGTGCCAGGGCTTTCTCAAGTTGTGGCAAACGGGGGCCACTCTTCATCGCGGTGCACAGGCCTCTCACTATCGCAGCCTTTCTTGTTGCAGAGCACAGGCTTCAGACGCGCAGGCTCAGTAGTTGTGGCTCATGGGCCTAGTTGCTCCGCGGCATGTGGGATCCTCCCAGACCAGGGCTCGAACCCGTGTCCCCTGCATTGGCAGGCAGATTCTCAACGCACTGCGCCACCAGGGAAGCCCTATACGTTTAAATATGAACTGTAGACTTTCAAACAGCTAAGGATCTCAGTTATAATGTTGAAGGCGATATAGTGAACACCTTTTTCCATTAAAAAAAATTTCTATGAATATCATAATCCTAGATTTCTCATTCTACTGATGGAAATTCTTTGGAACCTGATTAAGTTGTATGAAAAACTTTATCTGTTTTTAAAAATATTACACAAAATACACATATATAATGCATGTATACACCCCTATGTACACTAATATGTAAATAACTTTTTGGATATGGTCTTGATATGTTCTATTTCCTTCATTTTAACTCACTATCCTTGTTTTGTTTTTATTTTGTTTGAACAAGATCTGATATTGGAGCTAGTCGCCAAAGAATACTAGTTGCCAGAGCTAGTGCTAATAAGCATGAAGAAACCTTTTTGAAATTACAGGTCTTGTAGTTCTTTTGATTGGTGAGAAGTGAAGATGGTAGCTTTGGAGTCTTTATATCTTGGTCTTGCCAGTTATTTTCATGGACATCCTTTGGGCTTCAGATATGGGGTCATAATCCTACTTCATTGTATTTTTGTATGGGATGTTATTTTAACCTTGATTTCCTTGGAGAAACCTGAAGAGTTGGTGTTTGAGTGGCGTATACAAGCATAAGGGTCAGGAGGAGTGAAAAGAAAAATTGTAGAGTAACTACCGTGGTACACTGTAGGGCAGTCTGGTTCCTTAATCCATTAAGAAGCTATATGGAACTCACCGTGGGAGGGATGCAATGGGGAGCATTTATCTGTCAGTTCTTTGGTCAAGGTTTGCCTCACTTCTGGGTTGAGAATCATGAGTGCTAAGTAGTTCTGGTGGGATTCCACGCTGTGATGTCTGAAAAACCTCTGGACAGGAAGCTAGAGGTGTGGTGTAAATGCTAGAGCTGGTTTCAGTTTACCCTATATGACACTTCCAGGGCTGCCCAGAACAGGTTGCTGATGTTCTACTTGGAATAAGAGCTGAGGCTGAGAAGATCTGAAATGGAGCACAAGAGGTGTGCAGTACAGATATCTAATACTTGGCATGTAGCACAAATACAAAATAGAATGGCAATGTGAAGCAGTATTAGATGCCATTAATGATTTTGTATCTAAGTATTGCTAGATCTTCAATTCTTCCAGAATAGACGGTGAAACAAGATTCCTATCTCATATTCAGAGGGAAGACAGGTGGAACTTAAATTTTTAGTGTCTTTTTTTTTCTTTTGACTTATCTTTTAATTCAAGATAATTTACATGTATTATCTCATTTAATCCTTGTTGCAGTTCTGAGGTACATTTTATTAACCTATTTTTTTTTTTAATAGATGGGATGTTGGTTTGAAAAGAACCTGCCCATGGTTATGGAATTAATATGTTGCAGAGCTTAGATTTAAAGACCCGTCTTACTCCAAGAAGGTTTTTTTTCTTCTTCTTTTTTTTCTTTTCTGGTATAGCACCCTGTAATTGAAGTCCATGTAGTTAATTATATCAGGTCTTGAACCTATAAGCCTACACCTCTCTCCCTTTTCAACCCGTTTCTGATTTTCAAGCTCAATTTTATGTATTCTTGTAGTCCACTAGAGGTCAGTATTGGGCTGATAAAGAAAGGAGCCTTTGGCTTTTGATTCACAGAATTTTAACTCTGAGTCTTATTGCTAGGAACCCTTGGAAGCTGTATTCACAACAAAACTTTATTTAATAGCATGTGTAATGACAGTTGTAAAAGTTTTAGTAGCTACATTTTTAGGTGAATAGTTCAGGTTAGGTAATTCTTATGGGTTGCCACCCCCGCCCCCGCATCCACCTTCTAATAGGTAGGAGAATATCCAAATCATGTCTTTTACAGATATCCCTCTCTTTTATTGGGCCAAATCTCATTCTTAAATAAGTTTCTTTTGTTATCTTTTGCCTTTATATAGTAAACATTTATCTGAATTTACTGTGTATGTGTCACTGTATCTGAGCTTGTGAGATTCTCATAATGGTGAAGTATGTTTCCTGTCCTAAAGAAGAGAAGAGTTATACACTGAAGTGCCATACTGTTATTTTTTACTTGGATATCTGACAGGTTTATTGAACTCATCTTCTCTATCCTACCTTCAACTAATTATTTCTACGGTTCCTATTGTTTGGAATGATCCCACCATCTAGTCATAAAGACCAGAATACTTGGAGTTATTTTTATTTCCTTCCCCTCTCCCATGTACTACATTTAAATCAGTAAATTCTGTTGCTTCTACTTTTTCTGTAGCTGATGCTACCTTAATTCAAGTCCTCATCATTGTTATTTGGACTCCTTTCATGATCTATATTGGTTTTCCTGTTTCTATTTTTTATCTTCTCCTAGTTGACCATTCCTCCGCTCCTAGGGGATTTGCCTAAATTGTAAAGCTGATCCTGTTCTTCCCCTGCTCACATTCTTCTGTTGTTTCTCCATTGCCTACTAGCTAACCTTGAAACTGCCTTGTATGGCATCTTTAACTTTATCTCTTGTTAGTCCTTCATAACCTATGTTCTTATACAAAATTATTTATTCCTTGTGTGGATAATGTTATTTCACATGTGGTGGTCTTTTCTCATCTGGTTTCTTTCTTCTGGAATGGTTACCCTTTCTATGTACTTCCCTTTGGAAAAATCATATTCATCTTTTTTTTTTGGTACGTGGGCCTCTCACCGCCACGGCCTCTCCCGGTGCGGAGCACAGGCTCCAGACGCACAGGCCCAGCGGCCATGGCCCATGGGCCGAGCCGCTCTGTGGCACGTGGGATCCCCCCTGAACCGGGGCACAAACCCGCGCCCCCCGCATCGGCAGGCGGACCCTCAACCACTGCGCCACCAGGGAAGCCCCATATTCATCTTTTAAGAGCACAGTTTGCTACCTCTTCCTCTTACATCCCTACAAGCAGATATGATTACTTTCTCCTTTGTCTAATCACTGCACCTGTATTTATTTCTATCTTTATACTCTTTGCACTGAATTTCAGCCCCTCAATTGCTTACCTACTTCTTACAATAGAATGATGTGAGGTTCAAGAGTCAGAGAATCCATCTTATTCTTTGTATACTCAGTGCAATATCTGGTGCCAAGTAGATATTCAATACATGTTTGCCTGAAAGTAGGGATACAGAGAGAAAACACTGTGAGTTAGAACAGTGAGAGGAGGCTTCCTAAAGGAAGAATAATTTTACTTGGGTTTTGGAGGAAAGGTTGGATACAGGCACGGAGAGGTCATCTAGAAGGGAAATGGCATAAGCAAAGATACAGCAGTGGAAATATTTTTAGTGTATTATGAGGTAGATTCTGATCCAAGTAGAAGATTCACGTTGGAGAGTATTGGATAATACATTGGAAAATTAAGTTCAGCTTCCATTATTGTGGAGTCTTAGTGATAAGATTATGGAGTTTGAATTTGTACTTGTTCAAATTGTTTTCCCCAGTTTACCTAATGTTTAATTGGTGTGATGAATGATGTGGTTTAAGAAGAGTCTGGCTGCAATATGCATGGGAATTTTAATGAGAAGGTGATGAGTTCCATTTTAGGTATGTTGGAAGTGAAGTGATGGTAGAACACACAGTAGTAATACGAAACTAGAGATATGCTATTGGATCTTGGGAGAGGGGAAAGAGTGGTAGAAGAGTAGGGGCTGAGGAATAAACCTTGCTTAATTTCTATGTATTAGGAAACCAGAGAAGAACACATGTGAGGAATCTTGAGGAAGAGGTGGGTAAATGTGTAAAGATTATTCACAAAGAGAATGAACAACCAAGAAAAAAAAAGCCTAAATGCTTTCTTAAGCCTATTTGTGTGCTTGATACCCTTTTACCTCTACTCCAACCTAGGCAGCAGAAATCAGTAGCTGCTTCTTTGGCTCCAAGGTTGTCTTTGGAGGCACAGAATAAATGGTCCTGGTGAGGTGGCTTAGCATGTTAGAAAAGAGCTCTGAAGAGCTTTTATTATTATTATTTTTTTTATGGACTTTAGAGTCACATGTTAATTTTAATATATATTGCATATATTTACATATTTATATCTCCGTTTACTCTTCTCCACTTCCTGCCAGGCCCATAGTATACATTTTGAATAGATGGTAGTTTTCCTTTGCTTCCTAATGGGTTATAACTGAGTATTTATTTAGTTGTTCTACCTGTTTTAGTATTTCCAACTTGGCCAGTTCTTTCTTGGCAGATCTGCCCTGACTGCTCATTTATAGACTGGAGAAGCCTTGATAATTTTGACAGAGAGCCCGGGTTCTCATAGAGACTTGGAATAAAACTTGCCGTGCTCTCATTTCTAGCATAGGGTTTGCTATTTTAATTTGCTGATTTGGCCTAAACTGCTTTGCGCTCCATCAAATTGATTGGTAAACCAGACACACCTAAAAAGAACAAATCATAGATGATCTAAAATTACTTCCATAGGATACTTTCAGATTTGTATCATTTCAAGTATAAATGATAGTACTTAAGTGTGGCTCCTTTTGATTGCTTTTGGTACACTGATAGTATTTTAGTGATTGTGAAGGAAAAATATTTAACTTTGGATTCAATAAAATAAGACCAACTTATGAAAGCTTTTGGTTTTGCTGTACTGAAAGAGAGGATAAAGAGACAAGTGATTACTCTCTAGTTGAGAGCTTGTTTTTTTAAATATGAAAGCGTTAGATTTCTAGAGTCCTGGATCCCTTTTTGTGTGGTTTGCATTGGAAGTAAGTGGGGGAGAACTTCTTACTTTTGAGAGAAGTAGAATGTCCTATCTAATTTGAGGTCTCAAATGCTTGGAGGGTATGTATGTCTTGTGTACAAACATAAATGTGCTTGGATACCTTCTCTCTCAGTTTTGTTACTGAAGCCATGTATTTTATGTAAGTCAAACCAAAATATCAACAAATACTATGCAGAGAAACAAGTTAGTCCATTGATTCAAATCTCTGGAATGTAGATTCTTTTCATTTTCTTGGCAGAAACTAGCTCACATAGTTCAAGTTTCTCTCTGTCTTGTTATAATTGTCTCATTTAACCAGTACCTGGACTAACACCTTATACTGAATATTTATCTAGAATTCCTTAATCTCATTCAGAATATTTGGAGATTCCGATTTTTCTCCTGAACTAATTTCTACTTGTCACTGAGTAGAAATATCATATATTGATTAAGCAATGTATATTCTGGGAGGTCACATTTCTTAAGCTTTGTATCTTCAGATGATACTAAGTATTAGTATTATTTCTTCTAAAAAGGAAAGTTCCACTGTGAAATACTTTTGGAATGTGCTGGGTTAAACCATATTAAAGAAGTTTCCTTAAAATAGGACTTCTCCCAGTTTTTATTCTGTTAATGTGCATCGTATATCTACAAGAAGACTTGTATAACATGCAGTGTTTCCTGTTTATTTGACCACAGAACTCTTTTTTGGGGGGAAACATTTTCATCATGCTTTGAGGGACTGTTGGTATAGTGGGAAGATCACTGATATGGAATTTAGGAGATCACACTTTGGGCTTCTGATTTATCACTTACTAGCCTTGTAGCTTCAAACAAATCCTTTGTCTTCTAGCCTATTTCCTGAGTGGTGACTAAGGTCCCTTCCAGCTCTAATACTTTGGTTTAGCTTCTTTTGTTGAGTCTGTATAGTCACACTTTCCACCTCTTTGGATCTATGGAAACCACACCATCATTTGAGTCTGTTTTGTTAAGTTGAGGGAATTATACTTTTCTATAAAAGTTTAGAAAAAGAAATGCTTAAAACTCTGTTTTCCACAGACTAAGCTCATGAAATCCTGTTTAATTAGTTCAGATTACTCTATTAAGATATTTTATTATCCTGATTAAAATTTATTTGTCTCTTGTATCCACATATGTGTTTCTAAGAGTCCCCTAAGCTTAAAGGCTCCTGTCCCCCTTCTCCCAACCACAGTGGTTCTAGTATAGCACTTATCTTTCACGAGATAAATATTCAGTCATTTTTACTAATCTCTTGGCTACTTAGGTACAAATCAGTAGATTTCTTCTTTGTGATGACTTAGTGTTTGTATTTGAAAAGTCTCATGATAATATTGACTGATTATCTCTTTTTCTATGGAAACTGGGGAAACGAATAAAGATAGGTAGCTCCAGGGTTAAAAATCTATACATTAATATGTTTGGTTTTATTTCTGGCACTAAAACTTTATGTATTAAGGGATTTTGTTGTATTTTTTTAAGATACCTATTCAAAATTAGAAGTTCTTTGAATACTTAATTAAGTTCTGTTTCCTTTGTTTCTTTTTTTGTTTATTTGCATGTATGTGTTTCTATCCTAGGCCCAACAACAAAGAAACCTGGATAACATCATCTTGCAACAACCCAGAATAGGTAGCAAGAGAAAACCTAAGAAAGATGCATATACAATTTTTGATACAGAGATAGGAAGCACTAGCCCCAAGTCTGAACAGGATTCAGGAATTCTGGATGTTGAAGATGAGGAAGATGATGAAGAGGTAACTAACATTTGAACCGGGGAAGTGAACCTGTTGTTACGTTTCAATATGGTATGTTTGAGATGTGATGAAGAATTTATCCATGTAACATAGCTGTGTTATCTTCTGGATATTAAATATCATTTTAAATACAAATGTTCCCTGATTTAAGGAAACTGAAGATGTACTAAGATATCTTAGATTCTAATTCTTTAGACTTTAAATATACTCATCCATTTTTTTTTTTTTTTTTTAAGTTTCAGGGTTTGTTGATTGTATACTGACTGGGTACTACATTAAGGGAAGAGTAGAGTTTACCTGACTTAGAGAAAGAGATCTATTGATAGATGATCTCCACTGAAGCTGGAACAAAGTTACTTCAGACAAATAAAAGATGTTACTTTAAACAGTAGGAGTAAACAGAGATTTCTTAGGCTTGAGAAATGGTTCAGATTGAAATTGTAAAAAGGTTCCAGAAAGTTGAGAACACATTTCTGGAGGAAATAAATGTATGTGTAATTAAAGGGTATCTGGGAATTTTGTGATATATCCCTAACCTCTTAGTTCTATGACACTTTCAGGTAAAGAATAAGATTAAGTGGCTTAACTAGTACATTTTTTTATATCCTTCTTTGTTGTTGGAAATATGTTTAATGTGTTTTTAAAAATAAAACTACTATGACATTTGAGATTTCCAGTTAAAACATTTTTGAACTACTTATCATTTGCATAAACTGGATCAGTTTTTTGTGAGTATAGTGGTTAGGTGCATGAGCTTTGCAGACTTACAGACTGCATTCAGATATTGGTTTTGCCATTTTATTTTATTTTACTGTAAGAATTGTCATTAATGATCATATTATTTACATTATCAAATGCTCACTGACATGTGCAAGGAACCATTTACTCCTGTTCTCAGTAATCTGTTTTATCTTTAAGTATTTGTCTCCTTTTCATTGTTTCATTTCTCCAGATAAAACAGGGTTCAGTGTTTCTTCTCCATCATTGTTCTTTGTTATGTACTTACTAACCTTCTTACTCTCCTCTCCATGCCAAAATACAGCCCCAAACTTTTCACTGTCTAACTTTGTAATCTGAGGGTAATCTTGATCCCCTGAATATTTTTTAGCATTCTCTCTTGCCTGGAATGACTGGTATGGTTGGACATGGATCCACCCTGGAGATCAGATTGTCAGGGATTAGACCCATCACAGATGAAAAATTACAGTAATAGTACAATAAAACATCAGGATCAAGATAAATCCAGTTAACATTTTAAACTTACATTTTGGTTGCCCATTAAGGAAATGAAATTCTATCAGGCACTATGGCTTAAGGAAACAAGTTAAACATTGTGCCCCTGGATAATACACACCCCAAAGAGATGGTTATGTGATAAGATGAAAGCATGAAACGTACACAGTTCTCATATATTAGTGAGAACCTCCTGGATATGAGCCACTGTTTATCATTAGCTCACTGAAGATCCTGGGCAAGTCCTTTTTAATTTTTGTGCCATATTTCTTCATTGTTTTGTCTTCTGAGGTCCAAAGAGGATGAAGAAAGTACGACTAGTAAAACGTGTTGGGATCCCTCATAAAGGAAATATTGTAAGAATGTACTTGGAAGTTAACATTTTAAAATGGTTCTGTATCCCAAATCAAACAGAATTTGTATTAGAGATTTGCTGATTGAGCTCTTACAACAAGAATTCAGCACTTTGCTGTCATCTAATGGCATCCTATCTTAAAAAAAAAAATCCTACCTTATATTTATTTACTTCTCAGTTTGAATCTTCTTCAAGTGCACATTCTTAATCTCAAACCTCATGTAGAGAATTATTTATTTAGATGTCTCCAAACTGGTTTCTTGGCATAGTTCTTGCATGGTGTGAATAAATTCTTCAGATAAGGTCTTCCGTGACCCACTGTGACGTTCTGACCTTCATTCTTGTCATTCTTCAACAGACCTCATTGAGAGTAGCGTAAATAGTTTTTGAAATATTTTGACTTTTAAACTGTGCCACAGAATCTAGTAGTTCTTCATCTATTTGGAGATCGTTACATTCTTGTGAGAGTTTGATAAAAAATATGGAGCCTTTACCCAGTAAAATCTATGTATATTCTCTCACAAAAAGTTCTGCATGAAATTTCAGGGAATTTGTGAAACTCATGTTGCCCTTAGGACCTGAGTTAAGAGCCATGTTGTAGAGAAAGTGCTTCTTGAACTTAAATGTGCATAGGAATCACCTTGGAATCATCTTTAAATGCAGATTCTGATTCTGCAGGTTGGGGGGTGAATCTGAGAATCTACATTTTTAACAAGCTCCCAGGTAAGGATGGTGCTTCTGGACCCTGGGCACACTTTGAGTTGCAAGGCTATAGTGGACCACGAGGAAGCATTTTTAATACATAAAGCAAACAAACTCATGAATGTTTAGGTGTCCTATTGCTTTTTCATTAATATGTCCTAACATTTTTCCAGCAATGAATACAGTACTTGAAGAGAAAGTTATATTTTGTCTTCTAAAATCTGTTGCTTGTAATAGATTACCTGCATTATTTTTTATGAAATTTTATGATTCTGATTTAATATACTTAAGTTTAGGTATATTTTTCATTCTCTGAAGAACTTTTTGCCCTTTCCTGTGCTTTTAATAGAAGTGTACTTAATACATTCTTTGAGCCAAGTGACATTTGTACATTATTTAGTATGTTTTTAGTTTGATAATACTTAATAGTAGACCATAGAATGAGATGGGTAAGGAAAACCAAACACCTAGAAAATAGCTTTGCACATAGTAAACAGATAGTTAATATACTGTTAAACTGAAATAAAGTTTGTGCCAGAGATGGGAAAAACTTAATAGCCTGGGGAACTGAAGATGAAGTCATAGAAGTGAATTGTCATCTTGGATAAAAAACTGCCTACATGTTGAGCTGACTGACAGAGTCAGTCTCTTGATTGCTGAGAAGTGTTGCAGGAAAACTGTTCCCCTGTAAATTCTCTTCCTATTTGTATTTTATTTTTGTCTAAACTAATGAAAGGGTCGCCTTAGTTAAGGTAAGTTTTTTTTTAACTTGTCTTATATTAGAGTTGAACTATATAAACTACTGATATTTGACCGTTTTTCATCAACAACTTAATTCAATTGGTTTTCAGTGGAAATATGTATGATTTGGGGAATTTAAAAAAAATTATATAAGTTTCAAGTGTACAACATTATAATTTGAGATCTGTATATACTACAAAGTGATCATGCACCAAATGGTCACATCTGGCACCATACAATTGACCCCCTTAATGCCTTGCATCCCCCAGCCCCCTTCCCTTCTGTTAACCACCAATCTGTTCCCTGTAACTGTTTGTTTTTATTTATTTGTTTTGTTTTGTTTTAGATTCCACATATGAATGAAATCATACAGTATTTGTCTTTTTACTTCTGACTTATTTCACTTAGCATAATACCCTCAGTTCCATCCATATCATCCCAGATGGCAAGATTTCATTCTTTTTATATAGCTGCATAGTATCATTGTGGGTATATCTGTATCTCTAGATCTGTATCTATACCTTTATCTACACCTATATGCCACATCTTTTTTATCCATTCATCCATTGATGGGCACTTAGTTTTTTTCCCTGTCTTGGCTATTATAAATAATGTTCCAGTGAACATGGTGCATATATCTTTTTTTTTTAATTCCTCTACTTTTTTTTTTTTTTTAGCAAATTGTATTTTTTATTTATTTATTTTTGTCTGTGTTGGGTCTTCGTTTCTATGCGAGGGCTTTCTCTAGTTGCGGTGAGTGGGGTCCACTCTTCATCGCGGTACACGGGCACTGTCGCAGCCTCTCTTGTTGCGGAGCACAAGCTCCAGACGTGCAGGCTCGTAGTGTGGCTCACAGGCCTAGTTGCTCCGCGGCATGTGGGACCTGCCCAGACCAGGGCTCGAACCCATGTCCCCTCCATTGGCAGGCAGTCTCTCAACCACTGCACCACCAGAGAAGCCCCGTATATCTTTTTGAATTAGTGTTTTCATATTCTTTGTATATATACCCAGAAGTGGAATAGCTGGATAATGTGGTAGTTCTATTCTTAACTTTTTGAGGAATCTCTGTACTGTTTCCCATAGTGGCTACACCAATTTACAATCCCACCAACAGTATGTGAGGGTTCCCTTTTCTCCATATCCTCTCCAACACTTGTTATTTCTTAACTTTTTGTTAAAGCCATTCTAATAGGTGTGAGGTGGTTACACCTGTTATTATGGTTTTCATTTGCATTTCTCTAGTAATTAGTGATCTTGAACATCTTTTTATGTGCTTTTTGGCCATCTGTATGTCTTCTTTAGTAAATTGTCTATTCAGATCATTTCCCCATTTTTTAATAGGGCTGTTTGTTTTTTTGTTGTTGAGCTATATGAGTTCTCTGTGTAGTTTAGATATTAACCCCTTATTGGATATACGATTTGCAAGTATCTTCTCCCATTCAGTAGGTTGCCTTTTTGTTTTAATGATGATTTCCTTTGCTGTGCAGAAGCTTTTTAGTTTGATATGGTCCCATTTGTTTATTTTTGCTTTTGTTCCCTTTGCCTTTGGAGTCAGATCCAAAAACATCACTAAACAGAAGTCAGTGAGATTACCACCTATGTTTTCTTCCAGGAATTTTATGGTTTCAAGTCTTATATTCAAGTCTTTAAACCATTTTGAGCTAATTTTTGTTTATGGTATAAGATAATGGTTCAGTTTCATTCTTTTGTCTGTAGCTGTCCAATTTTCCCAATACCACTTATTGAAGAGACTGTCCTTTCTCCATTGTATGTTCTTTGCTCCTTCATCATAAATTAATTGTCCACATATGTGTGGATTTTTTTCTGGGCTCTTAATTATGCTCCATTGATCTGTGTGTCTGCTTTTGGGCCAGTACCATTCTGTTTTGATTACTGTATCTGTGTAGTATAGTTTGAAATTAGGATCATGGTATCTCTGGCTTTGTTGTTTTTCAAGATTGTTTGGGCTATTTGGGATCTTCTGTGATTCCGTACAAATTTTAGAATTATTTGTTCTAGTTCTGTAAAATATTCCACTGGAATTTTGATAGGGATTGCATTGAATCTGTAGATTGTTTTGGGTATCATGAACATTTTAACAATATTAACTCTTCTAATCCATGAGCTTGGAATGTTTTTTCACTTATTTGTGTCTTCTTTAATTTCTTTCATCAGTCTTAGAGTTTTCAGTGTATAGGCCTTTTACCTCCTTGGTTAAATTTATTCCTAGGTATTTTATTCTTTTTGATGTAATTGTAAATTGGATTGTTTTCTTAATTTCTCTTTCTGATATTTCAATACTATTGTACAAGAAATGTCATAGATTTCTGCATATTGATTTTGTATCCTGGAGCTTTGCTGAATTCATTGATTAGTTCTAATGTTTTTTTGGTGGAGTCTTTAGGGGTTTCTATATGTAGTATCATGTCATCTGCAAACAGTAACAGTCTTACTTCTTTTCTTTCTAATTTGGATGCCTTTTATTTCTTTTCCTTGCCTAATTGCTGTGGCTATGCCTTTGAATACTTTTTTGAGTATAAGTGGTGAGAGTGGGCATCGTTGTTTTATTTCTGATCTTAGAGGGAAAGCTTTCAGCTTTTCACTGTTGACTATGGTGTTAGCCATGGGTCTGTCATATATCACCTTTATTATGTTGAAGTATATTCCCTCTATACCCACTTTGAGAGTTTTTATCATAAATGACTCTTGAATTTTAAAAGCTTTTCTGCATTTACTGAGATAGTCATATGATTTTTATCCTTCATTTTGTTAATGTGGTATATCACATCAATTGATTTGTGGATGTTGAACTATCCTTGATCCCTGGAGTAAATCCCACTTGATTGTGGTGTATAATCCTTTCAATGTATTGTCGAATTCAGTTTGCTAATACGTTGTTGAGGTTTTTACTTCTATGTCCATAAGAGATATTGGCCTGTAGTTTTCTTTTTGGTGTTGCCCTTGTCTAGTTTTGGAATCAGGGTAATGCTGGCCTCCTAAAAAGTGTTTGGAAGCATTCCCTCCTGTTCATTTTATTTGGAGGAGTTTGAGAAGGATAGGTATTAAATCTTTTTTGAATATTTGGGATGATTCACCAGTGAAGCCATCAGGTCTAAGCCTTTTGTTTGCTGGGAGGTTTTTGATTACTGATTCAATCTCCTTACTAGTAATCAGTCAATTTAACATTTCTATTTTCTCATGATTTAATCTTGGTAGACTGTATGATTTTAGGAATTTATCTGTTTCTTCTAGGTTGTCCCGTTTGTTGGCATATTATTGTTCATAGTATTCTCTTATCATCCTTTGTATTTTTGTGGTATCAGTTTTAACTTCTCTTTCATTTCCGATTTTATTTGAGCCCTCTCACTTTTTTTCTTGCTTAGTCTAAAAGCTTGTCAATTTTGTTTATCTTGTTAAAGAACCATCTCTTAGTTTCATTGATCTTTTCTATTGTCTTTTTAGTCTCTATTTCATTTATTTCTGCACTGATCTTATTATTTTCTTCCTTCTACTAACTTTGGGCTTTGTTTGTTCTTCTTTTTTTAGTTCCTTAAAGTGTAAAGTTAGATTTCTCTTGTTTCTTGAAGTAGTCCTGTGTTGCTGTTGACTTTCTTCTAAGAACTACATTTGTTGCACCCCACAGATTTTAGTATGTAATATTTCTGTTTTCACTTGTCTCTACATATTTTTTGATTTTACTTTTGATTTCGTCAGTGACCCACTGGTTGTTCAGTAGCATGTTGTTTAATTTCCACATTTTTGTGGGGTTTTTTTTTTTTCAGTTTTCCTCTTGTAATTGATTTCTATTTTCATAGCTTTGTGGCCAGAAAAGATGCTTTATATAATTTTGGTCATCTTAAATTTATTGAGACTTGATTTGGCCTAACAAGTGATTTATCCTGGAGAATGTTCCATGTGCACTTGAGAAGAATGTGTATTCTGCTTCTTTTAGATGGAGTATTCTGTATAAATCTGTTAATTCCATCGGATCTAATATGTCATTTAAGGCTGATGTTTTCTTATTGGTTTTCTGTCTGGATGGTGTATCTATTGCTATAAGTGGGGTGTCAGTGTCCCCTACTATTATTGTATTGCTATTAATTTTCTCTTTAAGTTCGTTAGTATTTGCTTTATATATCTTGGTACTCCTGTGTTGGGTGCATACATATTTTAAGTGTTGTTTCCGTAGTGTAGTGGTTATCACATTTGCCTCGCACATATTTATAAACGTTATATCTTCTTGCTGTATTAACCCCCTTATTGTTATGTAGTGCTTCTCTTTGTTTTTTATTACAGTCTTTGTTTTAGACGCCATTTTGTCTCCTATGAGTATAGCTATACCAGCTTTCTTTTCACTTCCATTTGCATGGAATGTGTTTTTCCATCCCTTTACATCCAGTCTGTTTATGTCCTTACTTATGAAGTGAGTCTTTTGTAGGCAGCATATAGATGGGTCTTGTTTTTTAGTTTTTAATCCATTCAGCCACTCTGTCTTTTGATTGGAGAATTTAGTCCATTTATGTTTAAAGTAATTATTGATAGGTATGTACTTATTGCCATTCTGTGATTTGTTTTCTAGCTATTTTTATAGTTTCTCTGTTTCTTTTTCTCTCTTCCCTTGTGGTTTGTTGATTTTCTTTAGTGCTTTGTTTAGATTCCTTTCTCATGTTCATTTGTGTATTTACTATAAGTTTTTTCTTTGTAGTTATCAGGTTCACATGTATCATCCCATGTATATCAGGTTCACATGTGTCATTCCATGTATATAACAGTCTATTTTAAGTTGATAGCAACTTAAATTTGAGCGCATTCCACAATTCTACATTTTTTACTATCCCACTACATTTTATGTTTTTGATGTCACATTTAACATCTTTTTATTTTATGTTCCCTTAGCAAATTATTGTATTTTTAGCTAATTTTATTTCTTTTGTCTTTTAAACTTCATGGTAGCATTATAAGTGATTGATCTGCTACCTTCTTATTTACCTTTTCCTGTGAGATGTGAATTTTCTTATGTTTTCTCCTTATTAATTAGTGCCATTTTTTTTCAACTTAGGGAATTCCCTGTAACATTTCTTATAAGTCCACTTTAGTGGTGATAAACTTCTTTAGCTTTTGCTTATTTGGAAAACTCTTTATCTCTCCTTTAATTCTGAATGATAACCTTGCTGGGTAGAGAATTATTGGTTGGAAAATTTTTCCTTTCAGTAATTTGAATATGTCATGCCATTCACTTATGGCCTGCAAAGTTTCTTCTGAGAAATCTGCTGAAAGCCTTATGAGGTTTTCTTTCTATGTAATAAGTTGCTTTTCTCTCATTGCTGTTAAGATTCTCTCTTAGTCCTTACTTTTACCATTTTAATTATAATGTGTCTTGGTGTGGTTCTCTTTGGTTTTGCCTTACTTGGAACTCTTTTGGACCTGGATGTCTGTTTCCTTCCCCAGATTAGGGAAGTTTTCAGCTATTACTTTTTCAAATAATTTTTCTGACCCTTTCTCTTCTTTTTGCCTTCTGGGACTTCTATAATGTGAATGTTTTTCTGCTTGATGTTGTCTCAGAGGTCCCCCTTAGGTATATTCACTTAAAAATTTTTTTTTCTTTTTGCTGCTTTTTCTAGGTGATTTCCATGCTTTTCTTCCAGCTCATTGATTCATTCTTCTTCATCCAATCTGCTGTTGAACCCCTCAAGTGTATATTTCAGTTGAGTTATAACTGCTGTTTGGTACTTTCATATATTTTCTATCTTTTTGTTAAGGATATAACTGTGTTCATTCATTCCTCTCCTGAGTTTGGTGAGTATGTTTATAACCATTACTTTAAACTGTTAGTCAGGTTGATTGTTTATCTCCATTTCATTAAGGTCTTTTTCTGGGCATCTGTCTTACTTTTTGGTTTGGAATATGTTCCTTTGTCTCCTCATTTTGCCTGGCTCTCTGTGTTTGTCTATATGTTATTAGGTGAAACAGCTGTCTCTCTCAGTCTTAAAGGAGTGTTCTTGTGTAAGGTATGATCCTTGGGGCCTGGAAGCACAGTCTTCCCTGGCCACCAGAGCCAGGTGCTCAAGGGTTGTCCCTCATGTGGGCTGCACCTGCCCTCCAGCTGTGGTGGGACCTCAGCTACTTCATGGGGAGGATGGGGAGTGGTGCACTTGGCCAGCCTGGTTTTGATGTTGGAAATCTGTTTTGAATCTTTATGTCATACTGTGGTATATGCAGATGTTATTGCTTTTCTCTACATGTCTAGACAGAACTTAAAAAATATTTTTAGAAGTAGTGAACATTTTAGCTTGAGAATATATTAGATTTTTCTGAAATATTATTTTTGAAATATTGGAACACATAGTACAAAGAACCACTTAAGGTGATATATTATTTGTGAGAAAGGGGACAATAATACCTTCTAAGGGTAGGGTCGTTGTGAGGATTGACTGAAGTAATTTATATGATGCTTCTGTCATAGTGCTTGGCACATACAATGCTACCAGTATATAATAGTTACTATTATGGCATTCTGACTGTGTGCTTTTTTTGGAATAAAGGTGAAATATATCTTGATGTAGTTTTTGATGATGTATATTTACATGGAGTGGTGACTACAATCTACTGTAAACAAAAAATCTACTGAAATAAAGCAGTATTGAGTAAGAAATAGCTTGAAGAAGCAGGACCTATGATTTCTTCTTTGTTTCTAGGTTACTTCAGAGCTTCTGTATTCTTAGAACACTTCATTGGTGTCATATTTCTGGCACATATCTCTCTTAATTTGTTTACATACTATTAGTGACCGGTGGTCACTGTGTTATCCACAAAACTCTTAATAGAGTATGGATCAAATAAATGTTTGTTGAACAAATGATCCATGTCAGGTTTAACTCTTAAGATTTTGGTGTCTTTTTTGAAATATGTAATTAACATGATGGAAGTGCTAATTTAAATACAAATGTCATGTGTTTAATATAAAGCCTTCTGAGATGTCTTTTTGATTATGGTACTTTACTAATTTTGAGGTAACAAGTTGTATTTGTTTGCTAGAGCTGCCATACCAGAATACCACAGTTTGCATGGCTTAAACAACAGAAATTTGTTTTCTCATAGTTCTGGAGGGTGATACTCTCAAGATCAAATTGCCAGCAGGGTTGGTTTATCCTCAGGCCTTTCCTCTTGGCTTGCAAATGGCTACCTTCTTGCTGTGTCCTCACATGTCTTTTTCTCTGCTTGCATGCCCCAGGTGTGTCTTCCTCTTCTTATAGGGACATCAGTCCTATTGTATTAGGGTCCCACCCTTATGACTTTATGTTACTTTAATTACCTCCTTAAAGGCCCTATTTTCAAATGCAGTCACTATGGGGGTTAGGGCTTCAATATATGAATTTTGGGGGAGACACAATTCAGTCCATAACAAGGTGATTGTAAAAAAACACAAGATTTGTCTATAGAAAGTGTAAGTTCTGTCAGCTTTTGTGCTGTTGGAGGAAGTCCTATAATTTCTCTAAGCATCTCTTTTCTCACCTATAAAATAGTGACAATAATTAAGTAATGTCAAATTGCTTATGTAAAATTTTGGTTATGATATTTGATCCAAATTTCAAATTGTTTATTGCAGAACTTTCTATTGACGGGAAGGTAACAAAATGGGTTATTTCTCAACAAGTTAAAGTGAAATAAAAGATGCTGTTAGGACTTTAGAGTTTAAATTAGAGGTTGTATATTGGCAGCCCATGGGCCGGAAACAGCTTACAGAATGGTTGTTGGCTTGTACAGTGCTTAAAAGTTTTAAAATTAGTTTCAAACTTTTAAAAGTTAGTTGAATTCACATAAAAAAATCTATATTTCTGACCTAGTCTCTTTCTAAGCATGGTAGTAATATACTAGTCCTGAGCTTCAAGGTTGCTACAAAGGATATGGTTTTTCCACTAAGCCACAATCCCGGTTGTGTCTGCACATTGGATATTGCCATTTATTATCATATTTGTGCAGTTGTTGAGGGAAATATTACTTTTACTGAGTGTGTATTAAAAAATGGCAAAATGGAAGATACACTGGCAGGACCACATGTTTGGAAAGAAAAGATGAGAATGTACTCCATTGTAAAAATAAGTAGTAGTCCTAGATATTTCATATACAAAGTATGTCTGTTAAAAGAATACAGTTTAACATGCTGGCCTGCTTTGCTGGTTCCCTGTACCCACTGACCCCTGTCTCCTTTGAGTTTTCCATTTCTATTCTTTCTTTTTTTTTTTTTTTTTTTGCGGTATGTGGGCCTCTCACTGTTGTGGCCTCTCCCGTTGCGGAGCACAGGCTCTGGACGCGCAGGCTCAACAGCCATGGCTCACGGGCCCAGCCGCTCCGCGGCATGTGGGATCTTCCCGGACTGGGGCATGAAGCCGCGTCCCCTGCATCGGCAGGCGGACTCTCAACTACTGCGCCACCAGGGAAGCCCTCCATTTTGATTCTTGATGAAAGCTGGTCTGTTAAGGATAAATGTAGTCAAATGAAAAGTAGGTACCTGTATTTATAACCAAATGGCAATAAAGACAATTGAAAAAGTTGAATGAAAACATTATGACATGCTTAGATATTCTGTTTTGCTTTTCTTATTCCTATTTTTTGATCTTTTGGGTCTGTCCATTGGCAGAAATTTATTATGGCTCTCATTGATTTAAGATCTTTAAAATTTTTTCATTTTCTGATAGTATAAAGTTCTTGTTTTGAAATTATTTGCCTTAATTATAAAAGTCTACTTGCCTTTTCAGGTCTTCTGGAATTTCTCCTTTATGTGCTCATTGCTTATTCAACTACCACCTTCACTCTGTGCTAAGTTGCTAATAACCCCAACTAGGGAATGTACTCCCCCACCACTCCTTGTCTAAAATACCAAATTCTACTTTTCCCTGAGGACTAGGTCAATCTCACCTCTTCTGTAACATCCTCTTCTTACTTATTTATAAGAATTTTTAATTACAGTATAAGTGACATGTAACATATTAGTTTGGGGTGTACAATGTAATGATTTGATATTTCTGTGTATTGCAAAATGATCACCACAGTAAGTCTAGTTAATCTATCACCATACATAGTTGCAATTTTTTTTTTTTTTGGTGATCAGAACTTTTAAGATCTACTCTCTTAACAACTTTCAAGTATATAATACATTATTATTAACTATAGTTGCCATGCTGTATATTACATGCCATGACATTTATTTTATAATTGGAAATCTGTACCTTTTGACCCCTTTCACTCATCTTGCCCATCCCCAAGTCCCACCTCTAGAGTAATATCTTCTTTTAAAAAGCTTTTTTAAAAGAAATTTTAAATCTTTAGAAAACTTACCAGAGTGGTAAGATGAACATACATATACCTTCACTTAAATACTTATTAGATTTGGAGATTTTTCTCTCAAAAAATTGATTTTGAAAGTCAATTTTATTCTCCACCCTCTCCCACTGCCCCAGCTAAAGTTGAATCATTTGAAAGAAAGTGGCATATTTCATCCATCATATTTGAACTCTCAATACAGAAACTTCTAGTTTTCTGAGAATGATATCCTTCCACATAACCACAATACCATGGTCACACTCAGGAATTTTAATTTTGATACAATACTACCACTTAATATGTCACTTGTATACAAATATCCCCATAATGTCCTTTACAGCAGTTTTTTTTCTTTTATTTTTTCCTGCAACCACATCTAGACAAGTATTACACATTGCATTTAATTTTTATGTCTATTTATTCTCCTTTAATATCCCTTTATTTAGGCATATCTGGTGCGTCCTCATGATTAGATTCAGGTTAATCATTTTTGACAGGAATATAACAAAAGTAGTATTATGTTCTTTTCAGTGCATCATATCAGGATGTACACAATTGGTTAAGGTGGTGTCTACCAGATTTCTCCACTGTAAAGGTGCCTTTCCTCCTTTGTAATTAATAAGTGATCTATAGAGTGATACTTTTAGATCATGCAGCTATCCTGTTCCCTGTTTTTCACCTGTTGGTTTAGAATTCATTGATATTTTTTTCCTGAATCATGTGTTACTGTGGTGATTATAAAAATAGTGATTTTTCTATCATTATCATTTCATTCACATTGATTAGTTGACATTATTCTTTAAAGAACTTTACTTTTCTCCCTTTCTTTTTTTTTTGTGTCATTGTTGTCACATATATTCTTCTTTATATACAAGGGTTATAGTCCGTTCTTGTCTTTCATTTTGATTCTCCAGTTGTTCCAAATTTGGCTAGTGGGAGTCTCATCCATTGTCTTCATCAGTTTTTGAGCACTTCCTTTTTTTTCTGGCACAGGATATTCCTGGTCTACTCCAGGTTTTGCCCCAGCCCCCAGTATTAGCTATTTTGTCAAAGAGTTCTTGTTCCTTTTACTGGATAGTGATATTTAGAAACTGAGATGTGGGCATTAGGTATGCTCCTTTTGTCGACAGAGTTAAGAAATACACATGCTATACCAACATAGGCATTTTTATAAATTGTGAGTTAAACCTGATGCTTCTAATTTAAACCTGATATCATAGTTCTTCCTCTTCTTCTATTCCATATTTGTATCTCTGAGAATCCTGGTTCCCAGAGTATTAATATATTTACTCATTTGCCTAATCATATAACACAAAATAGTTTCAGAATTTCTATGCATGTGTCACTAAAAGCAGTAAACTTATTAAGTTCAAGATTTCTTTGCAGTTCTTCTCATCTTACAATACAGTGGAGCTATATAGTTCAGAGTATTTTGTTCAGATGTTTCTTGGCTATTTTATTTTCTCGTGTGTGATTGTTACCAAAGTTATATATTCTTAGGTTCATTTGTTTCTTTTGTGTTATTTTTGGGGTTCCCCATCCTTATTAATTTAATTTTTTTGACTATGTAAAATATGAACATGGTTCAAAAGGCAGAATTATGTAAGAAGATATGTTCAGTGAAATCCCATTTTCCTCTTTATCGCTCCCTTCCTGATCCTACCCACCCTTTGTAAATAATCAGTATTTTGAGTTTGTGTGTGTTTGTGGTGTGTGTACTTACCCTTTCTCATACCTTACACAACGTTAATAGCATCATACATATATATTTTTTGTACTTTGTTTTTTCACTTGAAAATATATCCTGAAAATAGTAATTTTCATATCACTTCATAGAAATCATTCTCATTCTATTTTTATTGCCAAATTGTACTCTATTATTTGAATGAACCATAGTTTATTCAGCCAATTTCTTATAGGTAGGCATTTAATGATTTCCAATCTTTTCCTATGAAAGTGTAGTGTCTCTACTACATAGCTATTTGAATTAGCTTAACAAAATACCGACAAAATCAAGTACTGGCTGGGTGCTGAACAAATTAAATATTGCTGTGAAAATGCAAAATGGTACAGTCAGTTTGGAAAACAGCCTGTTAGTGTATTATAAAGGTGAACATACACTTACCATATGACCCCAGCAGTCTCACTCCTAGGAATTTACCCATTATATTCACACAATAACCTCTACCTGAATGTTTGTAGCAACTTTATTCATACATTGCCAGAAAGTAGAAGCAACCCAAGTATCCTCCAATGAGTGAAGGGATAAATGAACGGTGGTATATCCATAATTAGAGTATCACTCTGAAATAAAAAGAAGTGAACTATAGATACATGAAACAACATAAATGAATCTCAAATGCATTAGGCTAAAGGAAAGAAGTAAGATTCAAATGCTACATATGGTATGAGTCTATTTATATGACATTCTTGGAAAGGCAAAACTCTAGGGACATAAAATGGATCAGTGTTTGTCAAGGGCTGAGCATTAGGGAACAATTTGACTACAAAGGGGCATGAGGGAAATTTTGGGGGTGGTGGAACCCTTTTTTAAAATCTAGATTGTGATAGTGATTACAGGACTATATGGATTTTTTTAGAACATACAGAGTTGTTCACTAGAAAGGATGGATTTTACTGTATGTAAAACACCTTAAAACTTAAAAAAAGTTTCATAATAAACCCCAAAACCTGAGAATTGTTTTCCATATAGTTGGAGATGTTTCTTCAGGGTAGGTTTCTAGATTGTTGATTCAAGGGGTAAATGCATATGTAGTTTTGTTAGATAATGTCAAATTGTGCTCCATAGAGGTTGTAACATTTTCTATACCTCCACCCTACCAGCAATGTATGAGGTGCCTATTTTCTTATAGCTTCCTTGAGACCATTTTGTTAAGTTACTGAATTTTTCCAGTTGCATAAATGAGAAATGGTATAGTTTGAGTTTGCATTCCTTTTACTGTGGGTGAAATGTAGTATCCGATAAGTTTGAGGGCTATTTGTATCTTTTTTCCCCAAAAAACTATCTGCTCTTTTTTTTTGCCCATTTTTTTCTAATGATTTTGGGTTTTTTCCCTTCAATTTGTATGATTTCCTTATATATTAGGGATATTAGTTCTTTATCTATAATATTATACTATTTTCTTCTACCTACTTTTGATCACCTTAACTTTTCCTTCTCTTAGAACTTTTTATATTTAATACCATATTCATGCTAAATTTCCTTTTTGCCTAATAGTTTAGAGTTTCTTAGCATATAGTAGACCATTGTTAAATAAAGACCAGTTGAATTTTTATTTCCTAAGCATTCAGGTTCAAGCAGAGAATTCTTGAGGGACCCTCATTTAATTTTGGCCACAAGGTTTTTTGCAATGTCTCAGTAAGGAGAAATGCCGATATTTTTCCTGATTTCTTCTGTTTAGTGCAAGTACTTGAGTAAATTAAGTGGTAATCTACTGAGGGATTTCTCAGGAAGAATTCTAATAATTTGTGAGAAGGTCAATAGAAAAATACTGTACTTTTTAGGATAGGGCTCTGGTCAGGGTATTCTTATATGTTTAAAAGCTTAGAAAATTTTTTATACTTTAGCCAATGCTAGTCACTTAGAATCCTGTGCCTTCTAGTTTGTGTGTCTGTGGTGTTTAGTCCAGCTTTATTAAAGCTTATGTCCAAATGAATTCTACCCTTCTTTTCTCTGAAATTTGGAAGTCAAGTAGTTCAGAAAAGTACACTGGTAAAAAATGTTTGACGGGTATTTCCTGGCTTCCAAACATAATATGGGCAGTCAAATTTGATCCTCTGAATTCAGAGGCAATGCCCCTTTAGCTAATCATTTGTTGTTTTCTCCTTTTAGAAAAATGCCTGGTGTATTTTAATGACCTGAGATCCAACTAATTTTCAGAGATAGGCACCAAGTCCCTAGATTCATTTACCAATACCAAGAAACCAAAATACCAAAATACTGTTTTAAGTGGTAATCAAAAGTATTTTCAAGATGGAGAATGATTCAAATAATTAGTGAGAAGCATATCTAAATTCCTTGCGAACTTCTATCATACTCTTTTTGGAAGATCCACCTACTTTAAAAGGGTTCGTAAGAGAAAAATAAATGGCCTCTGTGTGTCTGTGTGTGTGTGTGTGTTTGTGTGTCAGTATCTCCTCGGACAGCTGTGTGAACAACAGAACTAGAGCACCCTAATGCATTTCTGTTTTCATGTACTGTCTTTATCAGCAGCCTAGGTAAATCTCTCTTAGTACATTTGCTACTCTTCTTGAGTGGAAGGAGACACGTGATGGTTTCTTGTACTCTATTCCCCTTTTCTAATGATGTGCTTACCGAGTAGTAAAGCAGGTAGATTTACCAGGTTGTTAGTGAGCCTTTAAAGGTAGTGGAAAGAACTAACTTCTAACTCCTTTTTTTTGGAAAATAAATATTAAATGAGTGTATCTGTTAAAACTTGAATGTCATTATTTTAAAATCAAAATCTCCTTTTTTAAAAAAATTAACATTTTCCTTATCATATATGAGACGAACTTACCCACTAACCTTTCCATTTTCAGAAACTTCCTTTGACTTGAACTAAGATGTATTAGAAAAGAAGAAAAACATATAAAAATCAGATCCTGATGTTTTGCAAGAATTTTCATAATCAGAAATACTCATGTTTCTTTTCTTCTTGACATCTAATATTCCCGTTTTTCCTCTGAATCTTTATATCTTCTCTAATGTATATTGTGTACAGAGGTTCAAAAGACTATTTTTTTCAGGGTGCTTTTCATTAGTTCTATTTATAAATTTACTTTTCTTACTTTGCAGCATCCTCTGTCCGGACTCTTTTTGCCATCTATTTAGTGGCATCATGTGATAGCTGGTGTATTGACGGATGTAATGCTATTTAACAGCAAATAGTCTATAGACAATAATTAGGGAGTATTTCTTTGACTGAAGCTGTTAATATTTATCATAGAAATATAAGGTTGAAACAGACAGATTAGCCATACATATTGGTATCTAACAGTACACAATCTCTAGTGGGTATGTGAATGTTTAATTGTCGAACGTAGTTGTTGCCTCCATGACATCTGCCTATGGATGTTGTAGGACAGTCACCTGTAAATTCTTTTAACAGGTTATTGTTATCTGTTATTTTTAAATATATCAAAGTTCTTTTAATTTATATAATATTGTAATGCACTCTCAGGCATAGATTTCTTAGGTACATAATCTAAAATTTTACCTACTATTTGCTCCTCCCTGAAAATAAAGAGGTTTGAGCTGGCAGAAGGCGCTCCATTCAGAAACCATATAGGGAATTAGGCAGCTGCTGTCCTTGGTGATGAAATCATTTCATGTGAATTCTTAAGGAAAACAACTAGTTAAAAAAGCAGGATAATCTTAAGTATATTGTTTGTGGCTACTGTTGGTATGAAGATAGATCTATCTGAACTAGAAAAATACAGACTCCAGTATCTTAATGTCTTGAGTTCCTGACTGCCATGCAGAGGAAATGTTTAACTATTTTAATCATGTTTCTGTATCTCAGAAAGAAAGCCCTTATGAGAGGAAATGACAATGTCCTACCACAAAGTTATCTCTTATCAGTTATAGTCTCAGTCGATAATGATTTGTCAAACTTGGACATGTGTAAAATGCAAGGGCTGTGTTATTTACTTTGGAAAGGAAAAATTAGATGAAGCTGATAAAGACGGAGTCATGGCTTTTGTTAGGAGACAGAAACCATTAGAGGCAGTCATTGTTAGCTTAGGAAAGTGTCCTTGGACCCCTCCCTCTGCCCCAGCTGAAAGCTAAACCTGCTTGGATCATTCTTTGCAACCTGAGGGGAGGCAGGGGCAATGGGGAAGAAGAATGAAGACAGCTCTGACAGAGATTTAGCATTTTTTAAATAGGGAGCAAAATGTGGACCTTGAAATAGACTATTTATGTGAGTTAGGAAACATTGCCTTTTGTTCTAGTACTCCTTCCCCACTCCCATTTATTTAGGTTTTTGAAAGTTCATTTCTTATCCTTTCAAACGTGTAGCATTCCTTCACGTACAGTGTATGTTGCTCTCCTCCTTCCACCTTTCTGAAGATGTAAGTGATTCTTTTTCATTAGTGGAAGCAGAGAAAACACATCTAGCTCAAAGCAACATGAGTCAGTGCATGCTTTACATACCTTTCTTCTCACAGCACTCTTCTGGGTTCCTCACAGTGTTCCTAGTGTTCCTCACAGAAGGGAGCATGGAGGAAAAATGATTTCTAAACAGTAGGCTATTTGGAGGGTGGAAATAAAGTTTGCCCCATTCTTCTTGTCTAGATTTCTGTGTACCACTTTCAAAGCAGGAAAGCATGTGCTTAGGAGGAGTTAACTGGATTATGATTTCAGAGGCTAAGAAATAGCAGAGCCAGTACTTCCAGGTCAGAGTACTTTAAACACTTTGAAGCTGAATATGATGATGTCAAGACAGCCTCATAGAAAATAGGTTTGATAAATATTTGGTGGAGATGACAGGAAAAGCCTTTGTCTCCTCTCTAATTATATTTATTTTTTATTTGGCCCAGATAAACCAGTCTTCTCAGAACATTAGTAAAGGGCCCCATTAGGTTATTTGTCACAGATTTCTGGGGAAACTGTCCCCTAATGTGGATGTTCATTCTGTAAGGATGGGTCTGACTTGTGAAAGGACCAAGGCTCTGTCTGAGCAATGGTTAGAAGCAGTTTCCTTTTGAATGAAACCATGGCTCTGAGTTCAAAGCAAAACAAAATAAATAAACTGCATGAAGAAGAGCATATAAACAAAGTTGTGATGAAATTTGTTTAAAATTAGGTAAAGTTTTCTTAAACTTTTTTAAAGTATATATTTCTAAAAAATAACTTTATAATTGTTAATTCTAAATAAAGGGAAAAAGTTTCATTTTCTATACAGATCAAAAAAAATTTTTTTATGCATTTCTTTCTTGTCTTTTTTTATATGCACATGTAATTTTTAGGTAATTTAAATACTATTGTAGATATAATTTAATGGAAATTTTCTATTGTTTCTTCTTTTGAGATTGTTTTCCACTTAGCTCTAGTTTCCACTAGTAGGCTCTGGTTTTCTGGAAAAATACAATAACTTTCCTTGAAATCTCCACTTCATAGAGGAGCGACTGTAAAGGTGCTTTAATATTGTGGTCATTTCAAATAAGAATGCCTGAAATGATCACCTGCTGCCTCTTTTTGTGTTAAGATGAAAATGAGTATCCATTGTACTCTTAAAGTTAGAAATTTTACATGCTTTTTAGTCGTACTTTTCTTTACCTACATGGTGCCCATCTGTCCATAAAATGTTTTTCTCAGTAATTTGGCAATGCTCACTAACTGTTTCTTTCTCTTTTTTCTTTTTGGCCGCACCACACGGCATGTGGGATCTTAGTTCCCCGACCAGGGATCGAACCCACGCCCCCTCCATTGGAAGCGCGGTGTCTTAAGCACTGGACCACCAGGGAAGTCCAATGCTTACTAACTTTTCTAAATGCCTTTTTTTTTTTTTTTAAAGGGAAACTACGCTTTGGCCATGGTGTAGGATCTTAAGCACCTTATCATCTTTGGATTCACAAAAAGTTTGTTTTGAGTGCTTACAGAGTGTACACTGTATAGAGTGAGGTTCCCAAACATAGAGATTTAATCTCTACTCTCATGGATGCAAAGCAAATGAACAGAATAGTCAATAAACTTGAACCAATATATAGAGAGATGCGATGGTTTTGGAGGGAAAAGAAAGTAGGTATTGTACTGTTGAATTGCAGAATGAGTAGATTTCATTAGGAACAGCATCTTGATGAAGAATCTGTTACCTAAAGAAGATATGAGGCTTACTTTATGAAGTAAAGGAAACTGACCTTGTAATCATGAATCAGCCCAACCCAATTTAGATGTGCCTGCTGCCTATATTCTGATGAATGATACAGTTACTAGTGTTACAGTAAAAACTTTAGCTAGGTCTTTATTTTGACTACTGTATTTCTTTATGTAATTTTGTCCTTTTTGTTTTATTTTGTTTAATATTTGCTTTCAGTGTTTCCTTTTATTCTTGTTAAATTTCTATGGGTCAACTGGATAGTTTGATAGTTTTTTTTTTTTCAGATGAGGAAATTGAGGTCAAAGTAAAGTGTGACTTATTCATCGTCACGATTGTAACAAATCAATTTTAGCACTGTGACTATACTGCAGTTCTTACCTGATGTTTTTTGTTTTACTTTCTCTTTTGATGTCTAGGATTAATCTGTATGCATTGTTCATATTACAATTTTTTGATATTACTCTAGGTTTGGTTTTCCATTCATTATCTTACTTTTAAAAATATAGGGACTTCCCTGGTGGCGCAGTGGTTAAGACTCCGAGCTCCCAATGCAGGGGGCCCGGGTTCGATCCCTGGCCAGGGAACTAGATCCCACATGTGTACTGCAACTAAGGAGCCAGCGAGCCATAACTAAGGAGTCTGCAAACCACAACTAAGGAGCCCACCGGCTGCAACTAAGACCTGGCACAACTAACTAATTAAAATTAAAAAAAAAAACATCTCCCCCTCTTCCTGGCATATTTCTGTATTTTGATTGCATGCTGACTTAAATATTCACTGATTCTTATGCCCTTCAGAAGTTGCCTGGCAGGCCATTCAAGTGGCAAGTTTTGTTTTTGACCACTGAAACTTAGTTTTTTTATGTAGGGTACCATGTATCTAAGAAGACAAAGTCAAGTTAGCAAAGTCACATTTCCACCTTTTTCTTTTCCTTCTTTTTCCTGCAGCCTCCAAATTGTCTCTAAAAGCAGATGCAGGACCAGTTACACCTGTTTCTGTTCTGTGTCCCAACCTTGGTGATATCCTCATTGCTTATTAATGCCATGGCTGAAATGCCAAAACTAGGTGTCTGGAAGCATACTTTTTTTTTTTTAGCACTTGAGTATTAAAAATGAGTACAGTTGCTCTTAATAGCCTTGTTTGAATATTTTATGACAATCTTGGTTGTTTTGCAGGTACCTGGGGCCCAAGATTTGGTTGATTTCTCTCCTGTTTATCGATGTCTACACATATATTCTGTCCTGGTGAGTCTTTATCTGGCTCTGCCTAATAAAAATTTATATTGAATTCAAAACTCTGCATTCTCATATTTGATAGTTTTTCTGTTTAGTATTAAGAATAAGGAATAAGAAACTGTTACTTAAGGAGTATCAATTATTAAAAAAATAATTCTTTTCTTCTTGAATCTTTTATTTGTGTTTGCCATGTGATACGCTATAGCTAGTAATGTTAATTTCTATCAGTCATCAATAGATTATTAGATTATACCTAGAAATAGTGACACACAAGTTCAGATTTCTATTCTTAATTTAATAATGTAGTTATTTATACAATAGCCTATCTTTACATATTAAAATAATATTTGTAAAAACTGTTTGCTTTATCATTCCTGATAATTCTTCCTTTGTCGTATAACACATATGGGAAGAGGAACCTCTCTGGGGAGAAATATTATGGGTATTAATGGGATTCTAAGAAAGGCGCTTTCTCCTTCTTGGTAGTACACCTACATGCAGACACACAGATACATACGGTCAATAAAGAAATTAAACTATGAAGCTAAAGTATCATCAAAGACAAATTGATGAGAGAAGTCCATTATCGATATATTTTATAGCAAAGTTCAGTGAAACTTCTATCATGTTGTTTTTAGTATATTTGAATATGTCTTATTGCCCAGTGTGTTATCCATTTTCTTTCCTCATATATTTACCATAGTGTCACTTAGTCATTACTGCAGATGGTTTGGGTGGACATTATGGCCTGAAGTATTTTTGGTGATCTCCAGTAGTTTGAGCAAAGAACTGATAGTTTCTTCTCCTCTCCTCTCCTTCCTCCTTCCATTTCTCCTTGCTCTCTGCTTCCCTCTTTCCCTCTCCCTCTTGTATCACTCTCTATTTCTTCTCTCCATTTATCATTCTTGCTATATATAGATGAAGCAAGATATAGATAAAATTGTATAAAGGCATCTAAAATAAGTCACAGTTTCTTTTCAATATCACGTACAGAGAGTTAAATAAATTATAAACATCTTGGTTTGTGACACGCTCTTTTCATCATTTCATACAAGGCCCCTGTTGTATTTTATTTTATCATGTTTTTTCCATTCATCCCATGTCCATAAGCCCATTTGTCTCTCATCCCCAAGTATACTAACGCTAATATGTTTAATATATGATCATGGTTGTGTTTGTGTCCTTGAAAAATATATAGTGACTTGTATATGTATTTGTTTTTAACTTATTCAGATAGTATTGTCTTATGGACCTAGTTCTATTTCTTATATCTTTTGCTTAGCGCTATTTTAATATCTGTCCTCCTTATAGTCTGTATATCTAGTTCATTGCCTCCCACTTAAACGTGATAGTTAATTGATGGTTTGTATTTGCTGTATTTAATTATCTATTACTTTAGTGATAACACTTAAATTGCCTATAATATTCTGCTGTAACAAATAGTACCCTCTTATGGACTGGTGTGTAAGTTTCTATGTTTTTTATACCTAGGCATGAAATCCTTGGGTTATAAGGTATATGTATCAATATAATATTTAATCTCACCAATTTCTAATTTCTGCTTACCTGATGGATATTGATATCATTTTAATTTGCATTTCTCTGATGGCTGGTAACATTATGCTTCTCTCTATAGACTTACTAATCATTTAAGATTTTTCTTCTCTGAACGGCCTACTTTTGGTCTTTGTTCAGTTTTTTTAATTGGATTTCTTGTTTTTGTCTTTTCTGTTTGCCGGAAAGAGACATTTCAGAAATTCTTCCAATATTGTAGATATTAACAGTTTAAAATATTACAGATATCTTTTTTCCAGTTTGCCACCAGATTCTAAACTATGTCTGTGTTATCTTTTGTGAAACAGAACTCTTTGATTTTAATATAATCAAGTCAATCAGTATTAACCTTATAATCTGTACTTTTTGATTCTTGTTTTTAAAAAATCCCTCTCTCTTTCAAGGTCATAGAGCATTCCTCTTCCATTACCTTTAACATTTTATCATTCACATTTTGATTTTGATCCATCTTGTTTTCACTGCTGTATGTATAGGTATGAGGTAGGGGTCCAACTCAATTGTTTTCTATGTGAGGAATTCAGTTTTATTAATCCCATCTATTACATAATCTGTACATCACTCAGTAATTCCTGGTAGTACACCTGGCATACACTAAATATTCATATTTATGTGAATCTGTTTCTCAGCTCTATAGTTTGTTATATTTGGTTTTGTAATATATCTACATATATAGTAAAAGAAGTACCTTCTAATTTTTCCTCTTTTAAATTGCTTTCACTATTTATAGAACTTTATTTTTCCATATATATTTTATAGTCAGTTTGACTTTATAAGAAAAAATTTCTTAGAATATTTGTTTGAATCAATTGAATTTATAGATAAGATTTGGGAAGAAGTGACCACTTTATAATGGTAAGTTATCCCATTTGTGGAAGAATAAGATCTACTTTAAAGTTATTTAATTAAGATGTGTTTCTATGTTAATAGCCTTGGGCATTTTTTTTTAAGTTAACAAGAAAATGCTTATAGTTTTTGTTGCTATTTTCTACTTTATTTTCTAATATTATTGCTGATATTGAGAAACACTATTGATTTTTGTAAGTTAACCTACATCTGACAACCTGCTCAACTCTTTTGCTAGTTATTGTAGTTTGTTTTTTTGGTTTATGATAGGTTTTCTGTGTAGTTGATCATAACATATGCAGATATTGACTTTGTTTCTTTTCTTCCTAGCCATATATCTCTTTGTTCTTATTGTGCTGTTGTATTGACCAGGATCATCATTACTTTGTTGTCTAGTAAAGTGATAGTGGACATCCTTCTCTGTTTTCTAATTTCAAAGAGAAAGTATCTAAAGTTTCTCCATTAACTTGATGTTTGCAATAGGATTTTGGTAAATATTCTTTAGTTATTCCTGGACTTCTTATAATTTTTTATAAAACCATAAATGAGTACTGAATTTTATTGATTTTGTTTTCCAGATATACTGATATAATGCTATGGTTTTTATCCTTTAATTCATGAAGGTGATGGATTTCATTGATAGATATTTCTGATATTAAGCAATCCTTGCATTCCTTAGATAAATCCAACTTGATGAGGATGTATTACTGCCTTTTTTTTAACACCCTGTGGAATTCAACTGCTTTTTGTTTATTTATTTTATTTTTAATCTTTTTTGTGTTTCTGTTTATAGCCATAGTTTTCTTTTCTTTTCTTCTCTTTTTTTTTTGCATTGTCTTTATGTGGTTTGTAAGTCAGTGTTATTTTAACCTCATTAGAATTGTTGAACATTCTTTCCTTTTTTCTATTTTATAAAATGATTTGTATAAGATAGAAGTTATCTATTTATTGAAAGTTGAATAGAAATCACATATGCAGTAATACACATTTTTCCTTTGCCACGTACTTCCCTCTCCTTTCTCCCTTGTTATCTTTTTTTTTTTTTTTAACATCTTTATTGGAGTATAATTGCTTTACAATGGTATGTTAGTTTCAGCTTCACAACAAAATGAATCAGTTATATATATACATATATTCCCATATCTCTTCCCGCTTGCGTCTCCCTCCCTCCCACCCTCCCTATCCCACCCCTCCAGGCGGTCACAAAGCACCGAGCTGATCTCCCTGTGCTATGCGGCTGCTTCCCACTAGCTATCTACCTTACGTTTGGTAGTGTATATATGTCCATGCCTCTTTATCGCTTTGTCACTGTTTACCCTTCCCCCTCCCCATAGCCTCAAGTCCATTCTCTAGTAAGTCTGTGTCTTTATTCCTGTTTCACCCCTAGGTTTTTCATGACAATTTTTTTTTTTAAATTCCATATATATGTGTTAGCATACGGTATTTGTCTCTCTCTTTCTGACTTACTTCACTCTGTATGACAGACTCTAGGTCTATCCACCTCATTACAAATAGCTCAATTTCGTCTCTTTTTATGGCTGAGTAATATTCCATTGTATATATGTGCCACATCTTCTTTATCCATTCATCCGATGATGGACACTTAGGTTGTTTCCATCTCTGGGCTATTGTAAATAGAGCTGCAATGAACATTTTGGTACATGACTCTTTTTGAATTATGGTTTTCTCAGGGTATATGCCCAGTAGTGGGATTGCTGGGTCATATGGTAGTTCTATTTGTAGCTTTTTAAGGAACCTCCATACTGTTCTCCACAGTGGCTGTATCAATTTACATTCCCACCAACAGTGTAAGAGGGTTCCCTTTTCTCCACACCCTCTCCAGCATTTATTGTTTCTAGATTTTTTGATGATGGCCATTCTGACTGGTGTGAGATGATATCTCATTGTAGTTTTGATTTGCATTTCTCTCATGATTAGTGATGTTGAGCATTCTTTCATGTGTTTGTTGGCACTCTGTATATCTTCTTTGGAGAAATGTCTATTTAGGTCTTCTGCCCATTTTTGGATTGGGTTGTTTGGTTTTTTGTTATTAAGCTGCATGAGCTGCTTATAAATTTTGGAGATCAATCCTTTGTCAGTTGCTTCATTTGCAAATATTTTCTCCCATTCTGAGGGTTGTCTTTTGGTCTTCTTTATGGTTTCCTTTGCTGCGCAAAAGCTTTTAAGTTTCATTAGGTCCCATTTGTTTACTCTTGTTTTTATTTCCATTTCTCTAGGAGGTGGGTCAAAAAGGACCTTGTTATCTTGCTTCCATGCTGTATGATTTTGTTTAGTCTCTTCAATAGTATGTATGGTTAAAGAACCATATTTGCTCATATAAAGTTTTATAAGCCTCATAATTGCAAAATCAAGTGCATATTTCCTTTCAAATAGTGTAAAGTCTTGAAAATGGGTAGTTTGTTTAGTTTAATGCTATATCCTCAGTACTTACAACAGTACTTAGTGTAGGTACTCAATAAATATTAGTTGAATGAATTGATAAATAAGTGGTACCTAAAGATGGATAAGTCAAGGACTTATGCTTTTACAAAACTATAATATATCAGGAAAGAAGTTACAACCTTCGAATGACTATAATATGACAGCACTATATCATCACTGTGTGTATGTTAGTTTTTTAAGCTTTATTAAGATTTAATGATATAGAAAATATAACAAATTTTCCTCAAGTGAGAATTCTAGTAGTGATTCATAAGAGTACTGAGGTAATTTATTTGCACACTAGTGGTGTTAAGCAAGTCACCCAAACCTTAACTTCCTCATTTATAAAATGCAATAATAATTACCACTTAGTGCAGTTATAGATATTGTGCCTATCTCTGGCACATAGTTGGCATTTAATAAATGGTAGTTAATATGGCAAAAATTATGTGTCTCTGATGTGGTCATTAGACATGTTATTGGTATTTTTCAAAGTATATGACAAAGTGTAGACATGTTGATAGAGGTTGTAGTTTCTGCCATCAACATGCAAAGTTTATCAATTATTTAAAATTCACACATTCTTAAATATACAGAGCCTATATAATCTTAAATTGTGAGGACAAAACAGGGAGGCCTTAAACTGCCCACTTCAAAATAAATTCTGTACACTGGTATTCAATAATATTGAAATATTTATTGTTCATAAATTTTAAAGCATTGTTTATATGGCAGAAACTGGCCTCTTCCCCCAATCATAACGTTTCTTGAGTTTTGAAGAAACACCCTATCTCAACTAGGGTGATAAGAACTCAGCTCTATTTTTTCTGGAATACATGTTTATTTTTTAGAAGTCGCTGTTCCATTCCTATAGGGAATTTAAATAACTCAAATATCTCATTTGCTAAAGCGAGGGCCACAGCATGTATAACTTCTAGGGTTGACTTTTCACAGCTTTTTGGGGGCAGTACTTTATCACTTTTCTGTATTCGTTTCCCCATTCTCAAATCACTAATTTGTATTATTGTATAATGAAAGATAGCTCCTCATAATGTTAATGACAAAGATATTTAATATAAATATTCATAATATTTTCTTATTTCCTGATGTACTTAATATTAACATTAGGCTTTAAGAAGAGATTTAGGAATAGAGAAATAGAGAAGCTTATTAGAGGACTGAGGAGAAAGTAGTTTTTCTCTCTCTCATTCCTTTCCATTCCTATACTTGTCTCTACTTCTTTACTCTTCATTCTCCCATCAAACCAGGATATTTATCTTCTGTTCATACCACTACCCTGAATCTGTATCTTACTGGACTTTTCAGCTGCTTTTGACTTTGTTGACAGTTTACCACTTAAAACTCTCAATCCCTTCCTTTTTTCTCAATAACATATCCAGATCTCCAAATCTTGCAAATGTTACCTCTTAAATGTAGTTCTACTTCATCCTCCCCATCCTAAAATGATTGCCCTAGTGCAGATTTTCATCAGGATTATTGAAAACAGTCTCCTAAATGTTCTCCCTACCTTGTATCGTAACCCCCTCACTCACTTCTCACTGTAGTGTTAACAATCTATCTATCACACAAATCTGACCAATGTTGTCTCCTTAAAATGCTCTAATTGGTCATCCGTGGAGTAAAATATAGAAGTATAGAAGAAGATACAGCATATGGAAGTACATATCCATGTCTGGTCTGCCATATTTCCTGCTGCTTACCACCGTGCTTTAATGATACTGAACTGCTTCCAGTTCTTTGAATGTACTATGTTATTTCATGCATCTCATCCTTTTTTCATGCTAGTCCTTCTGCCTGAATTACTATTCCCATTTCTATTTTACTGATTCATATTTATTTCTTTTTTATGTCCTCTAGCAAATTTTCCTGATGTTTCACTTTGAGCACAGTGGACCCTCTTCCTCTTTGCACTATTATAGGACTCAGTACATATTTACATTAGTGCTTACTGTATTATATCATCGTATTCTAAATAGGCATTCTTTTTCCTCAATAGACTGTAAGCTTTTTTAGGGCAGGTACCATATTTTATTCATTTTTTTTAGTCCTAGCACTTTGCACTTAGAATTAGTAGTATATAATACTAAATAAATGTTTGTTTTTTATTTTGAAAGATAGCTACCCTCCTTTTGACCTGCAAATGAATCCAGCATTCTAGTCTCAGTCAGTGTTATACAATATCAGAGCTGGGACTTATACAAGGGAAAACAGTTCTATTGGTGTCCAACGGAAGGATCATAACAGAAGTAACAAAAAGTTCTAATATTTGTCATTTACAATAGTGTTTATCTGAACTTTTGGCCTGGAGGATAACAAGGCACACTTTGAATAAACATGGCAATATTTATTATTTTTAGTGAAACCGACCTTCCATTCACCCCCCTTTTATGGCTGTGCTGCTTATAAATTCCCAAAGGATTATTTGAAAAATCCTACTTATATCTGCCAGCCTTATCAGTAGGGCAGGAGTTCACGTATTGTAACAGGAGGTCAGATTTCGGTCATGGTCTTATAGATGGGGCAAGCACCTGTAAATTCTTCCTTTGGTGACTAAAGTGAAGTACAATATCAAACAGGCTGTGAGACTTTTCTAGGAAGTGCTGAACTTTGGCAGGAAGGGCAAACTTTGGCAGAAGGAGGGGAGGGAAGAAAGTGAACAAGGGTCAGATAGTGGTTAATTGAGACTTGGTCCTTGATGTAGTAATGCAAATGGAAGTGTGCAGGGCAAAGGTAGGTGTGTTTTATAGAATTGTTTTAAACAAGTTATACTGTTTAAATCTTCCTGTACAGTTTGGAAATGGGCAGGTAAGGGACAGGATATGAAGCATTTTACAGTCATTATAGATAATTTTTTTAGGAAGGGAGAAAATAACATAAAGTAAAAATTTTATTGGAAGGGGAATGATGAATAATAATAATCTGAAGTTCTTGTACATAGTGTAGTTGTAGTTAAAAAGATGGATGGACTATCTGTCTAATGAAGACAGAAACCAGTGTGTCTTACAGATTTTTAAAAAACTCTATCCAGTGATGTCAGCCATGTTTATGGGCTCCAAGCCTCGAACTCCAGTCAATTTGGACAAAGATTTGTATGTACTTTAAGCTTCTCTATTTACTATAACATTTTTCTGACTTTTCTCCAAATTTGCTGCTCACTCACCCTTCTGTCACTGAAAGGGTGTATATATGTCCCCTAACAAGGATCTTGGGTATCATTAAGAGATTGGGGGAGCAAACCTGTAAGTATAACTGTACCCCTAGTTTGTGCCTCATTTATGATCTTCTTGTGTTATATTGTTGTTAATCATCATCTGCTCATGAACAGTTAAAAAAAATTCCCAGATTAAAAAATGTTGACAAATGTACACCTTTGATTATGTACTTTTCTGCACGTGTGTTATACTATAATGAAAAGTTTACTTTAAAGATTTCTGACATCTTGGGTCTAGGGATAGCTATTATAGCAATATATGGATTTTTTCTTAGTATTACATAAATCATCAGAACCTTAGTTTTATCTAATTCTCCTTCAGTCACTAAAGGACACTGTAAAACAGCCTAAGATATAAGGAAAGAAGAATGTTGTTGTTCCGTGAATTCATTATTATAAAGACAATATAATACTGCAAGTACAGTATTTCTTTTAAACTTTCTTCAGCAAGAGGCCTCTGAGAATTAGGTGAGAGCTGTGAACCCTTTCCGCAGACCAAATGCACGTATATACATGCACCTGATATTTTGCTTCGAATTTCAGAGGCTTCCCTAACTCCTGAATCTTATCCATAGGCCTAGAAAGAATTCCTCGTCTAAAGGGAACTACAAGCTGAATTAGGTTTCAGGTATCTACTGACCATAGACCTATGCCCCAGAATAGTTTACCCCATTCCGTTTGAGTATCCCCTTTTATAAGCCTCCTAGGGACTCCCTACCACCTTGTCTTTTTCTTAGATTTGGAAACCTTGCCAAAATCTAAATTTAAAAGCCTATTTCAAAGTGACCTTATTTCTTTGTCCTAAATCTTTATTCCGTGGGACCATTATATATGGGCAAGCTGGTGACCTGTTTTTCTGGTAAGAGTAAGTTAGCCTCAGCATCTAAACTAATAGTTTTGTCCCCTGAATTCTTCTACTTAGAAGGGTTCAGAGCAGAGATTTATAAATAATTATGAGAACCGGAGTTAGTAGTTTATCTCCCCGAATATAACTAACTGTGTTAAATTTCAGAATATTTTACCTCTTACTTGCGTTTAATAATATCTCTTTTGAAGTACTTGGCTATAATTAGGAGAGGTGAATAAGCAGAAGAGTTAGAATTTACCCACAATTTCTTTACAGTCCTTCATGATTATTGTTGAGGCAGGGGATGGGGAAGGTTGGGTGGGCAGTAATATTCCTGGAACATGTTTCTCCCTTTATAATCTGATATAATCCCTTTGCGATCTATTGGTATGGTCTGTACTGGCAGCTGGGAGAATTTACAAAATCCATCGTCATTAACTACAGATATAGCAAGGAAAGGATTTGGAGTGTGGAAAAAGGAAAAGATATTAGCAGTTCTAAGTGACATGAGTTTTCTGCAGTGTTAAGGGAATTAATGAAATTACTTAAAGAACTTTGTGGTAACAATTGGCTATTATATAAAAGTACTTGGGGAATAAATATTTGAAGGGTCTAAGACACTATTGAAGTTTTCAATTAAAGAAAAATGATTAGTTTTGGCATTCTCAAGGTTAGACTTCAAGATCCTCTTGAGTAGTGGTAGTTGAAGTGTTGTTTCTTATGCATGTATTTATAATAATATTATCTTGGATTTTATATAGTACTTTGTCCAGCAGTCTCATAGTGTTATATAAATTTGACTGCATTAAATGAGGAAAACATCTCACTTGGTAGAGGCTAGCCTCACTCCAAAATAGTTCTTTTATTGCTACCAGAGGTAAGGTTTTAGGATTCTTATTTCTGTACTTTTATCAAAAGGCACTTTAGCTCTTTAATAACCAAGTAAATTTAGTAGCAAGAATTGGAACATAGACTTAAAGCAAATCTGAAGGATTGGGTGTATTTTTGATGGTCAGATTTTTTGTTGTTGTTGTTATTGATTAAAAAAAATGAGACCCCCCCTTTAAAAAAAACAGCAAAACAACTCGGCTACATCTTGATTTTAAGATAGTTGATTGGCAAATGAAAAAAAAGATATTCATACATCAACTTCACATAACTTTTGACAATGCTTCTCACAGACCATTGATCTGGCAGTGAATGCTAATAAATAAATAGAGCTCTGACTGATTTTTTTAGTGTTCATTAGAATTGTACTTTTACCATAACCTAGTTTATTTTTTAAAGCTATCCTGATTCTACTTTAAACAGAGACTATTGATTTTTATTAATTTATATAACTGTAGTAAAAATCCATTATTTAAACTCTTTCAGTTTTTTACAAAGACACTTGAATGAATATTTAAATTTTGGTTTGGGTGTAAATACAAGTGGGATCACTTACTACTCCACTGGTAGAAATTAAGACAAATGAATAGGGCCTATATGCAAAATTCTAGATGCTTAGAGTTTGTGAATAAGGTGTTTTGTTTTTTTTCCCCTTATTTGACAGTTCCAAAGATGGTGGTACAGAGAGAAGGAAACATCACTTGATTTTGCTGGTCACATGAAATTGGAAATTTTGGATATGGAATTTCAGCATTGCCAGAGGCAGATAGCTTAATGATCTAGGTCTCCTTAAAGTTGTTTCTGGAGCTGTATTTCTGGGGAACACCACTTTCGTCAGTTGATCTGTTTTTTTCTGTTTGAAAAAAAAGGAGGGGAGCCCTACTTCAAATGTCATTGAAGCTGTGTGTACTTTATTTCTGTCTTGAGTTTTTTACAGTTCACACTAGTATATTCGAGTATGTTCTGAGAAGATCTGCAAAAAATGAACATGTTATATTTTATTCAAGCAAGCATTTCCTAATACAGTGAAAGATGTAAAGATGATGAGAATGTTTCCTGATCATCAAACTTTTTGATGATCAAAAAGTTTATAATTTAATGGATCTAGAGCAAATCTCCTTTGTAAGAGACTCTGAAGAGGCCTGTTTTTTTGTTTTTTTTTTTTAATCTATCATGTTTATTTGGGAAATACGAAAAGAAAGATTGAACTTTTAATCAAAAAGCCTTCCTGAGAACCGTAATTTGAAATGAGTAGGTACTATTTTCAAATCTTCATGCTGTTAGAACAGAGCTAGAAGCTTTCCTGATTGTTTCCATGGTGACCTTGAGTACTTCTGAGCAATAAGAATGTATTTTAAGTATTTTCTTTAGAGATATTTTTTTTTTTAATGTGGAAAGTTTTGCCCTGAAGTATTTGGTGACTCCTAGTCCATCTTTGACACTTAACAGATTGTCTCATCACTCTCCTGCCATATCTCACTGCCTCCTAGTTTTACTGACCTACCAGTGCCTGGTGAGGCTAGATAGGCATAAACATAGATCATAGAGAAAAGCTGAGGGTGAGATACTTTGTGCACTGCATTGATAAGGACACAGGAAAAGCCATTTATAGTGATAACTTTCCTGTAGTATGGGCTAATGGGCCCTGGTTTGTAGTAGCTGTAATCTAACTTTTTATAATTGTCATATTGCTCTTTTAACCTGGTGACCTTATTACCCATGGGCATACATATCATTTGGCTTTGAATAAAACAAGAGGCAAAAAAAAGTGATAAAAATTTTTTTTTTTCTAAACATGCTTGCATTTTTTTTTTCAAAATGCTTACTTTGGGAACGTTGAACTTCTCAAGTGTGCTTACTTTTTTTGAACAGGAATATCTCACGTTTTAAACAGCTTTAGATACCACAATAATATAACTATTTTTTAAGCCCTGACAAAATGAACAAGAAATAATTAACTTTCCGCATAATGCCCAGTAATCTTCCTAAACACAGTTGAAATCATGTCAAAACTGTGCTTTAAATACTTTACTTTCTTACTATTCTCAGAATAAAGTAAACTTCTTAACTTGGTCTATATAGTTTTCCATATTGTATCCTTGGCTTATCTCTCTTACCTCCTTCCTAGTTGCTCCTTTCCTCCTTCCTGCTCATAGTCTATGCTCCAGATGTACAGCCCCAGTGTTCTTTCATAATGATGCCTTTGCACAGGCAGTTCTTTCCTGAAACATACTTCATATTTTCTTTCTTTCTTTTGATGTTCCTTCCTATTAATTATGCCAAATTTCTTCATTGCTATGATCTCTGGATTTGGCATTTACAGTCTTCTCTCCCTCATCTCATATATCCATCCAGATCTCTTACATCTTTTTCTTCCTTTTCCTTTCTTTCTTGGTTGTGCCTGCCAGGATTTTTGTTTGTTTTCAGTTTTTAAATTTAAAATTTTAGGGTTTTTTTTTGTTTCCTTCTCTAAAATGACTTCTATACTAGGTACTTAGTTTAATACATTGCCCCAATAGTTTTGGATGTTTGTGGGGGGCATAAATAACTGTTGCCGGAACCTTGTGATCTAAGCAAAAGGGCATGTAGGGAAGGAATTTCCTTTTGTTTTGTAGTGGAAATTTGGTCATTCATTTATGTAAGCTGCATGTGCCAAAATGATCTTCTAATCAGAAACAAATACTGGAGCTTGTGTTTTTCTGTGGTTGGTTGTAGCAGGTGTAATAAAGAGTTTGTTTTTAACGTATGACTATAAATGATTTATTTTAAATTGTGGGGGATTTGAAAAGCTGAGTTTGAAACTGAAGTAGATTCTCTAACTTTTTCTGATTCCAAAACTCAGACCACAATCTTGAGGTGAAGTAGTGTAGGACTTTAACACTGGCGTAGAAACTCAAACTCTTTGCCTCTCCACACCTCAGAGTTTCTCAGGGAATGTAGGCAGAATTCATTTTAGTTCCTTTCTTCAGAGTCTTTAACTAGAGCTTCTGGAAATCTCAGAGTACTGTGTCATTCCCACTTCATAGAAGGAGCTTTACAAATAATTGTGGAATGAATGAATGAACAAATGAATTGTCAAAATACCTCAAGAAAATACAGTAAAAAATAGAGACTTATAAAAGGACTATAAAATATGCCATAGTCTAAGAAGATTTAGTTGTTTTGATTAAGGTTAATATAGTTAATTGATTTATTATATAGAGTGTTATTATTTAAGATTTGGGATTTCTTCTTGCCCTGAAACAAAGTGTAAGATGTGTTAATGTATTATTTTAGATGTGAAAAATGAGGTCATGTATGATGTTTAATGGTGATGTTTGTAGCAGTTCAGATTGTATTTGGTTATGTGTAACTAAAACCCAACTATAATGGTTTAAATGAATACAGAGGTTTTTTTAAAAAATAAATTTATTTATTATTTATTTATTTATGGCCACTTTGGGTCTTCGTTGCTGCACGCGGGCTTTCTCTAGTTGTGGCGAGCGGGGGCTACTCTTCGTTGCGGTGTGCGGGTTTCTCATTGCAGTGGCTTCTCTTGTTGCGGAGCACCGGCTCTAGGCACGTGGGCTTCAGTAGTTGTGGCACACGGGCTCAGTAGTTGTGGCTTGCGGGCTCTAGAGCGCAGGCTCAGTAGTTGTGGCACATGGGCCTAGTTGCTCCGCAGCATGTGGGATCTTCCCGGACCAGGGCTTGAACCCCGTGTCCCCTGCATTGGCAGGCGGATTCCTAACCACTGCACCACCAGGGAAGCCCAGAGTTTCTTTATATATGACAAGAAGTCCAGATGTAGGCAGTTCACTGTTGATATGGTGGCTGCACACTGTCATCAAAGACTTAGGTTCTTTTAGTTGTTCCAGTCCTCCTTCTTTAGCATGTAGTTAATTTGTCTTCATTCTTTCAAGGTGGATCATTTTCATATTTCAGAAAGAAAGCAGGTGGGAAGGCCAAAGTGCAAAAGCTGCATTCCATCTGTGTCTATTTCTGTTGTCAGGAAAACAGTAGCTTCAGTCAAAAAATAAAAGGTTTTGTAAAAATGTTGAATTCTTTTGTAATTTTAAAAACAAAATTAAAAGCCTATTGATTTCTAGTCAACATGGTGTTTTTTTTAAAATTGGGAACAAATCAGATAAGCTTGAATCTAGATCTTGATCTACATACATTACTTAACTTCTCATAGCTTCAATTTCCCCATTTAAAAATGCAAATAATAGTGTTTATCTCACAGTGTTTCTGTGAAAATGAAATGAAAGAGTATATGTAAAAACACCTGGCATACTAGCTAAATCTTAAAGAAATGTTTCTCCTTCTAACTTGTACATGCTCTGCTCACCATCCCCCATCACCAAATTTTTATATTATAAAAAGGACTTTTAAAGAATGCAATGCAGAAGGAGTAAGGGACTAGGAACTAGACTAATGCATGTGTAGACATACATATGCAGATATAAGAAACAATACAAGAAAACCTGTACAGTTCCTCCCACAGCCCATCCCCATTTAATGTTACATTTATAAAAATTCTAATCTAGAGGGCTTCCCTGGTGGCACAGTGGTTGAGAGTTCGCCTGCCGATGCAGGGGACGCGGGTTCGTGCCCCGGTCCGGGAGGATCCCACATGCCGTGGAGCGGCTGGGCCCGTGAGCCATGGCCGCTGAGCCTGTGCGTCCGGAGCCTGTGCTCCACAACAGGAGAGGCCACAACAGTGAGAGGCCCGCGTACCGCAAAAAAAAAAAAAAAAAAAAAAATTTCTAATCTAGAGATTAAAGGCCATGATATATTAGGGAGAGAAAGGCCTTTGTATACCCTTTCTTTTAGTCATCTCTTCTCACAGAAGGGGAAACCTTGGCCTAGGGCAGTTAAATTACTCACCTAAAGTCACCTAGTGGTAAATAGCAGAATTGGAACTAAAAATTCTCTGTCTTGTGTTCTTTACTCCATCAGTTTTCATTATTATTAAAGCAGTTAAATTTATCATACTTTGTGTGATGTCCTATTCTAAGCACTTAAAAGTGTTAAGTTAATCAGTATATGATATTGTACCCAAATATGGTATAGAATAGATACATGAACTTTATAAACCTAATTAACCCATGGTTTTTCTTATTCCACTACAGTAATGGACTAGACCTGGTTTCCTGTCAGTAATGATTGCAAATAGGGATGGAGGTGGGAAAGCTTTCTATAATATATTTATTAGTCTATCTTAAAAAGAAAAAAAACTTTTCTTTTTCAGCATTGCCTTTGGTATATACTTCAACAGTTCTGTACTCTCAGTTTTTATGTGACTGTGTTTGTCAAAATTCTTACTCTCGTTGTCCAGAACCATCTTATGGGAAGGCCTGATGACCATAGTTGTTGTAAGGAAAAGAACAGGATTTTCCTTTCTTAGTAAGGTCAGTTACTTTTCGTCCATAAAAATGGTCTGTTTGCTTCCTAGTTCTCTTTTTTTTTTTTTCTTGTAATATAAAAAGATGCCACTGAAACCGGTATCTATAATAGAGTGAAGAGTCCACACCAGACCACAGTTGGCTGCAACTGGTTTGGGGCTTAAGCTATCAACAGCAACTACTTGTGAGTTTTTTTAAGCTATTATTCAGGTTTTTAGGAAGGCCTTGAGGACATTACCCTAAGTTTTAGTTGCATTTGGCCTATTGTCTTTCTAGATTTTCCTACATTATTCAGAAATTCACAAGCATAATTTCTTCCATCAAATGACACAATAAAGTATAGTTGGGCTTTAAAATCTTAATGGAAAATAGAAAAATAGGAAAATTTTTGAGTATGGGTATTTTCACTGGGGAAAAAGTAGAAAACCGTGAATCTATACTAGTAGTAAACAGGTATATAAATGAATGATTACATATATACATTAAGTACATACATAAATAGAGAAGAGGGCTGTGATCTTACTCATAGTAGGGTGCTGCATTTCGACTTTTGGGAGACAATTATGGGTGTCTTGTATCTCTCTACATCTTGTGAGCAGAGGCACTGACTTTGTTTTGGACCCTCTTTTCAAGAATGTGTAGTCAGTGGCTTTATAAGGTAGGGATAATGTCTTTCACCAGAGGAAAAAGCAGGTGTGCTTCCATGTTTGGAAGATTGAGATAGTGTTTTTCTATGGAATAAAGATATTTTGATTCTCTACCCTCAGGGTTCCTCACCTTTAGAGCAAACCACTGTGTGTGCAGGTGTCACCTGGATTCCTTTGCATTGCCATGTGGAAATTGGGACTCTGGGAATTGGTGCAAGTATAAATGCTGTTGATACTAGTAATAAAGTCCTTTGTCTCTGATCTGGGGATCCAGGGTTTTTTTTGCCTTCTGCTAGCATCCATGAAACTGTGGCATGCTAATTTGTTGGCTTGCAAGTGGGTAAAATCTCAGACTCTTTATGGTTCTTCATTTTGCAGTCATTATAATAAAGACTTATTCAGGCAGGAATCATCAATAGATGCTAAATCTAGTGGTGAAGTTGGTAAGAAGTAGTTTATTTGTGTGGTCTTAAATTGTGTTCCCAAGATTGCTTATTAATAACAAGACAAAAATTGTAACTGGACACCATCTTTACCAGGTGATCAAAATTAACATCACAATTGAGGATCACTGTGTGCCTCTGAATGAGAAGCCCTGAGAGGGATATGGCATTGCTTATGTACTATTCTGACCTGGAGTGTATAACCTGAATCTAATTTATGAGGAAACATAACAGAAACTTAAACTGAGGAGCATTCTATTATGAAAGAAAGAAAGAGTTGGAGGGAGGGAGGGAATATTTTTCAAAAATATCAGTCATAAAAGATAAAGACATGCTGAGAAACTCTTTCAGACTAAAGGAAGCTAAAGAGGCATGAACTAACTAAATGTCCTAGACCTTGGACTGGCAAACATTTTCTCAGAAGGGTCTGACAGTAAATATTTTAGGCATTGAGGGCCATAGGATCTCTGTCACAACCACTCAAGTTTACTGTTACAGCTCAAAAGCAGCCAAGACACAATATGTAAGTGAGTGAGAGTGGCTGTATTCTAATGAAACTTTATTTGCGTAACAGGTAATGGCATTTGACCCATGGGCCATGGTTTACCGACCCCTTTCCCAGATTGAATCTTGTGCTTGAAGGAAAACATGCTATAAAGAACATTTTTGGGTCCATTGACAAAATTAGAACATGGACAGTAGATTAGGAAAATGTTATATTTTCCAAAATTGATAAATATTCTATTGTTAGAAATTATTCTTAATCTCAGGAAATACACAAGGAAGTATTTTAGGAGTAAAGAGATCTGCTGTATATTACATACTTTCAAATGGCTAAGGAAAAAAATATATGTAGAAAGAGCACATGATAAAGGATATGGGGCAAAATATTAACAGTAGGTGAATCTGGGTAGAGTATATGGGTTTTTTTATACTATTCTTACAATTTTTCTATAAATTGAAATTATTGCCAAATAAAAAGTTAAAAGAGTATATGTGTTTATATATGTGAATTTATATGCATGCACATAGCCCATAGGGAGAGAAAAATATAAAAGATTTGGTAGCTTCTTTATGCTCTCTCTTGATAGATACCTAAAAAGAGAAATTAACCAAAACATGAATTGAAAATGAAAATCTGTGGTTGATGTAACAAGGGAAGCCAGCAGACATCATCCTTGGCCTAATCTGAATGCACTTAGTTACCAAGCGGCTGTAGTCTAGGGGCCAGAGGCTTTAGTGTGGTCTGAAAATGATGGTGGGAGCCACATTTTCCAGACTGTGAAACACAGGTTACCTTGTTTAGTCAGCACAGTTTAGGTCAAATGTGGTTATGAAAAACAGATGAATTCTGGTGATCAGGTTGTACTTTGACAAATATTCCATTGTTTGAACATGCAGTAATTTCTGAAAAATGTGAAGCAGCCTGGACTGCAGAGATTGAGTTCTCTCTTCTCAACTCCCTTGCCTGCTCACAAAGGTCTTGTCATCATGGGGAGTAAAAATAACAGGGCAGAAGAAGTATGTTAGATACCCCCCCCGCCCCCAACACCTTTTTTTCCTTGCCTTTGCTTTACTGGTAAATCAAGCAGTTTTGGGCAGGCTGTTTTGTCAGCTGGAGGTCTTGCCCTACTCTGGGCTTTGGGGACAGCTTTTGTGCTTCAGTTTTATGCATAGTAGTGTGTTCTAGCGATTATGGATAGTGGTATGTTCTAGTGAATTAGATACTTTGAGTTTATCCCATTAATAGAAAAATGGTATTTGGGGTTTAGTGAGACATTGTTATATTTCACTGGCTTCTCTGGTCATGACCTGGGAGTCATTATTTCATTGAGTGTCTACCCCTAACTCAAGAGGCTTATCCATAGAGCTCAGTTTCTATAACTTAAGAACTATAGTAATAGCATAACAGGCCAGAGATGCTTGATGCAGAGGGCTCCACATAGAATCAAGTCCTCTTTGATGGCTTATTTTTCCATTTATATGCTTATGTTGCACTTTTTTTGTTGCTTCAGGGTTTTGTCTCACTTTACTCATTTCGTTCATTTATCCATTTAACAAATATTTATTGCATACTTACTGTATGCAGAGCACATGATCCAGCTTTTTGCCTTTGGGTAGGATTTTCATTTTGGGTGATTTAGACTTGTGCTGTTCAATATGGTATCCACCAGCCACATGTGGCTGTTGAGCACTTGAAACAATGGATAGTCTGAATCAAGATATACGTATAAAATACACGTCAGATTTCAAAGACTTAGTACAAAAGAAGTGCAAAATATTTTATTAATAATTTTTATATTGATTACAAATTGAAATGATGATATTTTAGATATATTGGGTTAAGTATATTATTAAATATTAATTATAATATATATCAATAAATTAAATTTTATATCACCTTTTTTTACTGTGGCTTATAGAAAATTTAAAAATTGCATATGTGACTAACATTTATGGCTTGTATTATATTTCTTCAAACATTGTTGCTCATCAAATATGAACGCTGAGTATTTTTTTTCTCCCGTCTCTTACGTGAAATGATTCTGGTCATTTCTAATATTAGTATGTTTAGCATTTTTATATAAAAGACTAATCAGCCACAATTACTATACCCTCATTTTTTTTCTTTCAATTTTGATGATGGTCAGTACATCTCAAAAATACCATCAGTTCTTGTCAAATTGATATGTCACTTATGAATAAATTTGGAATCTTGATGAATGTTTCTGAGCATTTAAATACCTTAATAACAAGCTGACATTTGTAAAAATGATAACTATTGGTCAGAAATCTTGAATGTAGTGTTCTCATGAATTCTGTTAGAACTTTTATATAAGCTACTAAAACCTTAAGGAAAGTTTCCATTGTTTTTGTTTGTTTTTTTTTTTTAACTATTCTAGCTACAGGGAAGTAAGGTCATTGTAGTTGCATGAGTTGTAAAATATGAAAGAAAGAAGAACTCATCTCTAGTCTTGAACATTTAGTAATTTATAAAATGATAAGTGAGTACAGAATGATGCAGTGCATGTTTAATACTTATTTGTAAAGATTACTTTTTGTTGCTGAAATCCACAGTGCATTCTGCTTTGAGGAGAAGAGACTGGGGAAATGTTTTTGATGGCTGCCTGGCTGCATCTTTGGAAATGTTGGTTCTTTCATGGCCTGGGAAGGCTGCCAATATATAAGTATTTCATTGCCCTACAGATGGCTTTATTTTTTAGAAGCTTGAAGCCAAATCTTCATTGTTTACATTACAATGTATATATACTAGTTTTGGAGCTCTGCAAATGATTGTGGCAGTATTAACATCTTTTGTCATCATAGACCCATGGTTTGGATTTAGTTTGTCTTTCATTAGGTAAGTCATATTTGGTGTTAGTGGCATACATGAACTTGGGAAAGTTTTTAACCTCTCTAAGTCTCAACTGTGGTATAGATGCTTTTCAGGGCTGTAGGGACTTCTATGACTCGAGGCCCCAGCAGAGAACAGTTCTGATGAGGAATGAAGTTGTGGGCAACTTCAAGGGAGGGGAGAAACAAACAAACTTCTGCTGTAGAATTGCTTAAGCAGAGGGTAGAAGCATGGATTTTAGCCAAGGAGAATCATATTCATCTGGAGCTCTACAATAGGAAGCCAGAATGGGAATTATCATCCTTTTTTTCTCTTTCATTTTTTTTTTTTGTTTGTTTTGTTACCTGGTAGTGACATATCTTTGCAATGAGCTTACTGGGAAAAAGACCAGTCAGTCTGAGAATATTGTTTTTACTGTGTCTTATACATTGAGGAGAGACAAAGAAGTATGAGACATATTCTTACATTCAAGAAAAATTGATATACTGGGACTTGCCTGGCAGTCCAGTGGTTAAGAGTCCATGCTTCAAATGCAGGGAGCATGAGTTCGAGTCCCTGGTTGGGGAACTAGCATCCCACATGCCGTGTGGTGCAGCCAAAAATAAAACAAAGTGAAATAAATTCCTTAAAAAAAAAAGAAAAATTGATATAGATAAGACAAGAGATAACTACCAGTATGTACGGAAGTCTTTTAATTTGGTAAAAGGCATCTATGAAAAATCCACAGCAGAGTTCATACATAATGACTAAACTTCACAATGATTCCCAATAAGTCAAGAAGAAGACAAAGACAAATACTAGGGGAAAGATGCCGACTGCCAGCCATCATGATCATTATTCCCAAGGTTCTAGGCCAAGGAAAAAAGATAAAAAAGAGAAGAAGATAGATTTAAAAACTTGTACAGCATACCCAATAGCAGTTCTCTAAATCAATTATATCCATCAAGAAATTACAATTGAAAATAAATAAACCCTTTAATAGGTTATATAGAAATTAACCTGAAAAATGTACAAGGCCTTTATGATGAAAGTACTGAATAAATGAAGAGATAGATACTCTTTTAATAGACAGGATGTCTGAACATTGTAAAATTGTCAATTTCTCCCTAATTTAATTAGTAAAATTAATGAAATTCCTATAATAATCACAATATAGGAAGTTTGTGGTAACTTTGTGGTCCTCCTTGTAATTCATCAAAGTTGCTGTGCTATATGTATAGACTAATGGCTTGCTGTCAATACTTGAGGCCACATTATGATGGCCTCTACCCCACAAAAAGCTCTCCTTTATTTCCACAAGGATACATTTATGAGAGTGTTTATTTTGGCATTGTTTAAGGTAGCAAATAGTGGAGGCAATCTAGGTATTCATCACTAGGGGACTAGATGAGTAAAATTGGTATTTACATATGATTGAATGTAATATGAAACACATACCAAGCATTGTAAATGATGAACTATATATATATATATATATATATATATATATATATATATATATATATATTTGCGGTACGCTGGCCTCTCCTGTTGCGGAGTACAGGCTCCGGATGTGCAGACTCAGCGGCCATGGCTCACGGGCCCAGCCGCTCCGCAGCATGTGGGATCTTCCCGGACCGGGGCACGAACCCATGTCCCCTGCATCGGCAGGCGGACTCTCAACCACTGCGCCACCAGGGAAGCCCGAACAATGTTTTTATATAACAATATATTGTAAAGATTTCAGAAATATGGTGCTGGGGATCGGAGTAAGAAACAGTATAATTGATGGCTTAATATTATTTATATAAATTAAAATTAATCCATAAACTAACACTATACATACTTATTTCAAAGACACACGTAAATAACTATAAAAGCTTCATTTGAATGACATATCATATGTAGTAGGATGGGTGCTTGTGTTGATAAAGGGAATGAAATTAGGAATGGGGTATGAAAGAAAAAAAATCAAAATGAGTAATACTGCGTACTTCAACAGTATGTCTTGAGCTGGGGTAGTATTATAAGGTCAGTTCTTTGCAAGTGATGCCCTTAATAAAATGCTCTAAACTGCTTCTACCTGAATGTCGCATTATCAGAGAAATTCCATTAGCATTTATCAAAAGGCTGCTGGGAATTTCCTGTAGAACTATTTTACCCTGAAAATCTTGACAAAATTGCCACAAAACGCAGGTGGAAGGTTTTGTATACTTCTTCTACTTTTCTGCAGCTTGAAAACCAGTAGTTCTTTTTAAGGTCATTAATGTACATGTCAGACCACAGAAAGTTGTTTTCTTTATCTATTTTGTAGAATCAAAATAGAAAAGATTTTGATGCTTACAGCAAAGAGTGTGTACACATCTGTATTCCTACAGTGATTTTTAGTCATCATATATTCTTTAAAGGTCAATCTTTCAAAGGAAAACAAGTATACCAAAAAAATAAGTAACTAATACTTTAATACAGTCTACTTTATTCATTCAACAAATATTTATTACAAATATATTTTATTCTTTAAGGGTGAGTTTTAAACCAATTAACACACCAGACTCTGAAGAGTTACATCAGGGATTTCTTGCTTTGGAAAAAAAAAAAAAGTTACTTGCTGAAAGTCTCAGCGCCTTTCTAACCGTAAATGACATTGAGAAGGTCCTTGTTCTTAAAGAGGGAAAGAGATGTAAATGATATGATTAGCAAGTTTTTCTTTTTAAGCTTTTCATCTCTAACCAATGGGTAAAACATTCTTTCACTAAAACGATTTGATGGAAGTTCCCTGAAACCACAATGGACCTGTCTACCTCCCCTGAACTTTAATGTGACTTAATCTGGAAAGTTTGATTTGGTGGAAGGGAGAGTTTCACAAGAAAATCTTCATCCATTCATGGAGGGGAAAAAAAACCCTACCCTTATTAGGTTCCTGCAAGTAGAATCTATGGAACTAGACAGAAAAACCTGTATAGAAAAGGGTATATTGCAAACAGTATGAGCTGGTATCAGACAAATTTGTATTGCTATCCATGAATTTTGTAACTTTGGCTTTCAGTTTCCTTATAGGGGAAAGAAAATATACTTTTTTTAAACTGGAGTATAATTGTTTTACAATGTTGTGTTTCTGCCGTACAATGAAGTGAATCAGAACTATATCCCCTCCCTCTTGGACCTCTCTCCCACCCCACACCCCCATCCCACCCATCTAGGTCGTCACAGAGCACCGAGCTGAGCTTCCTGTGCTTTATAGCATGTTCCTGCTAGCTATCTATTTTATGCATGGTAGTGTATATATGTCAATCCTAATCTCGCAATTTGTCCCATGCTCCCCTTCCCCGCTGTGTTCACGTCTGTTCTCTATATCTGCGTCTCTGTTCCTGCCCTACAAATAGGTTCATCTGTACCATTATGGCTGAGTAATATTCCATTGTATATATGTACCACATCTTCTTTATCCATTCATCTGTTGTTGGACATTTAGGTTGTTTCCACGTCCTGGCCACTGTAAATAGTGCTGCAATGAACATTGGGGTACATGTGTCCTTTTGAGTTATGGTTTTCTCAGGGTATATGCCCCATAGTGGGATTCTAGTTCTATTTTATAGTAGTACTAAAAATAGTATTTCTATTTTTAGTTCTTTAAGGAACCTTCAAACTGTTCTCCATAGTGGCTGTATCAATTTACATTCCCACCAACAGTGCAACAGGGTTCCCTTTTCTCCACACCCTCTCCAGCATTTATTGTTTGTAGATCATTTGATGATGGCCATTCTGACCAGTGTGAGGTGATACCTCATAGTAGTTTTGATTTGCATTTCTCTAATAATTAGTGATGTTGAGGAGCTTTTCATGTGCTGCTTGGCCGTCTGTATGTCTTCTTTGGTGAAACGTCTATTTAGGTCTTCTGCCCATTTCTTAATTGGGTTGTTTGTTTTTTTGATATTGAGCTCCATGATCTGTTTGTATATTTTGGAGATTAATCCTTTGTCAGTTGCTTCATTTGCAAATATTTTCTCCCATTCTGAGGGCTGTCTTTTCATCTTGTTTATGGTTTCCTTTGCTGTGCAAAAGCTTTTAAGTTTAATTAGGTCCCATTTGTTTATTTTTGTTTTTATTTTCATTACTCTAGGAGGTGGGTCAAAAAAGATATTGCTGTGGTTTATGTCACAGAGTTACTTTTCCAATGTTTTCCTCTAAGAGTTTTATAGTTTCCGGTCTTACATGTAGGTCTTTAATTCATTTGGAGTTTATTTTTGTGTATGGTGTTAGGTAGTGTTCTAATTTCATTTTTTTTCATGTAGCTGTCCAGTTTTCCCAGCACCACTTATTGAAGAGGCTGCCATTTTTCCATTGTATGTTCTTGCCTCCTTTGTCATAAATTAGGTCACCATATGTGCATGGGTTTATCTCTGGGCTTTCTAACCTCTACCATTGATCGATATTTCTGTTTTTGTGCCAGTACCATACTGTCTTGATTACTGTAGCTGTATAGTGTATTTTGAAATTGGGGAGCCTGATTCCTCTAGCTCCATTTTTCTTTCTCAAGATTGCTTTGGCTATTCGGGGTCTTCTGTGTTTCCATACAAATTGTAAAATTTTTTGTTATAATTCTGTGAAGAATGCCATTGGTAATTTAGTAGGGATTGCACTGAATCTGTAGATTGCTTTGGGTAGTACAGTCATTTTCACAATATTGATTCTTCCAATCCAAGAACATGGTATATTTCTCCATCTGTTTATGTCATCTTTGACTTCTTTCATAAGTGTTGTACAGTTTTCTGAGTACAGGTCTTTTGCCTCCTTAGGTAGGTTTATTCCTAGGTATTTTATTCTTTTTGTTGTAATGGTAAATGGGATTATTTCCTTAGTTTCTCTTTCTGATTTTTCATTGTCAGTGTATAGGAATGCCAGAGATTTCTGTGCATTAATTTTGTATCCTGCTACTTTACCAAATTCATTGATTAACTCTAGTAGTTTTCTGGTGGCATCTTTAGGATTTTCTATGTACAGTAGTATGTCATCTGCAAACAGTGACAGTTTTACTTCTTTTTTTCCAATTTGTATTCCTTTTATTTCTTTTTCTTCTTTGCAATGCTGTGGCTAGGACTTCCAAAACTATGTTGAGTAAGAGTGTCGAGAGTGGATATCCTTGTCTTTTTCCTGATCTAGGTGGAAATGTTTTCAATTTTTCACCATTGAGAATGATGTTTGCTGTGGGTTTGTCATATATGGGCTTTATTATGTTGAGGTAGGTTCCCTCTATGCCCATTTTCTGGAGAGATTTTATCATAAATGGGTGTTGAATTTTGTCAAAAGCTTTTTCTGCATCTATTGAGATGATCGTATGGTTTTTTTTTAAAATAAATTTATTTTATTTATTTATTTTTGGCTGCATTGGGTCTTGGTTACAGTGTGTGGGCTTCTCATTGCGGTGACTTCTTTTGTTGCAGAGCACGGGCTGTAGGCACACGGGCTTCAGTAGTTGTGGCTCGCAGGCTCTAGAGCACAGGCTCAGTGGTTGTGGTGCACGGGCTTAGCTGCTGCACAGCATGTGGGATCTTCCCGGACCAGGGCTTGAACCCATGTCCCCTGCATTGGCAGGCAGATTCTTAACCACTGTGCAACCGGGGAAGTCCTGATCATATGGTTTTTATTCCTTAATTTGTTAATATGGTGTATCACATTGATTGATTTGTGTATATTGAAGAATCCTTGCATTGCTGGGACAAATCATACTTGGTCAAGGTGTATGATCCTTTTAATGTGTTGTTGGATTCTGTTTGCTAGTATTTTGTTGAGGAGGTATGCATCTATTTTCATCAGTGATATTGGTCTGTAATTTTCTTTATTTGTGATATCTTTTTCTCATTTTGGTATCAGGGTGATGGTGGCCTCATAGAACGGATTTGGAGTGTTCTGCCCTCTGCAATGTTCTGGAAGAGTTTGAGCAGGATTGGTGTTAGCTCTTTTCTAAATGTTTGTTGGAATTTGGCCGTGAAGCCATCTGGTCCTGGACTTTTGTTGGAAGATTTTTAATTAGTTTCAATTTCATTACTTGTGACACGTCTGTTTATATTTTCTAATTCTTCGTGGTTCATTCTTGGAAAATTGTACCTTTCCAAGAATTTGTCCATTTCTCCAAGGTTGTCCATTTTATTGGCATATAGTTGTTTGTAGTAGTGTCTTATAATCCTTTGTATTTCTGTGGTGTCAGTTGTGATTTCTCCTTTTTCATTTCTAATTTTATTGATTTGTATCCTCTCCCTTTTTTTCTTGATGAGTCTGGCTAAAGGTGTATCAATTTTGTTTATCTTCTCAAAGAACCAACTTTTAGTTTTATTGATCTTTGCTATTGTTTTCTTCATTTCCATTTCATTTATTTCTGCTCTGATCTTCATGATTTCTTTCCTTCTACTGACTTTGGGTGTACTTTGTTCTTTCTCTAGTTGCTTTAGGTGGAAGATTAAATTGTTTATTTGAGATTTTTCTTGTTTCTTGAGGTGAGATTGAATTGCCATAAACTTCCCTCTTAGAACTGCTTTTGCTGCGTCCCATAGGTTTTGGGTCATCGTGTTTTTGTTGTCATTTGTTTCTAGGTATTTTTTAATTCCTCTTTGATTTCTTCAGTGATCTCTTGGTTATTTAGTAGCACACTGTTTAGCCTCCATGTATTTGTGTTTTCTAGCGTTTTTTTTTTTTTTTCCTGTAATTGATTTCTAATCTCATAGCGTTGTGGTTAGAAAAGATGCTTGGTATGAATTCAGTTTTCTTAAATTTTCCGGGGCTTGATTTGTGACCCAAGGTGTGATCTATCCTGGAGAATGTTCCATGTGCACTTGAGAAGAAAGTGTATTCTGCCACTTTCAGGTGGAATGTCCTATAAATATCAATTAAATCTATCTTGTCTGTTGTGTCATTTAAAGCTTGTGTTTCCTTATTTATTTTCATTCTGGATGATCTGTCCATTGGTGAAAGTGGGGTGTTAAAGTCCCCCACTATTATTGTGTTACTGTCGATTTCCCCTTTTATGGTTGTTAGCATTTCCCTTATGTATTGAGGTGCTCCTATGTTGGATGCATAAATATTTATAGTTGTTATATCTTCTTCTTGGATGGATCCCTTGATCATCATGCAGTGTCCTTCCTTATCTCTTGTAACAGTCTTTATTTTAAAGTCTATTTTATCTATAAGTATTGCTACTCCAGATTTCTTTTGATATCCATTTGCATGGAATATCTTTTTTCATCCCCTCACTTACATTCTGAATGTGTCCCTAGGTCTGAAGTGGGTCTCTTATAGACGGCATATGTATGGGTCTAGTTTTTGTATCCATTCAGCAAACCTGTGTCTTTTGGTTGGAGCATTTAATCCATTCACGTTTAAGGTAATTATTGATATGTATGTTCCTATTCCTATTTTCTTAATTGTTTTGGGTTTGTTTTTGTAGGTCCTTTTCTTCTCTTGTGTTTCCCACTTAGAGAAGTTCCTTTAGCATTTGTTGTAGAGCTGGTTTGGTGGTGCTGAATTCTCTTAGCTTTTGCTTGTCTGTAAAGCTTTTGATTTCTCTGTCGAATCTGTATGAGATCCTTGCTGGGTAGAGTAATCTTGGTTGTAGGTTTTTCTTCTGCATCACTTTAAGTATACCCTGCCACTCCCAAGTTTCTGCTGAAAAATCAGCTGATAACCTTATGGGGATTCCTTTGTAAGTTTTTTTTTTGCTGCTTTTAATATTTTTTCTTTGAATTTAATTTTTGTTAGTTTGATTAATATGTGTTTTGGTGTGTTTCTCCGGGTTTATCCTGTATGGGACTCTCTGCGCTTCCTGGACTTGGGTGGCTATTTCCTTTCCCATGTTAGGGAATTTATCCATTATAATCTCTTGAATATTTTCTCACACCCTTTCTTTTTTCTCTTTTTCTTCTGGGACACCTATAATTTGAATGTTAGTGCATTTAGTGTTGTCCCAGAGGTCTGTGAGATTGTCTTCAATTCTTTTCATTCTTCTTCCTTTATTCTGCTCCTTGGCAGTTTATTTCCACCATTCTGTCTTCCAGCTCACATATTCGTTCTTCTGCCTCAGTTATTCTGTTATTGATTCCTTCTAGTGTATTTTTCATTTCAGTTATTGTGTTGTTCATCTCTGTTTGTTTGTTCTTTATTTCTTCTAGACCTTTGTTAAACATTTCTTGTATTTTCTCCATCCATGCCTCCATTCTATTTCCGAGATTCTGGATCATCTTTACTATCATTACTCTGAATTTCTTTTCAGGTAGGTTGCTTCTTTCCTCTTCGTGTATTTGGTCTTTAGGTTTTTACCTTCTTCCTTCATCTGTGACATATTTTTTTGTTGTCTCATTTTTTTTTTCTTTTTTTTTTTTTATGGGTGGGATTGTGTTCCAGTCTTACTGGTTGTTTTGCCTAAGGCTTCCAGCATTGGAATTTGTAGGGTGTTGGGTAGAGCTGGGTCTTGGTGCCGAGATGAGGACCTCTGGGAGACCTCATGCTGATGAATATTCCCCGGGGTCTAAGGTTCTCTGTTGGTCCAGTGGTTCGGACTCAGAGCTCTCACCACAGAAGCTCAGGCCCGACCCCTGCCTCGTGAACCAAGATCCTGCAAGCTGCATGGAGCCACCAAAGAAAAGGAGAAGAAACAGTCACAAAGAGTAAGAAATAAAGTAAGATTAAAAACTAACAGGTATGTTATAAAAAATAAAAATATAGATGAAACAACAACCAGAAGGTAAAACAGAGCCACTATAGCAAAAAAGAGGAAAAAGGAAAAGGAAAAAAAAAGCAAGAAAAGGCCTTGGCTGTGGGGAGTGGGGCTTAGGCAGGGGGTGGGGCTTAAACAGGGGGTGGGGCCTATGCTTAGGACCCACAGGACCGGAAGAGGCCCTGGGGGTGTCGGGGGTGGGGCTTAGGCTCAGTTCGGCAGGAGGGACCCAGGAGTGTCTCTGACTTTGGAGGGCAGAGGACCAGGTCTGGGACCCCAGCAGGTTGCCTGGGCCCAAGTGGGCAGGTGAAATGTTAGGCACGTTTCCCCCATCCTGTGATTTTGGAGGGTCCCTACCCTTTGGTCTCTCTTCTTCTTCCCCTGCCCTCCTGTGCCCCTAGGACCATGCAGCCAGAGGGGGCCCCAGAAGGCAGGGGACCAAGCCCAGAAGCCCAACAGGCTTCCCGGGGCCCAAGTTGGAGGGGGAAATGTCCACAGCAATTCTCCTGATTCTCTAGTCCTGGAGTGTCACCCCAGTGTCTTCCTCTCCTCCTCTTCCCCCCTTCCTCCCTCCCGTCCATGCCCCTAGGACCCATGTGGCTGGAGGGGGTATTGGAGGGCAGAGGACCAGGCCTGGGAGCCCGGCAGGCTCCCCGGGGCCCGAGTGGGTAGGGGGAGTTCTAGGCATGCTCCCCGCTGATCCTCTGATCTAAAAGGGCCCCTCCCTGTCTGTCTCTTCTCATCTTCCCTGCTCCATGCCCCTAGGACCAAGCAGCTGGAAGGGGTCCTGGAAGGTGGAAGACCCCAGCAGGCTTCTCGGGGCCCGAGTGGGTGGGGGAAATGCCCGTTGTGCCTCCCCTGATCCTCCGGTCCTGGAGGGTCCCCCCTCCACAGTCCGCCTGTCTTCCTCTTCCCCCCCCCATGCCCTTAAGACCCACGTGGCCGAAGGGGGCCCCAGAGGGCCGAGGAGCAGGCCTGGGAACCCAGCAGGCTTCCCAGGCCCGAGTCGGTAGGGGAAACACGCTCCATGCCTCCCGTGATCCTCCGATCCCAGAGGGCCCCTCCCCGTCCACCTCTCCTCTTCTCCCCCGCACCCTCCTATGCCTCTAGGACCAACATGGCCTGGAGGGGTCCTTGGAGGGCGGAAGACCCAGGCCGGGAGCCCAGCAGGCTTCCCGGATCCCTAGTTGTTGGGGGAAATGCCCACTGCACCTCCCCTGGCCCTCTGGTCCCAGAAGGTCCCCACCAACCCCTTCGCCTCTCCTCCTCTTCCCCCCTCCTCCCTGCCTCCTACACCTCTAGGACCTATGCAACTTGAAGGGGCCTCCTAGGGTGGAGGACCAGGCCCGAGAGCCCAGCAGGCTCCCCGGGGCCAATTGGGCAGGGGAAACACTAGCCACACCTCCCCCTGATCCTCTGAGCCCCTGAGGGTCCCTCCAGGCATGGGAACCCCTCCGTTCTCACAGCCACCCCTCAGGGCCACCGGTCCTGTCTGGCTTCCATTTCTCCTCCCCCCTCGCTCCCCACCAGTTCCTACCCAGTTGCTTGGGGGTTCTTCCCATCTCCTTGGGCGTTGAGGTCCCCCACCAGCATCTGGCAGGTGCCCTAGTTGTGGGGAGATGTGAACTCTGTGTCCTCCCATGCTGCCATCTTGACTTCACCCCTGAAAATATACTTTAAAGAATTGTTGAGAATAATAAATGAGATAATAAAATTGTTTTTACAAAGCATATAGTAGGTGTAGTCGTTGCTCAGTATATATTAATTCTTTGTAATAAATATTTCTTAAAGCATCTGTACACGTGCCTCTTTCATTTCATCAAGTCTTAAATCCAACCCGTACCTCTTCAAGACTCTTAGGTGAAGTTTATTTTTATGAAGTATATAGTTAAAATATACCATCTTTAAGAGAAAATTTTATTATATGCTTTTTAAAACCTGAAGCATAGATTATTTCAGTTTTCAATTGTTGTTTTTCAAAATAATTAAAAATATTTGTTTCCTTGTGGCTTCTGTGAAATATCCTTTGCGAAAATGGCAAGCACAGAGGATCCAGTTTAACTTTTAGAACGATATCTGTCTTCTCTTCAAACAGTGCTTGCAAGTATGAAAATAGAAAAGGATCAAACTGTAATCCTCATTAGAAGGAAGGATAGTTTTTGTTTTTTCTCCATTTGACAACATTAGCTGTATCCATAACGTGTTCTACAGTCAGCACCCCAAACTGCTGAGTTCTTTTGAGTTTAGGAGCCTTGTGTTTTTTTCCACAGTACTTTCACACACACTATCTCATTTGAGCCTCAGAATACGACTCTGACATAGCAGGTTTTATAGTGAGCATCTTATATTGGCTTGGTGGTTGAGGAAACTGAAGCTCAGCAAGATTAATTTAGCTGCCCAATGGATCACAGCACTAGTGATTGGCAGAAATAGGAGCCAAGCTTGTTTTTGAGTTGTATTTGAAACCTCTTATTACTTTTCTGTATTATCAATGTTTCTGTTTCAGGGGCAAAATTTGTTCAGTAAGTAAAAAGACTTTTTCCATAACTATACATTCTGAACATACTACTAAAAAGTAAACACGTTGGCATTGTTTTGCATTAATATCTGGTCTCTGAAGTTTGAGGAGAAAGAAAAATTTATAAAATTTTTAATTAAGAAAGCCATGCTCTTGTAATTTATGGAAAAAAACTACTTTGAAAATAATAGTTATGCCCTTCCTTCTAATATTGGCAAAGACCTGGAAATCAGATATAAGGACCTGGAGAAACTCAGTCATATAAACCACATAGGTTTTGACTTAGAAAAATGACTGGGGTGGAGAGAGAAGATGGACAAAGTATGTTTAATATTTTGCTCCTTAGATTAGGAGTATTGGCTTATGAGGAACTCTAATAATGTGTTAATGTCGTCATACAAGGTGTCTTTGGACCTGTCAGGGTTCAGCAACTGTCATGTAAAACTGCAGCCTTGCTGGGATAGTTCTGCACAGTTCATCCTAAGGGTTTTTTTTTTTTTTTTTTTTTTTTGCGGTACGCGGGCCTCTCACTGTTGTGGCCTCTCCCGCTGCAGAGCACAGGCTCCGGACGCGCAGGCTCAGCGGCCATGGCTCACGGGCCCAGCCGCTCCGCGGCATGTGGGATCCTCCCGGACCGGGGCACGAACCCGTGTCCCCTGCATCGGCAGGCGGACTCTCAACCACTGCGCCACCAGGGAAGCCCCCTAAGGGGTTATTTTTAATTAGAAATTATCCTGTGCTCTCTCTCTGCTCTTTACTCTAAACCTGGCTTGGGAAAATCAAGAGGGGAGGGTCAGGTGATAATATGACTGTTTTAAAAGGATCATTGACAGCCCTAAGTTAGGCAAAGCCAAACTCACTCTGGACTAGTCTTAGGGTAGATCATCCCTCCTTGAGCTGCCAAATAGCCCTTCATAGTGCCAGGTTATTGTGCAGTTTGTTCCAGGAACAAGCTTCTTTTGGACCCTCCCATTCAGAAAAGAGCAAAAATTTCCCCTTTTTCCAGGCATAGCTTTATTACTCTCTTAAGGGAAGCTTTCAGATATTTGGCTATTTCAAAAGACCTTTTGTTGAAAGTTTCTACAGTGCAGGATGTCTTCTGTTGCCTGAAATCATCCTTGTAGAGTTGCATACTTGGTATTTACAGGGAGAAGTCTTCAGATAGCCAGGCACCTTGTCTGTAGTCGCAAGTGGTAGATGACAGGGTCCATAAACTATCTGTTTTATGGTTTTCTTATTGGTACCAGGACAGTGAGTTCCTGTCCAGGTGCCAGCACTGTTACTCTAACTGTGTCGAAATCTAGGCGTAGCACAGGAGCCACTTTTATTCTCACCTATCAACTTTGGAGAAAGCACTGATTTTTTTCTCTTCTTGTGTTCTTTATCTTGGGATCTGAAAGTTTCTATACTTATCATTCCACTGTTGTCTGCTCTAGGCTCTTTCTGCCCTGACCTGGTGAGATCAGTCAGTGGACACTGTGATGCTTCTGATAAAAGGGAACTAAGGAAATATCTTTTTTCACCTAAATGTCATTGTTTAAAAAACTTGAAAAATTTGAAGAAACCAAATTACTTGCAATTTCACAAGTTGTGCAATACCACAATTTTGGTATACTTCTTGCAGACATTATTCTCTGGACACATTTGATATACGTTTTACATAAATTGAATTATACTATGTGCATTTCTTTATATTTTGCTTCCGCCTCCCCTTAACATACACCATATCACAAAAATCTGTACATGTCAATAAGTACAGATCCAACATTATTGTTTTTGTTTTCACTATATAGGTTTACTTAATCTAATGTAATTAATCATGACAATCATGACAGCGATGATAATGATGATGGCTACCATTTATTGAGAACTTAGTATATGCTAGGCATCATATTATATGATTTGCGTACACTGTCTTATTTAATCCTCATAGCAATTCTGACAAGTATATATATTAATATCCCTATTTTGCAGGTGAGGCAATTGACACTTAGATTAAATAAATTGCTTAGGATCACAGAGTTAGGAATAAGCCAGGATTCTAACCCATACTGTAAGAATATGAACCCAAGTTCTTTCAACTGTGTACATTTTAAGCATTTTTTAAAAAATCACTGGTCTGATGATTATTAAAGTGAGTTAAAGGGCATACACATTTTAAGCTTCCTGATACCTAATCTCTCAAAACTTCATAACAATTTGCATTCCTTAACAAAAGAATTTAGGAGTGCAGTTTTACCATACTTTCAATAATATTGAGTATTGTCCTTTTTCTTTTGCTAACTTGGTTGCAGGAAAACAAAGGGTACATTGGTGAATTTCATTTGCATTTAAAAAATCACTATTGATTGTGGACATTTTTTTCTTTTTTTTTACAAAATTGTTTTTTTAATTGAAGTATAGTTGATTTACAAAGTTGTGACAGTTTCAGGTGTACAGCAAAGTGATTCCATTATACATACATGTATGTAGATATATACACATATATATTTTCTTTTTTAGATTCTTTTCCATTATAGATTATTATAAGATATTGAGTATAGTTCTCTGTGCTGTACAGAAGTCCTTGTTGTTTATCTATTTTATATATAGCACTGGATATCTGTTAATCCCAAACTCCCAATTTACTCCCCTCCTTCCCCTTTGGTAACCATAAGTTTGTTTTCTATGTCTGTGAGTCTATTTTGGTTTTGTAAATAAGTTCATTTGTATCTTTTTTAGACTCCACATGTAAGTCATATCATATAGTATTTGTCTTTCTCTGACTTACTTCACTTACTATGATTGTCTCCAGATCCATCCATGTTGCCACAAATGGCATTATTTCATTCTTTTTTATGTATGAATAATATTCCATTGTATATATATATATATATATACCACATCTTCTTTATCTATTCCTCTGTCGATGGACGTTTAAGTTGCTTCCATGTCTTGGCTATTGTAAATAGTGCCCCTGTGAACATTGGGGTGCATGTATCTTTTTGAATTAGAGTTTTCTCTGGATTTATGCCAAAGAGTGGAATTGCTGGATTGTGTGGTAGCTCTATTTTTAGTATTTTAAGGAACCTCCAGGTTGTTCTCCATAGTGGCTGCACCAATTTACATTCCCACCAACAGTGTAGGAGGGTTCCTTTTTCTGCACACCCTCTCCAAGATTTATTATGTGTAGACTTTTTGATGATGGCCATACTGACTGGTGTGAAGTGATACTTCATTGTAGTTTTGATTTACACATCTCTAATAATTAGTGATGTTGAGCATCTTTTCATGTGCCCATTGGCCATCTGTAGGTCTTCTTTGGAGAAATGTCTATTCAGATCTTCAGCCCATTTTTTGATTGGGTTGTTTGTTTTTCCGATATTAAGCTATACGAGCTGTTTGTATATTTTGAAAATTAAGCCCTTGTTGGTTACATCATTTGCAAATATTTTCTCCCATTACGAAGGCTGTCCTTGTTTCGGTTTTCTTTGCTGTGCAAAAGCTTTTAAGTTTAATTAGGTGAAGAGGGTCAAGAGGTACAAACTTTCAGTTATAACATAAGAAGTCCTGGGGATGTTATGTACAACATGGTGACTATAGTCAATAATATTGTAGAGCATACTTGAAAGTTGCCATGAAATTAAATCCTAAAAATTAAGTTTGTATGGTGATAGATGGTAACTAGACTTATTGTGGTGATCATTTCACAATGTATACTAATATCTAATCATTATGTTGTACACCTGAAACCAACATGATGTTATGTATCAGTTATAGCTCAATAAAAAGCTTTCTTTAAAAAAAAATGTGTGGAATTGGAAAAGGGCTAGACAGATCAATGGGACAGAATAGAGAATTCAGAAACAAAAAAAATATTTGACAAAGTTGCAGAAGCAATTCAACAAATGGTGCTAGAGCAATTGAACATTCATACACCAAAAAAGTGAACCTTGAGCTACTTCTCACATTTTGTACAAAAAGTAACTCAAAGTGGATCATGACTTAAATGTAAAATACAAAACTGTGAAACTTTTGAGAAAAATAGGAGAAGATTCTCAGATGTTAGAGATAGGCAAAGAGTTCTTAGACTTTACTCCAAAAGCACTTACCACAAAAGAAAAAAATCGATAAATTGGACCTCATCAAAATTAAAAGACCCCGTTAAGAGGGTGAAAAGCCAAGTTACAGACTGGGAGAAAATGTTTGCAAACCTCATATCCAACAAAGGACTAGTATCTAGAATGTATAAAGACTTTTCCAAACTCAACAATAAAAAATAATCCAGTTAGGATATGGACAAAAGACACAAATAATTCACAAGTGCAGATGTACAGATGGCAAATAAGCACATGGGAACGTCTTTTGTTTAGCATCATTAGTCATTAAAAAGAATTCAGGGCTTCCCTGGTGGCTCAGTGGTTGAGAGTCTGCCTGCTGATGCAGGGGACATGGGTTTGTGCCCCAGTCCAGGAAGATCCCACGTGCCGCGGAGCGGCTGGGCCCATGAGCCATGGCCTCTGAGCCTGCGCATCCGGAGCCTGTGCTCCACCACGGGAGAGGCCACAACAGTGGGAGGCCCGTCTACCACAAAAAAAAAAAAAAAAGAATTCAGATTAAAGCCACCATGAGCTATCACTACACTCCTATCAGTGTAATGACTACGCCAAATACCATTACGATTGCTGGTGGGAACATAATATGGTGCAGTCACTCTGGAAAACAGTTTGGCAGATTAAAAAACTAACCATGTGACCCAGCAGTTGCACTCCTGGTTATTTATCCCAGAGAAAAGAAAACTTATTTCAGGTATTTTACATACCTGATAGCAGCTTTATTCATGATAGCACCAAACTATTATATCTGATATATTTCAGTAGGTGAATAGTTAAACTGTGGTACATTTATACCATATCAGCATGGCATATTACTCGGCAATACAAAGGAAAGAACTATTGATATATGCAACAACCTGGATGAATCTGCAGAGATTTATACTGAGTGAAATAAGCCAATCTCAAAAGGTTGTGTAATGTAAAATTCCATTTATATAACAGTCTTAAAATGATGAAAATTATAGAAATGGAGAACACATTAGTGCTTACCAAGAGTTCAGTAGGAGGTAAGGATGGAGGGAAGTGGGTATGGCTATAAAAAGGACACTTGTGGGATCCTTGTAGTTTTGGAATTGTGCACCTTGACTGACTGTCAGTGTCCCAGTTGCAATAGTGGCCTATAATTTTCTAAGATGTTTACCATTGGAAAACCTGGGTAAAGGAACAAGGGATCTGTCTCTATTATTTCTTTTTATAAATTTATTTTATTTATTTAGTTTTGGCTGCATTGGGTCTTCTTTGCTGTGCGCAGGCTTTCTCTAGTTGCGGCGAGCGGGTGCTACTCGTCGTTGCGGTGCTTGGGCTTCTCATTGAGGTGGCTTCTCTTGTTGCGGACCATGGGCTCTAGGCGCGTGGGCTTCAGTAGTTGTGGCACGCGGGCTCAGTAGTTGTTGCTCGTGGGTTCTAGAACGCAGGCTCAGTAGTTGTGGTGCACAGGCTTAGTTGCTCTGCGGCATGTGGGATATTCCCGGCCCAGGGACTGAACCCGTGTCCCATGCATTGGCAGGCAGACTCTCAACCACTGCACCACCAGGGAAGTCCCTGTCTCTAATTTTTTATAATTGTGTGTGAATCTACAATCTTCTCATTATAAAAAGTTTAATTAAAAAATTGGTATTGAAGCAAATTTTATTCAACTTTTAGTTTCCTTTTTTCTCTTAAGCTATATTCTTACTTTTTCTTTTCTACCAAATATCAGCTGAATATATGTCCTTTTTTTTGCTTTTAGATATTCTGTTTGTTTTTCTAAACATCTGAAGTTCAGTATGACAATTTTTTTTTATTCTTACATTCTAAAGTTGTCTGTTTCTGTACAGTTTCTGTTAATGGGGGAGAAAAAGCATAGATTTATTTATATAGAATTTCCCCAATCCTCACTTAACTATATAAAGGGCTATTTTGGGGTGTGTGTGTGGCAAATTTTATTTTGAAATGCAAGGAGCAGCCATGTGTCTTTAATAAAACAGCCATTACATACATTTATATATCATAAAAATAACGTGTATAGCTCTTTCAGTTTATAAAGTACTTAGACTGAGCCTCAGATTTTGTGCTTTTCCTGGCATTGACTTCCTTTAATATACATGGGAAGTCACTTAAAAGCTATTTGTCTAGTTCTTCTTGTATAAAATCTTATATTGTGTCTTCTGTTAAGCCAGCACTTTCTATTTACTTATTGTTAACAGTGAGAACTATTAGTTCTCATTGCCTTTCATCTCCATGAAGTGATTGTGTGTAACAACTGTGACATCACGATATTATTTTTGTTTACATTTTTAGATGTTACATTTTTCTGTGCTCTCTTTAGTAATTGTTCAGAGGTCCTATTCATTTTGGAAACATGAAACAGATTAAGAGGTTTAAACTTCCGAATTTTGAAGCACTTCAGCTGTTTAAAAGATTGACAAGTGTGAGTTAGAAGAGGCTTCTAAACATCATAATCAAACCATCATGCTGTATGCCTTAAACTTATACAGAGATGCAAGTCAATTATTTCTCAGTAAAACTGGAAAAAAAATATGAAGAACATTCTCTTGCTAATTATCTACAAATTGATTAAATCATATTATAATATACAATTAGCATATTATTTGTGCATATAATTGTACGTGCACAGTTATCTGCAGCTTATGCAAGCTAAGTTTTTTCTAACAAAAGGGACACATCTTAAAAGTGAAATCCAAGTCTTTTCCTGATCAATTACCTTAATCATAGAGGAAGTCTGGGTTTTTGTTCTAGCCAGGTAGGTAGGTTGTAATTTTAAGCAGTTTGCTAAGCATGATTAAGACACCGTTCCCTTTGAGGTTTACCCTTTCACTTCTACGGTACAACTGTTTATCATCTTGGGTCAAAGGTTATAAAAAGTAGTCATCAATTAAAGCTTTATTGGTTGTAATTGGTAATGCTATGAAAGGAGCCAGCCAAACTGAATCTGATAATAAAAGACTCTTTGTTAAAATATTTAATAAATTAACACTCTCTCATGGAAGGGGGGAAGCTAATTACAAAGCCCAAGATTGTTAATCATAATGTTTACTTTCTTCAAAAGCACAGACTCAACTACTCCATAATCATTAGGCATCAGATTTCTTTCTTTTTCTTTTTTAAAATTCTGCAGACTTGGGTCATTCCCGGAGGGGATGTTCTTTTCTATGGCTCAGGCTTGGGGTATGGCAGAAAGAGGAAATGCCAAGACAAACATAAGTTAAAAGGGGCATCTTAAAAATAAACAGGATTCTGTTAGAACGTCAGACTGCCTTTCCTCTTCAAAAAGGATCAGAAGTTTATGTAGATTTACTTTGTAGGCTAATTGAATGATATAAAGAATTGGGGCATTTGGAAAGTAATGTGTTCTTTTTTCATAATAAATTATCTACCAGAGTAATTATCCTTTCCTCATACATAGATGTTTTTTGAGGTGTTTGACATTGTTGGGGTTCTTGAAATTTAGACATTTTTCAGAGCCCTAATATAGGTAAGCAGAGCTGTGATACATACCACTTTCATGACTCTTGAATGACCTTGCCTTGGAAACTTTCTGAATGGGCTTTTACATCTGGGAATCAAATAAATGTTTCTAGATTTAAGCAATAGGGGGCATCTTGGGTTTGTTCTTTATATGTGTTTCTGTAGTCTGATCTTTAGGGCATGTCTAATGAAAGAAAGTCCTGCTTTGGGCCTGCTGTGCAAATTAGCCATATGGTGAAGTGTAATATCCCGTTGGATGTCATTATGGAGCCCTGTGATATGTGCTCCCCTTTTCGCATGGAAGCAAATTAAAATGGCCCTTTCAGATTTTTTTTTTTTTTTAAACACTCTGAATAAACCTGTCTTCACTTGGATGCTGGGACAGTTAAAAGGGAGTTCTCCAGCTGCAGTCAGGGTGGTGAAATTATAGGCTATGCCTAAGACCAAATGGAAATATTGCTTCCTGTAGGCAAAGCCGGAAGAACAATGGTGTGTGCTTCCCTCCTTCCATTTCCCTCTTGTCTTCGTGACTTGTCCTTAGCTGTTTCTCAATCCAAGGGTTAACTTTCTGTTATTGTGATAGATGGGAAGGTCTCTGCCTACTTTCCAGAAGACCTCATATCAATCTCTACCAGGAAAGATACACTAGATGAAGAGCTGTTTAGCCAAATAATAGCATAGTAAATGTTTAATGAAGAATATACAAGGTCTGTTCCTCTTTCCCTGTTATGTAGACATGTTGCCCATACAAAGTAGTAGTGTCCCAGCGTAAGTTTTTTTTTTATTTCTTTGAAGCTAGACATGTAGATTCCACTAAGGTTTGGAGGCATGGGGATCAATAATTGTATGAAATGTTCAGGATATTTGTGTACATAGGGTACATTGTTACCTTTTAAGAAGGAAAGAAATCCAGGAAAGGTCTTTCATCTGGCCTTCTCTTTCCCCAGGAAGAGCAAGGATCACATGATCCTGACTTACTTGATTACTGGTGCATGTTTGTGACCTATAGCAACTAAAATTTGACTTTGAGCTTCGTTAGCAATGAATTTTAACACTTTTATATACAAAAACAAAAGGCTTCACTCATTTGCTCACATTGAGTGGCAATACTGTGTTTGTTATCTTATGTTTATATCCAGACAAGTGTCTACATACATGGGGACTTCAAAGTCATCACTGTGTTTTTATTTTTATTTTTGAACATTTATTCAAAGCCCATGTTTGTTCCAGCATTTCTATGACAGTTTATAGCATGTGTGTGAAGAAAGGGAGTTGGAACAGTGTTGTGCAGTAAAAGTGGATCATACTGAATTATGATGTTCTAAAAAAGATTTCTGCATGGAAAGGTTAGTGAAAAGAGTATGTATAGTATGATCCTATTTATATATGTATATATGCACATATGTGTGTAGGTAAAATATCTCTCTATTTAGAATAGAAAAACATTTGTGAGGGAGTACACCAAACAGTAAGCAGTAGTTATCTCCAGGTGATGGGGATTATGAATGACTTTTTTTAAATCGAAGAAGGTTGATTTATAATATTGTGTTAGTTGTAGGTATACAACATAGAGATTAAAAATATTTATAGCTTATGCTCAATTTAAAGTTGTTACAAAATATTGGCTATGTTCCCTGTGCTGTACAATATATCCTCGTAGCTTGTTTATTTTATATATACTGTAGTAGTTTGTACTTCTGAATCCCCACACTTATCTCTTGCCCCTCCCACCTTCCCTTTCCCTACTGGTAACCACTAGTTCATTCTGTATATCTGTGAGTCTTTTTCTGTTTTGTTATATTCATTCGTTTTATTTTTTAGATTTCACACATAAGTGATAACATAAAGTATTTATCTTCCCTTTTCTAATTCATTTCACTAAGCATAATACTTTCCAGGTCCATTCATGTTGTTTCAAATGGCAGAATTTCATTCTTTCTTATGGCTGAGCAATATGTATGTATTGTACATATTGTATATATGTATATACCATACATACATATTGTATGTATATACCATATCTTCTTTATCCATTCATCTGTTGATGGACATTTAGGTTGCTTCCATATCTTGGCAATTGCAAATAATGCTACTGTGAACATTGGGATGCATGTATCTTTTTGTTTTTGTGTTTTTGTGGGTTTTTTTTAAACATCTTTATTGGAGTATAATTGATTTAAAATGGTGTGTTAGTTTCTGCTTTAAAACAAATTGAATCAGCTATACATATACATATATCCCCATATCTCCTCCCCCTTGTGTATTCCTCCCACCCTCCCTATCCCACCCCTCTAGGTGGTCACAAAGCACCAAGCTGATCATCACGTGCTATGTGGCTGCTTCCCACTAGCTATCCAGTTTACATTTGGTAATGTATATATGTCCATGCCACTCTCTCACATCATCCCAGCTTACCCTTCCCGCTCCCTGTGTCCTCAAGTCCATTCTCTACATCTGCATCTTTATTGCTGTCCTGATCCTAGGTTCTTCACAACCTTTTTTTTTTCTTTTAGCTTCCATATATATGTGTTAGCATACGGTATTTGTTTTTCTCTTTCTGACTTCACTGTGTATGACAGACTCTAGGTCCATCCACCTCACTACAAATAATTCAATTTCATTTCTTTTTATGGCTCAGTAGTATTCCGTTGTACATATGTGCCACATCTTCTTTATCCATTCATCTGTCGATGGACACTTAGGTTGCTTCCATGTCCTGGCTATTGTAAATAGAGCTGCAGTGAACATTGTGGTACATGACTCTTTTTGAATTATGGTTTTCTCACGGTATATGCCCAGTAGTGAGATTGCTGGCTTATATGGTAGTTCTATTTTTAGTATTTTAAGGAACCTCCAAAGTGTTCTCCATAGTGGCTGTATCAATTTACATTCCCACCAACAGTGCAAGAGGGTTCCCTTTTCTCCACACCCTCTCCAGCATTTGTTGTTTGTAGATTTTTTGATGATGGCCATTCTGACTGGTGTGAAGTGATACCTCATTGTAGTTTTGATTTACATTTCTCTAATGATTAGTGATGTTGAGGATCCTTTCATGTGTTTGTTGGCAATCTGTATATCTTCTTTGGAGAAATGTCTATTTAGATCTTCTGCCCACTTTTAGATTGGGTTTTTTTTTGATATTGAGCTGCATGTAATGTAAATGTTGGAGATAAATGTTTGTAATGCTTGTAAATGTTGGAGATAAATCCTTTGTCAGTTGCTTCATTTGCAAATATTTTCTCCCATTCTGAGTGTTGTCTTTTCATCTTGCTTATGGTGTCCTTTGCTGTGCAAAAGCTTTTACGTTTCATTAGGTCCCACTTGTTTATTTTTGTTTTTATTCCCATTTCTCTAGGAGGTGGGCAAAAAAGGATCTTGCTGTGATTTATGTCATAGAGTGTTCTGCCTATTTTTTCCTTTAAGAGTTTAATAGTGTCTGGCCTTATATTTAGGTCTTTAATCCATTTTGAGTTTATTTTTGTGTATGGTGTTAGGAAGTGTTCTAATTTCATTCTTTTACATGTACCTGTCCAGTTTTCTCAGCACCATTTATTGTTTGTAAATGTTGGAGATAAATCCTTTGTCAGTTGCTTCATTTGCAAATATTTTCTCCCATTCTGAGTGTTGTCTTTTCATCTTGCTTATGGTGTCCTTTGCTGTGCAAAAGCTTTTACGTTTCATTAGGTCCCACTTGTTTATTTTTGTTTTTATTCCCATTTCTCTAGGAGGTGGGCAAAAAAGGATCTTGCTGTGATTTATGTCATAGAGTGTTCTGCCTATTTTTTCCTTTAAGAGTTTAATAGTGTCTGGCCTTATATTTAGGTCTTTAATCCATTTTGAGTTTATTTTTGTGTATGGTGTTAGGAAGTGTTCTAATTTCATTCTTTTACATGTACCTGTCCAGTTTTCTCAGCACCATTTATTGAAGAAGCTGTCTTTTCTCCATTATATATTCTTGCCTCCTTTATCAAAAATAAGATGACCATATGTGTGTGGGTTTATTTCTGGGCTTTCTATCCTGTTCCATTGACCTATATTTCTGTTTTTGTGCCAGTACCATACTGTCTTGATTACTGTAGCTTTGTAGTATAGTCTGAAGTCAAGGAGCCTGATTCCTCCAGCTCCGTTTTTGTTTCTCAAGATTGCTTTGGCTATTCGGGGTCTTTTGTGTTTCCATACAAATTGTGAAATTTTTTGTTCTAGTTCTGTAAAAAATGCCATTGGTAGTTTGATAGGGATTGCATTGAATCTGTAGATTCCTTTGGGAAGGTAGTAGAGTCATTTTCACAACGTTGATTTTTCCAATCCAAGAACATGGTTCATCTCTCCATCTGTTTTTTATCATCTTTAATTTCTTTCATTAGTGTCCTATAATTTTGTGCATAAAGGTCTTTTCTCTCCTTAGGTAGTTTATTCCTAGGTATTTTATTCTTTTTGTTGCAGTGATAAATGGGAGTGTTTGCTTAATTTCTCTTTCTGATTTTTCATCATTAGTGTATAAGAATGCAAGAGATTTCTGTGCATTTATTTCGTATCCTGCTACTTTACCAAAATCATTGATTAACTGTAGTAGTTTTCCAGTAGCATCCTTAGGATGCTCTATGTATAGTAACATGTCATCTGCAAACAGTGACAGCTTTAATTCTTCTTTTCCGATTTGGATTCCTTTTTCTTCTCTGATTGTTGTGGCTAAAACTTCCAAAACTATGTTGAATAATAGTGGTGAGAGTGAACTACCTTGTCTTATTTTTATTTTTAATTTTTGAAGTTTCTTTTGTTTTTTTATACAGCACATTCTTATTAATCACCAATTTTATACACATCAGTGTATATATGTCAATCCCAGTTGCCCAATTCATCACACCACCATCCCCACCCTGCTGTGGCTTTCCCTTCCTGGTGTCCATACATTATTCTCTACATCTGTATCTCAACTTCTGCCCCGCAAACTGGTTCATCTATACCATTTTTCTAGGTTCCACATACATGTGTTAATATACGATATTTGTTTTTCTCTTTCCGACTTACTTCACTCTGTATTACAGTCTCTAGATCCATACACGGCTCAACAAGTGACCCAATTTTGTTCCTTTTATGGCCGAGTAATATTCCATTGTATATATGTACCACATCTTCTTTATGCATTTGTCTGTCGACGGTCGGTTAGGTTGTTTCCATGACCTGGCTATTGTAAATAGTGCTGCAGTGAACACTGGGTTGCATGTTTCTTTTTCAATTATGGTTTTCTCCGGGTATATGCCCAATAGTGGGATTGCTCGGTCATATGGTAATTCTATTTTTAGTTGCTTAAGGAACCTCCATACTGTTATCCATAGTGGCTGTATCAATTTACATTCCCACCAACAGTGCAAGAGGGTCCCCTTTTCTCCACACCCTCTCTGCATTGGTCGTTTGTAGATTTTCTGATGATGCCCATTCTAACCAGTGAGAGGTGATACCTCATTGTAGTTTTGATTTGCATTTCTCTAAGAATTAGTGATGTTGAGCAGCTTTTCATGTGCTTCTTGGCCATCTGTATGTCTTCTTTGGAGAAATGTCAATTTAGGTCTTCTGCCCATTTTTTGGTTGCGTTGTTTGTTTCTGTAATATTGAGCTGCATGAGCTGTTTATATATTTTGGAGATTAATCCTTTGTCCATTGATTCGTTGGCAAATATTTTCTCCCATTCTAAGTGTTGTCTTTTTGTCTTGTTAATGGTTTCCTTTGCTGTGCAAAAGCTTTTACATTTCATTAGGTCCCATTTGTTTATTTTTTATTTATTTCCATTACTCTAGGAGGTGGATCAAAAAAGATCTTGCTGTAATTTATGTCAAAGAGTGTTCTTCCTATGTTTTCCTCTAAGAGTTTTATAGTGTCTGGTCTTCCATTTAGGTCTCTAATCCATTTTGAGTTTATTTTTGTGTATGGTGTTAGGGAGTGTTCTAATTACATTCTTTTATATGTAGCTGTCCCGTTCTCCCAGCACCACTTATTGAAGAGACTGTTTTCTCCATTGTATATCCTTGCCTCCTTTGTCATAGATGAGTTGACCATAGGTGTGTGGGTTTATCTCTGGGCTTTCTAACTTGTTCCATTGATCTATGTTTTGTTTTTGTGCCAGTACCATATTGTCTCGATTACAGTAGCTTTGTAATATAGTCTGAAGTCAGGGAGTCTGATTCCTCTAGTTCCGTTTTTTTCCCTCAAGACTGCTTTGGCTATTTGGGGTCTTTTGTGTCCCCATACAAATTTTAAGATTTTTTTGTTCTAGTTCCATAAAAAGTGCCATTCATAGTTTGATAGGGATTGCATTCAATCTGTAGATTGCTTGGGTAGTATCATCATTTTCACAATATTGATTCTTCCAGTACAAGAACATGGTGTATCTCTCCATCTGTTGCTATCATCTTTAATTTCTTTCATCAGTGTCTTACAGTTGTCTGCATACAGGTCTTCTGTCTCCCTAGGTAGGTTTATTCCAAGGTGTTTTATTCTTTTTGTTGCAATGGTAAATGGGAGTGTTTCCTTAATTTCTCTTTCAGATTTTTCAACATTAGTGTATAGAAATGCAAGAGATTTCTGTGCATTGCTTTTGTATCATCCAACTTTACCAAATTCATTGATTAGCTCTAGTAGTTTTCTGTTGGCATCTTTAGGATTCTACATCTATAGTACAATGTCATCTGCAAACAGTGACAGCTTTACTTCTTCCTTTCCAATTTGTATTCCTTCTGTTTCTTTTTCTTCTCTGATTGCGGTGGCTAGGACTTCCAAAACTATGCTGAATAATAGTAGTGAGAGTGGACATCCTTGTCTTGTTCCTGATCTTAGAGGAAATGCTTTCAGTTTTTCACCATTGAGTATGATGTTTGGTGTGGGTTTGTCGTATATGGCCTTTATTATGTTGAGGTAGCATTCCTCTATGCCCACTTTCTGGAGAGTTTTTATCATAAACGGGTGTTGAATTTTATCAAAAGCTTTTTCTGCATCTATTGAGGTGATTATATGGTTGCTATTCCTTAATTTGTTAATGGGGTGTATCACATTGATTGATTTGCGTATGTTGAAGAATCCTTGTAACCCTGGGATAAATCCCACTTGATCATGGTGTATGATCCTTTTAATGTGTTGTTGGATTCTGTTGGCTAGTATTTTGTTCCGGAGTTTTGCATCTATATTCATCAGTGATATTGGTCTGTAATTTTCTGTTTTTGTAGTATCTTTGTCTGGTTTGGTATCAGGGTGATGGTGGCCTCATAGAATGAGTTTGGGAGTGTTCCTTCCTCTGCAGTTCTTTGGAAGAGTTTGAGAAGGATGGGTGTTAGCTCTTCTCTAAATGTTTGATAGAATTCACCTGTGAAGCCATCTGATCCTGAACTTTTTTTTGTTGGAAGATTTTTAATCACAGTTTCAATTTCATTACTTGTGATTGGTCTGTTCATATTTTCTATTTCTTCCTGGTTCAGTCTGGTAGGTTATACCTTTCTAAGAATTTGTCCATTTCTTCCAGCTTGTCCATTTTATTGGCATAGAGTTGCTTGTAGTAGTCTCTTAGGATGCTTTGTATATCTGCGGTGTCTGCTGTAACTTCTTCTTTTTCATTTCTAATTTTATTGATTTGAGTCCTCTCCCTGTTTCTCTTGATGCGTCTGGCTAACAGTTTATCAATTTTGTTTATCTTCTCAAAGAACCAGCTTTTAGTTTTATTGATCTTTGCTATTGTTGTCTTTGTTTCTATTTCATTTATTTCTGCTCTGATCTTTATGATTTCTTTCCTTCTGCTAACTTTGGGATTTTTTTTTTCTTCATTCTCTATTTCCTTTAGGTGTAAGGTTAGATTGTTTATTTGAGATTTTTCTTGTTTCTTCAGGTAGGCTTGTATAGCTATAGAATTCCCTCTTAAAACTGCTTTTGCTGCATCCCATAGGTTTTGGATTGTTGTGTTTTCATTGTCATTTGTCTCTAGGTATTTTTTAATTTCCTCTTGATTTCTTCAGTGATCTCTTGGTTATTTAGTAACGTATTGTTTAGCTTCCATGTGTTTGTGTTTTTTACGTTTTTTTCCCTGTAATTCATTTCTGATCTCATAGTGTTGTGGTCAGAAAAGATGCTTGATATGATTTCAATTTTCTTAAATTTACAGAGGTTTGATTTGTGACTCAAGATGTGATCTATCCTGGAGAATGTTCCGGGCGCACTTGAGAAGAAAGTGTAATCTGCTGTTTTTGGATGGAATGTCCTATAAATATCAATTAAATCTATCTGGTTATTGTGTCATTTAAAGCTTCTGTTTCCTTATTTATTTTCATTTTGGATGCTCTGTCCATTGGTGTAAGTGAGGTGTTAATGTCCCCTACTCTTATTGTGTTACTGTCAATTTCCTCTTTTAGAGCTGTTAGCAGTTGCCTTATGTATTGAGGTGCTCCTATGTTGGGTGCATATATATTTATAATTGTTATATCTTCTTCTTGGATTGATACCTTTATCATTAGGTAGTGCCCTTCCTTGTCTCTTGTAACATTCTTTATTTTAAAGTCTATTTTATCTCATGAGTATTGCTACTCCAGCTTTCTTTTGATTTCCATTTACATGGAATATCTTTTTCCATCCCCTCAGTCTGAAGTGGGTCTCTTGTAGACAGCATATATATGGGTCTTGTTTTTGTATCCATTCAGGAAGCCTGTGTCTTTTGGTTGCAGCATTTAATCCATTCTTGTTTAAGGTAATTATCGATATGTATGTTCCTATTACCATTTGCTTAATTGTTTTAGGTTTGTTTTTGTAGGTCCTTTTCTTCTCTTGTGTTTCCCACTTAGAGAAGTTCCTTTAGCATTTGTTGTAGAGCTGGTTTTGTGGTGCTGAATTCTCTTAGGTTTTGCTTGTATGTAAAGCTTTGGATTTCTCCATCGAATCTGCATGAGATCCTTGCTGGATAGAGTAATCTTGGTTGTAGGTTCTTCCCTTTCATCCCTTTAAGTATATCATGCCACTCTCTTCTGGCTTGTAGATTTTCTGCTGAGAAATCAGCTGTTCACTTTATGGGAATTCCCTTGTATATTATTTGTAATTTTTCTCTTGCTGCTTTCAATAATTTTTCTTTGTCTTTAATTTTTGCCAATTTGATTACTGTGTGTCTCGGCACTTTTCTCCTTGGGTTTATCCTGTATGGGATTCACTGTGCTTTCTGGACTTGGGTGGCTATTTCCTTTACCATGTTAGGGAAGTTTTCGACTATAATCTCTTAAAATATTTTCTCTGGTCCTTTCTCGCTCTCTTCTCCTTCTGGGACCCCTATAATGTGAATGTTGTTGTGTTTAATGTTGTCCCAGAGGTCTCTTATGCTGTCTTCATTTCTTTTCATTCTTTTTTCTTTATTCTGTTCCATGGCAGTGAATTCCACCATTCTGTCTTCCAGGTCACTTATTCGTTCTTCTGCCTCAGTTATTCAGCTATTTATTCCTTCTGGTGTAGTTTTCATTTCAGTTATTGTATTGTTCATCTCTGTTTTTTTGTTCTTTAATTGTTCTAGTTCTTTGTTAAAGATTTCTTGTATCTTTTCGATCTTTGCCTCCATTCTTTTTCTGAGGTCCTGGGTCATCTTCACTATCATTAGTCTGAATTCTTTTTCTGGAAGGTTGCCTATCTCCACTTCATTTAGTTGTTTTTCTGGGGTTTTATCTTGTTCCTTCATCTGGTACATAGCCCTCTGCCTTTTCGTCTTGTCTGTTTTTCTGTGAATGTGGTTTTTGTTCCACAGGCTGCAGGATTGTAGTTCTTCTTGCTCCTGCTGTCTGCCCTCTGGTGGATGAGGCTATCTAAGAGGCTTGTGCAAGTTTCCTGATGGGAGGGGCTGGTGGTGGGTAGAGCTGGCTGTTGCTCTGGTGGGAAGAGCTCAGTAAAACTTTAATCCTCTTGACTGCTGATGGGTAGGGCTGGGTTCCCTCCCAGTTGGTTGTTTGGCCTGAGGCAACCCAACACTGGAGCCTACCTGGGCTCTTTGGTGGGGCTAATGACACACTCTGGGAGGGCTCACACCAAGGAGTACTTCCCATAACTTCTGCTGCCAGTGTCCTAGTCCCCAGAGTGAGCCACAGCCACCCCCTGCCTCTGCAGGAGACCTTCCAACACTAGCTGGTAGGTCTAGTTCAGTTTCCCCTGTGGTCACTGCTCCTTCCCCTGGGACCCGATATGCACACTGCTTTGTGTGTGCCCTCCAAGAGTGGAGTCTCTGTTTCCCCCAGTCCTGTCTAAGTCCTGCAATCAAATCGCACTAGCCTTCAAAGTCTGATTCTCTAGGAATTTCTCCTCCCATTATCGGACCCCCAGGTTGGGAAGTATGACGGGCTCAGAACCTTCACTCCAGTGGGTGGACTTCTGGGGTATAAGTGTTCTCCAGTCTGTGAGTCACCCACCCAGCAGTTATGGGATTTGATTTTACTGTGATTGCACCCCTCCTACTGTCTCATTGTGGCTTCTCCTTTGTCTTTGGATGTGGGGTATCTTTTTTGGTGAGCTCCAGTGTCTTCCTGTTGATTGTCCAGCAGCTAGTTGTGATTTTGGTGTTCTCACAAGAGGGAGTGAGAGCATGCCTGTGTACTCCATCATCTTGGTTCAGGGCCACAGTAAATCTGGACTGCCTTGTCTGGTTCCTGAAAAACTGAAATGGTTTCAGTTTTTTTACCATTGAGAACGTTGTTGGCTGTGGGTTTGTCATATATGGCCTTATTATGTTGAGGTAAGTTCCCTGTATGCCTACTTTCTGGAGAGTTTTTATCATAAATGGGTGTTGAATTTTGTCAAAAGCTTTTTCTGAATCTATTGAGATGATCATATGGTTTTTATCCTTCAGTTTGTTAACATGGTTTATCACATTGATTGATTTGGGTATATTGAAGAATCCTTGCATTCCCAGGTTAAAGCCCACTTGGTCATGGTGTATGATCCTTTTAATGTGCTGTTGGATTGTTTGCTAGTATTTTGTTGAGGATTTTTGCATCTATATTCATCAGTGATAATGGCCTGTAGTTTTCTTTCTTTGTGACATATTTGTCTCGTTTTGGGATTAGGGTGATGGTGGCCTTGTAGGATGAGTTTGGGAGTTTTCCTCCCTCTGCTCTAGTTTGGAAGAGTTTGAGAAGGATAGGTGTTAGCTCTTCTCTAAATGTTTGTTAGAATTCACCTGTGAAGCCATCTGTTCCTGGGCTTTGATTTGTTGGAAGATTTTTAATCACAGTCTCAATGTCAATGCTTGTAATTGGTCTGTTCATATTTTCTGTTTCTTACTGGTTCACTCTCAGAAGGTGTTGCTTTTCTAAGAATGTGTCCATTTCTTCCTCGTTGTCCATTTTATTGGCATGTAGTTACTTGTAGTAATCTCTCACGATCCTTTGTATTTCTGCAGTGTCAGTTGTTACTTCTCCTTTTTCATTTCTAATTCTATTGATTTGAGTCTTCTCCCTTTTTTTCTTGATGCATCTGGCTAATGGTTTATCAATTTTGTTTATCTTCTCAAAGAACCTGCGTTTAGTTTTATTGATCTTTGCTATTGTTTCCTTCATTTCTTTTTCATTTATTTCTGATCTGATCTTTAAGATTTCTTTCCTTCTGCTAACTTTGGCTTTTTTTTGTTCTTTCTCTAATTGCTTTAGCTGTAAGGTTAGGTTGTTTATTTGAGATGTTTCTTGTTTCCTAAGGTAGGCTTGTATAGCTCTTAACTTCCCTCTTAGAACTGCTTTTCCTGCATCCCATAGCTTTTGGCTCGTCCTGCTTTCATTGTCATTTGTTTCTAGGTATTTTTTAAATTTTCTCTTTGATTTCTTCAGTCATCTCTTGGTTATTAAGTAGTGTGTTGTTTAGCCTCCATGTGTTTGTATTTCTTACAGATTTTTTCCTGTAATTGATATCTAGTCTCATAGCGTTGTGGTTAGAAAAGATAGGTGATATGATTTCAGTTTTCTTAAATTTACCAAGGCTTGATTTGTGACCCAAGATATGATCTATCCTGGAGAATGTTCCATGAGCACTTGAGAAGAAAGTGTATTCTGTTGCTTTTGGATGGAGTGTCCTATAAATATCAAGTCCATCTTGTTTAACGTATCATTTAAGGTTTGTGTTTCCTTATTTATTTTCATTTTGGATGATCTGTCCATTGGCGTAAGTGGGATATTAAAGTCCCCTACTATTATTGTGCTACTGTCGATTTCCCCTTTTATGGCTGTTAGCATTATGTATTGAGGTGCTCCTCTGTTGGGTGAATAAATATTTACAATTGTTATATCTTCTTCTTGGATTGATACCTTGATCATTATGTAGTTTCCTTCTTTGTCTCTTCTAATAGTCTTTATTCTAAAGTCTGTTTTATCTGATATGAGAATTGCTACTCCAGGTTTCTTTTGATTTCCATTTGCATGGAATATCTTTTTCTATCCCCTCACTTTAAGTCTGTGTGTGTCCTTAGGTCTGAAGTGGTCCTGTTATGGACAGCATATATATGGGTCTTGTTTTTGTATCCATTCAGCCAGTCTATGTCTTTTGGTTGGAGCATTTCATCCATTTACATTAAGGTAATTATTGATTTGTATGTTCCTATTACCATTTTCTTAATTGTTTGGGGTTTGTTATTGCAGGCCTTTTCCTTCTCTTGTGTTTCCTGCCTAGAGAAGTTCCTTTAGCATTTGTTGTAAAGCTGGTTTGGTGGTGCTGAGATCTATTAGCTTTTGCTTGTCTGTAAAGCTTTTGATTTCCCCATCAAATCTGAATGAGATCCTTGCTGGGTAGAGTAATCTTGGTTGTAGGTTTTTCCCTTTCATCTGTTTAAATACGTCCTGCCAGTCCCTTCTGGATTGCAGAGTTTCTGCTGAAAGATCAGCTGTTAACCTTATGGGGAATCCCTTGGATGTCATTAGTTGCTTCTCCCTTGCTGCTTTTAATATTTTTTCTTTGTATTTAATTTTTGATAGTTTGATTAATATGTGTCTTGGCGTGTTTCTCCTTGGGTGTATCCTGTATGGGACTCTCTGTACTTCCTGGACTTGATTAACTGTTTCCTTTCCCATATTAGGGAAGTTTTCAACTATAATCTCTTCAAATAGTTTCTCAGTCCCTTTCTTTTTCTCTTCTTCTTCTGGGACCCCTATAATTTGAATGTGGGTGCATTTCATGTTGTCCCAGAGGTCTCTGAGACTGTTCTGAATGGTGTTCATTCTTTTTTCTTTTTTCTTCTCTGCGATAGTTATTTCCACTGTTTTATGGTCCAGGTCACTTACGTGTTCTTCTGCCTCAGTTATTCTGCTATTGATTCATTCTAGAGAATTTTCAATATCATTTTTTATGTTTTTCATCATTGTTTGTTTGCTCTTTAGTTCTTCTAGTTCCTTGTTAAACGTTTCTTGTATTTTCTCCATTCTGTTTCCAAGATTTTGGATCATCTTTACTATCATTACTCTCAGTTCTTTTTCAGGTAGACTGCCTATTTCCTCTTCATTTGTTCTGGTGGTTTTTTACCTTGCTCCTTCATTTGCTATGTGTTCCTGTGTCTTCTCATTTTGCTTAACATACTGCTCTTGGGGTCTCTTTTCTGAAAGCTGCAGGTTTGTAGTTCCCCTTGTTTTTGGTGTTTGCCCCCAGTGGGTAAAGCTGGTTCAGTGGGGTGTGTAGGCTTCCTGGTGGAGGGGACTGGTACCTGTGTTTTGGTGGATGAGGCTGGATTTGTCTTTCTGGTGGGCCGGACCACGTCTGGTGATGTGTTTTGGGGTATGTGTTAACTTATTATGATTTTAGGCAGCCTCTCTGCTAATGGGTGGGGTTGTGTTCCTGTCTTGCTAGTTTTTTGGCATAGGGTGTCCAGCAGTGTAGCTTGCTGGTGGTTGGATCTGGGTCTTAGCATTGAAATGGAGATCTCTGGTAAAGCTTTTGCCGTTTGATATTACGTGGAGCCAAGAGGTCTCTGGTAGTCCAATGTCGTGAACTTGGCTCTTCCACCTCAGAGGCACAGGCCTGACACCTGGCTGGAGCACCAAGATCCTGTGAGCCACATGGCTCAGAAGAAAAGGGAGAAAATAAGAAAACATAAAGAAAAAAATAAAATAAAGTTATTAAAATGAAAATTATTAAAAATAAAAACAATTTTAAAGTAATTAAAAAAAGAATGAAAGAAGAGTGCAACCAAACCAGAAAATAATCCACCAGTGATAACAAACACTAAAAACTATACTAAAAAACCACAAAAAACCAAAAACACCAGACAGAACCCTAGGACAAATGGTAAAAGCAAAGCTATACAGAGAAAATCACACGAAGTCTGCAGCCTCTATGTTGGGATGATATTCCAGAGATGCAGGGTACATCAAGTTGATTGTGAAGATTTAATCTGTTCCTCCTGAGACTCCTGGGAGGAATTTCCCTTTCTCTTCTTTGTTTGCACAGCTCCTGGTGTTCAGCTTTGGATTTGGCCCGCCTGTGTGTGTAGGTCACCTGAGGGCGTCTGTTCTTTGCCCAGACAGGATGGGGTTAATGCAGCAGCTGATTAGGGGGCTGTGGCACAGTCAGGCCAGGGGGAGGGAGGGGTACGGAATGCGGTGCGAGCCTGCAACAGCAGAGCCCGGCACCAGCCTGAGGCACGCTGTGTTTCCTCCCAGGGAAGTTGTCCTTGGATCATGGGACTCTGGCAGTGGCGGGCTGGACAGGCTCCCGGGAGGGGAGGTGTGAATAGTGACCTGTGCTCGCACACAGGATTCTTGATGGCTGCAGGAGCAGCCTTAGCATTTCTTGCCTGTCTGGTGTCTGCTCTGATAGCCGTGGCTCATGCCCGTCTCTGGAGCTCGTTTAGGCGGTGCTCTGACTTGCCTCTCCTCATGTACCCCGAAACAATGGCCTCTTGCCTCTTAGGCAGGTCCCAACTTTTTCCCAGACTCCCTCCCAGTTAGCTGTGGCGCACTAGCCCCCTTCAGGCTGTGTTCACACAGCCAACCCCAGTCCTCTCCCTGGGATCTGACCTCTGAAGCCGAGCCTCAGCTCCCAGCCCCCACCCGTCCCGGCGGCTGAGCAGGCAAGCCTCTCAGCCTGGTGAATGCTGGTCGGCACCGATCTTCTGTGCGGGAATCTCTCCACTCTGCCCTCTGCACCCCTGTTGCTGCGCTCTCCTCCGTGGCTCTGATGCTTCCCCCCCGCCAGCCCCCATCTCTGCCAGTGAAGGGGCTCCCTAGTGCATGGAAACTTTTCCTCCTTCACAACCTCCTGCCAGAGGTGCAGGTTCTTTCCCTATTCTTTTGTTTCTGTTTTTTTCTTTCTTCTTTTGCCCTGCCCAGGTACATGGCGAGTTTCTTGCCTTTTCAGAAATCTGAGGTCTTCTGCCAGCATTCAGTAGGTGTTCTGTAGGAGTTGTTCCACATGTAGATGTATTTCCAATGTGTTTGTGTGGAGGATGGTGATACTCCTCTGCTATCTTGAAGGTCTCTCTGCAAACCTAAGTGTTTCTTAACTTTTACTAATATACTTTAGATATATTAAAGTCTGAAAATTTACAATACTCATTGATAAATAAGACTGATAATTCACGACGTTGTCCAAATTGGAATAAATTTTCTCTACATTTAGAGCTGATAGAATGGATTGAGAAATCCACCTGTTGAGTGATGTGTGTTTTGCTGTCATCAACAAAGCAAACCTTAAAAGTCAAAAGACAGTTTATCCCTTTTCCATGGTATGCCTTCTGGATTGAAGATACAATCCTGAATTGATGAATAGATTGGTTGTTCACCCCTCTACTGCATGGATTCTCCTTTTTAGTGCTACCAGAATGTGGAATGAGGGAACCCTCTTACACTGTTGGTCGAATGTAAATTGGTTCAGCCACTCTGGAAAACAGTGTGGAGGTTCCTCAAAAAAATAAAAATAGAACTACCATATGAACCAGGAATTCCACTTCTGGGCATTTATCCAAAGAAAATAAAAACATTAACTCGAAAAGATAAATGCATCCCCATGTTGCAGTATTATCTACAATAGCCAAGATATGGAAACAACCTAAGTATCCATCAGGAGATGAATGGATAAGGATGTGGTACATATATGCACAAGGGAATATTATTCAGTCATATAAAGATTTCAAATAAGAGATCTTTCTATTTGTGACAACGTGAGTAGACCTTGAGGTCATTATACTAAGTGAAATAAGTCAGACAGGGAAAGACGGACACTCTGTTGTAACTCACTTGTATGTGGAATCTAAATAAATGAACAAAACCCATCTGGACCCATAGTTACAGAGAACAGATTGGTGGTTGCCAGAGGCAGGGAGTAGGGGTTGGAGGAATTGGATGAAGGTGGTCAAAAGGTACAAACTTTGTTATAAAATAAATAAGTCCTGGGGATGGAATGTACAGCATGGTGACTATAGTTAATAATACTGTATTATATATTTGCAACTTGCTAAGAAAGCAGATCTTAAAAGTTCTCATTACAAGAAAAAAAGTGTATATAACTACATGGTGATAGATGTTAACTAGTGTTATTTTGGTGATCATTTTGCAATATACACAAATATTGAATCATTAAGTTGTACATCTGAAACTAATATAATGTTATGTCAATTATGCCTCAAATATTTTAAAACACAAAAATTTGAAAAATGTGGCACTAGATAGACCATGAAAAGAATAATTGTTTATAGTGTGTGAAGTGGAATAAGAAAGAAGAGTGTTGCTTTGTTCGGCCTCAGCTAGGAACATGTGCATCGGGCAACGCAAAATTTTCCCCACGCTGTGTACGTCCTTGAATGACTATGAAAGTGCCATGAGTATTGATTTTGAGGCTACACATAAATTTTAGCAGGTAGGCAAATTTGCAAATTAGGAAACCATGGGTAATAATCAACTGTATTTTCTTCTGATTCCTCTCTCATTAAATGACGCCACCAACCAAACTAGTTAACTAGGTTAGAAACCTCACATCAGCCTTCTTTCCTTCATGTCCTTTACCACATATATCCAATTGGCTTATGCCTCCTAAATATATATCAGATTCTGACTGATCTTTTTGTAGCTAATTTCTCCTTCCTTTATTCTACTCACTATATTACAACCTCCAGGTGTCTAAACCTAGAGTTGAAGTCCAAATATCTTAACACGATTTACAAAGTCCTCCAGCCTCGTCTCTTGTCATCCCTCTCCTTTACACCCTGAAGTTCCAGCCATGAAGAACTTCTTTCAGTTCATGGGATATGTGATACCTTTTTTCTTTGAACTTCTCTGTGTCTACAAGGAACATTTTTTTTTTCTTTCTGTTTACCTGGCTTATTCTTCTGAGTCATTCTTCAATTATGAGTATAAATGTCATTTTTTTCCTGAGAATCTTTCTCTGACATTCCTCCCACCCCCTAGGTGCACGTGCGCACACGCATACACACACACACTCAGACATACATCCCACTTCAATACATAGGATTCTAATATAATTTTAATAGGATTTTATATAATTGCTTGTTTAATTTCTAGTCTTCCACCATAGACTATAAATTCAGTGAGGAGATTCTCAGTGTCTATCACATGGTGAGCACTTTATATACACTGTGACTAATTTTTCTGTGACATTGTGTGTATTAATTCATTAATTATTATACAGCCTTTGTAGCACTGTCATACTAATGACATAAAATGAAAAACAGAACAACTTTTGCTTGCCTGCCGATTGTTTTATATCTATTTGTTTAGACCTTCAGTAGCTTTTGAGGTGGCTTTTTTGGTTTGGGTTTTGTTTTTTCATTTGAGTGATTAAAGGAGCTTGAGGCTGAAGTGGCAGAACTCTATAGTTCACTGTCTGTTGACTTACTTGTGAATAGATAGGCACTTCATCATTTATACTCAACTGGATTGGTCAGACCTCTATTTCTCAAATTTCTCCTATAAGCATTGAGTTGACAAAATTGGCAAAGGAAATAGAATAATCAGAGGTGAATTTATTTAGCACCCCCTAGGGAAAATCTAGCTCATTTTTGTAAATGGGGAAGCCAGACCTATTAGATACGTTGGTCTTTTCTTATGTTTTAATTTTATTGAAAAAGCAAAATGTATATACTTTAGAATTAAGTAGAGGTTCATGATTTGGTTTTTATATAGAATTTCATCTTGTTTATTTTCTACCATTTACAACAAATAATTAAGTTAATATAGTGTGTTCTAATTAGAAGGCTTTCCCTAAATTCTCAGCTAAGTGTATCTTGGCTAGAAAGCATGTTGAAAGTGTAACGTCACACTAAAATAATAAAGGGCCTTTAGGGCTGTTAACCTTAAAATGAAAAGCCATTCAGTGTGTATAGAATGTAATTGACATTTAATAATACCTCTATGCTGAGAAATGGTGACAAGTGGGGAACAGCTTTAACAAACCAAGAGGCAGTTTCCACTTTTTATTTCTTAAATAGAATTATTTGCTACCTCACTAACTTATAGACTAAGAAAGCCTTGAAATAGTTGTCTTAATGTTTGTTTTCATTTTTTAGGCAGAAAAATTCAGATGCGTACAGTTATAATAACTTTAGTGTTTTTTTTTTTGTTTTTTTTTTTTTTGTGGTACGTGGGCCTCTCACTGTTGTGGCCTCTCCCGTTGCGGCGCACAGGCTCCAGACACGCAGGCTCAGCGGCCATGGCTCACGGGCCCAGCCGCTCCGCGGCATGTGGGATCTTCCCGGACCGGAGCACGAACCCGTGTCCCCTGCATCGGCAGGCGGACTCTCAACCACTGCGCCACCAGGGAAGCCCGACTTTAGTGTTTTAAAACCTTTGTTTTTAAGCTACCCCAGGGGTCATCAAACCGTGACTTATGGGCCAAATCCAGCCTACTGCCTGTTTCTGTATGACCTGTGTGAACTTTTCCATTTTTAAATGGTTGGTATTCATTAAAAAAATCATAAGAGGAGTAATGTTTCATGACAGGTGAAAATGATACGAAATTCTAATTTCAGTTTTCACAAATCAGGTTTTATTGGAACACAGCCACACTCATTTATGAATTGTCTATGGCTGCTTTTGCACTACAGCAGCAGAGTTGAGTAGTAGCATCAGAGACTGGTTGGCTCACCAAAGCCTATTTACTGTCCTGCCCATTATGGAAAACATTTGCCAACGCCTGAGCTACACTATTGAGGCTGCATGATTTAGTACCTTAAACAGTTTTCCTGGTTTAGGGATCTAACAAAGAAGTCATATTGAGTAAAATTCTTCAGACTTTTGGGAAGGTGAAGAAAACTGAACCAGGTATTTCATGGAGTTTATGTTCACATGGGCTGGGCTTTCTGTTTCATCACTGATTTCATCTTATTTATGTTTTAAATAAGTACTTGCATAGTGGTTATTATTTATCAGGTACTATTCTAAAAGCTTTATAACTCTTCTAAATCCTTATTACAACCATGTGAGTTTGGCATCTTTACAAATGAGTAAACCATAGCACATCTATTAGTGAAAGGTAAAGAGTTAAATACTGGAAGTTAAAATAATGAAAGGGAAGCTATATAGCTAGTCATATGAGTTATATAGCTAGTAAGGGGCAGAGCCATGGTTTGAATAAAATCATTTGATTCTAAAATCAGTACTCTTAACCACTGTGTAATGCTGTCTTTCCCTTTCTACTCTTGTTTATTTAGAAAAGTCTTGGGTTGAGAGTAGAGTTTAATAATGGGAAGCATCATGTTTTAAAAGCTTTGAGCTTATATCAGTTTCCTACGGCTGCTATAATCAAGTAGCACAAACTGGGTGGCTTAAAATAAGAGAAATTTGTTCTGTCGCAGTTTTGGAGACTAGAAATCCAAAATGAGGATAACAGAAGGCCATCCTCCCTCTCAGATTCTGGGTAGAATCTTTACTTGCCTTTCTGTAGCTTCTGGTGGTGGCCAGCAGTCCTTGGTGTTCCCTGGCTTGCAGCTGCATCAGTCCCATCTCTGCTTGTGGCACCATATGGTGTTCTCCCTGTGTTTCTGCCTTCATATAGCATTTTCCTCTTCTTATGAAGACACCAGTTATATTGGATTAAGGGTCACCCTACTGTAGTATGACTGCATCTTAATTTAACTAATTACATCTGTAATGACCCTATTTCTAAATAGGTTCATGTTGTGAGGTCCTGGGAAGGACATGAATTTTTTTTTTTTTTTAAAGTTTTATTTATTTATTTATTTATTTATTTTTGACTGTGTTGGGTCTTCGTTTCTGTGCGTGGGCTTTCTCTAGTTGTGGTGAGTGGGGGCCACTCTTCATCGCAGTGCACAGGCCTCTCACTGTTGCGGCCTCTCTTGTTGCGGAGCGCAAGCTCCAGACGCGCAGGCTCAGCAGTTGTGGCTCATGGGTCTAGTTGCTCCGCGACATGTGGGATCTTCCCAGACCTGGGCTTGAACCCGTGTCCCCTGCATTGGCAGGCAGATTCTCAACCACTGTACCACCAGGGAAGCCCAGGACATGAATTTTGAGAGGACACTATTCAACCCTAGTTATAGAGCTCATGAGTTAGCTTTTGTTCTCTAGAGCACCTTTCAGTTTAAGCCCAGAAACCCTAAATGAAAAGGAGAAACTGTGTGCTAAGACTTTTCAGGGCTTTGTTTCTTCCTTTTTGGTATTAATCCTGTGCTAGATTATATTCTGTCTGAGAAGACTGACTTAATGTTCTCAGCTCCTGCCTTTCTCCTGCCTCCCTTTGGCCTTTTGGTCATGATTTATTTGAGACTAGTTTTTATTCTGGAATGTTCTGTGAGGTTTTTTTTTTTTAAGAACCATTTTCTAAACTGTTGTTATAACCTATGAGAATGTTGGTTTGTCTTTCTTGTGAATTTGTGATAATTGATTCAGAAACCAGCTTTGGTGTGTTGGAGGCTGAGTTCTGGTAGTTTCCTCTTAAGAATTTTTTGTATTGATCTCTATTGGTATTTGTAAGTAAGGTTCAATAAGTTATTTTTATTTTTCCGAAGATTATCAGTGTTAAAATAGCAGATTTTGAGAAATGTGGGGCTGCCTCAATTCCTGACCTGGGAATTTCCCATAAAATACTAGAGTAATTGGTCCAAATGTATCAACCCATTTCCTTTTGTTTGTTTAACAGGGTGCCCGGGAAACGTTTGAGAACTACTACCGAAAACAGAGGCGAAAACAGGCTCGTTTGGTGCTCCAGCCTCCTTCTAACATGGTAGGATCACCACCTTTACTTTTCTCCCTTTTTCACTTTTCTTCTCTGGTATCTTTTAATTATTTTCCATTTGGGCTTCCCCCCACCTCCACCCCAAACTGTCACTCTGGGACCACTGGATGTGACTTGCATTAAGAAAGTAGCAACTAACATCTGTTGCTTGCTATGTGTCAGGCATTGTTCTAAGTACTAGATATGTGTTATCTCATTTCATCCTCACTGTAATCCTATAAGGTAGGTACTATTATTATATTTACTTTATAGTCTTTGGAATTGAGCCTTAAGAAATTAATTAGCTGATTTTAACTGTCTTAATGTGTCAGAACAGAAACAATAACTTTTTTCTCTTTGCTTTGTTGCAGCATGAAACTTTAGATGGCTACAGGAAGTATTTTAATCAAATTGTAGGGTGGGTATGTGTGTGTGTGTTTTAAATTTATACACTTTCAATTGTTTATACACTTTTTGTGAGACTTGGAAAAGTATATCGTGTTCTTTGGGAAATTTTTTTTCTTTTCTTTTCTAAATTCTTAAGACAAGATTTGTTTTGAATATCTGATGATTTTAAAGGAATGTCTATTCGTTTCATAGAATTATGTTGGGGAACATAATTCTATATTGTTGAGGAATCCTTTTTATGGATAAAGGGAGAAAAATATTGAATTGTAGTCTTATTATATGTGATGTTCTGTTTTTTCATTATTGTTAAGAGGGAACCAAATAATCAGCAAAAGTTGGCAAGTTTTTTTCTAAAAGGGCCAAATAGTAAAGTATTTTAGGCTCAGCAGGCCATACGGTTTCTGTTAGAACTATTCAGCTTTGTTGTGGTACGAAAGCAGCTATAGACAATATGTAAATGAAAGACAATGGCTGTGTTCCAATAAAACACTGTTTATAAAAACAAGCAGTGGGCCAGATTTGTTCCACGGACTGTATAGTTTGCCATCCTCATCTGGAGTATATATACTAGTATGGAATTGCAGTTCCCAAATAAACATCCCAAATATAGACAGCTTATTCTAATTGCAAAATAGTGACTTTGCAGTTAAAAAGAAGGGAAATAAGTTGGATTGTTCCATGAAATTTCTTTTTTTTCCAAGTTTAGATTGTTGCAATGTAGTTGATACCTTTGATTAAAATGTATCATAACAATTCCCTATTTAAAGAATTGTTTTAATTTGTATGAATATTTAGGCAAGAAAGCTGAAGATACATTTTAGATGCGTAAAAATTAAGAAGCCACAGAAGAATGTTAAAAAATACGTGTGTATTTTTTTATTTACCTTTGTAAGATATCTTTTCAGCACTTTGATGAGAAAGTTTATATAAGCGGAATTATTTTGGTATTTTGTGTGTTGGATTCTTAAAAAAAATGCGTGCTTTAACTTTCATTATCTCTTTAGAGTCTATTCGTTTTTTAAAATGTATTAATGGGCTGTTGATTTTAATGTAGTGAAATTAGCCTTCTTTACCTATAAACATTTTTCTTCTTCCCTTTAAAATTTCTAGATAACATGGTTAACATTTAATAGGAATGTAACTCCAATTTCTAAAGAAGTGGTTAAGATGATATCATGATCAGAGGTATAATTCCAAGTCTAAGAAATCTGATTTTGTTTGTGATACCAAACAGCTTTCTTTAAGAAAAAATGACTAGTATTAACTTCCAATTTGATGACAACTCTTAATGTTTGTCATCCCCTTATGATAGTAGTCAAACTGTAATTTCTGACAGCTGTGCTTTCTTTTTCCCTCAATCTTAGCTTTTTTGTGGTTGAAGATCACATTTTACATACAACCCAGGGTTTAGTAAATAGAGCCTACATCGATGAACTGTGGGAAATGGCACTTTCAAAAACCATCGCAGCACTCCGTACTCACTCGGTATGTAAGAAGCATGAGAGAAGTTCTTACTTCAAGCTAATTATCTATATGCTATTCAGTCTTCTACTGCTTTAAAATCATCATATGTGTATTGTTTGAAATCACCCATTTGGAGTCATCTTCTTCAAAGATGTATGGAAGTAGTCACTTCAAACTGCATGTTCTCTAACACTAAGCCCACTTTTGTGAATGCTTTTTGCAATAAGAAAACAGCAGCTAACATTTGATTGCTGTCTATGTCTCAGGCATTGTTATTATATTCTTATTGTGTACTGCATATATATTTCATCCTCACTTCATCCCTATAAGGCACGTGCTATTGTTATATTTACCCTATAGCCTGGGGAACTGAACCTCAGAGAGGTTAGGTAACCAGCCTGATGTCACCCAGTAAGTGGTGGAGCTTGGATTCAAACCGCGACGGTGTGACTGCAGAGCCCATGTTCTTAGCCACTACTCCATATTGCCTTCATAATGCCTATTAATACTGATTTGGAGTTCACAGATTTATTCTTACTCTACAACATTTCAGTAAGTTGCTTAATTATGAGTTCCCATGATCTATTGATATATTTTATGATAGCATCAATTGTTGATGATAATCTACTTTATTACAAGCAGAGAATGCTGGCTCTGAATTATTCATTCAATATTTCTTAAACAAGGATTACATGTTGGCAATGGGAATACAAGAATGAATAAGAATAAAGTCTTTGCTCTCAGAGAGTTATATTTTAATTGGGGAGATTCCCAATAAACAAATAAATAGGAATATCAGACAGTGATAATGCAATGTAGACAATTAAAATAGAGTGATAGATTAGGGCAACAAGGTGCCTGCTTTTGACTGGTTGATCTGAAGTGGCATTCTGAGATCTAAATATCAAGGAGTAACTATTTGTGTAAAGATCAATTAAAAGATCATTCCAGGTGAAAGGAACAGTAGTACAAGGACTTTGAGGTACTTTTATGTCTGAAGTGTTTGAGGAATAATAGTGAGGAGTTAATAATAGAAGATAATTTGGTATTTAAAAAATTTCAAGAATAGTATACATCTAGTTATGCTAGCCAGAAACTTAAAAGTCATTCATAACCCTTCAACTCTCTTTATCTAGTCATTAGCAAGTGTTCTAGAGTAAATACCATGTGTAAAATCTATAATTGAAGGGATTGTAGCCATTTTAGGAAACTGAAAGATGTCCCGAGTGGTTAGAACATGAACATAGAAAGCTAGGCAACTAAGGTAGGAAGTGAGAATAAAGAAGTAGGTAGGTGTCATATTATTTAGGACCTGTTTGACCCTTTAAGCAGTGGGTTGAGTGAGTATGTGTGTGTTGGGGGCAGGAGTAGGGTAAATTGGAGTGAGAAAGTCAGATTTCTATTTTTAAAAGATTGTTCTGGCTAAATTACAGATGAGGGATGAGAATGGATGTGGGGAAAACAGTTAGTAGGCTAGTCTAGTATTCCAGACAAGAGATGATGATTGCTGGACCAAGGTGATAGTAGATATAGAGAGATGTGGATGAGTTTGAGAGATTTTTAGGAAGTAAGATTAATTATACTTTCTGATGGTTTAATATACAAAAGGTAAGGTAGAAAGAAGTATCAAGCTAATGCCTAGGTTTATAGTTTCCTTCCTTGGATGATAGTGTTGGTTTTGATGGTTTGGAGTGGGGAAGTCATAAGTTACCTTTGGCTGTGATTACTTTGAGATACTTTTTGTGCTATTCAAGCAGTAGGTTCTAGGAGATTGATTAACGTATGAGTTTGAAACCAAAGAGGGTATGTCGTTATTGAATGTGTTGCAAATATTTTTCTCCTTTTATTTTTGTTCGTGGTTTTTTCTTTAGTATTTAAAATGTTAAATGTTTATGTATCTAATTATCTTATTTTAAAATTTCTCCCATTGCTTATTTGTGTCCAAGGACTTGACCTGACATTTTTACCATTAATATGCTTGTGTCATAATAAAGTCTGGAAATTTTAAAAATATTTTTTAAAAGTTCTGCCTGTTCTGAGACTAAAAAACAGTCTCAACTATTTCATGGCTTGATTGTTACACATTTATGTAGTTACTACCACCTATTCTTATTGTCATTTAGAGTATGATTAAAGATCTCGTTTTATTTTTTCTTGCAATAGTATATCCATTGTCCTAGGATCATTTTTTAAATGCTTTACTTTCCTCGATTGCATGGTGTGCTCTTACATAAAAAAGTTATACAAAGATAACATGGTTATTAAAAGATAGTTAGGAAATATTGATTATTAATAGTAACGAGTTTGGCCATGATCCCTGGCATGATTATTATTAGCTTTCTTACATGTAAATTTCAAGACCCCTTTTTCTGTGAATGAATACATGATATACAATATATATTTTACGTAAAACATGCTGTATTTTTCATTTAATATCTAATGAATTTGTATTAGTTTTAATGTGCATTTGTATAATATTCCATTTTTAGGAATGTACCATTTTAAAAAATTAATTCACTTGATATACTTTTTTAAAAAGTTTTTTTAAGCTGTTATAAACATTGAAGTAAATATTTTTATTAACATATCCTTGCACATTAATTATACTTAGGATAAATTCTTAGATGTGAATTTAGTGAGTTAAAGGATCTGTATATTTCTGAGGCTCTGGATGGGTATTGCTAATTTACTATACAAAAAGATTGAACCATTTAGCATCACTAAGCATCATCTGTTAGAATTCCTATTTCCCTATTCCTTTTATTCCGCAGAAAGTTACGTTTAAAAACAATAAGTCATTCCCAATATAATAATAATGTCAGAGATTATATGTTAGAAATTAATTTAATGGTTTTCTTTAATACTGATATTAAAAATCTCTTCACATCTTTTTAGTTATTTGTATATCTTCTTAGAATTTCCTGTTCCTATGCATTGCCTTTATTTTGTATTTTAATCGTTTTATTTTATATTTATTAGTAACACATGGATGTTAATGTTTAACATTAACCTTAATCTGAATGTTAATCTCTAGTCTGATATATAGGTTGTAAATATTTCCTTAGTTTCATGTGTTTCTAACCTTTGATTTTCTTTTCCATGGCTTTACAGAAGTTTAAAATTTTTAATGGAGTTAAATTTATTGATCTTTAACCTTACTATTTATGTCTTCCTTATTCCAAATAAATGTAATTATTTGTCTATATTTAGTTTTAGTATTTCTGTAGTTACTTGTTAAACATATAATTCATAAACTAAAAGTTTATTTTAGTGTTGTGTGTGAGGTTGGACTTTATTTTGAAAATGACTCATCACCTCCAATAACATTATTGTGATAATCTGTTGTTTTATTCAGCTCAGGTTACCATAATGAAATATATAGATTGGGTAGCTTAAACAACAGAAATTTATTTTCTCACAGTTCCAGAGGCTGAAAGTCTGAGATCAAGGTGCCATCATGGTTGGTTTCTGGTAAGGACCCTCCTGGGTTTCAGATGATCACATTCTCATTGTGTTCTCACATGGCCCTTCCTCAGCATGTATTCTAGTGTCTTCTCCTTTTATAAGGACACCAATCCCATCAGATTAGGACCTTACCTATATGACTTCATTTGACTTTAATTAGCTCTCCAAGGCCTCTTCTCCAAACAAGGCTACACTGGCACTAGGGCTTCAAAATAGAATTTCGGGGGGAATGCAGCATTCAGTTCATAAATGTCTGTCCTTTCCCAACCTATTTTGAAGGCCACATTTATCATAATATGTTATATAAATACTAAGATCTGTTTCTAGGCTCTGATTGCCGCCTGCCCCCTTCCTTCTCTCTATATGTCTTGAACCAGTACAGCATTGTTTTGATTATTACATCTGATATAGTATGCTTTAATTTCTTATATGACATATATGTCCTATAAAATCCTCTTTTTAAAATATACTATTTACCTCCTTATTATTCTTCTAGGTTAATTTGAGAATCACTTTGTCACATCCCTTCCACCTCTTACCTCCCCCTAAAACTGACCTATAGTGTTAGTATGCAGTAAATCTGCAAATTTAAATGGAGGTAATTGACATATTTCAGCATCTGGTATTTTTCAACAGGAATATATGTATTTTTCTCACTTATTTGCTTTTTTTTTTTTTTTTTGCGGTACGTGGGCCTCTTACTGTTGTGGCCTCTTCCGTTGTGGAGCACAGGCTCCGGATGCGCAGTCTCAGCAGCCATGGCTCACGGGCCCAGCCGCTCCGCGGCATGTGGGATCTTCCTGGACCGGGGCACGAACCCGTGTCCCCTGCATCAGCAGGTGGACTCTCAACCACTGCGCCACCAGGGAAGCCCTGCTTTTATATCTTTTGGTAAAATATTTTATGTGCTCCCTATCTAAGTCCTATTTTTGGTATTTTATGGTTTATTTCTGGTAGTATTTTGAGGAAGGTTTGTTTCTGATTCATATTTATTAACTAGTATTACTGTCATTCTATGGGAGAGAAGTCTTTGATTTTGTTTATTTTATATCTGTCCATTTCCCTGATTTCACCAATTTTATTTTTTTCCTGGGAAAAGGTGTTTTTCTTTTAGAAAACTTAGATTTCTTCCAAACAATTTCTTTTTTTAAAGCAGTGGTTTTTCACATTTGAGAATGTGACAAATCTATAGGAGTCTCTCAGCAGGAAAATATACTCTTTTCCTCATCATGCAACCATACTTATTGTCATGAAGAATAGGACACTTTACAATGTGCTGATTAAAGTGTATATCTATGGAGAAAATTAATCTTAATGGAATGTTTCCTTGTAGATCTACTGTGTATTCTTTTGAACTGAAGAATAAATAACAAAAATACCTTTAAAAAATAGTTTAGCATCAGTCTACAGAGGCAGAAAGAAATTAGTGGTCTCCTAGGGCTGGGAATGGATATGAGGAATAAGTAGGTGATAGCTTAAGGGGCAGGGTTTCTCTTTGAGATGAAGAAAATGTTCTAAAACTGACTGTGGTTATGTTTGCACATGTCTGCAAAAATATTTAAAAAACTAAAAACTGTTGAATTACATACTTTAAATGGGTGAGTAGTATGGTATGGGAATTGTATTTCAACAGAACCATTAAAATAGAACTCAGCATCACGTACATTTACTGACTGAACCATTTTTATCCATTATGAGACAAAGTAGTTGATGCCACAGATACCAATTCTATTTTATGACACTATTTATTGTGTTACGTTATCAGCAAGAAAGAAAAATAAGAAAAACCTAAACATCAAAACAAATCTCAAAAGGAAACATTATATCTGAGTGGTTATTTTTTGTAAAAAATCTGTATATTTTTCTAACTTTCTATGTCACTAATTAAAACTTTTTATATTTTCTGATTGAATTATCAGTCATTGCATAAATTGGAAACATTTTGAAAGATATAATATTCTCAGTGCTGATTTCAAAACATGATAAAAATCTTATGCAATCTTATACAATCCATCTCACTTAGAATTCAAATTTAGCAGTACCTGTATATTAAAAGAATAATATTCTAATACAAAGAATTCATATCAGGGATGGTTTAATATTAGAAGATCTGTTAATATAATTGCTAGTATGACTGCCAATAGAATGATAAACAGATCATCTGATAATACTAGAAAGGTATCTTTTTACTATTTAAAATTATGGAACAATATAATTTGTGTGGCCAAAACTCCTCATGTTTTGTAGCTATTAAATATTGGACATTTTTTCTTATTATGTGATGGGCAGACAAGAGTGTATACTGTAATAGTGGGGTTTTTTTGTGTGTGTGTGTGATTGATTGATTTTTAACATCTTTATTGGAGTATAATTGCTTTACAATGGTATGTTAGTTTCTGCTTTATAACAAAGTGAATCAGCTATACATATATATGGAATCTAAAAAAAAAAAAGGTTATGAAGAACCTAGGGGCAGGACAGGGATAAAGACACAGACGTAGAGAATGGACTTGAGGACACAGGGAGTGGGAAGGGTAAGCTGGGACGAAGTGAGAGAGTGGAATGGACATATATACACTACCAAATGTAAAATAGATAGCTAGTGGGAAGCAGCCGCGTAGCACAGGGAGATCAGCTCCATGCTTTGTAATAGTGGTTTTATACACACCCACATCCATACCCACCCCCCCCCACACACATATTTTAAATTTCTTTGAGTCAAAGGGTGTACTAAGCATATATGTCATGCAGCTCTCTAACCAAATTGCTATTGAAATAACATGTAAGAAAAACTAAAAAGAGAAACACTGCAAAGTACCTCTATAGGCCAGAAGTTTTGAAAAATTTCTTTGAATTTAGAAAACAGCAGGAATCAGAATAATGACTCCACCTGAGAAAAGAAAATATTACATTAAATATGGTGTAGAGGGTATTGTCAAAGTAGGAAACATTGTTCCAAATGGAATCTAGGAACACTCTAAATTCAGTCAGCAAATGTTATGAGCAGGAATGAGGCTGCGAGAAATCTTAAGGGAAATTATTTAGAGGTCTACCTTCTAAAAATCTTGGCTAGACAGCAGGTTACCCAGTTCCTTTGGCCAACCTTACCATCAACATAAAGAGATGATAACATGATTAGTGAAGTTCTCTAGTACTACTTTTTGAGCAAGGTGATTCATCTGCCCCACCCACCTACAAAGAGCCTGTAGTCAGTTTTTGGAAAACAGACTTAAAAGCTGCAGAGGGTGAAACCCATACCGGTTATACATACTAGTCAATCTAGTCCTTCATTTCTAAACATAAACAAACGCCGAGTTGTAGAATATTTGAGGAAAACCAGTTACATCAAATAGAAGACAATAATAAACAAATTGCATAGCTATTCTTTAGCAAATACAAATAACTCATGGACTAGGAGATAAATTTATAAAGTAATAATTATTTCTCATTTTAGGAATATAGGAAGCTAGGTCATTCATAGCAGCTGTTCAGCTTGAAACAACTAAAAGTACTGCTTTATGTACTGCATATAAGATGTTGTTTAAGTCTAGAGTGCTTAGTAAGGTTATTAAGGAATTACCAGGCCAAATCCAGGGGAGATTGAGAGTCCAGAGGTCCAGAAAGATAGACTTAAACACTTAAGCTGCATTTGCCTTGAGGTTACTTGTTAGTCCAGGCAATTTGTACTGAGATTTGATAGTCTCTGGGGCCTATCTGGGATGGAGAGTCTAATATGGTGCCCTCCCCCACATTAAACTGGAAAGAACTATTCTTTTCAGGTTAAGACTGAATCAGAAGTAAATAAAAAAGCAGTCAAAATTCTTCCCTTAAAGAAATCTTCAGGTCTAGGGAGTTTTTTTCTTGAATTCCTATCTTACATAACTCTTGGAGAATAGAAAAGAGGAAACACCAACTCATTTTATGAGGTGTGTGTAATCTTGATAATGAAGCCAGATGAGGATAGTATAAGAACTCATAAACTCATAAATATACAGGCTTATTCATAAATATAGATCAGAAATCTTAAATAAAATATTAGAAAACAATTCAGCAGTTTACAAAGAGCATTAATATGTTGAGTTTATCATAGCAAATGCAAGCTTAGTTCAGTATTACAAAGTCTATTAACATAATTTAATGAATTAATAGATTAAAGGACAAAAATTATGTAATCATTTCAATAGATACAGAACAGCATTTAATAAAACACACCATAAATTCATGGTAAGATCTCTTAGTAAATTGAAAACATAAGAGAATTTCTTTAAACTGATAAAAATCTATCCTCAAAAACCTATAATAAGTATCATATTTAATTACCATCACTCCTATTTTGTATTGTATTTGAAGTCATGCTTACTGTTGTAAAGATAGAAACATAAATAAATTAAAAAATACAACTTTGAAAGGAAGAAACAAAATTGTCATTTTTGCGGATGATATATTTTTGTACATTGAAAATTCAAAGAATTTACAGAAAATTTATTACAATTAATGGAAGAGGTTAGCATGTTCCCTGATACAAAATCATTATGCAAAATCAACTGTCATTTTATAAACCAGGAGTAAAAGTTGAAAACTTAAAATTTTTAAAAGATAAAATTGATACAATAGCATACATTAGAAGTAGTAGAAATATATCTAGCAAAATATGTTCAAGACCTCCATGGAGAAAATTCTAAAATGTTTTTGAGAGACGAAAAGGAATTAAAGAGGACCTAAATAAAATTGAAATAGCATGTTCATTGATTGGAAGAGTTATTATTGTAGATATCTGTTCTCTTAAAATTGATCTATAAATTTAATTCAGTGGCAGTCAGAATCTCAATAATCTTATTTTTGGGAGGATGAGTACCTTTGCAATCTGATTGTAATATATTGGAGTGTAATTGCTTTACAATGGTGTGTTAGTTTCTGCTTTATAACAAAGTATATCAGTTATACGTATACATATGTTCCCATATCTCTTCCCTCTTGCATCTCCCTCCCTCACACCCTCTGCATCCCACCCCTCTAGGTGGTCACAAAGCACCGAGCTGATCTCCCTGTGCTATGCGGCTGCTTCCCACTAGCTATCTATTTTACGTTTGGTAGTGTATATACGTCCATGCCACTCTCTCACTTTGTCACAGCTTACCCTTCCCTCTCCCCATATCCTCAAGTCCATTCTCTAGTAGGTCTGTGTCTTTATTCCTGTCTTACCCCTAGGTTCTTCAGGACATTTTTTTTTCCCCTTAGATTCCATATATATGTGTTAGCATACGGTATTTGTCTTTCTCTTTCTGACTTACTTCACTTTGTATGACAGACTCTAGGTCCATCCACCTCACTACAAATAACTCAATTTCGTTTCTTTTTATGGTTGAGTAATATTCCATTGTATATATGTGCCACATCTTCTTTATGCGTTCATCCGATCATGAACACTTAGGTTGTTTCCACCTCCTGGCTATTGTAAATAGAGCTGCAATGAACATTTTGGTACATGGCTCTTTTTGAATTATGGTCTTAAGCCAGTACAAAAGCCAGGAACAGCTAAGAGACTCCTTAAGACTGAGATAAGGTTGGTGGGTTTTCTCTGCTGGATATCAAGACTTAATTTAGAAATCTTATTAAATGAGTACCAGACACTCCGGTACTGTCATTGGATAAATAATGAAACAGAATATAGGGCCTCCAAAAAAGATCTTTGATATTTATAAAAGAGATAATATTGCAGGTCAGTGGGTAGAGGACAGACATTTCAATGAATAGTACTGGGACAGTTGACTATCAGTATGGGGGAAATAATATACCAAAAAATGAGTTTCAGGTTGATAAAATATCAAAATGTAAAATGTAAGGCCATAAATCTTTCAGAAGATAGTATAAGAGAATATCTTTATGATTCAGGTTAGGGAAGGAATTCCTAACTAAAATACCAAAGGCACTAACCAGAAAGGAAAAGATTCATACATTAAATATTAAGCTGCGTTAAAGCTGTAAGAAAAAACAAAAAAATGAAAGATAGTAGATAAAATAAGCTATATGATGAGAAATGATGTTTTCAACACAAAATTAGCAAAGAACTAACATAAAACATACAAAAATTTCACTATTCATCATGACAATAGAGACAGACAATAGAAAAAACAAGCAAAAGATTTAAACAGGTACTTCACTAAGGAAGGAATTCGCTTGGCTGAGAAACATGTGAAAGATGCTCAACTTTAGTGCATCATTGAAATGCAAATTAAAACCAAATGAGATAACATTATGTAAGAATTAATAACACAAATGTTGATAAGGATATGAAGTATTCAGAACCCCTTTGAAAAAAATTAGCATCATCTTTTAAAATCGAAGATCCTCATGAACCAGAAATACTTTTCCTAACTATATTCCCTTGAGAAACTTTCCCTAATGCACCATAATACACATGCAAGAATATTCATTCCAGCATTGTTGAATTTTCAAAATTAGAAATGACTTAAATGTCCATTGGTAATAAAATGAACAATGTGGGTTAAACTCCTAACATGGAATATTATACAGCATGAAAATGCCCACACTATAGCTATATACAGTAGCATGGATGAATTTCACAAGTATAATGTTGAATTATAAAAGCAAGACAGAAATTTATACATACAGATTTTTTCCACTTACATCATATTGAGAAAGAAAATATTGAGTAAGACTGAGTATTTAGATGGTTACAAAGCAATGAAATTAAGAGAATGAACTGACAGGCATATGTGATAAAGGTCTGGTACTGAAAACATATAGAGAACTCTTAACACTCAACAGTAAGAAAAAAATTTTAAAACGGGCCCAATTAAAAAACAGGCAAAAGTTCTCAACAGATACCTTACCAAAGAAGATATTCAAATGGCAGGAAAGCATACAAAAGATGCTCAACAACATATGTCCTCAGGGAATTACAAATTAAACAACAATGAGCTACCACACACACCCATTAGAATGGCTAAAATACTGACAACACCAAATGCTGAAGAGAATGTGGAACAGCAGGAACTCTCATTGTTGATGGGAATGGAAAATGGTACAGCCAGCTTAGAAGAGAGTTTGACAGTTTCTACAAAATGAAACATACTCTTACTATATGATCCAGCAAGTACACTCTAGGTATTTGCCAAATGAGTTGAAAACTTACGTTAACACAGAAACCTGCCCACTCATGTTTATAACAGCTTATTCATAATAGCCAAAACCTGGAAGCAACCAAGATGTCCTTTAGCAAGTGAATGGATAAACTCTGGTACATTCTTATAATTGAATATTCAGTGGCAAAAAAGAAATGGTCTATCAATCCACAAAAAGACGTGGAGGAAAGTTAAATGCATATTGCTAAGTAGAAGAACCCAATCTGAGAAGGCTGTATACTCATATGATTCCAACTATATGACATTATGGAAGAGGCAAAATTATGGAGACAGTAAAAAGATCAGGGTTGCCAGGATTTGGGAGAGGGATGGAGGGATGAATAAATGGAAGACAGGGAATTTTTAGAGCAGTGAAGCTATTCTCTGTGATATTGTAATGGTGGAATATGTCATTATACATATGTTAAAACCCGTAGATTATATAACACAAAGAGTAAACTCTAATGTAAACTATGGACTTCAGTTAATAACAGTGTGTCAGTGTTGGTTCATCAGCTGTACCAAATGTTACCACACTAATGCAAGATGTTATAATAAGGGAATCTGTGCATGAATTTCTGTGTGAAGGGATATATGGGAACTCTGTACTTTCTGCTCAATTTATCTGTAAATACAAAACTGCTCTAAGAAATAAAGTTTATTAAGTTAAAAAGTACAAAGAAGCAAAAACATGAAGGAAAGACATGGAAATGATTATCATAAATGTCATGATAATGTTTTCCTGAGTGGAGAGGAAAGAAGTTGTTTTGGAGCTTCTGGCATGCTGGTGCTATTTAGTTTTGTTTGCCTGGTGAAGTTGTACATATAGGTTTTATTTATTATTTTCTTTATGTATACTATATTCACAATTTTAAAAAAACGTGGTAAGGAGGAAAAGGAAGGAGCAAGCCACAGAAGGATAGAAATCAAAGATAAACATTGCTTTCTTGGAAATTTATGACTACCATAATAGAGAAATTTAATTCAAAGATTAAATAGATAAAACGGCATATCATTCTGTGATCAAGAAGACAAAATCAAATATATATCCCCAAATATAGAGTGAAGACACAAAGAGATGGAAAATATGAATGGAAAGTTAAGGAACATGGATAATTGATGTAGATTTTTGGTTGTATCTAATAGGGATTTAGAAAGAAAGAACAGTCACAAAGCAGGGGACTTAAATAATTAAATAAAAGAGGGAAATTTCCCTGCATTAAAGAAAGACTAGATTATTACAGTTGAAAGGATGCATTTTTTTGGTCAGGCAGGGTAAATTAGGGCAGACAGTTTTCTCGCATCTGAAATTGTGTATTTTAGTTTGAGTGCAAAAGAAAGGCATTTCCAAACACATGAGGGTTCAAAGTTTACTTTTCACCCATCCTGTCTTACTGGTGTTTTACCAAAGATGAAAAAGAAATTCTAAATGCAAGATGGGATGGGAGTAAATAAATGGGTGCAAAAATGAGAGTAAAACTCATAGATAAATCTAAATAACTGATTGTTTGATTATTTGTAAAGTTTATGCTATTAAGAATCCCTAAAAGAGGAGAAGCTTAAGTTTAAAACATTTTTTAGATGAAAACCCCAGATTATGTCAAATAAACAGTGGGCAGAAAGTATATAACATTAATAACCAGTATAAGATAATCTGAAAACACTGATCCAATGAAAAACAGGAAAGGAAACAAAAAAGAAAGAAGAAATCATTGAAAATAGAAAACTTAAAATAAGATGGCTAGAATAGGTCCAAATATGTAAGTATTCATGAGAAATGCCAGAGTTGGAAAGTATTATAGTTTGGTTACTAAGAGAGATTCATACATTAAGATTACACAGAAAGATTGAAAATAAAGAATGGGGAGCAAAAAGGGCAATATTCTTCAAGAAAATTGGATTGAAGTTAAAGTCCATTAAATGGGAGAAGAGAGGAACATTTGTTTTGATATTATTTTTAACCCACTAAAAAGACAATAACCCATTTACTGGGGACAAGCAAGCATCAGTATGTATATAAACAAAAACTGTTAAGTAGTAGGAAGAGAAACCAAGGGACCACACCATTGTGGGAGAATTTAACACTCCTTCAGGAACTGAGCAATTAAGTAGAGGGCAAGTAATCAAACTATAATTAAGAGAATTTGAATATCAAAGTCACTGAAAAATAGTGCCATATACATCTTTGTAGCTTGTCCACAGAAGGTATCTTCCATGTCATTTCAGTTTCCAAATTTGTTGATAAGAGATTATACATGAACTTTATTTGTAATTTGTATTTTCCTCTGTATTTATGTTTGGTTTTGTATTCTTTGTATTGTTTTGTTTTCTCTTTGTTGTTTAATTGGACTTAACTGTGATTTGTCTATTTTATTGATTTTATGTTTAACTTGAGCTTTTGGTTTCATTGATCAAATCTTTCATGTCTTCTCTATGTCATTAATGTCTGCTTTTTATTTTATCAGTTTTGTTCTCTCATTTATGGTTTATTTTGGCTTTTTTGGCCTAGCTTCATGAGTTGAGTGCTTAGTTTGTTTATTTTAAATCTTTTATGTTTTCTAATGTTCACATTTAAGATGTAATTTGTTTTTAAAATGGTGTTAGCTGCATTCCATAGGTTTTGATTTGAACTATTTCATTGCTGTTCATTTTTAAATAATCTGCAATATCAATTTTGATTTCTTCTTTAACCAAACAGTTATTTAGAAGTGTGTTTTTAAATTTCCAAGTGTTAAAAATGTAGATCATGGATTATTGCAGTCTTTACTCACTCTTCCCTGGCTGAATCTGGTGTTACTTTAAACCAGGAAGGTTTTCCAGAGAGCCTTTACCAGGTGCAGCATTAAGCAGTTGAGTAAATTAAAATTTACTTTTATTTTTAATAAAGGTGTTTTTCCTCATTGTCTTTTATTTCCTTTAGTCTTACTGCTCTGATCCAAACCTCGTGTTAGATTTGAAGAACCTCATTGTGCTTTTTGCTGACACACTTCAGGTTTGTGGTTTATGTTTACACAGACTTATCTAGATGAGTGTTTCATCATCTCTAAATCTTTTCATTGTCTATCTAAGCTTGAGTAAGTAACTTTTAGTTTTTAGTTGTGTTTCTTCTTTTCCTAGAGCTAGGACTTTTTATCTCTTTGTAGCATTTCCTGCTCATCACCTTGACCATTTATGTTCTCATAAATTGTTCTCATCCCCCTTTTTTTCTCAAGGCAAATCAATTAATTGAACTCACTACCTTAGTTCTTCAGAATGTCCTTAATTCAGATCTAATGTCTGAGTGATTTTGGAGTTTCATAACTACTGTTTTAAATAATGAACCACATATTATATTCAATAGAATAGCATTAGAAGTGGGTGAGATTGGTAGCATTCTCATTTTCTCTCCCTATTCCTGAAGGTTGCTAAGATTTACAGAAGGAGTTGTAGGGAAAACTTAGCTGACATTTATACCCAGTATATATTAATTTTAATGTTCATCTTTTAATTCTTTTCTGACTGGCTTATATTGGTATATATCTTTTAATTCTTAAGAATGAACACTAGATATTAGGTGGGAATGAAAGATTTTTCTTATCATGGTTTTATTTAAATTGTTGGCCAAAGAACAAAAACATCTTTCAGTGCCTAATCTCTCATGTTGCTTAAAAAAATCACCTTATGAAATGAAGCTATTTTCTTATTTTGTTTCAGGTGTATGGTTTTCCTGTAAATCAGCTTTTTGACATGCTGTTAGAAATCAGAGATCAATATAGTGAAACTTTGCTAAAGAAGTGGTCAGGTATTTTCAGGTGAGAAATTGTCTATACTTGTGTGTGTGTGCGCACGCACGTGTGTGCATACATGTGTGTACACATGTCTTTATACATAAGGTTTTTCAGATGTAATAAGCAACAAGTATATGTGGCTTATTTTTTCTAGCTCTGATCCCAGTTATGATTAAGAATTCAAATAAGGTGTAGTGGTGTCCCAAATAAAGTTCCTGAGATATCCAGTCTCACTATATTAGTACCTACTATGTGAGGAGTCCCCAGATCCCATTTTGGCTTTTTTGTTTCCTTGAATGAATGTCATATACCTTGGTTCATACCAACCAGATCACCTTGTGTCTTCTTAATCTGTTTTTTGATTTTCTCTTTGAGGACCATGCCCAGTCTATGTCTCACTTGTAAGGTAGTGGCTTTTGAGCCCTTTCAAGTAATTTAGTTTTTTTGGAACTTTTTTGAAGACTCACTCATGTGATTCCTCATCATCTTTATTCTCTTATACCCAGAGAAGAGATTTATTACAATCCAGTATTTGAAGCATATTATTTAAATAGTTACTGCAACATGCATACAACAATAAGAAAATTATTGTATTACACCTCCACTTACAAATGTTTCCTTGCACTGTTTTCCTGGCACACAACTCATGTCAGCTCACTTGTTTCCTTCTTCTTTTGCACCTTTACTCCTTAAAGTGATCTTTCTGCTTACTGTAAGACCTCTTCCCCAGATCAGGTTTCCCTACTTTCAGGTTCGTATAGCTTTAAGATATTACATTGTCCCTTTAATCTTACTCTTCACATTTTATGAACATGTCTCTGATAATCATGTAGTGCAACTCATTTATATATTAATATAAGCATTTGTGTTTCTAAAAGCCCAGTTTATTAATGATACAGTTTTATTTAGAGGAGGATTATCTCTTGAAAATTAGTAACATGTTATATCCATGGTTTTAAGAGCATCTGATCTGATGCCTTCAGTAAATTTCTTTTTTGATTTTGGTAGTATGGTCTCTGCTTTTAGAGAACCCCCAGTCCAGTTAAGGAGGTGAAACCTATGGATGAAGAAAAAGTCATTCTTAATATAGAGCAGTAGATGAAGTAAATGAACATAATTTGGATTTATTATAGAACTTGCTTCTCCTCATCTGCCAGTTTTGAAAGTTAGATCTAGTACAGAATTAAAGAACATAATCAAAAATGTCTTATTTTTTAATAAAAGCAAATAAAACCTCTTTGCCTTCTCCAGAGCTCACATTCTTTTATTATTTACTTCTCACTTGCCTTAAGGCTTCAACATGTTGCCTTAAAATTTTCTGTCTGACCTGTAAATCTCAAATACTATGAGGTCATGTTTATAATTGTGTTCCATTTGTTTTAGAATGTAATTTTCCTTCTTTTTTTTTTTTTTTAAAGATGTCCTTACCTGAGACCAAATAGCTGTATTATAAAAGGAATAGATTAGGGACTGGGAAATATTTATTTTGGGTTGAGGTGGATATACAACTCTTGGAGCGCATCTGAAAATTATTTGTGATCACTGTAGTGATTAACTAACCCTTCTTTCCTTTTTACCTCCTCCCTTCCTTTCTTCTTTTATTTCCTTTATAGAAACATACTTGATTCTGACAACTACAGTCCTATACCAGTAACAAGTGAAGAGATATATAAAAAGGTGGTAGGACAATTCCCATTCCAAGATACAGAGCTGGAAAAGGTAAGGAACACTTTAAAATAAATTTCTCTGATTTGGCATCCCCTTAAAGCTTTCTTTGTATCAGTCTCATTAAAGGCATAACTTCTAACTCAATGGGTTAGAAATCTAAAACACCTTCAAAGGATGATTTTTGGGCTTAGAAGGGCTTAGAAGAGCAGAAGTTCCTGTTTGGGGAATCAGTAAATGGCTTTGGGGTATTGTCACCTCTGAAGTGTTTGGGGGATTTCTGGAAGTGTTCCATTTTGGCTTACACTTTCAAATACTTTCTTTTATTATACTTTTAGGACATTTTATCCCCAACACATACAGTAGAATTTACCATACTATATAACTGTATTGGTTTTGACAATGCATTGAGTCATGTATGTGCTACTACAATAATGATACAGAACAGTTCCATGATTCCAAAAAATTCCCTCATGCTACACCTTCTTAATCAGTTCCTCCTCTAACCCCCAGCCTTTGCCAACCACCAGTCTTGTTGCTATCCATCACTTTTGCCTTTTCTAGAATGCCTTATAAATGGAATCATATAGTATGTAACCTTTTGAGACTGGCTTCTTTCACTGAACATAATGCTTTTGAGATTCATCTAAGTTGTTGCATGTATCAGTAACTCATTACTTTTTATTGCTGAAAATGTATCACAATTTATTTATCAGGTTTTGGAGGACATTTGAATTATTGTTTATTTAATTTAATCTTATTCTTTTTAGTATCAGAAAACTTTCACAAATATATTTCTTTTAGTTTGAGATTGTTAAGCAGGCAGTTCACAGTGTGGAAGAAAATTTCCTTTGCATTTTAATTAATTTATAGGTATTTTCAGTGTATGTTGGTTTGTGACTTGGCTTTCATTAATTCTTGCTTTTACAGCAACCATTTCCAAAAAAGTTTCCATTCTCTGAATTTGTGCCAAAAATTTACAACCAAATTAAAGAATTTATCTACGCCTGTCTGAAGTTTTCAGAAGATCTTCATCTAAGGTATAGTATGAAACAATGGAAATACAATAGATAGTGAGATTATGGCTCCATATACATAAATATTCTGGAATACTTTTGATGTTCCCTTAGCTCTTATTTTGAAAGTCTTAATATTAGCCCTTTACAGTGTGGCACTGCTATATTTATATGGTCATGGTAAAAGGGAAAGTTGGAAACTCTTGAATAATTTCTTTTTGTTTATATTATTTACTTTATTCTCTGCTATTTTCTTTACAGATTTGCATTTCAACACTATCTAGTGAGAATTCACTAGAAAAGAGTAGTATAATATACTATTTTTTACATTCTATTTGATGAAAATTTAAAGCCCGTAGGGGAGTAGCATGTAAAATTCTTTGGAAATACCATTCTTTCCAAATATTCTCTGGACTTGTTAAAAGAATTCATATCTCCTTTAAGTTTAATTATTTCACTAATGTATATTGAGCCTGTTTATATACCAGATGCATCCTGCTTTTTGGGGATGCAGGATTAACAGACAGTTTTTTGCGCTTAGATATCATCAGTATTTACTGAGGATAATAGACATGAAAATAGACAGTTAAAATATACCATGGTGAGTGTTGTAATATGTATAGTGTGCTTGCAAAACACTGAGAAGAACACTTAATTCATCTTAAAGAATTTGAAGGAGAATGATTGGCTTTTTAAAGGAGCCTCCTCCTCTCAGTGAGTATCACCGTTCGCCCATATTGGAAATCCGAGAATCATTTTCAACTCCTATTTTCTATTAATAACTATTTTTCTTAAAAATAAAGTTTCAGATATTGGTCTAAATTTTTATAAACCCTTCATGAATATGTTATTACATCTATAAAACTCAAAATAGTACTTATCTATGAGGTACTAGGGAGCATACTCCATTGTTACAGAGGAGGAATGTGAGGGAAAGAGAGATTAAGTAACTTCATGAAGGTCACACAGGGAGTAAGTATTCAAGCCAGGATTCAAATCCAATCAGCATCAGCATCAACAAAATAATTACTGCCATGTTTATAAATCTTATTCTTTGGCAATCATATTGTGAAGTATTTTACATGCATTATCTCAGGAATTTATAATATTTCTTTGAGGTAAGCACTAATTATTACCATTTAACAAATGAGGGCAGTACTCATTTGTAAATGAGCCTCTCTAAATCTAATTGAGGACAAAATTACATCGATTTCTTTTTTTCAGTTTTTTTTTTTTTCTTTAAAGTTTTCTCTTCCCAGTATGGCTGCTTTAATTCATGTTGTAGTCATATTTGTCTTGGACTATTTAAGTAGTCTCCTAATTGTTCTTTTACCTCTAACTTTACTTTCCCAACCATTTGTCCTTTCGTTTTCCTTATTCTATTCTGTATGTCCCCTAGAGTAAGTTTTCTAAAATTAAATCTTATCATTTAACTTTATTCTTCTCACCTTTGCAGAGATTTCTCACGGCATACTCTAGCCTGACATATTTGTCTATCTGCCTCTTCCCCCATTCCTTGATCTAGTCCCCTGTACCTTTTCCAGATTCATATCTCAGGGTAATTTCCCTGTCACCCCATACTTCAGTCATACCAGCCTGTTTGCTATTTTCTGATCATAACATGCTATTTTTTATCTCTCTTAATTTGCTCATGATTTTCTCTCTACTTGAAGTTATTTCTTCTCTTCTGAAGCTCCTGACTCACTTCTAACCATCTTTCAAGATTCAGTTTAAATATCATATGCTGAATGAAGCTTTTCGACCACTTCCACCCCTAATGGAGTTGATCTGCTGACTCCTTTGTGCTACTTCGGTAATCTCTGAATACTGTCATAGCTCATCTTAGATTTTATTGCTCTATGCGTTTATTGTATCTATGCGTTTCTGTGTGTGCTAGACTATAAGCTCCTTTGTTTATTTATTTGTTTTATTCATCATGAATTGTGAGTAATCTATTATTTGTGAGATGGTGCTTGGTAGTAAGAACATTAAGTTGCTGAAAATGCATGTCTTCGAAGAGTACCTACTGTAATTGAGGAACTGTGCAATTATTATTAAGTGATGAAAATATACAGCAACAAAATAAGAACCGAGTCTGAGACAAATTGAGGATGTAAGAAAAGGCCTCTTGAAGGGTAGAAACATTTTAAGTTTTGTTCAGCACAATATCCTCTGCACCCAGCTTAGTAAATTTTAAAGGAAGGAAGGGAGGGAGGGAGGGAGGAAGGAAGGAAGGAAGGAAAGAAGGAAGGAAGGAAGGAAGGAACAGGAAAGAAAGAAGGAAAGAAAGAAGTGAGTGGATGTATGGTGTGCCACACAACTCTGAAAATAGACAATTGGAAAATACTTTTGGTTACTTGCTTGATAGCCATTCTTACTAAGTAAAAAAATGAAACACAAGGTTTGTGTAATTAATTAGTTCTTTTCTCTGAAAATGAGATTGATTTCATAGAAATGTTCTTTTGGAAATGAGATTATCTTTGGAAATTATAAACCCAAACTTTTTTACCCTTCAAATGACCACCATCAAATTACTTAGTACCAGAGAATGGTCTCTAAGGTACTTTTTGGTACGTTGCTGTATGTAAATTATTACAAGTTCATTGCATAAAGACTTCTTCTATCCTTTTTTGGAGGAAAGTTAATATGGTAAAGGGATAATCTGAGTAAATTGTTCAGAAGTCTTTTTACTGCTTAACTATATTAAGTTTTTGCCTGAAAACTCCTTTGATATGTTTAACATTGACAGTTAAAAAAAAATATTCAGTTTGGCGGGGGTTGGTTTACAGATGCCTTTTACTCTTCAATTGCTGTTTATCTTATTTCCTGGGCTACATTTACATTATAACCTGGAGTGACAGAAATCACTTTGGCAATCGTAGCTGTCATTGTGGGGAGATTATATTATGAGGTGTAAGACATAATATGAATAAAAACAGTTAGTTTTCTTTAACACAAGGCTCTCAAAACAGGAAAAACTACTGTATTGAGATTCTTATGGGGACTTCCATGGTGGCTCAGTGGTTAAGAATCCGCCTGCCGATGTGGGGGGCATGGGTTCGAGCCCTGGTCCGGGAAGATCCGACATGCCATGGAGCAGCTAAGCCTATGTGCCACAACTACTGAGCCTGTGCTCTAGAGCCCGCAGGCCACAACTACTGAGCCCACATGCTACAACTACTGAAGCCCACGTGCCTAGAACCCGTGCTCCACAACAAGAGAAGCCACTGTGAAGCCTGCACACTACAACGAAGAATAGCCCCTGCTCGCCACAGAGAAAGCCCGCGCACAGCAACAAAGACCCAACGCAGCCAAAAATAAATAAATAAATTTATAAGAAAAAGATAGATTCTTATGAAGCTTTAAGCATAATTATTTTCTTAAATCAAACTTTAATTTCTTTTCCTAGCAAGAATTTTGTCTTTTACATTGAACAGAGGATACTGAGAAAGATTACAGATATTGAATACATATGTAATTGTATGAATTCTGAGGACACAAAATTTATTTGAAAGTTTATTTTAAAAACAGCAAGTAAATGGCATTTCTATGGTAAAATAATGTTCTATCATTTGCACTTGACTTAAAAAATAGAATACACATATATATATGCAGATCTTTTTTTTAAGTTATAAAATTAGATCTCTCTAAAGAACTTGAGAGATATAGAATAGCACATAGAAGAAAAATGTAAATGACCCAAAAGTCTACCACATTAATAACCACCCTTTCTATATGAGAATTTCTTTCTGTTTTCTTTTTTTTTTTAGTCTGTCTTCCTTGTGAATACATGCACAGCACTTTTTTCTTTTTAAAGCTAGTTGCTATGAGATACTTCTACTTATGTCTACAGTATAGAAAGCTGGAAAGAGTATTGCTTCTTCCCAATCAAAACAGATAAACTACAAAATGAAACTTTTCTGGAACCCATTAGAGAACTGGAGTTATGGAGTGTCCAAATACCTGGAAATCCAAGTTGAGACTAGCCCCTCTCAGGAGAGAGTGACAGGATGCCCTGACCTCCCTCATTTGTGACAGAGCAAAGAAGAAAGGCATAGCTATCACACAGGTGAGAAAGAGGAAATCAACTAAAGAGTTAATGGATCAGTAATATCTTAGTTGGAGCTAAGATCTAGGAGGAATTTAACTCACTCATATGGCCTTTTCCATGGACCTCCACTGAGTGCTCATGAGAAAGACTGGGAGCTGGGTAAAAGATCAGAGAAAGCCATCAGTGATGTTACAGGCATAGAGGATGGGATCCGCCACTGCTCTGAGAAAGGCATGAAGGCCCCCCCGCCGCCTCCAGTTTGGACCCTTCACTCATGTAGACCAAAAACTTTGTGACACTGGGGGATGGGCAGCAAACTCTTTCTGCAGAACACAGGTAAAGAAGACCAATTGTTAAAACCGTGGCGAAGGTAAAAGAAAAAAAGCCTTTCAACTCTTGGGAGAAGGACAGAAAATAGTCCTGGGCTTAGGGTCTTATACCAGTAGTACCATTAGAGGTCTTCTAATACTGGAAGAGGACAGAAAATTTCTGCACTAGACCCACCACATATACAAGGCAGAGTTTGGCTGCCACTGGAAGGAAGGACAAGGATGTTGAGCAAGCTCCATCCCTTAACATCAGGACACATGACCAGTCTAAAACTGAAGCTGGCCAGGACAGCAGAGTAAGTCCTTTGATCTCCACTAATAGTCCAGTAAGAACTAAGTAACAAGTGGTAGCACCACTAGGTGATGGGCAAGAATGTAGGGAAAGAGAGATCAATTCTGTATTGTAGGCATGTAGGTATAGCTGAAAAATGTGGATGATGCAGAAACCTTTTGAAAAACTTGAAAAACCTTCTGGGACCCCAGTAATCACACATAGGCCCATGCTATCATTAGAAGAAATTGAAATCTATGAAGCACTGAAGGTAATCATAGCAACAGTAGAACCCAAACCCAGTTCAACTACTTATACTAATGGCCCAACAGAAGGAGAGAGATATAGGAGCACCTCAATATGTGAGGCAAATGCTGACACCCATAAAAGAAGAAATTGACAGTAACACAATAGTAGTGGGGGACTTCAACACCACACTTACATCAATGGACAGATCATCCAGACAGAAAATCAATACAGAAACAGATCTTACGTGACACATTAGATGGACTTAATTGATATTTATAGAGCATTCCATCTGAAAGCAGCAGAATACACATTCTTTTTAAGTACACATGGAAAATTCTCCAGGATAGACCACGTGCTGGGCCATAAAGCAAGCCTTGTGAAATTTAAGAAAATTGAAATCATATCAAGCATGTTCTCTGACCATAACGCTATGAGATTAGAAATCAACTACAAGAAAAAAAACTGTAAAAAACACAAACACGTGAAGCCTAAACAATATGCTACTAAGTAGCCAATGGATCACTGGAAAAATCAAAGAGGAAATCAAAAAATACCTAGAGACAAATGAAAATGAAAACAAGACAATCCAAAACCTATGGGACGCAGCAAAAGCAGTTCTAAGAGGTAAGATGATAGCAATACTATCTTACCTCATAAAACAAGACAAATCCCAAATAAACAACCTGGTCTTAAATCTAAAACAATTACAGAAAGAAGAACAAACAAAACTCAAAGTTAGCAGAAGGAAAGAAATCATAAAGATCAGAGCATAAATAAATGAAATAGAGATGAAGGAAACAACAGAAAAGATCAATGAAACTAAAAGCCGGTTCTTTCAAAACATAAATAAAATTGATAAACCTTTATAGCCAGACTCATCAGGAAAAAAAGGGAGAGGGCTGAAATCAATAAAATTAGAAATGAGAAAAGGAGAAGTTACAACTGACACCACTGAAATACAAAGGATCATCAGAGACTACTACAGGCAACTGTATGCCAACGAAACGGACAACCTAGAAGAAATGGACAAACTCTTAGAAAGGTACAGTCTCCCAAAACTGAACCAGGAAGAAATAGAGAACATGAACAGACCAACCAAGCAATGAAATTGAAACTGTGATTAAAAAACTCTTGACAAACAAAAGTCCAGGACCAGATGGCTTCAGAGGAGAATTCTGTCAAACATTGAGAGAAGAGTTAACATCTATCCTTCTGAAACTGTTTCAGAAAATTGCAGAGGAAGGAACACTTCCAAGCTCATTCTGTGAGTCCACCATCACCCTGATACCAAAACCAGACAAAAATAGCACCACAAAGAAGAGAAAATTACAGGCCAATATCATTGATGAACATAGATGCAAAAATCCTGAACAAAATACTAGCAGTCCAAGTCCAACAATACATTAAAAGGCTCATACAGCATGATCAAGTGGGACTTATCCCAGGGATGCCAGGATTTCTCAGTATCCACATATCAATCAATGTGATACAGCACATTAACAAATTGACGAATAAAACCCATGTGATCATCTCAATAGATGCAGAAAAAGCTTTTGACAAAATTCATCAACCATTTATGAAAAAAACTTTCCAGAAAGTGGAGATAGAGGGAACCTACCTCAACATAATAAAGGGCATATATGACAAACCCACAGCTAACATCATACTCAATGGTGAAAACTGAAAGCATTTCTTCTAAGATCAGGAACAAGACAAGGATGTCTACTCTCAACACTTTTATTCAACAAGTTTTGGAAGTCTTAGCCATAGCAATCAGAGAAGAAAAAGAAATAAAAGGAATCCAAATTGGAAAAGAAGTAAAACTGTCACTATTTGCAGATGACATGGTACTATACATACAGAATCCTAAAGATGCTACCAGAAAACTACTAGAGCTCTCAGTGAATTCGGTAAAGTTGCAGGATACAAAATTAACATACATAAATCAGTTGCATTTCTATACGTTAACAATGAAATATCAGAGAAATTAAGGAAACGATGCCATTTACCATCGCATCAGAAAGAATAAAATACCTAGGAATAAACCTACATAAGGAGGCAAAAGACCTTTATTCCAAAAACTATAATATGCTGATGAAAGAAATAGAAGATGACACAAACAGCTGGAAAGATATACCATGTTCTTGGGTTAGAAGAATCAATATTATGCAAAGGACTATACTATCCAAGGTAATTTACATATTCAATGCAATTCCTATCAAATTACCTATGTCATTTTCGCAGATCTAGAACAAAAAATCTTAAAATTTGTATGGAAACACAAAAGACCCTGAATAGCCAAAACAATCTTGAGAAAGGAAAATGGAGCTGGAGGAATGAGGCCCCCTGACTTTAGACTATACTATAAAGCTACAGTAATCAAATCAGTATGGTACTGGCACAAAGCCAGACTTATAGATCAGTGGAACAGGATAGAAGGCCAAGAAATAAACCCACACACCTATGGCCAATTAATCTACGACAAAGGCGGCAAGATTATACAATGGAGGAAAGACAGTCTCTTCAATAAATGGTGCTGGAAAAACTGGACAGCTACATGTAAAAAAAAAATAAAATTAGAATATTCTTTAACACCATGCACAAAAATAAACTCAAAATGGATAAAAGACCTAAATGTAAGACTGGATACTATAAAACACTTAGAGGAAAACATAGGCAGGATACTCTTTGACATAAATCACAGAAATATCTTTTTGGATTCACCTCCTAGAGTAATGAAAATAACAAAAATAAATAAATGGGACCTAATTAAACTTAAAGACTTTTGCATAGTAAATAAACCATAAAACGAAAAGACAACCCACAGAATGGGAGAAAATATTTGCAAATGATGCAACTGACATGGGATTAACTTCCAAAATATACAAACAGTTCATGCAGCTCAATATCAAAAAAACCACCTCATCAAAAAATGGGCAGAAAGGGCTTCCCTGGTGGCACAGTGGTTGAGAATCTGCCTGCTAATGCAGAAGACATGGGTTTGAGCCCTGGTCTGGGAGGATCCCACATGCCATGGAGCGGCTAGGCCCGTGAGCCACAACTACTGAGCCTGTGCGTCTGGAGCCTGTGCTCCGCAACGGGAGAGGCCGCGATAGTGAGAGGCCCACGTACTGCGATGAAGAGTGGCCCCCGCTTGCCACAACTAGAGAAAGCCCTCACACAGAAACGAAGACCCAACACAGCAAAAATAAATTAATTAATTTAAAAAAAAAATGGACAGAAGATCTAAATAGACATTTCTCCAAAGAAGACATACAAAGAAGACATACAGATGGCTGAAAAGCAGATGAAAAGATGCTTAACATCACTAATTATTAGAGAAATGCAAATCAAATCTACAAGGAGATATCACCTCACACTGGTTAGAAAGACCATCATCAAAAAGTCTACAAACAACAAATGCTAGAGAGGGTGTGGAGAAAAGGGAACCCTCCTACATTGTTGGTGGGAATGTACATTGATACAGCCATTGTGGAGAACAGTATGGAGATTCCCAAAAAATCTTAGAAGAGAGTTACCATATGACCCAGCAATCCCACTCCTGGGCATATATCTAGAGAAAACCATACTTTGAAAAGGTTCATGTACCCCAGTGTTCATTGCAGCACTATTTACAGTAGCCAAGACATAGTAGCAACCTAAATGTTGTTCATCTACAGAGATGTGGATAGAGAAGATGTGGTACATATGGAATATTACTCAGCCATAAAAAAAATAATGAAATAATGCTATTTGCAGCAACATGGATGGACCTAGAGATTATGAAGTGAGACAGAGAAAGGCAAATATCATATGATATCATTTGTATGTGGAATCTAAAAAGCGATTCAGATGAACTTATTTACAAAACAGAAAAAGACTCACAGGCTTAAAAAACAAAGTTATGGTTACCAGAGGGGGAAGGTGGGGGGCAGGAGGGAGAAATTAGGCAGCTGGGATTAACATATACACACTACTATATATAAAATAGATAATCAATAAGGACCTACTGTATAGCACAGGGAACTCTAGTCAATACAGTGTAATAGTCTATAGGGTAAAGGAATCCGGAAAAGAATAGATACACATATATGTATAATTAAATCACTTTGCTGTACACCTGAAACTAACACAACATTGTAAATCAATTATATTGCAATAAAAAATAAAGTGAGAATGATGCTGCCCTGGTGGGCCCCTACCCCTCCCTTCATGTGTGTTAACAATGGAGCTTCTATTATCAAACTTCGGCTTCATCCTGTGCACACACCTGGTTGCAGCTCGGACCACACTCTAGCCCCTTTGGGTATCTCTGTGCAGCCTACTCCAGTCCTCTTCCTGGGTCTCTCTGTTAAATCTGGATATTCAACACCCAGGCATCGCACACACGTGCTGGTGTGTGCACATCTCTTTTGGGGAGTGCAGGGAGGTGGCCGGGACCACCTGTCATGGTCTCTCTATGTTTTACCTGCTGCCAGCTGGCTGCTACACTCTTCTCTGAGCCTATATCATGCCCTTTCTGTTCCTGCTGATCTCCCAGCTGGTGAAGGGGGTGTCCCAGGTGAGGAAACCTTTGCCATTTTACAGCTTCCTTCCAGAGATGCACGTTCCTTTTTTCCCTTTCCTCCTACCCTGTTAACGTTACGTGGTCATCTTTCTTGTAGTTTTGATTGCAAGAGATCTTTTGCCAGAGTTCAGCAGATATTCTGTGAGAACTGTTCCACATGTCAATGTATTTTTGATGTATTTATGGGAGGAGGTGAGCTCTACATCCTTTTATTCCACCATCTTGATCTCCTTTCCCAATCATATATGAATTTTATTCTTCAGTTTGTTAATGTGTTATATCACGCTGAGTAATTTGCAGATGTTGAGGTAACCTTGCATCTCTGGGGTAAATATCACTTGATGATGGAGTATGATCGTTTTAATATATTATTGAATTCAGTTTGCTAATAATTTGATGAATATATTTGGATTTGTGTTCATCAGTGAAATTAACCTGTAATTTTGTGGGGGGTGTTTTGTGGTGTCTATGTCTTGTTTCGGTATCAGGGTTATGCTGTCCTCATAGAATGATTTAGGAAGTGTTTCTTCCTTTTCAATTTTTTTTTACTAGTTAGAGAAGGATAGGTGTTAATTCTTTTAAAATGTTTGTTATAGTTTATCTGTGAAGCCATCTGGTTCTGCACTTGTGTTTGTAGGGGGCTTTCTTTAAATAATTGATTCAGTTTCTTTATTTGTAATCAGTCTGTTCGTATTTCTATTTATTCTTGATTCACTCTTGGGAGATTGTACATTTCTAGGAATCTGTCCATTTCTTTCAAGTTGTTCATTTTATTGCTGTGTAAGTTTTTGTAGTAGTCTCTTATGATCCTCTTAATTTCTGTGGTGTTGGTTGTAAGATTCCCTCTTTCATTTCTGATTTTATTTATTTGTGCCTTCTCACCTTTTATTCTAATGAATCTGGCTGATGGTGTATTGTCTTTTCAAAGGAGCAACTCTTAAGTTTTATTGATTGTTTTTTAGTGTCTATTTTATTTATTTCTGCTCTAATCTTTATTATTTATTTCCTTCTGCTTACTTTGGGTTTTATTTATTCATCTTTTTCTGGTTTCTTTAGGTGTAAGGTTAGGTTGCTTATTTGAAATTTTTCTTATTTCATGAGATAAGCTTTCATTGCTATAAACTTCCCTCTTAGAGCTGTTTTTACTGCATCCAATAGATTTTTGATTGTTTTGGTTTTGTTTCTGTTTGTTTCTAGGTATTTTTAAATTTCTTTCCTCATTTATTCGGTGATCCATTGAATTTTTAGTAGCATATGGTTTAGTCTCTAGGTGTTTGTGTTCTCTTGCAGTTTTTTTCTTGTACTTGATTTCTAGTCTCATACCATTGTTATCAGAACAGATTCTTGACATGATTTCAGTCTTCTTAAATTTATTGAGACTTGTTTTGTGGCTTAGCATGTGATTTATCTTAGAGAATGTTTCATGTGCAATTGACAAGAATGTGTATTCTCCTTTTGGATGGAATGTTCTAAATATATCTATAAAGTACAACTGATCTAATGTGTTGTTTAAAGTAAGTGGTTCCTTATTGATTTTGTCTTGATGATCTGTCCGTTGATGTAAGTGGAGTGTTCATGTCCCCTATTATTATTATTGCTTAATATTTGCTTTATGTATTTATATGCACCTACATTGCATGCATATGTATTGAGAATTTTAAAATCTTGCAAGATTGACCCCTTTGTCATTATATAATGTTCTTTGTTTTTTGTTACCATCTTTATTTTACAGTCTCTCCTGTCTGATCTCTGTTGCTACCCCAGTTTTCATTTCTGTTTGCAGAGAATATGTTTTCCATTCTCTCATTTTCATTGTGTGTGTGTCTTTAGCTCTGAAGTTAACCTCTCATAGGTGCCATATATATGCACCTTGCTTTTTTTTTTTCACATCTTTATTGGAGTATAATTGCTTTACAATGGTGTGTTAGTTTCTGATTTATAACAAAGTGAATCAGTTATACATATACATATGTTCCCATATCTCTTCCCTCTTGCATCTCCCTCCCTCACACCCTCCCTATCCCACCCCTCTAGGTGGTCACAAAGCACCTAGCTGATCTCCCTGTGCTATGTGGCTACTTTCCACTAGCTATCTATTTTAAGTTTGATAGTGTAAATATGTCCATGCCACTCTCTCACTTTGTCACAACTTCCCCTCCCCCCCCCATATCCTCAAGTCCATGCTCTAGTACGTCTGTGTCTTTATTCTCGTCTTACCCCTAGGTTCTTCATGACTTTTCTTTTTTTTCTTAGATTCCATATATATGTGTTAGCATACAGTATTTATTTTTCTCTTTCTGACTTACTTCACTCTGTATGACAGACTCTAGGTCCATCCACCTCACTACAGATAACTCAATTTCATTTCTTTCTGTGGCTGAGTAATAATCCATTGTATATAGGTGCCACATCTTCTTTATCCATTCATCTGTTGATGGACACTTAGGTTGCTTCCATGTCCTGGCTATTGGAAATAGAGCTGCAATGAACATTTTGGTACATGACTCTTTTTGAATTATGGTTTTCTCAGGGTATATGCCCAGTAGTGGGATTGCTGGGTCGTATGGTAGTTCTATTTTTAGTTTTTTAAGGAACCTCCATACTGTTCTCCATGGTGGCTGTATCAATTTACATTCCCACCAACAGTGCAAGAGGGTTCCCTTTTCTCCACACCCTCTCCAGCATTTATTATTTGTAGATTTATTGATCATGGCCATTCTGACTGGTGTGGGATGATATCTCATTGTAGTTTTGATTTGCATTTCTCTAATGATTAATGATATTGAGCATTCCTTCATGTGTTTGTTGGCACTCTGTATATCTTTGGAGAAATGTCTATTTAGATCTTCTGCCCATGTTTGGATTGGGTTGTTTGTTTTTTTGTTATTGAGCTGTATGAGCTGCTTGTAAGTTATGGAGATCAATCCTTTGTCAGTTGCTTCATTTGCAAATATTTTCTCCCATTCTGAGGGTTGTCTTTTGGTCTTGCTTATGGTTTCCTTTGCTGTGCAAAAGCTTTTAAGTTTCATTAGGTCCCACTTGTTTATTTTTGTTTTTATTTCCATTTCTCTAGGAGGTGGGTCAAAAAGGATCTTGCTGTGATTTATGTCATAGAGTGTTCTGCCTATGGTTTCCTCTAAGAGTTTGGTAGTGTCTGGCCTTATATTTAGGTCTTTAATCCATTTTGAGTGTATTTTTGTGTATGGTGTTAGGGAGTGTTCTAAATTTCATACTTTTACATGTACCTGTCCAGTTTTCCCAGCACCACTTATTGAAGAGGCTGTCTTTTCTCCACTGTATATCCTTGCCTCCTTTATCAATGATAAAATGACCATATGTGTGTGGGTTTATCTCTGAGCTTTCTATCCTGTTCCATTGATCTATATTTCTGTTTTTGTGCTAATACTGTCTTGATTACTTGATTACTGTAGCTTTGTAGTATAGTCTGAAGTCAGGGAGCCTGATTCCTCCAGCTCCATTCTTTGTTCGCAAGATTGCTTTAGCTATTCGGGGTCTTTTGTGTTTCCATACAAATTGTGAAATTTTTTGTTCTAGTTCTGTGAAAAATGCCAGTGGTAGTTTGATAGGGATTGCACTGAATCTGTAGATTGCTTTGGGTAGTAGAGTCATTTTCACCATGTTGATTCTTCCAATCCAAGAGCATGGTATATCTCTCCATCTATTTGTATCATCTTTAATTTCTTTCATCAGTGTCTTATAATTTTCTGTATACAGGTCTTTTGTCTCCTTAGGTAGGTTTATTCCTAGATATTTTATTCTTTTGTTGCAATGGTAAATGGAAGTGTTTTCTTAATTTCACTTTCAGATTTTTCATCATTAGTGTATAAGAATGCAAGAGATTTCTGTGCATTAATTGTGTATCCTGCTACTTTATCAAATTCATTGATTAGCTCTAGTAGTTTTCTGGTAGCATCTTTAGGATTCTCTATGTATAGTATTATGTCATCTGCAAACACTGACAGCTTTACTTCTTTTCCAATTTGGATTCCTTTTATTTCTTTTCTTCTCTGATTGCTGTGGCTAAAACTTCCAAAACTATGTTGAATAAGAATGGTGAGAGTGGGCAACCTTGTCTTGTTCCTGATCTTAGTGGGAATGGTTTCAGTTTTTCACCATTGAGGATGATGTTGGCTGTGGGTTTGTCATATATGGCCTTTATTATGTTGAGGAAAGTTCCCTCTATGCCTACTTTCTGCAGGGTTTTTATCATAAATGGCTGTTGAATTTTGTCGAAAGCTTTCTCTGCATCTATTGAGATGATCCTATGGTTTTTCTCCTTCAATTTGTTAATATGGTGTATCACGTTGATTGATTTGCGTATATTGAAGAATCCTTGCATTCCTGGAATAAACCCCACTTGATCATGGTGTATGATCCTTTTAATGTGCTGTTGGATTCTGTTTGCTAGTATTTTGTTGAGGATTTTTGCAGCTATGTTCATCAGTGATATTGGCATGTAGTTTTCTTCCTTTGTGACATCTTTGTCTGGTTTTGGTATCAGGGTGATGGAGGCCTCTTAGAATGGGTTTGGGAGTGTTCTACCTCTGCTATATTTTGGAAGAGTTTGAGAAGGATAGGTGTTAGCTCTTCTCTAAGTGTTTGATAGAATTCGCCTGTGAAGCCATCTGGTCCTGGGCTTTTGTTCATTGGAAGATTTTTAATCACAGTTTCAATTTCAGTACTTGTGATTGGTCTGTTCATATTTTCTATTTCTTCCTGGTTCAGTCTTGGCAGGTTGTACATTTCTAAGAATTTGTCCATTTGTTCCAGGTTGTCCATTTTATTGGCATAGAGTTGCTTGTAGTAATCTCTCATGATCCTTTGTATTTCTGCAGTGTCAGTTGTTACTTCTCCGTTTTCGTATCTAATTCTATTGATTTGAGTCTTCTCCCTTTTTTTCATGATTAGTCTGGCTAATGGTTCATCAACTTTGTTTATCTTCTCAAAGAAACAGATTTTAGTTTTATTGATCTTTGCTATCATTTCCTTCATTTCTTTTTCATTTATTTCTGATCTGATCTTTATGATTTCTTTGCTTCTGCTACCTTTGGGTGTTCTTTTGTTCTTCTTTCTCTAATTGCTTTAGATATAAGGTTAGGTTGTTTATTTCCTGTTTCTAAAGGTAGGATTGTATTGCTGTAAACTTCCCTCTTAGTACTGCTTTTGCTTCATCCCATAGGTTTTGGGTCATCATGTCTCCATTGTCATTTGTTTCTAGGTATTTTTTGATTTCCTCTTTGATTTCTTCATTGATCACTTGCTTTCTTTTTAAATCCATTAATTCACTCTGTGTTTTTTTATTGGTAAGTTTAGTTCATTTACATTTATGGTATTTAGTGGTAGGTTTGTATTCATTGTGTTTTTTTTGGTTTTCTGTTTGTTTTTATAGTTTTTTTATTGTTGTTGTTTCTTCCTTCTTTTGCTCTTTTGCCTGTGATTTGATGAGTAGTGTTAGTGTTATGTTTGGATTCATTTATATTTTTTTGCCTGTGTGTCTATCATAGGTTTTTGGTTTGTAGTTTCCATGAGATTCATATGTGACTACACACACACACACACACACACACACACACACACACACACACACGATTATTTTAAATTGAACGTCTCTTACCTTTGAATGCATTCTAATAACCCTTCATTTTTCCTCTCCTCTACATTTAATGTTTCTGGCATCATATTTTGTATCTTTTTGTTTTGTGTATCCATTCACTACTTACTGTGTATATAGATGATATTTACTACTTTTGTCTCTTAATCTTTCTATGAGCTTTATAAGTGATTGATCTACTGAATTTACTGTATGTATGCCTTTATTAATGAGAGTTTTTCTTTAATAATTTTCATGTTTCTAATTGTGGTCTTTTCTTTCCTGCTTAAAGAAGTCCCTTTACTGTTTCTCCTAAAGCAATTTTAATGGTCCTGAAGTCTTTTATCTTTTGCTTATCTATGAAACTCTTCATTTCTCCTTCAAATCTGAATTATAGCCTTGCCAGGTACAGTATTCTTTGTTGTAGTTTTTTTCATTTCAGCACTTTGAATATATCATCACTCCCTTCTGGCTTGCAAAGTTTCTGCTAAAAATATCAGCTTATGGTCTTTTACTAATTCTCTTGTAATAACTAGTTGCTTTTCTCTTGCTGCTTTTAATAATGTCTCTTTAACTTTTCCCATTTTAATTATAATGTGTCTTGGTGTGGTCCTCTTTAAGTTCATCTTTTTTGAGACTCTCTTTGTTTCCTGGATCTGGATTTAGGTTTCCTTTTCCAGGTTAGGGAAATTTTCAGCTATTATTTCTTGAAATAAATTCTGTGCCTTTTTCTATCTCTCTTTCCACTCTGGGACCCCGATAATGCAAATGTTAGTATGCTTTATTTGTCCTGATGTCTCTTAAATTATGCTCAATTTTTTTTTTATTTTTTTGTGGTATGCGGACCTCTCACTGCTGTGGCCTCTCCTGTTGCGGAACACAGGTCTGGATGTGCAGGCTCAGCGGCCATGGCTCACGGGCCCAGCCACTCTGCGGCATATGGGATCCTCCTGGACCAGGGCACGAACCCGCATCCCCTGCCTCAGCAGGCGGACTCTCAACCACTGCGCCACCATACATAATTTAGGGAAGCCCTAAATTATACTCAATTTTTGCGAATTCTTCTTTCTTTTTTTCCTATTCATTTTGAGTGCTATTACTTTCTTCCAGTTCATTGGTTTGTTCTTCTGTATTATCTAATTTACTGTTGATTCCTTGCACTGTATTTCTTATTTCAGTTATTTTATTCTTCAGTTGTTCATATATTTTTTTAACTCTTCATTAAATCTATAACTGTGTTCATCCATTCTCCTTCAGTGTTCGTTTAGCATTTTTATGACCATTACCTTGTAGTCCTTATTGTGTAGATTGCTTGAGATAAGCACTTTGCTTTTTTTTGTTCTTTTGAGGTTTTGTCTTGTTCTTTTCTTTGGAACACATTACTGTGCCTCCTCAATTTGTCTTATTATCTGTTTATTTTTATACATTAGGTGGGTTGGTTACATTCCCAATCTTATAGTGGCCTCACGTAGGGCACTTCCTATGGGGCCCAACAGCACACTCCCATGTGGTCACTTGAGATATATGCTCTAGGGCGGCCCCCTGTGTGGACTAAGTGGACCCTTCTTTTGCAGCTGACTGCAGTGGGTACTCTGTCAGGAAAGGCTGACCCCTGGCACAGTTGGCTGCTAGGCCCTGACTTGTCTAGTGGCTGCTGGCTTGTGATGGACTATGCTAGGTTCTGGCAATGCTAGCTGTATGGCCTGGGATCTTACAGGGCTGGTGCTGACCTATTGGTAGCCAGGCCTGGTTCCTGGTGTCAGTGGCTGCTCAGCTTAAGCGTCTCGGGACTAACGCCAGCCTACTGGTTGGTGGAGTGGCATCCTGAGGCAGCTGGCTGTTCGGCCCCAGGGGTCCCTAGACTGGTGGGCTGGTGGGTGGGGTAGTGTCTCAGTGCAGCTGTCTTGAGGACTCCATGACCCGTGGGCTGGTGCTGCTTTGATGTTGGGCATAAGCCCCCATGGATAATAGGTAAGAGGGAGGAGTCCAAAATGGTGCTTGCCAGTACCAATGTATTTGTGGTACAACATGCTTCCAAATATGGCTCCTGCCAGTGTCTCAGTTCCCAGAGGGAGTCCCAGTTGCCTCCTTCCTCTTTGGGAGATTCTCTAAGATCAGCAAGTATGTCTGACTAGCTTCCTTTCAAATCTCTGCCTCTTCACTGGGCCTTGGAGCATGAGAGACTTTGTGTGTGCCATTTAAGAGTGAAGTCTCTGTTTTCTATAGCCCTCTAGCTCTCCCATACACAAGCCTCACTGGCCTTAAATGAGACATTCTGGGGAATCATATTGTAAGTGCAGGACCCCCAGACTTGGGAGCCCAATGTGGGGCTCAGACCCTTTGCCTCTTTGAGACATCCTCTGCACTTGTGATTATTTTCTGATTTGTGGGTTGCCTCCCTGTGGTTGTGTGTCTTGACTATACCAAGTCTCTGTCCCTCCTACCTGTCTCACTGTGGTTTCTTCTTTATATATCTTTAGTTGTGGCAGATCTTTTCTGTTAGTCTTTAGGTAGTTCTCATAGATAGTTGCTTTATATATAGTTATAATTTTGTTGGGCTTTTGTGAGGATGTATCCTCAGGGTCTCCCCACTCTACCATCTTGGCCCCTCTATTCTTTTTGATACTATTCTAAATGATATTGTTTTCTTAAGTTTCTTTTTTATATAGTTTCTTGTTAGTGAGTAAAATCTCAACAGACTTTTGTATATTGATTTTGTATCATTCATCTCTACTGCACTTGTTTATTATTTCTGATATTGTTTTGGTGGAATCTTTAAGGTTTTCTATATACAAGATCATGTTATCTGCAAACAAAGAGAACTTTTTCCTTTCTCTGTTGCATACCTTTTATTTATTATTCTTGTCTAATTGCTCTGGCTAGGACTTCTAAATTCTGGCTAATGACTCTGGCTAGGACTTCTGAATAGAAGTGGTAAGAGTGCACACCTTTGTCTTTTTTCTGGTCTTAGAAGACAATATTTCAGCTTTTCTTTGTTGAATGTGTTGTTAGCTGTGAGCTTGTCATATACGGCCTTTATCACGTTGAGGTATGTTCTTCTGTATCTAATGTTTTAAGAGTTTTTACCTTGCAAGTTTGTTGAATTTTGTCAAATACTTTTTCTGCATCTATTTAGATGGTACTAGGATTAAAAAATATTTTAAATTTTAATGTTAATTTTCCAATTTTCCTTTTGTTATTTCTCATTTCATACCATTGTGGCTGGAAAAGAGACTTAAGATTTCAGTCTTCTTAAATTTCTTAAAACTTGTTTTGTGGCCCAACATATAATATATCCTGGACATTGTTTCTTCTGTGCTTTAGAAGGATATGTGTTCTGCTGCTGTTGGTTTAAATGTTCTGTGTATGTCTGTGAACTTTATTTGATCTTTAGTGTCATTAATGTCAACTACTTTCTTACCGATTTTCTATCTTGATTATCTATTGATTAAAGTAAAATATTGAAGTCCTGTACCATTAATATAATGCTGTTTATTTTTCCCTACGTTCTTTTAGTATTTGCTTTATATATTAGGTGCTCCAATGTTGGGTGCTTAAATATGTACAGTTCTTATATCCCCTTGATTAATTAATCTCTTTATCATTAATTAGTGATCTTCTTTGTCTCTTGTGACCGATTGTGAGTAAAAGTGTATATTGTTCTATGTAAGTATAGTGATTCCTGCTCTCTTTTGGTTACCGTTCACATGGAGTATGTCTTTCTGTCCCTTCACTTCAGCGTATATGTGTTGTTAAAAATAAGGAAAGTCTTTTGTAGGCAGCATATTGTTGAATCCTGTTTTTTTATCCATTAGCAATGATGTGTAATTAGGTTGGAGAATCTAATCCATCTACATTTAAAGTAATTATTGATAGAGAAGAAGTAATTATTGCCATTTTGTTAATTGTTTTCTCATTGTTTTGTATTTTCTTTATTCCTTTCTTGCTGTCTTCCTTGTAGGTTTGTTGAAGTATGCTTTGATTCCTTTTCTTTAACATTAGTTTGGCTTCTTGAGGTATTTTTGTTTGTTTGTTTTTACTGTGAGGTTTATATAAGGCATCTTAAAAAGTCTCTTTTAAGCTGTTAACAACTTAGCTTCAGTTGAATCCAATAACTCTACCCCTTTTCTCCCCCCGCAACACATTTTGTGCTACTGATACCATTCTGTATATTTTTTGGTAATATGTATCCATTAACAGACTGTTGTACATATAATAATTTTTAATATTTTTGTCTCTTAACTTTTACAGTAGATTTCAAACTGACTTATGTACCATCATTACAGTGTTATGCTCTTATGAATTTGTGTATTTGCTTTTACCAGTGTGTTTTATACATTCATACATTTTCATGTTGTTACTTTGCCTTTTAAAATTTCAATTTGAAGAACTCCCTTTAGCATTTCATATAAGATATGTGTAGTGGTGATGAAAATCCTCCACTTCTGTTTGGGAAAATATTTAGCTTTCCTTTTTTTCTTAAGGACAGCTTTGATGCATATACCATTTTGGTTTGGCTGTTTTTTTCTTTAAGTTCTTCGAGTATATCATCCCACTGCTTCCTTAGCTGCAGTGTTGCACGTATTCTCTTGCTTCTTTCAGTATTCTCTTTTTGTCTTTGACTTTTGATAATTTCATTATAATACTTTTGGCTGTAATCTTCCTTTGGTTGATCTTGCTTGAGGTCCTTTAAGATTTCTGTATCTGTATGTCCATATTCTTGCCAAAATTTGGGAGGTTTTCAGCTATAATTTCTTTCTTTTTTTTTTTTAACATCTTTATTGGAGTATAACTGCTTTACAATGGTGTGTTAGTTTCTGCTTTATAACAAAGTGAATCAGCTATACATATACATGTATCCCCATATCTCCTCTCTCTTGCATCTCCCTCTCACCCTCCCTACCCCACCCCTCTAGGTGGTCACAGAGCACCAAGCTGATCTCCCTGTGCTATGTGGCTGCTTTCCAGTAGCTATCTGTTTCACATTTGGTAGCATTTATAACTCCATGCCACTCTCTCACTTCGTCCCAGCTTACCCTTCCAACTCCCCATGTCCTCAAGTCCATTCTCTATGTCTGTGTCTTTTCCTGTATTGCCCTAGGTTCTTCAGAGCCACTTTTTTTTTTTTTTAGATTCCATATATATGTGTTAGCATACGGTATTTATTTTTCACTTTTTGACTTACTTCACTATCTATGACAGACTCTAGGTCCATCCACCTCACTACAAATAACTCAATTTCGTTTCTTTTTATGGCTGAGTAATATTCCATTGTATATATGTGCCACATCTTCTGTATCCATTCATCTGTTGATGGACACTTAGGTTGCTTCCATGTCCTGGCTCTTGTAAATAATGCTGCAATAAACATTGTGGTACATGACTCTTTTTGAATTACGGTTTTCTCAGGGTATATGCCCAGGAGTGGGGTTTCTGGGGCAGTTCTATTTTTAATTTTTTACGGAACCTCCATAGTGGCTGTATCAATTTACATTCCCACCAACAGTGCAAGAGGGTTCCCTTTTCTCCACACCCTCTCCAGCATTTATTGTTTGTAGATTTTTGATGATGGCCATTCTGACTGGTGTGAAGTGATACCTCATTGTAGTTTTGATTTGCATTTCTCTAATGGTTAGTGATGTTGAGCATCCTTTCATGTGTTTGTTAGCCATCTGTATATCTTCTTTGCAGAAATGTCTATTTAGGTCTTCTGCCCATTTTTGGATTAGGTTGTTTGATATTGAGCTGTATGAGCTGCTTGTAAATTTTGGAGACTAATCCACTGTAAGTTGCTTCATTTGCAAATATTTTCTGTCATTCTGAGGGTTGTCTTTTCGTCTTGTTTATCGTTTCCTTTGCTGTGCAAAAGGTTTTAAGTTTCATTAGGTCCCATTTATTTATTTTTCTTTTTATTTCCATTTCTCAAGGTGGTAGGTCAAAAAGGATCTTGCTGTGATTTATGTCATAGAGTGTTCTGCATTTGTTTCCTCTAAGAGTTTTATAGTGTCTAACCTTACATTTAGGTCTTTAATCCATTTTGAGTTTATTTTTGTATATGGTGTTAGGGAGTGTTCTAATTTCATTCTTTTACATGTAGCTGTCCTGTTTTCCCAGCAACACTTATTGAAGAGGCTGTCTTTTCTTCATTGTATATTCTTTGCTCCTTTATCATAGATAAGGTGACCGTATGTGCGTGGGTTTATCTCTGCGCTTTCTGTCCTGTTCCATTGATCTATATTTCTGTTTTTGTGCCTGTACCATACTGTCTTCATTACTGTAGGTTTGTCATATAGTCTGAATTCCTGGAGCGTGATTCCTCCAGCTCCATTTTTCTTTCTCAAGATTGCTTTGGTTATTTGGGATCTTCTGTGTTTCAATACAAATTGTGAAATTTTTTGTTTCAGTTCTGTGAAAAATGCTATTGGTAGTTTACTAGGGATTGCATTGAATCTGTAGATTGCCTTGGGTAGTTTAGTCATTTTCACAATGTCAATTCTTCCAATCCAAGAACATGGTATATCTCTCCATCTGTTTGTATCATCTTTAACTTCTTTCATCAGTGTCTTATATTTTTCTGCATACAGGTCTTTTGTGTCCTTAGGTATGTTTATTCCTAGGTATTTTATTCTTTTTCTTGCAAAGGTAAATGTGAGTGTTTCCTAAATTTCACTTTCAGATTTTTCATCATTAGTATATAGGAATGCAAGAGATTTCTGTGCATTAATTTTGTATCCTGCTACTTTAGCAGATTCATCCATTAGCTCTAGTAGTTTTCTGGTAGCATCTTTAGGATTCTTTATGATACTCATGTCATTTGCTAACAGTGCCAGCTTTGCTTCTTCTTTTCTGATTTGTATTCCTTTTATTTCTTTTTCTTCTCTGATTGCTGTGGCTAAAACTTCCAAAACTGTATTGAATAATAGTGGTGAGAGTGGACAACCTTGTCTTGTTCCTGATTTTACTGGAAATACTTTCAGTTTTTCACCACTGAGTATGATGTTGGCTGTGGGTTTGTCTTACATGGCCTTTATTATGTTAAGTTCCCTCTATGCTTACTTTCTGGAGGGTTTTTATCATAAATGGGTGTTGATTTTGTCAAAAACTTTTCCTACATCTATTGAGAGATCATATGGTTTTTCTCTTTCAATTTGTTAATATGGTTTATCACATTGACTGATTTACGTATATTGAAAAATCCTTGCATTCCCTGGTTAAACTCCACTTGGTCATGGTGTATGATCCTTTTAATATGCTGTTGGATTGTTTGCTAGTATTTTTTTGAGGATTTTTGCATCTGTGCATCAGTGATATTGCCTTGTAGTTTTCTTTCTTTGTGACATCTTTGTCTGGTTTTGTTATCAGGGTAATGGTGGACTCGTAGAACAAGTTTGGGAGTGTTCCTTCCTCTGCTCTATTTTGGAAGAGTTTGAGAAAGATAGGTTTTAGCTCTTTAAATGTTTGGTAAAAGTCACCTGTGAAGCTCTCTGTTCCTGGGCTTTTGTTTGTTGGAAGGTTTTTAATCACATTCTCAATTTCAGTGCTTGTCATTGGTCTGTGTATATTTTCTATTTCTTCCTGGTTCAGTCTCGGAAGGTTGTCCTTTTCTAAGAATTTGTCCATTTGTTCCAGGTTGTCCATTTTGTTAGCATGTAGTTGCTTGTAGTAATCTCTCATGATCCTTTGTATTTCTGCAGTGTCAGTTGCTACTTCTCCTTTTTCATTTCTAATTCTATTGATTTTAGTCTTCTCACCTTTTTTTCTTGATGAGACTGGCTAATGGTTTATCAATTTTGTTTATCTTCTCAAAGAACCAGCTTTTAGTTTTACTGAGCTTTGCTATTGTTTCCTTTATTTCTTTTTCATTTATTTCTGATCTGAACTTTATGATATCTTCTGCTAACTTTGGGGGTTTTTTGTTCTTATTTCTCTAATTGCTTTAGGCGTAAGGTTAACTTGTTTATTTGAGATGTTTCTTGTTTATTGAGGTAGGATTGTATTACTATAAACTTCCCTCTTAGAAGTGCTTTTGCTGCATCCCGTAGGTTTTTGGTTGTCGTGTTTTCATTGTCACTTGTTTCTAGGTATTTTTTGATTTCCTCTTTGATTTCTTCAGTGATCTCTTGGTTATTAAGTAGTATATTATTTAGCCTCCATGTGTTTGTAGTTTTTACAGATTTTTTCCTGTAATTGATATCTTGGCTCATAGCATGTGGTTGGAAAAGGTATTTGATACGATTTCAATTTTCTTAACTTTACCAAGGCTTGATTTGTGACCCAAGATATGATCTCTCCTGGAGAATGTTCCATGAGCACTTGAGACGAAAGTGTATTCTGTTGTTTTTCGATGGAATGTCCTATAAATATCAATTACATCCACCTTGTTTAATGTGTCATTTAAAGCTTGTGTTTCCTTACTTATTTTCATTTTGGATGATATGTCCATTGGTGAAAGTGTGGTGTTAAAGTCCTCTATTATGATTGTGTTACTGTCAGTTTCCTGTTTTTTGGCTGTTAGTATTTGCCTTATGTATTGAGGTGCTCCTATGTTGGGTTCATAAATATTTAAAATTGTTATATCTTCTTCTTTGATTGATACCTTGATCATTCCTTCTTTGTCTCTTGCCTTTATTTTAAAGTCTGTTTTGTCTGATATGAGAATTGCTACTCCAGCTTTCTTTTGATTTCCATTTGCATGGAATATCTTTCTGTCCCCTCACTTTCAGTCTATATGTGTCCCTAGGTCTTAGGTGGGTCTCTTGTATACAGCATATATACAGGTCTTGTCTTTGTATCTATTCAGCCAGTTTGTGTCTTTTGGTTGGAGCATTTAACCCATTTACATTTAAGATAATTATCAATATGTATGTTCCTATTACCATTTTCTCAATTGTTTTGGGTTTGTTATTGAAGGTCTTTTCCTTCTTTTGTGTTTCCTGCCTAGAGAAGTTCCTGTTGCCTTTGTTGTAAAGCTGGTTTGGTGGTGCTGAATTTCTTAACTTTTGTTTGTCTGTAAAGGTTTAATTTCTCCATTGAATCTGAATGAGATCCATGCTGGGTAGAGTAATCTTGGTTGTAGGTTTTTTCCTTTCATCGCTTTAAATATGTCCTGCCACTCCCTTTTGGCTTGCCGAGTTTTTCCTGAAAGTTCAGCTGTTAACCTTGTGGGGATTCCCTTGTATGTTATTTGTTGTTTTTGCTTTGCTGCTTTTAATATTTTTTCTTTGCATTTAATTTTTGATAGTTTGATTAATATATGTCTTGGCATGTTTCTTCTTGGAGTTATCCTGTATGGGACTCTTGCGCTTCCTGGACTTGATTGACTATTTCCTTTCCCATATTAGGCAAGTTTTCAACTATAATCTCTTCAAATATTTTCTCTGTCCCTTTCTTTTGCTCTTCTTCTTCGAATGTTCGTGCATTTAAATGTTGTCCCAGAGGTCTCTAAGACTGTCCTCAATGCTTTTCATTGTTTTTTCTTTATTCTGCTCTGCAGTAGTTATTTCCAGTATTTTATCTTCCAGGTCTCATCCATTCTTCTACCTCAGTTATTCTGCTATTGATTCCTTCTAGAGAATTTTTAATTTTATTTATTGTGTTGTTCATCATTGTTCATTTGCTCTTTAGTTCTTCTAGTTCCTTGTTAAATGTTTCTTGTATTTTCTCCATTCTGTTTCCAAGATTTTGGATCATCTTTACTATCATTACTCTCAGTTCTTTTTCAGGTAGACTGCCTATTTCCTGTTCATTTGTTTGGTCTGGTGTTTTTTAACCTTGCTCCTTCATCTGCTGTGTGTTTCTCTGTCTTCTCATTTTTCTTTACTTACTGTGTTTGGGGTCCCCTTTTCGCAGGCTGCAGGTTCGTACTTACCCTTGTTTTTGGTGTCTTCCCCCAGTGACTAAGGTTGGTTCAGTGGGTTGTGTAGGCTTCCTGTTGGAGGGGACTAGTGCTTGTGTTCCGGTGGATGGGGTGGATCTTGTCTTTCTGGTGGGCAGGACCATGTCCAGTGGTGTGTTTTAGTGTGTCTGTGACCTTATTATGATTTTAGGCAGGCTCTATGCTAATAGGTGGGGTTGTGTTCCTGTCTCCCTAGTTGTTTGGCATAGGGTGTGCAGCACTTTAGCTTGCTGGTCGTTGAGTGGAACTGGGTCTTCACATTGAGATGGAGATCTCTGGGAGATCTTTCGCCATTTGATGTTACATGGAGCCGGAGGTCTCTGGTGGACCAATGTCCTGAACTGAGCTCTCCCACCTCAGAGGCTCAGGCCTGACACCCGGCTGGAGCACCAAGACCCTGTCAGCCACGTGGCTCAGAAGAAAAGAGAGAAAAAAAGAAATCAAGAAAGAAAGAAAAAATAAAAATGAAGTAATTAAAATAGAAAGTAATTATTAAAAGTAAAAAAATGAAAAATTAATTTAAAAAAGAAAGAAAGAAAGAAGAGAGCAACGAAACCAAAAAACAAATCCACCAATGATAACAAGTGCTAAAAACTATACAAAAAAAAGGCAGACAGAACCCTAGGACAAACGGTAAAAGGAAAGCTGTACTGAGAAAATCACACAAAGAAGCATAGGCATACACACTCACAAAAAGAGAAAAAGGAAAAAAAATTATATACCTATATATATATATTAAAAAAAAGAAGCGAGCAACCAAATCAATAAGCAAATATACAAATGAAAATAAACTCTAAATACTAAACTAAGATAAACATAAAACTAGAAACAAATTAGATGCCGAAAGCAAACTCCAAGTCTACAGGTGCTCCCAAAGTCCACTGCCTCAGTTTTGGGATGAAATGTTGTCTCTTCAGGTATTCCACAGAGTCAGGTTACATCAGGTTGATTGTGGCAATTTAATCTGCTGCTCCTGAGGCTGCTGGGAGAAATTTCCCTTTCTCTTCTTTGTTCGCACAGCTCCTGAGGTTCAGCTTTGGGTTTGGCCCCGCCTCTGCGTGTAGGTCCCCTGACAGCGTCTGTTCCTCACCCAGACAGGACGGGGTTAAAGGAGCAGCTTATTAGGTGCCTCTGGCTCACTCAGTCCACGGAATGGGAGGGGTACAGAATGCGGGGCGAGCCTGCGGCGGCAGAGGTCAGCATGATGTTGCAACAACCTGAGGCGTGCCGTGTGTTCTCCTGTGGAAGTTGTACCTGGATCACGGGACCCTGACAGTGGCAGGCTGCACAGGGTCCTGGGAGAGGTGGTGTGGATAGTGACCTGTGCTTGCACACAGGCTTCTTGGTGGCTGCAGCAGCATCCTTAGCGTTTTATGCCCATCTCTGGTGTCTGCACGGCTCACACCCGTCTCTGGAGCTCATTTAGACGGTGCTCTGACTCACCTCTCCTCGTGCACCTTGAAACGATGGTCTGTTGACTCTTAGGCAGGTCCAGACTTTTTCTCGGACTCCCTCTTGGCTAGCTGTGGTGCACTAGCCCCCTTCAGGCTGTGTTCACACAGGCAATCCTAGTCCTCTCCTTGGGATCTGACCTACAAAGCCGGAGCCCCAGCTCCCAGCCGCCATCCATCCTGGCAGGTGAGCAGAGAAGCCTCTCTGCCTGGTGAGTGCTGGTTGGCACCGATCCTCTGGGCGGGAATCTCTCCACTTTGTCCTCTGCACCCCTGTTGCTGTGCTTTTCTCCGTGGCTCCGAAGCTTCCCCCCTGCCAGCCCTCGTCTCCGCCAGTGAAGGGGCTCCTAGTGTGTGGAAACTTTTCCTCCTTCACAGCTCCCTCCCACAGATGCAGGTCCCATCCCTTTCCTTTTGTCTCTGTTTTTTCTTTTTTTCTTTTGCCCTACCCAGGTACGTGGGGAGTTTCTTGCCTTTTGGGCTGTCTGAGGTCTTCTGCAAGCATTCAGTAGGTGTTCTGTAGGAGTTATTCCACATGTAGATGTATTTCTGATGTATTTGTGGGGAGGAAGGTGATCTCCGCGTCTTACTCCCCCACCATCTTGAAGGTCTCTCCCAGCTATAATTTTGTTAAGTAATCTTTCTCTTTTTCTTTCTTCTTTTTCTGGGATTCCCATAATGTGTATATTTGGTTTTTTAATGGTAATCAATAGGTTCCTATGCTTTCTTTATTTATGTTTCTTCTTTGCTCCTCTTTCTGATATCAAATGGCCTGTCTTCTAATTCCCTGATTCTTTCTTCTGTATGACTTTAGTCTTCTCTTGAAGCTCTCTGCTGAATTTTTCAGTTCTATCATTGTATACTTCAGCTCCGGGATTTCAGTTTGGTTCTCTTTTATGGTTTCTATATCTTTATTAACCTTCTCTTTTTGTTTGTGCATAGTGTTCCAGATTTAATTTTCTTGTCTTTCTGTGTTTTCATGCATATTATTGAGCTTAAGATGATATTTCAAATTCTTTGTTAGACAGTTTGTATGTCTCTGTTTCTTTGGGATTCATTACTAGAACATTATTTGGTTTGTTTGGTGGTGTCAGGTGGTTTGTCAAGTCTTTGTAATCCATGTAGCTTTGTGTTGATGGCTCTGCCTTTGTGCTTGTCTTTGGGGGCATGGAGTTATGTGTCTCCCTCCAGGTCCCTGGGTTGAAGGACTATTCCTATACCATGTCTGAAAGGGTCTGGAGTCAAAACACAGGACCACTTCAGGTTTCACAATTAGAATGACTGATAGATTGCAGCTGTGTAATTCCATTGAGGGATTCATCTGGGGGTGCTTATGGGGATTCCTTGTGGTGCGTCTCTGGGCAAATAGGGTTTCTCTTGGACCATAGTTGGGAGTGGCTGGTGCCAGATTCCAGAGACACTTCAAGATCCACAGTGAGACTGAGGTCAGTGGGCCTATCTCTAGGGGCACATATGAGCGTGTCTCCTGCTGGATCCCTGGGCAGGCAGGACTGCCTCCCATCCATGGCTACAAGGGGCTGGAGTGAGGTCATGGGGCACTTCAACATCTATGGTCAGATTTGAGGTTGGCGGCCCTACCTCCAGGTGCATGGAAGGGTATGTGGCCCAACAGGTCCCTGAGTGGACTGGAGTACTCCTGGTTTGTGGCTATGTGAACGTGGGGTCAAGTTACAGGGATATTTTTAGTATTTGCAATCAGACTGAGGTTGGAGAACTTGCCTAGGTTCATGGGCAGGCATGTCTCTACCCAGTCATATGCAGGCAGGGTTGGCACCTAATAGCGTCTGGAGTTGGGTCATGGAACAATTCAGTGTTTACAGGTAGAACTGAGTTTGGTGGGCCTATTACCCTGTTACCCTGGATGCCTGTTACCGCATCCTTTGGCAAATGGTGATGATGGAAAGGCCAAACAGGCTGTGTCCGTAGGTGGTCAGGGGCCAGAGTCGGTTCCTGTGTCTGTAGCTAGGACTATGGTTAGCAAGTATGCCACCTACTTGAGTTTGGGCTTGCCTTCTGAAAGCAACCCTCCTTAGTCTTGGGCTCTGCCAGATTTTACAGTCTTCTTTCCTGAATCCAGAGTCCACAAGAGTACTGTTGTCTCTGCTTGGCTGCCAGATTATTGTTGCTGAGAAGGGATATATGTGCAGGACTTCCTGTTATGTCATTTCTAATGTCATGCCTTTATTTTTAATTGCTGTTAAAGAAAATTGCTTGTGTAAAGGAAAAATAGTAACAGTGTCTAGTAAAGGAAAAGTAAATGTAAAAGTAAATGTATGGTAATAATAGGACAAATGATATGAGAGGAATTTGATTTACTGTTTAAGGTTTTTACATTATACATGAAGTGGTATATTATTTGAAAATATATTCTGTTATATTCTCTCGCTATATATAGTATAACGTATAGCAACCACTGAAAATATGGTCAAAAAAACATGAAACAGGTGAAAGTAATAAGCCAATAAAGAGCATAAAAAGGAATCATAAAAAGAACACTCAATCTAAAAACAGTCAACAAGAGTTAAATGGGATATGGAACAGGTGGAACAAACAGAAATCAACCATCAAGGTGGTAAATTTAAATCCAATTACAACAGTGTTCCGTGTACACTTGAATAGAATGTGTATTCTGTAGTTGTTGAGTGTTGTATTCTCTAAATGACAGACTAAGTTTATTAATAGTATTGTACAAATTTTCTGTATCCTTCCCTTTTTAGGTCTACTTTTTCTGTCAATTACTGAGGAGTGTTAAACTATCCAGCTATGATTGTAGATTTGTCTATTTTTTTGTGTGATCTCTCAAGTTTGCTTCATTTATTTTGAATATATCTTTTTAAGTTCATACACAGTTTGATTGTTATATCTTCTTATTGTATTCGTCCTTTTAATTTTGTGAAATGTCCCTCTTTATCTGTTAAAAATTAAAATAATCATTGTCTTCTTTGCCTAATATTAATATAACCATTACTTTCTTTTATGGTATACGTTTGTCTGTTCTATTACTTATAACATTTTCTTCTTTTTTTATCATGTTATTTTCAAATAATTTCAGCATTAAGGAAGAATTTCGAAAATGTTGTGATGAACTGAAATTCTCCAATTTTTGACTTTTTGCCATGTTTGCTTTATTACTTCCTCCCTCTCTGTCTGTCTCTCTGTATGTGTGTGTAGTATTGTAATCCCTTATGGTTTATGTTAATTTTGATTAACTATTTAAGATGTTGTCTGTTTTCTTCATATAGTTATAATTTTTCCTTTTGTAATAAGTACTGTTTGTTTTGAAATATGTTGAGACCATGTATTTATTTTGTTAGTTACCAGATGTCCTTCACTTCTTTCCCTCTTATAGTATTCATTAGTGATTCTTTCCTGAAATCAGTTTTTTTCTCTAATAATCATTAATATATGATTTTAACTAATTTATTTTTTTTATTCCTTTTATATGTATTACTTGGCATTCCATATTAAGGAGTCCTTCCCCATTATCTATCTATATAGCTAGCTAGCTACCTACCTACCTACCTATCATTTCCTATTATCATATCAGATTCATGGATTCTTACTTCATTCAGTTGGGTTATTCCTTTAATGACCTTATTCATTTTGATACTCAGGTTGTCCTAGATGTAGCTAGTGTGAGCCACTTCAAGCTGGCTCCTGTGCCTTGTTGATGTGTTCTTATCACTTTGGGGACATTTCCTAACTTAACCATGATATTATTCATTTTTTCAAGGAGCTCAGTTCTTTTTAGTGTTGAATGGCATCTTGACAGTAAGATCTAGACATGTTCCTTGTATTTAAATGTGTGTCATTTTGAATCAACAAGTAGTTTGGTATTGTTTTTTTATTCATTGTGCCTAATTGGAATGTTTATTCCATTACATTAATATATTTAGTGATTTGTTTGGATTTAAGCCTTTCATCTTGCTGTTGTTTTTCTATTTGTTCCATTCATTTTTTTTTTGCTCCTTTTTTTCCTTTTTTCCTTCCTGCTTCTCGATTAAGTTTTATTAGTATTATGACTTAGTTTCTGTATTGGCTTACTGGAGTATAACTTTTAGTTTTATTTATTATCTGTTTGTGTGTTTGCTCTGGGAATTATAGTGTGTATCCTTAACTTATCACAGTTACATGTAATTTAAGAATCTTACAGCAGTATAGTGTAATTTATCTTTTCACTTCCTTTTCTGATATTGTTGGCATATACTTACTTATACTCTTGTTTTTAAACACTAAAATATGTTATTGTTTGTGTTTGAACATTTGATAGTATTTTAAAATTCAAGAAAGAAAAGTAGTTCATTATATTTATCCTCATATTTGCTATTTCCAAGCCTTGTCCTTCTTTCTTACAGATCTGTGTTACCCTTTGGTATCATTTTCCTTCAGTGTGAAAAATTTCTTCTAACTCTTCTTTTAGTGTATATCTGCTGGTTTAGATTTTCTTAGCTTTTGTTTGTGTAAAAGTATTTTTTCATCTGTTTTCAAAAATATATTTTTTAAGATGTAGAATTCTAGGCTGGCAGTCCTCCCTTTCCCCACACTTTAAAGATGTTATTCCTCTGTTTGCTTTCATTGTTTCTGAAGAGAAATAAGCCATTATTCTTATTGTTGTTCCTCTAACTGTATTGCCTTTCTTCTCTGGTTGCCTTTAAGGTTTCCTCTTTGTCTTTGCATTTTTCAATTTAACTGTGATTTTCCTGTGTGAGGTTTTATTTGCATTAATTGTGTTGAGGTTTTGTTAAACTTCTGAGATCTGTGGGTTGAGATCTTTTATTAGGTTTGGAGATGATGTTGCCAATTTATCCTTATATATGTCTCTTTTCTCATTTCTTCCTCTTCTGCAATTCCTAGCTACTTGATGTATCAGTCAGATTTCATCATTACTTGAGTGAACTAAATGTGAGTCTCAGTTTTTATTAGTTTCAAATTACTTCTGATTTCAATTCTACAAATGCTATGGTAGAAGTCTTTTTGTCTTTAAGACTCTGAAATTCCAAAGCTTTTATCCAGGGGCTTATCTTTTATTTTAACAGTATTTGAGTTGGGCTGGGTTTAAGCTTTAGTTAGTTTTTACTCTCCTTTGGATTGAATTCGAGTAGAATCTAAATCCCTTTCAAAATTTGGAATCTAAATCCCTTTCAAAAATTGCAAATTTTGCAAATCCCTTGGAATCTAAATCCCTTTCAAAATTTGCAAGACCTCTCTCTGATTTCTAGCACTACCCCTACCATTTCTTATGGAACAGAATTCTTATAGGCGAGAGTTGTTGTGCAACTCTCTCCTATTATTTCTGTTTGGGGGCTCTTCCAAGATTCCAATCTGTAATAGCAGCCCCCACTGCTAGGGGTTGGATGATTTTTTTTTTGTCCCACCAAAGTCTCTCAGCCTATGAGTATTTCACTCCCTCATCTATGTGTACCCAGATTAGGCAATTGGCCTTAGATATGAAAGTAGCTGCTACTCTTTGCTTATCTTTCAAGGAATTTATCCCAGTATGCAATTTAATTCAGTTATACATTTTTTGTGTTCATTATACTTCATTAACATTAAAGGAATATACAGCTTTTAGCTTAGATCTAGCTTTCTTGTGCTTTTGAAGGTAGTGACAGTTTTTCTCAATCTTCTACATCATATCCAAGAATGGAACTTCTACTAGATCTTCGTAAAGCATAATAGAAATAAATAATAAGTAGAGATGCCAGGAGAGTGATTAATATCAGGGGCACCAGATTATTTTGGACACCTGTGTTAATCACTTTTATAGCAACCTGTACTTATTCATAACTCATATTACAATTGATATGATATAATTATGAGTTTAACATATGAATGTAGGAACCATGACTATTTCTTCACCACTGTAATTTCAATATTCCATCAACACAATGCCCAGCACCTTATATATTTTTGGAATGAAGTTTTAAATTCAGTAATAGTTTTTGAAAGGGTAGCAATAGGCCAGAGGTTATTGTTCAATTAAATATATCTTTACATGGACCCTGTAAAAATATTTTGAGGTATCGTTTTTTCTAACTGAATTTCCTAACTGAATTCCTTGCATTCTGTAGTCTTATTTATTTCTAATATTTTTGTCTCCACATAGCATGCAGTGTAGCTAGCCTGTATATTTAGTATTTTAAGATTTTTAATTGAACTATACTAAGCCTCTGATTTTATTCTGTAGAAAAAAATCAATGAGATAAAATTTGTGACCATTGTTCACAAGCAATAAATTATTGAAAAAGAACTACTCACAAATCTTTACATTTATTTCTTGATAAAGAAGTATCATTACAATACTAACTTTATTATTGAAGAAATATTTGTCTCAAAAGGATATCTTTTATAGAAACCATCTTGGGTGATGCTTTCAGGGGCTTATGAAGGATGTATAGGTCTAGAATTTCATTTGTTGGTTGCAAGATTGTTGTTTTCTTTTTTAAACTTTGCATATAAAGATAGCTTTGGAATCATTTTTTTTACGTTTAGTTTACTTTACTGAATAGAAAATGTCATTATCGATCATTTTTGGAATAGTAAGGGTTATAAAACATTTATGCAGAATTAAACTACTGGTTTAGTTTCAAAGTCAGTGGTTACCAGTGAGGAGAGGGGAGAGAGGAGGGGCAAGATAGAGGTAGAGGATTAAGAAGTACAAACTACTATGTATAAAACAAATAAGTTACAAGGATATATTATATAGTACAGGGAATATCGCCCATATTTTATAACTTTAAATGGAGTATAATCTTTAAATTTTTTGATTCATTATGTTGTACACCTGAAAATTATAAAATCTTGTAAATCACTTTTTTAAAAGTCCAAAAAAAGTAACTGTTGGCTTGAAACATCCATTTTGGAATGAGAGCTAAATAGACATTATATGAAAGATGATGACATAGGAGCAGAGATTTTTTTTTTTTTTTTTAGGGACTTTATCAGCTAATTGTGCAGAAAGTCTACAAAGAGATTAGGTTGAAAAATTATAAATATTAACTGCAAAGGAACTTGAATGTATGGGAGAAATAATGGTTTCAGAATGCAGAACCATGTTAGAGAACTCTGTCCTGAGATGCAGTATAGCATAGTATTTAAATACTGTAGCCTTTAGAGCTACACTGCCTGTATTAAAATCCTTATTAAAGGATTAAATAAATCCTTGTATTAAAGGAATAATACAAGGATTATTAAAAATCCTTGTATTAAAGGATTTTATTAAAATCCTGTATTAAAATCCTTTTTTGCTATCTACTCACTGTGTGACCTTCAGCAAGTTACTTAACTTCTCTTTACCTTCATTTCCTCATCTGTAGAGTTAATACTAAAACTAATTCATATGGTTATTATGAAGGTTAAATGAATTTTGATACATTAAAATACTTGGAATCTAATTTCTGATATACAATAAATGTTATTTCTTGTTGCCATTATTATTATTATCATTATTATTATTACCATGAGTACCACTGGCACATTGTTTGTTTGCAAAATAATTTTCCTACCTGGTATGATTGACTCTTGACATTTCCTTTTCAGTTCAACTGAAGTTGATGACATGATTCGTAAATCTACAAACCTGTTGCTAACTAGGACTCTGAGCAGCTCTCTGCAGAATGTCATTAAAAGGAAGAATATTGGACTTACTGAGGTAAAGCTGCTCTTATTGAAGGCAGCCAAGGCCATTTGTGAACAGATGTCCTAAGCTCTGGGGCTTGTGTGTGAATTAATTATAATTTTCTATGTGCTCTATCATGTTCTTTCGGATGGACTCACGGTGAAAGTGCAAAATAAATTCCTTGTGTTTTTCATTCAGTGCCTTGGAGAAATCCATTATCTTTTGGAAAAGTCACTTTTTTTCTCTCTCTCATTGTCTTCTCTAATTTAACTGGTTCTCCTTTCTGAGGTTGTTGGGTTAAATTTGTATTATTTGCCATTGATTATATAAAAAAATTGTTAGTTGGAGAATAGAGTCAACATCAGTGTCCTGTTTAAAATAATGGCAGTTCAAATACAACATACAGCATGAAATCACATTTTGCCTACATAAGTCATTGATGCCAGGGATATTGGCATTCATAGTCACTGGTTAGCGTTAGATTTTGTTTTTGAGATACATCACATGTATGAGTGGTAAATTACTCTTTATTAGCATGTAAGTCTGGGGATTTGGGATTGAGGAAATGTGAGAGAAAGGCAGTCATTACATTTCTGTGGAAGCTTACACAATCTCACAAAGGGTGGAGGGTTATTGTACATAGGTTGAGAACAGTATCTTGGCAAACTGAAGATTTGACGTATTGGCTTAAGTTCTAAAACTTAGAAAGATGCGACGTTTCTCTTCTCTTAGAAACCCAGGTTTGTATGGGAGCCTCAACCTCTCATTTTATGGAAATTAGAGTGCCAAGAGTGAGAGAGCTTGGAGGAATTTTCTTCTCAGGTGAAGGGAAGGGCTGTTGGTCATCTGTTTTTAGAGGTGGTATAGTTTCAAAGTCAGTTGGTCTAGGAAAAATTGACATTTTCAGATATACATTATCAAGGATGAACGTCAGTAAGTGGTTAACGATACTGACCCATAGATGAGTACAGCTGGAAGACAGGTGAACATCTATTTCTGATTTTGGAATGATTGTTTCTTTTCCTGTGTTAAGATTTAAAAACACTGTTAAATACTGTATTATAATATGGGACATTGGCAGTGATTGAATTCTACTTATAACCAACTTTTTTTTTTTACAATTTAAAGTCACATTCGACATTATTTGGACAATCCCCTCATTTTGCAGAGCTTCGTTTCTCTTGCCTGGTATAGAAATATTAAGCATTGCCATTATGTGTCTGAGAATAGGCTAACTTCTTTTGTAATCAGGAATGCTACAGAAAAGCAAAGTTGGATTGAAAATTTGGAGGTTCTTATGCTTTTGTAGATTATTCTGTTCTCCTTTTCTGAATCCCAAGTAGGACGAAAATTTATTTTGTGAACTACCTCTACATTAAAACTCTTGATATAATTCTTCTTAGGCCATTTGATTTATCAATCTCTTAAAAGCCATTTTATTTAATTAATTTATTTTTATTTAAGTATAGTTGATTTACAATATTGTGTTAGTTTCAGGTGTACAAAAATAAATCTGTTTTAAACAAGTAGCATAGCAGGAACATGGTGTGATAGAAACAGCTTTGGACACAGAAGACTCTGGAATTTAGATGTGCCTATGCCATTGATTTACTGTAGCATCTTAAAAGAAGACCTAACTCCTCAGTTCTTCAGTTTTCCTGACTCCATTGTCCATTTCAAAGGCACTGTACAGATCAAGTAACAATAGGAAGAAGCAGTAGGAGCTTATCAAGAAGTACTGTATCATAGTTCTTGACATAATTTCAGTGAATGCTAAATGTTATTCCTAAGTCATTGGATCTGTTTCGGCAAAAATACTTTTGTTATCAAAATCTTTACATATGAATGAAGGAACATCCACACAAGTTTATTTATTTTGGCTATGATGGTGGTGTGTACCTGTATAGACACGTACAAAACCAGTGATTTTTTAAATCACCAACCAGTAAATCTTTGACTAACTCTATTATTCACCTTTTATGAAAGGGAGGACATTATATCCTTCTTTATAGGTAACTAAAGTGATTTCACATCTGGAATCATCATCAGTAATGGGCAGTGTTTGTGGAACAATTTATATTCTTCAGTGTCTATTCACAGATAATCACCTTATTTATTACAATAACATTTGAAGCAGGCTGGGCATGTGTTATTATTTCCATTTTATAGAAGGTGTAATTAAAGTTCAAGGAGAACGCCCAAGCTAGCAAAATTATAGAAATGAGACCTAAGTTCAGGTTATTTTTTTCCCCAAACTTACTCATTTTTACTATAGTGTACTACTTTCCATATTGATTTAATTATTCTGTCATAACAAAGATAGAGATTTTTACAGGAGGTCCATAGTAACATCGAAATTGTTCTAGTTAGAGGTGATTTTGTAACAGGGAGCAGATATCCACTCAAATGATAAAAGTATTATAAGCACTCAAAACTCACAGAATCCTATTTCTGGTTACCAGATAAACAATTCTTTTAATATTTAAAAGTTTGTATAAGCTAATGTCTTTCTGCCTGTCTTGATTTGAGGTTATATGGTATCTTATCTCTTATTTTTTCTGTCCATATGCTCTATTCTTTTATCTCTTTCTCTCTATATACTGGCTTTCATGCTTTTCTCATGGCTTCTTTACTTCCTCATGTTAAGCCAACTCTACATTACCTTTCAGTTCTACCACCTACTGTAACTTGAATGCCTTGTATTCTCAGACCCTAAGTGATGATCTGTAGTTCAGTCAGCAGACACAGCTGTTTTCCTAGGGCTGCTTCTTCCAAGTCTGTGAGAAGAAGGTCAGTCAAGAGTATATGTTCTAAAGCAGACTGCCCAGGTTCCAGTTCTGGTTCTCCCCTTAATAAATGTGTTCTTGGGCAGATTGCTTGGCTTTATGTGTAAAATGGGGACAATAGTAGCATGTATTTCATAGGATTGCTGTGAAGATTAAATGAACATGTAAAGTGCTTAGAATAGTGCCTGGTTCACAGTAAATATTCAGTGCTTATTGCCTATTACTAAGAAAGAGATCTGGGCAGGTAAACAGTGGTTGTTAGGGCTAGTATAGAAATGGAGTTTATCAAATAAGAGAAGTCAGAAGATTAGAACAAGATGTCCTGTTAATTAACTTTACAATATTTATTGAGTGCCTACTATGTGACAGGTACTGATCTAAGTCTTAAGAATAGATTAATAAATGATCTAATCTTAAGAATAAGTAAACAACAAGAACATCAACAAAAGAGATTCTTGCTTATATTCTAGTGGCAGAAAACAGGTAATAAATGGTACAGAAAATAAATAAGTAAATCATCTAGTATGATAAAAGGTCGTGAATGCTGTGGAGAAAGAGAAAGCACCTGGGTTAAGGAAATCAGGAGTCTGGTGGAGGTTCAAGGTTGGTCTTATTAAAAAGAGCAACATCTTGACAGTAAGTTATTATTGAAGGGAAAAGAGCGTTTTTGACAGAAGTTAGAACTAGAGCAAAGGTCTGAAGGTAGTTAAGTTATTGGCAAGTTTAGGGAATAATAAGGAAGCTGGGGTAGCTGGAATGGAGTGAGTAAGGGGAAGAGAAACAGTAGATTAGATCAGAGAGGTACCAGGGGTTCATGGTAGGCCATTATAAAGAGTTTGGCTTTTATTTTGTATGAAATGGGAGCCACGGCAGCATTTGATTAGTGGCACCATCTGACATATTCAAAAAGGATCACATTGACTGAGGTATTGAGAATAAACTGTAGGGTATAAGCAGGGAGACCAGTTAGGAAGCTATGACAGTAATCCAGCAAGACTTGATGGAAACTTGGGTGATAGAGGTGGTGACAAGTGGTCCTATTTGGACTGTAGAGCCAGCATAGTTTCCTGATGGTTAAAAGTAAAGGAAGCAAGAAAGTGAGGAATTGAAGATAACCCCCCAATTTTTTTTATCTGATCAACTAGAAGGCTGCATATACCATGTGCTATGATGGCAAAATCTTCAATTAGAGCTAAATTTGGGGTGGAGGAAGATTGGGAATTTGGTTTTGGACATATTCAACTTGTAGTGTTTATTAGACATACAGTTTGAGATACTGAGTTAACAGTTGTATATATGAGTTTAGAGTTTGAGAAGGCAGTTTGGCTGGGAGATAAAAAGTTGGGAGTATAAAAATGATATTTATGGGCTTCCCTGGTGGCGCAGTGGTTGAGAGTCCGCCTGCCGATGCAAGGGACATGGGTTTGTGCCCCGGTCCGGGAGGATCCCACATGCCGCGGAGCAGCTGGGCTCGTGAGCCATGGCCACTGGGCCTGCGCACCCGGAGCCTGTGCTCCGCAATGGGAGAGGCCACAACAGTGAGAGGCCCGCGTACCGCAAAAAAAAAAATAAGATCAAAAAGTCTACAATTAATCAATGCTGGAGAGAATGTGGAGAAAAAGGAACCCTCCTACACCGTTGGTGGGAATATAAATTGGTACAGCACTATGGAGAACAGTATGGAGCTTCCTTAAAAAACTAAAGATAGAGCTACCATATGATCCTGCAATCCCACTCCTGGACATACATCCAGAGAAAACCATACTTTGAAAAGATACATGCACCCCAGTGTTTATAGCAGCACTATTTACAATAGCCCAGACATGGAAGCAAACTAGATGTCCATCAACAGATGAATGGATAAAGAAGATGTGGTATATTTATACAATGGAATATTACTCAGCCATAAAAAGAATGAAATAATGCCATTTGCAGCAACAAGGATGGACCTAGTGATTATCCTACTATGTGAAGGAAGTCAGACAAAGACAAATATCGTATGATATCACTTATATGTGGAATCTAAAAAATGAATCAAATGAGCTTACTTACAAAATAGAAACAGACTCACAGACTTAGAAACTTATGGTTACCAGAGGGGAAGGTTGAGGGGGAGGGATAAATTAGGAGATTGGGATTAACGTATACACACTACTATATATAGAATAGATAATCAACAAGGACCTGCTATATAGCACAGGGAACCCTACTCAATACTCTGTAATAACCTATCAATATATGGGAAAAGAATCTGAATATATATATATAAGTATGTATAACTTAATCACTTTGCTGTACACCTGAAACTAATACAACATTGTATATCAACTATAATTAAAAAAAAGATTTGAAGTAAGTTTTAAAATAAGATTTCTTTTTTTCTAAACCTTTGCTTTTTCACCATACTAATTTGAAAATGATATCATGGAAAGAAAGGAAATAAACCACTAGTTTATTAATCTCAGAATATCAGAGAATTAGTTAAATTTGGAAGGTTTACAATGAATCAAAGGATACTCTGGTTCTTTGTGAAGAATGTATTGATAAAACGTCTTAAAATATGAATTAGATTTAAAAGAATTAATTTATTACAGATGATAGCAGAATACCTTCACTTAAGTCCGTACTCAAACGTTATTTCCTTAAGGAGCCCTCCTTGACCACCCTATCTCAAAATAGCTCAGATCTAACATCCCCATGTAACTCTTTATCCTCCCTTCTATTTCCAGTGTTTATTACCACCTGCCATCATACTATATGTTTAGATGTGTATGTGTTTACTGTAATATCCATGAAGCCAGGGACTTTGTCTTGTGTATAACTGTGGACAGCTCTATCCCAGTTCCATGGCACATAGGAGTTATTAATTAATGAAAGAGAGAAGAAAGAAAAAAAAAGAAAATAGGTAGGTAGGTCCTTAGGGCAAAGTTAAAGAAATTTAGAGGTCCTGGTAGTGGCACCATTTTGAATACTTATATTTTTATGATTATAATAATGCCCCAGAAGACCTGAATAAATGACCAATGATTTGTATTCACCCTTTGTTTTTATTATAGTCTGGATTGATGACCATATCTCCCACATACCATTTGTCTTCATCCCCAATTGTTAACAGCAGTGATGTTGCTAATATTTTAAAACATTTTATACGTAAGTCTTTTCAAATATGAGCTCTGTACTAGACCTTTGAATTTGCAACCAGGAGTTCCAAGTATTTTAGCAGTTTATGTATTTGCCTTGGAGAGGGTATAAAATGAGTAGCTGACACAGCTTTTTATACCCTTGCTGGGGTGAAATGGAGATAAAATTCCTTGAAGTCTTATGGATAGCTTATTTTTGTGAATGAGAACCAAGGCTGTTATTTAGTTCTTCATCTTCCTGCAAATCACTATTTGAGAGGCATTGATGGTGTGGAGAGGAGTCATTTTCTTGGTTTGGATTAGTCTATTTGGAGCTCCAATGTACTAAATTCTCTGATTTGGGAAACAAGATAATACTGATCCTAATTACAAGTAGATGTGTATACCCCAGAAGTAATTTATAATTGGGAATGGACACCTAAATTTGTGGAATTTAGGGCTTAGTTTTGAACTATTGAAGAAGATGAAGCCTTTTTTTTCCCTGGAGTTGGTCAAAAATACGAATATCTTCTGTGATCATGGTTCAAACTCTGCTGTGGTAATCGGAGCAGGGTTGGAAAAGAAATGACTTCCACAATCTAGTCTGTGCCTTCCTTATTAGATTCTCTCTGATACCAGGAAGGAAAGACAAAAAATTTCTGCTTCTTAATGGTTTTTAGCCTAAGTGACTTCTATCATTTAGCTGTGAGAGGTGTTTGTTTGCTTTATAGTGTTTTCTTTTCTTCTGGACAGGTTTCACAGAACTCCACTTTATATAAGATATAACCAATATCTTAATACATTGTTAGTTCCATGTCCTTGAAACAATAAGGACAGTTTGGATGGCTACAGTGATATATTTTTGTAAGAGAGGGGGAAGTAGGGGCTAAAAATATCAAAGGAGCTCAAACTCTGATGGAAGCTGATACTTGAAATTGCTTCATTTCACCCTTAAGTTCAAAATTACCTCCAAAGCATCTGGCTTCACATTTGTAAATGCCGTTTTAAGGATTTTGGTTAGCTGTCATTCAGGAGTAGAGATCTCTTAGACCTCATTAACAGACAATATTCCCTTTGAAAATGACATGGTATCTACTGTAATCCTAGAGTGTTTTAATAGTCTATTCTATGCTCAGCAATGAAACATTTCAAAAGTGACTGACAGCCAATTGATGTAATTCATGGTGATCTTTTGTGTTGACAGATCTTTAAAAAGTCATGGGAAATTACTACTGTACCCAGTGAAGCTGCCTCTTTATTTTTTTTTTTAACTGCCAATATCCTGCAAAACACGACAATTTTCTCTTTGACTGCCACTGTTTTTTATTTCTATAACATGACACGATTCCTCCTTATTATTAGGATTTCTTTTGATAGATAGAATGTGTTCCCTATAGGTAATGCTCATTTTAAAATAGAAAATTTTCAGTTCCCCAAATTAACTCTCTTACTTTGCTGGCTTCCCTATCATGACAACCTTGCCACTAGCCACCTTCCCACTCATGAAGAAGAGTGATTTAATGTAGACAATTTAAATTTTTAAATTTAAATATTAAAAATTTTGTCCTCCTCTGAAGGAGAAACATGTTGAAAGGAAGAAGGTGAGGAATTGCTTATTTTGGTGGGTGTTTTTTTATCTCTAAAGTTAAAAAGCTGATGTTTTGGGTAATTTTATAGGTGATGGAATTTGTGTCCAAAACTCAAAGTCTCTAAATTCAAACTATTTTTTTAACAGCTTTATTGGATTATAACTGCTTTACAATGTTGTGTTAGTTTCTGCTGTAAAACAAAGTGAATCAGCTATGTGTATACATATATCCCCATATCTCCTCCCTCTTGCGTCTCCCTCTCACCCTCCCTTTCCCACCCTGCTAGGTGGTCACAAAACACCCAGCTGATCTCCCTGTGCTATATAGCTGCTTCCCAAGAGCTGTCTATTTTACATTTGGTAGTGTAGATATGTAAATACTACTCTCTCACTTCGTCCCAGCTTACCCTTCTCCCTCCCTGTGTCCTCAAGTCTGTTCTCTACATCTGCTACTTTATTCCCGTCCTGCACCTAGGTTCATCAGAACCAGTTTTTAAAAATTTTAGATTCCATATATATGTGTTAGCATATGATATTTGTTTTTCTCTTCCTGACTTACTGCACTCTGAATGACAGACTCTATGTCCATCCACCTCACTACAAATAACTCAATATTGTTTCTTTTTATGGCTGAGTAATATTCCATTGTACATATCTCCACATCTTCTTTATCCATTCATCTGTCGACGGACACTTAAATTGCTTCCATGTCCTGGCTATTGTAAATAATGCTGCAATGAATATTGTGGTACATGACTCTTTTTGAATTATGGTTTTCTCAGGGATATGCCCAGGAGTGGGATTGCTTGGTCATATGGTAGTTCTACTTTTAGTTGTTTAAGGAACCTCCATACTGTTCTCCATAGTGGCTGTATCAATTTACATTCCCACCAACAGTGCAAGAGGGTTCCCTTTTCTCCACACCCTCTCCAGCATTTATTGTTTGTAGACTTTTTGATGATGGCTATTCTGACTGGTGTGAAGTGATACCTCATTGTAGTTTTGATTTGCATTTGTCTAATGATTAGTGATGTTGGGTATTCTTTCATGTGTTTGTTGGCCATCTGTATATCTTCTTCAGAGAAATGTCTATTTAGGTCTTCTGCCCGTTTTTGGATTGGGTTATTTGTTTTTTTGATATTGAGCTGCATGAGCTGCTTGTAAATTTTGGAGATTAATCCTTTGTCAGTTGCTTTGTTTGCAAATATTTTCTCCCATTCTGAGGGTTGTCTTTTCGTCTTGTTTATGGTTTCTGTTGCTGTGCAAAAGGTTTTAAGTTTCATTAGGTCCTATTTGTTTATTTTTGTATTTATATCCATTTCTCTAGTAGGTGGACCTAAAAAAAGTATCTTGCTGTGATTTATGTCAAAGAGTGTTCTTCCTGTGTTTTCCTCTAAGAGTTTTATAGTGTCTGGCCTTATATTTAGGTCTTTAATCCATTTTGAGTTTATTTTTGTGTATGGTGTTAGGAATTGTTCTAATTTCATTTTTTTATACGTAGCTGTCAAGTTTTCCCAGCACCACTTCCTGAAGAGGCTGTATTTTCTCTATTGTATCTTCTTGCCTCCTTTATCAAATATAAGGTGACCATATGTGCGTGGGGTTATCTCTGGGCTTTCTATCCTGTTCTATTGATCTATATTTCTGTTTTTGTGCCAGCACCATAGTGTCTTGATTACTGTAGCTTTGTAGTGTAGTCTGAACTCAGGGAGCCTGATTTCTCCAGCACCATTTTTCTTTCTCAAGATTGCTTTGGCTATTCGGGGTCTTTTGTGTTTCCATACAAATTGTGAAATTTTTTGTTTTAGTTCTGTGAAAAATGCCAGTGGTAGTTTGATAGGGATTGCACTGAATCTGTAGATTGCTTTGGGTAGTAGAGTCATTTTCACAATGTTGATTCTTCCAATCCAAGAACATGGTATATCTCTCCATCTGTTTGTATCATCTTTAATTTCTTTCATCAGTGTTTTACATTTTTATGCATGCAGGTCTTTTGTCTCCTTATGTAGGTTTATTCCTAGGTATTTTATTCTTTTTGTTGCAGTGGTTAATTGCAGTGTTTCCTTAATTTCTGTTTCAGATTTTTCATCATTGGTGTATAGGAAAGCAAGAGGTTTCTGTGCATTAATTTTGTATCCTGCTACTCTACCAAATTCATCCATTAGCTCTAGTGGTTTTCTGGTTGCATCTTTAGGATTCTCTGTGTATAGTACCATGTCATCTGCAAACAGTGACGTTTTACTTCTTTCCTGAATTAGATTCCTTTTATTTCTTTTTCTTTTCTGATTGCTGTGGCTAAAACTTCCAAAACTATGTTGAATAAGAGTGGTGAGAGTGGGCAACCTTGTCTTGTTTCCTGTTCTTAGAGGAAATGCTTTCAGTTTTTCACCATTCAGAACGATGTTGGCTGTGGGTTTGTCATATATGGTCTTTATTATGTTGAGGTAGGTTCCCTCTATGCCACTCTCTAGAGAGTTTTTTATCATAAATCGGTGTTGAATTTTGTCAAAAGCTTTGTCTGCATCTATTGAGATGATCATATGGTTTTTCTCCTTCAGTTTGTTAATATGTTTTATCACATTAATTAATTTGCGTATATTGAAGAATCCTTGAATTCCTGGGATAAACCCCACTTGATCATGGTGTAGGATCCTTTTAATGTGTTGTTGGATTCTGTTTGCTAGTATTTTGTTGAGGATTTTTGCATGTATGCTTATCATTGATATTGGCCTGCAATTTTCTTTTTTTGTGACATCTTTGTCTGGTTTTGGTATCAGGGTGATGGTGGCCCTGTAGAATGAGCTTTGGCGTGTTCCTCCCTCTGCTCTATTTTGGAAGAATTTGAGAAGTATAGGTGTTAGCTCTTCTCTAAATGTTTGGTAGAATTCACCTGTGAAGCCATTTGGTCCTGGGCTTTTGTTTGTTGGAAGATTTTTCATCACAGTTTCAATTTCAGTGCTTATGATTGGTCTGTTTATATTTTCTATTTCTTCCTGGTTCAGTCTTGGAATGTTGTGCTTTTCTAAGAATTTGTCCATTTCTTCCAGATTGTCTATTTTATTAGCTTATAGTTGCTTGCAGTAATCTTTCATGATCCTTTGTATTTCTGCAGTGTCAGTTGTTACTTCTTTTTCATTTCTAATTCTATTGACTTGAGTCTTCTCCCTTTTTTTGTTGATGAGGCTGGCTAATGGTTTATCAATTTTGTTTATCTTCTCAAAGAACCAGGTTTTAGTTTTATTGATCTTTGCTGTTGCTTCCTTCATGTCTTTTTACTTCATTTCTGATCTGACCTTTATGATTTCTTTCCTTCTTCTAACTTTTGGAGCTTTTTTGTTCTTCTTACTGTAGTTGCTTTAGGTGTAAGGTTAGCTTGTTTATTTCTGATGTTTCTTGTTTTTTGTGGTAGGATTGTATTGCTATAAACTTCCCTCTTAGAACTGCTTTTGCTTCATCCCATAGGTTTTGGGTCGTCGTATTTTCATTGTCATTTGTTTCTAGGTATTTTTTGATTTCCTCTTTTATTTCTTCAGTGATCTCTTGGTTATTAAATAGTGTGTTGTCTAGCCTCCCTGTGTTTGTATTCTTTACATATTTTTTCCTGTAATTGATATCCAGTCTCATAGTGCTGTGGTCGCAAAAGATACCTGATATGATTTCAGTTTTCTTAAATTTACCAAGGCTTGATTTGTGACCCAAGATATGATCTATCCTGGTGAATGTTCCATGAGCACTTGAGAAAAAAGTGTATTCTGTTGTTTTTGGATGGAATGTCATATAAGTATCAATTAAGTCCAACTTGTTTAATGTTATTTAAAGCTTGTGTTTCCTTATTTATTTTCATTTTGGATGATGTGTCCATTGGTGACAGTGAGGTGTTAAAGCCCCCTGCTATTACTGTGTTACTGTTGATTTTCCTTTTATGGCTGTTAGCATTTGCCTTATGTATTGAGGTGCTCCTACGCTGTGTTCATTAATATTTACAATTGTTATAACTTCTTCTTGTATTGATACCTTGATCATTTTGTAGTGTCCTTCTTTGTCTCTTGTAATAGTATTTATTTTAAAGTCTCTTTTGTTTGATATGAGAATTGCTACTCCAGCTTTTTTTGATTTCCATTTGCATGGAATATCTTTTTCCATCCCTTCCCTTTTAGTCTGTATGTGTCCCTAGGTCTGAAGTGGGTCTCTTGTAGACAGCATATGTATAGGTTTTGTTTTTGTATCCATTCAGCCAGTCTATGTCTTTTGATTGGAACATTTAATCCATTTACATTTAAGGTAATTATCGATATGTGTGTTCCTATTACCATTTTCTTAGTTGTTTGGGGTTTGTTTTTGTAGGTCTTTTCCTTCTCTTTTGTTTCCTGCCTAGAGAAGTTCCTTTAGCATTTGTTGTAAAGCTGGTTTGGTGGTGCTGAATTCTCTTAACTTTTGCTTGTCTGTAAAGGGTTTAATTTCTCCATCAAATCTGAAAGAGTTCCATAACTTGAAGGTTGATTACTTGGATTTAAATCCCAGTTTTAATGTTACATGATCTAGAGTAAATCAGTTCATTTTTTCTTTTTTCTCTTATAGTAGAATGGAAGTTATAATTATGCCCACTTAACTTACTTCTTCTGATTGCTGGGAGGCGATCTAAGAAAATGAATTGTGCAGTGCTTTATAGACTTTAATTCTATACAGACAGTAGTATTCTTCCTTATCCTCCTCTGAAAGTAATTTATAGATGAGTTTTTATCTTACCAGTACTGCCTTGTTTAAGGATCTACTCTGTAAGAAAAGGAAAATAGTATTAACTAAAGAATATTTAATTTTCATAATAAGTCTGTGATTTAGAAATTATTATTAACATTTTACAGTTAAAGAAAGAGGCTTAGAGAAGTTAAGTAACTTTCTCAATATCAATAATTTTATAAGTATTTGCTCCCTGGTTTCTCTGACTTCAGTGCTCATGTTTTTTTCTTTCACAAACTAATGTAGTTTGTTAATATACTGCAGCCTGTTCCAACATTCCTTTGTTCATCATGCCTAATTTTGAAACTTCTTGACATTTCAGTCATTCTTGTTCTTTTAGTTGGAGTTCATTTATTTCATGCATTTGGCAATTATTTATTGCCAGGTACTATGCTAAACACTATCAGTTTTTGATCTTAGTTTAGTCTTTATTTTGAACAGAAGAAGACAAGTTTAAAATAGTGACACTTGCTCCTATTGTTCCCCCTATATTAGGGGGAAATACAAGTTGCTTTGGGAAGTCAGGGAAGTCTTCACAGAGGAAGTGATACCTAAGCCTGTGCTCTAACATTAACTTTTTATAGAATACAGATGGCCTCTGCCATTATGTCTTTTGTTTTTGTTGTACCATCAGATTCATACTGAGCCACTCATCGTAGGGTGAATAGTCAGATTACTCTTACATGTTCTTGTTATTTTCCAGCTTGTCCAGATTATTATCAATACAACACACTTGGAAAAATCCTGTAAGTACTTGGAAGAATTCATCACCAATATCACTAATGTGCTTCCAGAGACAGTCCACACCACCAAACTGTATGGCACCACGACTTTTAAGGTGAGAAAGCCCTACATTACTGTAGAAATGCTTCTGGTGTGCTGGGGCATTCTACCTAACATGACTTTGTTTCTCCCATAAGTCATACATGGTCTTCAGAATAAGTCCTTATGATTTCCTTAGAAAAACAAATATCAATGCTAATTTTGGGGTGTTTAAACTAAAAACGGTCTACAGCTGTGTCCACTAAATCTTCCTTATATTTCATTCATGAAAATGACTATTTCCTCAGTTGACCACCTGGCAGGCAAGTATTTTTAAATATGGTCTAGAAAAGAGTGGTTGCAGCTGAAATCAACAGCAATTTAAAAATTTTAATTTAGCTATCCTTTCTTTTCTGTGTCCTGGGTCCAGTTTTTTTTTCTTTTAACTTTACATTTTAGTGAGGAATTTCTGTCCCTTGCTATTGTAGTTAGCAATTTTATAATCATCTTACAAGGCCACAGGACTAGTTTTGATGCAGTGTTGGATTAAATGGAAAAAATGACACTCTTGTAGAGCAAAAGAAGACTTGATGGTAGATGAGTTTCTGGAGAGTAAAGAGCCTTAGGAAACTCATTTATATTGCCATGTGAGCTTTAAATAAATATTAAGCAGGGCAATATCTTAAACTAAAATGGTAGATTCTGACATAATGGCTAACATGTATGCTTTGGGAGTTTGTTATTGTTTGATTATTTTAGTTCTGAAACAAATCTGTGTCACCCTTTTGAAATCTAGAAGTTGTTAATAGATATGAAGTGGTAGAGTTGAAATCATGATTTATGTTTATGGTATCTCCTTTTTTTGATCATTTTGTTCTCTTTGCCTATTTATTGGTACCTTCCCTTGAGAATGGATTTAACAGAAGACATCCAATTTGATTCATATTGCTTATTATATTTTAAGACATATAAAAATTGTTGGTATGATCTGCTCTTTTTTCTGTTCCAAGAAAAAAAATATGAAAGATCCTGGCCAATGCAATCTTGAGAGAGAAGAACAAAGCCAGAAGCATCACACTTCCTGATTTCAAATTATATTATAAAGCTATAGTAATCAAAACAGTATGGTATTGGCATACAGACAGATACATAGATCAGTGGAACAGATTGGAGAACCCAGTATTAAATCCATGCATATATTGTCAATTAATTTATGACAAAGAGGCCAAGAATATACAATGAGGACAGGATAGTCTTTTCAATAAAAGCAAGTCAAAACTGCAGTGAGATAATACCTGAGATAAACACATGTTAGAATGGCTATCATCAAAAATACAAGAGATAACATATACTGGCAAGGACGTGGAGAAAAGGGAAACTTGTACACTGTTGGTGGGAATGTAAGCTGGTACAACCACTATGGAAAACAGTATGGAGCTTCTTCAAGAAATTAAAAATAGAACTACTGTGTGATATGGCATTTCTGCTTCTGAGTGTGTATTAAAAGGAATCGAAATCATTATCTTGAAGAGTTATGTATACTTCCATGTTCACTACAGAATTAATCGTAATAGCCAAGATATGGAAACAACCTAAGTATCCATCAACAGATAAATGGATAAAGAAAATGTTACATACATATTCTCCATATATGTATCCATATATTTGTGTGTATGTGTGTATATAGATGTATATATGAATATTATTCAGTCATGTAAAATGAGGAAATCCTGCCATTTGAATCTTAAAATAATTCAAACTCATAGAAACAGAGAGTAGAAAAGTGGTTGCCAGGAACTGGGAGAGTGGGTTTGGCAAAAGAGAGAAGTTGGTAAAAGGGGTATCGACTTTCAGCTATAAGAGGAATAAGGTCTGAGGATCTAATGTAAAACATGGTTTCTATAGTTGATAATACTGTATTGTATAATATTTGCTAAGAGGATAGAACTTAAATGTTCTTACTAAAAAAAAAAAAAGATAAATATGTCAGGTGATGAATGTGTTAAATAACTAGATGATAGAAAAGAAATCCTTTCACAATATATTTGTATATCAAATCACCACAATATGTATTTTAAATGTCTTATAATTTTGTTTTCAATTGTACCTCAGTGAAGCTGAAAAAATGGAAAAAGTGAGATGTGTAACAACAAGATATTCTTTATCTATGTTTATGATTAGGTTAGTTGCTAGATGAGTTACACATTCATGATGTGACCATGGGTTGTTTAAAACTCCCTATAAAATTACTTACAACAGAATTAATTATGCATGATATTATGTTGGTATATTTACTTGTAAACTTTTCAATGATGTCTCCTTGTAGTAATACTGATACAATTTTACTGAGGGAAAGACTTATTTCATAAAGAGGCCCCAATTATTAGTATGAAAATATGACAAGAGCTTTAAGAATTTCAGGACGACCTTCCTTAGATAGTTTAAAGGAATTATAAGTACTCTTAATATTAGCATTATTATGGAGCATGGGTAATAATTTTATCAAAAATATTTCTACATGATTTCTACATGTGGAAGCCAAAATTTCTCTAGGAAAGAAAATGAGGGAGACGCTTATAGTTAAGTGTTCAATAGAAAATAGGAATTAGAGAGTTAGAATATGATGTTCATTTATACTTGTTTATCCTATGGGGAATATGTAATATGTACTGCTATTCTTCCCCTAATCCATCTCAATTTTCTTATTTCAAGGGCTTTTCAAATTATGGTCAGAAATCCTCCCAAAGGGTGGCTTGTGTATTTTGTTATTCCAGCATTAAAATTGCTGAGGGAAAATTAAAGGCAGACAGGAAGCCATAGAGGTTGAGCAGCCAGTTAAATACTTAGTAAAGGAGAAGTTCTGGAGACCACTAAAGGTCATGTTGACAGTGCTTATTGGAAACACTGATTGCTTAAAACACATTGAAAGTTTATTTTTACCAGGACTGTTTCAGACCAACTTACCCAGAACTCAGTATAAACATGGCAATTATAACAGCTACATATTGTGTATTTTCCTAAGCTACTGTTTCCAGAAAACTTTCACTTGCAGATGGAAACCTTAATGCTGAAAAAAGGGGCAAAAACAATCAGAAGGTCTTCAAGGTATTTTCTTGCAGAGTTCCTTCTTGTTTCTACCATATGTGACCTAATCAAGCTGGTATCCTTAGCTTTCCTTGTTTATAAGAATTCCCTCACTTACAAAATAGAATGAAGGTATTTATTAATTTACCCCATCACAAATATTGCTTGTGTACCTACTATAAAATATGGAAGAGAAAATACTTAGTCCTTGGATTTAGAGTCTATAATCTATGGGGAAGACAGACACTGTAAGTTCTATAAAGAACTGTGCAAAAAATGCTGGAATAATGTAATAAATACATTAAATCTCTCACTGATTCTCCAAGTTTTTATAAAGCATCTGCTACATACCAGGCAATAAACCAGTCTCCTGACTTTACACAGCATATATTCTCGTGAGGGTGATAGATGATACAGAAACAAAAAATTTAATATAATGTGAGGTAGTGGTAAGAGCTAGGAAGAAAAATAAATGACCTGAATGAAATAAGAAATTGAATCACTTGGATTTCTGATAGATAAGCAGTCCAGTCAGAGGTAACAATATGGTAGAAGGTACTGGTGTATTCAAGGTGATCAGTATGCAAGGGGGTCAGTCTGGCCGTGAAGTATTTATCATTGGTAAGGGTGGTAAGAGACAAGATCGTCAGGAGTCATATGATTTCTGGACTTGTAGGCCCCAGTAAATGCTTTCTATTTTATTTTGAAATGAAATATGAGGTCATTAGAAGATTAGAAATGGTGGTGGTAACCTGATTTATGATGGGTAACCCTAGTTGCTATGTGGAAAATATACCATAGGTCAGTAAGAGTGGAAGAAGAGAATCCAATTTGAAGGTCATTGCAGTAGTCTAGGTAAGAGATAATGGTCACTTGGACTACAGTGATAGGGTTGGAAGTGGTACGAAATATTTTTGAAGATAGAGATGGCAAGTTTTATTGCTAGATTAGGTATGAGATTATAAGAGAAAGAATGGAGTCAAGGATAATTCCAAGATACTTAAACTAAGCAAACTGGATTAACTAAGATGGGGAACAGCGAGAAAATAAGTTTTGGGGAGTGGCAGTAGAATCAAGATTTCCATTTTTCACATATAAAGCTTGAGGTATTTATTAGTCATTTATCATAGAGATTAAATTGACAGGATAGTCTTAGCTGGACATAAAAATTTAGAATTCATAAGTGTAAAGATGGTATTTTATGCCATGGAGCTGGCTGTCTTTTGGGAATTTAATATAGATAGAGAAAAGGTGTGAGGATTGAGCTCCAAGGGAAATCAATGTTGACAGGTCTAGAAGAAGAGGTGAGTGGTACTTATCTCAGTTCTGAGACCTTCAGGGAAGACTTACCAGAAAAGGCCCAGTAGGAGGTGTCCAGCAGGAGTATCTTGGGACCAGCAGGAGGTGTCCAGGTGGAGAAAGGATGAGGAGGGAGTAAGGGACATTTTTAGGTGAGGCAACTTCATGTAAAAAGATGAAATAATGAAATAAAATCATACTTCTTTGGTGTAGAATAAGGGTAGCAATGACATAGAGAAGTAGGTAAATATCAATTGTGAAGCACTTTGTTTTATAATGATAGATAATTTGGTCTTTATCCTACTAAAGTCTTTGGGAGACTTCAAGCAAGGATGTGTTGCAATTTTAAAAATAATCATTTACTTTGCCTAATTAGAAGGAAGGAAGGAATGATAAAAGCATGGAATGCAGGAAAGGAATGAGACAAGAAAAAAGGAAGGAATAAATAAATCACAATTACTTGAAATTCATAATCAGAGGAAATGAAATACCAAGAATACTTTGTATACTGTGCTAATAAATTTAATGATCTATAGGAAAATATGTGATTAAAAAAGTGATTCAAGAAGATAAAGCGGACTCCCTGGTGGTGCAGTAGATAAAACTCGGCACTCCCAATGCAGGGGGCCCGGGTTCAATCCCTGGTCAGGGAACTAGATCCCAGGTGCATGCCACAACTAAGGGTTTGCATGCCACAACTAAGGAGCCTGTGTGCTGCAACTAAGGAGCCGGTGAGCCACAACTAAGGAGCCCACATGCTGCAACTAAGACCCAGTGCAACCAACTAAATAAATAAATATTAAAAAAAGAAAAGAAGATAAAGAAAATTGACATAACTATGAAAAAAATGAAAAAGTTGTTAAAGACTTCTTAAAACTGGGGAAGATTCACATGATTTTACCAGTGAATTCATTCAGACTTTCACGAAACAGATAATTTCTGTATAATTTAAACTACTCCATACCGTAGAGAAAAATGGAAAATATCTCAGTTAATTTTTGTGAAGTCAACATAACAATGATTCAAAACTTAAAAAAAAAAAAAGTTCTGAAGACCCTAGGGGCTGGACAGGAATAAAGACACAGACGTAGAGAATGGACTTGAGGACATGGGGAGGGGGAAGGGTAAGCTGGGATGAAGTGAGAGAGTGGCACGGACATATGTACACTACCAAATGTAAAATAGATAGCTAGTGGGAAGCAGACACATAGCACAGGGAGATCAGCTCAGAGCTTTGTGTCCACCTAGAGGGGTGGTATAGGGAGGGTGGGAGGGAGATGCAAGAAGGAGGAGATATGGGGATATACGTATATGTACAGCTGATTCACTTTGTTGTAAAGCAGAAACTAACACACCATTGTAAAGCAATTATACTCCAATAAAGATGTTTAAAAAAAGATAATAGCAATTGATAAAATAAATATTAGAGCAACAGAAAAAGAGAGATTTGGTCATAAAATGAGGTTAGCTAATATTTAATAAGCTCATCGTTCCCTCAGGTGTGCCAGGCTCTTTATGAAAGTTATTAGATTTAATAAAGGTGTTAAAACTATGGAAAAAAATATAGTAGCTGAAATTAAGTTTAAAAAGAAAACTAGAGAAACCATAAAATCCCTGAGCAATTAAAGACAAATATTGATGTAAAAATCATAAATAATAAAATATCAAACAAAATCCAGAAGTGCATAGAAAGCAGGGATAAAGTAATGTTAAGAATGCAAGGATGATTAGTATTAGAAAGTTGTTTAAAATTATTCACTACTGTAATAGATCAGGTGAGAAAAAATGCATGAGTATTTAAAAAGATACTAAAAAGGTATTTTATGTAAGGCCACATCTCTTCCTGATAAAATCTCTTAGTGAACCCCTCTATCAGTAATTGACAGATCAAGGAGGCAGAAAATTAGTAAGGATATTGTTGAACTGAATGGTGCTATCAATCAGCTAGATCGAATTGACATTTATAGAATACTTCATCTAACAACAGCGTAATACATATTCTTCTCAAGCTCATAAGAACATTCACCAAGACAGGCCATGTTTTGGGTATTAAAGCACATCTTAAAAAATTTTAAAGAATAAAAATCATATAAAGCTTGCTCTCAGACCAAATGGAATTAAACCCTGGAAATAAATAACAGGAAGATAGCTAGAAAATCCCCAAATATTTGGAGATTAACCAGCACACTTCAGAAAAACACTTGGGTCAAAGAAAAAGTTTCAAGAGAAATTAAACAGTACTAAATTAAAATAAAGTATAACTTACTAAAACTTGTGGCATCAGTGAAAGCACTGCTTATAGGGAAATTTGTAGCATTAACTGCATAAATTCCAAAAGAAGAAATTTCACGATCAGTAATCTAAGCTTCTACCTTAGGAAACTAGGGAAAGAAGAGCAAATTAAATCCAAAATAATCAAAAGAAAAGAAAAATTAGAGCAGAAATAATTGAAAACAGCAAAGCAAAGGAGAAAACCAATGAAACTAAACATGGGTTTTTAGAAAGATCAATAAAATTGATAAACTTTGAGTTAGGCTGACCAATAATAAAAGACAGAAGACACAAATTACTAATAAATGAAGAAGGGTCCATCACTACTGATTCCATGGACATTAAAATATTAATAAGGGCATATTATGAACAAATCTATATCCACAAATTAACAACCTACATAAATCGAACCAATTTTTTCAGAGACACAATTTACCAAAACTCACACAAGGAGTAATAATCTAAATAACCTTATATCTGTTGAAGAAATTGAATCAATAATTAATGACTTTCAAAAATAGAAAACACCAGGCCCAGTTGAAAGAAGTTGAACAAGACACAAGTAAATGGAAAGATATTCAATGTTCATTAATTGGAAGAATTAATATTGTTAAAATGTCCAAGCTACCCAAAGTGAACTACAGATTCAATGCAATCCCTATCAAAATGGTACTTTTTTTTACAGAAATTGAAAAAAAATATTAAAATTTGTATGGAACCACAAAAGACTCTGAAAATCCAAAGCAATCTTGAGAAAGAACAAAGCTGGAAACAACACACTTCCTGATTTCAAATTATATTATAAAGCTATCGTAATGAAAACAGTATGGTATTGGCCTACAAACAGACACATAGATAAATGGAACAGATTGAAGATCCCAGAAATAAGCCTATACATATATGGTCGATTAATTTATGGCAAAGGGGCCAAGAATATACAATGAGGAAAGGATAGTTTCTTAAATAAGTGGGTTTGGTGAAACTGGACAGCCACATGCAAAAGAATGAAACTGGATCTCTGTCTTATACCATAGACACAAATCAAATCAAAATGGATTAGAGACTTGAATGTAAGACTGAATCCATAGCACTCCTAGAAGAAAACATAGAGGGTAACTTCTTTGACATTGGTCTTGGAGATGATTTTTTGGAGTTGACACCAGAAGTGAAGGCAATAAAATCAAGAATAAACAAGTGGGACTTCATCAAACTAAAAACTTTCTGTACAGCAAAGAAACCATCAACAGAATGAAAAAGCAACCAATTGAATGGGAGAAAATATTTGCAAATCATGTATCTGGTAAGGGGTTAATATCCAAAAAACACAAAGAACTCATACAACTCCATAGCAAAAAAACAATCTGATTAAAAAATGGGCAGAGGACCTGAATAGACATTTTTCCAAAGAAGACATACAAATGAGCAACATGTAAATGAAAAGATGTTCAACATCACAAATCTTTAAGGAAATGCAAATCAAAACTACAATGAGATACTACCTTACACATTAGAGTGGTATCATCAAAAAGATAAGAGATAGGGTATATATCCAGAGAAAATTCTAATTTGAAAATATACTTACACCCCAGTGTTCATAGTGCACTATTTACAATAGCCAGGTCATGGAAGCAACTTAAATGTCCATCAATGGTTAAAGAAGATGTGGTATATATATATACAATGGAATACTACTCAGCCATAAAAAAGAACGAAATAATGCCATTTGCAGCGACATGGATGGATCTAGAGATTATTATACTAGTAAATAAAGTAAATCGGACAGAGAAAGGCAAATGCCATATATCACTTATATGTGGAATCCAAAATATGATACAAATGAACTTATTTACAAAACAGAAGTAGACCCACAGACATAGGAAACAAACTTATGGTTACCAAGGGGGAAAGGGGATGGGGGAAGGATAAATTAGGAGTTTGGGATTAGCAGATACAAACTACTGTATATAAAATAGATAAATAAAAAAGTTCTGTATAGCACAGGGAACTATATTCACTATCTTGTAATAAACCATAATGGAAAAGAATATATGTGTGTGTGTGTGTGTGTGTGTGTGTATAAAATATATGTATAGCTATACTTTGCTGTACACCAGAAACTAACTTAACATTGTAAATCGACTATACTTCTATTAAAAAAAAGAGACACAAGAGATAACAAATGCTGGCAAGGATGTGGAGAAAAGGGAGCCCTTGTGTACTGTTGGTGGGAATGTAAGCTGGTACAGCCACTATGGAAAACAGTATGGAGGTTCCTCAAAAAATCAAAAATAGAACTACCATATGATCCAGCAATTCTACTTCTGGGTCTATATTCAAAGGAATCAATATCTTGAAGAGTTATGTATACTTTCACATTCATTACAGCATTAATCAAAGTAGTAGTCAAGATACGGAAACAACCTAAGTGTCTCTTAATGGATGAATAGCTAAATTACACACACACACACACACACACACACACACACCACATACACACAGTGGAATATTATTCAGCCATTAAAAAAAGAAGAAAATCCTGATCAGTTGCAAAAACATGGATGAACCTAGAAGGCATCATGCAAAATGAAATAAATCAGATAGACAAATACTTCATGGTATCATTTATATGTGAAATCTAACAAAAAAAGTTGAACTCATAGAAACAGAGAGTAGAAACATTATTGCCAGGGCTGGGGGGTGAAGAAATAGAGGTTGATAAAAGAGTACAAACTTTCAATTGTAAGATGAATAGTCTGAGCATCTAGTATATAACAATGTGACTATAGTTGATTACACTATTGTATAAATGATAATTGCTAAGAGAGTAGAACTTCAGTGTTCTCACCAAAACAAACAAAAAAGTAAATATGTGAGATGATAGCTGTGTTAATTAACTTGATGTGGGGAATCCTTTTGCAGTGTATACCTATATTTAGTCATTATGTTTTTCATTTTAAATATCTGACAACTTGGCAGTTATACGCTAATTAAGCTGAAAGAAATTCTACCTAATATTTAAGGATGAAATTTCACCACTTCTCTATAATATTTTCCAGGAAATAGAAGCAGAGAGAATACTACGTAACTCACTCTGTGAGGCTAGCATTACCATAATACCAGCCAGACATCGCAGGAAAGGAAAGCTACAGACTAATATTTCTCATGAACTTAGATGCAGAATCCTCAACAAAATATTATGAAATTGAATCCAACAATGTATCAGAATTATACACTACCACCAAGTGGGTCTGCAAGACTTACTCAACATCAAAAATCAAGTATTGTAATTCATCACATTAATGGGCTAAAGAAGAACAATTATAGAATCATATTAATAGATACAGAAAATGCATTTGACAAAATCCAACACCTATTCATGATAAAAACCTCTCAGCTAACTATAATAGAAGGGGAATGCCCTCAACTTGGTAAAGAACATCTACAAAAGTCCTACAAATAACATCATACCTGATAGTGAGAAACTATAAACTTTCCTGCTAAAATCATGAAAAAGGCCAGAATGTCCTTTTATACCACTCCTATTCAACATTCAGTAAGCCATGAAATAAAAGACTTACAGACTGGGAAGACAGAGATAAAACTGACTTAGTTTACAGACGACATGATTGTCTAAGTAGAAAATACGAAAGAATTAACAATAACAAAAAGACTGCTGGAAGTAATAAATGAATGTAGCAAGGTTCAGCATATAAAATTGATATACAAAAGTTATTTGCTTTATCATTATACCAGTAGCAAATAACTGGAATTTGTAATTAAAAACATAATGCTATTTACGTTAACATTGAAAAAAGAAATAGATATAAACCTAACAAGATAAACAAAATCTATGTGAGAAAACCTGTAAAACTCTGATAAAAAGTAATCAAAGAAGTAAGATCTAAATAAGTGGAGATATGTTCCATATTTGTGGATAAGAAGATTCAATATTTTATCAAGATATCAGTTCTTTTCAACTTAATCTAAAGATTCAGTCCCAGTCCAAATTCCAGCAACTCATTTTGTGGATATTGACATATTGTTTCTGAAGTTTATGTGGAGAGGCAAAACACCCAGAATAGTCGACACAATATTGACGGAGAAGAACAATGTTGGAGAACTGACACTACCTGACTTCAAGACTTATTATAAAGCTACAGTAATCAAGACAGTGTGGTATTGGAAAAAACAAAAACAAAAACAAAAACGATAATTAGGTCAAGGGAACAACATAGGAGCCCAGAAATAGACTCTCGCAAATATAGTCAACTGATTGTTGACATGCAGTAAACTCAGTTTAATGGAGAAATGAAAGTGTTTTCAATAAATGTTGAAACAACTCGACATCCACCTGCAAAAAAGAAAAAAAAGTGAACCTAGACACAGATGTTACACTTTAAAATTGAGTTAAAAATTTGAGTTTGAGTTAAACTCAAAAAAAATTGAGTTAATTGAGTTAAAAATTAACTCAAAGGGGTCACAGACTTACATGTGAAACACAGCACTATAAAACTCTTAGAAGATAACATAAGGGAAAATGTTGGTAACCTTGGGTTTCACTATGACTTAAGGTACAGCAACCAGAACACAGTCCATCAAAGAAAATACTGATAAGATGGACTTCATTAAAATGAAAAACTTCTGCTGTAGAAAAGACACTGTTAAAAGAATGAAAAGAAGGAGAAAATGTTTGTAAAATGCATATCTAATAAAGGGCTTATATCCAAAATATACAAAGAATGGGTAAAAGTCAACAATAAGAAAATTAAAAAGTGGGTTTAATGTGGGCTCACTTTAAAAATGGGCAAAAGATCCGAATAGCTACCACACCAAAGGATGGAGAGGGAGTTATAAGTTAAAACAACAGTGATGCCATTGTACAACTCTTAAAAAGACTAAAACTGAAAACACTGACAACAAATGCTGGAGCAATAGCAGCTCTCATTCATTGCTGGTGCTAATACAAAACGGTAATGTTATTTTGGAAGACAGTTTGTCAGTTTCTTACAAGGCTAAACAGAAATAGTCTTCCCATGCAATTCACCAGTCATGCGTCTTGGTAACTATCCAAGTGAATTGAAATGTTAAGCTACACAAAAACTTACACATAAATCATTACAGTAGCATTATTCAAAATTGACTACACTCAGAAGCTATCAAGATGTCCTTCAATAGGTAAATGGATAAACAAACTATGATACATCCTGACAATGGAATATTATTCAGTGATGAAAAGGAATGAATATCAAGCCATAGAAAGACATGGAGGAAAATTAACTGCACATTGCTAAGTAAAATAAGCCAATCAGCTACATACATGGTTCCCAGTATAAGACATTGTAGAAAGTCAAAGTTCTGGAGAAAGTAAAAAGATGGTTTGTTTGCAGGATTTGGGGGATGAACAAGGGAGGGATGGATAGAGTAGAGTGGATTTTTATGACAAGAAAACTATTCTGTACGATTCTGTAATAGTGAATACATGACATTATCCATTTGTAAGTACCCATGGAACTGTACAACACAAATAGTAAACCCTGATGCAAACTGTGAACTTTAGTTAATAATAAAATATCAATATCAGTTCATCTATTGTAACAAATGTTCCACACTAATGCAAGGTTTTTTAAATAGGGGAAACAGTGGGAAGGGGATGGCGGGCAGTATCTGTAAATGCTCTGTACTTTCTGCTCAATTTTTCTTTAAGCCCAGATTTCTAGAAAATAATGTTTATTAATTAAAAGAAAACTTAGTAAAATGGGAATTCAAGGACAGTATTAAATTATCATACAAGTAAGTAAATATGTAAGCAGAGAAATGCTCTTAGAACTGTGTTCATATAAGTAAACATAGTCAATGCCTATATTATAGTATGTAAATACCTGTAAAATTATGCAGCCATTAAAAAGGTGAAAATGGAGAGGCGGGTATGAGTTCGAGTAAAGTTTTGGGGGTAGAATTTATAGGACACCGTGACTATGAAGGAATGAATGGAATCTAATATGTTGCTTAAATCTCTGCCTTGGCCTGAAATGAACAGGTGAAGAGTGGGAATTATGATTATTCTTGTCCTGGACTTACAGTATTCAAAGTTTCTGTGAGCCATAATGCAGGAAACAAGCAGAAATATGGGTCTTTAACAAGAAAGGGTTTGGACAGATATAGTGGAAGCCATAGGAGGTGATGAAATCATCCAGCGGAAGTGAGAGGATTAGAGGCCAGAAAAGTAAAAGTAAAACTACGTCCTGAAAGCCAACAGAGAACAGGGTAAGATGAGACTGAAAAATGGATATTGGATATGGTAGCCTGGCGGTCATGGATTACCCTGGACCAGTCCATGTTGATGGATTGTTAGATTGCAGCGTAGACTGTTTTCTCCTAAAAATGTTTTTCTTGGAGCTTTAGTCCCAGAACACTTCTTAGAGCCTTTTATATGCCAGTGTAAATCAAGACTCTTTTAAACTGGGGTTCTCAGACTTAATTGATCTAGGAACTTTTTTGCTGTCATTTAAGCATTTTTCAGGACTGTTGTTAATTAGAGCATATTTTAGGAAATGTGTGCCAATCTTTGAAGAAACTTGATTATAAAGAATCTAGAAAGGTAGGATAGTAACTAGTGGGAACATACAGCATTAAATTAGAAACTTCAGGATACTTAAAATAAGCAAAGTGAAGAGACTAGCAACTATAAGAGAGGTTGATATTGCAGGAAGGGAGGTTCTTGGAATTCCAGAAGAGAAGAAAGAGAATAGGATCCTGAGAATGAGTGTAGTTTTAAACATAGGTAAGAAGGTACAAAGGATGCAGATAGCTGAGGGCAGTGAAGGCAGTTTCTCTATTTGGTGAATCAATATAATAATTTGTCTTGCAGATACAAAGTAGAAAGGACTCTACTGAGCTTTTGAAAACAAGAAAAATTAATGGAGACTGTGATATTACTTGATATTCTCAATTATGTTACTTAGTTTGAGATGTCTCCAAGCAGAGATTTCTGCTTTGCTTATACTGGAATTTTGAATGACTATTCAAATTTCATATTTCACAGGATGCCAGACATGCAGCTGAAGAAGAGATTTATACCAACTTAAACCAGAAGATTGACCAGTTTCTACAGCTGGCTGACTATGACTGGATGACAGGAGATTTGGGCAACAAAGCTAGTGATTACCTAGTAGACCTCATTGCCTTTCTCCGTAGCACCTTTGCTGTCTTCACACACCTTCCTGTAAGTGACCATTGCTTTTACTTTGTCCATCATATAGAAAAAAGGTTTCTTAAAATCTAGATTGGTAAAATATGTTTGTTTCTGCTTTAACTAGCCAGAAAGCTGTGGATATAAAAGCTCACACTATAATTATCATCCCTTAACAAGATTTAAAGACCTCTTTCTCATTTTTTCATTGACATTTGCATTTTGTTTATTCTGGAAATGATTCCTAATATTATGTCTACTTATATCCCTCCTAACTTCAGGGTAATTAGTACAAACATATAATGAATGCCTTGGTAGAAGTAGAATAGAAAATTAGGAGTTAGAATTTTAGATATGTATTTTTTAATTCTAGAATGTCCATTTAAATTTTATTGTATCCTCAAATTTCTGGTGAAATTCTCCATCCTTTTTCCAATTTGTCTATCTTTTCTCTATTTTCTTGAGCATATTTATCACAGACTTTTAAAAATTGAAGTATAGTTGATTTACAATATTATATTAGGGACTTCCCTGGCAGTCCAGTGGTTACGACTCTGTGCTCCCAATTCAGGGGACATGGGTTTGATCCCTCGTCAGGGAACTAAAATCTCGAATGCCTCACGGTGCAGCCAAAAAAAAAAGTTACAATATTATATTAGTTTCAGGTGTACAGCATAGTGATTCAGTATTTTTACAGATTTTACTCCAGTAAAAGTTATTATGAGATAATGGCTATAATTCCATGTGCTATATGATATATCCTTGTTGCTTATCTATTTTATACATAGTAGTTTTGTATCTCTTAATCCCTTTCTCCTGTCTTGCCCCTCCCTCTTTCCCTCTTTTCTGTTGTTTCTTGATCTTTATTTTATTTATTTCCTCTGTAATCTTTATTATTTCCTTCCTTCTGATGACTTTGGCCTTTGTTTGTCTTTTTCTAATTTCTTTAAGTGGTTGGTTAGGTACTTTATTTGAGGTTTTACGTATTTCTTGAGGAAGGCCTATATTGCTATAAACTTCCCCCTTAGAACTGCTTTTGCTGCATCTCATAGATTTTGGAGTGTTGTGTTTCCTTTTTCCTTTGTCTCAACGTATTTTCTGATTTCCTCTTTGATTTCTTCATTGACCAGGTGGTTTTTTAGTAGCATGTTGTTTAGTCTCCACATGTTCATGCTTTTCCCATTTTTCTTCCTGTAATTGAGTTCTAATTTTATACCATTGTAGTGGGGGAAAATGCTTGATATAATATCTATCTCCTTAAATTTGTGGCCCAGTGTGTGATCTGTCCTGGAGAATGTTCCATGTGCACTTGAAAGGAATGTGTATTCTGCTGTTTTTGGATGAAATGTCCTGTAGATATCTTTTAAGTTTAACTGTTCAAGTGTGTCATTTAAGACCACTGTTATATGATTGATTTTCTGTCTGGATCATACGTTCATTGATGTAAGTGAGGTATGAAAGTTCCCTATTGTTATGGTATTGTCATCAATTTCTCCCTCTATGTCTGTGAATATTTGCTTTATATATTTAGGTGCCCCTAATATTACACTGAGTGTAATATCCTTGTCTTGTATTGATCCCTTTATCATCATATAATGCCCTTCTTTGTCTTTTGTGATAGCCTTTGTTTGAAAGTCTATTTTGTCTGAAGCGAGTATTGTTACCCCAGCTTTCTTATTGTTCCCGTTTGTGTAAAATATCTTTTTTCATTTCCTCACCTTCTTTGTGTATGTGAGTTTCTTAGGCGACATATAGAAGGGTCTTGTTTTTTCATTTAATCAGCCACCCTGTGTCCTTTGAGGGAGCATTTGTCCATTGATATTTAAAGTAATTATTAATAGGTATGTACTTATTGCCATTTTGTCACTTATTTTCTGCTTGTTCATGTAGTTCTTCTCCGTTCATTTTTTCTTCTCTTTGTTTCTTCCCTTGTGGTTTTGTTGATTTTCTTTAGTAGTATATACCAGAGAACTCCTAGATGTTTTCATTTTTTACAATTTGCTCTTTTCTTTTGCTGTTCTGATTGGGTGATTTACATTATTCTACCAGATCACTTACGCATTCTTCTGTATCACTTAGTTTGCTATTCATTCCTCCTAGTGTGCTTTTAATTTCAGCTGTTGAATTCTTCATTTCTGATTGGGTCTTTTAAAATACTTTCTAGTTTCTTATTAAAGTTATTAGTGTATAGATAGATTCTTTCCCCTAATTCAGTTAACATTTTTTATAACCAATGGTTTGAATTCTTCTTCAGGTAAATCGTTTATTTATGTTTCATTTTTTTTTCAGCTGTTTTTCTTGCTCTTTCAATTGAGAACAGTTCTTCTGCCATTGCATTTTGCTTAACTTTCTCTGTTTTTATGAGTTTAGGTGAAACAGTTACCTATTGTGGTCTTGAAGGGGTGTTCTTATGTGGCAGCATCCCTATGTGTGCCCAGTGCCTTTGGTGGGAGAGCTGGATTTGGTGTGGAAACAAGTCACATCTTTCCTCAGGATGTGCTGGTAGCTGTCAGCTTGGTAGGGAGTGGGGCTAGAGATGGAGGAGCTAGAGTTGGCACCAGGTGTGAAGTGGGACTTCCCCTCTGCTCAATGGCCATGACCACCCTATGAGGGGTGGGATCTGATCCCAAATTCCTGGAGCAGAAGCCCTAAGGGTCTGGCCTGGGCCAGCTCTGTTCCCTTTGTGCTTCCCCCTTTTTCCACACTGAGAGCCTTGCCAAAGTGGCGGGAAGTGCTGAAGTAAGTTGGGTCCATGGGGTCTCTTGGCCTGTGTTGATTGCAGACAGAGGTTCAAGCTGTCTCTGATACACTGCCTGTATAGGTTCCCACAATTGTTTCCCTCACAGCTGGTTACTGCCCCCGTCCCTGCTGCCCCTGCCCTGTTGTGGAACCACACTATAGAGCTGTTGTTGTCTATGTGGACTTTCAGTATCAGGAGTTGAGCTATGTTCGAGTGCTGCCATCAGAGATTTGGGCTGCTTGTGATGTTCTGCTTGAGTAAGCATTAACAATGACCCCAATCCCACCCAGGCTCCACCCAAAGACCAGGTTGTCTCTGCATCCCAAGATCGAGTTTTCTCCCTGGTCATGACCACCCCAGATTTAATGCCCTGCTGCGACATGGAGTGAGCAGCACTGGTGCTTTGGCTCGGCTCAGGCTGAGGCACGCACTGAGGCGGTTGTGGGAAACCTGGCAGCCACTAGAGCAGAACTCTTTCCACCCTGCCTTGAGGGCAACCCAGCACTCATGTGCTCTTCATGAGCAGTGTTCAGGCTTCCCACTGCCCCCGTTAGTCCCAGTGATCCTCCAACCAGCCAAGGAGTCTTGTCTCTCCTGCACAGGACCCCAGACTTGGGCATCCAATCTGTGGCTCTCACCACTCACTCCCCAGGGCAGGTGTCCACCCATGTATCCTTCCTGTTACTCTGAGTCACCTCCCAGGAACACAGGGCCCAACCCAGTCACGTTCTTCCCATTCTGCCTGACTACCTGTGTATCTTTCTTACAGCCTTGTTTGTACCGGATTCCTTCTGCCAGTTTCCAGTTAGTTTTCAGTGAGAGTTGTTCAACATGTAGATGTATTTTGATGAGTTCATGGGGAAATGTGAGCTCCATGTCCTCTTAATCCACTATCCTGATCCTCCTCTACAGTTCTTTTAAAGACATTTATGAATGCCTATGTGTAGTTCACCTACATATTGGTTCGATTTGTTTCTGAGGTTTTGGTTTTTTGGTTTTTTTGCTGTTGTTTTCAGTCATATGGTCCTATCTCTTCCTACCATTTTTTGGTATATATTAGACATTGTTTTTAAAATATGTAGAGGTTTGAAATGATATCACCAGCCACCAGAATCAATTCATCCTTTCCCTTACTAAGTAGCTAGAATGAGTGGGTGGGTTGTGGTTTGGGCCTTATCATCTTAATCCAATCATGGATTGATCAGGGTTGAGCTTGGGTTGCAGTTGTAATGTACCTTTGGTTTACCTTTTTAAAATTTAATTTTTTTAACATCTTTATTGGAGTATAATTGCTTTACAATGGTATGTTAGTTTCTGCTGTATAACAAAGTGAATCAGCTATACATATACATATATCCCCATATCTCTTCCCTCTTGTATCTCCCTCCCTCCCACCCTCCCTATGCCACCCCTCTAGGGGGTCACAAAGCACCAAGCTGATCTCCCTGTGCTATGCAGCTGCTTCCCACTAGATATCAGCTTTACATTAGGTAGTGTATATATATCCATGCCACTCTCTCACTTTGTCCCAGCTTCCCCTTCCCCTTCCTCATGTCTTCAAGTCCATTGTCTAGTAGGTCTGCGTGTTTATTCCTGTCTTGCCCCTAGGTTCTTCATGACCTTTTTTTTTTTTTAGATTCTATATATACGTGTTACCATATGGTATTTGTTTTTCTCTTTCTGACTTACTTCACTCTGTATGACGGACTCTAGGTCCATTCACCTCACTACAAATAACTCAATTTCGTTTCCTTTTATGGCTGAATTATATTCCATTGTATATATGTGCCATATCTTTTTTATCTATTCATCTGTTGATGGACACTTAGGTTGCTTCCATGTCCTGGCTATTGTAAATAGAGCTGCAATGAACATTGTGGTATATGACTCTTTTTGAATTATGGTTTTCTCAGGTATATGCCCAGTAGTTGGATTGCTGGGTCGTATGGTAGTTTTATTTTTAATTTTTTAAGGAGCCTCCATACTGTTCTCCATAGTGGCTGTATCAATTTACATTCCCACCAACAGTGCAAGAGGGTTCCCTTTTCTCCACACCCTCTCCAGCATTTATTGTTTGTAGATTATTTGATGACGGCCATTCTGACTGATGTGAGGTGATATCTCATTGTAGTTTTGATTTGCATTTCTCTTATGATTAATGGTGTTGAGCATTCTTTCATGTGTTTGTTGGGAATATGTATATCTTCTTTGGAGAAATGTCTATTTAGGTCTTCTACCCATTTTTGGATAGGGTTGTTTGTTTTTTTGATATTGAGCTGCATGAGCTGCTTGTAAATTTTGGAGATTAATCCTTTGTCAGTTGCTCCATTTGCAAATATTTTCTCCCATTCTGAGGGTTATCTTTTCGTCTTATTTATGGTTTCCTTTTCTGTGAAAAAGCTTTTGAGTTTCATTAGGTCCCGTTTGTTTCTTTTTATTTCCATTTCTCTAGGAGGTGGGTCAAAAAGGATCTTGCTGTGATTTATGTCATAGAGTGTTCTGCCTATGTTTTCCTCTAAGAGTTTGATAGTTTCTGGCCTTATATTTAGGTCTTTAATCCATTTTGAGTTTCTTTTTGTGTATGGTGTTAGGGAGTTTTCTAACTTCATTTTTTTACATGTAGCTGTCCAGTTTTCCCAGCACCACTTACTTATTGAAGAGGCTGTATTTTCTCTGTTGTATCTTCTTGCCTCCTGTATCAAATATAAGGTGACCATATATGTGTGGGGTTATCTCTGGGCTTTCTATCCTGTTCCATTGATCTATATTTCTGTTTTTTTGCTTGTACCATACTGTCTTGATTACTGTAGCTTTGTAGTATAGTCTGAAGTCAGGGAGCCTGATTCCTCCAGCTCCGTTTTTCTTTCTCAAGATTGCTTTGGCTATTCGGGGTCTTTTGTGTTTCCATACAAGTTGTGAAATTTTTTGTTCTAGTTCTGTGAAAAATGCCAGTGGTAGTTTGATAGGGATTGCACTGAATCTGTAGATTGCTTTGGGTAGTAGAGTCATTTTCACAATGTTGATTTTTCCAATCCAAGAACATGGTATATCTCTCCATCTGTTTGTATCATTTAATTTCTTTCATCAGTGTTTTATAGTTTGCTGAGTACAGGTGTTTTGTCTCCTCAGGTAGGTGTATTCCTCGGTATTTTATTCTTTTTGTTGCAGTGGTAAACGGGAGTGTTTCCTTAATTTCACTTTCAGATTTTTCATAATTAGTATTTGGAATGCAAGAGATTTCTGTGCATTAATTTTGTATCCTGCTACTTTACCAAATTCATTGATTAACTGTAGTAGTTTTCTGGTAGGATCTTTAGGATTCTCTGTGTATAGTGTCACGTCATCTGCAAACAGTGACAGCTTTACTTCTTTTCCGATTTGGATTCCTTTTATTTCTTCTTCTTCTCTGATTGCTGTGGCTAAAACTTCCAAAACAATGTTGAATAATAGGGGTGAGAGTGGGCAACCTTGTCTTGTTCCTGATCTTAGTGGAAATGGTTTCAGTTTTTCACCATTGAGGATGATTTGGCTGTGGGTTTGTCATATATGGCCTTTATTATGTTGAGGTAAGTTCCCTCTATGCCTACTTTCTGGAGTGTTTTTTTTTTTTTTTTTTTTTTTTTTTTGCGGTACGCGGGCCTCTCACTGTTGTGGCCTCTCCCGTTGTGGAGCCCAGGCTCCGGACGCGCAGGCTCAGCGGCCATGGCTCACGGGCCCAGCCGCTCCGCGGCATGTGGGATCTTCCCGGACCGGGGCACGAACCCGTGTCCCCTGAATCGGTAGGCGGACTCTCAACCACTGCGCCACCAGGGAAGCCCTGGAGTGTTTTTATCATAAATTGGTGTTGAAGTTTGTTGAAACCTTTTTCTGCGTCTATTGAGATGATTGTATGGTTTTTATTCTTCAGTTTGTTAATATGGTGTATCACATTGATTGATTTGCATATATTGAAGAATCCTTGCATTCCTGGGATAAACCCCACTTGACCATGGTGTATGATCCTTTTAATGTGCTGTAGGATTTTGTTTGCTAGTATTTTGTTGAAGATTTTTGCAGCTATGTTCATCAGTGATATTGGCCTGTAGTTTTCTTTCCTTGTGATATCTTTGTCTGGTTTTGGTATCACGGTGATGGTGTCCTCATAGGATAAGTTTGGGAGTGTTCCTCCCTCTGCTATATTTTGGAAGAATTTGAGAAGGATAGGTGTTATCTCTTCTCTAAATGTTTGATAGAATTCACCTGTGAAGCCATCTGGTCCTGGGCTTTTGTTTGTTGGAAGATTTTTAATCACAGTTTCAATTCCAGTGCTTGTGATTGGCCTGTTTATATTTTCTATTTCTTCCTGGTTCAGTCTCCAAAGGTTGTGCTTTTCTAAGAATTTGTTCATTTCTTCCAGGTTGTCCATTTTTTGGGCATATAGCTGCTTATAGTAATCTCTCATGATCCTTTGTATTTCTTCAGTGTCAGTTGTTACTTCTTTTTCACTTCTAATTCTGTTGATTTGAGTCTTCTCCCTTTTTTTCTTGATGAAGCTGGCTATGGTTTATCGATTTTGTTTATCTTCTCAAAGAACCAGCTTTTAGTTTTATTGATCTTTGCTATCGTTTCCTTCATTTCTTTTTCATTTATTTCTGATCTGATCTTTATGATTTTGTTCCTTCTGCTAACGTTGGGGGTTTTTTGTTCTTTCTCTAATTGCTTTAGGTGTAAGGTTAGGTTGTTTATTTGAGATGTTTCTTGTTTCTTAAGGTAGGATTGTATTGCTATAAACTTCCCTCTTAGAGCTGCTTTTGCTGCATCCCGTAGGTTTTGGGTTGTCGTATTTTCATTGTCATTTGTTTCTAGGTATTTTTTGATTTCCTCTTTTATTTCTTCAGTGATCTCTTGGTTATTAAATAGTGTATTGTTTAGCCTCCATGTGTTTGTGTCTTTTCCAGATTTTTTCCTGTAATTGATATCCAGTCTCATAGTGTTGTGGTCAGAAAAGATACTTGATACGAATTCATTTTTCTTAAATTTACCAAGGCTTGATTTGTGACCCAAGATATGATCTATCCTGGAGAATGTTCCATGAGCACCTTAGAAGGAAGTGTGTTCTGTTGTTTTTGGATGGAATGTCCTATAAATATCAAATAAGTCCATCTTGTCTAATGAATCATTTAAAGCTTGTGTTTCCTTATTTATTTTCATTTTGTATGATCTGTCCATTGGTGAAAGTGAGGTGTTAAATTCCCCTAGTATCATTGTGTTACTGTCAGTTTCCCCTTTTTTGGTTGTTAGCATTTCCCTTATGTATTGAGGTGCTCCTATGTTGGGTGCATAAATATTTACAATTGTTATATCTTCTTCGTCGATTGATCCCTTGATCATTATGTAGTTTCCTTTTTCTCTTGTAATAGTCATTGTTTTAAAGTCTATTTTGTCTGATAGGAGAATTGCTACTCCAGCTTTCTTTTGATTTCCATTTGCATAGAATATCTTTTTCCATCCCCTCACTTTCATTCTGTATGTGTCCCTAGGTCTGAGGTGGGTCTCTTGTAGACAGCATATATGCACTTCTTGTTTTTGTATCCATTCAGCCAGTCTGTGTCTTTTGTTTGGCACATTTAATCCATTTGAGTTTAAGGTAATTATCAATATGTATGTTCCTATTACCATTTTCTTAATTGTTTTGAGTTTGTTATGGTAGGTCTTTTCCTTCTCTTTTGTTCCTGCCTAGAAAAGTTCCTTTAGCATTTGTTGTAAAGGTGGTTTGGTGGTGCTGAATTCTCTTAGCTTTTGCTTGTCTGTAAAGGTTTTAATTTCTCCATCAAATCTGAATGAGATCCTTGCTCGGTAGAGTGATTTTGGTTGTAGGTTTTTCTGTTTCATCACCTTAAATATGTCCTGCCACTCCCATCTGGCTTGCAGAGTTTCTGCTGAAAGATTAGCTGTTAACCTTATGGGGATTCCATTGTGTGTTATTTGTTGCTTTTCCCTTGCTGCTTTTAATATTTTTTCGTTGTATTTAATTTTTGATAGTTTATTAATATGTGTCTTCGAATGTTTCTCCTTGGATTTATCCTGTATGGGACTCTTTGTGCTTCCTGGACTTGATTAACTATTTCCTTTCCCATATTAGGAAAATTTTCAAATATAATCTCTTCAATTATTTTCTCAGTCCCTTTCTTTTTCTCCTCATCTTTTGGGACCCCTATAATCCAAATGTTGTTTCGTTTAATGTGTCCCAGATGTCTCTGAGAGTGTCCTCAATTCTTTTCATTCTTTTTTCTTTATTCTGCTCTGCAGTAGTTACTTCCACTATTTCATCTTCCAGTTCACTTATCCGTTTTTCTGCCTCAGTTATTCTGCTATTGATTCCTTGTAGAGAATTTTTAATTTCATTTATTGTGTTGTTCATCATTGTTTGTTTGTGCTCTAGTTCTTCTAGGTCCTTGTTAAACGTTTCTTGTATTTTCTGTATTCTATTTCCAAGATTTTGGATCATCTTTAATATCATTATTCTGAATTCTTTTTCAGGTAGACTGCCTATTTCCTATTCATTTGTTAGGTCTGGTGGGTTTTTACCTTGCTCCTTCATCCTCTGTGTGTTTCTCTATCTTCCTATTTTGCTTAACTTACTGTGTTTGGGGTCTCCTTTACGCAGGCTGCAGGTTCGTAGTTCTCTTGGTTTTGGTTTCTGCCCCCAGTGGCTAAGGTTGGTTCAGTGGGTTGTGTAGGCTTCCTGGTGGAGGGGACTAGTGCCTGTGTTCTGGTGAATGAGGCTGGATCTTGTCTTTCTGGTGGGCACGTCCACATCTGATGGTGTGTTTTTGGGTGTCTGTGACCTTATTATTATTTTAGGCAGCCTCTGTGGTAATGGGTGGGGTTGTGTTATGTCTTGCTAGTTTCTTGACATGGGGTGTGCAGCACTGTAGCTTTCTGGTGATTGAGTGGAGCTGGGTCTTGGCGTTGAGATCGGGATCTCTGGGAGATTTTCACCATTTGATATTACGTGGAGCTGGGAGGTCTCTGGTGGACCAATGTCCTGAACTCGGCTCTCCCAGCTCAGAGGCACAGGCCTGATGCCCGGTCGGAGCACCAAGACCCTGTCAGCCACATTGCTCAAAAGAAAAGGGAGAAAAAAAGAAAGAAAGAAAAAATTAAATAAAATCAGGTTATTAAAATAAAAAATGGAAAATAATTATTACAAATAATAAAAAGAAAGGATGAATGAAGAGAGCAACCAAACCAAAAAACAAATCCACCAATGATAACAAGTGCTAAAAACTTTACTTAAGAAAAAAAAAAATACGGACAGACAGAACCCTATGACAAATGGTAGGAGCAAAGCTATAGAGACAAAATCACACACAGATGCATACCCATACACACTCACAAAAAGAGAAAAAGGAAAAAGAAAAATACATATATCGTTGCTCCCAACGTCCACCACCTCAATTTTGGATGATTCGTTGTGTTTTCAGGTATTCCACAGATGCAGGGTACATCAAGTTGATTGTGGAGGTTTAATCTGCTGCTCCTGAGGCTGCATGGAGAAATTTCCTTGTCTGTTCTTTGTTCGCACTGCTCTGGGGTTCAGCTTTGGATTCGGCCCTGCCTTTGTGTGAGAGGTCGCCTGCGGGCATCTGTTCTTCACTCAGACAGGATGGGGTTAAAGTAGCAGGTGATTAGGGGGCTCTGTCTCACTCAGGCCATGGGGAGGGAGGGGTACAGAATGTGGGGCGCGACTGTGGCGGCAGAGGCCAGCATGACGTTGCACCAACCTGAGGCGCGCCTTGCATTCTACCGGGAAATTTGTCCCTGGATCACGGGACCCTGGCAGTGGTGGGCTGCACAGGCTCCCAGGAGGGGAGGTGTGGAGAGTGACCTGTGCTTGCACACAGGCTTCTTGGTGGCTGCAGCAGCAGCCTTAGCATCTCATGCCCGTCTCTGGTGTCCACGGTGATAGGTGCGGCTCATGCCTGTCTCTGGAGCTCGTTTAGGCAGTGCTCTTAATCCCCTCTGCTCACGCACCGCGAAATAACGTGGCAAGGAAAAGTCTCTAGCCTGTTCGGCAGTTCCAGACCTTTTCCCCGACACACTCCCGGCTAGCTGTGGCAGACTATCCCCCTTCAGGCTGTGTTCACACAGCCAACCCCAGTTCTCTCCCTGGGATCTAACCTCCAAAGCCCGAGACTCAGCTCCCAGCACCCACCCACCCTGGTAGCTGAGTAGACAAGCCTCTTGGGCTGGTGAGTGCTGGTCAGCATGGATCCTCCTTGTGGGAATCTCTCCGCTTTTCTCTCTGCACCCCTGTTGCTGAGCTCTCCTCCATGGCTCAGAAGCTTCCCCCCTCCGCCACCCCAGTCTCTGCCAGTGAAGGGGCTTCCTAGTGTATGGAAACTTTTCCTCCTTCACAGCTCCCTCCCAGTGGTGCAGGTCCCGTCCCTATTCTTTTTTCTCTTTTTTTTCTTTTTTCTTTTGCCCTACCCAGGTACGTGGAGAGTTTCTTGCCTTTTGGGCTGTCTGAGTTCGTCTGCAAGCATTCAGTAGGTGTTCCGTAGGAGTTGTTCCACATATAGATGTATTTCTGATGTATTTGTGGGGAGGAAGGTGATCTCCTTCTTACTCTTCTGCCATCTTGAATGTCTCTTCTGGTTTACCTTTGTTGCTGGGATGTGGGTTTTCTGAGCTTTTAATATGAGCCTGGCACATTATTGTCTCTTCAGTACTGAGAGGACTATGGAAATTTCTCCTTTTCAGATAAACTTATCTCTTCAGCCTCCTGCTTTTTTCAATTTTAGAATTTGGCAAATATCTTGAGTAGAAGTCTTACCCATGTCAGCAATTGCCCACAGGAAAAAATGTGGTTAGAGACTGTCAATATCAATGCATTACTCCCTGAAGAGCTTTCAAGCTTCCACCTGAGATTCTCATGAATCCTCCCACTAGTGAGTCTTTTTTTCTCAAACTCTGTGAGACTGCAGGAAATCTTACTTTGCTTTTGAAAGATTTTGGCTTAGACCTTTATTTTCCTTAGCTGTGTAGCTTTAGAATTCAGAAAATGTCTTGAGGAGAAAGCTGGCTCTGAGATCTCTAATTCTGGCACTTCAGCCCCATGGAAGCAACAAAAATTCAGTGATTTTTTTTTTTTTTTCACCCTGGTAGCTACTCTCTGCCTGGACCTAACCCAGATTCTCAGTCTGTTTCTGTTCCTAGGTTTGCCAAATGCCTCCAGGGACAGCTTCAGATCCTTAGCTCACCTTTAACAGGTCTGCCTTCTTTGCAGTTTTATTCCCTTTAGTTTTCATTGCTTCCCAGCCTTCTGGTGTCTTTAAATATATGTTTTCTCTAATTTTTTTTTTACTACCTTTTCTAGTTTTGGGTGGGAGTATTGGCCTGTAGAAAACTAGGTCATTTCCTCAAGCTTCATCTTGATACCGAAGCCAGAGAAAGTAGCACAAAAGACAAAACTTACAAACCAATCTCACAATTATGGATGAAAACAAATTTAGCAAGTCAATTCCAAAATATTTTAAGAAAGTAATTTAGCATTAGGATGTAGGATTTATTTTAGAAATGCAAGGATGGTTTGATATTTAACAATCTAATAATATCACAGTACTAGGTGGAGATAAAGTATATGAACACTTTTATATATTCTAAAAAGACATTGTATAACATCCAGCCTGCATTTCTGATTTTTAAAAAAAGTTACTAAAATACAAGCAATATAATATTTCAATAACATGTTAAAGAGCATCTATGTGAAATTTAGCAGCCACCATAGACTTAGCAGTGGAAACTAAAAACATTTATTTGCATCAACTTCAGAAGAATGATGAAGATTGTTCTCACCACTGCTTTAGAAGTTTTATCAAATAACTATGGTAAAAAATAGAATAAATTACCAATAGTACAATGAGCCATGTATCTTATCATTATTCATAGGTTATTATTGTGTGGTTGGAAAACTCAAGAAAATCAACTGAAAAATAATTAGGACCAATAATACTTTTGGTTACATGGTACACTTAAAAAACAAATCAGCTTCTCTTATGTTAGCAAACCCTCATATAAGTGTTGCCTTAAAAGTGCCCTATTTGCTATTGAGGCATAAGATATAAGATCTCTGTGAGTAGACTTAACAAGTAATGTATAACACAAATGTGAAAAACATGTCACAGAGTAATTTAAAAGATACTTCATTATGTACAAATATATGCATATTATGTGCAAATATATGTGTTCTAGGATGAGAATATTTCATATTGTACAGAGTTTCTCTGAAATTAATCTAACTGAAATGAATATCAAGTGGATTTGATGGTGGTGGGTTATCTTAACAAAATAATTCTACAATTCATTCAGAGACAAAATTGGAAAATATTTGCCAAAAAAATATGAAAAAGAAAATTAATGAGTGTGGTCTTTTCAAATAAAGAAAGGTTATTATGAACCAAAATAACTTAATATTCTTCTTACACTGGAATAGACTGGTAGATTAAAGGAATAGTTAAATACAAAATCTATAAATATTTCAAAGTATAAGTAAGAATTAGTATATGATAAATATGACATTTAGCAATTGCTGTTACCAATACTATCTGCTCATTTGGGTAAAAAGCATATTAACTCTGTCTCATATATCAAAATGAATTCTAGATCAAATTTGTGTTCATGTTTTTAAAAGAAAGAAATTATGGGGAAACCAATAAAAATATTAGCAAATATTTCTATAATCTGAAAGTGACTCACCATCATAAGGATGACACCAAAGACTGAAATCATTAAGGAAAAGGTTAATAATTTGACTATAAAAAATGATTTTTAACCAGTTAGGTTTAATGCACCTAAATGGTATTAATTAAGAAAATAGAATGTAAGATTATCAGTAAAAACAATTACAATAAATATTCCCAAAGGTTAATATCTATAATATATAACAAAATCACACATTCTTTCAAATTTAATAAGAAGATACAACTTGATGAAAAAGTTTACAAAAGTTGTATTAAGGCAGTCAGAAGACAAGAAAAATAAAAGACTAGTGATAACATGAACAAAGCATGTAATTCTAGTAATAAGATATATATAAATTTGTGGTGTATTTTTGCCTATAAACTTGCCAAAAGTAAATAAGAAAATGATAACGTTCAATATTTATGATTAATATTTCAGGGAATAGCTCTCCTGATACATTTCTGGTAGGTGTGTAAATGGATATAGTCTTCTTAGTGGTTAGTTTTTCAATATCTCATCTTTTAAAATTTGTTTACCTTTTATCCTGCAATCACATGTATAGAAATCTAACTGAAGTAATCATAGGTATATTATAAAATTCAGATATAAATATGTTCATCATAGTGTTATCTTTTGTATAGTAAAGAGTTGGGAATAAATTAAAAGTCCAGTAACAGATTTATTAGCTAAATAAAGTATTATATATTCACATAATGTGATGTCAGTCATTCACTAAATTAATTTAGATGATATTTATTCATTTAAAAATATGTTATTCACTCTTAATTTGAAAAGCAGATTGCTTTTCAGACTGGTTGGAGGCAAAGTGAAGTTCAGTGATGCTCTTGATTTTAATCCCCACATCACTCATCACCTTGTTCTTTTTTTAAAAAAATATTTATTTATTTATTTATTGGCTGTATTGGGTCTTAGTTGTGGCACTCGGGCTCCAGAGTGCATGGGCTCTGTAGTTGTGGCACTCGGGCTTAGTTGCCCGGCGGCAGGTGGGATCTTAGTCCCCTGACCAGGGATCAAACCGTCCCCTGCATTGCAAGATGGATTCTTAACCAGTGGACCACCAGGGAAGTTCCCATCACCTTGTTCTTAAATAAAGAAGCCTGAGACCTAAGAAAATAAAAAAGGGAATTCCCTGGCTGTCCAGTTGTTAGGACTCAGCACTTTCACTGCCAGGGCTCGGTTTCAATCCCTGGTCAGGGAACTAAGATCCTGCAAGCCACTTGGCATGGCCACAATAAAAAAAAAAACACCAAAACTGTAACAATATGATCTCATTTTTATTAATATACATATAGGAGCATTATTCATCTATATTATATATAGTAAAAATCTAGAATTAAATACTCCCTGATTTACTGTACTCATCTTTAGTCTGCAATTTTTCCCTTTTGTTTATCTGTGTTAAAAGTATTTTTTCCTGTCATGAAATACTTATAATCCTGGCTTGGGAGAAGGTGATGTTTAGAATCATTATTCTCTATCTTAAGATTATTTTGTCTTTGATAATTAATTTATATTAAAAAAACCACTTTTATTGATGAAAGATTGTTTTAGATGTGTTTCATATTTTGAAAGGAAAATGGGCAGTAGTATTTTGGTCATTATGTCTCCCCCAGCATTGTACAGTTATTTGAGTGAGTAAGATTTTAGAGTATCATAGGGTAAAAATGCAATACTGCAAGTCAAAATCATCCTGTATAGGTATTCTTTTTTTTTTTTTTTTTTTTGCTGGAATATTCTATTTCTTTATTTTATTTTATTTTATTTTATTTATTTATTTGCGGTACGCGGGCCTCTCACTGTTGTGGCCTCTCCCGTTGCGGGGCACAGGCTCCAGACGCACAGGCTCAGCGGCCATGGCTCACGGGCCCAGCCGCTCCACGGCATGTGGTATCCTCCCAGACCGGGGCACGAACCCATGTCCCCCGCATCGGCAGGCGGACTCTCAACCACTGCGCCACCAGGGAAGCCCTATAGGTATTCTTAATATTCAAATTTCTTGTTTTTTTTATTTCTCTATTCTTAAAATATGAAAACAACCCTCATACCAAGTGTTACTGTTCATACATGTCATATCATACAGTGGTTCCTATATATACAGGAGCTATCATATGTCAATACCATACTTACTTTAACATCCAGGCAATTTAGAAGTAGTACTCTGAGTTAAACTCATGATTGTCTAACTCCAAATACATGCTTTTTCCACCTATAGTGATGTGATCTTTGGTACAGGGTTATATTGTAAGTAATTAGTTGAGGGTTTTTTCCTTTTTTTTTTTTTTTTATTCTAAGCTACCATTGCTACCTAAATACTATACAGTAACCTCTCAGTGTAGATTGAGTTGATCCTACCATTCATAATCACCTTACCACTTACCATTAAGAATTGAAGTCAGAGGTAATTCACATCCCTGAATCCTCAATATGGCTTTCATAATTGCCATGTTTTTGTCTTGTCTAATATAGAGATGTCTTTCTGAAACCACACGTTCAAAAAGTAGTCATATTCACCAACTATTGTATTCATTAGAATCAAATTAGTATGATTTCTAAAACTGTCCCTTGTTCTGGTTTTCCACAGGGAGCAAATTAGATGACTCAGCATTTATGTTCATGTTCCCCAGCATGCTAGATAAATTCTTCATGGAACCTCATTTTAGTAAAATGTATTAGCAAAACAGAGCTGTGTCTAAAATTCACTCTTGTACATTATTAGCGAAAGATGAGAGAGGAAGGAGCTAGCTATTTCTGAGAAAGAACCAGAGTCATTTGTCTTTTAATAAATATAAATACTTCTTTTCATTTAAAAAATTCCCTAGCAATAGTGACTCTCTGTCAAAGAGGATTGAATGATAGGAAATAGGGATATGGAAAGAACTGTAAAGAAAACAGCAAAGACTGTCTCATTCTCTTACATTTTGAAATCCCCGGTTTTTCTTACTTCTCAGGGATGTTTTGTCACCACAATAGCGACAAAGCTAAAGGGGTATGTTAATATGTGTGTGTGTGTGTGTGTGTGTGAGAGAGAGAGAGAGAGAGAGAGAGAGAGAGAGAGAGATGATATCCTAGATTACACTTTATTAGACAGTGAATGATTAGGGGAAAATTATTGAAATTTGTAACTATTTTCCCCTTGAAGTTTTGGTGACCAGGGTAGCTTAGCTCTTTTCATGAGGCACCCACAAATCATTGTAATAATAAGGTTACCACAGCTAGACTTCTAAAATGTTGCTGTATCCTTTGAATTAAAAGATGAGGTAAGCACACAAGCATTTTATCAGGCTCCAATTGTATAATTTACAGTTGCATGCATAGCCACTCATTTTGCATGCTCAGCATAAGAACATACTTTTGAGAGCTTATCCTTGTTATTCTGATAATTATCTTTCAGAAATGCTTGAGAGAGAGGAAATACTGTCTCAAGTAACAGACCCAGAGGAGGGAATCTTGAGTTAGTTTTCTTTGTCTGCTGTTAATGTTAATTTATATGACCTGGGGCAAGATCTCTCTTAACCCACCTTGTTTTGCCTTAGTTTCTTTGTCTGAAAATACAGTGATACCTGTCCTTGGTCATCCTTCCTGGGCAGTTACTTGATGGCTTATCTTTAAGGGAAAATTATTTTCTACATACAAGTTCCTGAAATTTTTCCTGTCTAAAACCCTTTAAAAACAGACATTTCTGGTGGCACACCATTTAATTCTGTGAACTGCTGCCATCTCAAGACTAACCAAATGATTCTGCTATTTAGAAACTGTCAGTGACTTCCATTAAGTACAAAATCTGCTCTGTAACCATCAAGACTTTCCATAATACGACCCCCACACTACCTTTTTGTCTTTGTCTCAGTTTTCTATTAGCCCAAGACTGAAGTATTGCTGTTTGTCAAGCACACTCTACTGTTTTCTACCCTTGGTGTTTTTTCGTGCTTTTGTCTACTTTTACTGCTTCTGCCCCTTACCTGTATCTGTTGAAATCTTACCCATCCTTCAAGGCTCATTTGAAATCCCACACCTTCCATGAAGTCTTCTCCAGTTCACTTAACCAGATGTGACATCTTCCTTTTCTGTGGCACTCCTTTTACAGCACTAGCCTAATTCAGTCTTGGGTGGGTTGTGTCCTTCATTTGTGTGCTTACTTCAAGAAATGGGAGAGTGGTAATTAAGATGTATGTGTGCCAGATGCTTTACATGTGTTATATGTCATCCAGTTAATGAAGACTCAAAATGCCTCAATCAGATAAGTTTTACATTTTAGTAATGAAAACATGAACTCAGGGAAGTAATGTACTTTGTAAGAGATACAGCATATAGGTGTCAGGGTCAGGATTTAAACAGATTTATTTGAATTTAAAACTTTTCCATTTTACCATCTTACCTACTAGATTGATTGCCAGATGTAGGGCTGAACTCTGGATAGATGGAGATTTTGTCTTATTCATCTCTCTCTCTGTGTACAGTTCAGCATCTCCCATGAAATGGTACACAGTAAGTTTTTGTAGAGTTCTTGTTTTGAATTATAAAATAAGTGAATTCCTACCTGGGGATCAAAAACCATTTTGGGATCATATACATTATTAAAAGTAATCATTTAATTATTAAAAATAAAAGTCATAAACTATTATTCTGAGATAAGCACCAAAGGTTTGTTTGGGTTAAAATTCTAAATTGGTCTTTTTCCTTCCATATTCTCTCTTGCTTACCCAAATAAAGAAGGTAATTGTTTTTCAAGTGACAGAATTTTAATTATAAAAGTGCCTTGCATTTGTGTATTACTTTATTATATTCAAACTTCTTTTGCATATTCTCATTGTCTCATTTGGTTTTTTAAACAACCTCTATGATGTATGAATAGTTATTATTTTTCCTTGTGGACAGATATGGAAACTGAGACCTAAAGTGGTGTTGCGGAAGGTCAGAAAATGAATCATTAGTAGGGGTAAATCTTAGGTTTTTTTACTCTGAGTCATGCTTTCTCCACCATATAAAACTGTCTCTCAATATTTAATAATAGCTACTATCTTTTGAGTACATATCATGTACCAGGTACTATATTAAGCATGTTTTCTGTGTGTGTGTGTGTGTTTGTGCGTATGAATTTGTTGCAAGGAATAAATGAGAATGTATGTATATCATATATGTACGTGTATATATATATGTGTAGACATGTATTTTTTTCCTCTGTTGGAGCAAAATTTACAGATTTACTGATGATTTCTCTGTCTATTGAGAAATTGTTCCCTTTTTCTGTGCGGTTAAGATTTTGGTTATTTGAGCTGCATAGAGTACTTTGAAATAAAATTAGCTCATTATTAGTGTGGTATTGGAGTTGTGAGTTCAGTTAATCACTTACATCCCTTAGGAGTTTCATATTTCTACAGAGGTATCTTTGTATGAGCTATTACTTAGCACTTTCCCCCCATAAAACTACTATTAGCAATAGCCATAGCCGTTGTTTCCGGTAGTATTCAGCCAGTAGTCCTTTGCCCCTTTAATGATATTGATCGCTGGGTTATCTCCTGCTCTTATAATTATTAAATAAAAGAGTAAGAAAGTTTGAGTCCAAATACTAATCCTTCTAATTCTTTATTTGGTGATGAGATAAAGTACAAAATAAGGAGAATCTAGAGCTTAAAGGACTATAAAATCCTACAACTTTAACGCTCCATATCTGATATGCTGTTTAAGAGTCAGAGATACCAGTGAGAACATCTTGGATACTGCTGTATCTGACCATCTTAATATCTTGGATACCTTTATAAAATGGAAAGGAGGCTGCTCTGATTTTTCTCATTGGTGCTGGGGTAATGGGAAACTGGATATTTTCTGAGTACAAAACAATTATTTCTATATAGCTTATAATAGCAAATAATTAAAAACAACCTTAATTGTATAATAGGTAAATGGTTATATAAACTATAATACTGTTGCTCAATGAACTATTATGCATTTATTAAAATGAATTTTATGAATATCAAATAACATTGCAAAATATTTATAATATAATGTTAAATGAAAGAAGCAGAATGAAAATTTTGTAAGCAAAATGATTACAGGTGTGTAAAACTCTAAAAACATGTTAAAGTTCAGAAGGAACTATGTTAAATGTAAATATTTGTGTTTGTAGTAGGGCTTCCTAATCTTTTTCAAATTGTGGGTATATTATAATTTTTGTTATTGGTATTTTAAAAAATATTTTAAAAAAATCTTGAGATTTCATAGCTCCTCTTCCAGTTCATATTTGCCTTTGCTCATACAACAGTGAAAGAAAAAAAAATCCACATTTTAAAGTTTATTTATGTTCTGGTCTTCTTCATTTAGCTCATTTCAGTCTGCAAATTAACCCCTTTTTACAGATTAAATTTAGGTATAGACAGTAAATCATTGCCCAAGATCATACAAGTAATACATGGTAGAACAGAGAGGCCTCTCATGCTGAAGCCCACGATCTTTTACTAGAGTAAACGAGTTGCTTTTTCCTAAAATTTCAGACTAAAGAAGATGTTTGGAATATGTAGGGTTGCTGTAGAGTTGAGGTATCCTAGTAAAGTTCTAGGCAAGAGGACTGAGAACCATGATCAAGATTAGATCAGGGATAATAAATCATAACTGAGGACAACTGAGGGTATGTGGTTGTTAAAGGAAGAGCATAAGGCAGAGTTTCTCTTTATGCCAATGTATTTCCAGATGTGTACTCCAGAAACACTGATGTCTGTCATGCCCTGTTTTCATCAATTTTTAGTGATTCGTATGCCTTCTAGTGTAACTCTTGTCCATACTATGTATATTTCCCATAATTCCTTTACATAAACCATTTGACTTCAGCCAAGTGTATCTATTCATTGTTCCTAAACATACTATGCTTATTCCTGGCTGTAGATTTTTGTTTATACGTTTCTTTCTCCTTGGAAGGACTTCTCATCTCACTTTAAAATATTTCCTTCCTTTGAAATACAATTCAAAGCCTATTTTCCCCATGAAGTCTTTCAGGACTGGTCCCCTTCCTCTCCAGAGGGAGAAAAATCCCAAGGGTTTGACTTTCTTGTAAACATCTATAGATCTTATTATGTCCATTCTCTATTTGAAGTTTAAGATATATTATCTTTAATTATTACTTTTTCTATATATTCCCATTATCATCAACTCAGATTACAAGTTCTTTGAAAGAAAATGTCTTAGACTTTTTAATATATCAAACACTGAGTAAGTATCCAGTGAATATCATAAAGAGATTGGATATGTCTAAAAGGGACATCATGTATGGAACAGTGACCTCCAACTCAAATGACTGTTCGCCATCACATGACATCTTTTCTGATTACAGCTCTTTATTACAAATTTATTTTGCTTTACAATTCCATTTCATAAGAATGAGGTTGGGAAAGCAGTGAAAATGTATTTATCCAAGTTCCCAAGGAAGAAATTACCGCTGCTTAGGAATATTGCAGTTAGGTCATTATAAACTACATTTTTACTTCTTTGACAAGATGGTAAATTTGAGCCTGCCATTTGGTGCCAAGATACTCTAGCACATCTAGTGCACATACTATGGGGTGAGGAGTTCACAGTTAAATTAACAGGAATCTGGCACATGCCACTGTTCTGCAGTACTTTCATGGTGGTTTACAGCCACAGTTTTAATATGGTTTAGTAAGTGCTTGAACTTCTCCAAACAAATAACACACATTATTGGAAATCAGACACAGTGCATACTTGCCTCTGGGGACTCCTCCTACTTTGAATTAGGAATTGCAGGCTTGTTGCTTTTTAGCTCCCTGGTTGTAGATGAGGTCCAGGCTCTTCTTAGGGAAAAACTACCATCTTGAAAAATTATTTTTGTGACATACATATACACACACAAAGCCAAAAAAATGAATTTTCTACCCTGAAATACTTCCCTGAATGTGTATTACAATATATTTTAAAAATATAGCAATGCATTTCTGATTATGTTAAGATTATCTACTTTTTCTTTTCATTTCGTTTAGGATAATTTGATTGCCCTTACAATATTCCTGCAAATGAATTATTTACTACCTTTGTTCCAAGATGGAGACTTTTTTCAACACTTACAGTGACAGTTAAACTAACAAAGTGAGGACGTTTTATGTCGTGTCTTTGAATATGAGTGTTTTGTTTTGGTGAATTGCTGGCTTTTGTTTTTATTTTAAGTTTCATTGTTTTGTATCTTGATAACTCCTTTGGAAGATAGTCTTAGGATCAAGAACTGACGAGGACCTGAAAATGGGAAGCTGTCTTTCAATAGTTGGAGCCTACAGGCCCCAACTCTGTAGGCTCAAGGAGTCTAACATGAACCCTTTGTGAAGGTAGTTTTCTTCTATGCCTGTTTCTGCTATATGTGAATATAGATCCCACTGGAACTGTGTAAAATCTAAGGATTGTTCTCTAGAACTGTATTTTTGGTGCCATGTTGACCATATCTATATTTCTGCTGTTGTAAAACAGATATGGTGACCCCTATAGCTCATTGTTTTATGTAAGAGGCCCTTGAAGATATGTGTTTTTTAAAAAATACTCCATCCTTGAGAAAAGGAAATAAGTTTATTTACTTATTTTTAATTGAAGAATAACAAACATATAGAAAAGTAAACAAATCATAAGTACATAGTTTGATGAATTTTCACAAAGTAGACATACCTGTGTCATCAGCACGAAGACCAAGAAACAGAATATTACCAGTTTCCCAGAAGACCGTTCTAGCCTTTCCCCTGTCAAATCTTCACCTTTCTCCCTGTGGGTAATCTTCATCTGTACTTCTAATACTATAGCTTGATTTTGCCTATTTGTGGAATGATACAAATTCCATTCTTTTGTGTCATATGTATTCTTTTGTGTCATTTCTTAGGTTCACCGTAATTAATCTGTGATAACTAGCATTTGTTCATTCTTATTCCTATATAATATTCCATTATATGAATATGCCATAATTTGTTATCTGTTCTAAAGTTTTTAGGCATTTGAGTTGTTTCCCGTTTTTGGTTATTAGAAATAGTGTTGCTTTGAAACTTCTTGTTTATGTATTTTGGTGAACATATTTCTTTTGAGTACATACTTAGGAGTGAAATTGCTGTGTCATAGTGCATAAAATGTTCAGTTTCCTGCCAAACAATTTTCCAAAGAATTATACGATCTATATTTAGGTTTATTTGTCTTTATCATTTTAATCTTTCTATTGGATATATAGTGGTATTGCATTGATATTTCATTTGAAATTGAACAACATTTCACATGCTTATTGGCCACTTGTATATACTTGTATATACTTCTTTGTGAAGTGTTGTTCAAGTCTATTGCCCATTTTTTAACTGGGTTATCTGCCTTTTTATTAAAGATTTTCTGTTCAGGATATATTTAGTTAAGCAGCTGTGGTATGTTAATGGCAAAAGGAACTTTGAAGATATGATTAAGCTAAGGTTCCTGAGTTAGGGAGATTATTTTGTAATATCTGGATGGACCCAGTGTAATCTCAAGGGTCCTTATAAGAGGGAGGTAGGTGTGTCAGAGTCAGAAAGGGAGATGTAATGATGGAAGCAAAGGTCAGAGTGATATAGCCAGGAGCTGGGAAACGTGGGCAGCTTCTAGAAGCTGAAAAAAGCAAGGAACAGATTTTCTCCTAGAGCCTCCAGAAGGAAGTTGCCTTGATTTTAGCCCTATAAGGCCTATTTTGGACTTCGGACCCCCAGAACTGTAAGAAGCCACTAAATTTGTACTGATTTGCTGCAGGAGCAGTAGGAAGCTAATACAGCTGTACTCAAACTTTTGGTCTTCAGACTCCTTTTTATTGAGGAATCCAGAGCTTTTGTGTATGCTCTTCATATCTATCAATATTTATCATATTGAAATTAATACTGAGAAATTTAAAAATATTTATCTGTTTATTTTAAAATAACAATACACCTATTATTGTTAATGTGAATAATATATTTTTCAAGAAAATAATTCTGTTTTCCAAAACCAAAGAAATTTAGTCAGAGGAATGACATTACTTTTTTTTTTAATATATAACTTTAATGTCTGGCTTCATAGAAGACAATTGGATATCACAAATCTACTTCTGCATCAGTCGATTGTGATACGTTGTTCTGGTGGAAGTATATGAGAAAATCTAGCCTCGTAGATATGTTGAATAAAAGAGTATTTTAACAGCCTTTTTCAGATAATTTTTTATACTTTTTGATACTATAGCAGAACTTGACATATAATAGATTCTTATAGGTTAGTTGCAATGTAGAATCTGAAACCTTATCAATGAATTTTTCATATTCTGTAACCTTAGAGTTCATTGGTCTATTTTGTACTTTGAATAGATCTTTTACCCATGCATGATTTTGTAGCATCATGCATTGTTCATTTAGAAAATATTGGTCCACTGAGTTGTCCAGATCTTCCAAATGTTGACATATTTTAGTATATAATATAAAAAAATCACACTCAGTATTATTACTACCAGTCTCATTTAAAAAGTCTTTAAGTACTGGTGAGCTATATCATGATGGCAGATACTAGTTTTTCAAAATTCAAAATTTTGCTTGTAAGCTTGAATTGTGTCATTGGCAACTAATACTGTCAGTTGTTTTCTTTTAAGTGGCAGACTCATACTGATCATTTTCAAGAAAATCCCTACCAAAAACCCAAGTCTGAATAACCATAAATTTTCTGTCAGCTATTTTTTCAAGTGAAAAGGATGTTCCCTGAAAAAGGGAGCTAGTTCACCTTGCAACTCAAACTATCATGCAAGTGCTTTTCTTTATCATACTTTAGTATGCAGCATAAATATTTTATGCATACTTACCAATTTGTCACGATATAAAAGAGACGTACGTACTCAAGGGTTGGGATTTAATAAAATTAATAACTTTTACTGCTTCTTCAAGGACATTCTTACACAAAACTAGCATTTGTTTTATTGTGCATGCCTGGCATTGAAGAATACAAGAATTACCAGTACAGTTTGGTGCCATGCCATTAATTCATGTTAAGGCACCAGTTGTTTTGCCCATCATTACTTTTGCAAATGTCAACACGAGGGAAATGTCATCAGTGCAGATTTCAACACGGTGAAAAAAGCAAATAGCATGTTAATGTTATTGTGAAAATTGTTTTGAATTTGTGGACCCTTGAGAGAGTCTGAAAGACTCCCAGGCATCTGCAGATTACACTTCAAGAACTACTATTCTAGTTACTAGTCTTTTATACCTGTACTGCACATATTTTCTTCCAGTTTTTGGCTTGCCTTTTCACTCTCTTAATGATGTCTTTTGGTGGTACGTATTGCTCTTTGAGAAGTATACATTTCTTATTAAATATAATTTTCAAAATTAAACCTTTTTTCTCCCTAAGGGATTGAAGTATTGGTCATGACAAGTTGTTCATGTTATCATTTCCCTATTCTACTTCTCTGTGCCACATCTCTGATTCCTAGTCTCTCTGTTTTCTTGGTGATATTGAGTTTTCCATTCTGTACTGTTGATGTGTATGATCTCTCTTCTTATAGGTCTGCATTCTTTAATTATATGTATTTACTATATTTTACTTTATGGTTCAAACATCACAGGTAACCTGAAGCATTCATGATATTAACTGGTAGATTGGAGAGGAAAAGGGGAAGATTATAAAATTATATCTCAACGATTTATGTGAAGTTAGGTTCCTCTAGATCACAGATAGTTTTTCATTAACAGTTACAGGCCTGCAGAAGTTTTATTTCAGGTAATGATTTATTCAGGATTATCCTAAAACCATGAAAACTTTTATGGAGTAAATAATATTGCTTAATATGTGGTAAACATTTAATAAGTATTAACTATAAAGTTTGTAATAAATAATACTAAATCTTATGTAATAGATGTAACATATTATTATTAAAACTTTAAAATTCTTCTATAGTATGTATATAAGAAACATTCATTAATTTGAGATTATTGAAGGAATAGTGTTGATATGCTACCTTGTCATAAAGGAAATATGAAAGGTCAGTTACTGAGGGGACATTTAATTGTGATCTTTCTTTAGGGTTTCCCTTTCCTTTAACAGTGGTCCATAGGGATGCATCCAGTGGTTTTTGTTTACCTCTTTACCTTCCTCATGGAACTTGGACTCCCATGTGTAGGACAGGGACTGAGTCTAATGAGCATAAGCTTTATAGCATGTTGAGTTTCAATAGTTCAGGTCTGATCTTAGTTCATGGCCCCAGTCTACTGCAAATGATATGGCGATGATTAGCCCTAATCATACCTATTCTGCGATATTGAGGGAAGATTGCTAGACCTGGCATGATTTTATTACTGATGCTAACTGTGGAGAGTCATGAGGAACATCTAGTAATCTTCTGTCCGATTAAATGAATTCCTCTATTTTACATAGCATTTGATCTGCTTTTGAGTAAAAACTGCCACTACCGAAAACTACCAAACCACAATGTCTTTATGGATAACTCACAAATATTTACTTTTCTTATGACTTACCTTGACTCTGTTTTGCCATGAGTTAATAAGTAATCTCTGTCACTGTTTAATTCATTTGCTTTTGAAATATCATGTGAAAGTCCGATGATTAACTTTTAATATATTTATACCATCTACAGTATATGATCTCTGCCTTTGAAGGCCCTCTGGTAAACGTGCTTTCTCTGATTTCATGGAACCTGAGCAGGTATTTGGCTCAGTTGCTTCTATCCAAAAGCCTGGGGGCACTCTGAGAAAGTGATCTTGTCCAAACACCAGAGTTTAGCTTCTTTTTCCTCTTTACTTCAGATTTCTCTGCGGTCTGTTTTACCCTCTCTGTAGTAACAAAGTATGTGAATACTGAGGAGCCTGCCACAATTTTCTGGAGTTTATTATTTTTCCAAAGGATAGACTTTCACATTGTTTTAGAAATAAAGCAGTTTATAGCTTGCTGCTATGAATATTGTTCCTGACTCTTACCAGTAATTTGCTGCCTTTTTATTTTAGAATAAAATTTGGATAACCTCTGTTTCCTCTTCTAGAAATGGGAAATCCAAATGCTGGAAAAAGTGGTTGTATGGAAGATAGATTAGACCTGTTTTGAATGGATCTAAAAAGTAGAAGTTAGAGAGAAGTAAGTTAAATAGAGCATGAACTAGTTAATTCATGGTCAGCATTAAAATAGAGGATAGTATTTTTATGGGACACTTGCTGTAAAGGCAGTGCATGCATAGGACAGAGTGGTAGACTAGGACTCTGAGTCTTCCAACCCTGAGATTCCTGTGCTTCTACCTCTATGTGCTGGAACCACAAATGACGAATAACTTGGTGTATAATTTATCATGGTGTCTGCATAATGTTTAGAGGTCATCCAACCCAATAACTTGAAAAGCATATTAGAAATCATACTAATAGCAAAGATAAATTTTGATTGACCTGAATTTGGAGTTGCTTTCACCTTATATTTCTTGTATTACTCTTATTTAGTTATTAAATACTTATATTTGATCCAACATAGTTATAGAAGTTCATATTGGGAGGGATCTCTTCTAAAGCTTCATTATAATTCTGTCCTCCAATAACTGCAATGGAAAAAATGCTATAAGACAAATTGGAAAGTGAAGTGAGGAACATAAACACCAAAGGTAAAGGACTGAGAACATAATGTATAGTTTACTGCTCTGGTATAAGACTTCCAAAATCTATATAATGTAAGCTGAGGATTATTTTCCTTTTAGACTTAAGTATAAGTGAAACAATAGACTTAAAATTGTATGCTTTTCTCTTATTTCATTTTTGGCACTATGGAATGTCATATGACCTTTTCAAATTTGTGAATATATAAAAGAATGCTGATGACACTTACTCTCTCCTCAAAGTCCTTAGCCACCTTCCCAGATGCAGCTGTGACAATCACAGTGTCCTTTCCAATACTGGGCAGAGCTTATCCTGAAGTGAACTGATCCATGGTTAGTCTGCTGTCCAGAAGTTCTAAGACAGCAGTGAATTCAATATTTATAAAGAACTTAGATTTGAGCAGTTTAGATGTGAACATATTATTGATTTAGCCAGATGCTCCAAATCAAGGGAATTGTTTTTATATCACAACATATTGTCATTTTGCTAATTTTTATATTCTACTTTCATTTTATATTTACGCCATTATTATAGTTGTCTAGGATGGTATGTTAGGTGTAACATTTTGTTCTTTTATTCTGTGATCCCAAAATAAAAATCCTTTTGTTAATTGAGAATCAATGATAATAGATGTCTAAACTTTTTTCCCACAAGTTATTGTTTTAAATATATCTCGGGAGCTTCCCTGCCGGTCCAGTGGTTAAGACTGTGCACTTCCACTGCAGGGGGTGCAGGTTTGATCCCTGATCAGAGAAATAAGATGCTACATGTTGTGCGATGTGGTCAAAAAAATAAAAATAAATAAATAAACCTTAAGTGAAAATGCATTAAATAAAAAAAATATTGAAAATATGTTGAAAATGTAGAAAATATATTAGTTGTCTCTTTGAAAGTTGTTACCTATATCATCATGAGTTGATTTTGAAATGGTTGCCTAATCACAATTTGAATACCAGTTAGTTAAATTAATAGAGAATGGGGTCAGCGTCGGGCCCAGCAGCTGGAGGCCAGGCTCACCACACACATCGCTCTCTTTTGAAAGGAAAAGAAAAAAAAGAGGAAAAGAGAGAAACTACAGGAATCTACATCAGTCTAAACTGAACCTGTAATGTCTCCAACATCTGCCTGTTCATACTTTAATTGATTAAAATTTCAAAAAAGGACCAGAAAGCAGAACAAACATAGACTATGGGAATATTAGCCAGACAAAAGCACAGAAGAATGGAATGAAAGACAAAGAATTATAAAATAAACACTTTGAGAGCAGAAGCAAGAAGAACTACAATCCTGCAGCCTGTGGAACAGAAACCACAGTCACAGAAAGATAGACAAGGTGAAAAGGCAGAAGGCTATGTACCAGCTGAAGGAACAAGATAAAACCCCAGAAAAACAATTAAATGAAGTGGATATAGGCAACCTTCCAGAAAGGGAATTCAGAATAATGATAGTGAAGATGATCCAGGACCTTAAAAAGAATGGAGGCAAAGGTCAAGAAGATGCAAGAAATGTTTATAAAAGACCTAGAAGAATTAAAGAACAAAAAAATACAGATGAACAATACAATAACTGAAATGAAAACTACACTAGAAGGAATCAATAGCAGAATAACTGAGGCAGAAGAAGGGGTAAGTGACCCGGAAGACAGAATGGTGGAATTCACTGCCACAGAACAGAATAAAGAAAAAAGAATGAAAAGAAATGAACACAGCCTAAGAGACCTCTGGGACAACATTAAACACAACAACATTCGCATTGTAGGGGTCCCAGAAGGAGAAGAGAGAGAGAAAGGACCTGAGAAAATATTTGAAGAGATTATAGTCGAAAACTTTCCTAACATGGGAAAGGAAATAGCCACCCAAGTCCAGGAAGCACAGAGAGTCCCATACAGGATAAACCCAAGGAGAAACACGCCAAGACACATAGTAATCAAATTGGCAAAAATTAAAGACAAAGAAAAATTATTGAAAGCAGCAAGAGAAAAATGACAAATAACATACAAGGGAACTCCCATAAGGTTAACAGCTGATTTCTCAGCAGAAAATCTACAAGCCAGAAGGGAGTGGCATGACATATTTAAAGTGATGAAAGGGAAGAACCTACAACCAAGATTACCCGGCAAGGATCTCATTCAGATTCAATGGAGAAATCAAAATCTTTACAGACAAGCAAAAGCCAAGAGAATTCAGCACCACCAAACCAGCTCTACAAAAAATGCTAAAGGAACTTCTCTAAGTGGGAAACACAAGAGAAGAAAAGGACCTACAAAAACAAACCCAAAACAATTAAGAAAATGGGACTAGGAACATACATATCAATAATTACCATAAACGTGAATGGATTAAATGCTCCAACCAAAAGACACAGGCTCGCTGAATGGATACAAAAACAAGACCCATATATATGCTGTCTACAAGAGACCCACTTCAGACTGAAAGTGAGGGGATGGAAAAAGATATTCCATGCAAATGGAAATCAAAAGAAAGCTGGAGTAGTAATAATCATATCAAATAAAATAGACTGTAAAATGGAAATCAAAAGAAAGCTGGAGTAGTAATAATCATATCAGATAAAATAGACTGTAAAATAAAGAATGTTACAAGAGACAAGGAAGGACACTACATAATGATCAAGGGATCAATCCATGAAGAAGATATAACAATTATAAATATATGTGCTCCCAGCATAGGAGCACCTCAATACATAAGGCAACTGCTAACATCTCTAAAAGAGGAAATCGACAGTAACACAATAATAGTGGGCGATTTTAACACCTCACTTACACCAATGGGCAGATCATCGAAACAGAAAATTACTAAGGAAACACAAGCTTTAAATGACCCAATAGACCCGATAGATTTAATTGCTATTTATAGGACATTCCACCAAATAACAGCAGATTACACTTTCTTCTCAAGTGCACATGGAACATTCTCCAGGATAGATCACATCTTGGGTCACAAATCAAGCCTCAGTAAATTTAAGAAAATTGAAATCATATCCAGCATCTTTTCTGACCACAACGCTCTGAGATTGGAAATCAATTATAGGGAAAAAAACATAAAAAACAGAAACAAATGGAGGCTAAACAATATGTTACTAAATAACCAAGAGCTCACTGAAGGAATCAAAGAGGAAATCAAAAAATACCTAGAGACAAATGACAATGAAAACACGATGATCCAAAACCTATGAGATGTAGCAAAAGCAGTTCTAAGAGGGAAGTTTATAGCAATACAAGCCTACCTGAAGACACAAGAAAAATCTCAAATAAACAAACTAAGCTTATACCTAAAGGAACTAGAGAAAGAAGAACAAACAAAACCCAAAGTGAGCAGAAGGAAAGAAATAAAGATCAGAGCAGAAATAAATGAAATAGAAACAAAGAAAATAATAGCAAAGATCAATAAAACTAAAAGCTGGTTCTTTGAGAAGATAAGCATAATTGATTAACCAGTAGCCAGAATCATCAAGAAAAAGAGGGAGAGGACTCAAATCAATAAAATTACAGGGCTTCCCTGGTGGCGCAGTGGTTGAGAGTCTGCCTGCCGATGCAGGGGACATGGGTTCGTGCCCCAGTCTGGGAAGATCCCACATGCCACGGAGCGGCTGGGCCCGTGAGCCATGGCCACTGAGCCTGCATGTCCGGAGCCTGTGCTCCACAACGGGAGAGGCCACAGCAGTGAGAGGCCTGCATACTGCAAAAAAAATAAATAAAATAAATAAATAAATAAATAAAATTACAAATGAAGAAGGAAAAGTTACAACAGACACCACAGAAATACAAAGTATCCTAAGAGAGTACTACAAGCAACTCTATGCCAATAAAATGGACAAGCTGGAAGAAACGGAGAAATTCTTAGAAAGGTATAACCTTCTATGACTGAACCAGGAATAAATAGAAAATATGAACAAACCAATCACAAGTAATGAAATTGAAACTGTTTAAAAATCTTCCAACAAGCTAAAGTCCAGGACCAGATGGCTTCACAGGCGAATTCTATCAAACATTTAGAGAACAGCTAACACCTATCCTTCTCAAACTCTTCCAAAAAACAGCAGAGGAAGGAACACTCCGAAACTCATTCTATAAGGCCACCATCACCCTGATACCAAAACCAAAGATACTACATAAGAAGAAAATTACAGACCAATATCACTGATGAATATAGATGCAAAAATCCTCAACAAAACACTATCAAACAGAATCCAACAACACATTAAAAAGATCATACACCATGATCAAGTGGGATTTATGCCAGGGATGCAAGACTTCTTCAGTATACCCAAATCAATCAATGTGATACACCATATTAACAAATTGAAGAATAAAAACCATATGATCATCTCAGTAGATGCAGACAAAGCTTTTGACAAAATTCAACACCCATTCATGATAAAAACCCTCCAGAAAGTGGCCATAGAGGGAACCTACCTCAACATAATAAAGGCCATATATGACAAACCCACAGCAAACATCATTCTCAATGGTGAAAAACTGAAAGCATTTCCTCTACGATCAGGAACAAGACAAGGATGTCCACTCTCACCCCTATTATTATTCAGCATAGTTTTGGAAATACTAGCCACGGCAATCAGAGAAGAAAAAGAAATAAAAGGAATACAAATCGGAAAAGAAGAAAAAAAACTGTCACTGTTTGCAGATGACATGACACTGTACATAGAGAATCCTAAAGATGCCAACAGAAAACTACTAGAGCTAATCAATGAATTTGGTAAAGTTGCAGGATACAAAATTAATGCACAGAAATCTCTTGCATTCCTATACACTAATGATGAAAAATCTGAAAGAGAAATTAAGGAAACACTCCCATTTACCATTGCAGCAAAAAGAATAAAGTACCTATGAATAAATTTACCTAGGGAGACAAAAGACCTGTATGCAGAAAACTATAAGACACTGATGAAAGAAATTAAAGATGACAAACAGATGGAGAGATATACTATGTTCTTGGATTGGGAGAATCAATATTGTGAAAATGACTATACTACCCAAAGCAATCTACAGATTCAATGCAATCCCTGTTAAATTACCAATGGCATTTTTTACAGAACTAGGACAAAAAGTCTTAAAATTTGTATGGGGACACAAAAGACCCCGAATAGCCAAAGCAGTCTTGTCAGAGAAAAACGGAGCTGGAGGAGTCTGACTCCCTGACTTCAGACTATACTACAAAGCTACAGTAATCAAGACAATATGGTACTGGCACAAAAACAGAGATATAGATCAATGGAACAGGATAGAAAGTCCAGAGATCAACCCACACACCTATGGTCAAGTAATGTATGACAAAGGAGGCAAGGATATACAATGGAGAAAAGATAGTCTCTTCAATAAGTGGTGCTGGGAAAACTGGACAGCTACATGTAAAAGAATGAAATTAGAACACTCCCTAACACCATACACAGAAATAAACTCAAAATGGATTAGAGACCTAACTGCAAGACCGGACACTGTAAAACTCTTAGAGGAAAACACAGGAAGAACACTCTTTGACATAAATCACAGCAAGATCTTTTTTGATCCACCTCCTAGAGTAATGGAAATAAAAACAAAAATAAAAAATGGGACATACTGAAGCTTAAAAGCTTTTACAAAGCAAAGGAAACTACAAACAAGATGAAAAGACAACCTTCAGAATGGGAGAAAATATTTGTAGACAAATCAATGGACAAAGGATCAATCTTCAAAATATATAAACAGCTCATGCAGCTCAATATTAAAAAACAAACAACCCAATCCAAAAATGGGCAGAAGACCTAAATAGACATCTCTCCAAAGAATGCACACCAATGGCCAAGAAGCACATGAAAAGCTGCTCAACATCACTAATTATTAGAGAAATGCAAATCAAAACTACAATGAGTTGTCACCTCACACCAGTTATAATGGGCATAATCAGAAAATCTACAAACAACAAATGCTGGAGAGGGTGTGGAGAAAAGGGAACCCTCTTGCACTGTTGGTGGGAATGTAAATTGATACAGCCACTATGGAGAACAGTATGGAGGTTCCTTAAAAAACCAAAACTAGAATTACCATATGACCCAGCAATCCCACTACTCAGCATATACTCTGAGAAAACCATAATTCAAAAAGACACATGCACCCCTATGTTCATTGCAGCACTATTTACAATAGCCAGGTCATGGAAGCAACCTAATTGTCCATTGATAGACGAATGGATAAAGAAGTTGTGGTACATATATACAATGGAATATTACTCAGCCATAAAAAGGAACAAATTTGGGTCATTTGTAGAGACGTGGATGAATAGAGACTGTCATACAAAGTGAAGTAAGTTAGAAAGAGAAAAACAAATATCGTATATTAATGGATATATGTGGAACCTAGAAAAATGGTACCGATGAACTGGTTTGCAGTGCAGAAATTGAGACACAGATGTAGAGAACAAACGTATGGACACCACAGGGGGAAAGCGGCGGGTTGTGGTAGTGGTGGTGCTGTGATGAACTGGGAGATGGGGATTGACATGTATACACTATGTAAAAATGGATAACTAATAAGAACCTGCTATATTAAAAAAATAAAATTAAAAAAATTAAAATTAAAAAAAATAGAGAATGGGATGTATTCTTCTGTAGCTAGAGGTAGACAAACATAACTATGTTTTTTAAAAAGATGAGGATCCTAAAAATTAGGTACAGTTTCACATACTGTATAATCTTGTAGAAGATAAAGGAAAAGGCAGCCTTACTTGTGTGTTAGATGTTGAGAATTCAGCAAAATATTGTCTTTTTTAATGTGGCAGCCTCTGTCTTTTCATATTATTGTAGTATCTAGCATGATATTTAGCATATTTCATTTCACAGAGATAAGAAAATGAATCTCAAAGGCCTTAAGTGACTTATTCAAGCTATCATAATTGCTTATTGGCAAACAAAAAATATTAAAGCCCAGATCTCCTGATTGTTACTCCAGAACTCTTTTTAGGTATTATACTGCTTCTGAGATTTTTTTCAGCTGTGATATGTTTGTGTATTCACACATATGTGTGTATGTATGTGCATATATGTACATGTGAAGAGAATATGTATATAATATGTGCATATATGTAGTATATGTATGTGTGTTTATGTATATAGATGTAGATAGATAGATAGATAGGGTCTAGGTGAAAGGAAAATAACTGATATGTTAAGTCCCCTGCAAATAAACACTTTATTTATTCTTGGAGTGGTAACTTCAAAACCTTTTACCTCCATTTTCTGATTAAAAATAGATGTGATGTTCAGCAATCATTCAAATGAGTTCATTGAACCCCTACTATGTGAAAGGCACTACACAGGTATTTTAATAATGATAGGTCAATGTAAGATGTGATCGGTGCCCTAAGAGTGATACAGATAAAGCACAGTGGAAGTCCAAGGAGACTTTAGCTGAGAAAGAGGAAGTTTGGGAATTATAAAGAAAATGCCATCTGCAGTAGGTCTTGAAGAATACTTAGAAAAGGTCTTTTAAGATAGAAGTAACCCCATAAAGAAAGTAATGATGACTGAAAGCTTGGGGTCTGTGTGGGAAATAATGAGCATTTTGATATTTCCTGCACATAGGTTATGTAAAGGAAGACAGCAGGGAAAAATAAATCAGAAAAGCCAACGTCCAGGCTGTGGAAGACCCCAGCTAGCAAGTAAAGGAAAAATGGAGAATCACTGATAGATTTTTAGTAAGGAAGTGTTAAATAATAGCTTTGTTTCTGGAAAATTAATTTGATAGCAGGAAATTGGATTGGAGGTGGAACAGATTACGGATAGGAAAACTAATTGTTAGTTGCAGGGACTTCCCTGGTGGCGCAGTGGTTAAGAATCCGCCTGCCAATGCAGGTGACATGGGTTCGAGCCCTGGTCTCGGAAGATCCCACATGCTGTGGAGCGACTCAGCCCGTGCCCCACAACTACGGAGGCCTATGCACCTAGAGCCCTTGCTCCGCAACAAGAGAAACCACTGCAATGAGAAGCCCCTGCTCGCCACAACTAGAGAAAGCCTGCACAGCAATGAAGGCCCAACACAGCCAAAAATAAATAAATAAATATTTTTAAAAAAGAGTTAGTTGCAGAATGTCCTCCTAGTACATCTAGTTTAGACTGAAGAATGTTTGACTTGACAGAACAGAAATGAAGAGAGAATTAGTAACAGAGATATTATGGAGGTAGAATTAATATAAGTGGATAATGAGTGGATGTGTTGAGCAAGAGGAGAGTTATAGATGACTGAAAGCTTTGATCCAGTAGTTGAGATGGTGACAGTATCAATAAGATAGATAACCTATAAAGAAGAGCAATTTTAGGACTAGGTAATGAATTTATATTTGGACATAACTGTGAGGTCGTTTAATATGTACTTATTCTTAGGATTGCAGTGTTATGCTTATGGCATTTTGTAAAATATTTGGAATAGACAGACCTAAATGGTTCCTTTTACTGATATGATTCTATGTCTTTCAACTTTGTCCTTTTACAGAAAAGCTAGTGGAGAGGTTATTGCCTTGTACTTAATGAAAGCGTATTTCTGATATTGAAATTTCTTAAATGTGTTCACTCTGTAGGATGTGAGTAGCATCTATATTTTATATATTGTTGGTGGTAGGTTATATAGCAAGAATTACTAACCTTTGTCATTATGATTCCAGGTATCTTTTTTCACTTACAAGAGATGGAATAGAATTCCAGATCAGAATAGCACTCAAGGCTCTCATTTTTATTTTAGAAAAAGAAATATCTTAAATGAGGCCAAATGCAAAAACAGAAAGAGTTAAGTGGAAATGTTTTGATTTATAGATTTTGCAATAATCTTTACATTGCTATATCTGGGAAATAAGCCTTTTGAGGTTGTTTCTCCCCAAATAGATTTTATTTATTTAACAAAAACATATACACCTACAGTATACACCAACTGTTCTAAGTTACTTTACAAATATTAATTGTTTTAGAACCCTGTGAGATTGGTAGCATTTTACTCATTTAATGGATGAGGAAACTAAAGCATAGAGAACTTAATTAAACTGCCCAAGGTCACACAGCTGGTAAGTGGAAGAGGTAGGATTTTGCTCCTCTAGTTCCTGAGTAAAAGCATCACCAACCTTTTACAGAATTAACCTAGTGTTTCTTAAAAACCAGTGTTTCTCTAGACAACATTGTGGAAGTTAAATAAAATTAGGGTTTAGAAAACATTTTAAATGAAAATTCTGGTCCTTTGACTCTGTGTTTGTATACTTGCTTCAGATATCCATGTAGCAAAACTCTAAACTGTGATCTTTTTCCAAAGAAGACATACAGATGGCCAACAGGCACATGAAAAGATGCTCAATATTGCTAATCATTAGAAAAATGCAAATCAAGACTGCAATGAGGTATCACCTCACACCAGTCAAAATGGCTGTCATCAAAAAGTCTACAAATAATAAATGCTGGAGAGAGTGTGGAGAAAAAGGAACCATCCTACACTGTTGGTAGGAATGTAAATTTGTGCAGCTGCTATGGAAAACAGTATGTAGGTTCCTTAAAAACTGCACATGCATACACACACACACACACACACACACACACACACACACACACAATGGAACATTACTCAACCATAAAGAAGAATGAAATGATGCCATTTGCAGCAACATGGATCGACCTAGAGGCCATCATACTAAGTGAAGTAAGTCAGACAGAGAAAGACAAATATTATATGATATCACCTATATGTGGAATCCAAAAAATAATACAAATGAATCTATATACAAGACAGAAACATACTCACAGGCATAGAAAACAAACTTATGGTTCCTAGACGGGAAAGGGAGGCGGGAGAGATAAATGAAGAATATGGGATTAACAGATACAAACTACTATATGTAAAGTAGATAAGCAACAAGGATTTACTGTATAGCACAGGGAATTATACTCAATATCTTGTAATAACCTATAATGGAAAATATTCTTAAAAATTATACATAACTTGATCACTTTGCCATACACCTGAAACTGACACAGTATTGTAAATCAACTATACTTAAATTTAAAAAAAAACAACTTGGATTTGAAGTGTTAATGAGAAGAGAATGCATTAAATGTGAGTTGAAGGTGATTTCTAAAAGAGTAAGGAAAATGTGTATATCCTGGTCTATAAGAACATATCTTTCTCAATATTGATAACTACAGACCCAAATTTCAGAATTATCATATTCTTCCCTCCGGTGTTTTTCCAATCAAGTTTTAATGTATCTTCATAGTCTAATGCCTTAGATAAATTACTAATAATGCAGTTCTAATTCAATTACCTTTCCTTTGCATTGTTTAGTCTATTTTATTATTATGTGCATAACTTTAGAATAACATGAGCTCCTAGAATTTGAAATTTAGCTCAACGAATATTTATTGAACACCTGATATGTGCTCAGTGATATGCTGTGCTGCCTGGTAATAAAGACAAAATCTCTTTTCCAAGGAAGAATATAGTGTAATGATTTGAGTATTGCTGATTTAACTGCATAGGATGCATTTGTAATCCAGTAATCCTAAAGATGCCGTTTAAAAGTAATTCATCACTAAGATAAGCTGATATCAGTAAATAAAGAGATTTACTTGGGGTTTAATTCTTTGCCCTCACTAAAGATCTAGGTAAGAGCACAACCTGATCCTGCTTCTGTTCTTACAGCCACATCAGAAAAGAGCAACTCCTTAATTCCATGTCCAGTATTGGTAGAGGTTATGTGCAGTAAAATTTAAAGGACTAAGCTAATCCTCAAAATAATTTTTTAAAATTTATTATGAAATTGTTGGTGAAACTTATTTGAAGCCATGATAATAATTCTGGAAAAGTATGTGCAAAGTGAGAGTTTCTGTACTAGGTAAGAGTACTCAATAACTGAAAAATGGTATTGTGGTCTTCTTAATGCTCTAGGAAGTTAAATCAGGCAGGCTGAACTATTTGATCTTTTGGTCTCTACTGTGATTTATGATTATAATAGTACACGACACCTGACAAGACAGATTTTAGTATCCCTCTTTTACAGTGGAGGAACTTAGGACACTTATGGTAAAGTACCTTGTTCCCATAGCCGTGAATTGGTTGGCCCCCAGATCAGTCTCAAATCTCTGGCTCTAAAGTTTGTTCTCTTAAGTGCACAATGTATTATAGTGCTCATTGGCAGGATTGACATTATTGGCAGCTCAGTTTCTTTGAACAGTTTTACCAAAAGAGAAATTCAGGATTTCTTCTTGCTTTTAAAATTTTCCCTTTAATTAAGATTTTTCATTTCGTTCAGTGGACGTTGGTTGCTAGTGAGATGATATCTAAGTGAGTTACAAAGTTAAACTTCCCTCTGGTGTAACTTTTCAAGATTAAGGAGTTTCTATAGGTTCTATTTTCCATTTACATCTTTTTTTCTCAGACTTTATCATAAAGAGTATTCAAGACTTGTAGGGAGAAACACCTCTTCCATCCATACACTTGGAAGCAAAGACCAACTTTATAGATGAGCGGAAGATGTTGACTACATCAACAGTTTATTTTTGGTTTCTTATAAAACTCTACAGGTAAGAAGATGAAGAAATTTAACCTGATCTCAGGGGAGTGTGTGTGCGTGTGTGTGTGTGGTTTTTAAAGCAATCATATCATAACATACTTCTAAATAAATTTTGTCCTTCATTATAGTCTTCTTGGAAAGCTATTACAGTTTTCTCCAAAACAGTATATTTAGAGACACTTTGTGAATCGTGTCATTTTGTAATTATTATCCCAAAGAGTGTTATTCAGTTTAGTTATTTCTTCATCCATGAAATATTTGTTAAATGCTTGTAGATTGCAAGGAACCATGCTTAAGCGATCTCCCATCTTATTCTTCAGTCTTGGCTCTAAACCACGGCACTATTGACATTTTAGGCTGGGTAATTCTTTGCTAAGGGGGCTGTGCACTGTGGGATGTTTTACAGTATCCCTGGCCTCTACCCATTAGATGCCAGTAGTCCCCCTGCCAATATTGTGATATCCAAAAATGTTTCCAGACGTTGCCAAATGTCCCTGGAGAGCAAAATCATTCCCAGTTGGGAATCTCTGCTCTAATGTCTGAATTAAAAATTAAAAAGGAAAAAAAAAACCCCACAGACAGTGAGTAATTGCTACCACTGAAGATGATAAAAGCAATGGCCATGAAAACTGTTCTAAAAGACAAGTTTCAGGAACACTGGGAGAATGATTAGCACTATTGTATAACCTCCTGTCATTACCTAGGTTCTGAAACGTGTATTAAAAGAACTAGACCACTTTATGCTTGTATTGTATCATTACTTGTCCTCGATGCTTTATTCATTTCTCCTAATGTGGCCTGTTTGCTTTTAATCAGACTTGTTTAATCATCTAAAACAATCTTTAACTTAAAAAATGTTTCAGTTATCTTCCAATATCTTCATTTTTTTTATCTGCCTTTTCCATTTGGGGTAAGGGCAGGAATAGTCCACTGAAAACAATTGGGTGCTCATTTGACAGAAAGTACCAGAATATTTCTAAGCATCAGATGTAATGACATCAGGATATGTGACTCCATGATGATTTTTAGAAAAGTTCTTAGAATGATGACAGTGTCATTGGAACCAAACAAAAACTAAAAATAACTTTTTCTTGTTGTTTGCTTCTGCTCTTAAAGGTATGAAATTAGTGAAATTGTATTAAAACGCTCTAAATCAGCATAAAATTCAAATATAATTACCACTAATTACAAAGGCCTATTATTTGATATCCTTAAATCTGGCTTCATCAACTTTTATGTGAAATCATCTGAAATTTATGTGAAAATTGAAATTTGAGGTTTCTAGGAAAGATGGCTGATTGAGCTGATTGCCCTACCTGAAACACTCTGAAATGGACATAAAGAAGCAAAAATAGAGATGTAAGCTTCAGCTATAGATGAAACTATAGGAGTAACCTTAGCTCCATTCTATTTATTGCAAAGACTGTTTTCTAGATATTAACTTAGAGATAGAAGCATTACGGATACAAGTGGCAAATACCAAATTGGGGCTGATTTTCATACTTCTGAATATGAGATGACAGGGGGGTGAAGCTGTTAGGGGGTCATGCTGTACTATGTTTTTCTCAACCTAACTTCCTTTTGTAGAAAAATCCTTCCACTTGTGCTGCTAGCTCTGAAATAGATAATGGCTAAAATCTGAACTACCCACATGTAATCAGTTCAGGACAAGAGAGTTATCCAATTTGATAAGAAAGTATTTGGAGATAAAATATTTGAGATTAGGTCATCTCTACTAGATTCACTCTTTTCTACGAACCTCTCGCCCCTTTGCAGGGCATATAAAGGAGTGAACACAGTCATTATAGCCAATCAATTTCTAGCTTTCCAGCTCAGAGTATAAAGTATGTCTTAAAAAATGACTGAGAAGCAGAAGAATCCAACCACGCTAATCATAATAAATAGCAGATAGAATCAAATTGCTCCTTTTCTTAGCTAAATGACAGGCACAGCTTAGAACCTGTATATGAGTGCTACCAAAAATAAATAAAATACATGGAACATAAAAGGCAAATGAGGAATATATTTTGAAAGAACTACCTCAAGAAACTAAAGAACACTTAAAGAAAAAATAATTTTCAACATTCTCAAGGGGATAAAAGTGACCATAGACTCTATGATAAGAGATCAAAGAAGAGATTTAAGAGATTAAGATACAGATAAAAGGACACCAAAGTTAGATTAAAAGAGAGCAGGCAGAGGGGGATGGGTAAAACTATAAAAATAATTAAAACCACATTAGATACAGGAAGATGTAGAGTCAATGATGCAGCAGATGGACTTAATGACTTAAAGGAAATGCTTGAGAAAAATCACACAAAATGCAGTGAGAAAGATTAAAAACTATTAGTGGAAATTTATTGATACAGAAGGGAAAAAAATCATCCCTGAAATAAAGGACCTCAACCTACAGGTTGAAAGAGTTTACTAAATACCAGGAAAAAGTAATAAAGACTTAGACTTCTCCGGGTAACTTTTAAGATTAAAAAAATTCCTTAAATGTTACTATAGTAAAAAAACAGTGCTTCCCTGGTGGCGCAGTGGTTGAGAGTCTGCCTGCCGATGCAGGGTACACAGGTTTGTGCCCCAGTCTGGGAGGATCGCACATTACCACGGAGCAGCTGGGCCCGTGAGCCACGGCCGCGGAGCCTGTGTGTCCGGAGCCTGTGCTCCGCAACAGGAGAGGCCACAGCAGTGAGAGGCCCGCGTACCGCAAAAAAAAAAAACAAAGCCACCTTTTTAAAGTTGGCCTCATATTTTTTTCTCATACCCCAAATGACACTGTAATAATGTCTATAGAATGTTGAAGAAAAAAAAATGACAATTTAAAAAGTAAGAAATTACAGCCTTTATGAACCCTTTCTAAAAATTTACTTGGAAGATAAAAGAAGAAATCCATAAATGGTAAAATTATCATATAGAAAGACTGGTGGTGAACATGTTAAACACAGAATCAAACAGACTTGGAAAACAGGAATGAAATGTTTGAATTCTTAAATAGAGGATATATAATTTAGAAAAAATGTTGATGCTAGTTAACAGGGATTAAAAGTTCAGAAAGAGCCAGCAAAATGGAGATTTTTTAGGGCATGGGGTTGAAAACAAAGGTCATATTAACATGCTAATTACTTCATCATTCCTAGGGGAGTTTATTTTTGAAGTATATAAATGGAAAAATGTGACTTCAGCATACTAGTGTATGTCATCAGTTGTAAAGAATATTTTTTTTTTTTTTACATTTTAACATGTCTGGAATTGGAATATATCTCCTAATCAATAGTGACTTAACAGTTATAATTGGCACCATATTTTCTTTCATGGTCATTTTAAAATAACAATACATCTTATAGTTATTCACATTTTTGAGTGCATTAAATATATATTTTAAACATTAAAGTCATCACTAATGGAACTAAAACTGACAATTTTTTGTACTATTTAAATTAATGATTAAAGGGAATAAGGGGAATAAGAGAATTAATAAAATACAGACCAGGGCTTCCCTGGTGGCGCAGTGGTTAAGAATCTGCCTGCCAATGCAGGGGACATGGGGTTCGAGCCCTGGTCTGGGAAGATCCCACATGCCTCGGAGCAACTAAGCCCATGTGCCACAACTACTGAGCCTGCACTCTAGAGCCCATGCACCGCAACTACTGAGCCCATGTGCTGCAACTACTAAAGCCCGTGTGCCTAGAGCCTGTGCTCCACAACAAGAGAAACCTCTGCGATGAGAAGCTCTCGCACCGCAACGAAGAGTAGCCCCTGCTCGCCACAACTTGAGAAAGCCTATGTGCAGCAATGAAGACCCCACGCAGCCAAGAATAAAAAAAAAAGTATTAAAAATAAAACAAAATAAAATACAGACCATAAAACAAAAGATTGAAAACAAAAGAAATGCTGTTAAAGGAGACAATAGAAAATAATAATAGTTGAGAGCTCCTTCTATGGAGTCACACTGACTTGTGTTCAAATTGCAAAGTCAATCAAATTATCTGTGTAATAATAACATGGACAATTAGAAAATTTTCTATTAAACAATTCTATGATTGTAAAAGAAATCAAAAATATAACTTCAGAATATTTTAAAACTAGTGATAATAAAAACAAAATATCTCATAGCCGATGAGCTACAATTAGAAGCATTCTTCAAGGAAAATTCATAACCTGTTTCCAGTTTTAATCTAACAGGAGTTCAAAATGAATATTTTTTTAAATTAATTAATTAATTTATTTATGGCTGTGTTGGGTCCTTGTTTCTGTGCAAGGGCTTTCTCTAGTTGTGGCAAGTGGGGGCCATTTCTCATCGTGGTGCGAGGGCCTCTCACTATCGCGGCCTCTCTTGTTGCAGAGAATAGGCTCCAGACGCGCAGGCTCAGTAATTGTGGCTCACGGGCCCAGCTGCTCCGTGGCATTTGGAATCTTCCCAGACCAGGGCTTGAACCCGTGTCCCCTGCATTGGCAGGCAGACTCTCCACCACTGCGCCACCAATGAATATTTTTTTAAAAAATCAGAAACAAAAGGAAAGCAACAGGAACTAATTAATAATGACAAAACCACTAATTAATTAAATATCAATTGAATTGATAGATTTAATAGCTTTTTCGTTGATAATGTAAAAGTCATTAGTCTAAAGTTGAGGAAGTGAAGAAAGCCCAAAATATACAAAATTATGAAAGTAAGAATTGGGAGAACATTGAATGCTGCAACTTTGCACAAATCTGTCTACAAATTTGAAATTTTAGTTGGAAATAGATGATTTTCTGGGAAATTTTAAGCAAATTTAAAAGGAGATAGAATATTTAAACAGAAAAAAGAAACCCATAATGGTAAGAATAAAGCTGTTCTAAAGAATAGCTTATACCTCTTAATTAAAATGCCTTCTAGATGGCTTTGTGGGTGAATTGTCCTTAACTATCAAGGAACAGATAATATTAATGCTGTTTAAACTGTCCTTGATAATGGAGATGGAAGGCATAATTAACAATTACATTTATGAGACAACGTAATATTGATACAAAAACATGATGTTGAAAAGCAAAAAGAATCTGCAAGTCCACCTCACACAATATTGATGAAGATAATCTTTAAAAATTTTGCAAATGCAATACAGTGCTGTATTAAAGCAACATAGGCCATGGCCGAATAAGAGTCATTCTAGGATGCAGGGTTAGTTCAGTATAATTTTCAGGCTATATTGAAAAAAAAGATTAAATTTTTGGATACCTGAAAACACTTGATGTAATTGAATATTCGTTTCTATATAAAACACTTAGATTTTATATATTTCCATGGATGGATAAATAATACCTTAAAATAAATGTGTGTGTTTAATACAAGACAAACACTATTATTAAATGCTTTTTTCTCTGGAGGTGCTAGCTAAAGCAATTATGTAATAGCAACAAATTTAAATATTGGGAAAAGAAGAGGTAAAATTATTACTACTTGTTGATTATATGGTCCAGTATCTGGACTACCATGAGGCTTACCTAAGGAATAATTGATTAGAAACAAAAAATTACATAAATTAATAAACACATTAATTTGTAGTTTTCCTGTGAATAAACCAAAACCTACAAAATGTAAGGGTGAAAGGATTGCATTAGTAAATGGCAACAAAATGATTGGAACATTTAGTAATAAACATGAAATATGTGAATAATATATTAGGGAATTTATAAAACTCTGAGTATCATAAAATGATCTTTTCATATGTGGTGAGATGTTTGTAATAATGTCTGTTATCCAGTAATCCAGTACAGTTCAATAAAAATTCTAGTGGGAATTGCATTGGAACTTATAATTAGGTAAAATTTATTTGGAAGAAAGAATGTGAGAAAAGGAATGATCAGTAGAATTCTAAGAAAGAAAATTAGGGAGAACACGATTTTCGTACCTAATCTGGAAGGTTAGAGTCATTCAAACATTAGGCACTTGTAAGGATATGAATATATAGTTCCTGGAAGTAGAGTAGATAATCCAGAAATAGATCCAATACTATTCAGGAATTTAATATATGATCGAGATATCTCAGATCACTGGGAATAAGGATGGACTATGGAATAAATATTGTAACAACCAAGTTAAGATGGGGAAAAATTGATTCCTTTCACTGCCCTTACACCATAGATTTAAATATATGTTTTAAAAAGTCATAACAGTACTAGAAGAAAATGGAGTGGAGATTTTCTCAGCATGGAACAAAACTCAGGGGCCATAAAGAAATGTCTGTTAAATTTGATTATGAAAACTCAGTACTTCTCTGTCAAAATTACCGTAATCAGTCAGAAGTCTGGTAGGGACAGACAGGGCTAATTTCCTAAAAAACAAAATGCTCTTATATATTAAGAGCATGTAATATTAAGAGCATATAAGATGCTTTTTCATATTAAATTAAAATATTACCAATAAAAATGTACAAGATCGGCTTCCGTGGAGGCGTAGTGGTTAAGAATCTGCCTGCCGGGCTTCCCTGGTGTCGCAGTGGTTGAGAGTCCGCCTGCCAATGCAGGGGACACGGGTTCGTGCTCCGGTCCGGGAAGATCCCACATGCCGCGGAGCGGCTGGGCCCGTGAGCCATGGCTGCTGAGCCTGCGTGTCCGGAGCCTGTGCTCCGCAACAGGAGAGGCCACAACAGTGAGAGGCCCGCATACCGCAAAAAAAAAAAAAAAAAAAAAAAGAGTAGCCCCTGGCTTGCCACAACTAGAGTAAGCCCACGCACAGCAACAAAGACTCAATGCAGCCAAAAATAAATAAATAACTTTGTTAAAAAAATACTTCTATCAGAATATGTGTAATTCCAAAAAGTTAGTTCCACTTCAACCCTGATATTATTTTTTTAAAAAAGTACAAGATCAAGATATACCAGGTATACATATCCAAATATTTTTAACCCTCCAATCCCATAAAATAGTAAAGCAGATATGTATTTTAATGCAAATAAATTAATAACAGTGCAAGGAAACAAGAAAGAATTTTATTGGCATACCAAATATTAAGGGATTTTTGAAATATATAAAAAATATATGAGATTATTTAGAGAAAGAATACTGGAATAAACCATCCTGTAAAGGTCAGGTAGGAAATCACTCTGGTTCCAGTCTGCCAAGCTCAGAGCCAGCATGTCTCTTTATTCTCTTATATTCCTGCTGACTAGCTCAATTCTAGGGCAGTTAGGATAAGGGTACTGAGAACAATCTAAGCAGAAGGCTCCCTGGATTTCTCCAGACTCCAGCCTATTTATATAGTGCTCTAGGAGAGAAAGTCTGTGGTTCCTCCTCTGCACTGCTGTTAGTGAGTAGAACTGGCAAGACAACATGGATATCTAACTTCATAGCATCCATGGTAGTACTTCCAGAAACTATCTTGAGTTATCAGGATAAGCTTAACACTTTTACACATAAATCATATTCTTTTCCTTCATGTCTTTATTTTTTTCAGTGGCATGACCCTGCTCTCAAACTATGGTTAAAAAGAACATATTTGGCCCAGTTTTCACATACAGTTTATTTCATGCTTTTTTCTCATTGCCATGCTGTGGGGTCTATTGCCAGGGCAACTGGGAATGGAATTATATGCCATGCATCTTTTACTAACACTTTTAACTCCCCTTTGTGTAATTTCTGTTCCCCTAGCTATCCTCATGCGTGTGGTTAAAAGGGTTCAAACCATTCCAAGGTTCTGACAGCATTTTCTAGTAGTCATACTCTCGACTCTCTCCAGAGGGTCTGGTTTTCTTTCCACAAGGTTTGTCTCACCTTCAGAATTCTTTCAAATTTACTGATGACTTCTTAATGTCTTACCCTTTTCCCATAATAGATATCTGTTTAAAAATAATTATTTCTACTCAACACAGTTAATACAAGTACGAAATGAGCTCTGGGACAATTGTCAGTGTAATTTTGGTTTTTTGGGTGAGCAGTTGGCCCGTTGACCCCTAACACTTTTTTACTTCTATCCAGTGGGCAACTGAGAAGTGCTCTGTGTGTGTAACAAAGTGTGTGGCAACCACAGCTGACTTGACAAGGCAATTCCTACGTAGATACTGCCCCTTAAAGAGGGATGGGCATCACTAACAGCCACAATGTAAACTGCCAGTACTCTTCCCAGAAGCATGTCCATCCTGTACCACACTCACTGAGGGTGTATTGCTGTAGATATAACCAACATTAACAGAAAGATAAATGGATTCTTAGATACAAAGTTGAACAGACAAACCAATAATTGAGGAAACCAACAATATGAAAGGTAGGCATGAAATGACAAAGAGAAAAACTAACATCTGACTTAGAAGAACTTTCAAAAAATAAGTTTAACTAAATCCTCAGAGAAATTCAAAAGGAGGGAAAATTTAAAAATTAAAAATATGCTAAGTGAATTTTTTTAAACCTCATTGTGCTAGCTAAATAGAATAGGCACAGCTGAAGAAAAATTATTTTGAAATTAGACTTCTATTACATCTGAAATAGTATTACAGTGGCATAGCAAAATAAAGACACTGTTGGATGTGGAAGAACTTTAGCTTTCCATCTTTCTTGGAAATCACTCAAAAATATATATCAGCAAACTTAAACTTCAATCCAGGTAAGATCAGTGAGCAAAGAAACCAATATAATATATATTTAAAACTAAATGATATTTTATGTTAATAGTAAAAGACAAATGTCAAATAATCTCAACATACAGCAGATACTAGGCAGGAGAAAGTATCCTAAGATTTTTGTCTTATTCTGCTGGAGACTGTTGATATTGATTAACTCTAGATACTAACTGAAATACCTTAAAAAAAAAAGTTTAAAAGCGTTCAGGGTAGCAATTTAAAATACTAAAACAAATATAACAGCATATGTAATACATATTATATATGCGTATAATATAAACAAGTATAACAGCAGAAGGAAAACCAGAAACAGGAAAACTTGACCAATGTATATTCAGAGAAGATAAAAAGAATAATAAAAGAGAAAGTGTGAGAAGTCCTAGCCACGGCAATCAGAGAAGAAAAAAATAAATAAAAGGAATTCAAATTGAAAAGGAAGTAAAACTGCCACAGTTTGCAGATGACAGGATACTATACATAGAAAGTCCTAAAGATGCTACCAGAAAACTACTAGAGCTCATCAATGAATTTGGTAAAGTTGCAGGATACAAAATTAATACACAGGGGCTTCCCTGGTGGCGCAGTGGTTGAGTGTCTGCCTGCTGAAGCAGGGGACATGGGTTCGTGCCCCGGTCCAAGAAGATCCCACATGCTGTGGAGCAGCTGGGCCCGTGAGCCATGGCCGCCGAGCCTGCACGTCCGGAGCCTGTGCTCCGCAACGGGAGAGGCCACAACAGTGAGAGGCCCGCGTACCGCAAAAAAAAAAAAAAAGAAATTAATACACAGAAATCTCTTGCATTCCTATACAGTAACAATGAAAGATCATAAAGACAGAGTAAGGAAACAATCCCATATATCATCACATCAAAAAGAATAAAATACCTAGGAATAAACTACCTAAAGAGGCAAAAGACCTGTACTCAGAAAACTATTATACACTGATGAAAGTAATCAGATATGACACAAACAGATGGAAGGATATACCATGTTCTTGGATTGGAAGAATCAATATTGTGAAAATGAATGTACTAGCCAAGGCAATCTACAGATTCAGTGCAATCCCTATCAAAGTACCAAGGGCATTTTTCACAGAACTAGAGCAAAAAAATTTTAACATTTATATGGAATCACAAAAGACCCTGAATAGTGAAAGTAATCTTGAGAAAGAAAAACGGAGCTGGAGGAATCAGGCTTCCTGACTTCAGACTTTACTACGAAGATACAGTAATCAAAACAGTATGGTACTGGCACAAAAACAGAAATATAGATCAATGGATAGGAAAGAAAGCCCAGAAATAAACTCACACCCCTTTGGTCAATTAATCTATGACAAGGGAGGCAAGAATATAAAATGAAGTAAAGACCATCTCTTCAGTATGTGGTGCCAGGACAACTGGACAGCTTTCATGTAAAAAATGAAATGAGAACAGTCCCTAACACCATACCCAAAAATAAACTAGAAATGGGTCAAAAACCTAAATGTAAGGCTGGACAATATAAAACTCTTGGAGTAAAACATAGGCAGAACACTCTTTGACATAAATCATGGAAATATCTTTTATGATCCACTTCCAAGAGTAATGAAAATAAAAACAAAAGTAAACAAATGGGACCTAATTAAACATAAAAGCTTCTGCAAAGCAAAGGAAAACCATCAACAAAATGAAAAGACAGCCCACAGAATGGGTGAAAATATTTGCAAATGATGCGACTGACAAGGGATTAATCTCCAAAATACACAAACAGCTCATGCAGCTCAATATCAAAAAAGCAAGCAACCCAATCAAAAAATGGGTGGAAGATCTACAGACAGTTCTCTAAAGATGACATATAGATGGCCAAAAAGCACATGAAAAGATGCTCAACATCACTAATTATCAGAGAGATGCAAGTCAAAACTACAATGAGGTATCACCTCACACCAGTCAGAATGGCCACCATCAAAAAGTCTACAAACAATAAACGCTGGAGAGGGTGTGGAGAAAAGGGAACCCTCCTACACTGTTGGTGGGAATGTAAATTGGTACAATTACTATGGAGAACAGTATGGAGGTTCCTTAAAAAGCAAAATAGAACTACCATATGATCCAGCAATCCCACTCCTGGGCATATATCTGGAGAAAACCATAATCCAGGAGGATACACGCACCCCAGTGTTCATTGTAACGCTGTTTACAGTAGCCTAGACGTGGAAGCAACCTAAGTTTCCATCAATACATGACTGGATAAAGATGTGGTACATATATACAATGGAATATTACTCAGCTGTGAAAAAGAATGAAATAATGCCATTTGCAGCAACATGGATGGACCTAGCAATTATCATTCTATGTGAAGTAAGTCAGACGAAGACAAATAATGATTTCACTCATATGTGGAATCTATTTAAAAGAAATGATACAAATGAACTTATTTACAAAACAGAAGCCGACTTGTAGATATCAAAAAAAAAACAACAAATGGTTACCAAACAGGAAACATCGGCAGGAGGATAAATCAGGCACTTGGGTTGAATACACACATACTACTATATATAAGAAAGATAACCAACAAGGACCTACTGTATAGCACAGGGAACTCTACCCAATATTCTGTGATAACAGAAATATAAGAAAGAATATATATAAGAAAGAATCTAATATAGAAAGAATATAGAAAGAATCTAATAAAGAATGAATATAGTAGTGAAGTGGATGGACCTAGAGTCTGTCATACAGATTGAAGTAAGTCAGAAAGAGAAAAACAAATACCATATGCTAACACATATATATGGAATCTAAAAAAAAAAAAATGATTCTGAAGAGCCTAGGGGCAGGACAGGAATAAAGACACAGACGTAGAGAATGGACTTGAGGACACGAGGAGGGGGAAGGGTAAGCTGGGACGAAGTGAGAGTGGCATGGACATAAATACACTACCAAATGTAAAACAGCTAGCTAGTGGGAAGCAGCCACATAGCACAGGGAGATCAGCTCGGTGCTTTGTGACCACCTAGAGGGGTGGGATAGGGAGGATGGGAGGGGGACGCAAGAGGGGGGGAGATATGGAGATATATGTATATGTAGCTGATACACTTTGTTACAAAGCAGAAATTAACACACCATTGTAAAGCAATTATACTCCAATAACATGTTAAAAAAAAAATGTGATCCATCCATACCATGGTATATTACTCAACCATAAAAAGGAATGATGTACTGATTTTTAAAAAAAGGAATGAATACATGTATATGTATTACTGAATCACATTGCTGTACCCAGGAAACTAACACAACATTGTAAATCAACTATACTGCAGTAAAATTAAAATATTAAAAAAATTAAACTTCATTACTAAATTTAAAAAAAGAGAAAGTGTGAAATAAGGTAATAGTAATAAGTCCAAAATGCATTAAAGATCACACTAAATATGAAAATAGTAAAATTTCCTTTCAACATAGAAGTTGCCAGATTTACTTTATACAAAAATTTGGCTTTATGTTGTTTACGAGAGATACTACCAGTAAAATAAAATAGAACAATATAAAATAAATGTGAGACATATTCGAGGCTGGTGCTAAGACAAAGAAAGCATATTAACATTATATGGTTAGCAGACATTTTGTCCTTTTCCAAATGTTCATACAACATTAGGTCCATGCCAAAAGGTCCTTGATATTTTGTCCTATTCAAAATCATTTGGCATGCTTATGGGTGTTTTGGATAGGATCATATTTCAAGGACCTTTTGGCATGGACCAAATGTCTTATGGTCATTTTGGACAAAACCAGATGTCCTGCAAGGCATTATATAAAATAGAACTTAAGGCAGACAACCTCAAAACTAGATAAAAGAGGTATATAACGTACTTTAATCCTACCAAATCCTTGGATTACTACTATTGTTTGTCCTTTAGAGCAGCAGTTCTCAAAACTTTCTGGTTTCAGGAACTATTTATACTCCTAAAAATTATCAGGGAACCCAAAGAACTTTTGCTTATTTTTGTTGTATGTACTGATATATGCCATATTATAAATTGTCTTAGACATCTTTTGTGGTATTTTATTTTAAAAGAGCAATAATAAATCCAATGTGTTAACATAAATAACACTTTAATGAAAAATTACTATTTTCTAAGCAAAAATTTACTCTTGAGTAGCACTATTTTACATTTTTGCAAATCCCTTTACTTTCTGGCTTAAGAGAAGGCAACTGAATTCTTATACATCCTTTTACATTCAGTCTGTTGTGTTACATTGTTTTAATAGATTGTATTATTTTCAGTTATTCAGTTCCCTGTGTCACGCTTGGCCATGTGACTTGCTTTGGCTAGTGAAATAAATACCTTACGTTACTTTTCAGAAGAAGTTTTAAGAGCCATTTTGTGGTTCTTCATCACTCTTTTCCCTCTGCTATGTGCATAGAATGTCCTAAAGAGTATCTGCTTCATTTCCAACTTTGTTCTAGAATAAAAATGTCATGAAGCAGAGCAGTTGATCCTCGGCCAACAATATTGAGGGAGGATTGAACCTTGGTTGTAAGACACTGAGATTTAGTGGTTATTTTGTTATTGTATCATAACTGAGTATGAGGTGACTGATACAGAAATTGATAACTGAATGAGATACTGCTGTAATAAACACACATACAAAAATACCTAAAATAAATGACATTGACTTTGGGACTAGGCAAAAGGTGATTCTCAGGATAAAACTTCTGGTGAAGTTGTCCCTTGAGATAGCCAGGAATCAGATAATGTACCAGATGAGTATGTAATATTGATACTGACCAGGGTTCTTGGCCTTCCCCCATCAATAGAAATTGACCGGAGGCCAGACAAGAAATTCAGGCAAGGCTTTATTGGGGCCCCTGCTGCAGCAGCGGGGAGCGAGAACAAGCGACAGGTGCCCTTGCTCGCTTGCTCACTGAGGGGGAAGCAGCTTGGTCCTTACATGGGGTGAGGGTAGGGGTGTGCCCAGGGGTCAGGCTGGAGGGATGGCTTAGGTGTTTTGCCCACCCCTTAGGTGGTGTTGTGTATAGGGGACATGTACAGTACCCTGCTTTTGTTCCCAACACCCTGTTTTTGCTCCTGGCTCTTCAGAAGTGGCAGTTGGGTTTTTGGTCTCTTTGTATCTTTTGTCCAGAATTTGCCCCAACTGCGCATGCATGCAGTTATTTTTAGTCCCATATAGTTTCTTTGTATTTTGTTGCTCAAGGAGAGGTTTGTCCAGGTGCAAGCATTCAGCACTGCAGCAAATGGTCCTGGGTTCTAGCCTATCTCAATATTGAGCAAAAAGAGTTTGGGAAACAAGATTCTGACGAATGTTCTTTGGTTGCTATTGGCTTCATCTGATTACAAAATAGAGATGAGCTCAGGAAAGAATTGGCCTGTTTATAATCAGAGTGTAAAGGGAATGGGGAGAGTCTAGAAATTTCAAGAATTGAAGGGTCAAAATACATAACTTTCTCATTTTCAACTGGTAATTATATAATTGAAAAATTATTTGAATGGACAGAAGCCTATTATATTTCAGCCATCTATCAAAGACCACATGAGGGCTAGAAGCAGCATATTTTTAAAAAAACCTTAGATTCAATTAAAGTAGGTACCCAGTAAATTGCTCCATTTGATTGAAATGGCTCAGAAGGGAAAAAAAGCACTGGGTGTGTGGTTATCCCATAGAAACTTGCTGACCTCAAGGAACTTGTAATTAAGTCTAGAGTAAGAGGTATATATATACTTAAAAGATTTGTGAGTCTGGCTATTGGCCTAACCAGATGACTGCAATTAAATAAGATTTTGAGAGTGTTGTACTGCCAAATGAGCTAGTAGGTTCTACTAAAAGAGATTGTGATTGTTCATGACTTGTGTGCCTCCTACCTTCTGTGAATGGGAAGTAGCTTGAGAAAGCTGCTCAACCACCAAGGTAGTAGTAGTGAAGCATAGTCTTCAATACCTTATCTGTGGATCTAATGAGGATCAAGGAAAATGAATGACCTCCTAGAGGGCAGAGCCAGCAGCCTCAGAAAACAGTGAATTAGGAAGCTACCCCAAGAACGTAAAACCAGGGCCCAAGTAAGGAATGTTTGCTACTTTCAGGGCAAGTGTCCCTTGCAACTTCAGAATTCATATGAATAACTGCATATGACTGCCTGTGTCCAATGTAATGTGAACAGAAGGGATGGATGTCACCTCCAAGCAGAACTGTTAGAAGCATTACCTTGTTCTGCCATGGCTGTCTTCCCTTTGCTATGAAGTTAGCATGTCCCAGAAAGGGACTGCTTCTTCAGCCTGATCCCCAGCTGACATGTAACATGAGTAAAAAATAAATCTTTGTAGTTGTCAGCCACAAAGATTTGGGAGTTATTTGTTATTGCAGCATAACCTAGTATAAGCTGCCTGACAAATCAGTATTGGTTGAAGTTTTTGTTTACTGCTAGAATCCTGAAGATGCTAAGACTCCAAAATCTCCTAGAAATTGCTTTTTCTCTGTACTTTACTAACGGAAGATATAGAGTAAAAACTATTACTGCTATTTGGCACTGTTTCATATATACTGTGTATACTATTGCTATTTTTTTATGGTTCCAATCTCCTACTTGCTTTAAGGTCAGAAGGCTGACCTTGCTTTAAGGCTACTTGTCATAAGGTCAGAAATTTCACTTTGTGCTACCTATTCCTTCTCATTAGTGGAGCGAAGCAGTGTTCTGCAACAGCTTTATTCAATTAGATTTTATACTGGCATGGTTAATTCTAGAAGCTGTGATCTACATTTGTTTGTCATACTTTGGACACTTAGAGACAGTGAGTTGTAGAAGCTGTCTATGATTGATTACAGTCGAAAAACACATGGAAATGTCTCCATACTTTTCAAACTACAGTGTCAGTACATTTTGAAGAGTTTTCAGGATCCTTTTCACACATAGTTTTTGTTTTTTGTACCCTGAGAAGACTTTGCTACTTTCCCCCACTGCTTTCTCTTGCCACAGCTACAATGATTTGGCCTTTGATCAGTGTATTCTTTGGAGGACCCCAGGCTCAGCATCTTTTTCCTTTTTGTTTGCTCTTTGACTTGTAAGTTTTCAGAACTCTGTAGCTGAGTTTGGAAGATTGGGGCAAAAGCTGCAGACAGGAAATTTGTTTCTTTAATTTAGCTGAATTGTAGAGCCTTAAGGTTCATTATCTTTCCTCACTTCAAAATATGAATGAGTACCTGAGTTTTAAGAATCTTTCAGGATTGCTACAGCCATTGATTATGTTTCATAAAAGAAAGATATATAAAAACACAGCATGTTCATATCCTTTACAAAAACATTTTTACCAAGTGAGTGAGAGGGGAGTGTTTATTATCAGGCTAATTCAACCAAGGCTGTGGACATGGAGTCTTAAATTAGGCCAGGAAAAAAGGACTGTCATAAAAGTTAGATTGTAGTATATGTATAACTGATTCACTTTGTTATAAAGCAGAAACTAACACACCATTGTAAAGCAATTATACTCCAATAAAGATGTTAAAAAAAGTTTAGATTGTAATCTAATAAATTGACTATTGATCCTCTGCTAACCAAAGCATCTTGAATTGAGGTAAGTATGAGCAGAGCTGGGCAATTTCAATGAGCTGGTAAATTTTTATAGACTTGAAGATTTGGGATTTATCTTAAGTCTGTCAGACTGACTTGAATTGCACTTTGGTGCCCAAGATGTTGGCACAAAAAATAACTAAGCAAAGCTATGTGAAGGTCATTAATTTCTAAAGTTTAACAAATTGAGACTGAGTGCATCTGGTCTTGAAAGGTTGTTTTCTGAGTATATTAATATCCCTGCCTAGAGGGCCTCTGTCAATATTATGTGGAATTGGTAGGGTTCTTTGTCTTCATGTCACATTACCTAACTGGGGTGCTCAAATTTGAAAGTAATTTTTTTTTCAGTTTTGGGTAAGCATTTGTAAAACTGGTTTTTTGGACGACTCATAATTAGTTAAACTATTCATATAGTTGTAAAGGAAACATTTATTTTTCAAGGGTTTTTGGAAAGCATTATATGGTTGATTCATTGTTTTTTGACATCATTAGCAATTCTGTTATGGAATTAAAAAAAATAATTTGTAGAATGTTCAGTCCAGAGCCTTTGAGTTCTCTTAATGTCGGGGAAAGGGCACCAAGAGATCTTAAAAAACTGGCTTGCTTATAAATTAGAGATGATGGAGGTCTGGAACTCCTCTTAGCTTGATGAACTAAAGCTAAAATATAAGAAAATAATATACTCTCCTTCATATATGAATGTCATTATTGGTCTACCATGTGTAACATGCATTTTGCTGATTTTCTCAATAGAGATAGAAAACAAGGAATGGGAATGTTTAGTTGGTTATTCAAATCAATTGTGCCTGTAAAAAAAGGCTCGAGAATTTAAGTTGACTACAAATTCAGGTTTAGTAAGCAAGATGACCTACCAAAAAGCTAAACCGTTCTAAGATTTTGTTATAGAAGAATATTATCTAACAGTTTCCAAATTGTGGTACCTGGAACAGCAGTGTCAGCATTTTGTTAAAAATGAATGATCTCAGGCCCCACCCCAGACATATGGAATCAGAAACTTGGCTTTTGCCCTAGCAATGGGTATTTTAATAAGTCCTCCAGGGAATCCTGATGTATGCTAAAGTTTAAGAAATACTGATCTAGAACAAAATCCTCTCTGATGCTAATCAGAGCATTTCTGGATCAATTATTTTGTAGTCTAAAACAGATGCTGACCAGCTGGAGTCTTCTAAAAGAAAATGCTGTGGTATAGAAAGGACTAGAAACTAAATCCTATAGGGATATTTGAAAAAGATGTTTGTTTACTTAGCCTAGAGAAAAGATAACTTAGAGGCTTGAGGCATATAATTGTGACCTTCAGTTAGCTAAAGGGCTGTCTTAGCTCCAGAAGGTAAGACTTAGCTGAAAAAACATGGCAAAAGTTTTATTTGATGTCTTTGTGATTTAGTGACCTTCACTTCTCTGGAGGCATTTGTGTAAGTTCTGCACACCCTCTTAAGGGCAGTGCTGTAGTAGTCATTTGTGAAGTGGTTTGAATCAAATGCTGCTAAGGTCTTTTCTATACTTAGTATATATCTATGACTTGCACTAAGTCACCATATTCTCAGTGAGCTTCTGGTTATTACCTAGAGCAGTATTCTCAGATTTAAGTGATATATGAACCTCTCTTATCTGAAAATGTTATTATTTCACCTCTGTTCATCTCTAGCTAGACTTAGAATTATGAATTAAACCTTATTTTCCTTCTTCCTATTGAAGATATTATTTCACTGTCTTCCAGCCTCTTGCTGCTGTCAGTCTTATTTACTGTTCCTTTGTAGGCAGTTTGTCTTTTCTTTCTTGTTACTTTTAAGATTTTTATCTTAAAAGTATCTTTATCTTTATCTTTATCTTTTGTCTTATAGTCCAGTCTATTGTTTGTATAATCTATTTTAAATTTCAGTGACAGTATTTTTCTAGTAGTCCTATTTTGTTCTTTTTCATATCTGTCTGTTCCATAGCGTTCTGTTATTTTGTAATGATTTGAATTTCTTTCATCTTGTTTATCACCTTAAACATAGGTATTTTATTTTAACTTCCAAAAAGTTCTTTTATCTCAGGTCTCTGCCTATTGCTTTTTATTCTTTTTGATCTTTAGACTCTACCTCATGAAAAATCAGTTCTTTATGCAGTTTTTAATTTTGACTGTGAGCTTATCTTTAACATGAATTGTTTTTCCTTGGGAACTCATTCATGTTTCTTAGATTATGAAAGTGTCCATATTGAGCTCTTTTACAATTGTTTTTCCTGGTTTTCTCAGAGGTTTCACTGATCTAGGACCAGTTTTTTTGTTCATATTTTAGCCTAGGGCTTCCTGTACTACATTTGTATTGTAAATTCTAACAGCACATCAACACTTGGATTTTGATTTCTCATGGGAGACTATTTTTTTCCCAATGCCAAATGCACAGGTAAAACGAAGCTTCCACGTCACTTTAATCTGATTCCGTTTCACTGAAAGTATAGCCTTTTTGAGGTCTCAAAAGTATGCACATGCTATGGACTGAATATCTGTGTCCCCGTAAAATACATATGTTGAAATCTAAATTCCAATGTGATGGTATTTCTAGATGGTCCTTTGGGAGGTAATTAGGAATGAGGGTGGAGCCCTCATGAATAATGGATTAGTGCCCTTGTAAGAAGAGACCAGAGAGCTAGCTTGCTCTCTGCTCACCATTTGAGGATACAATGAAATTGGCAGTCTGCAGCTTGGCAAAGGGTTCTCACCAGAACCCAATCATACTGGCATCCTGATCTTGGACTCCCAGTCTCCAGAGCTGTGAGAAATCAGTTTCTGATGTTTACAAGCCACCCAGTCTATGGTACTTTGTTGTAGCAATCTGAGGGGACTAAGCAGGAGCCTAGTTTATATCCCTGTTCCTTCTGCAGAACCCAAGGCCTATCCCTGTGCTGATACTAAAATCCAACATGTAGCTGTTAGGTAATTCTGGCCTTATGTCCTCCTGAGATCAGGGCAACAAAATACTAGCAGAGTGAATCCAACAGAATATTGAAAGTTTCATGCACCTTTACCAACTGGGATCTTACCTAGGAATGCAATAGTGTTCAGTGTAAGAGGGTCTATCATTGTAGTGTAATACATTACACTAATAGAATGAAGCAAAAATACCACATGATCATCTCAATTCTTGCAGAAAAGTGATTCGACAAAATACAACACCTTTTTGTGGAAAAAAAAAACAATCAGAAAACTAGGAATAGAGGGGAACATCCTCAATATGATAAAGAGCATTTATGAAAATTCCACAGCTAGCATCATACTCAATGGTGAATGACTAAAAGCTTTCTTCCTAAGAGCAGGATCAAGACAAGAATCCCTGCTTTCACTCTTGCTGTTCAACATTAAACTGGAACTTCTAGCCAGATCAACTAGATGGGAAAATAAATAAATAAAAGCCATCCAAATTGTAAAGGAAGAAGGTAAAGTATCTCTATCAGCAGATGACATGATTCTCTATATAGAAAAACCAAAGAATTCACAACAAAATCAGCAAAGTTTTAGGGTACGTGATAAACATACAAAAACCGGTTTTGTTTCTATACACTCACAGTGAACAATCCAAAATGGAAAGCAAGAAAGCCATTCCATTTGCAATGTCTTTAAATATTTCACCCTTAGTATGATATTTTCTATATTTCTGCAGCTGTTGGTTGCTTGATTTTTGGTAGGAGCACTTATCAGATTAATACATTTCCTAATATTCGAAGATTATGAATAGTTGTTATCATCAGTTGTTATTGAATTCTTCACTTTCTTTTCTTACATTTATTGAAAAAAAGTATGTGATTTTTTTCCCTTTATTCTGTTATAAGATGAATTACAATGACTCTTGCAATCCTGGAATAAACTGATTGTGATACATTTTTATCTGAAACTAGGTTTCATTTGCTAATATCTTGTTTAGAATTTTGTTTCTATATTCATGTGAGAGATTGCCCTATGCTTCTTCCCTGTAATGTCTTTATCAGACTTTGGTATTAGAGTTATTCTGCCTCACAGAACAAGTTAGGAAATGTTTTATTATCTGGAAGTATTTGTGTAAGATAGATATTATTTGTTTCTTTACTGTTGGAAGATTCAGGGAAGCCACCTGGGCCTTTGCTTTCAAGGAAAGTTTGATTAGGGGTAAAATTTTTAATTACAGTATCAATGTATTTTACACGTTAAGGCTATTCAGATTTTCTTCTTGTGTCAATTTTGGTAAGTTGTGTTATTTATTCATTTCATCTACCTTGTTAATTTTATTGGTGTTTATTTGTTAATAATATTCTCCTTTTAGTGTCACTATTTATAGTGATGTCCTGTTTTGCAACATTACTGATACTATTGATGCCTTAAATCCTCTTGATATTATTTATGCCAGCCATTAAGTTGTTTATAACTTGATTTATGCTTTCAAAAGCCAACTTGTGGTTTTGTCAGTTTTCTCTATTGTATATTTTTCCATTTCATTTATATTTGTTCTTATTTTTATTATTTCCTATTGATATATTTTAAAATACAATTTCCTATTTTTTCTTAGCTTTTTGAGATGGGTTCTTAGATGATCAATGTACAGCCTTTTAAAACCTATATATGTTTATGGCTGTAAATCTTATAAACATATCTTTACTTGCATTCCTCAAATTTTGATACATTATATTTTTATCCTAGTTTAGCTCACAGTATTTTTTAGTTTACATTGTGATTTATTTCTTGGCCAATAGATTATATGCTTGATTTTCAATTTTTGTTGTTGTTGCTGTCGGGAGGGGATTTCTTTTTTTGGTGTCTTTTTTCAAAAATCCATTTCTAGCTTAATTCCAGTATGACCAGTGACCAAAATCATTATTAAATTTTAATACTATCAAATTCATAGGGATTTATGCTATGACCCATTACTTATATGAGCACTTGAAACACATGTATATTCTGCAGTTGTTAGGTGCTGCATTATTTTATGTATGACAATTAGGTTAAGTTTTTTCATTGTGACATTTGAATATTCTATATTCTTCTGGTTTATTTGGATTAATCTTGTTTTTAGTTCTGTTATTTTTCTTTAATATTTTTGAAGCTTGTAAGTACATATAAATTTAGATTTATTATATCTTTTCGTTGGATTAACCCTTTTATCTCTGCGGATATTTTCATACCTTATAATCTTTTTCTGATGTTTGCTAAGGTACACAAACTTTCTTTTAATTTTTACATAGTGTATCTTTTTCCATCTCTGTGTCGTTACTTAAAGGTGCATCTCTTTCAAGTGGCATATTATGTATGTATTGCTATGTATTTTAAAAAATTATTTTGACAGTTTTTCTTTAAATTGTACTGTTTATTCAACATACTTCTAATATGATTACTGTAGCATTTCTGTTTAAATTTACTACCTTACTTTTTGGCTTCTATTTGTTCCCTGTTTTTTGTTTCTTCATTTTCTTCTTTGTCTTCTTTTGATTTAATCAATTCTTAGTATTCTGTTGTACTCCTATATTAGCTTTTCACATAAGTTTATTATTTTTAGTTGTTTCTCAAGAGATCACAACATGCATTTAAAAAATTGTTTGGGAACATCTCTGGCGGTCCAGTGGTTAAGACTTCGCCTTCCAGTGCAGGGGGTGCAGGTTCAATCCCTGGTCAGGGAGCTAAGATTCCCACATGGATGGCAGCCAAAAAACCAAAACATAAAACAGAAGCAGTATTGTAACAAATTCAGTAAAGACTTTAAAAATGGCACACTTTAAAAAAAAATCTTAAAAATAAATAAATAAATAATTCTTTAAATGTACTACAAATAAGTAATTTTGCCAGTGCCTGAATAGTGCAAGAATGTTGTAATACTACTACTCCATTACCTTCCTTCTGCCTTTTGTGGTACTGTTGTCATGTATGTTAATTTTACATTTATTTCAAAACTTTTAAAACCTTATTATTACTATTTTTACAGTCTATGCACTAACCTCATTTTAAATTTCTTTTTGTAGTATCTTACTTCCCTCTTGGTATTATTTATGTCCTAGGGAATTCCCTTTAGTATTTTTTGTCTGTGTGGCTTTACTGGTAGCAAATTCTCTTATTTTTGTGTGTCAAAAGTTTTTTTATTTTTTCTTCATTCTTGATTCTTTTTAATTAATTTTTATTTGGATATAGTTGGTTTACAGTGTTTTGTTAGTTTCTGCTTTGTAGCAAAATGAATCAGTTATACGTATACATATATCCACTCTTTTTTAGATTTCCTTCCCATTTAGGTCATCACAGAACACTGAGTAGAGTTCCCTGTGCTATACAATAGGTTCTCATTAGTTATCTATTTCATACACAGTAGTGGATATATGTCAGTCACAATCTCCCAGTTCATCCCACCTCCCAACCCCCTTGGTAACCATAAGTTTGTTTTCTATATCTGTGACTCCATTTTTGCTTTGCACATAAGTTCATCTGTACCATTTTTCTGGATCCACATGTAGGCAATAGTATACAATATTTGTTTTTCTCTTCCTGACCTACTTCACTCTAGGTCCATCCACGTCTCTGCAAATGGCACTATTTTGTTCCTTTTTATGGCTGAGTAATATTTCACTGTATATATGTACCACATCTTCTTTCTCCATTCCTCTGTTAATGGACATTTAGGTTGCTTTCATATCCTGGCTATTGCAGATAGTACTGCAGTGAACATCAGGGTGTATGCATCCTTTCGAATTCTGGTTTTCTCCAGACATATGCCTAGGATAGGAGTGGAATTTGCTGGATCATATGGTAGCTGTATTTTTAGTTTTTTTTAAGGAAACTCCATACAGTTCTCCATAGTGGCTGTATCAATTTACATTCCTACCAACAGTGTAGGAGGGTTCCCTTTTCTTCACACCCTCTAGCATTTATTGTTTGTAGATTTTTTGATGGTGGCCATTCTGACCGGTGTGAGGTGATACCTCATTGTAGTTTTGATTTGCATTTCTCTAATAATTAGTGATGTTGAGCATCTTTTCATTTGTTTGTTGGCCATCTGTATCTCTTCTTTGGAGAAACCAAATTGGAAAAGAGAAAGTAAAACTGTCACTGTTGGCAGATGACATGATACTATACATAGAAAATCCTAAAGATGCTACCAGAAAACCACTAGAGCTCATCAATGAATTTGGTAAAGTTGCAGGATACAAAATTAATACACAGAAATCTCTTGCGTTCCTATACAATAACAATGAAAGATCAGAAAGACAGATTAAGGAAACACTCCCATTTATCACTGCATCAAAAAGAATGAAATACCTAGGAATAAACTACCTAAGGAGGCAAAAGACCTGTACTCCGAAACCTATAAGATACTGATGAAAGAAATCAAAGATGACACAAACAGATGGAGAGATATACCATGTTCTTGGATTGGAAGAATCAATATTGTGAAAATGACTGTACTACCCAAGGCAGTCTACAGATTCAGTGCAATTCCTATCAAATTACCAAAGGCAGGTTTTGCAGAATTAGAGCAAAAATGTTTACAATTTGTATGGAAACACAAAAGTCCCTGAATAGCAAAAGCAATCTTGAGAAAGAAGAACAGAGCTGGAAGAATCAGGCTTCCTGACTTCAGACTATACTGCAAAGCTACATTCATCAAAACAGTATGGTACTGGCACAAAAAACAAATATAGATCAATGGAACAAGATAGAAAGCCCAGAGATAAACCCACACACCTATGGCCACCTAATCTGTGAAAAAGGAGGCAAGAATATAAAATGGAGAAAAGACAGCCTCTTCAATAAGTGGTGCTGGGAAAACTGGACAGCTACATGTAAAAGAATGAAATTAGAAGAGTCCCTAACACCATACATGAAAATAAACTCAAAATGGATTAAAGACCTAAATGTAAGCCCGGGTACTATAAAATTCTTAGAGGAAAACATAGGCAGAACACTCTTTGACATAAATCATAGCAAGATCTTTATCGATTCACCACATACAGTAATGAAAATAAAAACAAAAATAGACAAATGGGACCTAAGTAAACTTAAAAGCTTTTTCACAGCAAAGGGAACCATGAACAAGACAAAAAGCCAGCCTTCAGAATGGGAGAAAATATTTGCAAATGAAGCAACTGACAAGGGACTAATTTCCAAAATATACAAACAGCTCATACGCTCAATATCAAGAAAACAAACAACCTAATCAAAAAGTGGGTGGAAGGGCTTCCCTGGTGGCGCAGTGGTTGAGAGTCTGCCTGCTGATGCAGGGGACACGAGTTCATGCCCCAGTCCGGGAGGATCCCACATGCCGTGGAGCGGCTAGGCCTGTGAGCCATGGCCACTGAGCCTGCACGTCCGGAGCCTGTGCTCTGCAACGGGAGAGGCCACAACAGTGAGAGGCCTGTGTACCAAAAAAAAAAAAAAGTGTGGAAGACCTAAATTGAAGGATTTTTTTAAATTTTAGGTTGCCACTTGTTCACACCTCATTCCCCAAAACCCCCACCCCCAGCAATTTAAAGTGGTAATCCAGTTATCTTCTTACATCAATCATTGCTATTGAAAAGTCAGCTGTCAATATTATTGTAGCTATAATTTTTTTCCTCTAGCTACTTTTATTATTTCTTTTTGTCTTTACTTTTCTGCATTTGTATTAAGATGCTTGGATGTGCGATTCTTCTTATTTATTTTGTTTGACATTCATAGAGCTTCTTGGATCTGGAGCTTAATGTTATTCATTAGTTTTGGAAAATTCCCAGCCAATATCCCATCAGCTATTTCTGTCCCTTTCTCTCTCTCTTTACTTTCTTTCAGGGACTTTAGTTACACACATATTTTATCTTTTACTGTGTTTTATATATTCTTACAATATTTTCTGTCTTTTACATCTGATTTTCTATCTGTGCTTGAGGCTGAATATTTTCTTTGGACCTATCTTCCAGTGTTCCAGTCGTCTCTTATGCTATGGCTAATATGTCATTAAAAACATCTTTTGAGTTCTTAATTTCAGAAATTGTGGTTTTTAGTTGTAGAATTTCATTGATTTTATATTTATAGAACTCAAGTCTCTAGTGAAATTCTCTATCTTGTTACCAATTTTGTAAACATATTAAATTATTTTGTGTGATAATTACAATATCTGAATCACATTTTTTAATTGAACTATAGTTGATTTCCACTGAATCACATTTTTTATCTTGTTTCACCTCACCACCTTCCATGATATATTTCTTTCTTTTCTCAACTCTGATAATTTTGTCTATTGAATACAGAAAATCATCTATACATTTTTTTTTTTTATTTTTGGCAGTATGTGGGCCTCTCACTGTTGTGGCCTCTCCCGTTGCGGAGCACAGGCTCCGGATGCACAGGCTCAGCGGCCATGGCTCACAACCCAGCTGCTCCACAGCATGTGGGATCTTCCTGGACCAGGGCACGAACCCGTGCCCCCTGCGTCGTCAGGTGGACTCACTCTCAACCACCAGGGAAGCCCCTATAAATTTTTTTTTTTTTAGTTCTAGATCATGTACTCTCCCTGCAAAGTAAGATATCCTTAAGGCTTTGTAAAGATTGATCTATTTCTGGTTTGCACTTAGTCATAGGGCATAGTTCTGCTGGGATCTCAGCTTGAATCCTGGGCTGTGTACCATGGTCCTTGCTCCTTGGTAGAACCTGATCTCTAATTTTCTGCCCAGCTTTGTGAGTCTGCTTAAACTCTGCTTAGCTTTCTCAACTCTTAGCAGGTGCTTCCTTACTGTTGTTTCTGTTTCATACCTCATATTTCATTTAGGATTAAATAAAGGCAAACAATATAAAGAATATTCTTATTTCTCTACAATGCACTGTACTCCAGCATCATTTTATTTCCTTTTTTTTTTTTTTTTTGCGGTACGTGGGCCTCTCACTGCTGTGGCCTCTCTCGCTGCGGAGCACAGGCTCCGGACGCGCAGGCCCAGCAGCCATGGCTCACAGGCCCAGCTGCTCTGCAGCACACGGGATCCCCCCGGACCGGGGCACGAACCCATGTCCCCTGCATTGGCAGGCGGACCCTCAACCACTGCGCCACCAGGGAAGCCCTATTTCCTAATTTTGACTGCCTTTGCTGGGGAGAGGACCTGGGGGTGAGAGTACTGAACTCCATTATTCTTCAATTCCACATTATTGAAAGGCTCCTATTTTCTTCTCAGTTTCCATGGCCTGTGTTGGAAATAAGAAAATTCCCTGAGGGGAAGAAACATTGGAGAAATTCCAGGTCACCTCATGTTTAACTTCTGCCTTTTGTTTCCCTAAATTCTTATGTTTTTGATTGCTCTTTGATGCTTTCAAACAGCTCTCTTTCTTTTGTTTCTGTTATTTTATCAAGTTTTACAGTGGGTCTTGGTGGGAAGATTTGTTTTATATAAGCTGCATTGTCAATGAAGGCTCTTTAAGTCTCTTTTTGTCTGTAGGTAGTCTACCTTTTTTTTAATGCTTTGCCAATTATTTGTTAAAGTAACTAAGTTATTTGTTTTATAAGGTTTCCAATAATGCATTCCTGTGATGTTACTTAACATGTTCTTGTGTGCTCTGTATTTCCTTTAAACAGATGGTTAGATATAGATGTAACTTTGCAAAAATTCTTTATAGATATTTGTGTGTATTTCTAATTGCACTGAATTTGGAGACTCATGTCTCGTTTTTCTCTGTTTTTGTAATGTTAAAATTAATCCATGGGTTCAACTTTATTTTAATTTGCATTTGTGTCTTTTGGTAAATGTATGTTTTTAACTTTTTAAGATACAGTGGTTTTTGAAAGTATCTATACAATTTTATGTTCCCAAAACCAATGTATGAGAGTTCCAGTTGCTCAAAATTCCTGTCAACACTTGGTATTGTCATTTTTTTGTTGTTAATTTTAGTCACCCTAATGAATATGTACTGGCATTTCCTTGTGGTTTTATCATTTCTCTAATACCTAATATGCTGAGCATTTTTCATGTGCTCAGTGGCTATTCATATATCTTCTTTTGTCAAGTCCCTGTTCAAATCTTCACCCCATATTTTATTTTATTTTATTTCCTTCCAGTTTTATTGATATATAATTGACATACAACACTGTATAAGGTTAAGGTATACAGTATAATGATTGACTTACATAAATCATGAAATGATTACCACAATAAGTTTAATGAACGTCCATCATCTCATATAGTTACAAAATAAAAGAAAAAGAAAAAATGTTTTTTCCTTTTGATACAAACTCTTAGGATTTACTCTAACAACATTCATATATAACATAGCAGTGTTAACTATATATTTATCAGGTACATTATATTCCTTGTACTTATTTATCTTATAACTAGGAGTCTGTACCTTTTGACAACCTTCATCCAGTTCTCCCTCCCCATAACCCTTATCCACAAATCTGATCTCTTTTTCTATGAATTTATTTGTTTTTGGTGTGTATTTGACCTACTGTACTCTGTTAGTTAGTGGTATGTAACATAATGATTTGATATTTCTGTACATTTCAAAATGACCACCACAATAAGTCAAGTTACCATCTGTCACCATACGTTACATAATCATTGACTATATTCCCCATACTGTACATTTCTTACCTGTACATCATTTATTTTATAACTGGAAGTTTGTACCTCTTAATTTCCCTCATCTACTTCTGTTATTCTCCCACCATCCTTCCCCATATTTTAAATTAATTTATTTTTCTAATTATTAAGTTATAAGAATATTTTATATATACCAGTTCTATTTCAGTTTTATATATGGTGAGTCCTTGCCTTTTTATTGTGTCCTATCTAAGAAATCTATTCCAAGTTCTAGAAATTTTTCTCCTACATTTTTTTTTAGAAGATTTATAACTAACTTTTTGGCTTTACATATAAGATCCATTTAGATATTTACTTTTGTATAACATTGAAAAAATAGTTGAGGTTTATGTTTAGCTCTGTGGTTATCTACTTGCTCAAGCATTAATTCTGAAAAATCCTGTAGTATTTCATTGGAAATTATCAGTTAGAAGACATATTTCCTGACCATGATATACAAAGTTCAATATATGTATATTTTTAAAATCCATATTGTTGCATTATTATTCAGACCTCACTTATCATTGTAATTTTTCTACTTGATCTGTCAGTCTCAGTATATTTTGTTAAGACCTTTTACTATCATTGTGCTACCCATGTTTATTGGTATTTTCTCTTACCTACAGTTTTTTTCTTTATGTATTTTCATACAATATATATGTTGCCTTAAGGCTTGTGGTAGTCAGATCTTTGCAGAATCCTAATAGGAAATGACTCTTTTGTTTAATAACTTTTGCCTTGAATTTGAGCTTATCTATTATTAATATGTTACTATCTCTTCTTTTGTATTTGCTTTTCTCTTTTATGCCTTTACCCATTATTTTGTCAGTTTCATCAGTTTTTTTTTTGTCTTGTCTTTCTTTGTCTTTTAATAAGATAATTTAAAGAATATACAATTATTGTGCTCTTTATTGGCTGTAACTGTGTTATTTTGTTTTACTCTTTCTCTCTTTAATGTTTCTTTTGTTTTCTTTGTTCTGCTTCATATGCCATATTTTTTAGTTTTGCAAATCCCCAGAGCTTTGAGGGACATAAGTCCTTTAATTTTTTTCAAAGTGTTCTTCAACTTATAATTCTCTAAGCATTGGAATTAAACATGCAGAGTTTTATTTGTGACATAGTAAATAAGTGGTTTATAACACATTTTTATTCTCACTCTTCCTCTCCTATATTTTTAAATATATTAAGTTGTTTTAGATCAAGAGTGTTATTATTACAGCATTGTTTTCTCTGTTATATGTCTTTTTTCAACAGTAAACACTGAAACTTATATTTAGTTTTAAGACAGTTATTAAACTCATCTCACTTTTAATTAACTTCCATGCTTTAGACCATGGCTTTTACAGTGTATTCCTTCAAGTAAAGATATTTGTTTATATTTTATGAGGCCTTTCTTATGTATTTCATAATGCTTTCTTCTCCCCTTTTAGCTTGATTAAAAATTTTTTATGTTACATTTTTCCTTTCAATACTCCGTACATTTTGTTTCACTGTCATCTAGGTTTTAGTGTTGCAGTAGAGCAATCTAATTTTGTTCTTTGGTTATCAACCCAACTTTTCTGCCTGAATATTTGTACTATTTTGTAAATTTTTTCCTCTGATATGTTGATTATTCTTGGTGTTTAATTTTTTTCTTGGCTCCGCTTTACAAACATCAGTTGACCTGGTATTAACTTAATCTTCTGTCTTCAAATTGATCATCTTCTCTATTATGATTTTTAGCTTCATACTAGTTTTCTAAGTTCTGGGAAATTTTTTCATGTTTGTTTTTCAAATAACTTGGGTAATTTTTCACAGCATAAATCCTAAACTTATTCTCTCTCATTTGGATCTTAAACTAATTACTATGCTTTTGGTTTTCTTAATGACTCTTATCTTATTCATCTCCCTTTATATTTCTAACTGACTTTTTAATTTATCATGCTGTCATTTCACCTCACATTATTTTCTCCGTATTGTTTTATGCTTCTCTCTTTTTTTAATGTAAATTTGTCCACTTTTATTTATTTATTTATTTTTAACATCTTTATTGTAGTATAATTGCTTTACAATGGTGTGTTAGTTTCTGCTTTATAACAAAGTGAAAGAGTTATACATATACATATGTCCCCATACCTCTTCCCTCTTGCGTCTCCCTCCCTCCCACCCTCCCTATCCCACCCCTCTCGGTGGTCGATGCTTCTCTTTTACTGGAAATGTTTTATTTTATACTCTAGCTGATGATGCCAAAGAGTTTTTTGAAAACATTTTTATCAATCCTCTAATATACAATTTTCTGAGGCTTGATAATTCTCCTAGTCTTTTGGATATTGTATTAGTCAGGGTTCTCCAGAGAAATAGAACCAATAAGATATGTGTATATATATCTAAGAAATTTATTATGAGGGATATGCTCATGCAGTTATGGAGGTTGGGGAGTCCCAAGATTTGCCATGGCAAGCTTGAGACTCAAAGTCGGTATAAGTTCCTGACTGAAAGGTGGCATGCTGAAGATCCAATAAGAGCCATGATTCAGTTTGAGTCTGAAAGCTGGAAAGACTGATGTGCAGGCTTATGGCAGTTAGGCAGAAAGAGTTCCCTCTTACAGGTGGATAGCCTTTTTTTTCTATTCAGTCCTTCAGCTGATTGGATGAGGCCCACCCACAATAGGGAGGGCAATCTGTTTTACTTAGTCTGCTGATTTAAATATTAATCTCACCCAAAAATACTCTTACAGACACATCCAGTATAATGTTTGACCAAATATCTGGACAGCCCATGATCCAGTCAAGTTGACACATGAAATTAACCATTGCAGATTTTGTGCCCTTTCCTTTGTTTTGCAGTGTTTTTACTTGGGTTGTGTGCTAATTTTTTACTTTCCTCCTTACTTGACCTCAGATACAGAAGTCCTTTACACACTGTATACTTGTCAAAAAACAAGGTAAGTAGGGTATCCTTTTATCCTTTTCTCCAAACTATTTATGTGCATAATGATGTACACATCTCTCATCCAATTTCCTGATTCTACTGGCTTTCATTTGGTTATAAGTTATGAATAATAACAGCTAACCAACTTCAGTAGTTTGAATACCTGAGCGTGTATTTCCTCATATAATAACAACTCCAGAAATGATAATGGCTTAAAGGCTCAGGAATATCAGGGCTAAGGTCTTTGCCTTTCTCTTGATCTTTTCCTCAAGGTTCCAAGGTAGCTAGAATTCTAGCTATCACATCCACATTTAGACAGCAGAAAGAAGGAAAGATCAGGCCAGAGGGCTTCTTGAAGACATTTCTACTTTTAATTCATTTGCCTTCCACATCTGACAAGAGGCTGAGCGATTAATTATCCTGTTTATATTGCCAAGTATTATTTTGTTAAGGTAGAAGGGAGCATGGATAATGAGTAGGCAACTAACATTCTGCAGGTATATTTTTTTCTTCAGTGGCGGCATCTTCTTCCTATCACCAATGTTTGGTTCTCTGGAAATTTTCTGAACTTGTGGAATACGATGTGAATGATCAATATCTAGCATGTCCTGTTATAGAGATCCTTCAGTTCTTCTTCTTTTTTTTTTTTTTTTTTTTTTTTTATGGTACACAGGCCTCTCACTGTTGTGGCCTCTCCTGTTGCGGAGCACAGGCTCCGGACGCGCAGGCCCAGCGGCCATGGCTCACGGGCCCAGCCGCTCCGCAGCATGTGGGATCTTCCCGGACCGGGGCACGAACCCGTGTCCCCTGCATCGGCAGGCGGACTCTCAACCACTGCGCCACCAGGGAAGCCCCTTCAGTTCTTGTTCTTACTTTGCTCAAGGAACTTTACTCTGAGATCACATTCCATTCCACTAGTTTTTTTTTTTTTTTTTCAACCAAACTTTATGCCATTGCCAAGATTTGCAGCTTCTGATTAAATAAGAAAGTAACCAGGCAGCAGGTAGTAGGTGAGGGACTCAGTAGGAATAGGGAGAACCACATTCTAACTTAATGGCTAGGCATAGCAAAGTATAAAGAGGAACAGCTGCCTAGCTCTGTATCAGGCAATGATCAGAGTCTCTGAGAGCAAGGGATAGATGGTAGAGGACTTTAAAAGAATGCTTGATGTCTTATATTCTGAATTTCTAAGAGGCTTTTTTAAGTCATCTTCTGCCTTCTACTTAGGATAACTTCATCTCTGGGTTTGTCAGTCTTGGTTTTAGCATTATTGTGGCTTTTCATCTTTTTCTGGGTCTTTACTATTGGAAGTGTTTGTAAAAAGCTATATTGAGGGGCTGTTAGCCAGGCAACCTTTATTCAGTGGGTATTTATTTTAATAGCCATTTGGTTTCATTACCTCTTAATGAGTTCTTTGATAGCAAGTTCCTTAATTAACAAGGCAGTCTTTCAGGTTTCCTCTTCTCTAATTGTTAACATATTTTGGTGCTTTCACAGATACACTGTGATGAAAAGTTTCCTCTTTTATAGCTGCTGTAGGGCCATTGAGAAGGGAAAAAGACAGGGATGGGAAGCATATGCAGCATGTTTCCTTGAGATATAAATGGTTTAAGAGCATTTATCCTCCCAAACTGAGACATAGTCTTACTTTATGCTCAATTTCCTGCAATATGAGTAACTCAGAGTGAATTTCTAGCTGTATAAAAGTTGATTTAGTCCAGTTCACATTAGAATTTGTATGTTGAATTTTTATATAACCACTTTCCAAGAAATGTGGTACACTTAATTCTGCCTGGGACCCAAATAAATTTTCCTCGAACTATGGGCAGTGCTCCTCAAAATGACGGGAGTATTTTATAATAAAGTACCTACCATTCATTGAGCCTCTACTATGTGCCAGACACTGTATAGGGTTCTATATTATATTATTTATAGCATACATTTTCTGCAAAGTTGATATCATTATATTCATTTTACTGATGAGGAAGCTGAGTCTAACCAATATTAAACAACTTTCCTAATGGTCACTTAAGTGATAGGGCCAGGATTTGAGCCTAAGTTAATATGAACCAAAGTTCTTTATCTATGTCTCACTTCTACTCTAGTCCTATCTTGCTTTCACTACCACTTACCATAAAATGGATATGATGGTTCATGCACTTTTCTCCCAATAGTGAGGTTAATTATAGAGCTAATTAAATTCTTGTAAAGAAGATCTTAAATTATCTTCCTCAGAGAAACCTAAGGTTTTAAATATTCTGAAATGAAGCATTGAAATGAAACAATTTGTTATTGGCACAAAATAAAGAACCAAAGTACCTACAGGATATGTTAGCTCAAAAAAGCAAAAAAGAAACTCAGGCTAATGAGGTGTTTGGGTGGAGAAATGCTTTTATTTAGGGTATTGACCAGTTAGAGAACTGAGTAATAAGTTGTATGTGGAAGTTAAAGCGACCGGCTGGCAGACAGTCAGGCGTCTGTAGCATTGTGTTTTGTAAACTTTCTCCTATGGCTGTGGTGTGTTTTTTCCAAGCCCACTTAATTTTTTATGAGGTTTGTAAAGGTCTTGAATAAACAATTGAGATTATAGAGGTTTTCCTGGAAGCTTTGGTTAATATTTTAATATGCTCTGCTTTGTCACATTATTAAATAGCTTATTGGAAGGTTTGAAAGAGAGGGTTTCTTTTTTATTTTTCCTATTTTTCTTTTTCTCTCCCTCTCTTTTTCTGTTCTAGTAGTTAAATATCAAAATTGGATGTAATTTTTAGCTGATTCCTGCTCTTCTTTTTATTTTAACTTTATACCTCTGCAAATCACCCTTGGACTGGGAATTCAGCATCTGGGAGGCCTCCACTTAAAATGCACTTCAAGTGAAATTACTGTTTAGAGGGTATATCTTGAAACTAAGCCAGTGACTGTAAATGTATGTAGTAAGAGAGGACTCTGGAAAGGGAGAGGGAATTGGATAGGGTCAGAAAACAGGAACTAATAGAACTTTGGAGATTACCTCATCATGACCTTTTGCTCATTAATATTTGAATCTGATTCTTTGGCATCTTGGTTGCAGTCCGGTGAAATGTCAAGCATGGCAAAGACTGAATGCCCTTAAAGATATTTCTGTGTTAATGAGATGACTTGATGAAATTGACCTTTAACCCGAATAGCAGTTGAGAAAAGGGAAAGGAAAAGTTCTTATTTCTCATTCTGAGGACTTTTTATTCTATGGAAGTTTGCATAGTAATAATTGTTGTTGTTTGTAGAGTACTGTATATTACCTCATTTCAAATTGGGAGTCACTTAAATAATTCCATGTTGTTGTTGTTGGGATGCAATGAAGGTCACCCAGCAAATCCTACCACTTTTGTGAAGACTTCTCTGATTATTTTGGCCTCATAAGCTTTTCTTCTAAAATCATATAGTACTTAGAGTTTATTCTGCTCTATTTTGCACTTAATTGCATGTTGTCCTTGATTTGCTATAGAATAGGAATACACTTTCCACTTTTTTCATGACAGAATTTTTGGCTTAAAAGAAGAAAATCATGTGACTCTATAAAATGCATAAATGGTTAGAAAATATTATGCACTCATGAAATACTTACATTTTAAGCAAGTATACCCAATGTCTTTTTCTACTGTTTTTCATATTCAGGCTCATAGGAATAAAAATTATAATAATCATAAGACATTTACTGAATACTTAATATAAGACAGGTACTGTGGTAAGTACTACACAGGAATTATTTTTATTTAACCATTATAACAGTCCTATTTTACAGATAATGAAATTGCGACAAAGGTTAAAGTTAGTGTTATGGGGCATTGCATTTAATGTGTATGTTGATTTTCATTAAACCACATATCTGTGCTTTCTCCATTTACGTTTATATATTTTTCTTTGTTTTGCTCTGACACTGTTTTGGACTATGGCAGTAGAACATACAAGTTAAGATTTTTGCTGATGGTGGTATTGTTGTTTTGTAATGGGCATGTACTGATTATTGGCTATATCCATTATCCCTTGTTGTAAATTTGAGTTCAAAAGACACATATATGTATGCATTTTCTTTATAAAGCAACAATGATTGACAGGCTGATAAAGGAAATCAAGACTAGGGCATATAAAATTATTGGCTGGAGAGAAATTCTTTAAATGGCTATTACAGTTTTTTTCTCCTTGATATGTATTGTTAAATGAAGGTTGTTTGGGGGTTCTAGTTGTGATGCCATAGCTAGTATCAGACTTATACTCTAGTCATAAACCTTTATAAAAACTGGACAAAATATAAAGTCAGGTATTGTCAAAAGAATGAATCAATGCTTGGGATGCCAGTAAGAATAGGTTGTAGAGAAATAGAATATCAAAGAAGAAAGAAACACAGAAAAAGGACCAACCCCCACCCCACCCCAATTGTGTCTTTATACAATTCCCTTTCAGTCCTTGGCCAATTTCTAAGCTTCATATGAATAGGGCACACTATGGGGCTTTAGAAGACATCAGTTGCTGAGATAGTGATAGCTGAACAAATATTCTAGAAGTTGCACAGCAGAGACATTGCAGATTGGACTCACAGAGAGACCTGATGAACATTGTGGCCTTCCGGTTTAAATATCAGTAAATCCGTTTTCAGGGATTAAGGACAACGTCCTAAGAGTAAGGGCAAAATCAGTGTAACTTTTAAAACAAGCCTGACAAAATCAGTATGGTCCACTAATAATTTAACTGCCTGCCTAAACAAAACTCAAAACGCTATTGAGGAAGATAAGATAATCTAGAGCCTCTATAGCTTCTTATCTACAATGTATGGCATATAAAACAAAATTTCTTAACATGATAATAAGCAGAAAAAACTGAACTATAATCAAAAGTTAAAACAGTCAATAGAAGCAGATAATTAGATAATCCAGATATTTATGCTAGCAAACAGTGATTTCAAAATAACTATGATTAATATGTTAAAGAGGAAAGAATGGACAAAATACCAAAAATACAGATATTAAGAAGCAAATGTGTATTCTAGAATAGCAAAATACAAAATCTGTACTGAAGAACTCATTAGGTGAAGTTTTAAAAATGCGTTAAATGGGTTTAGCAACAGACTCAACAAAGCAGAAGTCAAGATTAGTAAACTCAAAGATCTACAAAAAAAATCTAAACTTAAACACAGAAAAAATAAAAATTTTAATTTTAAAAATGACAAGGAGCATAAAAGAGAACTGGAACGTAGTTGAAAGGTGTAACATATGTGTCTTTGGAGTGTCAGAAGGAGAGGAGAGAATGAAAATGTTACAGAAGCACTACTTAAAGAAAGAATGCTTGAGCATTTTCTATATCTGAAGAATTGCATCAATCCACAGATTTTGGAAGTTCGACAAGCATTGGGATCCCACTGAGTCTTTGGCTGAATACTAACTGTTCATGTTTAGGGTGAAAAATCCATGAGGTCAGGCAAAAAACAACTTCCAGGGCACAGCAGCTGAGCACAATTGCCAGAATTCACAGAAGGAAGGGAGATGTTCAAGTTCCAACTTGTAAGATGGGAAAGACCCCACTGAATTCCTGAAGCATTCAGTAGAGCTGCCAGAAGAGTGGCTAGTAGAGGGTTCTAAAGTACCATTTATACTGGGCCTGAAGTAACTAGAGAAAAGATGATTCTAATCCCTACATAAAAGTGCATGCCAACAAACCTCAAAATTTCAAACTGAAACAAAAGAAATGGAATTGTTTGCCACAACAGAAGTCAACACTCTTTAAAGAAATTCAGCAAGATAGAGACTGCAATAGGTTAAAGATGCATATTATAAAGCCTAGGGTAACACTACATGTATAAAACAAGGAGCTGTAGTTAATAAGCCAAAAGTGGAGTTAGATTCATAAAAATATTCAGTTAATTCAAAAGAAGACAAAAATAGGAAAATGGGAGAGCAGATTGGATGAAAACAAAACTAAGATCAAGGTAATAGACTTAAATCCAGCCAAAACAATAAATTGTTTCTATAATTTATATTGTATAAACACTCTGAATAAATGGCAGAGATTGATTATTCTGGATGAATGAAATTATTCAACTATATTCTGCCTATAAGAAACTCACTTTAAATTATAACGACGCAGATAGGTTAAAAGTAACAGGAAGGAATAAAGATATACCAAGTAAACAATAGTCATAATAAAGTTGAGTTTCTGTATTAATATCAGGTAAAGTAAATCTCAGAAGAAGGAATATTCTAGGGATAAAGATTGACATTTCATAGCAATAAAATGGCCACTTCATCAAGAATATATTACAATCTTAAATGTGTCTGCACTCAGCAATGGATCCTGAAAATGCATGAACAAAAAACAGCTGAGGACTGCAAAGACAGACAAATTCACAATTACAGTTAGCTATTTTAACACTCCTTCAGTAACTGATAAAACAAGTAGAATACCAGTAAGGATATTGAAGACTTGAACAGCAATATCAAACCATTTGACTTAATTGGCATTTATAGGACAGTCCACCACCAACAGCAGCCTTGTTTTTTCCAGTGTAAACGGAACATTCACTAAGCTAGAGCATATTCTGTACCATAAAACAAGTCTCAATAAATTTAAAAGGAGTAAAATCATATTGACTATTTTGCCATCCACAACAGAAATAAATTGAAAATTAGTAATAGACACATTTATATAGATATAGTGCATCATCTTTTTTTAATATGATGCTGGATTTGATTTGCTATTATTATGTTAAACTTTTGTGTGCGTTTATGTGAGATACTGGTCTATAGGTTTCTGTTCTTGTTTTGTCTTTGCCTTTTATTTTGTTATCTGAGTAATGTTGATTTCATAAAATAAGTTTAGAAATGTTTTCTCTCCCATCTCTTTTGTGAAGGATTTTGTTTAGAATTGGTTTAATTTCTTCCATAAATATTCAATAGAATTTACTAGGGAATAATCAGAGACTGGAGTTTCTTTGTGGGAAGGTTTTTTAAAATACAAATTCAATTTCTTTATTAGAAATAAGCTCATTCAATATGTATGTTTGTGTGTGTGTCTGTGTGTACATGTGATCAACTCAATAGATGCAGAGGAAGCATTTAATTGTCATGAAAAAAACTATCAGCAGACTAATCTAGTCTTATCTAATCTGATAAAGGGTATCTATGAAAAACCTACCGCTGATATTTTACTTAATGGCAAAAGACTGAAATTTTTACCCCAAAGGCAAGTATGTTTGCTCTTACCATTTCAGTTCAGCATCCTATTGGAGCTGGTTAGTGCAATAGGGCAAGTAAAAGGAATAAAAAGCATGATACTTGAAAGGGGGAAGAATTAAACTTTATTCTTCTTTTTAAAGATAACACTTTTTTTTTATTCTTACAAAATATTTATTGAAAAAATAAGTAAACCACAAGAAAAAGACTTACAAATTGGACTACATAAAAAGTTAAAATTTCTGCATTACAAAATACACAGTACACAAAGTGAAAAAAAAATCAAGCTACAAAGTCATAGAAGCCTTGCAGTACATAAAGCCAACCAACCAACAAAACAAAACAAAACAAAAAAACAAACCAAGAAAAACCCACTGTTGTCTATGTAGAAAATCCTAAGACATCTACAAAAAAAAGATATTAGTACTAATAGTTTAGCAAGATCAAAGAATACAAAGTCACTATGCAAAAAGCAATTCTATTTCTATGTACTAATAATGAAATAATTAGAATCTGACATTTAAAAAATCAGTATAATTTAAATAGCATCAAAAAACAGGAAGTACTTTGTAATAAGCAAAATATGTGCAAAACTTGTACGTTCAAAACTACAAAACATTGTTAGCAAAATTAAAGATCTAACTAAATGGAAAAGTATACTATATTTATGGACTCAATATTGTTAAAATGTCAGTTCTCCCAAAACTAATCTATGGCAGCTCTTCACCAGGCTTCTGGGTGGGAGTTAAGCCTTAATGCTCTAAGGCATCCATTATATATAATAAATTAACATTTCTTATATTCATGTAAAATCATACTATCTATACCAATCTTGAGGGAATGAATGTAGATGTTAACAAGCTGATTTTAAGATCTATATGAAAATTCAAAGGGCTTAAAATAGTTAAGACTATCATGAAAAAGAAGAATAATGTTGGAGAACTTTATGCTGCCTGATTTCTATATCTACTCTAAAGCTTTGGCTATTAAGACAGTGAAGTGTTGGCATAAAATTAGACAAAAAGATCAGTGCACTAGAATGGGGAGTCTCAAAATTGACCCACACCTATGTGGTCACTTGATTTTCAACAAAGGTGCCTATGCAATGCAGTGGGAGAAGGATGAGTCTTCTCAATAGATGTGTTCAAGCAATCCAGTGTTTGAATTGAAAAGAAAATTAATCTTGACATCTATCCTACACTATAAATTAAGATGGATTATAGAGCTAAATGTGAAAACTAACACAGTAAATTGTCTTAAAAATGTGTGAAAATATCTTCAAGACAAGTCGCAAAGGTCATGAGCCATGAAAAGAAAAGTTGATACATTGTACTTTATCAAAATTGTACGTTTCTGATCATCAAAAAACACCATTAAGGAAGCAAAAAGGCAAGCCACAGAACATGTGAGAGTATTTGCAATACATCTATGTGACAAAGCAGTCATCCAGAAAAGACAAATATCTTGTACAAATCTCTAAGGAAATGTTAGACAGTCTGCACTTTGACCCACTCCCAACATGGACAATAAACTTGAACAGGTACTTTACAAAAGAGGATATCCATTTGACCAATAGGCACATGAAAATATGCTTTTAACAGAATTACGCATAAGGGAATATAAATTGAAACTGCAGTAAGATGCCACTATACTCTGGTAAAATAGCAGGAATTAAAAAGACTTCTAGGGGCTTCCCTGGTGGCACAGTGGTTAACAATCCACTTGTCACTGCAGGGGACATGGGTTTGATCCCTGGTCCAGGAAGATCCCACATGCTGTGGAGCAGCTAAGCCTGTGAGCCACAACTACTGAGCCTGCACTCTAGAGCCCACGAGTCACAACTACTGAAGCCCGCGTGCTCTAGGGCCTGTGTGCCACAACTACTGAGCCTGTGCTCTTGAGCCCATGTGCCACAACTACTGAAGCCCACGTGCTCTAGGGCCCGCATGCTGCAACTACTCAGCCTGCGTGCTGCAACTACTGAAGCCTGTGCTCTACAACAAGAGAAGCCTAGAGTCCATGCTCTACAGCAACAGAAGCCACCACAATGAGAAGCCCGCACAATGCAACGAAGAGGAGCCCTCACTCACCGCAACTAGAGAAAGCCTGCACACAGCAACGAAGACCCAACGCAGCAAAAATAAATTAAAAAAAAAAAGGCTTATAATACCAAGTATAGGAGAAGATATGGAACAACTCTCATACATTGCTGGTGGGAATATGAAATAGTATTATCACTCTGAAATTTCGGCAGTTTCTAATAAAATTAAGCATACAACTACTCTATGATCCAGCAGTTTCAATCCTAGGTATTTTTCCAAGGAAAATAAATAGTTCCACTTAAAGACTATTCATAATAGCACCCAATAGAAATAACCCAAATAGATATCAATAGGAAAAATGAATAAACAAATTGTGATTTATTCATACTTCTCAGCAATAGAAAGGAAGAAACTATGGATACATGCAGCAACATGGATGAATCTCAAAAACATACTGAGCAAAAGAAGCTAAGCATAAAAGAGGAGACCACTGTAGGGTTCTTTTTATATGAAGTTCAAGAAAGAGGCAAAACAAATCTATGGGGCCGTAAGTCAGAAAAGTTACCTCATGGTGTGGGTGGATTTACTGATTTGAAAGGGGCATGAGGAACTTTCAGGTTTATGGAAATATTTCCTATCTTGATCTGGATGGCAGTTTTATAGGTTTTTACGTATGTAAAGGTCATCAAGCTGTATATTCTTAAGAGCTCCATATGTACTGTTTGTAATTATACCTCAATAAAAGCATGCATAGCAAAAAGTGTTTTTAAAAAGATTTCTGTGTTTCTTGAAAAATGACTGAATAAGAAAGCAAAACAAGTGGATAAGTCTGAGAACCAGGTTTATGCCATCTGTTACATCCCTCCTCTGACACCTCCTTCCATCTACATCCTGAGTATATACTTCCAGTTTTCTTTTGACTATGCTTTTTCCTTCGAACTTCTTCTAATTTTTTCATGACAAATTAAGTAAGGATTGTTTACCTCTATTTACTTTTTTTTTTTTTTTTTCGGGTACGCGGGCCTCTCACTGTTGTGGCCTCTCCCGTTGCGGAGCACAGGCTCCGGACGCGCAGGCTCAGCAGCCATGGCTCACAGGCCCAGCCGCTCCGCGGCATGTGGGATCTTCCTGGATCGGGGCACGAACCCGCATCCCCTGCATCGGCAGGCGGACGCTCAACCACTGCTCCACCAGGGAAGCCCTATTTATTTTTTGTTATGTTTTTCTTATTTTTGATTTATTAGAGGTTCACCATCTCATTGTAGGCTCTACTAAAGTCATCAAATAATACCAAATATCTTGCCCAAGATATATTAACTATCATCCTTGGGCTTCATTTTCTTTAGCTGTTAGGGGACATTTGTTTGTCTAAAATAGGGATTTGTGAATCTTTTAATGAGTGGATATTTGTATAGATTCTCTAATTTAAATTTAAGAATGTTCTTTAAGTAGGATTGTAATCCTTCCTAAGACATGGGTACAGTTGTGGGAAAATCAACTTGGAGAGGATATGTGATTTTTAAGGTTGTTTAGGTATAAAGATAAAGTAAGACTTTGTCATAGGGTTTCTGCAGCATATGGGAACCAAAGTTCCAAGCATGGGTCCCGGATAACAGGAACATATGGGAAGATCCAGAACTCTATCCTCTGAATGTGGCTTATTTAATGTCCATCCTAAGTAAATAGGAGGCTTAGTACTATGGGAATGAAGTGGCCTCACCCATAGCCATGGGATATTGAGGAAAAAGGAACAAGACAGCTTCCTTGTTCAATGAAGGAAGGGGCAGGCCAAAGAAACTGTCTACAGTAGTGGTCAGGGTAGAAGGTTAAGGAATTAGAGGTATAGGTACACAGAAAGAACTAGCAATTTATAGGGTGGCTTTACTTTACTTTGAGTAGTTCTTACTTGCCTTGCTAGATCAGTTTCTGTGTCTGAACTTTTCTCTATTTCATGGTGACATAACTCATTAAATAACTAAAGAAAGATAAAATTTGACACACCAAAATGTAAGCAAGGGAGTGTTACTCAGAAAGCAGAGGAGAAATTTGGTGTGAAAAGACAGCTGTCTTTCCTGGCTCTCTTTAAACATTCCTTACTGTGAAACTTGTTAAGATTATCCAGAGAAAGAGAAATTTGGCTTTGGCCACTTAAGTCATTTAGTTAAGGTTCTTGATGATCTGGAACTCAGATCTGACCCCAGTAGGTTGACAGAGAGCTGTGGTTGGAGTCCATTCTAAATATCTGCTGTGAATCCAGCATTCTTTTGATGCTTCCTTAGATGGAGAAGGGAGAAAAAAAAAATGTTTTCTTCTCGTCCTCTTCATTCCCTTACCCAAAGTCGCAAAGCAACAGGACAATGTAGCAACTACCCCAAGGCCTTTTACTGGGAGGCAGGATCAAATGATTGTTAAGAGCCTTTGGAATTTGACAAGGCTGGATTCACATCCTAGGTCCACAACTTACAAGGTATATTCAGATGGCTTAACCTCTCTGTCCTTATCTATAAGTAGAGGGTTAGATACCTCATGGGGTTCTTGTGAGAATTATGCGAGAAAATACTTTCAAAACATTTGGCACATAGTCAATGCTCAATAAATGGAAGCAGCTGCTCTGGTGAGGGTGGTAGAGTTTGTGGTGAAACTGAGGATGATAATGCTTTCTCTAAGCTCTTCACCTCTGCTCACTTGTATTTAGTACCATGACATAACACTTAGTATTGTGTAATTGAAGTACGTAGTAATTGAAAGTAATGAATACTGAGCTTTCTGTATTTTGAAGAAGGAATTTATAAGATTCCTATTTGTCTTAATTGTGTTAAATTGTGCTTTTGTGTAAGAAACAATGGATGATATCTCCCTCTGTGTAGAAGAGAATGAGATACCTCCAAGGCGTAAAGTTGGGCAGCAGTGTGTACCTACTTTGCAGTCTAGAGCTATGCTTCATTTAGATATACCAAAATAACAATGCAATAGTTTCTTTCCTTGCAAATCATGTACTTTTCAAGGAAACATAAATGCATGAAATGGCAGTGCAGTAAATCATCTAGTGCAAAGTTTTATGGTACAAGTTAAGACAGTAAATAGAGAATAGGAGGTAGATGGAATAATTCAAATTAGAGGATATGAATCTGGGTATATTTTTGAAGTAAATGAGTTGATTACCAAAGAGGTACGTGGTGAAAATCAAAAAAGTATTTTCATAGATCTTGACTCATGCCCAGTGATGGTTCTCATTGTGGTCATAAGCCTGACTTTGAATTAACAACATGAATTTAGTCACCAATGTACTCTTCTTCCCTTCCCAAAACTTTTTTTAGAAAGGTATTTTAACAGGCTTGAGAAGTAGTATGAATTAGTTAAGTGCTTTGGTAGTTGACTTTCAGTTCATTCCGTTGATATTTATTGGCTGTCTTGGAATACAGAAATATTGTAGCTGCATTAAGAGGCAGTATGATGTTGCCTGTAGAGCTAGTTGTAGGATACTGTGACTCAGATCTCCCTGCATGCCAGGTTCCTCATATGTTCAAAATATGATGATAATACTTAGGTTATTTTTCATCTTTGGCATTCTGTTTCTATTTCTTGTGTAGTCTCTGTACACTGAGACTATCATAGCTTCATAAGATATAATCTAGTTGTGATTATCACTGATTTGAAACTGTTCCTGGAGGTATATGCAAAGGCAGTTTTGGTCATTTAGGTTTGGGTCAGTGTAGGCTTTGTTCCAAATTCTTACCCTGTCCTAGAGATTGGCAGTTTGTTCCTAGAAAGAATCTGCTCCATGAAGAGGGTGAAACCACCAATTTTTATTGCTTAGTGTGTTGATAGTTATTGCCTGGGTCTCTGTTTATCCTTTCTTAGAAAATCTATGGATACCATGGTAGTAATGGAAACCAGAAGTGAAAAAGAGAATGGATAGCAGACTGTGAATTAGCAAAGCTCCAAAATGCTTTCTAGAATTAGAAAAATATTTAACAATGAAAATATACATTTCTGCAATTATCACTGTGTTTGGAAATAAAGAATTAGCTTGAGGGGAAGTAGGGTGGAAAATGATTGGAGGACAGTTAAGTAACTCAGTATGTTAGGGTAGTATAACATATGATCATGTATAAGTGCCTTTGGCGCTATTGATTGATATAGATTGATATAGATTTGTTTCATGTTAAAGTTAATAAGCTGCTTAATATTTTGAGATGAATAATGAGTCTGAAGTGTCAACTAACTTACACTAAATTACACTTCTAATGAGTGGTAGAGATAAAAATTCAAACTTGGGACTTTCTGACTGTGAGCTATCTTATTTTCATTTATTAGGCCAGTTTCCTTTCTCCTTGGCAATCTGTTTTGACCACTGGAAGCAAGCCTTTCAAATGCTGTCTTCTCAGCCTCCAGCTTAATTGGGCTTTTAGCTCTTTGATTTTTACAACATCTCCATGTTCAGTTTGTTAGGACCTTTAAGTGTTGGCCTTGGCCTAGATAGTTATGCTGGACCACAGTTGAAAAGCATGCCCCAGCAGATACTCAGTATTTGAAGAGTTGGCTCCTGAACTACAACTGTCTTACCTGTTTGGACCTAGTTTTTATGTCTTGGATAACCTGTTAACCCTGTTATTATCTGGATCTGTTTTTCCCCAGCTGTTCCAGTATAAGACGGTATAAAATTTAGTGTTGTTTTTTAGGTGATGAGTTACTGGAAAGATACGGATTTAGGATTGGGTAGAAGTAACAAATAGCTGTATGACTTTGTCTAAATTTCTTAACCTTACGGAGAACCTTCGTTTATTCATCTACAGGAAAGGAATAATAACAACTGCTTGGGTTGATTGTGAGAATTAAGTGAAATAACATAAGATGTCAGCTGCCTAAGTATAGCACATCTTGGGCATATAGTAGTGTCCAAGAGACAGTAGTTTCTTTCCCCTTTTCTCTGCCTTCTGATCTGCAGTGTTGTCTCTGGACATCTGCTCTAGTCTATCCTCATTTCTTCATTGCACTCCCACTCTCATTGTTGAAAAGCCATAGAGCTTCTCACAACTTTGATCTGCCCCCTCTGATTCTTCTCATGGGGCATAGCCTGACAATTATGTTGAACTCTGTGGCTCCTTGGTGATACCTGTTCCAGGTCTCCAGTGGGTTTAGTTGAAAGCATGCCACTTAATATGGATTTCTTTTACGTAACTTTTCTCTTTAGGATTCTTTATGCTTCCATTGCCTCGTTTCGACTTGGTCTCTACAGCATTCCCTACTTAAGTATTTCCATTTGTTGTGTTAAATCACCCACAGACTGTGGGTCTTCAGAACCTACAAACAGAACCATAGAGGAGAAACATTTTTAGAATGTGTAATATAATAGGTCATTGTTTATTACTGTTACTTTTATTCTATAAAATAATATTTTAGTCAAATGAAAATTTAGAAGATATTCAATCTCACAAAATAATCAAAGACAAAAATCATAAAGTATCTCTTGTTTAATTAGTAGAAAAATTTGTAATAGTACTCAGTGCCGGTGATTATGCAATTAAGTGATACTCTAGGAAATATCTAGGGACATTGTAAATCAGAATATACCGTAGGCAAAGCAGTTTATAGTTAGATATTTGGAAATCTGGCTTCCATCTGTGTTCCTCTTCACGTATACACATGTGCATTCTGAATCACAGTACATTGATACCCCTCATTCTAGTAGATTTGAGAAATAATCTTAAAGGAATTATCCAAAGTATATAAAAAGTCATGCAAATTTGAAAATTCATTCTGGTATTATTTGTTATATGTTTTTCCATTTAAAGCCTGCTAACTTTTGTGGAAGGTCCTGGCCCAGTGAAACATATGAAAAATATATATATTAAAAAAAAAAAAAAACTACAGTCAGAATCTGGCATTTTCATGAAGACTGACATTACTCTATGAGCTACTCTGTTTATAATAGCAAAAGAAAAAAAAGAAAAGAAACAACCTAAATCTCCAACAACAGAAGAATGGACAAATAAATTCTGGTATACTCCTAAAATGGAATACTGTGGAATAATTAAAGGAATAAACTACAACCACATGTATTTCATTTATAAACATTCACATTCAAAACATTGAACCAAAAAAGCAAGTTGTAGAAGGACATCCTTTGTAATACAGAAAGTTTCAAATACATAAAATAATAAAAATACTGTTTCTTATTATATACTTGTCATATAGTATTTTTATAATACAAATGGTATACTCAACACAAGAAACGGTCACCTCTGGGGAGAAGGAATAAAATGATTTAAGGAGGTCATATAAGGGCTTTAACTATATTTGTAATGTTTAGTATGTACATAAGTGTTCATATAATTCTATATATCTTTCTGAATGACTGAAGTATTTCATGATTTCAAAAAAGAAGGATCCACTGACTAATATGAGGACTCAGACTTTTTCAAACTTATCCTGTTTTTCAGACTAGATGATAACAAAAATAAAATGGGTATATATCTGGAGAAGAAATGGATATATCTTTCACGATGTATAACTCAGACCTGGAACTAAGATATAATTCACTAGTGTAAAGTGAATCTTTTAAAGAAGATGGTAAAATACTAATTTTAATATCAGTATTTAAAAAATTAGCTTAGAGTGTGTGTTCATAAACCTCAGTGTTTATTTTTTAAGAAAACAAAATTTATCCTTTTAATTATTTTTTTCAGAAAACCATTTTGTTTTAAACCATTCTTTTCATTTTATATGTGTTAAATCATAAAGTAGTAAACACTTTGGTTTCAAGATAAGTTAGGAATTGTTTACATTCGCTTTTTAAGAATTATGGTATTTTTAGAAGGGACTCTTTGAAATTTATTCTCTGTGGAAACATTCCTTCTCAGTTTAATTAAGATTTTGAATATTGTTAATCTATTGTTGATTTAGGAAGAAAGCACTTCGTAAATAAATAGCTGGGCTTTATGAATTTTAGCTGAGTGTTATACTGACATGACTGATGGTAATGGAGCTAAATATTTAAGATGTTTGCCATGAGGTCCTATTAATTTCAAAGTTATTTGAATGCAAGGGTTATCATGATGGAGAAAACCTTCAAAGAAATTGCTAATTGAAAAATAAATGATTTTAATTTTCGTTGGAATTTGATTTTAATCCATCAGCCTTATGATTTACATTCTTGTATTTCAGGGAAAGGTGGCCCAGACAGCATGTATGTCAGCTTGCAAGCATTTAGCCACGTCCTTGATGCAACTTTTGCTGGAAGCTGAAGTAAGGCAGCTCACCCTGGGAGCACTACAGCAGTTCAACTTGGATGTCAGAGAATGTGAACGTAAGACAGTAAACCATCTCTTCGCTTATTTGTTTTACCTGCATATCCACCTCTGTGGAAAAAAAAATTTTAGGTCTGTGGGGTTTTGGTCCTAATGGAGTCAAAGAGTACTAGAAATAAGAGTCTGTCACCAAGCTAATTTGAACACCCAAGAGTGCCTAGGCCCATATGTAGAACAAAGAAGATCCCTGGCATGGAAGTTTGCAGTCTAGAGGGGGATACAAGGCAGACATGCATTTAATACACACCAAAGAAAACCTGATTAGTTCAAAGACTTCAAAGAATGCAGTTCTCAACCATTTCCTTTTTATGTTGTATTTGAAAACTATTTTTTCATCTTATCTGCAAACTCTTCTTAGTCTAAAGAACAAATGGAGTATGCATTTATCAGTCAGAAATGCTTTCTATGACAGGTAGAAACAGAAAACCTTAGACAGAGTGGTTAAACTAAATAGGTTTTATTTTTCTTAGAGGCAGTGAGTTGCTGTATTAATTTAGTTGCTCAGTGATGTCATCAAGGACCCAGGCTCTTTTGTTCCCTCTCTTCTGTCATACTTAGAATTTTCCTCCTCATACATATTATAGTCAGAAGGGACTCACATTCAGTGCAGGAGGGAGGTGCCAGCATCACCTGTTTTTTTATTTAAAAAATCAAAATCTTTTCAGTAAACCCCTGACAAACTTCCCTGTGTGTCTCATTGGTCAAAAATATAGTTGTGTGGTTGCCTCCAGCTCTCAGGGAGACTGGGAGGTTGAGTATCTGGCAAAGAGAAAGAGGAGCATCATTATTGACATAGTTGATTTATCATGAATTGTCTACTTGGAATTAAACACAAAATCAGGCTCTGGTTAGCAAGAAAGAAGGAACAAATGAAGAGTGTTGTGGTGCTCGTTGTGCCATCAGTGAGAAATGAAAATGAACAAAAATGATATGACTCCTGGAAACTTTTTTCTGATTCTAGGAAAATTAACATAGTGGAAAATTACATGAGTCTGCTAATACTTCTGCCCCACCTTTTAATTTTTTTTACTGTTTATTGGTTTCCCTTGGTTGACTTTTTTTTTTTTTTTTTTTTTCTGGCCACACCACACAGCTTGCAGGATCTTAGTTCTCTGACCAGGGATTGAACCTGGGCCCCCTGCAGTGGAAGCACGGAGTCCTAACCACTGGACTGCCAGGGAATTCTCCCGCTTGGTTGACTTTTGATGGCTGGAAATTAAGGCTTAATTGGCTATACTATTTTTAATTAATTAATTAAGACTTCCAGTTCCAGCCATCACAGAGTAACAGGTATCAAGGTCACCCTTCTGCCATAAACAGCTATAAAACTGGATAAACTGTATGAAACAACTCTTTTCATGCATTAGACAGCAGAGAGCACAAGGCTATGATCCTTCAGAGGGGAAATGTACAAGGTAAGCTTGACATTTACTCTTGTTTTCTGTCTGGGGGCACTATCCAAACACAGCACAGGAAAGTACAGCCCGAATAAAAAGCAGTGTTTTGCACAGAAACCGCCCCCCACCCAGGAATTGGCTTATAACGCTGTTGAGGCAGCTTAGGTTTGTGGAGAAAGGTACCTGAGAGCAAGGAGTTGTTTAAAGAAGTTGCTCCAGAAATCTGCATTGGAGAGCCCTTGAGTCTTTGATCAAAAACCAAGTTACCATGTGTGGTGTGAAACTCTGGGAGGCTTAGCGGAGAATAGCCACTGAGGATCTATGAGCTGAATAGGAATGCCAGTGGTCACAGAGTGCTAGGAAACACTGGAATTCTGACCAACTAGAGTGGAGAGACCACCTTAACATATTGTGCATTCAGTAATACCCCAGAAGGTTAGGCATTAAGAATGCTATTCAAGCTCTAGAGTAAGAGCTAATCTTGAGCCACCCTAATAAAGTCTAATAAGAAGACTTGACAAGATAAAGGTAATCTGCCAGTAAAATAACTGCCTGCCAAAACACTCAACAATCTTTGAGGGAAGAGGAACATGAAAAAGTTTTCAGATTCTCAACCGTATAGCATCTACAATTTCACATCAAAAAACTAAAATTCGACATGCAAAGAAGTAGGAAAATATGACTCATAACAGAAGAAAAAAATAAACAATAGAAATAAACCCACTGATTATACAAATGTTAAAAATAGTGGACAGGGCCTTTAAAAAACTGAATATAAATATATTCAATAACTTAAAGGAAAAAAATGGATATAATGCATGACTGGAGGAAATTTTTTCCAGGTTTGATTTAAAAGAAGTATTAACTCACTGATTCAAAAAGCTCAACAAATCTTTAGCAAGATAAACATATAGCCACACCCAGGCACATTATAGTCAGATTGCTAAAAATAACAGCAATAAAAGAGAAAATCTTAATAGCAGAAGAAAAAACACATTATATAATAAAGAGCAATGATAAGAATTACTACTAATTTCTTATCAGAAACAGTGCAAACCAGAAGGCAGTAGAGGAACATCTTTAAAATCCTGAAAGAAAGAAAAAAAAAAAGCCTGTTAACCCTAACCTGAAAACTCTATCTTGTGAAAAATATCCTTCAAACATAAAGGTAAAATATAGACATTTTCAAATAAACAGAAGTTGAGGGCTTCCCTGGTGGCGCAGTGGTTGGGAGTCCGCCTGCCGATGCAGGGGACACGGGTTCGTGCCCTGGTCCGGGAAGATCCCACATGCCGCGGGGCGGCTGGGCCCGTGAGCCATGGCCGCTGGGCCTGCGCGTCCGGAGCCCGTGCTCCGCAAAGGGAGAGGCCCGCGTACCGCAAATAAACAGAAGTTGAGAAAATTTGTCACCAGAAGATCTATACCACAACACATTTAAAAGGTAGTTTTTCACGTTGAAAGGAAATTATACTAGATGTCAACCCAGCTCTACAGTGCAGATTACATTGTTCAAAGATGTCTACCACAATATCTCTTTTCCTAGAACCGGGAAGTCCGGTTTTTCTTTTTTAATTTTATTTTTTATAGAAGTAATACCTGCTCTTTGTGGAAATTTTGGGAGAAAATGTAACAAAAAAATTATCTCATCATTCAGAAATAAGTACAATTCCAGGGCTTCTCTGGTGGCGCAGTGGTTGGGAGTCCACCTGCCATTGCAGAGGACACGGGTTCGAGCCCTAGTCCGGGAAGATCCCACATGCCGCAGAGCAGCTGGGCCCGTGCTCCGCGGCTGCTGAGCCTGCGCTCTAGAGCCGGCAAGCCACAGCTGCTGGGCCCGTGCGCCACAACTGCTGAAGCCCACGCTCCTGAAGCCTGTGCTCCTTAGCAAGAGAGGCCACCGCAGTGAGAGGCCCGTGCACCACAATGAAGAGTAGCCCCCGCTCACCTCAATTTGAGAGAGCCATCACGCAGCAGTGAGGACCCAACACAGCCAAATAAATAAATTAATTAAATTAATTAATTAATTTTAAAAAAAAAGAACTGGTATCTGAAATTTAAAAAAAAAGAAATAAGTACAATTACAGGGATTACATCCAGACATGATAACATCCAACAGCCACAGAATTGTTTCTAGAAGCCATCCACTGGATTCTTTGCATCTAGTTAACCAGAATTGTTTTACATGGCTCTGTCTTAACCAGTTACTTCCCAGGAGAATGAAAACATAATGGTTGGCTAAACCAGTCAAGATTGATTCTTAATGTTGAATACAAAGTCATCATTTTCCGAGTCTTGAGGAATAGTAGAACCTCATTTTGATATAAATTAAAGGGAGAAAAAGGCTTTGGGGTAGGTGACCAACCATTACCAGTGGTTGAACAGCAAAGCCTGATGAATGATTGGGAATAACTCAATCAAAGTGACTGCATTTTTGATAGAGCTAAAAGGTAAAGAGGGATGGAGGGTAATAAGCTAAAATATATGAGCCTTGAGGAAGAGGAGTAATGGTCTGAGAGAAGCACCAATGAATAAGGAAAATGCCCATCTTATAGCCTGATTCTGAAGTACATTTTTTGTAGAAGAATGAACAGCTTCTACTTTAGAGAACTATAGGCGAATTGGTATCCTTAGCAGAGAGCCAGCTTTCAGTTGACTAAGAGGTAGAGAGATCATTTAATGAAAAGGTGGAAACTATGAAAATAGTTTGTTAACTATGGCAGAGGGTTTCCAGAGAGCCAGTGTCTTGCCTGAAAAGCCATTCAATATTTGTAATAGCCTTTCAGACTTAGGATCAGCTTGACACTAACATTTGTGAGGCATGGCAGTGTCTCTAATAACCATATTACCACTGAAATTTTTTCCCCATATATTTAGAGCCACTAAGGTTCATTGATTTAGAATTTAATGTTTCATTTCTGATTGGCATTAATTTGTCTGTCAAAAAACTTTCCATGGACATTTATTTTAATATAAAAGAAAGAATTCTATGTCTTTTGCTATACCATCCCCCTCATTTTCTTCTTTACATGCTCAGTGGTCTATAAAAAATCTTAAAGAAATGATACATAAGATTCACATAACTATACAGAGGCGTATAAAAGCAGCCCCAAATGACAAGATAATTAACACTTACATCTTTCTACCCAGTGGTGTGTACGTGAGGTATTTTTGCTATTGTCTGTGAGTCATTGGAAGAACTGTGTATAGGTCCTGAAAGAAATAAAACTTTGGACAAGATAGAATGTGAATGTATCTTGAGTGTTTGACTCTGAGGCCTGGGCTGCCACTTTGTTAGATCCCAAATACATACAGGAATTATATGCATGCAAGCCTGAGATATTCAGCTAGTATAGTGTAGTCATTAAGAACACAGATTTGAGAGTCAGCTCAATCAGATGTTCAAGTCACCACTTCTTTTTAGTGTGACCATATATAAATTATTTAACCTCTCACAGCCCCATTTATGAAATAGGAATAATAATAGAACCTAATATTACAGGAATGGGGTTAGAATTAAATGAGATAATGCATAAAACGGTTTATTTCATGGCTGGCAAAACATTAAATATGCAATAAGGAGTAGCTTCTCCTGTTATCATTATCAGCAACAGTAACAGCAGCAGTAATAAATATACAGCAACTCTCAGAAGGTCTTTTGCAGGCCACGCAGACCTTTGTCTGTAGTTTGTGAATCAGTTAGGTTTGGAGATGCCCTTTTATTCAATGTAAGTTTTGCTTTTTGTAGTTATCTGTCAAACTTCTGTAGTTGTTCTGAAAGTTACCATCCAGAACTGATGATTTTCTAATTCTCAGCCTATGCTCTTGCAAGAAATCAATTAGTTAGCTCAGATGTTTACTAGAGATGGTAACTACTGCTTTGGATACCACTATCTAATAGGAGTGTTGTTGATTCTTACTGACAGGCTAATCAAACCAAGTACCTTTATGGTGAAGATTATTAGGATTTAGGAGATGTGAAGAAAATATTCCTTTCCCTTTAAAAATTGACAGTGACCTCTGGGTATTTCTGCTCTGTATGAATTTCATCTTATATCTCCATATGTTCGGAAACTGGATTTTAAATACTAGCAGGTCTTGATGACCTAATACTTACCTCCTTGATCAAACCTGGGCTGCTGTAGCATTCATGTACTAGGATGTTCAGTCTGTGTCTGGATTTGGAATTTCCAAACCTTTTTCTTTGTATATTCTAAAGATAAGGAGGTCTAGGTTCATATTCCAGCTCACCTACTTGTTAACAGCGCTTATTCAGTAATCTGTTCATTTATTCAGCAAATATATGTGGAGCCCCTACCCCTACTTTGCATGATACTACATGCAAAGTACCATGCTGGAAGCTTGAAAAAAAATGGGAAACCATTGGTGTTAAATAGGAGAGTGACTTGATTAGGTTTGTGCTTTTGGAAAGAACTCTGCAATTTATCAGGGGCCTCAGAGATCAGTTATAAGGCTGTTGCAGTAATCCATGATGGAGATGATTTGGAAGCTTCAGCATATTTATGCATCATAATTCAAGCCATTGGAGTGAATAAATCAACTCATCTACCCTCCCTGAGTCCATCAGTAAACTAGAAATATTAATCCCTGCTATAGTTTTCTCACAGTATTGTTATGAAGTCAAATAAGATACTATGCATAAAATCATTTGTAAACAGCCATGGAAATTTTATTTATTACAGTTATCACTTCTTTATACACATGCTTTCATGTGTTTTTGTCTTGTTTTCTTTCCCACTTCCATTGTTATATGGTTTATAATGTTAAATTTTTCAGTTTTTAGTTGTCTGCTCAGGTTCCTATATTATTCAAAAGATTGGCATATTAAAAATATAATTAATTAATCCAAATCCAGGGGACATTTGGTTGTGAGGAAATGCAGCAGCAATTGCATCTTTTAAAATTTAGTGTAATCCATCTTTTCACAGGGCCCATCGCCTTTTGCACAGAATAGACCGAGTCCCTGTACAGAAAGGTAATAGAATGCATCTTGCCAAATTCTCAGTTCTTTGATGGTCAAGTTAATATGAGCTTGGGAATAAGGACTCCAAAGCCTTCCATTTCACCCTTCTTACCATAATAGCCCTTACTTTACAGGTCAGGAAACCAATGTGGAGAATCTGCCTAAACTCAGGATTTAATGAAACAACTTTAGAGTAGATTCATGATCTCACTGAGCCTACTATGATATAAAATATTAGCAGAACACCATTTGTCACTTAATTCCATAGACCCCACTCTAACTGAAAGATCAGATTGCTTTCTGCATCCCTAGAGAAGTAGTTTTAGCTCAAGGCTAAAAAAAAAAAAAAGTCAGGATCTAATAGTCCAGGACTGAGAAGTTTGAATTTTCCAACTCTTAGTATATATTCACTAAAAAAAATGGCCGCAAGTTCCCTTGTGTGGTATAGCAGGCTCTCCTCTGACTCAGGTGTGAGATGTTTTAGCAAATCTTAATCGGGCAAACCTTAATAGGCTTGCTTATGATTTTGCACTGGGGCTTCTGAACTAAGGAATCTTTGTAAAGCGATCTCTCTGAACCTTAAGTACCAGGCCCAAGCACCTGCCATTTGGGGGTAACTGTATTCACTTATTTTTATTTTCTCCATTACTTGATCCCAGCTGTCTTTGACTCTCCACGTCCATATAGTTAATTATCCACCATTGGTCATTCCCCACAAGAGTCTGTCTTAAGCCTTCAGGCGTTCCTTTACCAATCTCTTCCTGATGTGAGGGAGACAGAAGAGAAGTGAGTCCTCAGGACCCTGGTCAGAAGCATAAGGGAAGCAAATGTGACAGGTCTTACTATCATTCTTCTCTTGCAGCCTTTGAAGTTTACATTTTGCAAAAGGAGTTTTGGTCCTTAATAACTAAGCCAGTACTAAACCCAAACTGCATCAGCCTACCAAACAAACTGTTAAAGTGACTACCAGCTCGTACATTAAATCAGGCCTCTCCGATAAGATGCCCAATAGTAATTAATTTGTCATTCAAAATTATGTTTAGTCATCCTTGAATAACTAGTGCAAAATGTGTACCCACACAGGTTTGTTTGGTTTTTTTTCCTGCAATTCCTTAGAAAACTCTTACATTCCCTTCTGAGTATAATTCTTTTCTCCCCTACTCTTATTTTGCTATCACCCTTGAGCCCATGTTGTGTTTAGGTCCTAGTCACAGGACAAGATTCAATAAGGGATAGAGCAGGGCAGAGTGCTACCCTTCTCTGGCAAGGGAGATATAATCGAAAGCATTCTGGAGAAGGCTGAGGGATCAAGCTTGCACAATTTCGCTTAGCACCCTTGCATTTATCAAGGAAATATGGTAAAAGTATGAAGACAGCTGGTGTATCAGTTCATAGATCAGTTTGTGCTCTTGATTTTCAGCTCACCCAGCTATCCAGCTGCAGACAGAAGGGGATTATTATAGTAGTGCCTCATGATGGTTCTGTGTTTTCTTGGATTTTTGAGCTATGCATTCTAGCAAGGACCAGAGTGCCCCCATTTTCATTGTAAGTTGCCCAGTGTTGTTAAAAGCTTTCACATGAAAGCTTTCCATATTCTTCAGTTTCTTTAAATTGAGCAATGGCAGGACAACCTAGTCCTCCAAAGCTTCGCCCTCAATGGGAACTTGTTCCCAGGTGACATAAGATAATACCTTAATTATGAGCTTGACTGCCGCATTCCACTGACTGTTGACTTCTCATCCTGGGAAATGAAATGATGTCTTAATGCCCTTTTCCCTGCCATCACCTGTTAACGAGTTCCAAATATTCTACATTTTCTCTGAAGTCTTTGTTTTGCCAGCTCAATCCATAATAATCTATCTTAATTAAATTATGTTTATTTGCAAGGAACAAAAATTTATTCAAAACAGTTCAAGAAAAGAGGAGGGCTTATTTTGAATATATGGATTTCATAGGATCCAAGAAAAAGGTAAACAGCAGATCATGTCTGCACACTCCTGTCTCCTTAGCCTCTAGCACAGTGCCTGACATATGGTACTTGCTTAATAAATATTTGTTGAATGAATAAAAATGACTCAATTAGCAACTACCTAAGTTTCTGGATCTTTTTGGTCAGCTCTGAAGATGGAAGGGAGTAGAAGTAGGAAGTGGCTTGGGATGGAAGTCATGTGATATGAATAGCAAGGATGTAGTTGGAATCCTAAGGAATACTCTCTTAGGAGGATGTACAATTGGCAACTTGAGTACACATATCCTACCACCAACTTCTATGGATTATCAAGCTGTTCTTGCCACCAACAGTCAGTTCTCAATATATCATCTGTATAATATATAATAATTAAAATCAGAGGTAATAAAAACAGATTGACCTTTGAAACCAATCTGTTTCTATCATCTCTGATTTTTGTTATCATATATTATATTTAGTAGTTTGGGCATACTTTATGCGTCTTCTTAACCGTATCTTTATTTATAAAATGAAGTTACAATTATACTGTCTCACAGACTTGTTGAGATGATTAAGTGAGTAACACATAACAAATGCTCAGTAACTGCTAGCTGCCATCCTCATTGTCAAGTGTCATCATCATCATCAGAAAGAGTACTAAGCTGGAAGGAAAGCTGTATTATAACCTCAGTTTTGCCACCAACTTGCTGTGTGATCTTGGGAATTCATTAAACCTGTTTGGGCTTTGGGCTTCTCATTTATAATATGGGAACACTTGGCTAGATGATTTCTGAGTTTCCATTTAGTTCTAAGACATTACAGTTTATCATGGGAGGGAAGATTGTGTGGATATTTTCATGTGTATGGAAAGTTGTTTTAAAAATTAAATGAGATAATGCATATGAAATGCTTTACAGATCCTAATACATATATATTTGTAACCACTAGTAAATATTAAATATGTTTATTATAGTTTTAATTATAGTTATTATGATAACATGTTCATCAGGGACTTGGAATATATGGAAGCAGAAAGCAGGCTTTGAGTGATTACCATCAGGAGCTCATAAATTTAATGACCATTGGAATAGGGTCAGTAATTTTTTTTCTCAAAGAAACTTTCTCTATAATTGTTCTCAGAGTCTGCTTTATGGTATTTACTTTTGGATAACATTAGTTTAGGAAGAAAGCAAGCTGTCTAGTGAAGACCTAAAGCACTATAGTATCCTGTAGAAATGTCAGTGTGGTTGTGGATAAGATCAGGGTTGCCATGACGAAACGTGTTACTTAAGCAGTCCTGAATTTCAGAAGAGTCTAAAGAGTATGAATACATTTCTTTTAGAAACTTAGTTATTAGGACATGAGTACTAACATAATACTGATATGACAGATAGATTTAAAGAAGACAAGTTGGCTTTCTGTGAGATATACTTCAATCTTAGAAATGTTAAATTGTTGTAGCAACTGGTATCATTACATACTGTGGGACTCTTGTGAAAAGTTTTGAATTTAAATACTTCCTTTCCAATTAAAGTATATATTTTATATTTTATCAGAACAACACTTTTCAAATTGTATCTTAATTATCTTAATTGTACCTCTGCAAGTCTTAAAAAGAGAGCCATTTTAAGAATATAGGGTTTGAAGAGAGACAAATGGAAAAAGTTGGAGCCCAGTAAAATTTTAAACCTCATCTCCTAGGTTATATCAAAATAACAGATGCCTCCTTCGTTTGAGGATATGTAATTCCTGAAGATGCAAATTTCCTGTTGTAGACTACTCAAGGACATTTTGTGTGTTTCAGTATCATTGATTTCAGATCCCTTAGCTTCTATCCTCAGCCTCATCTTTCTGAATTATAATTTTAAAACAAGCTTTCCTGTTCTGCCTTCTTCCATCTGAGAAACATTAAGGTAAAAAGATTGATGATAGACTTGGAGTTTGTATGCAGAAAAATAAACTTGCTTCCTATAATTTGCAGTGTTCTGCACATGTGAAAATCTAAGGATAATTAGTTATTATTGCTTTAATGTGATGGAGATGATAACTTGTTCTATGAGACAAGCTCTATGGCTAATGAATTTTGTCTTTTGGTTGATTGACTGGTTAATGGAATCAGAAAAAATATTTTTTGTTTCTTCTTTACAAAAATGCTTTCATTCTCTACTGGAAATGGATATAGAGATTTGGGTAGCCAGTCTTTGTTAGAGCACATCCTTCTTTATTTATTTTATCATTTGTTTTCCCCTTTTCTCAGTTATGTTCTGTATTCTTGTTTCTAATTCCCATTTTGATTCAGTATTTGCAGTGAAACTTACAAATTTGGAAGGGAGAATCATTAAGTTGGCAATTATATATGTATATATATTATATATAGTTATGGTTATCAACATTTCATTCATTCTCTTCATTCCTTGTTTTCTCTGCAAGACCTGGAACACTGTAGATATTCTATACAAGCAACCAGATTTAAAACTCAAGTGCAGTGGGAATTTGTAGGATGAAAATAGAGGCCATAGTCTGGTACTTTCTCAGACACACAGCTCTCAGTCGATCTATGCAAAAGCTTCCCCAGATACTTATGGACTGTATGGCTTTGTCTCTCTCCCACTTCCCAGGCCCTTACCCGTTTTTTTTAAAAGCAGGATTGAGCTTGGATTCTCAGCTCTAAAATGGTGTGGGAAGAGCACAAACTGCAGATATCTTCCTTCTGTCAAAAACAGGCAGTAGTTGTCATGCTAGGTGCTATGCTATTATGCTATGTTATTATGATGTGCCTTTCTTAGCCATGAAAAACCCAAACAGAGGGCTTCCCTGCCATTTAAATGGCCATGTCACTTCTCTTTGACTGTGGATGATGGACCCTGTACCCTCCGGAAGGACTTTTCTCAGACATGGATCAGTGAGTAGTGCCCACTCAGCAGTTATTTTGGTCTATGAGCTGAAGTTCCTTGAATTCCAGGAGATCAGGCAGTCATTGTCTCTCTGAACCCATTGCCAGACACCCAGTCATTTGATAGTAGGTGCTGCCAACCTGAGCAGTGAAGGCGGGCAACCTGCTCTTCCTCACCGTGGCCTAGATGCCATCCTTGTCAAGCAAATGGAGATGGATCATGCTGCTCTAACCTTGTTATATATCACTGTCAAACCCTGCTCTTGGCTTCCAGAGATTGGCCAACAGAGACAAAGTACTTTTTCTGGTAGCAAATGTTACCTTGGATTGTTTGTGAGGCATTTAAGTGATGAGGAAGTACAAAGGACCTGCTACATGAAGAATCATAATACCCAGTTAAGCTTCTTTATCTGAGACAAACCTCCCAATACCCTAAATTCTGTTTGGCTGTTTGGTAAATGCGGTACTTATCCCAGCTCTAAATAAGGACAGTGACTGATTCCTCTTAGAAACTGTTTAGATTTTTCTTTGAGACCTTACACACTTTGGAAGTTTCAGGGACTAGAAAGATTAAGAAATGCCATTTCAAAGAAGAAAAAGTTTAAAAATATATTGTGGTTATTGCTGTTTTCCTATTACTTAAGCCTGGTTCCAGACTTGGTAAAAAGACTTTTCCTAAAGTTGAAGGAATATGTTATAACAATTTCATAATCTCCAAAGCCTTTTTACTATTCCTTTATTAGAAACTTTATAAAACAATTATTTAAAATTTTTCATTAATCCTCATGATTTGCTTGAAAACACCCAGAAGCGTTTTCAAGGAGAAATGAGCCCATTGAAACAATAGCTTGTCTTAATCATCGCAAACCAGAGACCTTACCTCACCATTAGCACCAGAGCAACGTATGGCCATCTCTTTCTGCTATATCAGCTAGCTACAAACATCACCTCAGCTGAAAATTATTTCTTTAGCACCACTACCTCATTCCATCAAGCCATTTGCACCTCCCTTTTACTCACATAGGCTAAAATCCTAATGTTTGTAGTAAGCCAGACTCTCCCAGGAATATCTGATGCATTCACTGCTCTTGTCTCAAGGTGTTTACACTGGGACATTTTATACATTTTATATTTTCTTTGGCCCTCACTTCATGTCCTTGGGGCTGAGGCCAGTAAACTATTTATTTTAACTGGGCCATTTTATAAGGTGTAAACCAGGAAATCATATTAAATACCATGTCTATTTAAAAATTATTATAATAGTTGAAAGTTGACAGACTTCTACTCAGGCCTACAAGAAATTCCTGTAACATTCTAGCCATCTGCCGCCTTTAGGTGGAACAGTACCTTATACATCTTAAAAAACTGACTAAAGTCCTAATTTTTATGAGACATTTTAAAAGAAATAAATTTCAGTCCTTTCCACTATTACCTGCTCTAGTATTTCAGCAGTTAACAAATTCTGATTTGAGTTCTGTTGTTTTAATTAAAACATCTATCTAGTCTACTTTTTGTATTACAAATTTTAGAAATTTATCCTTTCTCTCTTCCTGCCTTTTATGTGCGTGTATGTGTGCGTGTGTGTGTGTGTGTGTGTGTGTGTGTGTGTACGAGAGAGAGAGAGAGAGAGAGAGAAAGAGAGAGAGAGAGAGAGAGAGAGAGAGAGAGAGGGAGAGAGAGAGAGAGAGAGGGAGAGAGAGAGAAGAGAGAGAGAAGAGAGAGAGAGAGAGGCACCACAAAATCCCCTTAGCATTCCCAATTTCATGTTTCTAAGACTGGAATTTAGAAAACGTGAAGAAAATATCATTGCCAACACTTCCATTTAGAAAAGCTGAAGTCTTCAGAAACTAGTGAGTCAATTTATAGAATTTTTCAAGTCTTACCTATAATGTTCTATAATGATGGTTGATCTATATTTTACTTCTATATTCTACTCCTTTCCTGGGAGGAGAAGGTGGTTTATGGTAGGGTCTCTGGTAGGATAATGTACACTTGTATGGGTGAATTGAGGCCTTTGTCTTTGATCACTAAGTAGCTGTGAATTTAGACAACACACTTAATCTCTTTCAAAATCTTTTTACCCATTTGTTATATGTGAGTGGTTTGGACTAGGGTATCCCATTGGACTACATGGCTAGGGATTAGCCATTCGAGTACGATGAGGTAGGTTGGGAAGGGTGTTCTGACAAAAGCAAGTATTTGTATAAATTCTGGGAGGAAATAAAGAACATGGCATATTAGGGAACTAAAACTAGTTCATTATGACTAGAGAATAGGGTGAAATGAAGTGGGGTAGCCAGAAGGAAATGTGGAGACATAATCATTGTTAGTGGATCCAAAGCAGATTTTAGAGAGAGTACTTTTAATGGAAGTAGGGTGACAGACCAGACTGCTGAGAGTTGAAGAATGAATGGAAGATAAAGAAGCTGAATCAGTGCTTGTAAAAGACTCAGAAATTGACATGGAAAGAGAGGAAAGAAAAGGTTGTTTATTTAATTGCCTCTCTTAAGCCTAATAATTGGGACTGTTTAATTATAAATAACACCAAATATTTTATATAATGTAACCAAGAATAGGAGAAAAATAACACTTTATTTTCTTTGTGGGTATCAGTAAAATTTGCCTGGTAATCTTTCTCTTCTTTTTGTCTTTCTCTGCCCTTTCTTCCTGAATGATGTGCCTTTCTGAAGAAATTCAAGACTCCTCAGTTTTTCACCACATCCCAGCAGTCACATGGCTTAAGGCCTGCCCTTCCCCTCTGACTCACAGGAATCTCTTTGTCAGCTGTCTGCCTGTCAATGGATGGAAACAAGGTGTAGCATCAGCCCCCGCCCAGGCAATTAACCAGGGAAAAGGATGAGGTTCTGTACTCTTCTGTAGAAAAGCATTTTTGAGGGCTTTTAAACATTTTAAAGACAACATTTTAAAGACAGGAGTGCTTTTAATACTTGAGATGCTCATTTATCTCCTATACTTCCTAGTAGTTAAGATATTCCTTTAAAAGCACCAGTTTATCATGGAAAGAAGTTGCTTAGGTACCTTAAGAAACAACTATTTTCATTTCCTTTTTCTCCAACTAACCTAAATTCTCTTAAAACACTAATCTCCCCCTCTCTTACCAGTGCCTAGGAGTTAAAAATGCCTAATGCTTCCTCTAGCGTTCCTGTTGTGTCTGCAGTCAATTCCCTGATCTTGTAACTACCAGCTTAAGGTCTCAGGTTTCACTGACAGAGATTCTTTTTCTCCTTCTTTTGTTTTTGTTTGTTTTAGGGGAAAAAAAGAAAAGGAAAACACACCCCAAACTGAGCTCTTAGTGGCAAAGTTTATATTCTCTAGTAAGATAGAGCTTGACCTCTGAAAATAAATTCATTAGTCTGTGTAACCATAACGGCAGACCAGTATTTATGTTCATACTGATCTTTCACAAACATTTAACATGGATGCTGACCATTGTTTTAATACTTTACATTATAATTCCATTGAGGGGGTGGAATTCCCAACTAATACTAGAATAATTATATGAAGCAAAGCTAGAGAATATAGAAAATATCTTTCTCTGGGCAAGATATGCAGAACTTTTTATTTTGCCATATCAAAAATGATCTCTTGGGGCTTCCCTGGTGACACAGTGGTTGAGAATCTGCCTGCCAACGCAGGGGACACGGGTTCGAGCCCTGGTCTGGGAAGATCCCACATGCCACGGAGCAACTGGGCCCATGAGCCACAATTACTGAGCCTGCGCGTCTGGAGCCTGTGCTCCGCAACAAGAGGCCGTGATAGTGAGAGGCCCGCGCACCGCGATGAAGAGCGGCCCCCGCTTGCCACAACTAGAGAAAGTCCTCGCACAGAAACAAAGACCCAACACAGCCATAAATTAATTAATTAATTTTTTAAAAAATGATCTCTCATAATGAAGACTTGCTTTAGTGTAGTATCTTTAAATTTTTTGATTCATTGAAGAAGTGACCATGTAGGCAAAACAAAAAGCATAGTATTATTTTATTGTATCCAATTCCAGTAAATTTCACATTACTCATGCTGGGACACATCTGGCTATAACCTAGATATTAAAATGGACTCAATATCAAGTTGTAATGTGCTTGATCTGGATTGGACCTTGTGTTCCAACAACAGTTTTCCAACACCACCTGGGTGTTCTACAATTTAATCCAGTTCTAACACTAACTACCTGGAGTTAGTGCAGACTCCACAGGGTAAGGGGTCAGTCCCACAAGACTGCCCCTCTTCGGGCATCAGCCACAAGTCACAGGTGACCTCAAGCCACCCGTACTTCTTCCTAGCTGACTACAGATTTGGGGCTCATCACATCCCCTTTCAGTTCAGTAATTCACTAGAAAAACTCACATAACTCACCAAAAATGCTGTACTTATGATTACAGTTTTATTATAAAGGCTGTAAGTCAGCAACAGCCAAATGGAAGAGATGCATAGGACAGGATCCTAGGGAGGAGGGGGCAGAACAGAGTTTCCATGACCTGTCCTTAGGATTCCAGGCATGTCAACCTTCCAGCACATCAGCATGTTCACCCATCAGGAATTCCTGATCCACTGAGCTTCAGTGTCCAGAGTTTTTATATGGGGGTTTCATTACATAGGCATGATTGAATAAATAATTGGCCACATGATTGAAATCAATCACCTTCCCCTCCCCTCCCTGGAGACTGGGGGGTGGGGCTGAAAGTTTCAAACCTCTAATCACAGGCTTGGTCTTTCTGGCTTGTCCAGCCCCTCCCTTAAAACTACCTAGGGGCCCACAGGAGTCATTTCAGCATAAACTTAGGTATGGTCAAAAGGAGCTGATTGTGAATTGCTCAGGAACTTTCCTATTGCTCAGGACCTTTCAAGGGTATTTGAAACTCTATGTCAGGAGCTGGGACCAAAGACCAGATATATTCCTTGTTATACAATAGACTTCAAGAGTATATTTGATTCAGTCGCATAGCTTTAAGCAAGTGAAATATTATTAATTTCGTTTTACAGAGGAGACATCTGGCACTAAAAACTTATGTGATTGGCACAAGGTCACATAAGTAAATTCTAGAAAGGATTGGAATCCCAGTTACCTTAGCTAGTATATCCATTTTCTGTGGACATCCATCAGCTTAGACTATGAGACTCAGTTTTCCTGGCAAATTGTGAGACTATCCATGATATGTATACCAAAGAAGCATTAACTATCTGCTTTCAGTTTAGAAAGAATCATAATTGACTTTTTAAAAAATCTAGGTCTTTTAGCTTGGGAAACATCCTATGTGGAACCTACCTTAATCATTTCTCTTTAAGTATTTTTCATAGCTTTGTGTGACATACCTCCACCCTGTTCAAGAGCGCTGACAGTGTCTTGATACTTTTCCTTTTAATGAGTCAGCATTTGTTTTGTATTGTATACTTACAAAACATTTTGCAGTTATAGATCAGGATTGCTGCTGGTATCACTTGCTGGGGAAATGGAGAACCCAAGAGCTTTGTCCAGAAACATATGCTGCTCAACTATTATTATTTTTTTTTAATTATGCCCGAATCATTCCAAAAATGATTTGAGACCAGTTTCAGTAGGATAAGTTGAAAAAAATAATAAATTAGATATAAGAAAAGAAAATGGGATGAAGAGAAGAAAGGTGAGAATACTAGCATAAGAATTAATAAAGAGGTAATATAAAAATTTATTGACAGGCACAGTGAAGAGCATACAAAGTATATAGCTCTCTCAGAGGTTGACCTATTTTTAAAATACGGGCTGCATAGAAGACATTGTGTAGTGTCAGGAATATTTGCTTCAATACTAATTTCATAGCCAATGTAAAAATGGAATTCATATTGTTATGAATTTGGGGAGTGCTCTTTCCTTGTCATTTCAAAGTCTGAAATCATTCTTTGCACATTTCATTTTAGTTTTCATTCTTTACAGTCAACATCATCTAAAGCTGTGCTGTCCAGTACTATAGTTACCAGCCACAAGTGGCTATTGGAGCATTTGACATGCAGCTCAGAAATGAGTTGTGCTCTAAGTGTAAAATACATCCTGGATTTTGAAAAAACCTCATGAAAAATTTTTAAAATACTAATTTTATGTTGAAATTAATATATTTTAGGTATATTGGGTAAAACAAGGTATAATATTATTAATTCTAAAATTAATTTTTGTTTTCTTAACCTGTCTACTAAAAATTCGGAAATTACACATGCAGCTCACACTTCTATTTGGATAGTGCTTTTCTAGAGAATTGATTTTCACCGTTATGTTAAATGCCCTACAGAATCCTTCTCAATGTAAAATTTCAGATAGCTTAGCTCTGAGTCTATGTTCATACAGCAGAATAATCAGTGCTGAACAAACACACGGATAAGATTAAGTCATTGAAAGCAGAGTAAAAATACCAAGGATACAAAGTTACTACTTCAGAACACAAGTCTTTCTCATCTCTCAGGAAACCCACGCCTTTCATGGCAGATCCTCAGTTTTCTTAGAGATGCACAGAAGCACTGCTGATTGCTAATTGGGAGAGGCTTCTTTTCACTATACTTTTAAAAGATCTATTATGAAATTGGCCCTTATTTTGCAAAATTGCAAAGCATTTGGGAACTTCAGAGGAATATTGTGGCTTTACACAGATCTATATATTTTTATGATTTTATTCTCTAAATGAAAAAGATATAGATACATACATATATACATATATGTGTGTGTGTGTGTGTGTGTATATATATATATATGGAACATGTAGAGTGAATATTTGCTTTTAGACATTCTAGATCAGGGATGCATATTGAAATAATAGAAAGACAGAGGGATTAGGTTCTATCTGGTTCACTGACTTACCTTTTTTGCTTTTTAATTTTTTCTTCTGTAAACGTCCTCAGTAATTACAAATGCTCCTTTCAGCTTTAGGATTCTAGGTTGTAAACGCAAGTGCTAGGACATCTTGTGCTATGTTTTTGGTGATTATTTGTGGAATATTAAGGGAAAGTCCAGTGCCATGTGGCATGACATTGTTCTGCCACTTGTTATGGTCTTGGCTTTCCTTAACCTTCTTCCTCTGCAGTGCAAAAGATACTCTGTTTAATTTGGTGAATACAGCTAAAGTATTCTTATCCACCATTTAAAATATTATTTCCTTAAACAAAGAACAGTACCCAGTGGCCTCCTGGACTCCATGACATGGTAGGAATTTATGTCATCTCCTTCTTTTAAATCTCGAATAAAATTGTTTTCTAATTTGCTTTGCTAGATTCAACCAATTAATTTCATTAAACTGTTTACAGATTTTTCTTATATGTTAGGTACGCTAGGCAAGGCATAGAAATCAGCTTCTCGAATTTTCTAGGTTTATTCCACATAAGACAGCTACTCTCTCCAGGGGAATGTATATTGTCATTGACACCAGTCACTGCCAGTACCTGAACCCTCATTTCCTCTCAGTGGTACAGTATAAGGGACAGCCAGATGGAGACTGATTGGCTTATTTACTCAGCATCATCATGAAAGTTCTTCATGCTTGTGGCCATTTCCTAGCTTATAGGGGATTAATCCCTTACTAATTAAAAAGCTGTGTCTATCTGTCCTAGTTTTCAGTTGTCTTTTAGAGCAAAAGGAGTTAGGAGAATTAAACTTTGCAAACAATTTATAAATCTGTTTAGAGTACTGGTTTGGCATTTGCTATCAGACTTTGTTATTATCCGTTTTAATCATATTTCTCACACGGAAACTCAGAATAGGTTAGTTAGACTGGACTTTTCTCTGCCCTTCTTGAGGTAGGAGATCTAGTGAGTTACCTATTTAAAATATGTAAAAACAAAGAAAAATTTACATCACAGAATTATACCCTAGATAATTAAAGGTAACTATTTTTTTTTAAGGTAACTATTTTTTATGATCACGTGTTCATACAAGTAAACTTATACAAGTATAGTCAGCTGAATCTCCAAGGAACTTTTCCCTCCCACCAGTCCTCCCTCCCTTTTTCTGTCTCCTTCATAGCTCTCTCCTTAGTACTTACTTCCTTATGTTCTGGCTGACCTTTCTCTGACCAGCAGGCCCTCGAGTGAAGTCCCTGTGGAGTCCATCAACTCTTCTCTGTAACTAGCTTAGTGGAGCCACTGTGAAGCGATGCAAGAAGGTTTTAGCTTCCCCGGAGCCACACTTTGTAGTCTAGCATACTCCTTATCTGTTGCTCCAGGGACCCAGATACCAGGAAACCATTATATTAATACAGCAACAGCAGCTCTTACTTTTTTAATCCCACAAAAACCACATGTGACCTGACATGATCTTAAGATATAAACAAGTACCCAACATACTTTGGGCTCCAGAGTACTGACTTTTCTTTCTTACCTGACATTTTGGCCAAAAACCAAACCCTTAATCCATTCAGTGAAGGCTGGTGATGCTATCTTGTCCACTCTCTGACCTGGAACTTCACTGGGAGCAATAGTATATGATACTAACCAGGAACCTCTGGTTAAAATTTTGCCCACTACCTTTTCAACTTTCTCTTATTTGAGCAAATTAGCTTTTCCTCTAAGAATTGCTATTTTACCTATTTCCCAGATATTGTACTAGTTTTGATTTTCTGAAATAAATTTTACCTTGCTCATCTCCTTTGAAAATTATTCTTGTTCTATGGACAATTTGCAAAGATTCAGAAGAATTACTTTTATATTCTGTTTCCAACAGCTTGCTTTTGATAAATTCTCAAATGTCCTGTCTAGATATACAGATTACAGACTCAGGCAGTCATTTTTTTTTTTGAGAGTTATGTTTTATTTGGTGACCTTACTTAGAACTAAAGCCCGGGAGACACCTCTCAGATAGAACTGTTCCAAAGAGGTAAAGGGAGGAGTCAGGGCATATAGGAGTTTTTGCTGGAAACAAACAAACAAACATGGAGTCAAACATCAATAGATTATAGCTAATCACAAAAAGCAGACATCTCAAATTAATGATTTTAGTGCTTCTCTATGTATGGAAAGATGCAAGAGTCTGGACTCATAGAAATTATTCCTTTGATATGCATCTTAACTATCCAGGGCCAGTATCCTGTTTTCCTTCATCCTGAAATCTCTTCAGGGCACACTGTCTAGGGTGGATGCAATGGTTGGTGGCTGATGGTGGGTAACATTCATTGTTTACCAGAATGGCAGGCAACATTCTTGTTTACTGAAATAGCAGGCAACGTTTTTTTACCACACCAGTGTTAAAAGTCCTGTATTGGGCTTCCCTGGTGGCGCAGTGGTTGAGAGTCCGCCTGCTGATGCAGGGGACACGGGTTCGTGCCCCGGTTCGGGAAGATCCCACACGCCGCGGAGCGGCTGGGCCCGTGAGCCATGGCCGCTGAGCCTGCGCTTCCGGAGCCTGTGCTCCACAACGGGAGAGGCCACAACAGTGAGAGGCCCGCGTAGCGCAAAAATAGACACAAACAAAAGTCCTGTATCCTGGGAACCCTACATGCAAGTAGGGGCAAAAAAAAAAAAAAAAAAAGAGTGAGACGAACGCATAAGTCAAGCTTTTCCAGGTCCTCACCAGCCAACTTCACCTATAACCTTTTATTTTTTTAATTTATTTATTTTTTTAACATCTTTATTGGAGTATAATTGCTTTACAATGGTGTGTTAGTTGCTGCTGTATAACAAAGTGAATCAGCTAGACGTATACATATATCCCCATGTCCCCTCCCTCTTGCGTCTCCCTTCCACCCTCCCTATCTCACCCCTCTAGGTGGTCACAAAGCACCGAGCTGATCTCCCTGTGCTATGCGGCTGCTTCCCACTAGCTATCGTTTTACATTTGGTAGTGTATATATGTCCATGCCACTCTCTCACTTCGTCCCAGCTTACCCTTCCCCCTCCCTATAACCTTTTAACCTTTCTGAGTTTCATTCACTTCCCTCTTCTCTCTCAAGGCCTTGAACTCTGAAAAACCAGAGTACTTTTCTCTGGCTGTAAGGCAGTCATTTTGATTCCTCAAAGCCCCTTCTAACTCTGACTTTCCTGTTTTATTCTAATTAGGGTTCTCTGCTCTTTATAAAATTTATATTTTGTTTTCCTCAGCCAAATATGAATGTACCAGATAATTTTTAAGTTGATTTAAACATTTTTTTCCTCCCCCCATCTAAGCGGCAGTTAATTTTAAGACCAGCCTTCAAGCAGTGTAGAAAGCATTTTGAAATTAGTGGAATCCCTCCTTTTTCTACTTTGGCAATTTTATTTCATTATTATATGAAGATTATTAGAAATGTAAAACTATAGGATACTTTTGAGAAATTAATATTGCTTTAAAAACAATTGCCACACCTCATCGATTTAAGTGTGTATGAGAATGTGAAGGAATGTTGGATATTTGTTAAGTGAGGGGTTTTTTCTTTCCCTCTTTATACCTCTTATTTTCTTTCCCTCTTTATACCTTCACTTAACAATATGCCTTCTTTCCTATAACTTTGTACACCTCCTTTTAAGTTTTTTAAAATGAAAATTTATCTCATTAAAAGATTTTTCACATTTGCAAATTGGATCTTGGAGGCAGGCCCTGATCCCAGCTTCAACTCTTGTCCATACTGTGATTGGACAAGGGCAGGGAAGAGCTGCTGGGGAGAGCCGAGCTCTCTGAAGGATGGCTGGGTGCTGGTCAGGGGCTCCACTAACCTGAACAAGTTTTCCGAGAGGAAGCTTTCTTGCCAGCCTCATTGGAACCTTGATGCAGTCCCCACATAACATAAGGTAGTCAAAGGTAGGATTTGGTTCTGTGTTAAGTGGAGGGCCACTCTGCCAAACTCCAGCCTTTGGAAACTTTGGCACTGGCTTAAGCCACTTAGAGACTGAAAACATACCACAGACCTTGGAATCCAGAGACAAGTCCAGAAAGAGACTTTTTCACTGTGCCCCATATATCCATCGGTTCCACTTGGCCACTAGTACAGACATGTACTCCTCTTTATGATGTCAAAAGAAGGAAAGTTTTTATTCATGATTCTAAAGAAAAGCTTCTGTGTGTACATATAATCAGTTTGTATATGTGTCCGCAGACTTGGGGCTCCTTGTCCCCTCCCATGTGTAGTTTTCCTTCTCTCTATCAAGCAGCCTCTGAGGACATGGGTGTGCAAATCAATCCCAGTTGCCTATAATTCTAAATCTTGAACAAGTTCTATCTCTTATTACTAGAGAAAATAGCACTAAATAATTTTGAGGGGGGTGTGTGTGTATGTGTGTGTGTGTGTGTGTGTGTGTGTGTCCTTCTATTTCCTTTTCTCTGATTATAAAAGTGGTCTCTACTCAGTTTTAAAGTTTATAAAATGTAAAGAATAATAAAATCCCTTGTAATCTTCCTCTCTTTAACAGCCTCAGTTAACATTATGAAATAAATGCTTACTGTCGTGTTTTCTATTCATATTGTATTTTACATAGTTGACATCAGACTAAATACAAACTTCAATTTAAAAAAATATTCACACTTTCTTACGCTATTAACATTTTTCATATATGGAAAAAATTGGTTGTAGAAGAACAGTCATGTTTTAAAGGAAATAATTGAATCACAAAATTATGGGAGACCTATTTCATGCATTTATTGATTTCTAAAATAATACCAGTGAAAATTACTGTGCTGTGGCTAATACACTAGTAATTAGTCATATCAGCTTCCTTTAAGTGAAGCACTTAAATATTTGCCTATAAATTTTCAATACCAACTCACTAACTCATAACTGAATAGTAGCTGAATTTCTTCTAATGTTTTGTCCTGGATATAGAATAGTGTCTCTTGACCTTTGGTCACCAACCCTCTGAGAAGTCAATAAAAGATATGAACCTTCTTCACAGAGAAACACATATTCCCACAAAAAACTAATTGTAATGATAATCAATTATGATATGCCAGGTACTCTGCCAACTGCTTTACATAGTTGTTTCACTTAATCCTCATAGCAGCGCTATAAGGAATATACTGTTACCCTTATTTTTGAGATAAAGACATTGAAGCTTTAAGGAGATTAAGTAGTTTGCACATGGCCTTAGAGCTAGTAACTGGAGCTCAAACTGATTTTTATGACCCAAAGCCCATCTCCTCAATCATTGGGCATCTAATTTTAGGGAGCTTATAAATTCCTAAAGCCTACTTATTGATACTCAGGTTAAAGGCACCCTACTATTGCAATCCAAAGATTTTCCTTGGCAGTAAAGAATATGTGTAATTAGTTAATCTTGTTATTTCTGTAAATTAATATATAAGTATTTGTTGGACATCTACTGTTTTTAATACTTGCTACGTTCTGTGATATGGTCCTTATCCCTAAGGACTTCACTGCCTACATGGGAAGACAAGAATTACATATATAAAACAATGAGAAAAAAATGTAAATATGAAGTTGAATATATAGTAATTAAACATTTCCATAAGCTATACACAAAAATTAATCTCTTTACTTTGTCACACATGATGTAATTTTCATTCCCTGATTTATAAAAGGAAAATCAAATCTAAAAGGCCACCATGTCCTCTGGGAACCTGGAAGATTCAGTGTGTCATAAAATGAGGTCTATAAAGTACAGCTCTGACTAAATATGTATCACATCCAGATTCCTGAGTGGTTTCATCAGCATCATGTCAACCCCAGGGGGCATGCCCAATAAGGAGATTCAAGCATGTGTAGCCACCTCTCAAGCATTCAAACCATGTATCATAGGGCAATCCTGTTGAACTGAACATGTGTAGGGCAGCAGAACACCGTGATAGTTGCTGCATCTTGACTCAAGTAGGGTCCTACTGACAGAGAGGACTTCAGATGATGCAGCATAGCTGTTATGTCATACGGGAGCAACAGTGATAATCTACCAACCTTGGATGAAACTACCAGGCGTGGGAAGCTTATTTAAGCTGACCACCTGACAATCAAGACAAAAAGAGTGGCTGTGGCTATAATTCAAAGAACTGCTTTCTACAGGAGCATAGTATGGGAAAGTTGTACCTGTAATTGAGCAGTGGCCATATACAAGGTTATCACAGATAATGGCTATTGTAAGATATGAAGGATGGATTCTGGCAAGCTTTTATTAACATGGCTCTCATCATGTATTTGTATAGTCTTAGAACTTTACTTTTTTAAAACTTTAATCATTTGGGCTATACATATAGAATTCATTTATAAATGGCATATAAATTTTCTTTCCAAAGTAAATAGAAACTTAATGTGCTAATCATTCTATATCGTTTATCTCCTTCCATTTGAGTCATTTTTATTTAAAATCTCTAGAAGAAGAATATTTTGTGTTACAGTTGTACAACACTTTGTGTTCTATACAGTTCGTTTAATAACTTGTTTTAAATTTCATTTCACATAATGTTTTTGTGTTCCCTGCAACTTACCTTGATAACATTTTTTAAAGTAGGTCAAGGATTTTATGAAAACCTAGTAGACATTTCCTAGATGGAAAATATTTTTAAAGAACAAAAATTCCTGTCATTGTTCATAAATCATCATTTGAATCTATGCAGTTACTAGTTGTTTGAAGTAATTTTCCAGACATATATGCAAATATCTTGATGGATTTTATTTAATTTCAAAAGACTAATATGATACCAACTTTCTATAATTTCTTAAATTCATTCCTGAAGAAAAATATAATTGAAAGGAAAACATTCCCTTTCATATTTGCTTTGAGCAGATACTTGTTATTTTTGAGGTAAATAGTAGATTGATGTTAAATGTTTATCATGCTTTGGCTTCACAGAGAGAATTCAAGGCATAGTTAGTAACTGTCCAACTTTTGAATTTGCTCTGTATGTACGTGTGTGTGTGTGTGTGTTGTGTGTATGTAGGGGCTTAAACAAGACCTTTTGATTGCATAATAAGCAGGGCTTAGGGACAATAAAATCTGACATTCTTAACTGTTACTAGTATTTGTCCCTATAGCCCTGTGCAGTTATCTTCTTATTAACAATGTAGAAGCCAGAGTCATAAACTGAGCATGTACCCAAGGTGCTACTGTAAATTGCAAATAGCATTCATGTGGTCTCTTTTGACCTAAGACTAAATTGGGATAGAAGGAAGAGAAAAAAGAATTTTTGAGAGTGGAATAGAAGTAGAAGTCAAGAATAAAGAATACACTAGAAGGATGGACATGTACAAATGTTTCCTAAGTTTTTGCTGTGAGATTTATTTAGATGGGTCTTTTCATATCTGCAGTACTCTTTTACTGAAGAGCCAAGCACTAGATTGGGGCAGCCTCTGCTGCTGGTGTGTGTGTGTGAGTGTGTGTCTGTGTGTGTGTTGGCGATAATGCACTCATGAGATAATACAAATAATCAGTGAGGGAATAATTAATGATGTGGCAGGGAATATTTTTTGATAAATGCTTGGGGAATGAGGTGACAGGCGTGAAATTAGAAAATTCCTTCAGCGATCTAAAATATAAATAGCTTTCGGAACTGAAAAGAGTTTCACAGCTGAAGATTTTATTGTGTTGAGAGGAAAAACTTTTTTCTCTCCCCCACTCCCTCCTCCTTTGCAAGTTGTTTGTCCATTCACAAAACAAATACTCTGAAGCCCAGCGCAGCTCATGGGAATAAATTTCAGGTCGAATTAGTACAGTTTCCTTGCTGTCAGGATGCTGGAATTAATGGTGTTTTGATGACACGAATTTTGAAGGGCAAACAAAGAAGCTGAAGGGAGAGAGACATGACTCCTTAGAAGCTTGGTCCTCCTCTCCCCCAGCCTCTCTTGTCTTCCCTGTCATCCGTCTGCCAATCTCCCTGTCCATGGTTAGTTAAAGGCGCTTTTTATCCTCTTTTCTTTCCCACAGAGTTTGCCAGATCCGGCCCGGTGCCTGGGTTCCAGGAGGACACGCTGCAGTTGGCCTTCATCGACTTGAGACAAGTAAGTCTTTGTGTTTTTGTTTTTTGTTTTTCTTTTAAGATGTGTGACTGAAGACCATCAGGTCTTAAGGAAAAGGGGAGGGGAGGGGGATTGGCGTTGGCGATTCACACTGGAGACCTAAGGGTTTTTCCCTGTGTTTGAGGCCACCTCTTTTATTTAGCTATCTGGGATCCTTAGCTATGGTGGAGTTAAAGGTTTTGTGGGTGGAAGGGAAGGCAGGAGGTGGGAGGAGGGACCCAGAATGTAGAGGGACTCAAGTGACCCTCAAGTGATGTGACCCATTGTGCTATAGTTGGCTTCTGCAGACACAGCAAAAAGATAGCTCAGCAAACCAATGCTAAGCAGGTGCACTGATGCAGAGACTGCCTGCCCAGAGGACTTTTGTTTGCAGATAATGAGGGCAGTAGCATTTAAGAAAGATGAAATATTTTGCATTCTGGATTGTTGGTTTGGTTTGTTGACTTTTTTCTGTTGCCTTAAGTCTTCCCATCCCCTCCTTTGTAGAATGCGGTCAGCCATGAGTGACTAAGTGGTCATTTTAGATAATTAGCAAAGGCCCTGACCAGTCATGCTAACCTGACAGGCAACCCTACTGAAGTAATGTGATGAAAGCTGGTACTTAGGTATACCTGAGCTTTGCAAGCCCATTAGATAGAAAGAGTCGTGCTATAGAGCTGTTGCTTGCAGATTGAAAAGGGTGGGTTGGTAGGCCTTGGTGGATTGGGTATAGAGGAGCAGTATGGGCGGGGGCCGAAAAAGGGAGAGAGTTAACTGGGCTCTGTCATCTCTTCACTCTGAAGATGGATGGGGTTGGATAGAAAGTGTGAATGAAGTAAGAATCAATGACTGATGCTTCTCTCCTATTAAAACAATCTTTTTTTTTTTTGTCTGTTTTTTAAAAGGGGGCTGGCTTTGTTTCTCCTGCCATAATGATGCAGTGCCTCTTGTTTTCAGAGCTGACAAAGTTTGCATTCTGAGAACTTTTAGATGCCCAGGGTATTTCTTAAAGCTGTAGGACCCCTTGTATTGGTAGTCTCCTTGCTACTGTGACTCGATTCATGCTAGAACAGCTTTTAACCCATAATGGATGGCCTGAGCTACCCCTGAATCCTTGTGGATGGGTGGTGTAATCTGTCATCTGATGACAATTCTGGAAAGCCCTGTTAAGCAGAAAACAGAAAATTGTGTCTCTATAGACCCGCCAAAGTTTGAGGATTCAGGCCGCGTCCCAGAAACGTGTGTCAACTTAATATTTAGGAGTTGAGGTGGGGGTTCTCTTACACATAAAGGCTTCCCCAGCATGGTCCCAAATGCAGCTGAGTATCTCTTTCCACACTTAACACCTTCCACCTGTGGATTCAGCCACTCAACCGAGATGTTCAGGTCTTAACCCCTCGGCTGATGTAAACCTGAAAGATTGGGATTTTGCTTTATGGTTTTGTGGAGCGGTATCTGCTTGACTTTCCCAGCACTGTTTCTTCTCAGAGACTTCTGAGCCAATTGGCGTTTCTTGGAAAGCAGAAATTGAATTTCATTGGAAAAACACATCCAAGGAAAAATTTTTCCCTTCTCACTCTTCATGGAAAGGAAGTGTGGTCATTCTCTCGAGTTTGTGGTTTTGGTCCCTATGGAAAGCAACTAGTGTTCACAGAAAATGTTAACTAAGGGAGTAAGTTAGAAAACACAGCCAAAATAAGGTGGATCTGAGCTGGGGATGAATGCTCAAGTACTTGTGAGCTCTCAGTGAGCACTGTTGCTTATGCTTAAGTTCCTATTTTCTGTTACAGTTTTGTTCTGAGGGTTCCGATTACGAAGTTTTAGTAGTAGAAACCAAAACTCCAAAATTTCACTGAGTCATGAAAGAATATGCCTCTTGCTATTCAATCTATCACTTAATTTCTATTTATGTCTGTCTCTATTAAAGCAGCTTACATTTTTCTTAGATCATTTGAAAAACTTGCCTAGCTCATTATTAGCAGGCCTCAGGTAGGTTGAATCAGTGTGACAAAAATTATCTTTCCACATCCCGTGCTGAAAATATTTATCTCTTTGCAGTTCATTTTAGTCATTCTCATAACTTAAAGTGACCGTCATTTTTAAAGTGAGCAGCTAATGAACTATAAGAGATGTGCCGATTATAATAGAAAATCTGGAAGTGTGGTTTCAAAGGAGATAGCTTGACCTCAAATGAGACATGACTAGGTGTCCTTGAGTATGTGTCCTTTTGCCTGTACTCTTTGCAATCCTAAAATAGTTATGGAATTTGGGGGCTGGGTGCTAATCTTAAAAATCATGTAATATAACCTTTGGCTTGATACTTGGAATCCCTGTACAGCACCCTAGACTGTGCTTGAATATTCTCCTTGAAGAGAACTTGCTTCCCCAAAGCAGCAGGGTCCACCTCAAGACAATCTGATTATAAGAAACGTATTTCTTAAAAAAAAAAAAAAAAGAAAGAAAGAAACGTATTTCTTAAGTTGGCTAAAATATGTCTCACTTAACTTTGACCCTTTCACTCTTTGTATTTTTATTAATGCACTCCAATTTGGGGGACAGGCTTTCTATCCTGATTTATTGAGCTTCCATCTGCTAGTAATTGAATCTTTTTCACGTGTAGCATTGTTACTCATTCCATATCTAGTCTTTATGTGGTTGATTTTATACACCACAATTGAAGACTTTACTCTCTTTGGTCTGCGTTTTCCTTTTTGACATTCTATTAACAAACCAGATTTTAATCATTCTTATTTATTTAGCTGGTCTAAACCTTTTAAGGTCCTGACTCAGTTATCCACCTTACTACCTGATTTAACCATTATGCCCTTTATAAGTCAAAGATAACAATATTAATCAGGAATGGCCGAAGTTAAAGGAAGAAGTTAAAGTTAAGGCAAGTTATAGGATACATACGCGCACCCATGCAAAAAGGGGATTTGTCCCCAGTTCAGTGCAGCAAGGATATTCTTTTACTGTCATTGAGTGTATTTTCTTCATTGGTTTATGAATATATTCATTCTGATCATGCTTTCATGTTCTTTTGCTTTACAGTGTTTCAGGCTCTATCAATTGAATGATAATTTTTAAAATATTCAAAACATGGAATATTTGATGAACTCATCTCTGTATAGACTATAATAGCAGAGTGTCATTTAAAAGCCATAGAATTTTATTAGGAAGCAAATTAGATGTGGATAGCAAAACTATTCATCCTTTCTGAGCCGTCCTGTCTATTCTAATTTTTCTACTTCTTAAGGAAAAAAGTGAAATGACATTTTGAATACACAGGCTTTCATGATATTTTACACTTTTATAGCACGTCAAAGTTAAAGTATATTTACCTACATAGCTCATTTGTCAGGTTTCTGGGTTTAGAAAACCAGCTGTTAATGTGAATTAGTGCAAATCAAAATCTTCTTCTTTGCCACTTTATAATTTCTATATTCCCAAGCTCGTAAAAGTACGATTGCAGTACAACTTCACATTCATGTATCAAATCTATGTGCATATTTCTATGAAAATCCAAATTTGGGTTAATGCTAAATCTTGAGAAGGACAACTTAAAGGCTCACTTATTAACTATCTTGAAGTAGCATTTATATTCCAAGTACTGATAATTGCTGGCCCTTAATGGTTCATAATTGAGAATAACAACACAAGGCCAATAGTAGATCCTCAGTAGTTATTTGATTCTTAAGCAGTGCTATGGTTTGTATTTTCTTCTGTTGTTAAACATTAAGTAAATTATGCTGATGAACACCGGAATTTGAACTTCAGATGATTTTCATTTCAGTTTATCAAACTCTGAGTGCCTACTGTGAACAAAGCACAACTTAGGTGTTGTGGGAATACACAAATGAATATAATACAGTCTCTGCCCTCCAGTAACAAAGAGGTGAACAGCAAATACTTGATTCTAATATAAGGCACAGTATGATTAAGTATTTCATTGGAATGCTAAAACAACTGTGTATGTTTCAATTATTGCAATAGCTTTTGCTGCATAACAAATCACCCAAAAACATTGGCTTAAAACAAGAACCATTTATTTAGCTCAAGTTTCTACAGATTGGCTAGGTTCAGCTGAGCTCACTCATACTTTGAGATCAGCTGCCGGATGGGCTCTGGCTTGCCTGAGGTCGCGTGCCTTAGCTCAGTCGACTCTTCTCTCTGCTCCCTGTGATCTCGCACTAGCCAGCAGCCCAGTTCAGGCTTATTCACGTGGCCTCCTGGCAGGGTTCCAGGAGAGCAAGAGGGAGTGTGAAAACCTCTTGAGGCCCATGCTTGAAATATCACTTCTTCCACATTCTGTTGGCTAGAGCTAGTCACAAGGCCAGCCCAAATTCAAGGAATGGGAAAAGAGACTACAACTTACACTCTAGTTGGAATATAGGACTTTTATATAATCATGTGACATAAACAATGCAAATCAGGAGCAAGACTGAATCTCTAAGTACAAAAAATGGCCATGAAGTACAGAGGTCTTTGTAGGCCTGAGTAGTTATAAAATATTTCATGGAAAATGTGGAGAGTTAAACTGAGAAGAAGTTAGGTGTTGATGAGGGGTAAAGGTATTTCAAACATGGAGAAGAGCTGGATTTAAGTTTTGTTTGTAAAAATGTGTGTGCGTGTTTGTATGCATGTGTCTGTCTGTGTCTGTGTGTGTGTGTGCATGTGTGTGTGTATTGATTTAACCAGGATCTAGACTGTTCTGCCACCTTTAAGTATTAAACTAATCTCTTTAAATCCCCTTTTCTTAACTTCTCTTCTTTGTTCTTTGCTTTTACTTTCCAGCTTCTTCATGGACCTCTTTTTTATGTTCTGTATCTCCTCATCAAATGCTGCTTATTACAGGCTACCCTGAAACACTTCACATTTCTGTTTTTCCATTCATTGTGAGAGAATCTTGACATCCCCAGATAATTATTACATTATTTATTAAATTTTAGCTGTTCACCTTCCATGTCTGACCAACAGGAAGAGGTTTGAATATGTTCTTTAGAAACGTTTCTGTTCCTTGGCACCAACTGTTTTTTACTTCCAATATACGTAAGTTTTTATAAAGCTGAGTGAATTAGGTTGTGACATTGCATCAGATCTCCTGAATGGAGCTTGTTGGCAACAACTCTTATACAGCAAAGCCATTCCAAGATATCTGTGGCTTTTTTTAGATTGAGTTGGTGGCATTCCCTCTAGGCCACGTATTCCCCAATTTCTAAACCTTCAGTCTAAAGTAAATGCAGTGCATTTCCATTGCAGGCACTTAAACTGCCTTAAAAACAACTATAGAACCTAAGAGAAATAATTGTATATTTCTTTGGAGACGTTGAACAGATTCTGATGTTATGCCTATTAGAGGTATAAAGGTAAAATCAGTATTTTCAGTTAGTCAGCATCAGGTAGGGAAACCTGAGAACCACTCAAGAATCTGACTGTGTAGACACCTCCCCTTTTATTTCCCCTCCTATCTTGGTCCTATTCAATAAAATTTTGGTTTTTGAATAAAATTGCCTTCCCTTCTTTTTGCCTTACCTTCAAGTCTAATGAACAATATTCCCATTAAGAGGAACTTGTCCCCTTTGCATGACTGCTGTTGGCGCTTATGGAAAAAATATTAACTGTGCTTATATTTTAGCCTCAGTAGAACATCCATTTATATCAAAAACTGATTTTGTCTGATATGGCACATATCAAAATGAGGCTCAATAGAATTTCTTTTATAATATTTCACCCTAACCAGGCGATTACATAGGAGGCTGGGGTGGGGGTAGGGCAGGCCCACATAAAAGGCCTCAGGGATCAGTCTTCATCACAACCCTTAAGCTATATTAAACTGGAAGAAAGCCATCCCCCACATGTACTTCTTAGTAGGGAAGGGTGGTGGCCTGTAGTTTTCCCAGGTATTTACTGAGCAGTTGTCAGTGAGTCATGGTAAAGAAGGGAGGTGTGGGTGTAGGTAGTAGGGGAAAGTTTTTATGAAAGGATATTCTTGGTGGAGGAAAATATAGTGGTATATGAACCCTCTAGTAGTGAAGTGTGTGGATCAGTAATGTTGTCAGTAGAAATACTCTCCAGGTGCTCAACTGAAATATTTTGTTGATCTTGAATAATGGCCTATAAAACTGGGAGTCATCTGCACCAGAGTTAGTAATCAAACAGTTTGATAACTCATGAAGTTAGAAGATGTCATTTCTTTTTTTTTTTTAACATCTTTATTGGGGTATAATTGCTTTACAATGGTGTGTTAGTTTCTGCTTTATAACAAAGTGAATCAGTTATACATATACATATGTTCCCATATCTCTTCCCTCTTGCGTCTCCCTCCCTCCCACCCTCCCTATCCCACCCTTCCAGGCTGTCACAAAGCACCGAGCCAATATCCCTGTGCCATGCGGCTGCTTCCCACTAGCTATCTACCTTACTACGTTTGTTAGTGTGTATATGTCCATGACTCTCTCTCGCCCCGTCACAGCTCACCCCTCCCCCTCCCCATAACCTAAAGTCCATAAAGAAGATGTCATTTCTATAACTGATGTTAATGGTGGGGTTAGAAGGAATGGTTTAAGCCATAAAGCACATTATCTTGGAAAAGATTATCTGCACAACTGATATGGTAGCATATATAGCATGTATATGTGGGTAGATGTCATTTCCGAAATGAAATCTGAGGTTATCATATCCCAAAGGCATTTGTTGATTAGAAGAGGATGTAGTAATATTAATACATTAGAACTCCTGCACAAATCTCTGCTGATACAGAGCCACTAAAAGTTCCTGCAGACTATAGGCCATGTCTTGACATAGGCACAGCAAGCACTTGAATGTAGATACAGACCTCCTTAATCAGGAAGTATTCATTCATTCAACACTATGCCTAGCACTGTTATAGTGGGTACAGTGGCATAGAGGGTATAGTGTAGTGAATAAAATATGGTCCCTGCCCTTGTGGAGCTAACATTCTGGTGTAGTTTGCCCATGCTTGTAACATAGGCCTTTTTAACATTCTGCCCTTCCCAAAATCTCTCTTCAGGTGGCCCTGGTGCTTTGAGGAAATGCTACTTTGTCTAGATTTTTATTTTTTGTATTGATGCTCTATTAGTCAGTTTTAGGGACAGCTGCAGAATTTTCTGGAAAGATCCCCAGGACAAGGCCAAATGTGCTGTATACTGATAAGCAGGCTTTCAGAAAAAAACGTTTAGCTATGTTTGGCAGCCTGGCATAAATAAGATGGTCAACTTGAAATACTTCCTTTCCAAAGGTAGTCCTTTGGTTTTTGAAAGCAGGTTTTTCTGGCTGTATTAACAAAATTGTTTTGCCCATGTTGTTTTGACAGACACTTATAACCTTCACAGTGATACCTCTAACCTTAAAGGAAGTTCTGACAGCAAATAATTCCTATTGCCAAGTAGAAAAGAGCTAACACCTTTGGGTCCGGTTTTGTAGAATAATAATAAGAAGAAGAAAATTGGGAACATTTCTGAGAATAGATTCCACTGAGCTAGACCTTTGACCTCATATAAGCCAACACTAGATCAGCATACACAAGGATAGGGCACAGGTGAATAAGGTCTTCAGCTATGGGATGTGGCTGCAGCTTCTGCAAATCAGATATATCCCCTTACTTTGCTTGGGACATTATTAACTGGAGCCACCATAGAAAATTTATAGAAGGAATTGCCAGTAATATGTAACACATTCTGAGATTTACTGAGTGTTTTTTGTTGATTGGAGGAGAATTTATTCTGCTGAGACTTTGTCTCACCTATACCAGCCTCTTAACTGGGGAGGAGGTGTGTCTGGAAATGCTGAATCATTAATGACAGGGTCTTTAAACTGAATTAATGGCAGATATGTGGAAATAAGCAATGGGTGAAGAACCTTCAGTTAGAGGGGTTGTGGACAATCTTTTGGGTAGCAGGAGACAAAACACCAGACTTTTGATGTATTTTCCCATGAATAATGCATTGGATTTGGCCTTTGACTTATGGGCCTCCCAGGCTAAGATTATCCATTGTTACTGGCAACCCATATTGGTACAGTCCTGGGTTAGATGGCTAACCTAATCTAAAGCTTGGTCAACAGAGTTGTCCACCACTTCCTACTTTAAACGGGAGGCAGAGAGATCTGCCACCTAGAGATTTCACCAGAGTATAGAACAGCCTTTCCGGTAGTGGCTAGAAGGACCTTTTCCAGAAGTGTGAGTCTAGTCTGTGACAACCCTGCTACCCCTTTGGTCCAGTAAAACAGCTGTAACTTTTAATGTGGTCATGGTGCCAGCATCACTCCAGATAGCCTCATAGTAAAGTCTCTCAGTTCAGAGGCTAGAGTTGCATTCCATTTCAACTCTTGTGTGAAGAGCTAATAAGCGTAGCATAGTAAGCCACCTGGTTATTTCTACCTTAGCTCATAGACAGCATTTGTGATCCTCGTGCTAAACAATAAAAGACCTAGGTAGTCTGTGAGGCCAGCTGCTAGGCTAGCCTGAGCCACTGCACTGCTCTCTGCTTTCCCAAGAAGCCAAGCCTCAGAAACTCAGGAGGTCTCTTTCTTACTTCCAACACAGCATGGATATGCATACCCATAAACCTAGAATTTGTGAATTTCTCAGATAATCACATCTTCAAGAGAAAGGACAGGAAAGTCATCACCAATGAATTTCCCTGGGAGTAGCAGTGGAATCAGAGGCTGTTGTGGTAGTGCTGGCTGAGTTAAAGCCTATTGGGTTCTGAACACAAATCTCATCTGCATTAACTACACTGTCTAGTGTCCTATTAGAGGACGCTCATAGGCCACAGAAAGGACAGTAGAGCCAGGCCTTGGAACTAATTTCTGACAAGTGTATCCTACTGATAGCCGCTGGAGGGCAGCAGAGAGTGACAACAAAGGGCTAGATGTAGGGAATTGGGGCATATTTCAGTTTGCCAAGAAAGAAGCCCCCCATAGCTGTAAGAGAATTAGCTATCTGGGAGCCACCATTACAAGCATAGGCGCCTGGGGAACAAGGAACAAAAAGAGTGTCCAGAACCCTGATCTGAGGGTTAAAACCCTCCTACTAGGCAAGTTCAGAAACCAGTAAAGAAATGACGTAGAACAAACTATGAAAGGGGAACCAGACAGCATCAGTAAAGACAGGGAACCAAAAGGACTAAAGTGTCAAGTCCCAAGGGGGCAAGCAAAGATGGAACAGGAACCAAGTGAAAGAAAGAAATACAGTGGGAAGCAAGCCAGAGTGAGTGAGTTGAAGAGGCAAAGGGACAATCCAGAAAGACTGATTCTGAGGCAGCCATACCCAGGAGTCTTTCTGTAGGACACCTATCAGCAAGCAGAGAGCTGCAAAGGAACCAGTTTCCTACACAATCACACAGCTATATCAATGGGATGCTTATCTCTTAAAGTAGTCCCTCCTTGATTAGCCAGGATTATTTCCTTCTTGGTCTTTCTTCATTTGAGGAGCAAAATAACTCTTTGCAAATATGGAGAGAGAGAGAGAGATGATATGGCATTTTAAGATGTGACTAAGGGATTCTTACACATGAAATGAAATTAAACTTGGGCTTGAAGCCCTTCTGGATAGCATTGGTGTCAAAGGACAGCTCACTTTCTTAGAATAGCTTGTGATACTGCCTTTTGATATTTTACACTGTAACATTTGCTAAGAATATCCAGTGGAAAAGAAAAACTGGCTCTGGTGACTAGTTATATAGGCAAGATCCCAATCGATCCAAGGATTTAGGATCTGTTCCCAGTAGGTTAGCAGAGAGCTGTTTGGAGTCTCTTCTAACTGCTGTGTAAGCAGTTTTCCAAACCCCTTAAGGATGGAGAAAGAAAACTCTTTTTTGGCCTATTAAACTTCTAGTGTCTCCCTTCTTTGTCTCAACTCCTTAAACATCAGGAAAATGGGACTCCTGTACCTGCAAATTCCAGTAAGTATTTAATGCTTACTCCAGGATTATAAGTCTTATAAGCTATAAAACCTTTATTTTTATAGCCTAAGAAATGTTTCCAGTAGGTTAGTTCATAAATATAACAGGTGAATGACTAGATAAATTATGCTATACCCATATAAAGAAATATCACTCATCAATAAAAAGAATAAACTATTGATACATCCAGTTCTCGAATTTATGTAAAATTCCAGAAAGGGAATTTCATATAGCATAATGTTTTAAGATTCATCCATGGACAGATTCAATGCAATCCCTATCAAATTACCAATGGCATTTTTTACAGAACTAGAACAAAAAAATCTTAAAATTTGTATGGAGACACAAAAGACCCTGAATAGCCAAAGCAGTCTTGAGGGAAAAAAACGGAGCTGGAGGAATCAGACTCCCTGACTTCAGACTATACTACAAAGCTTTAGTAATCAAGACAATATAGTACTGGCACAAAAACAGAAAAATAGATCAATGGAACAGAATAGAAAGCCCAGAGATAAAACCACACACCTATGGTCAACTAATCTATGAAAAAGGAGGCAAAGATATACATGGAGAAAAGACAGTCTCTTAAATAAGTGGTGCTGGGAAAACTGGACAGCTTTCATGTAAAAGAATGAAATTAGAACACTCCCTAACACCATACACAAAAATAAACTCAAAATGGATTAGACACCTAAATGTAAGACCAGACACTATAAAACTCCTAGAGGAAGACAGAGGAAGAACACTCTTTGACATAAATCACGGCAAGATCTTTTTTGATCCACCTCCTAGAGTAATGGAAATAAAAACAAAAATAAACAAATGGGACCTAATGAAACTTAAAAGCTTTTCCACAGCAAAAGCTATATCAGCCTCTTAACTGGGGAGGAGTTAACAAGACGAAAAGACAGCCCTCAGAATGGGAGAAAATATTTGCAAATGAATCAACAGACAAAGGATTAATCTCCAAAATATATAAACAGTTCATGCAGCTCAATATTAAAAAAACAAACAACCCAATCAAGAAATGGGCAGAAGACCTAAATAGACATTTCTCCAAAGAAGACATACAGATGGCCAAGAAGCACATGAAAAGCTGCTCAACATCACTAATTATTAGAGAAATGCAAATCAAAACTACAATGATGTATCACCTCACACCAGTTAGAATGGGCATCATCAGAAAATCTACAGACAACAAATGCTGAAGAGGGTGTGGAGAAAAGGGAACCCTCTTGCACTGTTGGTGGGAATATAAATTAATACAGCCACCATGGAGAACAGCATGTAGGTTCCTTAAAAAACTAAAAATAGAATTACCATATGAGCCAGCAATCCCACTACTGGGCATATACCCTAAGAAAACCATAATTCAAAAAGACACATGCACCCCAGTGCTCATTGCAGCAGTATTTACAATAGCCAGGTCATGGAAGCAACCTAAATGCCCATTGACAGATGAATGGATAAAGAAGATGTGGTACACATATACAATGGAATATCACTCAGCCATAAAAAGGAACGAAATTAGGTCGTTTGTAGAGACATGGATGCATCTAGAGACTGTCATACAGAGTGAAGTAAGTCAGAAAGAGAAAAACATATATCGTATATTAATGCATATATGTGGAACCTAGAAAATGGTACAGATGAACCGGTTTGCAGAGCAGAAATTGAGACCTAGAAGTAGAGAAAAAACATGGACACCAAGGGGAGAAAGCGGCAAGGGGTGGGGGTGTGTGTGTGATGAACTGGGAGTTTGGGATTGACATGTATACACTGATGTGTATAAAATGGATGACTAATAAGAAAATAAATAAACATACACAGGTTAAAAAAAAAAGATCATCCATGGTATTGGATGTATCAATAGTTCATTCCTTTTTATTGATGAGTGATATTCTTTATATGGATATATCATACTTTATTTGGTCATTCACCTGCTATATTTGTGAACATTTTGTTGTTTCCAATTTCACACTGTTATGAATAAGGCTAATGAACATTCATGTACAAGTGCTTGTGTAGATATATTGATATGTTTTTATTTCTCTTGAGTAATACTAGGAGTGGAATTGTTGAAGTATACATTTAACTTTTTTTTTTAAATGTCAAACTATTTTCCAAAGTGGTTGTACCATTTTCCATACCTGTCAGCAGTGAATGAGAGTTCCAGTTGTTCCACATTCTCTTCAACACTTGGTGTGACAGTCTTTTATTTGTTTGTTGGTTTGTTGAGTCATAATTAACATATAGTAAAATTCATCCTTCTTAGACATACAGCTCTGTAAATTTTTACAAACTTGTGCAGTTGTGTAACTACCACCCAAATCAACATGCAGAATGTTTCCATTACTTAGAAAATTCCTTTATGCCTCTTTGCAATGAGTCTCCTCTTCCTACTCCCAGCTCCTGGCAATGACTGTTCTGATCTCTGATGCTACAGTTTTGTCATTTAAATGGAATAATACATATAAATGGAACCATACTCTTCATTTTGGCCTCTTTCACTTAGCATGATGCTTTTGAGGTTCATTCATATTGTTGCATATATTAGTAGAGATTCATTCATATTGTTGCATATATTAGTAGTTTCTTCATTTTTATTGCAGAATAATATTCCATTATGGGGATAATTTGTTGACTCATTCACCAGTCGATGAATATTTGGATTGTTCCCAGTTTGGGGATATCATGAAAAAAAGCCACAATAAAGATTTGTGTAAAGGTTTTTATGTGGACATATGTTTTCATTTCTCTAGAGTACTTAGGAGTGGGATTACTGAGTCATATGGTAAGTATATTTTTAACTTTATAAGAAACTATCAAACTGTTTTCAAAGTGGCTTTACCACTTTACATTTTCACCAGCGATATATGAGAGTTGCAGTTGCTCTGCACCCTTGCTAATATTTGGTGTTGTCAATTTTCTTTTCATTTTTACCATTTTAGTAGGTGTGTTGTAGTATCTTGTGGTGGTTTTAATTTGCATTCATGTAATGACTGTTGATGCTGAACATTATTTTTTGTGCTTATTTGACATCTGTATCTCTTCTTTTGTGAGGTGTTTGTTCAAATCTTTCATCCAGTTTTAAAAATAATTATTATTGAGTTGTAAAAGATTTTTATATATCGTGATTAACAGTTCACTATTAGATATGTGTTTGACAACATTTTCCCCCTAGTCTGTAGCTTTTAATTTTCTTAATAGTATTTCTCTAAAAGTTTGAGTGTTTTATCTTAATAAAATACAGTTCTCAGTGACATCATTTTTTTCTTTCATGGCTCCTGCTCCATGTGTCCTATGTTAAGAAATTTTTGCCTAACCCAAAGTCACAAAGATTATCTCCTATTTTTCTTCTAGGACTGTTATATATAGTGTTAGGTTTTTTTACATTTCATCTCTGTTGACACATTTTGCGTTAATTTTTCAATATAATGTACAATATGGTCAAGGTTCATATTTTTATATAGAATGTATAGTTGTTCCAGCACCATTTGTTAAAAAGAGTATGTATTTTTATTGATTTGCTTTGACACCTTTATCAAAAGTCAACTGACTATATATGTATTGTTCTATTTCTGGACTCTATACTTTGTTCCATTGATCTGTGTGTCTATCCTTTTGCTATGTCTTGATCTTACTTTTATACTAAGTCTTGAAATCAGGTACTATGGTATGAGTCCTCTAACTGTTTTTTCTTTTTCAAAATTGTTTATTTACTCTAGGTCCTTTACATATATATTTTAGAATCAGCTTGTCAATTCCTACAAAAAAACGTTGATGGAATTTTGACTAGGATTTTATCAAATTCATAGATCACTTTGGAGAGAATTGACATTCTGACAATATTGAGTCTTCTAATCCATGTACATAGTCTATCTCTCCATTTATTTATGTCTTTGATTTCTTTTATCAGTGCTTTGTAGTTTTTCAGCAAATCTTGCAAATATTTTGTTAGAATTAATCAGAGTATTTCATGTACATTTTAAATGCTATTGTTTTATGTCAGTTTTTAATTGTTCATTGCTGTTATAGAAACACAATTGGTTTTTGTATGTTGATCTTGAATCTCAAACTTTCTGAACTCATTTATTAGATCTAGTAGTATTTTATACATTCTTTGGGATTTTCTAGGTAGACAGTTATGACATCTGTGAATAAAGACAGTTTTACTTCTGCCTTTCCAATGTAGATGCTTTCTGTTTCTTGCCTTGTTGCACCAGGACCTCCAGTACAATGTTAAATAGAAGTGCTGAGAGCAGATATCCTTGCTTATTCCTGATCTTAATGGGAAAGTATTCAGTCTTACACCATTAAATATAATAATAGGTGTAAGTTTTTTATGCTCTTCATCAGTTGAGGAAGTTTCTTTTAATTCTTAATTTGCTTAGAGTTTTTATTATGAATGGTACATCAGTTTTATATCCCATCATTTAATTAGCCATTATTATTTTTGAACTTACAAGTTATTTCTAATGTTTTCTTTTTATATTTAAATTATAATATATGTGTTCATACTTATAGCCTTTTTTTTAACCTGAATTTTTCCTTAAGGTAATTTCTTTATGTAAGAGTTATAAAAACATTTTTATGGCTTTTAAATGTATTGTTGGTTCCTATAACAAAGGGTTATTATACCAACTTAAAGTACACCTAGCAGTGTATTCGTGCACTAGTTTTACAGCAGCCTGACCAACACTGAGTCTATAAATTATAAATTTTAAGTGTTTGGTTAATACGATAGGTATGAGGGTACCTTTATTTTTTTTATTCCATGTCTTTTTTTTTGCTACACATTAAAAAAAATTGAGTAGCCCATGAACATCAGTAAGGGCATGAATTTATCAATGTCTGGTTTTCAATTCTTATTGCCCTGTCCTGTGATAGGTTTTTTGCAGTCTGATTTGATGCACCTCTAATTTAACGTTAGCTTATTACAATCTAGTAAGAAAGACAAGACTGATATTTATAAAAGTTAACTACTAGTAAGATGTATATGTTTAAGTAACAAATTAAGTATTGTGCAAGCATTGCATGAGTTTGAAAGAGGGAGACATTGCTGAGCCATTAGAAGTGATGATTCTTGTCTTTCCGGTTAATGGGTCAGTAGGAGCTGATTTTGTTTCTTTTGTTTATTTGGTTTTATAAAAGCATTCTGTGACCAAAACATTTGCGATTCACTCTTCATGATGTCTCTAAAATTGTGTGTGAAATTTAATTCCCTGCTAATAATAAAAAATGTTCAAACCATTGTTTGTCTCCAGTGTTACTATAGAAAGAGCAAATTAACCGGCTATTGGCTAGAAGAGCTAAGGTGTGAGGTCTCTATTTTCCAGAGTATGCTAAAAAAATATGCTCTAGAGACTTAATCTGAAGATTGAGGTGTGGGTGTTCACCTAAGCTAAACATCAACCAGAAAGAGGCCTCCCAGATTCTTCCCAGAGTTCTGATGCTTTGGGCCTGATGAAGACAAGTAGCAGGTTCTCTACAGCAGTGTTCTGGCTGCCTTAAAAGCTACTGCTAGTATAGTCTGTAGTATTCTGTGACTTAGCACCGCAAGAGACTTGGAGAGACAGTGGGGAGAAAGTGGTTCTCAGAAGCTACTGGTACACCAAGGCTATATTAAAAAGGACTATCTCAGGCAATAGTAAATTAGCAACATCACTGAAAGTGAATGTGTGTTATGAGGCAAGGGGAGACGTATCGTTCCTTTTACAGTGTATACTGCTAATCATCTGTCAATATAGCATTTGTAGTGTGTGTGCTTCCCTGTTCTAAATCCAAGTGTGATTAGAGTTCCATATGATGCTCTTAATTTTTCCTTCCCTTAAAGCCTCTGATTGAAATCATTAAAAGAGAGAAGGTGGTTTTACATGTGTTTTCTCTGGAATGCTGCCTTCCTACATCTATCTATCTGTGTGAACCTCTTTTCTTTCCCTGTCTGCTTGATGAAATGATAGTGAAAGAAGACAGTTAATTTCATTGGAGGAGGTAATGATAGGCTTGGGGAATGGGGAAGGCGAATGGAAGTGGATAGTGTGTATGTTCATGGTTCTTTCTATTAAGTATGAAACTATTTTATTCTTACTTCTTCTCTTGATCTGTCTTATGCTACTACCATTGAGCATCTTTTATTTCTTTTCTTTCATTCTGCTACCTACTGATTTTTAAAAACACAATTATGATTATGTCATTTACCTGCTTAAAAAGCCTGAGAGCTCTCTGTTGCCCAGTGAACAAAGGACAAACTCCTAGCAAAGCAGGTCTGGTCCCAGCTTGTCTCTCTCGTCTCCTTTTCCTGTCATTTTTCCCCCTGTAATCTCTACCAGGACCACTCTTTACACCTCCCTGATCCAAAAACTGGACAAGCTTTAGGCCCCCTCTGCCTGTCACAGAGTGCTCTCCCTTAATAAAGTGACAAACTCCTTCCCTTCCTAAACTGCTTGGCTCAAATGTCATCTCCTTTATAAATTCTTCCCAACCTCCTCAGACAGATTTAATTGTTCCCCCTTTGGATCCCTGACATTTTATATGTCCCTTCATTACTAATTCCTTTGTAATTACTTGTTTAATCATCTGCCTTCCCCATTAGATTCTGAGTTCACCAAGGGCAGGATCCCTGTTTCATTTATCCTCAAATTCCCCCTCCTCCAGTGGGTAACATAGTTCCTATTAGGTATTATGCTTTCATAACTGCTTTCTGAATGCATTGACTTAATATTGTTTTGTGTCATTTCAGAAGTAAATGGAATTAGATTGAATTTCTGAATAATATTTGTACTCAAACTCCCTTAAATAAATAGTGTTCATTATTTTCCTCCCACACCATGCTCTTCATTTTCACTTTAATCTTGTTAAATGAAGTGCAGAGGTCACAACCCTGAGGAAAGGAAGGACCAAATATGGGGAAAGGGAACTTAGCTGGTAGTCCCTGTACCCTAGCATAGGGAGGACATTCTATAGTGAGAGTCAAGAGGGAAGCCTACCTAGGAACAGCATCATGCAGCTAGAAGGTTCATGCTGAAAAGGAAAATAGCTCCTCACCTGGTAAATTATTCTCACTGCTTCAACAGGAGATAACTTCTCAGATGAAACACTTGGTCATATTCTTCCAACCCTGGTGAGCACCTGGGTTCAAGTATCAGGTGTTCCCTTTCTGTGTCTATGCCCAGATGGGGGCCATTTTTCTTAATGCATGTGCACCCTTAGAGTTCATCCAGCATTTCATCCTTGTATCTGTCTGAGATGCATGTATCCCACCTAACTGAGCTCCAAAATTAGGCCAGAATGTCAGTCCAAACTCTGAAACCAATTCAAGATGTTGAAATCTTTTTTAGAATGACTTCTTGTTTACAAATAATTCCTGCTGAGGCAGTTAGGAATTTTGAATGAAAGTGATTAATGCGTTGAAAATGTAACATGGCCTTATTCTCCATGCCAGAAATATACTTATCTTCATCCTGTATAAATAATAAAAAAACTTTTAATGTGTTATATCCTATTATAATTTAAAATGTTCTAAAACTAAGTTCCTGCCTGTTCCTTCTGCAGTCTTCTTCACCTCAATTAATGGCAATTCTGGTCTTTCTTCTAGGAATAGAAATCTTGAAGTCATCCTTGACTCCTTTCTTTCTCTCACATCCCACATCCAGTCTATCAGCAAGCCGTGTTTTCCCTCCCTTCAAAATATATCCAGAAACCAGCCATTTATAACTATCATTTCTTTTCTCATGATTCAAGTAATAATTATTTCTCATTGTATTCTTACAATGGCTTCTTAACTAGTTTCCATGGTTGTGACTTTGCCCTTCTATAGACTGATCTCAATATGGCAACCATCATGAAACAGTTAAAACAGAAGTCAGATCACATCAGTCCTCTGTCCACAACCTCACAATGACTTCCCATTTCACTCTAAGTAAAAGCCTAAGTCCTTTTAATGACCTACAAGATACTTAGAATTTTCAGGCACACACACATACTACCACTTAACTGTCTGACCTCATCTCCTACTTCTTTTCTCCTCACTCTGCTCTGGCTCTGATAGCCTCCTTACTGTTTTTCAAATATGTCAGGTACAGGCCCATCTCACGGCCTTTGCACTTGATATCGACTCTTCCTGGAAGGCCCTTTTCCAGATACCTGTATCTTGCTCCTTTATCTTCCTCAGGTCTTTATGCAAGTCATTTAAAGTTCACCTTTTCATAGAGGCCTTTCCTATTTAAGGTTGTAATTTCACTCTCCCACTACCCCTGCCACCCCACCACCAAACCAAAACCAAAGCAAAACTCTATCCTTTTCCCTGCTTCATTTTTCTCTGAACGATTTATTATCTTCTAGTATATTATATATCTTACAGATCTTATTTAATTCGTTTTCCCTCCACTAGAAAATGATTTCATGGGGGTAGAGATTTTGCCCATTTTGTGAACAACTTTATTCTTAGTGCCTAGAACAATTCCTAGCATATGGTAGGCCTTCAGGAAGTATTGTTGAAGGAAAAAAATGTAATCTCTACATGTATGCCTTAGTTTTAAGTATTTACAGGTTAATAGCCTTTAGACATGAATTGTTCTACAAAGCAACCTGATATACACCATTAAAAGTAGGGATTTCAGAAAGTTTTTAATCAGCGGTTTAAAAGTGTGTTGTACATATTGGACTCTACCTTTCAATGAAGTAGAAAAAGGATATTTCCTAAAAGTGTTCTCGGTTATGGATTTCTTTGCTTCATAATATAGATTGATAGATACCTGCTGATAAGTGTCTCTCTCTAATCACATATTACCCAGATGTTGGTGATGATGATGATATTAAGTCTGGAGAGGTAAACTGTGAGCCGGGTGCCACAGTTTCTGATCACAAGTTGGCAGTGAGACTTGAGACAACCCAGCTTATCAAGAAATGCAGGAGTCACTTAAAAATGGTCAAAGTAAGTCAACAGAACATGTTGGGGAGCACTGTTTTGGTAAATGGAAAATTGACTCCTGATTGCAAAAGCGTGTTGTGACTTTTACAGAGGACTTTTAGTGTTATGCAGGGGCAGAGTAACCTCTTTTTCCAGCAGAGTACAGTAGAGTATGATGAGATATGGAGAGTTCGGGAAATCAAAGGATACCAGGTGAATGTGACACCCTGACACCCTGGATGAGTGTGAATATACCAAGGAGAGAGAGGCACTGTGGTAGTCCAAATACAGTATTTTGTATAACAACAACAGCAAGAGATATTTTAACTGTGTAACCTACAATTAGAATCTATAAATTCAGTAGCTCATGCTGAGAAGTGGCAGAGAAATCTGAAATAAGATATTCAAGGCTATTTAGTCCCTTTGTGGCTTTCTTCATGTCCTTTTTCTTCATGTCCTTTCTCAATACAGTTGTTCGTGTCTGGAGGGCTTTAGGCCCACAAAAACCCAGAGAAAGGAGGGTGATCTGTGGAGGATCTAGCCTGCTGAGATCTCCCACTTCTTTTACAAAAGGCAACTGGCAACAGCTCACTATCCTTAAGTAGCAAGTTGCCTGGACAGGGATCATAGGATTTAATTGTTAAATCTGTGACTGGCTAATTGCATAGATGCTAGGGTTGGGTGGCCTAGATAGGCCAACTGACTCCTTAAAATGTGGTTTTTTTGTTTTTTTTAATTTCCCAGTCTGGAACAGAAGAAAATAGCTGTGGTTTTATGTTAGTTGTATCCTGTAGTGTGCTGGGGAGCGTAAGTTTCAGAGATTTCTTTATTGTGGCTCCCGCTTTTTATGAGGTAATAGAACTAAAAAAATCTTGGCACAAGTCAGAAGTGGCAGAGGTGAAACCATTCACCTTTTTTCCTACTTCCTCTTTCCCACTTTCATTCCCCAGAATCTAGTGGTAATTTTACATTCATACGCACACCTCAAAATCTCTTATGCAGAGCTATTGAGTTTTGAGTTGTGTACTGTCTCCTGGTCTTCTAGGCATGCTAGCCCCTGGGAGCGACCTAGAGTTCATTGGTTTTCCTAAGGCATCCCCTAATACATTTGAAAAGATGTTTTTTAGCCTCAGAGGTCATAGAACTGAGTTTCCAGTAGAGCGAGGCTAGAATTGCTCACAGTGTTAAAGCATTGTGAGTGGCAGTGCTTCACCCACATTTTTGTCATCCTCACTGAGGTCCCAGGATAAAGTGGCTGAGAAAAGAATCCATTTAGCAACTGATAGTAGAGCCACCCACTATGGACCATCCCAGGATGTAGAATATTGAAGGGGAAGTCAGGATATCTGTGATGTTGCCAGCAACTAGGTTATTTTGGGAAAGTCGCTTGCTTGTATTTTAATTTCCCCAAAGTAAAATGAAAAGATTGGGTTAATCTTCATGTTCTGTTTGATCTCTTGTGTCCTCTGATTTTGGTTCATCCTTACTAGCTTTAAACTTATCCTCTTCAAGATGGTTTCTTCCTTAACTTCCCATATGTACTTGCTTAGAATTCCTATATGCCTATATTTCAATTTTAGAAGATAGCATGTATTTAATAGGAAGCTTTTTGGCTTTACTGTCACTGATTATCCTCAGCTTATAACACAGGATCCACTGAAATCTTTTAGTTAAATTAATACTTATCACTCCACAAGTCTGTATCTCATAGAACTTATTGACTCAGTTGGGGGGAAAAAGTATTGACACCAGGAGATTCCCTGCTTAGTTTCTCCTTTTGAAAACCTGAGGTCAGGATCTTACTTGCCAGCAGTGGAATCTGCCGTCAAGGTATTGCAGCTTTCCACAGCTACCTTGCTTTAGGGAGTTCTAGCATGATCTATTATTCTATTGCCTGGAGCAAGATGTTCCTGGAAAAGAGGTCTCTGAATGTTCAGCCAATTTAGCAATTCATTGGCTCAGTGTTCTGAGATATTTCAGGATATTATGTGCAGAATTGAAATTTGTCTGGTCACTGCCCAAGAATCAGCACTATTAATGATGGCTGGATTAGGAGGTAAAAGACTGGGCAAAAGAGCTTTGAGAGAATTGTTTCCAAGTTTAAAGAGGAAATCCGTAAGTCAAGAGCAGGCAAAACTTCACACAAGAATCTTTAAGATACCTCTGGATCTACCTCTTCAATTGCTTCTTCTCAGGCTCTTTTTTGCAGGGGCGGGAGTGGGTGGGTTTCTTTTCTTCTGCCTATCCCTTAATATTGTACTTCAAGGGCTCTACCAGTCTTCTGTTCTATCAGTTCTGTTAGTTCTCTGTTCTCCTTACTCTGTATATTTACCTAGCTGAGGAAAAAATATAAGGGTGTGTGTGTGTGTGCGTGTACAGCAGAATAAATGCCCTGTTCCCCCAAAGATGTCCACATATTAATCCCTGTGACCTGTCCATGCTACCTTTAGGACAAAAGAGATTTCACAGATGTTGTGATGTTAAGGACCTTGAGCAGATTATCCTGGAATTATCTGGGTGAGTCAAATCTAATCCTGTGAGTCCTTAAAAGCAGAAGAGAGAGACAAGATGGAAGAAAAAAGAGAAATTCAAAGTGTGAGAGGGATTTGACCAACCTTGTTGGTTTAGAAGGTAGAAGAATGAGGCCATGAGCAAAAGAGTACAGGGGGCCTCCAGAGGCTAGGAATGACTAGGAATAGCTGACAGCCAGCAAGGAAATGGGGATCTCAGTCCTATAACCACAAGAAACTGAATTCTGTCAACAACCTAAATGGGCAAGGAAACCAGTCCTCCCCTCGAGCCTCCAGAAAGGAATGCAGCCCTGCCAACACCTTGAGTTTTGTTGGTGGAAACCCGTGTTGTATTTCTGACCTATAGAACTATAAGATAATAAATTTGTGTTGCTTAGACCACTAAATTTGTGGCAGTCTATTATGGAGGCAATAGAAAACTAATACAACATGCATTTCCTCTTTTGTTGCCAAAATCAAAAACTTTATACTATGCTATTTAATAATGAAATGCAGTGCAGTAGAGAAAAAAGAGTAGGGACTGTACAATTAGACAAAGCTGGGTTTGAATCTTGCCTCTATCATATCCTACTGAATGACTTTGAGAAAATTCCCCTTTTGAACTTTTTTTTTCCTCTAGAAAATGGCCCAATACCAACTAGGTCAGAGAGAGGGAGAATGAGAGTAAGAGCAAGAGGGGCGGGGTGGGGGGGAGAGAAGGAACTGAAAGAGCACATACAAAATGCCTGGCATATGGTAGTAAGTTGATAATTATAGTGATTAATATAATAAAAATTAAAGCCAACATTGACATATTTTAGCTATCAAAAGAAGGACCATAGTTAAATATGATATCAAAGAAACAAGCAACAAAAGAAAAATAGATAAATTAGACTTCATCAGAATTAAAACTTTTTTGTTTCAAAAGGCACTATCAAGAAAGTAAAAGACAACCTATACAATGGAAGATAATATTTGCCAATCATATATCTGCTAAGGGACTAATATCCAGAATATATCAAAGAATTTACAACCTAACTAAAAAAAACCCAATTTTAGAATGGGCAAAGGATTTAAATAGATATTTCTCTACAGAAGGTATGCAAATGACCAATAAGCACCTGAGAAGATGCTCAACATCATTAACCATTAGGGAAATGTAAATTTAAAACCACAATGCAATGTTACTCTACCCACTGGATAACTTTAATCAATAAAATGGAAAATAACAAATGTTGGTGAGGATATAGAGAAATTAGAACCTTGTACATTGCTGGTGGGCATGTAAAATGGTGCTACCTCTGTGGAAAACAGTTTGGTGGTTCCTCAAAAAGTTAAAAAGAATTACCATATGACCCAGCAATTCTGTTCCTGAGTACATACCCAAAATAATTGAAAACAGGTGTTTAAACAAAAACTCGTACTGATTATGCATAGCAGCAATATCACCATAGCCAAAAGGGGAAACAACCCAAATGCCCATCAACTGATGAATGATAAACAAAATGTATTATATATACAATGGAATATTATTCGGCTATGAAAAGGAATGAAGTACTGATACTGGTACAACATGGAGGGGCTTTGAAAACGTTATGCTAAATGAAAGAAGTCAGATGCAATAGGTCACAAAGTGTATGATTCCATTTATATGAAGTATCCAAAGTAGCCAAATTCATAGAGACAGAAAGCAAAAGGAACTAGGCAGGAACCAAAAATGTAAGGATGCATGTTCAGACTAATTTTCAATAACTCCACATTTTAGTGAGGGGTATATAACGAGAGATTCACTTGAAGGCAACGTTTCTGAAGAGATTAGAAGATTATCATCATGTTGGCACCAAATGGAGCCAGATGAATCCCCTATAGTAGCCAAATCATCTTCTCCTCCTTCCAACTTCTCTTTCCAATCTACCTGTTTTTTGTACCTCTTTTCTCCTATAAAAATCATTAGGTGGCCATTTAGGATCAATCACAGAAGTAGAGAAAAATGAAAGCAGGAAAACTTCAGGGCAGTTTTGTGTTGCTGTAGAAAGCAACATCACCTCTTGGTCAGAGGGAGTCTCGGTCTGTTAGGGCTGCCATAACAAAAATATCACAGACGGATCACTTAAACAATTTCTTTCTTTTTTTTTTTTTTAAAAATTGCAGCAGCTAATACTTATTGAGCACTTACTTTGTGCCAAATACTCTTTTGAGTACTTTATATACATTGACTCTTCTACAGGCTGTTCGTATGTCTCAACTTATAGGAAACAGCATACAGAGATTAAGCAACTTGTCCAAAGTCAGTCAGTGCTCAAAACAGGCTAGTTGAGCGCTTTCAAATTTATCTCAGTTGTTTTCTTACCAGTACGTATCTTATAAGTACTTTCAATTGGTATTAAATTTCTTGAGTAAGAGGTATTTTCCTTAGGTTGATGCCAATTGCTTGTTCTCACTCAGGGCCCTCCTGGGTTGTAATATATTTGTACTAGTAAGAGCTTAATCAGTGCAATTCATCTAACTTCAAATTGAAATTATTTCAACCTGTTTTTAGTGACAACTTTAGTAGATTAGATTATTGTACAATAGGTTCTGCAGTCTTAAAACACAAATTACTTGTATTTTTTAAAAATGAACTTCAAGTGTTTTTTCCTTTGTTTATATCTAATTTATGACCAATTTTCTCTCTCCTTTTTTAAAAACATTTTATGTCACTTTCTTGATCAGAATCCTCCAGTGGTTTCCCATTGCACTTAAAATCAAGTTTCAGTTCTTAACAAGGCTAACATAATGTCTTTTTTTATTATTAATTTTTATTGTAGTGTGGTTGCCTTACAGTGTTGTGTTAGCCTCCACTGCACAACAAAATGAATCAGCCATGCACATACAGATATCCCCTCCCTTTTGGACTTCCCTCCCATTTAGGTTACCACAGTGCCTTAGGTAGAGTTCCCAAACATTTATTTCTTACAGTTCTGAAGGCTGGGAAGTCCAGTATCAAGGCACTGGCAGATTTGGTGTCTGGTGAGAGCCTGCTTCCTAGTTCATAGATGGTCGTCTTCTTGGTGTGTCCTCACATGGCAGAAGGAATGAGGGAGCTGTCTGTAAGGGCAGTAATCCCATTTAATGAGTCCTCCACCATCGTGACCTAATTATTTTCCAAAGGCCCCATTTCCCAGTACCATCACATCAGGGGTTAGGATGAATTGACAGGGAGATGCAAAACATTCAGTCTATAATATAAGGTTATTCTTTGATTCCCCATGATTCTGTTTGAGGTGACTTATTTCCTAAGGTTTTTTTATTACTTTTCTTTCTATCAGATTTGCCATCTTTTTATGTTAGTAGAAATTATTTTTTTCTAATGACAATAAAAGCAATTTGATTTACGTACTTCCCTTATACATTTAAAGTCATCATTTTCATTTAAATGACAGAAACCACCTTTCTTTTCCCACTAATAAAAAATAAAAGAAGTAGACAAAAAATTTTAACTAAAATAGTTTTAGATGTTATGAGGAACTTCCTGCCTATTAGGATGGGGAAAGTAATAATGTTGGGATATCAGGAACTTCCCTAGAAATGTACATATATAGAGGCTGTTGTCAGCCATGAATAAACTAGGAGGTCTCTTCTTGGCCCAGAATGTTGGCCCAGGTTTTTATTTACTTAACTTACTTTATAACTTCTAGCTGCCTAATGAGAAATAAAAAAATAACATGATAGTAGTGCCAGACACTAAGCATTTCATGTGCGTTAACTCATTTATTTCTTATAATACCTCTGTGAGGTGGATACTCCTGTTATTCTCACTGTACAGATGTGCTTTTGGTAGCAGAAGTTGATCAGTTAGAAACATTGTTTTACTTTAATGTGTTCCCTGTTACTTACCTGTTCCATAGCCATCCCATTACTTATTTATTCCATAGCTGTCCCTCTTTTACCTTTTTAGATCTCTTTGTTTAGGCTTTCAATGTATCTACAATAAATGAGAGTTGATTTTGAAAGTTAATAATGCCATAAAACATTAGAATCCAAGGATGAGATGTTTAAAGAGATGATCCACTGTCGTGAAAAGGAGGTAGTGTTTGGGGTTGATAGTTCTGGTTGGGTATATGCCAGTGGACACATGGGCATTTCCTGGAGACTTTAGGATTATTTGGACATAATAAAGCAAGTGGGAAAAGCAGAAAATATTTAGGTGTTGTGATCTTTGCTGGGTTTTCCTTCTTTGAAGTCTCCGCAGAGGAGATTTCTTCACTTCAAAGTATTTAAAGAACTTAACTTATTCAATTTTATAAGTCTTTCCAATGAGTCAACTATTTTAACTCAGCATTTCTGATGAATTTTCAACAAGGGACTCTAGAAGTCCGTATGGCTATGTTTTTGTGATGTGTGGTTGCCTCTTCTAATTATATTCTATCGTATAAACATATTTATAATGTTTTATGTTATAATATTAAGGAGTATTTGCCAGACACAGACTTTACTAAGTTTGCTCTTTGTATTACATGTTGATATAAATCCGTTGAACTCTTAATTGAGTGTAAGATGCTGTGCTAAACTTTGGGTGGAAGAGATACATAAGAACTGGTCCTTATCTTTGGTATATACACTGGTAGGGAGACAGTATATACAGTATCAAGTTCTCAAACTCCTGAGGTAAAGAATGCCTGCTTACTGCTCACCTGAAAAAAGGGTCTTTGCTCTTATAGTTTTTTCTGCAGTTTACCAGAGGGATCAGACATTCAATAAGTAATTTTGAATGAGGTGAGCTGGATAGTGAGGGAGCTCTAAATTAGTGGTGGACTTCAGTGACATTTAAGAGTAGCTCCATAAAATTTAGCTGGGAGAGGGAGTGGCAGTCCCAAGGTGCATGCATTTGAAGACCCCAAAGTAGGAGAGAATGAGATATACATGGCAGATGTTCCAGAGCTGTATAGACCAAGTTAAGATTTTTGGAATGTATCATAAAAGTAATGGGATGGGAGACCATTAAAGATGTTAAGAAAGGGATATAATGAGACTTGAGTTTTGTTTTGTTTTGTTTTAAACATCTTTATTGGAGTATAATTGCTTTACAATGCTGTGTTAGTTTCTGCTTTATAACAAAGTGAATCAGCTATACATATACATATATCCCCATATCTCCTCCCTCTTGCGTCTCCCTCCCACCCTCCCTATCCCTCCCCTCTAGGTGGTCACAAAGCACCAAGCTGATCTCCCTGGGCTATGTGGCTGCTTCCCACTAGCTATCTATTTTACATTTGGTGGTGTATATATGTCCATGCCACTCTCTCACTTCGTCCCAGCTTACCCTTCCCCCTCCCCATATCCTCAAATCCATTCTCTAGTAGGTCTGTGAGACTTGAGTTTTTAAAAGGTCGTTCTGATTGCAACGTGGAGGAATTGAAGGAGGGCTTGACAGACTTAGGAAAACAAACTAGGAGGTTCCTTAGTTATTATGTGAGATAAATTTGATCCTAAAATGTGTGCTAAAGTGAGCACCTAAAAAAGCGACATGAGAGGAATCTCATTTATAAACATAGATGTAAATATCTTAAATAAAATCAAATTCAGTTTTAATGGCATTATCTAGAAATTCATAACTAGTAATTAGGAACCATTATCACATTTTCCCAGAATTACAGAGATTGAGAGCATATGGAAACTCACTACCAGTTACAAGAGAAGACTAGGATTTTTGGAGATGTAGGCTTAGACGTAATTGAGTAAATTGCCAGTCGTTTTGGAGAGGAATTTAGCAGTATACAATGAAGATCATAAAATGACCACTATTTTTGACCTAAAAATACTCTTTATTTTCATAAAATTACACACAGGGGGTAAAAGAGGAGTACTGTTATACGTAAGATATTTGTAGCTGCACCATCAATATTTTTAATAAAGAAAAATGAGAAACAGTATAAATATCTAACAGTTGAGGAGTTAAACTGTTGTGTGTTAATCAAAATTGAATATTGTAACTAAAATCACAAAATTGTGGACTGTGTTAGTGCATGTGAGGGGAATAATACACGTAAAATGTACAATAAAGTAATTTTTTAAAAATCAGAAAATGGCACATCCATAATGATACAATTATATAAAATGTATTTTTAATAGTAAACATAGGAAACATTTATGTCATTTATGTTTCTTAGACTCAGTTCTGTTAACTGTGAAATGAGGATATTGGACTATAAAGGTATACATATTCTGATCTATGAATTATTTACCCCCTTTTCTGTAAATATATTTAAGTGGGCAATGTATATGAATATATCTTGAGATATGTCTTAATATGAGTCAGCCTATTGGGGGTAGGAAAAGTTCTTCCTTTCCTTCAGCTGGGCCTGCTCTTCCCAAGAGGAAAAACATTCAGAATTTTTAGGTCTTTGGGACCCTGCTGCTTGCTCCACCTTTTGGAATAGAAGAACAAGACAGGAGGCCCAGTCATGTGCTATATATAAAAATTAGAACAGATTTCTGAGCCCTAGAAATATAATCTTTTTATTTCACTGGCTTCTTGAGATAGTTTGAATCTAATCAGCTAGTGTTCAGAGTTTTAACAAACCTAAATTAATTTGAAGAATCAGTAGAAATTAGTTTCCTAAAAATTAGGAGCATAATAATATATTGAAACTTGCTATTTATTAGAGCAGACAAGTAATTTGGTGGAATACGTTAGAGGGAAGCTTTGTGTAACTATATGCTGGAAGTATCTTCTTATAGATCCTTCATGTTGAACACAGAATCTGTCTATCTTAGCACTGTAATCTAGTTAACGCTGCAGCCTTAGGTGGATAATTTGACTATATAATTTTAGTATTCACATGAACACAGTTAACATTCCATGAAGACAAATCCCCTAACCTTTCTCCACAGGGTTCAAAGGGAACAACTGTATAAAGCATATAACCTGATCAAACATTGGAGAAGAACAAAAAAACATCATACACATACCTACAAACACACACTCAGACACTCACTCTTACACCATATATTTTTTCAACTTAATTGTTTTAGGCATTCCCACGAAATCATTCCCCCACTAGCCTCAGAGCCAAAGCTAACCTCGCATTCACCTGCATAAACTTAGCAATATAACTCTGAACAAGTTCATAACCTTTCTGTGCTTCGATTTCTTCACTTGTAAAATATACATAATAACAGTAGCTACCTCACATGCTTGTTGTCATGATTAAATAAGCTAATCCATGCAGAGTGCTTAGCATACTACTTGTCATATGATAAACATTGAAAAAAATGTTTGTAATTTGTAGTTGTTCTGTTCAGAAACTCCTTCATCCTTTAGATATATGCACACATTGGGTTTATTGAAAGAAAAAAATGTATGATACATCTGCTCCCAGCCTCTCTACCAGGTGCCTCTGAACGCCTACTTTTTTTTTTTTTTTTTTGCGTTACGCGGGCCTCTCACTGTTTTGGCCTCTCCCATTGCGGAGCACAGGCTCCGGACGCGCAGGCTCAGTGGTCATGGCTCACGGCCCTAGCCACTCCGCGGCATGTGGGATCTTCCCGGACTGGGGCATGAACCTGTGTCCCCTGCATCGGCAGGCGGACTCTCAACCACTGTGCCACCAGGGAAGCCCCGCCTACTTTTCTTAAGAAACCTTGTTCTCAATCTCAGCTGCCTGATATTGACCCAAATAACCTAGCTTCAGTCTTACTGAATTTGTTCCTTGTTGTCTAGGAGCCCTTGCAACTTAAAAGCTGTCAGGTTCCAAAACAGTAGTTTCCCATTTTGGGTAAAGGAGGTTAATTATAATAGAACTGATGTGACCAAAAGTGAGGGTCCTGTTGAGTGCAGAGCTGACTAACCTTTTCATATCACAAAAAGGATTTTGTGTTAGAGGGTTCATCTTCAAGTTGACTTTCTGCTATGTAAAGTTCACTCCATCTACTCCATTCTATTTAGTTTAGCATGACTTTTGAGAGCCCTACTTACTGACAGGCTAGAAAGAGATGGGTGGTAGGCAACAGACAGATCATCACATAACACTGAAAGGTATGTGTTTGTTTTAATTTTACTGCATTAGAAAAATGAGAAGTTACCTAATTTGTCCTAGTTTGGATCAGCTGGACTTAGGTCTTCTGCATCTCTCAGAAGCAGCAGTCTAGAACTCAAGGTGTGCTGTGGCAAATTAGGGAATGAGATACACTCTTCGCCCACAATGAAGTGAGGCATAACTGTTCTAGAGGTGTGGTAGGTATTTTATTCTTTGTTTTGGTATTTTATTTTAATCTAGATATTTTTAATTTGGAGATAAAGGATCAAGTTCTTGGTTACTGAACCTGATATTTCCACTACATATTTGATCATAAATATTTCCCCAAAATTATTGCTCGGAACTGCTTCCCACCCCCACCCTTGCCCAATACTCAGTTTTGGACCCGAATCACAAAGAAAACCTCCTGGGTGAGGAGGCAGTGACTAGGTCTTTGTTGTTCTCTCCTTAGTGGAAGGAAAGTACATGAATGACTAGCTTTTGTTATCTTGTTTTATATTAATATTTTTATATTTTCTTGCTATTTTGCTTGTTTCCGCTCTTTTTGCTCTTTGGCCTACTATGTTTTCATTGTTTTTTATTTTCTCTAGTAAACAGAAGATATGTGTTATACTTTTATTTCTACTAATTTTTAGTTTTACCATACTTAATTTTATTTTCTCATTCATGTATGAGACATTATCTATTTATTCATGCTCCTCTCCCATCTGAATAAATAAGCATGATTTTTCTTCTCCTAGTCGTTTCCCTTAACCTTGGTTTTGCTATTGATACTTGTATATATACTACAGTAGTATACATATAGTAGTATACCGATATATAAAATATATATATTGTCAGTAAGAAACCTGGAGAGAGGAGGGGTAGGTAAGTGACAGTTGCTTAGTGAGAGAACTAGAAAGTTTAAACGGGAGATGACAATACAGTATGACAAATGCTATAAAAGGAAATCAGGGCACACAGTACACACCTAACCTGAATTAGGGATGGGAGTCCTTTCAGGAAATAGTATTGGCATTCGTGTCCTGTTTTATAGTTATATTTATAACAATTTTTAGATTTAATATGTTTGACTGATTTCTGTGTTCATTATCAGAACACAGACCACATTGATAACATGATTTTTCCATTCATGAATTCTTGGTAGACTAGCGGGTGTCTTTGCGTAATATTTTCAGGAGTAGATTGAAGTAGATTTTGTACGTATTTATTTACTTGAAAATCTCTCTTTTTTAGTGTCACATGGAAATAACAACTTGAAGAGTATAAATTTCTTGGGTCATATCCTTTTTTCCTTTTGGACATTGCTTTGTGGCCAGCCTGATTTTTGTTACTTGGTAATTTACCTCTTTTGCTGCCCACGTATTTATAAGCTTATTTCCTTATCCTTGAAGTTTAACAGATTCCCCAGGATATATATCCAGGTATTGATCTCTTTTCATTAAGTTTGCTAGTTATATGGTGAATCTTTCTACTCTGTATGCTTAGGGCTTTGCACTGCTCAATTATTTTTTCTATTTTATTAATTTATTTTCCATGCTCTTGTCTTCTTCATAGATTTGAATAATCTATATGTCATCAAAACTTTATATTCACTATTATGTTCTTTCTGTCCTTTCCTCTGCTTTCAGAGGAAACATCTCCAACCAAATGGTTAAATCTATTGGGTTTTTCTATTTTCAATATTGATTCTACACTTCACTTTGTAGGGCAGATTGTAGTTTTACTTGCATTTTTATTTCTTTACCATCTCTTGTATCATCTACCTCATTTTAGAATTCCATGAAACTAATACTCTTTCTGTTGTGTTCTATATTTTTATTTTTCAACTCTTTCCCACATAGAATCTGTCATTCCTTGAAATCTATTGAAAACATTAAAATTTTCTTCTGTGCTAAAGTTTATTTCTATAGTTTACTTTCTTTTTATTATAAACTCCATGTATATTCTGTTAAGTTACCAAATTTTTCCATGTGTTCCATGTTTCTTTTCTTCCTTTTCCTTAAAACTATATACCTAACTCTGAAAAGAAAGGTCTGTTTGGATCTATTATTTGCTTGTGAACAGGTTGTCACATAATTACCAAAGCATGGTCTGCACACTTCTCATCCAGGAATTGTTAGAAATGTAGAATCTCTTGCCCTACTCTGGACTTACTTAAACAAGATACTCAGGTGATTGATATATATATTAAAGTTTAAGAAGCACAAGTCTACATTAATGCTATTAGAATACATATAATCTCAAGTTTCAGGGATGATTGATAGAAGCATCACCTAGACCCATTTGATTAACTGCTTGATTATTTTTATATAGGGAAGCAATCTGTAGTTCTTTTGCTATAAAAATTGGGGGAGGAGCAGGAATCAATAACGTACAGAATACACTACTCTCATGGGTTTTCCAGGCTCATCTCCTTGTTGACAACTTTTCACTCAGAGGTAAAGCTGTACCCCTTTGCTCTTTCAGCCTCAAACTATGTTGTATTACTGGTGTAGAAGAGGAAATACTTTTATTTTATACCCTCAGGTTCTGTTTGGGGGCCTACAAATTAAACTGACAAAAGACAGACTAACAGGAGAAAAGGCATTAACTTTTAATATTTTTACATACGTGGAGGCTTCACAGAAAAGAATGGAAAACCGGAAGAAGCAGCTAGATTCAGTGTCTTATATACCATTTTAACAAAGGGTGATAAGTTGTGGAGAAGTGACTAGATAAAGGAAAGGGAATTTGGGATCCTAGGGGTGGTGACTTGCGGAACAGTGATTGGAAAATGTATGATAGTTAAGGGTTGTTTAGCAGGGCTTGTTACGCAGACTCATCTGGTGTCGTATCTGGTCTTCTGGGTGTGGGAGAGGGGGGACACCTTTACAAATGGAAATTTATGTCATCTTTACAAAGGAAAATTTACGCCCTGCTCTGAGGCTGAAAGTGAGAGGGCAGAGTGTTCTTCCTGTGTAAGCTGTTTCTCATTTGCCTTCAGCTCAAAACAATCCTAAATAATACTAGAGTGGTATATTTTGGAGTGGCATATTCTGATCCGCTTCATTGGGAATCATAGTCTTGAAATGCCCTTGTCCATGCTTTAAGGCCGTATCCATGCTTTGAATATTGTGAATTCTTCCTGACAAATAAGTGTCTTAGTTTCTAATCAGGTTGAAACTTGTCATCACTTACTGTAGTTTCATGAGAATTTTAATGTGAAGCTGAGGAAGGGCAAATAGGGCATTGTTAACATTCCCATCATTGTCTGAGGAATCCTCACTATAAAAATGCAGGAGCCAGATGGCCATATTTGAGAATGCTGTATGAAGAATTCCTCACTGATGGAAGATTGCATGGGTGACTTGGAGGTATCCTCCCACCCAAACATATTATCATTTGGTGGTCCTTTTGTTGCATGTAGTCCAGTTTATGTACCTCTCTCTAACATGGAATCAAGTGAAGATGTGTAAATGCATACATCTTACAGTGTTTAACTATAAATACTGTTTTACTTTAAGATTTTGACCTTCTTAGAGAGATTGGGCTCAGTCCTTTTTTAATCATTTAAAGTGTTGAATCATTTCTAGTATTTAGTTTATAATTTACACACATTACCTTAATGTATATCTCCATGTTACTCTTTTGAGTCACATTTTACAATTAAACTAAAATGTGGCCAAAGAGATTAAGCAATTTGTTTAACATAATTTAGCTGATAATTGCAGAACCGCAGCTACCTACTGGCTGTGTAACCTTCTCAAATGACTAACCTCTTTATTTTTCAATTTCCTCATTTATAAAAAGGGCATTGTACCTTACTGCAAATAGTTCTTGTGAGGATTGAGCATGTCAATGTGTGTCAAAGCGTCTAGCATAGTGTCTGGTAAATAGTAAATGTTCATTAACTGTTTATTTTTTCCCTTTTCTGCAGTTGTGGTTTCCCAGGCACACTTTGTGCCTTTCTGGTTTCATGTCTCTACTCTCTCTTCTCTCTTTGCCACTAATCTCAATCCATTGAAAAGGCACCCATTTAATTTAGACTAAGGAAATAATCACACAACTGCACAAAGCTGTATGTACCAAGAAGTTTGTCACAGTATTGTTTATAATGACAAACATTTGGAGTAATTTGATTAAATTTTAATTTAGTTAAATTAAAATTTGATTTATTAAATCCAAGTTTGGATTAAATTATTGAATCAAAATTTGATTTCTTTAATCTGATTAAATAAATTATGATACATATATACCATATGGTATGGCATGGAACATACCTCAGATGTAATGATAAAGTGGGTTGATATTTATAAAGCACTTAGAACAGTGTCTAGTACATAGTAATCACTATGCTTTTATAAAATGGTAAATTCAAATCACAGAATGTGATGCACTTGTTAAAAATGATTTTTTTTAAATCTACTTTTATTTATTTTCTAATTGGTCACAATATATTGTTAAGACAGAAAATAGGTCATAACACAATTATCTATGATGTCACTTTAAAAGGTCTGGAGAGATATATTAAAAATATTTGTTAAAAAGTGCAGAGCCAGATATACAGCCTGATTTTTCTAACGCCCTGCTTCCTTGGCAATAAGTCAGAATTGGGTTATATATGACCTTGGGAGATTTATTTAATGGTGATGAGTTTTAGGATTTTACCTCAGCTCCTCTTAGTCCATGTGGCTGTCAAAGTAGATTCTTATGGGCCTTGTTTTTATTCTGATTGAGTAAGAGTGATGAGGTTCTAGAGCCCAAACTGATTAGGCTTGCTTACTTGGAATTAAGGAGCCTTGGGGTTAGAGGACAAGTGGCAACTTGCTTAACACACCTTAGATGGGGGTGTTCAGATATAACTAACAGATTTCCTTAAAGGGGAAACTGTCAGAATCTCCTTTCTTTGAGAATGCTATCTGGGGAGACTAATTCCAGTTAGATAACCTCATGGGGTTGTTGTGAGGATTAAATGAATTAATATATTTAAAGCACTTAGAAGAATACCTAGCATATAGTAAGCACTATATACATTTCTTGATGCTTGTGTGTTTTTTTTGAGCCATGCAGTATTTAAATGGAGCAGAAGTTCTAGTGAAGTATCTGTCACCCTATGACTACTGTCATTCAACCAAAAGACAGGGAGAAATAATGGCTTTTTCTCAGCATTTTTTTTTTTTTTTTTTTTTTTTTTTTTTTTTGCCGTACACGGGCCTCTCACTGTTGTGGCCTCTCCCGTCGCGGAGCACAGGTTCTGGACGCGCAGGCTCAGCAGCCATGGCTCACGGGCCCAGCTGCTCCGTGGCATGTGGGATCTTCCTGGACAGGGGCACAAACCCATGTCCCCTGCATTGGCAGGTGGACTCTCAACCACTGCGCCACCAGGGAAGCCCATCTCAGCATTTTTGACTAAATATAAATATGTATATATATATATTTGAAAGGAGGAAACAAAGGTGTCCTTATTAACAGAGTATATCATCAGCAGCCTAAACATATCAAGTGAATTGATTGAAAATTAATATGCTAATAAAAAATGGTGAGCAAGACGGTCAGACATAAAATTAATATACTAAGACAAATAGCTTTCTTATATAATGGAAAATACCAGTAGAGGGGAAAAAAGTCCCGTTTATAATAAGAACAGAATCCAGGGAATATGGGTACATATGTATACATATAGCTGTTTCACTTTGTTGTACAGCAGAAACTAACACAACACTGTAAAGCAATTATACTCCAATAAATATATATTTTTAAAAAACAGAATCCATAAAAATCCTGAGGAATAAACCTAATTAGAAATGTACAACGTCTGTAGGGAAAATATTATAAAACTTTGCCGAAGGAAAAAAAAGAAGAAATGGAGAGACACAGCATGTTCCTGGATTGGAAGATCTAGGAATTTTGTCAATATTTTTGTCAGTACTTTCTCCTTGAAACTAATCAAGAGATAGTTTTAGTGGAATATTAAACAAATACCCTGTGGAATTTTTTTATGAAACTTGATAGACTGATTCTCAACCTTATCCTGAAGGTAAAATGTGTGAGAATAGCCAAAAAATTTGGAATAATGGCTTATCATATTTGAATTCTTACTATGTGTTAGGTACTGATTTAAGTACTTTACATATCTTTCCTTTTTTAATCCTACTAGTAATAAAATGTAGGAACTATTAGTATCACCATTTTTCAGATCATATCTACTAGAAAAGTACAGAGAGATTGAGTAATTTGCCCAAGGTCACCCAACTGGTAAATGACAGAGCTGAGATTTCAATTGTCTGATTCTAGCCCCTGTTCAACCACTACACTACTGCTTGTATACTAAGGGAATAGTTTCATCACTTGATATCAAAACATCATATAAAGCTATAAATTAAAAATTATGATTTTGTGCAAGAATAAAGTTAGCACAATAGAATAAATTAGGTCCATGGGAATTTAACTTATTTATGATAAAGGGGCAATTTAAAATCAATCAGAAAAATGTTGGTAAGTGGTACTAAGACAACTCACTATCTCTTTGGGGAAAACCTTAAGTTAAATCCCTGCTTCATACCATTCCCCAAAATAAATCCCAAATGTATTAAAGACCTACACATAAAAGGTATTTAAGAAAATTGGGAGAATATTTTTATATGCTCAAGGTGGGAAAAGACTTTCTAACTAAAATACAAAATCTAAAGCCATAAAATAAAAGATTGACAAGATTTAAGACTAATATGGCAGAAGACAGTGTAAACAAAGTTCAATCACAATCTGAGAGAATAATGGCAATATCTATAATGAAACAATGATTAATATCCAGATAAAACTCTGTGGACTCAATTAGAAAAAAATGCTAACAACCTAGTAAAAATGATCAAAGGATAATCAACAGGCAGTACTTAAAATCGGAACTAAAAGTCCCCCCACCCCAAATGAAGATACTTACCTTCATTATTAATGGAAACTAAATAATAATGAAGTATCATTTTTTGATTATCAGATTAGAAAAGAAGTTTTAATTTATAATATCTAGCATTTCAGAAAGGAGTGAAGAAACTGATACTATTTGAAGCTGTAAATTAGGGTATAAATTGGTGCAGCATGTTTGAGAACAGTTTTGGAAGTAACTATCAGTATTTTATTTCATCTTATTTATTTTTTTAAACACTTTTCAATCTCCCTTTTTTTAAAATTTTATTTAATTAACTTATTTTTTTTGGCTGCGTCGGGTCTTAGTTGCAGCCCTCGGGATCTTCGTTAAGGCCCGCGGGATCTTTCGTTGTGGCAGGCGGGCTTCTCTCTAGCTCGGGTGTGCAGGTTTTCGCTTCTCTAGTTGTGGCGGACAGGCTCCAGAGCGCGTGGGCTCTGTAGTTTGAGGCACGCAGGCTCTCTGGTTGAGGTGCGCGAGTTCAAAAGTTGTGGTGCACGGGCTTAGTAGCCCCGCGGCATGTGGGATCTTAGTTCCCTGACCAGGGATGGAACCTGCATCCCCTGCATTGCAAGGTAGATTCTTTACCGCTGGACCACCAAGTCCCAACTATCAGTATTTTAAATTACACCTTCCATTTGGTCTCTAGTAATTTTACCTCTAAGAATCTATTCTAAAGAGATACTGTCATGTATCAAGAATATAAGTATAAATTATTCATTAAGGTATTCTGTGTAAGAGTGAGAAATTAGAACAAATATCCATTAGTAGGAGAATGGTTAAATTATGAGCCATTTCTAATTGGGTTATTATATATCCCTTGAAAAAGTTGAAGCAGTCATATATATACTGGCATGAAAAGATCTCCAAGACATAACCAAGTTTAAAAACATAAGTCACCAAACAATACTTAGAGTAAAATCCCATCTACACCTAAAAATCTGTTTATATTATGCATATTTATATTTGTTAACAGTTAAATTATCCTTTCCTCTTGAGGAAGGGAGAAAAGGGAGAATTTCAACTTTTACTTGTTATCCTTCTTTAAACTTTGGAGAATTTGTTCACATATTCCTTGCATACTTTTTCAAAATGCAATTAAGTATAGAGGATAAATTTAGAGGTGGAAAATTTCTGTAGAATAATTTTGTTCATCTCTTTTCTTTCTTTTTTCTGCAGGTGTATTCTCTGTAGAATAGTACGAAAAGAGCAGTCTTTCACATGACTGCAAACAGTGTTCCTCAGGGAATTTAGTTCACAAGTAGAAACTTAGGAAAAAACTTAGGAAAAATAAACATTCTGTTTATCCTGCCTTTTCTTTTGCCTAATTTCATCCCATTACACCTAGTTAAAGTCTCTTGAGATGTTTTACTCTTCTCTCCTCCTTGACAGTCACGTTTTAAATACCTGGAGAATCATCATACGATCATGTCATTTCTATTTCCATTTTAAAAGCATTACTGTACACATATCTTTTTTTTTAATTTTGAATTTTACTTACTTATTTTCTATACAGCAGGTTCTTATTAGTTATCTATTTTATACATATTAGTGTATACATGTCAATCCCAATCTCCCAATTCGTCCCACCCTACCCTCCCCGCCACCTTCCCCCCCTTGGTGTCCATACGTTTGTTCTCTACATCTGTGTCTCTATTTCTGCCTTGCAAATCAGTTCATATGTACCATTTTTCTAGATTCCACATATATGCATTAATATACGATATTTGTTTCTCTCCTTCTGACTTACTTCACTCTGTATGACAGTCTCTAGGTCCGTCCACGTCTCTACAAATGACCCAATTTCGTTCCTTTTTATGGCTGAGTAATATTCCATTGTATACATGTACCACATCTTCTTTATCCATTCATCTGTCGATGGGCATTTAGGTTGCTTCCATGACCTGGCTATTGTAAATAGTGCTTCAGTGAACATTGGGGTGCATGTGTCTTTTTGAATTATGCTTTTTTCTGGGTATATGCCCAGTAGTGGGATTGCTGGGTCATATGGTAATTCTATTTTTGGTTTTTTAAGGAACCTACATGCTGTTATCCATAGTGGCTGTATCAATTTATATTCCTACCAACAGTGCAAGAGGGTTCCTTTTCTCCACAAAACCTCTCCAGCATTTGTTGTTTGTAGATTTTCTGATGATGCCCATTCTAACCAGTGTGAGGTGATACCTCATTGTCGTTTTGATTTGCATTTCTGTAATAATTAGTGATGTTGGGCATATTTTTATGTGTCTCTTGACCATTTGTATGTCTTCTTTGGAGAAATGTCTGTTTAGGTCTTCTGCCCATTTCTTGATTGGGTTGTTTGCTTTTTTAATTATGAGCTGCAGGAGCTGTTTATATATTTTGGAGATTAATCCTTTGTCCATTGATTCATTTGCAAAATATCTTCTCCCATTCTGAGGGTTGTCTTTTCGTCTTGTTTGTAGTTTCCTTTGCTGTGCAAAAGCTTTTAAGTTTCATTAGGTCCCATTTGTTTTGTTTTTTTTTGTTTTTATTTACATTACTCTAGGAGGTGGATCAAAAAAGATCTTGCTATGATTTATGTCAAAGATTGTTCTTCCTCTGTTTTCCTCTAAGGGTTTTACAGTGTCCGGTCTTACATTTAGGTCTCAAATCCATTTTGAGTTTCTTTTTGTGTATGGTGTTAGGGAGTGTTCTAATTTCATTCTTTTACATGAAAGCTGTCCAGTTTTCCCAGCACCACTTATTGAAGAGACTGTCTTTTCTCCATTGTATATCCTTGCCTCCTCTGTCATAGATTAGTTGACCATAGGTGCGTGGGTTTATCTCTGGGCTTTCTATCCTGTTCCATTGATCTATATTTCTGTTTTTGTGCCAGTACCATATTGTCTTGATTACTGTAGCTTTGTAGTATAGTGTACACATATCTTTTATCATGAAATACCTAGAACACTTTTTGGGAACAGACAAAATAGGTAAATAACCATAATAAATCATGATATCTTCATCTATCTGCTCTACTCTCATCTACTATTTAAAGGGGCCCTCAATAAACACTGAATGAATCATCTTTAAATATTTAGGGGACTCTCTTTAACTCCCCTTCTTCCCTGTCCATGTGTGCTATAAAGAGAACAGTGGTATTGTTATTAGGAAGGTCAAGGAAATTTGACCTTATGGTTTTGGCAACTCAGAAAGCTTTTCCACTGGAAAAATCTGAAAGACACATGTTTCTTCTCCCCCAAGCATATCAAGGTATCATTTCAGCTAGCTCAAGCTATATTACATTAGAAACTTCCTGTTTTATATTAGAAACTGCCAGAATGAATATAATCTTATATTCAGCACTTCAGTAGTACATACTCATTTATTCTGAAGGAAATATATTTTATTTAATATATTTTTATTTAATATCATGTAAAATTGAGACATACATGTTCAGGATTCTGTTATGATTCTCTTTCTGTGTACCCTTGGACAAACCCATAACTACTCTAATCCTTCAGTTCTTCATCTTTAAGAGGATATCTTTGTATTTACTTTACAGAGAAATTATGAAGCATAATTCTTACTACAAAGACTGCTTATAAAGATTTAACTTCTACCTTCTCCTTTATACAATATATTTCGCTATATTCTAGAAAAAATACATACTGTAAGTCTGTTTTTCTCTTCTTAATTTGTTTTATATTCAGGCATCTAATCTTTTAAAATAGATATACTAGAAGTGACTTCACAATGTCATCTGCTCTAATAATTGGGTAAGCCGATGCTTCAAGAACCCAGGACAGTCATCTTTTCTCTTTTTGAAAAACCTGGGAAGATGAAAACTTCACATCTTTCCTTTTTCAGTCATTTAGCATGAGACCCCTGAGATTGAGGAAGTAGTTCTTTAAGCCCTGTCCCAGTTCTTACTGTTTTAATAAACACTTACTCTGGTGCTCCTTGACCATAGAGAACAGCTCAGTATCTACTCGTATGAACATTCCTTAGACTTAATGGACAATTTTAACTTACTCCTTAATCATTTCTGTTAGTTATCTTCTGCTGCATAACAAATTACTCCAAACTTAGTGACATGAAATAACACTTTTGTCTTACAGTTTCTGGGGGTCAGGAATGAGTGTGGCTTATCTGGGTTCTCTGGCTCAGGATCTCCCACAAAGCTGCAGTCATTTCAAAGCTCTGTTGGGAAAGATTTACTTCCTTGCTTACTTAGTAGTTGGCTATTGGAGGATCCATTTCCTTATAGGTTGTTGGACTGAGACCTCAGTTCCTCAAGAGCTGTTGGCCACAGACCTTCTTTAGTTCCTTATCACATGATCCTCTCCCTAGAGCATCTCACAGCATGGCAGCTTGCTTCATTAGAGGAAGCAAGTGAATGGGTAAGAGAGTATGATAGCAAGACGGAAGTCAGTCTTTTGGAACCTAATCACAGAATCCCCTCACTTTTCCCATATTCTACTTTTTTATTCTAGTCTGGGTTTAAGGAAGTACTAATAACCTACCTGCTGACATGACCAGACACATGACAGCAAATATCCAGTTGTTTCTTATCAAAAACAAAAAATTTCACCTCTAGCTATAGAGATTTAAGAACTATACCAATCTGTAGTCAGCCGAATTCATACCTAGGGCCAGGATTCAAACTAGGGATTGATTCAGCAAATCACCTGGCAGAACCTTGAAACCAAATATTCCTCATGTCTTCCTCTTTCCTCTAGACCTAAAAGGTTGGATAAAAGATAAACCGAGGCACACGTGTCTGAAAAGTAATACAGAAACTCATGTAGATGATGAAACATCTTCACTTTCAAACTAGATCAATACACGTTGAAAGCTAGGCTTATTTCTCTCCTACAGAAAGTTATCACCTGTAATGACCACCTGTAATGAACCAGGCAGTAACCAGGCAGTCCTGGAGCACTGTTACCATTGGAACACTGTTACCATTGGAAGATGTACATATGAAACAAGAAAGCAAATCAGATCAGTTTTGGTAAGGAAGGGGGCTTCTTGAGGAATAAAGCAAGGGAATCTCTTTCTCTCTCGGTCATCCTGAAGTTTACCGATCTTAGAAAATTAGGGTGGCAGTTTATTAGGTGGGAGGGAATGGTTTTCACTGTCTTTGAGAAAAGAGATTCTGCAGTCTCATGGTAACTTTATTCCAGTATTTTCAACCCTTCACTTGAAATCTGTTTCTTGTTATTCTGGCCTTGATTGAGCTCACAAGCCATTCAAAACTATTATTGCTTTAATTTTGGATCACAATTGGAAATGGACACACATACCACTGTATATACCTAAACAGGTACATACACTTAGGGAATTTTCCTTTCATCCTTTCTTCTCAAGGTTCAATTCTCCCCAACTTCATTAGCCTTTCCTAGAATCTGTGTTCTATCTCTTAAACCTTGTGGCTTAAGGCATTCTTTGAATTTTTAGTGTAGTTTTTTTCTACCTCTGTGGTTCTGACAGCCTTAATTTCAGGTATTTTTACAGATATTTCATATAAAAGTTAGTTTTGCTTTTTGTTTGCAATCCATTTTATCCAGTCTCTCAGTCTTTTTTTTTTTTTTTTTTGGTTAATACAGAGGGATTACAGGATTACATTTTTATAATATAGGTCCTAGACATCCTCGCAAATATATAAATAGATAGGTAGATACAAATACATAGAGAGAAATATGTACATAGATATAAACACCTAATAAGAATTTTATTCTGGCAGATCTGCTATAAATTTAGGAGAGATGAAAAAAGAGGCAAACCAAGGATATCTGCTCTGAAAATCAAGAGAGTTTCCTTGTCCTTTTTTTAAATGGTATTTTGAACTCAGAGGCGTTGTCCTGGCTGTGCGTCCAGTTGCAGTGTACACTGGTCCCACTAGATTGTGATGCATCTTTCTCTGGATTTATTAGGAGTCCCAAAGCTCTACTTTCCTGGTAACTGACTCCTTATCTCTCCCCCTTTCTCCTCCTACCATCTGGAAGACATACATCTCCTGATATAATTTCAATTCCAATTTCTTTCTTACAGTTCCGATTTGGTGACAATGAGAACCCCACCCATTAGAATCATTGAAAGCTTCATACATATCATTATACTGCAAGATGCGTGCAAATCTTTCTATATTCCTTTTCCAGTCAAGTTCAGGAAGCAGACAAGATTGAAGTTATTCCTCTTCATTCTGTATACCGGTCTGGGTTTGTCTTACTCATAAAGAATTACAGAACCTTTAGGATTCATCCTAAAGTAAAGCCCTGTTGTTTCTGTAGTCATCAGAATGGGACATGGGACAGACTCTTAGGCCTGCTTTTATTTTACAGAAAAACCAAGTTTTCTACTGATAGAATGAGCATGTCAAAAGAAATTAAGCAGACTCTCAGAGATTATGTGCTTTAAAGAGAGCATATTTGGTCATTTAGGTTTTAAAATACTCATTGAAGCTATGGTTTTACTTTTTAAAAAAATCACAGTAAATAATGACAACATCTACTAGGCTTATGGTCCAGTCTCTATTATAAGAGAAACAGAAGAGTGGAGAGCATAGATAGAGCTGTGCCTCTCATTTCACGTACTATCATCTAACATTAGAGGAAGGTTGAACTCAACTAGACTGGTCCCACACCTTTTCTCTGTAGCAAGAGTTGGCAATCTGTGGCCCACTGCCTGCTTTTAGAAATAAAGTTTTATGGGAACATAGGAACTCACTCATTTGCCTGCTGTCTGTGGCTGCTTTCACACTACAATGGCAGAATTGAGGACTTGATACAGAGACTAAATATATGGCCCACAAAATCTAAAACATTTACCATCTGGCCCTTTACAAAAAGGTTTGCCACCTCCTCCTGCCTTTACAGTATTAAATGCAAGAAAGTGAAAATCTTTACAAACTGGTAAAGGAAAAAAGTCTCTATAATAATAATCAAGTTCATGTTGTTGTTTTTTTAACATCTTTATTGGAGTATAATTGCTTTACAATGGTGTGTTAGTTTCTGCTTTATAACAAAGTGAGTCAGCTATACATATACATATATCCCCATATCTCCTCTCTCTTGCATCTCCCTCCCACCCTCCCTATCCCACCCCTCTAGATGGTCACAAAACACTGAGCTGATCTCCCTGTGCTATGCAGCTGCTTCCCACTAGCTATCTATTTTACATTTGGTAGTGTATATATGTCTCTGCCACTCTCTCACTTCGTCCCAGCTTACCCTTCCCACTCCCGGTGTCCTCATGTTCATGTTTTTGATCAATAGAAATATGTGTGTGGTTTTTTTTAAGTAAGAGGATGTGATTGTGTAAAAGGACTGGTAGGGAACATTAAAGTATTTTTAAGCATGATGTCTGAATAAATTTTGAGAGACATATTTTTAATATTTAAGATATTTTTATATGTAAATACTTCAGAATACTTTAAGAAACTGGTCTGAAATCTCTAATAATATCAATCATATTGGGAGAAGAAGAGTAGGGTTAATAAACGCTCTTTTATTCTTGACACTGATAATTATGTTTACATTTAAAAAATTGAATTGAGACTGTATACATTCTATATCATTAGCAAAAACTAATCAAAGAATATTTCTGTGTAGCAAAGGAAACAACAAAGAAGAAAACAAAGCAGAGAGCACAAAAACAGATAATACAAGACCAAACATACTCATTATTATAATAAATGTAAATAGATTAAATGTCCCTACTAAAAGGCTCAGACTAGCTTTTTTTAAATATCCAGATATCAAAAAGTAACTTGGAGATGTTAAAAGACAAATGAAAGGCAAAAATTGAAGCAAACACAATTTAACGGAAAGTGTAAGTTGTAGTATTAAAATTGTTTAACTTGTTAGGAGTTAGTATATTGATTTTTACTTGAAGAAATTTAAGTGCAACTACATTTAATTTCACTGAACATTGTTACTGAGTTATTGATGAAGCAAAATTGTTCAGGCCTATCATTGTAGTAAACATGTAAATACTCTCTGGAGGTTATAGTATATTAGCTTTTGGGTTAGTGCATAAATGTGTGGAAGAATAAGAAAGTCTAGTAAAGAGCAGCAGAATATACCCAAGTTTCTGAGGAAAGAAAGTCAGACACAGGTGATTATTGCCTATCTTCAACATGTGCCTTCCTAATTCCGAATGCCTTGAAATGAGAGCCACACTGGTCAGAATTCTAGAGCTAAGCAATTGTTAACAAATTCTCAATGGTCTGTTTCTATTGTGAAGAGTCAAACTGAGGACAGGAGAAGAGAATGACTCTAATGTTAACTTTGGAGAGTAAACAATAAATAATTGTTCATTCAATTTTTAGGTCTTGTCTCCCCATACAAATCATTTTCTCTTTCTAGTTATCTCTTTTTTTCATCTCAGCACTCTTATGAAAGTTATTCAGGTTTGTCCTTCCTATCTATTATTTAAATTGCTGAAGTTATGATCATTACTACCTTTAATATTTATTGAAATTCTACTGTTGCATTTTTTTGCAGTTTCCACTGTCTCCCTTATCATGATTACTTTCATTGTGGACTTCTGCTTCCTTGCATTATATTAAGAATGCAAATTAGCTTTTAAAATTTCTATATTAAATCTTTCTATATTAAATCTTTTTTAGAAATATGCCTTTTCTCTTTACTTCAGAATGATAGTCCCTTCTACGATCCTAGAGTATTCTTCCATAGTTCTTTTTTTCCCCTGATTATCAATCATGGAAGGAATATTTAGATGCATTCTGTATATCAACAGACAAGATACATAGTTCACTATGGTCCTGTTTACTTGGGTTTGTTTGCCATATAGTATCCCAAGAAATATCAGGAAAGAACGTTCATGCTCTTGTATCTAAGTTAGGAGTCAGCACAGTAGCGTGTATTATGAGTCTAGAGGAAAAAAAATGTTGTCTCATAGGCCACATCACCATAAGTCATTTCTAGGCCAAAAGCTCAAATACCAGACTTTCAGTTTTAAAAATCAGACACCTGTTTACCCTGTTCTTGAGTGTGATTAGCCTCATCTCAGGTCCATAGCTGGAGAACACATTGATATACACAATTCCTATCCAAGTAACTCACCATTAGCAACTATTCATCAAATGCTACATGAATGGTTTATCATCAAATGCAACATGGTTTATCATAAGCCTATACCCACATTGTCTCTTTCTCTGACATTAACCAGAAGATGAAGGAAAGTGCATTGCCCCAATGTGTCCTCTTACTGGGATCTTTAATCTGTATCCACATTGTGACTCCATAATGCTTTGCATCACTCAAGTCCTGTTGCCTTCTGCCATGTTATAAAAGCACAAGTACTAGGTAGGGGCTGAGAAAAAAAGATACCCAGCTTTGCGCACCTCAGGAGGCCGCAACTGGTAAACGAACTGCTGGGAAGCATGCAGCACAATTGGATCTCTCATGTATACGTTACTGGTGGGAATATAAAATGGTACTGTCACTCTGGAAAACAGCCTAGCAGTTTCTTATAAAATTAAATATATGCTTACCATATAAACCAGCAATCACGTTCCTGGGCATTTGTCCTAAAGAAGTGAAAACATGTTTACAAAAAAACCTGTACATGAATGTTCATAGCAGCTTTATTTGTAATAACCAAAAACTGGAAATGTACTTCCAATGTACAGTCCAAATGTACTTCAAAGAATGAATGGATAAACAATCTGTGATACATCTATACAGTGGAATACTACTTGACAGTAAAAAGGACTGATCTATTAATATATATTCAAAAGCTAGGATGGCTCTTGAGGGCATTATGTCAAGTAAAAAGTAAAAGCCAATCTCAAAAGGTTATATACTGTAGAATTTCATTTATATAACATTCTCTAAGTGACAAAGTTACAGTGATGGAGAACAAATCAGTGGTTGCCAGAGGTTGGGGCTGGGAATAGGGTAAGGTTTGACTTGTGAGAAGTAAAACAAAGGAGCTCCTTAATGGTGATGGAACAGTTTTGCATTCTTTACATAAATCTCCATGTGATAAATTTTTATGCAACTGTATACAACATACACACATACAAGTGCGTGTAAAACACATGTATATGAGAATGTGTGTAAAAACTGGTGAAATCCAAATAAGGTCTACACCTGAATTCATGGTATTATACCAGAGTCAGTTTGCCGTGTTTGACAAAGTATTCTGGTTATATAAGGTATTATCATTGGGGTAAGCTTGTTGAAAGGTTTATGGAAACCCTTTGTATTATTTTTGAAACTTTTCATGAGTCTATTTCAAAATTTTCAAATTAGGTTTTAAAAAAAGCAACAAGTATGCAACAGAGCGATGTCCACCCAATTTTTGTAATTCGTATAGACCAGTAGTTTTCAAACCTGGGAGATCATCAAATCATGTAAAGTGCTTTATAAAAAAAGTATTCACTTCTGGACAACTCCCCCTGCCCCCATCCCCAACACCAGACCTATGAATCAGGATCTCTAGAAATGGAGCCAAGGAATCTGTATTTGCAGAAAATTGGCCAGTGTTGGAAAACAGTGTTATAGAGCCTGGTTTCTGAGGCAGGGGTAGGTTTATTCTGTATGAGCCCTGGATTGTGATTCTCAATTCTGCTTTAGTCTTGTTAGTTTGAAAATCCTTCTGAATTTTGGCAATAGTTTAACCAATAGTTTAATTCATTGGCAATAGTTTAATTCATTGGCAATAGTTTAATTCATTTTAGATTTTAACATTGTTAAGAGTTTTTACCTTTTTCAGAGTTTTTATAGCCATTTCAATGGGAAGTGTCTTGAGGCTGTGTCTTTAGCTACTAATCAGTTGGCAGTTTAAACCAGAAGCAGGGCAGTAGTACTTTTTTTTTTTTTTTTTTTTTTTTTTGCGTTACGCGGGCCTCTCACTGTTGGGGCCTCTCCCGCTGAGGAGCACAGGCTCCGGACACACAGGCTCAGCGGCCATGGCTCACGGCCCCAGCCACTCCGTGGCATGTGGGATCTTCCCCGACTGGGGCACGAACCCGTGTCCCCTGCATCGGCAGGCGGACTCTCAACCACTGCGCCACCAGGGAAGCCCAGTAGTACTTTTATAGATGGTCCCTGTCTTTGCCTTATCTACATGTGAATGGTGACTTGCTTCCAGCTTTCCCCAGTTAGGCTACAGAGTTCTACTTTACTTGATTAGATTTTCACATTGATGTGGCATCAACATAAATCATGTTTCCCCCAAGATTGGCTAGTGAGTGGAAGACAGCCAAGGCACACCACAGTGAAGACATCAGTTAGGAAAATTACATCCAAAACCTGAAAGCGGCTGTCACTGAAGTTTTTGTTTATGAAAATTGGAAGAGCCCTCTCCTCTCAGCCACTGACATCCCTGATTTATTGTTTCTTCACTGAAAATTATCCAAAGATGTTTTCAGACATTAGCTGGTGAAAGCCAAATTTACTGACGGTGGAGGAAAATGTAAAGAACCATTATATTTGTGAATTTCTCGGTCAGACATGGCAACCTTTTAATAGCTAGAGTTGACCAGATTCTTTTTGTGCATGTAAAAAAAAAATCATTTGAGGAGCTATAATATGACCCATAGTGCTAGAAGGGACAGATATCTAATGCTGTGGTGCAAAGAATTCTGCCCAATAATCAGGACACTTGAGTGTTTACCCTGACTCTGCCACTGACTAAAACTGTATTCTTAGTTGACTGCTTAACTGCTCTGGGTCTTGATTTCCTTATCTGTAAAATTTGGGGGTAGACATTAGATCCAAATCTACTTATATGATGTGTTGTTTGAAATTTTTAATTTTGAATATTAAAAACCGATTTTTTAAAATTTCAAGTTGTGTTTCTAAATAAAATAAGAAAAGCTATTTCATGCTAGTAAGTGCAAGTATTTTTCAAAAATAAATGTCACCATGATAATCTTAAATCCTAATAAATACAGAGTCAAATTGAATTAAACACATTTCCTCTTTTTAAATATCAGTTTTTAAAAGACTAAGAATATTTTTAGGTACATTATAAGGAGTTTGATCAATGAATGCAACTACAAGTTCAAGATCATATTTCAGACTTATTTGCAAAATTACAATCATTTTTATAGTCTATATATTTTTATTTTTTCAGTATTTCTCATGTTTTCTGCCTTTAACAAATAATCTATTATGGGCAAAAATTAAGCAATATATGAGTGTATTAGTCAGACATCTCCAGAGAAACAGAACCAGTAAGGTGTATGTGTATGTATGTGTATATACTTATTTACTTACTTATTATAATGAATTAGCTCATGTGATTATGGAAGCTGGCAAGTGTCCCAAGATCTGCAGTCAGCAAGCTGGAGACACAGGTATAGTTCCGTAAGATGCTAACAGGCTTGAGACCCAAAAAGCTGATGTTTTCATTTCAGTCCAAAGGCCAGAAAAGACTGATGTCCCAGCTCAAGGCAGGTAGACAGGAGTTTCCTCTTATTTGCAGGAGGGTCAGCCTTTTTTGTTCTATTCAGTTCCTCACCTGACTGGATAGGGCCCACTCACATTAGGGAGAGCAATCTGCCTTACTAAGTCTGTCGATTAAATGTTGATATTTATCCAGAAATACTCCCACAGACAAACCCAGGGTAATGTTTGACCATACGTCTGATGCAGTCAAGTTGACACATAAAATTAACCATCACAATGAGTAAAAATGAAGACATTTTCAAATTTTATGATGGTAAAAATACATACACACACACTCAGATATCACAGAACCTAGCTGCATTCAGGGGAGGGGAAAACCAGCCAAGTGACTGGATCATGAACACAGTCTTCTGAATTCCTTTTGCTGCTACTCGTGACTTACTCTACACCCACTTAGAGGATCTCAAGCAATACAGATTTAAAGGAAGAAAGTTTACAGATGAACTTACTTACAAAACAGAAATAGAGTTACAGATGTAGAAAACAAACTTATGGTTACCAGAGGGGAGAGCGGGATGGTGGGGAAGGGATAAACTGGGAGACTGGGATTGACAAATACACACTACTATATCTAAAATAGATAACTAATAAGAACCTGCTGTATAGCACAGGGAACTCTTCTCAATACTCTATAATCACCTATACGGGAAAAGAATCTAAAAAAGAGTGGATATATGTATGTGTATAACTGATACACTTTGCTGTACAGCAGAAACTAACACAGCATTGTAAATCAACTATACTCCAATAAAATTTTTTTAAAAAAACAATTCACATCTACTTCTTAATAAATTCTACCTGTGAAGAAAAAAATAAAGGAGGAAAGTTTTATTCCTTTTATTGACATTTTAAAGTAAAGGTTATTGTAGAACACAAAAAGCTATAAATCATAATTATGCAACTTGATGTGTTTTTGTAAAGTGAATGAGCCCATGAAACCCAGATAAAAAAAATAAAACATTACTAACATACCCTGAAGTTCCCATTATACCTACTCCCAGTCCCTAATACGTCCCATCCGACAGTAATCACTCTGCTTATTTCTATCAGCATTGAATAGTCTGACCTGTTTATGAGATTCATCTAAACTGTTGCATGAAGCAATAGTTCATTTTCTCATTGCTGTAAAGCATTCCATTATACAAATATGCCACAATTTATTCATTCCTGTTTGATTGTTGATGGACATTAGGGATATTTCTTGGTTGGGGTTTTTACGAAGAGTGCTGCCTTGAATAGTCTTGTAGATGCATTTTGATGTGCCCATTTCTGTTAGAAATAGACCTAGGGTTGGAATTGCTGGTCATATGTTAGGATATATATGTCAGCTTTAGTAGATACCACTAGTTTTTCAAAGTGATTGTAGTCAGTTTACACTAAGAGTGATGATAGTTCAGCTTGCTCCCACATCTTCAACAACACATGGTATTGTATTCTTTCTAATTTTAGCCATTCTGGTGGGTGTGTACTGCTATTTCATTGTGAGTTTATTTTGTATAATATTATAATATATTGTATAACATGATAATTTGTATTGTTTCCCTAATACTAATGATATCGAGCAACCTCTTCATATGTTAATTAGCCATTTTGATATCTTCTTTTGTGGAGTGCTAGTTCAACTATTTTGCCCAATTTTCTGTTGGATTTCCTTTCTTATAATGGCCTTTTGGGGTTTTGATATCAAGGTTATGCCAATCTACTAAAAATAGTTGGGAAGTTTTCCCTCATTTTCTTTCCTAAGAAGAATTTGTGTAAGATTAGTATTATTTATTTTTTTCCTTCAGTGTTGTAAAGCTTTCACCAGTGAAATCATATGGACCAGGAAATTTCTTTCTGAGAAACTTATTATAGACTCAACTTCTTTAATACACAAGTGACTAGTCAGATCTTCTATTTATTCTGTCAGTTTTGGAAAATTGTGTTTTTCTAGGAATTTGTCTGTTTCATCTAAATTTCCTAATGTATTGGCATAAGGTTGTTCATAATATTCTCTCATTATATTTTTAATATCTGTAGGATCTCTAGTTATATTCCCCTTTTCATTCTGAGTACTGGTAATTTGTGCCTTCTCTCTATTCTTCTTGATAATTGTTGATGCAGAGTTTTGTCATTTTTAGTAGTCTTTTCAAGAGCCATTTTTGACTTTATTGATTCCACTTTTCATATGTATTCTACTTCTCTTATTCTGCTATGAGCAGTACAAGCAGCAGCAGTTTGCTATTCTTTAACTTCTTGAGATGCATATTTAGATCTATCTTCTTTCTTTTTCAGTTTTTCTTCTTTTTTAAGGTATTCATTTAGGGCAATAAAGTTCCCTTGAGACACCTTTGTCCCAGAGATCTTGGTACATAATATTTTCATTAACATTTAGCCCAAAATATTTTCTAATTTCCATTTTTATTGCTTCTTTGACACATGAGTTATTCAGTAGGGCATTATTTTCCATTTTTAGATTTCCTAGCTGTCTTTTTGTTGTTGATTTCTACCTTGATTCTACCGTGGTCAGAGAACATAATAGAATGACTTCTAGTCCTATGAAATTTGTTGAGACCTGACATTTGGTTCAGTGTTTGATCAATGTTGGTAAATATTCTACATGCCCTTTACAAATGTGTGTGTGTTTACAGTTACTGGCTGCAGTGTTCTATAAACATCAATTAGATCAAATTTGTTCATCATAATGGGTAAATCTTCTATATTTCTACTGATTTTTTTATTTTATTCTAATTGTTCTGTCAGTCCTTGAGAGTTTTGTGCACCTCTCCAATTATTATTGTGGATTTATTTCTTTTAGTCCTTTCCATTTTTCCTTCAAGTATATTGAAGCATATATTACTGGGGACATATAAATTTAAGATTGTTGCATCTTCTTGTTAGATTGACTTTTAACATTGTAATATGTCCCCCTGTATCTCTAATAATGCTCTTTACCTTAAAGTCTACTTTGTCTGATATTAACATAGGCACATCAGCTTTCTTTTTGGCTAGTGTTTGCATGGTACATGTTTTTTCATCAGTTTACTTTCAACTTTTCAAGATTATGTTTAAGGTGTGCTTTAATAAGTGGCATGTAGAATGTTTGTTCTAACAAATTTTGCTATTTAATTGGAGTATTTTGTTAATTTGCATTTCAATTAATTAGTGAGATATTGGGATTTATACATAGCATTTTACTTCTTGTTTTCTCTTTCTGCCCTCTCTTGGGTTTTTCTTTTTTTTTTTTTCATGTTTTCCTTCTTTCTTGCCTTTTAAAACTTAATTATATTTTATTATTCTACTTTTTTTCTCTATTAGCTTGTTTGTTATAGTCTCTAAGTGGTTCCTCTAAATACTACAACAGATACCTTTGACTTATTAAGAGTCTGATATAACTTAAACCCCACAAAAATGCTAGAACTTAAAACAACTTTAATTTACTCCATTCCTTCTTTTTTATTTTTACTATCATTTTAACTTCACAAAT